>NW_026526688.1:64137343-66537343 GCF_024362965.1 Panthera pardus
TAGGAACCGTGTGTCAGGAACTAGAGTCAAAGACTAAATGTTAGAATAAAAGATTCTCCTAGCACTCCTCTTTACAAGTGTTTGATGAGCTCTATGTCAGGAACCAGGGGCAGAGACCAGTATACACATGTGATTTACCTTCCTCTGCCTTTCTGACTATATTTTGTCCACATTGCTGGCTCCTACCTCTTAATATACTCCTAAATATTGAGGTCTATGAGACTCAGTACTGGATTTATCTGCTTATGTCTTAGCTTTATTCCTATAGTTTCGTGATATTAAACACTATATGCCAAGGTATGCCAATATTTATATCTCCAAATGACTTGACTTCTCAGAGCTCCAACCCGTACTCACAACTGTCTACCTGACTTTTCCAGTTGGGTGGCATACAGGTATCTCAAACTTAATATGCCCCTAATTTTCTTCATTTTGGTTTCTGGAATCTACATTCATCCAGTTGCTCCTGCTAGAAACTGAGGTTAGCCTTGACCTCTCTCCCCCTCATCTTCCCTGTGTAACCTGCTATGAAACTCTCTTGCCAATTCTGTTTCAAAAGTGTTCTGTAGCTTTAAGCCATCAACTTCTCTTTATCAGCATGATTCAACCCCTGTCGCACTTAGGCAAATGTAATCATTTTCCTATCAATTACTCTCTTACTTTTGCCTATTTCTAATCAATACTCTGTTGTGATCAGAGTGATATATCAGTTTTTCATTACACATTCTTTAATTTATAACTGAAAACTGAAATGTTGTAGCAAAACTTTCTTTTGCACTACTAGTGGAAGATTAATTTTTAAGAAAAAAGTAGAAAGCCTTTAATTATATGTAACTTGCCTAATCAAGATGTTTATTCAAGTAACTCATTTCAGAGCCAATAAGGCCTAATTATTTATTCTTTTTCACTGTTTTTTTAATACTTTTTTTTCTTTTAATGGTTGAGATTCTTCTCATCATTAATGCTAAATTATACATGGTTTTCATGAAACCTAAAGTTTCTTCTAGAGGCCACTCAGTAAAATTAATTAAGAGATTTTTCATATCAGTAAAATATTCCAATTGCAGATACATGTTAAATGAAGAGGATTGATTTTAGGAGAAGAGGCAGTGATTCATGAAAGAAAAAAGCAATTTGTAACACTGTATTTATACAATGGTGACAGTTAAAAGCACTGATATTAAAATATTTCTGGAGAAGATACGCTAATCTGCTTCCTCACTTGTATTTGCCAACATAACATCAGTCTGAGGAAAACTGCCATTCCTCACAAGTGGGACAAATGATCAAGAGAGAAAAGGTAAGACAGATAAGAAGGTATCAGATAAGAATTGTGCTACGAAGTAGAACAAAATAGTTCTTGTTTTGTTTCACTGGTTTTGGCCACTCCTTGTTCTCCATAAATCTGGATCTTTTTCTTTGTCTTAATGTTCGTTGTTTTGCACCACATTTTCCGGCAATATATATCCTAAGTTAGCCTTGCAGTCTCAGAGACTGTCTGGCTACTAATTCACCTCACCTCCTCGTCTTCCTGGGGACACAGCTAGACTGTCTGTGCCAGACTGCCATGAAATTAGGTCTGACTGACTTCCTGCCAGTGAACTGTGAACTGTGAACTGTGAGGAGATTCCAGCTCTGGGCCATAGAAGCTTCCTTTGTGTGACACACTGTAATCCTGAGACTTTACACGTAGGTAAGCATGAAGATCTTGAAGACCACACTTGGAGGGGAATATTCCTGAATTACCATTTAGAGGAGAATCCTCTGATCAGGAAGGACATTTTGTCTTTGACTTGAACAGAGCAACTAATTAAGCCACTGAGATTTTTGGTGCTGTATCCATCTAAAGGGCTTTACCTTAGCTTAAATTAATGCCATAAAATGGCCACCTAATTTTCTTGCTTTTTCAATTAAAATTAAGAATACAGGGGCGCCTGGGTGGCTCAGTCCGTTAAGTGTCTGACTTCAGCTCAGGTCATGATCTCACGGTCCGGTCGGTGAGTTCAAGCCCCGCATCGGGCTCTGTGCTGACCGCTCAGAGCCTGGAGCCTGTTTCGGATTCTGTGTCTCCCTCTCTCTCTGACCCTCCCCCATTCATGCTCTCTGTGTCTCAAAAATAAAAATAAATGTTAAAAAAAAAAAAAGAATACAAAGAAACTTTCAAATGCCCAATTTTCATTACTGAGAGCTTTCACTCATTCCATTCTCTTGAAGTAGCACTGTTTTTATATGATGCCACCTGCAGTGGTTCTTATCTTTTCTCTCTTGCTTGTTCATTTGTCCCACTTGTGAGGAATGGCAGTTATCGCCAGACTGATGTTATGTAGGCAGGTCCAAGTGAGGAAGCAAAGATTACTGTGTCTCCTTGGCAAAATATCTTTAGATCGCATCTGGGAAGACTCAGATTTAACTTAAGTTAAACTTCTGCACTTGGTCCATGGAGGTTCAACTCCTTTCTGGATACTTAAGGCTGGGTATTAAGTAAAAGTTGTATTTTCCAGTTTGCAATGGGAACACAAGGAGATAAAAAGAGTCTAAGCCCAGGGGTATCAGAAGAAGCCATCTTTTGTAGATGCGGATTAAATTCTGTAACTTTCCTTCATAGAACCCTTTAAATAGCTTCCCATAGCACTTGAGTCAAATCCCACAGTATTCATGTGGCATAACAGGCCCTGGCACCCGCCTGCCTTTTCAGCTTCTTCTCAAGGTTTCTTTATTTTGTTCCACCCACACGGATTATTCCATTCCTTGGAGGTCCAGCGCACTTTAATACCAGGACGTCCATGTAATCAGTCCCCTGCCTAGAATGCTCCTCCCTGAAACCCTAGCCTGGAAGGTACTATCTTCCAAGGCTCTGCTTACTACCATTTACCTAGTGAGGTCTTAACTATTTCTATCCCAATCAAAATTGGCTTCTTTTTTTTAAAGTAAGTTTTCTTAATAAATTATGGTCTTCCTTTATTGAAGCTATCATAATTGGTATTTATAAATTGACTTTTATGGTGATTTGCTGCCTGTTTTATTCCCGTATGCACTTGCTCCCATTGCCTATAACATAGTAGTAGGAAATATTTGTCAAAATGAATAAATGAATGAAACTAAAATAGAAAATTGAAAAGTCTATTAAATTTACTGGCTAAACATTGACTATCACACTGTACCAGTGTGATCATGTTATACAGATGTATTAGAAAATAATGTTTTTATGCATTCTGAAATGCACAAGTAATGATGACTTCATTTTGGCATATATATTTCTATTCTTCAGTTTTGTTAAGAATGGCCTACATTTTCCCTTCCTCCCTTCAAAAAAAAAAAAAATTCGAGGAAGTACTTTCTGTTGTTAAATGAGTTTATGCAATAAATACTTAGTGTCTTCATATAGTAAGTTCTTGGTAAATATTAGCTATTACTATATCATTAAAATTTTTATTTAGTGTATATGTTACAATTTAATGAAATTATTATAAATTTCATTTGGTAAAATACTTATAATTTTTATTTTTTTAAACTGTTTTACAGAGTAATTTTGTACTGTGTTATGGGTTTAAACTTTTAGTTCAAACAATTACTACATATGGTTGTTACATATAGTGATTATATTCCAATTAAATATATCAAGATCCTATGATTGTTTACCATAAAAAGTATAGCCTAATTGTTAGTGATAATTAATTTTGAAAGGAGTAAGGTACTGATTCAAAAGTCACTTTATGGATCTTTGAAAACTAAATATTCTTTACTTCTTTCAGTTAAAGATCATTGTAGTGTTATAAGTTAATGAACCAGAGTTGTTTCTTCTTTACCATTCTAATTCTTAGTTTCATGCCTTAATTCTTAGTCTCACTGTGCATTAAAATTTTAGTTCTTTCAGTTTTGTTTAGTTTTGGTTTAAATTTTTTTTCATGTTTGTTTTTGAGACACAGAGAGAGAAACAGAGCATGAGCGGGGGAGGGGCAGAGAGAGAGAGGGAGACACAAAATCCAAAGCAGGCTCCAGGCTCTGAGCTGTCAGCACAGATCCCAGTGTGGGGCTTGAACTCATGAACCATGAGATCATGACCTGAGCTGAAGTCGGATGCTTGACTGACTGAGCCACCCAGGCGTTTTAATGAATAAGTTTTGGACCCCATTTAACAGAAAGAGAGTAAAGGGTATAAAGGTTAATTCTGGTCCATGTATTTTGAAATAAAAATTTATTTTTTCTCATTTTCACTTGTTGCCAGAGGTAAATGGGGATGAGGATATTATGCTACTTTTAGTGTTTAGAAGCAGAAGTCTAAGAATACAGAATAGAATAAAGTGTGTCATGTAAGTTTTAGTCCTGAGCTTAATTTTTATGTTCACATTATTAATGCTGAACCTATTTTTAATGGTCATTGCTGAAGTAGGAATCTAGTTGTATACCCTCAGAAGGTAACTGTGGTGAAATATATCACTATGAAAATTTCTGCCAAATTTTATAGTGTGGTCGGATTTTTAGTTTTCTTTGGTTAGCTTACAATTTATTTTTACTAACTTTTTATAGCTGTAGAGATATCTTGTAGGATTTTAGGCTAAATGAGTTTTAAGAGTAATTAGAAAGATTTTTTTTTAAGTAGTAAATTTTGGCTCACCATATCATTGGATAGAGCAGAGAGATCATAGAAACATTTAAAATTTCTATCAAGCATTTTAGAGAAAACAAACAAAAATGATTCCCTCATACATTTAAGTCCCCAGTGGTCCGAGTGGAACCTAAGTGATTGATCACTTAGAGCACTTTTGGTTATTTTAAATTAAAGAGAAACTTAAAATCTTATTACATAAATCTTAGTCCAAGAAAATGGACAATTCCTGTTTGTTTCATGTCAGTTCATTCCCTGATAGGAAGAGACAGCAAAATGATTTTAGAGCAGTTACTTACCTACTGTACAGACCAAGGTTCAAGTCCAGGTTCTTCTCTGTGACTCTGGAGAATTTATCCTGCGCAAATTTTTGTTTTTCAGATGCAGATAACAGTAGTGCCCCAATGACTGAATTGTTATAAATAATAAATAAAAGTTCTTTGTACAATTTGGGGATACACTGACTGCTTAATAAATATAAGCTCTCATCATTACTAAGTGGTAAAATGTAGCCAGCTTTTATACACAGATTGTCTCTCTGTCAGTGACTAATAATGAAATTAATTCTTAGATATCAGTTTCTTTTTAATTCAAGATTAAGACTAAGGCTTTCCTTCAGGATTAAATAAGAACACAGGATTTTAAGACATTAAATCAAAGGAAGAGATACAGTAAAACACTAAATAAAATTAAAACATGTTCTCACAGAAAATGTTCACTGCATTTGGTTAATTTCAGTTTTTAAAATGTTGAATACTATTTTATTCAACTTTGTTTATACTAAAAGAAATGAGGTTCTTTGTACGAGACATCTAATACTGGAGTGGCAGGAGAGAATTTCGTGTTGTAAATGTAAAATTAAATATTTAATGCTCCCATTTAAATTTACAAGTCCGTGAAGAAATTACCTTCTGATGAAGCTGAATGAGGCTACAAGTGTTGCTGCAGAGAAAATACTTAGTACTCTGCTCTGAATGTCTTTTGACGCCTTCAACATTACCTTTGACATTCTTTTCACAGCCTAAGCATTACTGGCTTTCTGATGCCTGTCATAGGGTGCATTTTCAGGGTTCCAGGGTTTCTGAATCAGACAAGCTGCTTGCATATTTTATTAAGCACAAAGTTTTTAACACAGAATGGTTAGATATAACTGGGTCATTGCTACTAAAAGTGAATGACACATTTAATGTCATTTTTCACTGGCAAAATCTGCTCTGTACTTACAGTGAAATAGGACTCCCACAAAGTGAAAGGTTCATATTATTTTCCCTTTTCCAGGCTGTCTCAAAGAGTGAAAAGTAAAATCGTGATTTTTAAGAACAGGTTCCTTTATGGAGGTACATGTCTAGAGTCAGAAGGAAAACATTACTCATCCCCAACAATTTCTGTAAGTGAAAGGCATGTTTTTTGAGTACTGTTATACATTGATTTTTAATGTTAGTTTTTTTAACTATGTTCAAAATGGTGAACAATTAGGGTGTTTCATCTTTTGCTCTGAGGGAATGACGTAAAATCTGGGGAATTTTTGCCTTTTAATGATACTTCATGCAGCAAGCTTTTATGTAGCACCTATCAACTGAGTCTGGGCACATAAAAAATAATAGAGCCTATCCCTCATATTTAGTCACATTAAAACAATGACAGTAGAGGGAATAGGTGCTAACAGAGTTATGTTCAAAGCACTGTCATCAAGTAATGATTTTAGAATTATAACAGATCTGTAAGTATATAATTATTTTATTGCTTATAATTGAAATTAATGTGCCTCTGGATCTGTATTTAAACACAGTTGAATAACCCACATTATACAAGTTATGTAAATCAGAACTTTCTGTTGATAGTTCATTTTCAGTTTTGTCTCTTCCACTTTCTCTCCGATGTGCCCCCACCAATATGTCTACTCTCAAGTAAGGTTGTTTTTGCGAGGGTTCTAGATTAACAGTGAGGCAAATCTCTGTGACTCTCAAAATCCTCCAGTAATGGTAAATTCCCCCCTCTCCCCCCAGTAATAATTTTATGTGTCATTTTGTCTCAGCCATGGTGCACAGACATTTGGTTAAATATCTTTCTGGATGTTTCTTTGAAGGTGTTTTTTGGCTGAGATTAATATTTAAATTGGTAGAATTTGAGTAAAGCAGATTGCTCTTCATAATGTGGTGGGCTTCATCCAATAAGTTAAAAGCATTAATAGAACTAAAACTAATCTACTCTTAGCACAAAGGTCTGCCAGCATACCACGTTTGGATTCAAATTGCATCTTTCCCCAGCGTCTCCAGCCTACTGGTCTATCCCATCAGATTTTGGACTCACTAAGCCTCCACAATCACATGAGCCAATTCCTTAACATAAATTTCTCTCTCTATAATGCATATTGGTTCTGTTTCTTTGGAGAACCCTGACTAACATAGCTCCCATAACCAACTTAGGTTTCTGTGGAGTTTTGTATCCCCCTCACCCTTTGATCCTAAGGAGGGGATATATACAGCAGGGTCCCACATGACCATTCCATAGCTCTCATCTTCCCAACTTCCTTTCTCTTCTCCAGACCCTTCTACAGTTCAGAAAAGTCTGCCTTCGACCTATTCCTCCCTCCCTCTCTCTCTCCATCTTTCCTTTTCCTTCATCTTCCTTCCCTTCCTCTCTCCCTCTCTTCTTCCCTCTTTCTTCATCCCTCTCCCCTCCCTCTTTCCTTTTTTTCTGTGTATCCAGAAAAAAATGGTTCTATTATCTTATACTCTCCCTTCTCCCTTCTCCGTGGTTAATTATAAGGTTCTAGCTTGACTCTGCAAGTCTTAAACATGTACATTTTTAAAGCAAAGCTCTTATAATTCTAAAAACCCCATAAAAGCCCAGTTAATGTCTGATTATAGGCATTGAAATCCAGGGCTTTCATGATTATTTTCCGTATAAAGATGGAGAAACAAAGAAAGAAAAGCAAAGAAAAACAACAATCAGAAACTCAGTCCACTCCTTTGTTGCCTATATCTGTATTTTGCTGGTTTGATTTAATGGTGAATAGGATTAGGTCAAAAGTAAGTAAGAAGATAAAAATTACATTGTCTACATCAAAATATTGTTCCATTACAGTTACTGTAGGTTGGAAAAGGAAATTCAAAGAAAGAAACATGAGGCTTGGTTTCAAGCATTCTGAAGGATGATTTTATGTTCTGCAGATGACATAAGCCAACAGTTGGAAGTATTTGGGGATGATGATGGTTATTATGTGGGTACAGCAGAAGGAGGTAACAGGACATAAAATGGGAAGGTGTGAATTTTAATCACACAGAAGTGGATTTTTTTTTAAAGTTTATTTATTTTGAGAGAGGGAGAGAGAGTGTGAGCGGTGGGGGGGGGGGGGGGTAGAGAGAGAAGACGAGAGAGAATCCCAAGCAGGAATTGTGCTGTCAGCACACAGAGCCTGATGCGGGTGAACTCATGAACCGTGAGCTCATGACCTGAGCTGACACCAAGAGTCAGATGCTTAACTGGAGGAGCCACCCAGGTGCCCCATAATCACACAAAATTGGATTTTCAAATGCTGGTTTTAATCCTAGCTATAGACCTAACTTGAGACAGGTTTCTTTCTTTTCTTTTTTAATTTTCAATTTTATTTATTTATTTTTTTTACACAAGCTAAGATTTTTTCCCCCCGTATATACACTAGGGATAATCATATATATCTGCCTGATTAACATTTTTGGAAAGTCAATTTTTATACATTCTTTTAAAATGTTACACATTCTTTTACACAGTGTTTTAAGATGCTTATCAAGTATACCATTCTTTTGCTTTATGTATTTTATTTCCTTAATAAGGGTTACGAAACCTTATTTCCTATTACTATAACCCATAACCCCTTCCTGCATCTGCAACGATATTTCACCCTACTTTAGCCCTTGCCCTCTGTGATTCAGCTATGTGGAACCATCTTAGTTCATCAAATCCCCTGGCATTCTCTCACCTTTGGATTTTGGTATAGATTGTGTCATCTGCCTATAACTCCCCTTCAGCTATCTTTTTTTTTTTTTTAATTGTTTATTTATTTTGAGAGAGACAAAAAGAGAGAGAGAGAAAGAGAGTAAGAGGGGCTGAGAGAGAGGGAGACATGGGATCCGAGTCAGGCTCCAGGCTCTGAGCTGTCAACACAAAGCCCCACACAGGACTTGAACCCACAAGCTGTGAGATCATGACCTGAGCTGAAACCAAGAGTCGGAAGTTTAACTGACTGAGCCACCCAGGCACCCCTCCTTCAGCTATCTTCTTAGCTTAGATAACTCCTATTCATCTTTCAGATCATCTAAATATAATGCCATTTCCTTTGGTAGGTTTTCTTAATGCCCTAATCAAGTCAGTTTCCCAATTTATAGGCTCCCCTACTGAAACTTAAACTTATGTAACCCTCATAACACATGAAATTATTTGTTGCATGGTTCTCTTCTCTACAAGTTGCAAACTCCAGTATAGCTAACATATTTTTATTTTGTTTACCACTACATCCCTAGGACCTAATGCAGTCTCTGTGAATTCCCAATAAATATTTGTTCTTTTATTAAAAATTTTTAAAAAGTATTTATTTTTGAGATAGAGAAAGACAAAGTGCAAGCAGGGGAGGACAGAGAGAGAGGGAGACACAGAACCCCAAGCAGGCTTCAGGCTCTGAGCTATCTGCACAGAGCCTGATGCGGGGCTCAATCTCATGAACTGCGAGGTCATGACCTGAGCTGAAGTAAGATGCTCAACCAACTGAGCCACCCAGGCACCCTTCAATAAATATTTGTTTAACTGAGTGGAAACATATAGCACCTAGTTCAGTGGATATATAAGCCTTAGTTATATCTCTTCTCTCTCTAATATTTTTGTAAATATAATATATACTTCATTTATACCAAAAAGAATTAAGGCTTTATACATTATACTAAGGAATTTGGATATTAAATTCAAAGTGTTCTTTCCACAAACAAAATTCTTCATTTCTGTCCCCAAATTTGTTCTTTCTCTACTCTCACCCATTGAAATGACACTTCCATCTCTCTGGTTGCCCAAACCAAGAATCTAGATGCTTCTAAATTATTTCTTTCCCTTCCCTCTCATATGCAATTTATTAATAATTCTTTGTGATTCTGTCTTCTAACTCACCCTTATTTCCCTTTTCCAAGCCATGAACAGGTCTTGATGGCATAGCTGCAGTAGCCTCCCAACTCTTGTCCTGTTAAAAATCCATTTCTCAAAGCAGTCTTTAAAAACATACATCAGCTTTTTTATTGAGAAGACTTCAGTATCTTCTTATCATTCTAAGATAGAATCCCTATGCTTTTTCTTGAACTGTAAGGCCATTTAAGTTTCTTCTTATCTTCTCCCACAACTCGTTCTTCTGCCTCACACCTCTTTCTTCTGCCTCACACTTTTTAGCCAAGCTGAGCTGGCTTTTTTTCTGTTTTTGTACAATCCAGCCCTTTCTGCCTTGTGCTTTTACATTGGCAGTTCACTATGCTTGGAATGCTGTCTGTCTTGGGTCTTGGCTCACTTGTTATCTTCATGGGGCAGTCTTCCAACCATCCATCTGCATGAACCTCCAGTTACTCCCTGTAACATCATTCTGTTTTCTTCTCCTCCTAGCACTTACTACTGTCAGAAATTATCTATTTTGGTTGCTTATTTATTTTTTGTCTTTACTCTTACTGGGATGTATAAGATCCACTGAATCACTAATCTTTCTGGATTATTTAATTTACTGCTGTAAATTTAGTGGTGAGGTTGTAGAAGACACTTGCTTTTTGTAAAACGATTGAAGAAACATTTCTGTAGAAAGATAAGTGTGGGAGCAATTTCATTTGCAAACCTTTGTTAAATTATCTGTGTATCTACAAGAGACTGTGACCTGGTAAAAAAAAGATAGAGGAACAAAGAAATGTGTTATAGAACTGTACCTTGAAAGATAATAGAATTGAATTAGTCAGGGAAGAGGCATATACACAGGAAAACACTGGAAACAGGTACAAGATCTATTTAGAAACTGGTAAGTCACCATCTGAGTATAACTCAGAGCACAGCATATTAGAGGGTGGAGAGAGAAAGTGTACCTTATTTTCTTGGTTATTTTAGTTTTATTAGGACTTATGTCATCCTTGATACTTCTTTTGGAAAACATCTTAAAATGACTGTGTTTTTAATGTTCACGACGATATTTTACCTGGTCTAACAAATTAATACATAATATGACAGTCACAGGAACCCAAAATAATAAGATGACTAAATCATTATAGAGGGATAGATAACAAAGCAAATAATACAATGTAGTAACTGCAGTGGTACAAACATACGTACCATATTTGTATGCAGAAAGAAGGGGCACTTCTTGGAATCCAGAATCACCCAGGAAGGCCCTCTATAGAAGTGATTATCTTAACTGATGTTATAGGAAAAAGTAACCAATAGCAGCTGGGGTTTGCAGAGAGGACTCAGGCAAAAAGCACAGGAGTAAAGGCACATAGGTGCAAAAGAACAGTGCTTTTGAGCATGGTTTCAGCATTTTGCTTCTTCTGGAGCATTTAGCTCAGGTACCATGTAATGGGAGGGGACTGATCATGTACACAGGCCCCAGAGCACAGAGCACCAAATAGTGATAAGATGGCTGAGAAGACCTTGGGAAGCCACTAAAACTTCAAGCAGGGGAGGAGCATGGTTGTATCTGTACTTTAGAAGTGTCATTTTTGTGTTAGCTTGTAGATGGGTTTGTGGGAAACAAAGCAGGAGGATGCGCTCAGTAGCAGAAGTTAATCTGAGAGCTGTATACAAAATAATGTTGCTGAATGTCTGAAAGCCAGAAGGAACAGTGGAGTTGCACAGAATGGAAACATGGTGGGAGTAAACTGGGCAAATTTTGCAAATGTTTGTTTTTGAGACTTATGCTCATTAGATTATTTCAGTGCTCTCTTACTATGCATGGGTTATAGGATTTGGAACATATGATCAGTCTGAGCACATTTAAGTCAGAAATCTGAGTAGGATTGTTAAAATCTATAAAAGTTTTACTCCTGGGATCTGGGATAATTTCTAGTTGCTGTTTCTCATTTTATTTGAATTTTTTGCTTATATCCTTATAATAAGGGTTTTAGGAAATGTATTTCTATTTTCCTAGTGTTGTAGACATTTGGTTTTGTACTTTTCATTTTGGTTATAGAACATATTATGTGATGGGACAAAATGAACTTCTCAATTCACTGATGAGAAAATGAGACCAAAGAAAATTTCCCCAAACCTACCACGTTATTTACCCAAGGCTTTGGAGGTATTTACTGGTAGAATTATGGCTCAGACACAAATTTCCTAATGCCTGTTCTAACTCTTCTCAATAGACCACTGTATTAAGTTCCCTTTTTCCTGGATACTTCTTATCCTGAATCCCATAAACCTGTGAAAAAATTATTTTATGTAAATATTCTTTTTAAATAAAGTATAGTTAGTAAACATAGAACATTTGTCTCGTAGCTGCTGGAAAAGATCTCATGATCCTTGTGTAAGAACTAATTAAAACCAGTAATATTATTTGCTTTGCTTACTAAAAACAAGTCTCAGAAAGGAGAAAATTATATCTATGTAAAGGGATATATATGGCTTTGTAATTTTATTCCTGTATCATTTGTCATTTGTAAATTGGTTAAATGTTTTGGTTTTAGTTAGAACAGATAAAACTGACATCATATAGTGAGTGAGAAGTGGAAAATTCGTATTTCATAACACTTTGATTAACGGTTACAAGTCAAGTTTCTTATTTGTGAGCTTTTTGAAATCATTTCAACCTAAAAACAGCCTACATTATAAGATGTTTTAGAAAACACCAATAACGGATATGTTTAGCTTTTTTAGGAGATTATCTTAGCATTTTATTTGTTCTTTCATTTGAGAGGAAATCTCACCAAAAGTATTTTTTTTCCTGCTCTCTGTGTTATTTATTGTCTGCTACACATATTCTCAGGTTTTATGTTTTTAAATTTGTATTTATTTTTGAGAGAGGGAGAGACAGTGTGAGTGGGCGAGGGGCGGAGAGAGAGGGAGACACAGAATTTGTAGCAGGCCCCCAGCTGTCAGCACAGAGCCTGACATGGGACTTGAACTCATGAACTATGAGGTCATGACCTGAGCTGAAGTCGGACGCTTAACTGACTGAGCCACCCAGGTGCCCCATCAGGCTTTTTTTTTTTTTTTTTTTTTTTTTAATCTAGTGTATAGATTTAAAGAAAGAATCATGCTGTTCTAGGTCTCTAAAATTAAAAAATGTAATGAGTGGTTGTGAAGAATGACTCTCTGACAGTAGGGTAGAGAGGAGTTCCTTGTGCTTTCACAGATTACCGTCACTGCCGGCATCAGATAAGATTTCTTCTCCTTGTTAGTCACACAGAGCTTCTAAGAAGGAAGATATATATGCTGGGATGATTGTTCTGCTTGACCCATGTTACCTGTCAACTCCTTCACACATTAGATTGGTGAATATTAAGTAGGACAACAGCTTTCCAGAAAATTTTCTCTGTTCTTTTAAAAAATTATAGCCCTAATAGAGAAGACACTACAACCCCAGTTAGGAATTCTTGCTCCTGTTTTCCAATGAGATAAACTCTGTGATAAAAAAGAAAAACTGGGGGTGGGGGCACCTGGATGGCTCAGTTGGTTAAATGTCCGACTTCAGCTCAGGGCATGATATCAGGATTTGTGAGCTTGAGCCCCGCATCGTCGGGCTCTGTGCTGACAGCTCAGAGCCTGGAGCCTGCTTCGGATTCTGTGTCTCCAACTCTCTGCCCTTTCCCCCTGCCTCTCTCTCTCTCTCTCTCTCTCAAAAAAAAAAAAAAAAAAAAAAAATTAAAAATTTTAAGAAAAAAGAAAAAGTGGAAAGAGAAAAGTTTACAATGGAAGTGTTACTGGAAAGATAAATTACAGTGAGTTTATTGCTAAAGCAAATTTTATGTAGTTTTTTTTGGAAAATAATATTTTTCTTTACATCTGATTTTATATTTGAAGAGTTTGATTTATAAACCGGAAGAAACTCATTGCAATTATTATTTTAATAGTATGTTGGAAATTACTTAAATGGTGCAGAATCATTGTATAAAATCAATGAAGCATCCTTGGGGACATTATGCATATATCTGTTTTAGCAAAAACAGTGTGGAAAAAAAGAAGTTCTAGAGAGTAGTAATAACTAGCAGTAATCAATAGCAATAAATAGCAGTAATTAAACACTATCATCTAACTCAGGGCGTCATCAGCGGTACCTTTATTAACCTAGGCATTTACCGATGTATCAATTGCTGGAAAATGCAGCGTTACAACTATATTGAAGTTGAGTTTTTAGCACTGACATCTTTATTGTTAGTATAATGCAGAATTATAGACCTCAACAAATTTTAGTCATAAGTTAGTTTTAGTTACTAATATCAGATTTCAGTAGTCCCTAATAACTCAAATTTATAGTGTGTGAAAATAAAAATCTATAGAATTGCAGTAAAAACTCAGAAAAGATTTATAATATTTGATTAGTTTAAGACCCAGTAAGAGGAAACTCTGTGGTGACCATAAAGCTTAGAAATGTGAAGTGCCATTGGTCTGTATTTATAGAACTGTACTGCTGGTCTAGTATGTGTGCTGCCGAAGCGAGCACCACTGCTGGGCTAGATAGTCTGTCAGATTCCCTTGAGTTCTGAAATTATCTCATTTTTGAAATAATAAATGATGAAAACAAGACCACAAGTGTTTGAATTCTGGACGCAGGCAACAAACCACAGAGTTGAAGAGCCAGGAGGAAGGAAGGCACAGGGTGTAGTCTGGGTCCCTCTCTGCTGCAGGACAGGAGGACAGCTTTGTTCTCATTGTCATAGAAATGGTTGGGATAAAAAGATTTGGAGATCTTAAGATTTGTATTTAGCTTTCTTATTTTTAGCCTATTAATCTGGTTAAAATATTTCTGATATCCTAAATATATCACATTTTCCATGAAAACATGAGTATAAAAAATCCATTTCTCTTTTTACTTCTTTATTGTTTTTCTTTATAGTAGCACAAGAATCCTGAGATTTTACATTTAAATTTTATTTGGAAAAACATTTTCCTCTTTACTCAATAAATATATGAGTGCTTGTTACATGAAAATCAATTAGTAGATATGGGGGGTAGTGGTACAAAGATTAGTAAAAAATGAATCATGTTCTCAAAGAACTTAGAGTTAACAGAGTATTAAGAAAATACGTTTCCTTTAAAGTCAGCATAATTTTCAGATGTGTACGTTGGTGCATTAGAGTTTAGTATAACAATTCATTTAAGAATTTCTGGGGCGCCTGGGTGGCTCAGTCGGTTAAGCGTCCGACTTCGGCTCAGGTCACGATCTCGCGGTCTGTGAGTTCGAGCCCCGCGTCGGGCTCTGGGCTGATGGCTCAGAGCCTGGAGCCTGCTTCCGATTCTGTGTCTCCCTCTCTCTCTGCCCCTCCCCCGTTCATGCTCTGTCTCTCTCTGTCTCAAAAATAATAAAATAAACATTAAAAAAAATTAAAAAAAAAAAGAATTTCTGAAATACTGGGGAGCCTGGGTGGCTCAGTCGGTTAACGTCCGACTTCGGCTCAGTCATGATCTTACTGTGGTTCGTGGGTTCAAGCTTCGTGTCGGGCTCTGTGCTGACAGCTCAGTGCCTGGAGCCTGCTTTGGATTCTGTGTCTCCCTCTCTCTCTGCTCCTCCCCCACTCATGCTCTGTCTCTCTCTCTCAAAAATAAATAAACATTAAAAAAAAGAATTTCTGAAATACTAAATTTGAATTTTATTATTTGATATCAAATGGTTAAAACTGTGCTTTTCTCCTTTCTTATGAAAGCCTATTAAATGCTCATAGAACATGGCCTTAACATTTTGATATTAATTAATAGTATCCTGCTAAATTTTATTGTAGAATGACAGCATATAATTAAGAGATATAGACTGTGAGTGTGAAAAGTTAATTAACTGCAAGATTTTGACAGACACCAGGTAATTAAAAATTAAAATGAAAATAGTTTTTTAAAAAATTTAATTACGCTTTATTTCATATTATGATGCTAAGAAAAGTGAAAGGGGATGTTTTCCATTAGCTAGATTTGTTCATCCATCATGGTATTTCTCACATTATGCTCCCAATGAAGTCGTAATGCTCTTCCCACCTGCAGTGCCCTTAATCTGTTTCTGAAAGTAATTTTAGAAATTAGAATACTGCTGTGGCATTAAAGTTTAATACTTTGTTGGCATCATAGGCAGGAACTGCTGAAAGAAAAAAAAAAACCTACAAAATTGAAACTAAAATTATATTTCTTACCTTGTTCTCTTTTCACAAAGAAGTGGAACTTGTGTGTAATACAGTCATGAGGGCAAATAATTTAATTTATGACTCACTATAATGCTCTAGGAGCATTAGCTATTCCTTATTATGTCTTGATCTCAGTTTCCTGATATTTTGATTTTGTTGATGATTCTGACTGATGTTGCCTAATTTTATTTTATTTTATTTTATTTTTTTCCCAATATATGAAATTTATTGTCAAATTGGTTTCCATACAACACCCAGTGCTCATCCCAAAAGGTGCCCTCCTCAATACCCATCCCCACCCTGCCCTCCCTCCCACCTCCCATCAACCCTCAGTTTGTTCTCAGTTTTTAACAGTCTCTTATGCTTTGGCTCTCTCCCACTCTAACCTCTTTTTTTTTTTTTTTTCCTTCCCCTCCCCCATGGGTTTCTGTTAAGTTTCTCAGGATCCACATAAGAGTGAAACCATATGGTATCTGTCTTTCTCTGTATGGCTTATTTCACTTAGCATCACACTCTCCAGTTCCATCCACGTTGCTACAAAGGGCCATATTTCATTCTTTCTCATTGCCACGTAGTATTCCATTGTGTATATAAACCACAATTTCTTTATCCATTCATCAGTTGATGGACATTTAGGCTCTTTCCATAATTTGGCTATTGTTGAGAGTGCTGCTATAAACATTGGGGCAAGGGATACAGGAGTACTGAGGCATAGAGGCACTTGTACCCCGATGTTGCCTAATTTTAAAAGAGCATATTCTTGTGAACCACAGATCATGATCATCAGGATCTTTAAATGGGCTTTAGTCTAGTGTATACTGAAATCTTTAGACCACTGACACCACTAATTTAGAACTTCTGAACACAAAAATGGGATTTCTTGGGTATGTGAACAAGAACCATTTGCTTTTTAAAGACAAACTTAATTATTACAAGGTTCTCAGTTTGGAGGGTCAGATGACGAACACTGGACTTCTGGCCTGAATGTTACATGTCTTCTTAGAGGACTTTAGTGGGCAAGTGCTAGAAGATTCATGATAGCATTTATTTATTCACCAAATATTTATAGAGTGTTTACTATGTGACGATGATTATTCTAACACTGAACATGAAATAATGAGGAGACATGGTGACTGCCCTCATAGAACATTCATTAGATTGTCAGTACTTAGGTGGAAAGAAGCCATCTGGATGCATGAAGTGAAATTCTTTATTCTATTGAAAAAAAGTGTGTTGAGGAGGTATCTTCCCTCTGTCTTTCACAGAAACTCAATTTTTTTCTAGAAACTCTTCATAAGGAAAGCTTACTTTAAAAAGTGTTGAGTGGAGGGGCACCTGGGTGGCTCAGTCAGTTGAGTGTCCGACTTCGGCTCAGGTCATGATCTCACAGTTCATGAGTTCGAGCCCTGCGTCAGGCTCTGTGCTGACAGCTCAGAGCCTGGAGCCTGCTTCAGAGTCTGTGTCTTCCTCTCTCTGCCCCTCCCCAGCTTGCACTTTGTCTCTCCCGCTCTCAAAAATAAATAAACATTAAAAAAAAAAAGTGTTGAGTGGAATATAGCAGTTTATGCCCCTATGCCCCTAGTGTGGGCCAGTGTTCTGAGTAACTTAGGGAGGACAGAGGAGCTCTTAATATGCCTAGAGTTGAATCCACCTTTACCAACTTTATTAAGTGTTTTGTATGTTAAAATTCCATAGTTTATTACATTTTAAAGCATTAGTTGGCTGTAGGGGAAAATGTGAAGAAATATAATATTATACATACTAATTTATAAACTGAAATAATTTTTAGAGAAATCCTGTTAGTTTTTAGTAATCACATTGATTTTAATCATTGTGAACTTACTGCAATGGCAGTTTTCTCCCTAATATTTACTTAATGGTGTAGTTATTTTTTACTTTTTTTTTTTTACCACTGGTTTATTTTTATTTAGGTTTATTAAATTTTTACTTTTTTATATTTTACCATTGTGTTGTTTTCTCCTACCAGTTCCTCCAAATAATCTCAAAAACAATTCCTGAGTCATAATTATAGTAAGAATAGTAACATGGTGTTATATTATACATAATGTTCATTGTGAACAGGTTTAAGTAAAAATATAGAATATGAATATTCATCTGTTAGTGAGTGTGATCACAGTTATTTCAAAGAAACCCATTTAAGTATGGGGCAAATAGGAAGCATAATCATCACCCTATTGGTTTATGATAATCCATTTGCCTTAACTTTGTAATACAGTACCTATTATATAACTATATCAAGTAGTGATTTTCAGAACAAGTACAAAATCGCATTTTCAGTATAAACTTGATTAATTCTGTAATTGTATATAGAGAAGGGACAGACCTTAGAGTCATTGTTCAAAATTGCACTTCTGAAAGCAAAAATAACATAAATAACACTATTTCCAGCAAATTTGTAGAAACAGTTACAGAGGTAATTACCAATATTATACTCAGTAGAACAAGTTATTGGTGAAATTTCTTTGTTAAGTAATACTACTCAGTGCCACACTACATTAGTGATACACATTGTAGAAAAGTAATTACTTTTTAATATGTATTCTGACAGACACATGATTTTATAACTGGATTAATCAACTGATGTGCAGATGAAGAATCAGCTCTTGGCATACATGAAACAGAGTATGAGAGAGAAGTGTTCAGTGGTTGATTCAGCTCTGCCTATATGAGGATTAAGAAAGGACATATTTACTTTGTTTTTTTTTTTTTTTTTTTTTTTTTATGTTTATTTATTTATTTTTTTATTTTTTTTTAATTTTTCAAACATATCATTTTTTTTTTAATATATGAAATTTACTGTCAAATTGGTTTCCATACAACACCCAGTGCTCATCCCAAAAGGTGCCCTCCTCAATACCCATCACCCACCCTGCCCTCCCTCCCACCCTGCCCTCCCTCCCACCCCCCATCAACCCTCAGTTTGTTCTCAGTTTTTAACAGTCTCTTATGCTTTGGCTCTCTCCCACTCTAACCTCTTTTTTTTTTTTTTTTCCTTCCCCTCCCCCATGGGTTTCTGTTATGTTTCTCAGGATCCACATAAGAGTGAAACCATATGGTATCTGTCTTTCTCTGTATGGCTTATTTCACTTAGCATCACACTCTCCAGTTCCATCCACGTTGCTACAAAAGGCCATATTTCATTTTTTCTCATTGCCACGTAGTATTCCATTGTGTATATAAACCACAATTTCTTTATCCATTCATCAGTTGATGGACATTTAGGCTCTTTCCATAATTTGGCTATTGTTGAGAGTGCCGCTATAAACATTGGGGTACAGGTGCCCCTATGCATCAGTACTCCTGTATCCCTTGGATAAATTCCTAGCAGTGCTATTGCTGGGTCATAGGGTAGGTCTATTTTTAATTTTCTGAGGAACCTCCACACTGCTTTCCAGAGCGGCTGCACCAATTTGCATTCCCACCAACAGTGCAAGAGGGTTCCTGTTTCTCCACATCCTCTCCAGCATCTATAGTCTCCTGATTTCTTCATTTTGGCCACTCTGACTGGCGTGAGGTGGTATCTGAGTGTGGTTTTGATTTGTATTTCCCTGATAAGGAGCGACGTTGAACATCTTTTCATGTGCCTGTTGGCCATCCGGATGTCTTCTTTAGAGAAGTGTCTATTCATGTTTTCTGCCCATTTCTTCACTGGGTTATTTGTTTTTCGGGTGTGGAGTTTGATGAGCTCTTTATAGATTTTGGATACTAGCCCTTTGTCCGATGTGTCATTTGCAAATATCTTTTCCCATTCCGTTGGTTGCCTTTTAGTTTTGTTGGTTGTTTCCTTTGCTGTGCAGAAGCTTTTTATCTTCATAAGGTCCCAGTAATTCACTTTTGCTTTTAATTCCCTTGCCTTTGGGGATGTGCCGAGTAAGAGATTGCTACGGCTGAGGTCAGAGAGGTCTTTTCCTGCTTTCTCCTCTAAGGTTTTGATGGTTTCCTGTCTCACATTCAGGTCCTTTATCCATTTTGAGTTTATTTTTGTGAATGGTGTGAGAAAGTGGTCTAGTTTCAACCTTCTGCATGTTGCTGTCCAGTTCTCCCAGCACCATTTGTTAAAGAGACTGTCTTTTTTCCATTGGATGTTCTTTCCTGCTTTGTCAAAGATGAGTTGGCCATACGTTTGTGGGTCTAGTTCTGGGGTTTCTATTCTATTCCATTGGTCTATGTGTCTGTTTTTATGCCAATACCATGCTGTCTTGATGATGACAGCTTTGTAGTAGAGGCTAAAGTCTGGGATTGTGATGCCTCCTGCTTTGGTCTTCTTCTTCAAAATTACTTTGGCTATTCGGGGCCTTTTGTGGTTCCATATGAATTTTAGGATTGCTTGTTCTAGTTTCGAGAAGAATGCTGGTGCAATTTTGATTGGGATTGCATTGAATGTGTAGATAGCTTTGGGTAGTATTGACATTTTGACAATATTTATTCTTCCAATCCATGAGCAGGGAATGTCTTTCCATTTCTCTATATCTTCTTCAATTACCTGCATAAGCTTTCTATAGTTTTCAGCATACAGATCTTTTACATCTTTGGTTAGATTTATTCCTAGGTATTTTATGCTTCTTGGTGCAATTGTGAATGGGATCAGTTTCTTCATTTGTCTTTCTGTTGCTTCATTGTTAGTGTATAAGAATGCAACTGATTTCTGCACATTGATTTTGTATCCTGCAACTTTGCTGAATTCATGTATCAGTTCTAGCAGACTTTTGGTGGAGTCTATCGGATTTTCCATGTATAATATCATGTCATCTGCAAAAAGCGAAAGCTTGACTTCATCTTTGCCAATTTTGATGCCTTTGATTTCCTTTTGTTGTCTGATTGCTGATGCTAGAACTTCCAGCACTATATTAAACAGCAGCGGTGACAGTGGGCATCCCTGTCGTGTTCCTGATCTCAGGGAAAAAGCTCTCAGTTTTTCCCCGTTGAGGATGATGTTAGCTGTGGGCTTTTCATAAATGGGTTTGATGATCTTTAAGTATGTTCCTTCTATCCCGACTTTCTCAAGGGTTTTTATTAAGAAAGGGTGCTGGATTTTGTCAAAGGCCTTTTCTGCATCGATTGACAGGATCATATGGTTCTTCTCTTTTTTTTTGTTAATGTGATGTATCACGTTGATTGATTTGCGAATGTTGAACCAGCCCTGCATCCCAGGAATGAATCCCACTTGATCATGGTGAATAATTCTTTTTATATGCTGTTGAATTCGATTTGCTAGTATCTTATTAAGAATTTTTGCATCCATATTCATCAGGGATATTGGCCTGTAGTTCTCTTTTTTTACTGGGTCTCTGTCTGGTTTAGGAATCAAAGTAATACTGGCTTCATAGAATGAGTCTGGAAGTTTTCCTTCCCTTTCTATTTCTTGGAATAGCTTGAGAAGGATAGGTATTATCTCTGCTTTAAATGTCTGGTAGAACTCCCCTGGGAAGCCATCTGGTCCTGGACTCTTATTTGTTGGGAGATTTTTGATAACCGATTCAATTTCTTCACTGGTTATGGGTCTGTTCAAGCTTTCTATTTCCTCCTGATTGAGTTTTGGAAGAGTGTGGGTGTTTAGAAATTTGTCCATTTCTTCCAGGTTGTCCAATTTGCTGGCATATAATTTTTCATAGTATTCCCTGATAATTGTTTGTATCTCTGAGGGATTGGTTGTAATCATTCCATTTTCATTCATGATTTTATCTATTTGGGTCATCTCCCTTTTCTTTTTGAGAAGCCTGGCTAGAGGTTTGTCAATTTTGTTTATTTTTTCAAAAAACCAACTCTTGGTTTCGTTGATCTGCTCTACAGTTTTTTTAGATTCTATATTGTTTATTTCTGCTCTGATCTTTATGATTTCTCTTCTTCTGCTGGGTTTAGGCTGCCTTTGCTGTTCTGCTTCTATTTCCTTTAGGTGTGCTGTTAGATTTTGTATTTGGGATTTTTCTTGTTTCTTGAGATAGGCCTGGATTGCAATGTATTTTCCTCTCAGGACTGCCTTCGCTGCGTCCCAAAGCGTTTGGATTGTTGTATTTTCATTTTCGTTTGTTTCCATATATGTTTTAATTTCTTCTCTAATTGCCTGGTTGACCCACTCATTCGTTAGTAGGGTGTTCTTTAACCTCCATGCTTTTGGAGGTTTTCCAGACTTTTTCCTGTGGTTGATTTCAAGCTTCATAGCATTGTGGTCTGAAAGTATGCATGGTATAATTTCAATTCTTGTAAACTTATGAAGGGCTGTTTTGTGACCCAGTATATGATCTATCTTGGAGAATGTTCCATGTGCACTCGAGAAGAAAGTATATTCTGTTGCTTTGGGATGCAGAGTTCTAAATATATCTGTCAAGTCCATCTGATCCAATGTATCATTCAGGGCCCTTGTTTCTTTATTGACTGTGTGTCTAGATGATCTATCCATTTCTGTAAGTGGGGTGTTAAAGTCCCCTGCAATGACCACATTCTTATCAATAAGGTTGCTTATGTTTATGAGTAATTGTTTTATATATCTGGGGGCTCGGGTATTTGGTGCATAGACATTTATAATAGTTAGCTCTTCCTGGTGGATAGACCCTGTGATTATTATATAATGCCCTTCTTCATCTCTTGTTACAGCCTTTAATTTAAAGTCTAGTTTGTCTGATATAAGTATGGCTACTCCAGCTTTCTTTTGGCTTCCAGGAGCATGATAAATAGTTCTCCATCCCCTCACTCTCAATCTAAAGGTGTCCTCAGATCTAAAATGAGTCTCTTGTAGACAGCAAATAGATGGGTCTTGTTTTTTTATCCATTCTGATACCCTATGTCTTTTAGTTGGCGCATTTAATCCATTTACATTCAGTGTTATTATAGAAAGATATGGGTTTAGAGTCATTGTGATGTCTGTATGTTTTATGCTTGTAGTGATGTCTCTGGTACTTTGTCTCACAGGATCCCCCTTAGGATCTCTTGTAGGGCTGGTTTCGTGGTGACAAATTCCTTCAGTTTTTGTTTGTTTGGGAAGACCTTTATCTCTCCTTCCATTCTAAATGACAGACTTGCTGGATAAAGGATTCTCGGCTGCATATTTTTTCTGTTTAGCACACTGTAGATATCGTGCCAAGCCTTTCTGGCCTGCCAAGTTTCAAAGGAGAGATCAGTCACGAGTCTTATAGGTCTCCCTTTATATGTGAGGGCACGTTTATCCCTTGCTGCTTTCAGAATTTTCTCTTTATCCTTGTATTTTGCCAGTTTCACTATGATATGTCGTGCAGAAGATCGATTCAAGTTACGTCTGAAGGGAGTTCTCTGTGCCTCTTGGATTTCAATGCCTTTTTCCTTCCCCAGTTCAGGGAAGTTCTCAGCTATAATTTGTTCAAGTACCCCTTCAGCACCCTTCCCTCTCTCTTCCTCCTCTGGGATACCAATTATGCGTATATTATTTTTTTTTAGTGTATCACTTAGTTCTCTAATTTTCCCCTCATACTCCTGGATTTTTTTATCTCTCTTTCTTTCAGCTTCCTCTTTCTCCATAACTTTACCTTCTAGTTCACCTATTCTCTCCTCTGCCTCTTCAAGCCGAGCCATCGTGGATTCCATTTTGTTTTGCAATTCGTTTAAAGCGTTTTTCAACTCCTCGTGACTGTTCCTTAGTCCCTCGATCTTTGTGGCAAGAGATTCTCTGCTGTCCTGTATACTGTTTTCAAGCCCAGCGATTAATTTTATGACTATTATTCTAAATTCACTTTCTGTTATATTATTTAAATCCTTTTTGATCAGTTCATTAGCTGTTGTTATTTCCTGGAGATTCTTCTGAGGGGAATTCTTCCGTTTGGTCATTTTGGAGAGTCCCTGGCGTGGTGAGGACCTGCAGTGCACTTCCCCTGTGCTGTGGTGTATAACTGGAGTTAGTGGGCGGGGCCGCAGTCCGACCCGATGTCTGCCCCCAGCCCACTGCTGGGGCCACAGTCAGACTGGTGTGTGCCTTCTCTTCCCCTCTCCTAGGGGCGGGATTCACTGTGGGGTGGCGTGTCCCGTCTGGGCTACTTGCACACTGCCAGGCTTGTGTTGCTGGGGATCTGGCGTATTAGCTGGGGTGGGTAGGCAAGGTGCACGGGGGCTGGAGGGGCAGGCTTAGCTCGCTTCTCCTTAGGTGATCCACTTCAGGAGGAGCCCTGTGGCAGCGGGAGGGAGTCAGATCCGCTGCCGGAGGTTTGGCTCCGCAGAAGCACAGAGTTGGGTGTTTGCGCGGAGCGAGCAAGTTCCCTGGCAGGAACTGGTTCCCTTTGGGATTTTGGCTGGGGGATGGGCGGGGGAGATGGCGCTGGCGCCTTTGTTCCCCGCCAAGCTGAGCTCTGCCGTCCGGGGGCTCAGCAGCTCTCCCTCCCTTTGTCCTCCAGCCTTCCCGCTTTCCGAGCAGAGCTGTTAACTTATGACCTCCCAGACGCTAAGTCGCGCTTGCTGTCGGAACACAGTCCATCCGGCCCCTCCGCTTTTGCCAGCCAGACTCGGGGGCTCTGCTTGGCCGGCAAGCCGCCCCTCCGCCCCGGCTCCCTCCCGCCAGTCCGTGGAGCGCGCACCGCCTCGCTGCCCTTCCTACCCTCTTCCGTGGGCCTCTAGTCTGCGCCTGACTCCGGAGACTCCCTTCTGCTAATCCTCTGGCGGTTTTCTGGGTTCTTTAGGCAGGTGTAGGTGGAATCTAAGTGATCGGCAGGACGCGCTGTGAGCCCCGCGTCCTCCTACGCCGCCATCTTCCGGAACCTAGGACATATTTACTTTGAAGCGAAAAGATTTTGCATTGAATTTTAATCCACGCTCTGAGTCTTGATTATATTGCATATTGAGGGAAACAGTGAAAAATTACTATTATGGGGGCTCCTGAGTGGCTCAGTGGCTTAAACGCCAACTTGGGCTCAGGTCATGATCTCAAGGCTTGTGAGTACAAGCCCTTCATGGGGCTCTGGGCTGACAGCTCAGAGCCTGCAGCCTGCTTTGGATTCAGTGTCTCCCTCTTTCTCTCTGCTCCTTCCCTGCTTGTGCACGTGCTCTCTCTCTCTCTAAGAATAAGTAAATAAACTTAAAAAATATTAAGAAAAATTGTTAAAAAATTACTGTTATCTAATCACTACCACCAAATGTTATTCTTTTTGATATGCTAAGAGAACTATATAACTTTGCTTGTCAACTCTGAGGTCAGCTGACCATTGAGGATAAAGACAATTTGCCAGATTTTGGGAAGAAAACAAAATCAAAACAATGAAAAACTGTTGCTTATTGATTCCAAACAGAAGACAAGTTCTGTGATTTCAAGGGACATGCCTGAGTAACTATCTTAGTAATGTACCTCAGACACATAAAAACCTGAACCCATGCCTTAAGGCTAAAGAAGTAAGATATCTTATTATATGGAAATACCAGGATTTCATGTGAAGATGAAATTCAGTAACTAAGAATTGAACACTCTCCTGATATTCATTCTAAAAATTTTTCCTTTGAGGAGGTATTTTTTATATATACTTGGACATATGTAAGATGCACAACAAAATGTAGCAAAAGCATGGAGAACCAATTCCCAGGACTGTAGGCAGAAGTCAGATTTGAATTCCATGCACTGTCCTTTTTCCTAAAATAAAACTCTCGGCCTACTAGTTTTGAATATGCCTTGCTCTCTGACTTTGCTTCTGGAGTGCTGTAAATGGACCTTAAAGAGAAAACGTTAATGATTTTTGAATCCGTACTCAATCTGAATATCTGAACGCCTTTATAGTGCCAAAAATGATCGCCATTTTCAGTAATTTATGTTAGATTAGATATTTTTAATATCTCGAATCAAAGAGGTAGAACAGATATGGGAACTGATAGGCCATACAAACTCTTGACCATCAAGGAAGTTGAGTATATCTATGATGGCAAAAATAATCATAAACAATATAATTCTTATCATTATATGAAACAATTGTGACTAGTTGATTTTAAAAGACTGTGCATTATTTTTATTGGTAAGCATTGTATTAATTTATTTTTAAATTTACCTATAATTGAGATCCACATTGTCGAGCACTCAAGCCCGTCCTAACGTTAGCAACCATTGCAGCTGCTAGGTGGGTCTGTCAGGGCTTCCGTCAGTAATCCAGTGAGGACACAATAAGGCCAAACAATTACTCCTCACAGAACAACAGGCAGCATGATCTTCATGTCCATATCAATTCCTGATGTGGGCCCACGTAGGTATTATATTCACAGCTGCATCACAGCTTAGGAGCTCAAGAAGTCCCTGACTCATAAAGGAACCTCTTTAAACCTGCTCATTCTCCACTTCAGACAGGGCCATTATCCATATCCTGGTCAAGAAACCAATCTTGTCTCTGACCCAGAGGAGATGCTTTCTTTACTACCCGGGATATTCCCAGGAGACAAGGGAGAACTTTATTATTCTAGAATAGAAGCAAATCTGTACCCACAGATTTGGGTAAGCAAACCTTGACCCACAGCAGGTTTGTAAATGTCCTCAAGCAAAACTGTCAAAGCCCTTTGCTCAGGAAATACCAAAACTATGGTGAGTGTTCCTCAATGCACATACACACAAGTACCCATAAATGGTGGTCAGATGCTGAGAGCTTGAATAAGATTAGAAGTTGACCTGCACTTACACTAAATGCTGATTGATTTAGTCATGGTTTAAGAAAATTTGAAACCATCCCCAATCATTTGTTTAAAGTTTATTTATTTTGAGAGAAAGAGAGAGGAACAGAGAGGGAGAGAGAGAATCCCAGCAACCTCCACACTGTCATTGCAGAGCCCAATGCAGGGCTCAGTATCCTAAACCCTGAGATCATGACCTGAGCGGAAATCAAGACTCAGATGCTCAACCCGTCTGTCACCCAGGTTCACCCTCCAATAATTTTTAATAAAAATTTACTTATATATTCTTTTATAAACACAAAACCTACTTTTGACACAGTTGGATGACCTATGCTCAAGCCTTTGGATAAATTCTCCCTCCTAGCACTGAGATTTAGCCACATACCTTCAAGGCCCTGTCCACAGGAAAGATATTGGAGAATATCTCTTGTATTATAAGAAGCTGATAATATCTAACTAAATGGTAAGAGATAAGAATGAACTCTTCTGAGATCTTTAATTTATCTAAAACCTAAGGTCCTTAAATAGCTCAGCATTGCTCTGAGGCTTTTATTCTTGTGAGCCTCCTGTACTAAGAAAGTCCTTTTATAAAGGCATAGATCTGAGAAAATCTTAGTTTTTAATTAGAAGTAAAAGAGCTCTTCCTCTTCTCAGATGATACTGTTTCTTGTTTTAAGAAGGATCTGACAGTAGAGGCAGATGAGCAAAAAAGCTTCCTTCCAAACAAGTATTCAATAAATGGAACTGGCCCATAGAGTTGATCACTGCTTGAATGACAGTTGATAGCAAGAAGTTAGAAGTGAGCAAAGTATATTTTCTCAGAATTTCATATAACTGGGTCACATAGAGCCTGGCTAACAATGATATAAATTCTTTCAGGATGGCAGGTGTTTGAAGGGAGAGCCATATACAAATATGACAATCAATTGAAGCAATTTTTCTATCCTTGAGGAGATCCTGAACATGAGTTAAGCACATTATTCACTTTGGTGGTTTTGCGGTTTCAGGATTACTCCATGTTTTCAAAGATTATTAAAAGCAGGAATCAACATTTGTTCTATTAAGCTTTCGGCTAAAATAACAGACTGTTGTAGGGAAATGTAGATATGGCCTAAAATTTTTTTAATTAAAAATTTTTAAATGTTTTATTTTTTGAGAGAGAGAAAGAGAGAGAAAGTTTGAGCGGAAGAGGGGCAGAAAAAGAGGGAGACACAGCTGTCAGCCCAGAGCCTGACACGGGGCTTGAACTCATGAGCTGTGAGATCATGACCTGAGCTGAAATTGAACACTTAACTGACTGAACCACCTAGGCACTCCTTAATTTTTTTTTTTTTGTAACTAGCCCTACTATCTTCTGTAATATAGAAAGAATGTTAGTGTTTATTTTTCCTGAAAGTAAGTGACTTATTTTTATAAGTCATCTGGGCATATTCTCACCTCAATGAGGTCGTGTATCTCCCCAGACACACCAAAATACAAATGTATTTGTATCTCCCCAGAGTTAGTAGCAACAATTTGTGTAACTAGCTCTTCCTTTTAGAAGAAATGAGTCTCAAGTGACATGAAAGCAAGCATGAAATTTAATTGTAGAAATACAATGCTTTTCAACAATCCTTGTGTCTCTAAACACTTAATGTTATTTCAGAGGATAGGTGGTTCTGTAGTAAAACATGTTGTTCTAATACATGGCAACATTGCATAAGACCTCTTTACTTAGAGATTGAGTAACCTTGGAAAGAAATTTTCCTAATGAGGTTATTGAATATGGTAATTACAATATTTTTGTTATTTAAATAAAAGCTAAATTCAATAAAGTAAGCATTCACCCAAATGCCTTATGGGTGCCATATGTTTGTCACATAATATCAGCATTAGAGCCTTAATCAAACTAATTTAGTATGCTAATGCAACATAAAGTAAACCCAAACAGAAGTAAGCCTCAGAGTAGGGATTTATCTGGTATTTTTGCTTATTCTTAACAAACATCCTGGTTATCTAAATATAATTCTTAAAGAATTCATGAGGGCAACAAAATTTGTTTAGAATGACTTATACTGTTTAATACCAATATTATTTTTAAATTTTAGTTTGCTTTTTAATTTTATTTTGTACTTGTGGTAAAATACACATAAGATTTACCATTCTAACCATTTTTTATCTGTACAGTTCAGTGATGTTGGGTACTCTCACTTGTTTTGCTATGATCACCACTATTCATGCACAGAACTCTCACCTTGCTACACCAGCATTTTTATACAACACACTCTATGCTAGTTTGGGTATTAGTATCCAGTTCATAATCACTAAGAAGCTTGGGCTATCTCCCAGACATTGTGGCTAGCTTAAGGCAAAAGGAACAGTATGGTTCAGGCTCCATTCTCTCTTGTGTGTTGAAATGGTCAGCTCGACATCCATTATTGCTTCCAGGGCCATACTGCCAAGGGAGTAATGTTTGATTATGTCTGTGCTTAAGCATATAAATGTACACTGAGTTTTAATTTTTTAATGTTTATTTTTGGGAGAGAGAGACAGAGAGAGAGTGAGCGAGCTCACGTGAGCGAGGGAGGGGCAGAGAAAGCAGGAGACACAGAATCTGAAACAGGCTCCAGGCTCTGAGCTGTCAGCACAGAACCTGACATGGGGCTCGAACCCGTGAACCGAGATCATGATCTGAGCCAAAGTTGACTGCTTAACCTACTGAGCCACCCAGGTATCCCATTCTATACTGAGTTTTAAACCAGCTCATTTCTGTGGAAGGTTTTGCTTTCTATCAGTAGGCTAGGCAAACTTCTGGTTGCTGTTTAGCATTGGTATAACTTTTTTCATTGCTTTCTTCAGGGCAGATTGTATCCTCCTGTGTATGTAGCTTAACAATGGTTGTGTGACTGTTGGTAGAAAGGAAAAGCAACTTTCTCTTTGTTGTAGAAGCTAAAAGTTGATTCCCAATCAGCAAATAGGTAATAGGGAAAGGCTGAAAAAAAGCTTGTAGTAAAAGCATATAGATTATAGTCACTGGAGATGTAATTTTTTTCAGTTTATTTAAAATCAAATCTTGCAAGTTTATACAATCAGTGGGTGGTGGCGAGAGACAGAAACTGTAAATGGAAAACTAAAGAGTTTAAGAGAAAAGTAGAAAATCCGAGTGATTTACAACAAGGCACACAGAAATTTGTTTTCAGAGAGAATATTGTGTTGTTGAATAAATGAGCTTTACATTTTAGTAAGTCTTTGCTCTGCTGTACTAAGCAAATACCTATATCTGAACCTCAGTTTTTCCATTCCTAATGGTTTCCCATTACTCTCAGAAAAAATGTCCAGACTTCATACCTGACTTTCAAGATTCCCCAACAACTGGTGGGAACCTTCTATGAAGGAACCTCCTCTTGGAGCACTCTTTCTTCCCACTTCTTTCTTCCTCCTCCAGTTGGCTAACAACCAGTTACTTTCTTTCCTGCCTCTGTTTAAATGTCACTTTCTTGTGAAGGTAATTTTTACCCTCCTCCACACTTGACTTAATCCCCCTGGTATATGCTGTCATAAAACCATGAACTTTATTTCTCATGAAGTTCACTGCACTTTATTTGAATCAGCGTGATGATTGGCTTTCTTTTCTGCTATATTTTATATTCTGTGATGGCAGTTACTTGTAATCTTGTCAGTGCTCCATCACCCAACACAATGTCTGGCTTATGGCATCAGCCTGGAATAGTTTTGGCGCCAAAAGTTAAAGGTATAAATGTAAAAAGTGTGACAGGAAATGTGTTGAAAGAAAGCAGGATATTTCCTTTGTAACCTTGGAGTAAGAAGGCTTTTCTAACTCTGATTCAAATCTGAGATGACTGAAAGAAAAGATTGATGGTTTTGACCACATAAAAATCAGAAACTTGTACATAGCAAGGAATACCATAAGCAAAGCAAAAAGGCAGATGATAAACTAGGGAAAAGATTTTCTACTCTTATGACAGACAAAGTGTTGTAAGGAAATAGAACAGCATCTCAGTGGATCAGAGAACAAAGCATTTGACCAAAGAATTCTTTGATATATTTCTCATACACAGCATTGGGAAAGTTCAAGGGTTGATAATACACTTTTTTGGTGAAGCTGTGGGGAAACAGGCTCTCTCCTATCTTCATGATAGGAGATGTTTGAACATTCCCTATAGAGGATAACAACATGTCAATAAATCTTAAAGTTGTAAATTGACTCAGTTATCCCCTTTTGAGTGTTTAATTTAGAGATGAATCATACAAGTGAAGAATGACATGGTGCTGAGTTATTCATCTTAACATTGTTTTTAGTAACGAAGGATTTGAAATAAACCAACTGTCCATCAATAGGTCACACGTTAAATAATTTATGGTGCATCGCTATAATAAAGTATTATGGATAGAGAATGGAGAAGCTCTCTGTGTTGCAAAATGGGCAGGTTTCCAAGTTTAATGGTTTAAAATAAAGTTTCAAAATTGTATGTACAGTATAGCATGTTAAGTATCAAAAGGGGTAACTCTGTCCTTTCATATTTGACTATTTTGTGTATATCATCTCTAGAAGAATATAAGAAAATAATAAGTGTGATTACCTAGAGTGAATGGGGAGCCACTGGGTGGATGGGAACAGGGTGAGTTTTCAATGTATACTGCTCTAACTTCTGTAGTTTTGGGGCCTTGAAGTTATATTACCTATTAAAATTCAGTAATAAAACAATTACAGAGAGGAAAATGTTGAAGTTTTAAAAATATTAAATATGAACAAAGTATAAGAAGTAGCATTTATTTATACCAGACAGAGGGAAGCTAAAGCTAAATTGGTAATAGTCTTCAAGCTTAAACTGTCTGGCTCAAAAATGAGGGATTTAGACCTTGATCTCTTGGTCACTTCAGAAAATTCTGAGGCCTTATCATTTGTCATGAAGGATTTTTATAAGAACCCTTTAGAAGTGTTATATTCGGGCATTCTCTATCTCATTTAAAATAGCATGAATCAGTGTGGGCTTAAAATTTCAAAGGAAAGATACGATGTTGGATTGGGGAGAATTTCAAATTATCCATTTCTGATAACAGCAGTCTTGACTTACACATGTTGGGCACTGCTGTGTAGTTGACTTTGAGATCTTCCTCTTTGTTTAATTGAAATTGATTTATTTAATTAAAAATCATATTTATAGTTATTGAAGAGCTTATAGTAGTACAAAAATATATAAAGTTAGAAAAATGACTCCAACTTCTTCAGCTCTAGTCCGCAAAGGTAATTATGGTATTGTAACTGTTGTTTCTTGCACAAACGTTTTTATAAATCTACATGTATGTACTAAAAATGTCTGCATATTATATGTTATGGAAATACACAAAAAAGGAAGAAAGGGAAAAAGGAAGGAAGGAAGGAGGGAAGGAAGGAAAAAAGAAGGAAAGAAGAGAGGTTTTCTTTGCAGAAGAAATGAGCTTACATAATTCTTTGCAAGTTGCTTTTCTCACGTATACATATGGCTTGTTTAACTTTCCTGATACCTGTACATCTACCTCAGAAGATATGTTTATGAGATTTTAGCTTTTTGAAATTTATTAATATATTATTTGTACCTTAAAGTGTCTGATTTTATTTTTGCAGGTGTTGTATGGGAACATTCATAGGTTAAAAATTTTGTTATATATCTACTAGTAAAATTGATGCTTATATGTATGATATTTATATATATCAATATACATACATATTGTGTGAGATTATTTGATGAATATGAGTTTACTCATGTAGACTGGAGCTCCATGAAGGCAAAGATTGTACCTGTTTTTTGCTCATCATTTTATCTCTACCTCTGAGCCTAATTTTTGGCACGTACTAAGGCCCAAAACTATATCAGCTGTGTACCTGAGCTATAATTCCGTGGTAGAGAATAGATGGCCAAATGAAAGACCTTCAGTTTGAGGGCACAGAAGAGGTATTGTAAGATAGTTCTGAGATCTTACAAAATAAAATCTCTAAATAAAATCACTTTAAAGATATTTCTTTCCATGGTAGTTTTTTTTTTTCAACATATGAAGTTTATTGTCAAATTGGTTTCCATACAACACCCAGTGCTCATCCCAAAAGGTGCCCCCTCAATACCCATCACCCACCCTCCCCTCCCTCCCACCCCCCATCAGCCCTCAGTTTGTTCTTAGTTTTTAAGAGTCTCTTATGCTTTGGCTCTCTTCCACTCTAACCTCTTTCTTTCTTTTTTTTTTTTTTTTTTCTTCCCCTCTCCCATGGGTTTCTGTTAAGTTTCTCAGGATCCACATAAGAGTGAAACCATATGGTATCTGTCTTTCTCTGTATGGCTTATTTCACTTAGCATAACACTCTCCAGTTCCATCCACGTTGCTACAAAGGGCCATATTTCATTCTTTCTCTTTGCCACGTGGTACTCCATTGTCTGTATAAACCACAATTTATCCATTCATCAGTTGATGGACATTTAGGCTCTTTCCATAATTTGGCTATTGTTGAGAGTGCTGCTATAAACAATGGGGTACAAGTGCCCCTATGTATCAGTACTCCTGTATCCCTTGGGTCAATTCCTAGCAGTGCTATTGCTGGGTCATAGGGTAGGTCTTTTTTTAATTTTTTGAGGAACCTCCACACTGTTTTCCAGAGTGGCTGCATCCATGGTAGTTTTTAAATGAAGTTCCTATGATGAACAGTGCTAAATAATGATGCTTCTTTGGGAAGGTGATTATAATTTTCATACCATCAAGTGGATGTACTAAATGCCACTTAGAACATGACAACACAGTCTTAACTCAAAGATTTTCTGTAAATAAAATAGATTATTTTTCCTTAGATTTGTCAACTTCTTTATACACTGCTTAACACAATTCACAAAGTACTATTAGTTTCAAGTTCTGTTTAAGTTAATGTATTTTAGCTAAAGACTATGCCACAGCTTCTTGAAATTCTATTTGTAGTATCACATTACAAATTCCCTGAATGTAAACAGAATTCAATCATTTGCCAGCATCAGCTTGCTTTCTTGGTACTCAATCATGCATACCCCTTACAAAAGATGGTAAGTGTTGTATAATTAAGATTTTAGGTAAAAGGTATGTTTGCCCTTCTTTTTGTCTGAAACTCATTCAAATGGACCAAAGAGCAAAATTCACAGATAAACATTCCATTGGTAATGAAATGCTTAGTAGCTGCAAAACGCTAAGAAGGTAATCATGAAAGTAATTATTCTACCAAATCAGTTCCCTTTAAATATCTGTTCATTTCCCTAGAGGGCACTGTGCAGTGGGAGACTGGCTCAGATTAATAAGATTGAGTGAAGGAAAGGTAATGTAGAGAGGATCATAATATATGATATGTATGAATATATATCTTACTTTATATACCACACCATATGTATAGCATGTGTGTGTGTGCTGTGTACGTGTGTGTGTGATATACACATAAATGTGTATACCAAAGTGATACAGAAGAGATACACAAGACCATGTTGGAAGCTAACATTGAAGGTTGAGTAGGAGTTAACTATTCAAAGAAGGAGGCTAATGTATTCTAGGGAGAGGAAATGCCCAAGCAAATGCTTTGTTGAGACAAAGTTGGTGGGTGTGAGGACCTAAGGAAGGCATAGGTGGCTGAGATGGGAGAGGAGAAGGGGATTTAGCTTTATGAGAGCTTGCAGACCAATTTTTGTTTTACCCTAAGAGCAGTGGGACTCTAGCAAGGAATTTTAAGTAAGAAAATGAGATGATGAGAATTTTACTTTGAGAATACTTCTTTGCCTGCAGAATTAAAAACAAGTTTTAGGAGGCAAGTGGTACCTAGAATGAATACAAGTAGTCCAGGGAGAAGAATATTACATGATTCAGGTGAGAGATGATGGGTTAGACCAGTGCAGTGGAAACAGAGATGGTAAATGGACATTGCAATTCAAATGGCATTTGTCCCGTAAAGACTAAATTCTACATTAAAGTTTATTATTATTAATTAATTACTTACTAAATAGTAGTATTTTGTAAGTAAGCTTTAGAATGACTTGTAAGCCTAACTTATCCCCTGTGGATTAGGGTGAGTTACGGATACCTACATATTTGTTGTCTTAGTGTAAGTAAAATGTTTGGTGTCTGCTTAAAGATGATATATCATGGTCTCTTTTGTTACATAAGCTAAAATGAAGAAAAATTATGCCAGCTATCATATTTTAATAAAACTTAAACCTCAAACTTAATTTTATGGTTACTAAATACTATATAATTTTCATAGTCAATGTAACCCTGAATTATAATTTAATAATTGTTAGATGGACACTAAATGGACAGCTAGAATAGTATCAGATTGTAATTTCATATGATTGACCTTCTTGAAAGGTTAGTTGAGCCAATCTTCAATTTTACAAACTCTTATGTAAAAGTTCAAATGAGAAAAATTCTTCATCTCTTCTTCAAATTTAACACATGTGGAATTTATCTAATCTATTTATCTAATGTAATCTATTTATTACATCTAATAAAATTCTTCCCAGAACAGAAGCTGTAATTCAACATAAATTCTTAACAAAAATGAATATATGTGTCTAATCATGAAATTTTTGACAACTATACTTCAGAAAAACTTCATTTGTCTTTTTTTTTAAATATGAAATTTATTGTCAAAATGGTTTCCATACAACAACACCCAGTGCTCATCCCCACAGGTGCCCTTCTCAATACCCATCACTCACCCTCCCTTCCCTCCCACCCCCCATCAACCCTCAGTTTATTTTGTTTATTCTCAGCCAAACCATAAGAGGCTCTCTCCCTCTCTAACTTTTTTTTCCCCCTTCTCCTGCCCCATGGTCTTCTGTCAAGTTTCTCAGGATCCACATAAGAGTGAAAACATATGGTATCTGTTTTTCTCTATATGACTTATTTCACTTGGCATAACACTCTCCAGTTCCGTCCACGTTGCTACAAAAGGCCATATTTCATTCTTTCTCATTGCCATGTAGTATTCCATTGTACATATAAACACAACTTCTTTATCCATTCATCAGTTGATGGACATTTAGGCTCTTTCCATAATTTGGCTATTGTTAAAGTGCTGCTATAAACATTGGGGTAAAGTGCCCCTATGCATCAGTACTCTTGTATCCCTTGGGTCAATTCCTACCAGTGCTATTTCTGGGTCATAGGGTAGATCTATTTAAAAAAATTTTTTTTAATGTTTATGTATTTTTGACAGAGAGACAGAGTATGAGAAGGGGAGGGGCAGACACACAGGGAGACACAGAATCCAAAGCAGGCTCCAGGCTCTGAGGTGTCAGAACAGAGCCCGACGTGGGGCTCGAACCCAGAGACCGCGAGATCATGACCTGAGTCGAAGTCAGTGCTCAACCAACTGAGCCACCCAGGCGCCCCAGGGTAGATCTATTTTTAATTTTTTGAGGAACCTCCACACTGTTTTCCAGAGTGTGTGCATCAGTTTGCATTCCCACCAATAGTGCAACAGGGTTTCTGTTTCCCCACATCCTCTCCAGCATCTATACTCTCCTGATTTGTTCATTTTAGCCACTCTGACTGGCATGAGGTGATATCTCAGTGTGGTTTTGATTTGTATTTCCCTGATGACCAGTGACATTGAGCATTGTTTCATGTGTCTGTTGGCCATCTGGATGTCTTCTTTGGAAAAGTGTCTATTCATGTCTTCTGCCCATTTCTTCACTGGATTATTTGTTTTTAGGGTATGGAGTTTGGTGAGTTCTTTATAGATGTTGGATACTAGCCCTTTGTCTGATATGTCATTTGCAAATATCTTTTCTCATTCCGTCAGTTGCCTTTTAGTTTTGTTGATTGTTACCTTTGCAAAGTAATATTGAAGAAGACCAAAGTGGGAGGCATCACAATCCCAGACTTTAGCCTCTACTACAAAGCTGTCATCATCAAGACAGCATGGTATTGGCACAAAAACAGACACATAGACCAATGGAATAGAATAGAAACCCCAGAACTAGACCCACAAATGTATGGCCAAGTAATCTTTGACAAAGCAGGAAAGAACATCCAATGGAAAAAAGACAGTCTCTTTAACAAATGGTGCTGGGAGAACTGGACAGCAACGTGCAGAAGAATGAAACTAGACTACTTTCTCACACCATTCACAAAAATAAACTCAAAATGGATAAAGGACCTGAATGAGAGACAGGAAACCATCAAAACCCTAGAGGAGAGAGCAGGAAAAAACCTCTCTGACCTCAACTGCAGCAATTCCTTACTTGACATATCTCCAAAGGCAAGGGAATTTAAAGCAAAAATGAACTACTGGGACCTCATGAAGATAAAAAGCTTGTCTTTTTATTTCAGTACTCTTATTATTAAAGGTGTGACCTTTTTCAGCCTTCTGTGATTTCAGTCAAGAAAGAGTTATTCAGCACTTATGATGTACAAATACTCATCATTGTTGGAGATTCAGTGGTGAATGAAGCAAAACACTCGACATGGAGAGTTTTACCATCTAGTATGGAGTTATGTTTTGTTGGTCTGTCCTTACTGTAAACAATCAGCCAGTATTCAAATTTTCTTTCCACTGGAATTTACTGAAATATTCTTAGGTTAAACAAAACTTTCTTCTCAGTACTTTTCCCATCTTGTTTAGTCTTTTTATAGGTTATAGAGCATCTAATTGTTTTTATGCAAATCAAAATTTTGAGAGAAAAAAAAATCTAGAGATTTTACCAGATGGAGAGTAATTAACTGCCAATGAGAAGACATATTAATAGTATCTTATAAAAAGGACATTTGTCATAATAGCCTTTCAGAATACATGTGTGAAGTTTTCTCATTAAAGGGTCCTTTACAGCATGTGTATATGTGTGCATGCGTGCATGTGTGCATGTGTTTTAATTTCAGGCAGCAAATTCTTATGGTGGCCTTTTATGTTTTCCCCTAAAGTTAATTAGGAACATTGTATTTTTCAATGGTTTCTGTACCACTTTGGGGACATATTGTGACTTTGAAACTATTCAACATTATTATACAGTGTACTATTTCATAATTTATATAAACTTGCTACTTTTTTCCTTTATTTGTTCAAGTGTTACTTTTTTCCCTGTGAACATGGCTATGAGAAATTGATGCCCAAAGAAATTATGATACAGGACTAATGAAAAGTATTGCTTATTAATTCTTCATAATTTTAGCTTAGGTTTAGGAAGAGTTTACTATGGGCAGGACCCTGCTGAGTGATTTTCCTAAAAATTAGTTTTATCGAATCCTAGAAGGAAGAGGCTGTGACTTTGTCCTTACCCCATCGCCTGCTGCTTCCACCCCCTGCAGTCATGCACCTGCTAGCCAGTGGTTGAAACTGCTTGTGCCAAGAGTCTCTGACAGGTAGGCCAGGAGGAGAATGTGTTCTCTTTCTAAACCACACCATCAGCCAGTTTAGAAAAAGTTGGTACTCTGTGCTTTTCTTCTCTGTGAACTGAGGCACTGACCTTACTGTCTAGATATCATCATGTTACCCTGAAAAAAAAAAAGCCAACAAACAGTGGTGATGCCAGATTTTTCAATTCATGGAAGAAATGGTTCTCCTGTTTGTAATTTTCATTTTCCCTAGGCTTGACGTATGATTATTGTCTTACAGCATTTTTTCCACCCAGAGCCATCTTTTTTCTTTAACTCCTGTAGTTAAATGTACCAGTTGTTTTTAAATGTCAAAATTTCATTATTATTTGGCATAAATATTCATTTTAAAAGAGAAAATGCTAACCTTCCAAACATGATGTACTACTTAAAATTGTAGCAGTGTTTCAATGTTTAAATTTTCATATACAGAATGATACCACCAGTAATCAGTGGATGGCACAGAACACACATCACTTAATACTTGAGCTCCTTATGTGTGATGCAAAGTACGTAAATAATTATAATTGTTTTTCTGTTATCTCATTAATTCAGATTGTTAAAGGGGATAAGGAAACCTCACTGATGTATGTATCCATCTTGAACTCTTTCCTGCAGTGAGGCTGGCTTATCTGCCTTCTTTCAGAGAACCTGATCTCTCTGGACTTTGCTCTTACTCGTCCACTTTCCTTTTATCTATCCCTCAGTTTGGCCTCTGCGTTAAGAGAACCCTTTTTGCCCCAGAGGCTTTCCTATCTACTGTGGCTGTATCAGCGGGGGGTAAGGCAACCCCAAGTCAAAGGTATCTTGTATAAACACTTTATCCCTTTGCTAAGAAAACTTTCCACAATAATTACAAGCAAGATAATGCAACTGTATTATATTAGAATGGAGTATTTTAATTTAGAATGGAGTATTTGAATTATGAATGTAATTGGATTCAAGGGTGTATTTTTAGAAAACTGAGGGGTTATTTGATTTGTGAAAAGATCTTCATATCAGTGCCCTGTTTTAGACCCATAAGAAGTGTTCTGTGGCATTCCCTTTAGGGAAGATTGTTACACCTGAGGAACTCTGATAATGAAATTACTATTCCTCCATGAATTGTCAATATCATGTAGTGCTCATTTATGATCTGAAGGGGTGCCAGTATTACACTGATAACCATGTTCTGTATCTTTCTCTCTCTCTCTCATGCACAGACACACACACACACACACGCACAAATTTGCATGCATGTTAGTGTAGTGTTATACCTGAAGTTGTGAAAATTGTAGCTCTTAATTTTATTTAGGTTCAGGATCATCCATTTCTCCTCTTTAAGAAACATAGCCCTTACTAGGTGTCAATATTGAAACTTGCTTTTGTTAACTCACATCTGGTGCATCTCTATTCTTCATTAAAAGACCTACCTTATTAGAGGAGAATAAAATAAAAGCACAAAACAACCTTGTTCTTTGTTTTACCTTAAGCCTGAAAATGTTTCTATATCAAGTCTCAAGTGTTGGACTATATTAACTTTTTCCCACAATAATCTCTTTTGGCATTTACAAACCATTCAATTCTTGGTGCTTGGCAATTGCACTATTGGAAGTCAAAGATGTTGGGTTCTATATTCAGTTCTGACCCTTGCTACTGGTGTGATCTTATTAATTTTGTATCTTTAAGTCCTGGTTTTATTACCTACAGAATAATCTCTCTTTTGATCACAAGGAAGTTACTTATGTGAAGTAATTCATACATTTAATAATTTGATTAGGATTTATGAGGAGGTTCTATGTGCAGGTACTTTTCCAGATGCTGGAGATAAGCACAGAAGACTAAAGTCCTACTTCTTTTTATCTTCATTGCAATACACTTGAAACTTAAGTACTACACAAAGGAAAATATTAGAAAAAGATGTCTAACTTAAATATGTATTACTTAATGTGGCTATTTATATAGTCCAATTAATCAAATTTTTGGTTCCACGAGGTCAGAAACATGCCTTAATTCCATTGTATTCCCTGCAAAATACATGTAGCCAAGTACTGACATATAAATCAAATTGAATTTAAGACAAAAATAAAGGAAACTCCAAGAGTGATCTTAAGCATTTAGGAGACCTTTTAGTCAGTTACAGAATAGGTTATTTTTCTGAAACTCAGTGTATTTTCTAAGAGAACTATCACTTATTTATTATGATAGAAGGGCCATAAAGTTAAAGCCCTTACTGGTGTTTCTAATGAAGATATGTCTATGAGACAGCAGTGTGAAAAAAAAAATTAGCAACATAAAAATTGACTGTTTTTGTGATTTTTATCCATCTCAGAAAAGCTACACTTGGATTCCTCAGTTCTTATGGCAGAAATATATTTTGTTCATAATTTGGTTCTCTGTTGTCATAATCCTATACTTTTGTATCCTTTTTGACCCTAGAGAATTATTTTAGGCCAGTTAAATAGTAGAATTGTTAGTAGTGTTGATATTACTTAAATATTATTTAAAAATGGTACGATTTCTTTTTCCTTGAGATATGCATCAGTCTGAATAGAAAAAAAAGTCAGGTTGGTACCATTAGGTAGTGCTGGGTGGTACTAAAAATTAGAGGGTGTTTTGCTTCTATGTCTGTGCTTATGAGTAGCACCAGTGAAAATATTATGGTTAATAGTTCAGTCAAGACCAGGTAGAACATGATTGCATCCCTTTCACTCAACCTTTGGCATTGCTGTGTCAATGGCCAACCATATTTAATCAGGTTCTAAGGTAGTGGGATATGATGAGATATTTTTAGGTCATACTAATACCTGTTGGTATTAAAAAGTCTCTTAAAACTTGGCCTTGAAGGAGTTGGCAAACAGGTCTTTTCTTTTATATCTTGTCAATAGATTGGTATTTTTAATAAATTTTAATCCTATATCCCAGCAAGTATAGATTCCTCTTATTGGTGATTGGCTTGAGAAAGAATGATGGATAGCTTTGGGGATATTGCTAGTTTATTGAAGACCACATGAAATTAATTTAGAAAAGGTTCATATGGCCATATGAATCAGAGTTCTCCAGAGAAGCAGAACCCATAGAGTTGATGTTGCAGGCTTGAGTCTGAAGGTAGTCTGGAGGCAAACTTCCTTCCTCTTTTGCGGATCTCAGTCTCTTCACTGAAGCCCACCCACATTGTGGATAGGATCTCCTTCACTCATTCTACTGATGTCAATGTTAATCACATCTAAAAAATACCTTAAAGCAACAGTGAGACTAGTGTTTGAACAGCTAACAGCTAAGATTTGAACTGTGAAACAACTGGGTACTATAGCATAGCCAAGTTGATGAATAAAATTAACCATCATAGTGGAGTCTTATGAAGAATGAATTCTAAGCTTTATATTGCTTGGAAAGAAAGAGGTGTAGTAAATACTATGGAGAAGACCAAGATTTTACCATTAGAACTACTAATGTGGGCATGAATGGGAAAATAGGGGATAAGGTTGTAGGAACCTGTGTCTAGATTTATACCTTGAAGGGTTACATTGCTTTTTTTTTCTTTTTTTATTATTGAAGTATAGTTGACATACATTTTCTTAGCTTTTATAAATATAAATTATGGAGGATTTTGTGATACCAGTATAGTAATTGCAATGGTAGTAATTGCTAATCACATATCCAACACTGATTATCTCATTTCATTTTCACAAATCTAAAGTAGATGCTAATGGGGCCCCTGGGTAGCTCAGTCAGTTAAGCGTGTAACTCTTGGTTTCGGCTCATTTCATGATCACACGGTTCGTGGGTTCAAGCCCTGCATCAGTCTCTGCACTGTAAGTATCTCTGCTTTGGGATTCTCTTTCTCTCTCGCTCTCTCTCTCTGCCCCTCCCCAGCTCATGTGTGTGCGTACAGTCTTCCTCTCTCAAAATAAAGAAATAAACTTTAAAAAATAAAATGGAAGCCAGTATTGTCTCTACCACAAAGATGAGAAAATTGATGCCCAGTTAGGTTGAGACTTGTACTAGCTTATGGAGGTATTAAAAAGTAGAGTGGGGATAATTATTGCATGTTTCCAGGATTTTCTGCACCCAACATAGTTTAAAATAAGTCCTGAATGAAAAGCTGTACAGTTTTTAGTCCTTTCATACACTGTCTAGTTGGACCCAGAGTATGTTATAGACAATTTACATAAGGAAACAATCCCTTTCCTCCAGATTATAAACATCTAGCTATTAATGCTTTTAAAAAGATATGATTCTTTCTTCCTCCTTAATAATTGCCAGAATTTGCTTTTCTGACAATATTTTCTATGAATACTGTGGGTATTAGTACAGCTGTGCAACTCGGTGCTATTGTTAAGTACTGTAGCTATTTTTAAAGAAATATAACAACTAAGATCACTTTGAGTTTGACCTCTAACTTGTGGAGAAAAGTTAAGCCTTATAAGCTTCATAAAAACACTTAGCTACTGATGTTTCATGACACCTTGAGAGTGAATGCCTGGAGAAACAATCTTAACAGATCCATTAATAAGGTTGAGTTTGTTCTGCCGGCCTTTCTAATCCTTTACCCTCCTCACCTTATGCTCTTGGCTGCAGTCACTGTCTGTTTTCTGAACACCATCATTTTGGATTTCTGATGCCTAACAGTATCTGGTGCACAGTGCTTAATAAATCTAGAAAAGAAGAAAGGAAGTTAGGAAGGAATGAATATTCATTAGAAACATTTACTTTTTTAGCTCTGTATTTACTTCACTTTGATCTATTCCTTTATTCATTATATAACACTCTTTTACTTGTGTAGTTGACAAACCAGGAGCTGAAAGCCTATAGAAAATTTGTTAGTGTTCATGCAGGCGATTATGCAGTCATTTCAGCCCTCCCCCTTTATTGTTTTTCTACATCTCTTGCTGTGGGTTTGTCACACATTTTAAAGTCCAAGACTGCACACTTGGATCTCAGCATGTGCTGAACCATGGTGAAAAATGCTTACCTTTGAACTTTTATTTGAACGCAGAAAGTAATATTGACTAGCATTTTCTAATGGACAGTTATAGAAAGTTGATCAGCACTGTAATACTGAATAATTTCTACAGAGTAATTAATTACCTTTTTAAATATTTCTCCAGAAATATTACCTAACCCTAGAATGACACTTGGTATAAACTTCAGGAATATGTGTTAAAGATCAGAAAAGATAGACATTGCATATGTGATTATTTTAATCTAATAATTTTATCTGCTATTGTAAAAGTAATCTATATTGATGATATTCAGATCAAAGAGTCAACCTCATTCAGCTTTAGTTTGAAACTTATAATGAGAAGAATCAGTCCTAGTAAGATGCATTTTCGTAAAATTGGGTAGCCAGTATTACAGCCAAATGTTAATTTTGTTTGTTCTCATTTAAGTCCAATCATATTTGCCATTAGTTTTTTCTTTTTTAGTATAGACTTCAAGAGCAAATTGCTTTTCAAGTTAAAAAATTAATCTGTTCTAGAACTTTTATTAAAATTGCTCCCAGAACTCTAAATGGAGATTTTATTAAATGCAAACCCTAAATATTTGGAAATAAATATTTGACTTATTTCTTACTTGTAACTTGCACATTGTACTTAATCAGTTTCCACTCCATTGGATTTCAATTTTAAGATTTGTGTGAAGCAACTAGGACAGTGGCATGTAAAAAATTTAAAAAAATTAAAAAAATGTCCCTTATATAATAATCAAACACAAGAATAATGGAACTTTAGGAGAATAATATATAGATATGCTTATCTTAATTTTTGTCCTTTAATTTTCTGTAGAAATTCTTATGTGGGGATGGAGATAGTGTAATTGTGCTCCCTGTGTATGTGGTGAAGAGAAAAGGAAAATAAGATAATTTTCTGTGTAATTTGTAACTCACAAAATTATTTTTTCTGTAGTCTAATATTCTTTATAGATATAATTTACAGACTTGGAGGAGGTAATTGACTTTTAACTCAAAAATTTTTTTGTGTACTCTATTGAAGATTCATTATTATTTTTTCAAAAGAATTTGCTAATGCTTATTTTGTATATTGGGAGACGCTGGTAAAGAATAAACTTCTAGTTAGCTCAGTGAGCTTTCAGTATTATGAAAAACACTGGACAAGGTTTGAAGTTTTATACTAATTTCTTATGAGAGAAAAGTAAAAGCCTTCTAGCACTCAGAAAGTGTTACTTTCTAATATTCATCCTGACTCAGCAAGCACTTTAGTGGTTACCAGAAGGGATACACTGTGTTTGCTGCTTATAAAGTGATTATGCCTCATAAACAAGAATGTGATTTTCTTGCAGGTTTTTATTTTTATTATATTTGACTAATTTACTTGTCCTCTCTGTTCTAAGGCAGTAGGGAAAAGAATGAAGCCACACAGACGACAAGTCATAGTTCCTTTTTCAAGAGACTAGAGAGAATGAGGAGTGATGGATAAACATGAAGTAGACAAGGAAGGAGCAACTGAGTATGGGGAAATAGAAATGATTAGTATAAAGGTTTCATATTGGACCACAGTGTTTATGTTTGACCTCTTAATACTACGCCATAGGTATTGATGCATGTTGGAGAGACTTTTTGTGATGTAGAGACAATGGAACAGGCCCGATGGACAGAACCAACAGTAAATTCTATTGGATAGAATAGAATATTCTCTGCTCAAGTCAGAATGTCATTTTTAACCAGAGTAGACTAGAAAAAAACAAATATAGGATTTACTATATCACCATTGTTTTCTTAAACTTATATTTGCATATTGGTTGAGAAATCTCTTAAACAGCAAAGTTTAAAGATTTAATTCATTTTTATATTCTTAGCACTCATTTACAATATAGTGAGGCATTTGAGTGACAGGAAGAGTTTGTACACTGAGGAACTTGATAATGAGTTTTGTTTTTAAACTATTCTTTAAAAATATGCATGTTAGCTAACTTGACAATAGATTATATTAAGAAATATACATAAATTCCAGTTAGGCTTTGGATTGCAGTATTTGCCTTTCTTTATAAACTTTGGGAAAAAATAATGTACCCTTACTTTTTTTTCCTTTTAATAGTATGATAGTATAACTTTGATAGCATTTCTTATTTTTTAACTATTATTTGAAAGCTAATTATTCCTGGAATCTTCTAATCACTTAATTCACCCAATATGATACAGTATAATAAGTGTTGTGATCATTTGTGGCCATGCATTTTCTTTTTTTTTTTTTTTTTTTTTTTTTTTTTGGTGGCCATGCATTTTCAAAGCAAGTGGGTGGACGTAAATAGACACATACATATTTATTATATTATTACTCCTTTGTGAGTATTGTTAATGGTGCTTCATTATATAGCCATTTTTCTAAGTCAAGAGTAAATTACAATAATGGAAACATTCAACTTCATAATCACTCTCTCCTCGTACTATTTATAATGGAATTTACAGGCCTTCCAATATTCTCGCTGGAAAGGAGCTATTGAAATAAATGGGAGACGATAAATGTTTACTGAGAGGGCAAAAGCACTGTGAATTGCAAATGCGTATGTAAGACATTTTTTTTTTCCTAGTAGGCTAATTATACTTACTATTCAATTAATTGCAATATTTATTGAATGAAAGAATAAGCATTTTAAAACACTGGGTACATTAAAGGATAATTTTTTTTCCATTTAGGGGTCTCTATTAGAAACTAATGATAATTAGGTATATAATTTTAAGTTGATGTCATAAGATTTTCTTTGACATCTTCATTAAAGTATGTACAAGTCCTCATAATTATCCATGAACATTTGTAGCCTGTGAACAGGAATCAATTTTTCATGCTAATCTGCACATCCTAATGGCATCCACCCCCTGCGTTCTAGATCACATTTCCTCTCACCTCTTAAATTTGTTCCATAAATTTTAAATAAATTTCTTCCTGCCATTTAGTTAAGTTTTACACGTCCTTCAAAATTCATTGTAAGGGTAATCTCTTCTAGTGTTCTTAGGTTCAAAAGGCTCTGCCCTACTCTGCTCCTATAGTAAGTAACACTGGGAGTGGTTCTCCCCTTACAATCATAAAAAAAAAAAATTACACTATAGGTAATGATTTACTGGGAAACCCTAACAGAATATAAGCTTTTTGAGGGTTGGAACCATGAATAAGCCATTGTTTATTAAGCACTTACTAAGTGCTAGATGTGGTCATACACATTATCTCACTTAATCTTCACAGTAGTAATGATTGTGGGAGATACTGCTGTCCCTGCCCCAAGCTCATTAAACATTTGTTGATAATATAAATGACAATAATAATGTCCCTGGTGAGTCTGGGAGTATACAGGCTAAAAAAAAATAATAAAGTTATAAACTCTATCACCCATTTAATAGGTGCTGTTGACATAACAAACACTAAAGGTATTTTTTTTAAAGGGAGTTAATTCTTGCTAAGCTTTATGAGGAAATATACCTGTGCACATATGCTAAGGCTTTTTATGGCCAATGTAAAATAGTTTAATTTATTATGCTTCTAGAATGGCACACTGAAATTTTCTGCAAAATGAGTTTACTGTTTCCATCAAAATATGAACATTTAAATTTTCATGATAAGAGCCGGTTCATGTTCATAAGACCTAAAGTGCTATCCTTTCAGTTTTTCCTTTTGTTTGGTTTTCCTGGACACCTGCCTTTATGGGAAGATGGCTGAGAATTTTGGCTTTCAAAATACACCTGAGTCCAATTAAGAAGGCTAGGAACACAGCAAGCAGTAGGAGTGAGAAAAACTGGCTAGGAAATGGCATACGAGACACTGTTGCTAAATGAAGGGTAAATGCATATTTGTGGAGGTGATAGATTTTTATTTCTCCAAGTCGTTTTAAATTGCTTGGCTGTACTCTCTGGCTGAAAATGATGTATAAGTCACTGAGTGAGTCATTCTCATAAGTACAGATGGTAACAGGGGAAGGTTGGGCCACTGAACCAAATTACCCCGGCACAGCAATACAGAAACCCATGTCCTGCAGTCTTGGGTGGTCATATTTGTATAATTTTCATCATTTAAATAAATATGTTCTTTTAAATATGTTGAAAATTCTTTGCTTTTAAAACTATTTAAATGGTACATCCATGTAGTGTTGCATCCATAAGTTACATTTCTCTTTTTGGGGTTTGTAAATTATTTTTACCTGAGCAGAATATATTTTAAAATTAGGAGCAAGTTTAGAGACTAGTTCTTTTCTTTGTGATCTATTGTCTGTCTTTTTAAAACACTTGGAATTTTGATATAAGATTTTTTGGATAACTTGATTATATACATGAGGAAATAATGAAAAGCCTTAAACTAGATTCACACTTCATTTGGACTTAGATGGAATTTTATTAAACTGAACAAGCTCCCCAAACATGCCTATATATTTATCATCTTGTGCATGAAATAAGGGTGTCAGAGGAAAAGGCATGAAAAAACAAAAGGAGCACTTCAAAGGCAAGAATCGTGATTAGGCTGATGGAATTCTATCCCCAGGTTGATTTTTGATAGGCATAAAATTCTTTGAAATTCTTATCCCAAATTCCAGGGAGAGTGTGTCTTTTTAAGAGCTGCGCCTATCAGTCTCTGTTCCTTGCATGAATTAGTTTTTAAAAATTCTTTGCACATGAGTTGCTTCATTATTCGCTGAGTGTATTCAGCCTGTATACTTTCATATGTGAGTCAAACAGACATGAAAGAAAAAAAAAAGAAGAATGATGTCTCACTCCTCTACTGTTTGGCTTTCCAAGGTGCACAGTCACTCTGGTGACATGGCAGCTACTTGATGTATTGAGATAGTGAAGACAGAAGAAAGAACAGAACTGAAGGGCAGAGCACTCGGGGTTAGCAGGCAATCTCAAAGGATGAAGGAAGAAGTGGAATTTAACGTCACCAGGGAAAATAGAACACAAGTCACCTCCCCTCCCCTCCGCGTTCACCCAAGTCATGATCTAAAGCACGGGATCTTTCAGCCCATACATATCTTGTGTTTTTGTTCTACAAAAGATTCTCTAACATAGAACCAACCTTCACCAGGCACACACTACTTAATGGAGTGAAAATAAAAACTGTAGATGGCTTAGTTCAGGCTGCCATAACAAAATGCCATAGATTGGGGGCTTAAGAAACATTTATGTTCTCATAGTTTTGGGGAGTGGGTGTTGAGATCAGCGTGCCAGCACTGCTGAGTTCTCGGGCTTGCAGACTGCCCGTTTCTCCCTGTGTTTTCACATGCTGGGGTGGGGAGTAGGGTGTTGGAGTGCAGAGAAAGAGAACAGGAAAGAGACTGAGTGCTGTTTCCTGACTCATCTTGTAAGGACACTAACCCTATCAGATCAGGGCTCCACCTTTATGATATCATTTAACCTTAAGGACTTTCTAAAGGCCCTATCTCCAAATAGTCATGTTGGGGTTTTGGACTTTAACATACGGATCTTGGGGTGGACACAAACATTCCATTGGCCATCTGTATATAGCAGTAATTGTCTCTGGCTCAAAGCTTTTACAAGAAAAACTGATAGAACTGTAGCTTGAAGATTCTCTCTCCCTTGTTCACAGTATTGTTGAGACATCTGACATGTGCCCTTTGCATTTCTAGGCATCTGATCCCCTTTTCTTGGTAATCTTCTCCATTTGTATATTGCACTGACACTGGTGAATTCAGTTCTGGCCATAGCCAGGCATTTGTCTCTTATATTGACATTATCATTCTAGATGCTTTCTTCTAATGGTTGAGTGGGTCAGGGAAGGAGGAATTCAGGGAGGATCTTCTATTGCTATTTCTTATTATTATTAAGAGAAATAACTTCTGCTTAAAAATGTTATCTATGATTGCATATATTATTTCATTTTATATACACTATATGGTAGAGTTACCTATAAATGAGATTAATGACTTCTGGGTCATACAGTTAGAAACTGGTGGGGTCATAATTGAAACCCATGTTCATATGTATTCAGAGCCTTCATTATTTTCACACTCCACAGAGGTTTCTCTAGTTTAACAGCAAATCAAGGGGTCATTGAAGCATTGTTGTCTTAACAACACTGTAGCAGTACACATTTGGAACACAAATTGTGCATATAATTTCATATATGCAACTCACTTAATTCCATCACTAAATTGATGTTAGTATTGGGAACTTCTTTGTGTACATTACTTCTTTACATCACCTCTGAATAAGGATGAAATTTATCAGAAGTTCTCTTTCCTGGCCAGCTCTGAATGTTTATTTATTCAGAATGTCTTAATACATTTCAAAATGTTGTGCATGAAATACTCTTATCTTTTAATATATGCAGGATCTGAATTGTGTCACTATTGTCATTCCTGATGTTGGTAATCGGTGTCTTCTATTTTTTCTGACCAATCTGGGTAGAGGTTTACCTATATTACTAATATTTTCAAAGTACCAGCTTTTTGGTTCATGGATTTTCTCTAGTTTTTAAATCTATTTTCTATTTCATTTATTTCTTCTTTGATATTTATTTTCTTAAGCTTTTGTTTTTCCTGTTCCTAAAGGAGTGAGGTCTTTGATTTGAGAATATTTTTCCTTTTTATAATATAGGCATATAGTGCTATAAATTTCCTCTAAGCACTGCTTAAAAGGATTCCCACAAATCTTGATATATTTTGTTTTCATTTTCTTTCAGTTGAATATATGTTTTAATTTTTTTGACTTTTTTGACCCAGGGGTTATTTAGAAATGTTATTTAATTTGTGGTGCTTATGGATTTCCCAGTACCTGTGTACTATGGACATCTAATTTAATTTCACTGTAGTCTAAGAACATACTTTTTATTACAGTTGAGATTTATTTTGTGACCCGCATACAGTTCATGTTGGTAAATATTCTGTGTTATCTTTAAGGTAGTGTATATTATGTTGTTATTTAGTGGAGTTTTCTATAAATGTCAACTAGGTCAAATTGGATAATAGTATTAAAAATTACATGTGATCATTAATGTTCTGATTATTCTATTATTTATTCAAAGAGAGTATTAAATCTTCACCTGTAAGTTTTGATTTGTCTGTTTCTTCTTCCAGTTACATACATGTTGCTTTACATATATTAAAGCTTCAATTTGTCCTTTTATATTTTTATTTTCTCTCCTTTCTTGACTTCCTTCAGATGGACTGTTTTCTTCTATTCCAATGTTTTCCTTTGCTAGTTTGAAAGTTGTACACACTGGTATTATTTCTTTAGCAATTACTTTATTGATTTATTTTAAAAATTGTTTTATTTTTTATTTTTTTAAATTTACATCCATATTAGTTAGCATATAGTACAACCATGATTTCAGGAGTAGATTCCTTAATGCCCCTTACCCATTTAGCCCATCCCCCCTCCCACAACCCCTCCTGTAACCCTCAGTTTGTTCTCCATATTTTTGGGTCTCTTCTGTTTTGTCCCCCTCCCTGTTTTTATATTATTTTTGTTTCCCTTCCCTTATGTTCATCTGTTTTGTCTCTTAAAGTCCTCATATGAGTGAAGTCATATGATTTTTGTCTTTCTCTGACTAATTTCACTTAGCATAATACCCTCCAGTTCCATCCATGTTGTTGCAAATGTCAAGATTTCATTCTTTTTGATTGCCGAGTAATACTCCATTGTGTATATATACCACATCTTCTTTATCCATTCATCCATCAATGGACATTTGGGCTCTTTCCATACTTTGGCTATTGTTGATAGTGCTGCTATAAACATGGGGTGCATGTGTCTCTTCGAAACACCACACCCGTATCCCTTGGATAAATGCCTAGTAGTGCAATTGCTGGGTCGTAGGGTAGTTCTATTTTTAATTTTTTGAAGGACCTCCATACTGTTTTCCAGAGTGGCTGCACCAGCTTGCATTGCCACAAACAGTGCAAAAGAGATCCTCTTTCTCTGCATCCTTGCCAACATCTGTTGTTGCCTGAGTTGTTAATGTGAGCCATTCTGACAGGTATAAGGTGGTATCTCATTGTGGTTTTGATTTATATTTCCCTGATGATGAGTGATGTTGAGCATTTTTTCATGTGTCCGTTGGCCATGTGGATGTCTTCTTTGGAGAAGTATCTATTCATGTCTTTTACCCACTTCTTCACTGGATTTTTGTTCTTTTGGGTGTTGAGTTTGATAAGTTCTTTATAGATTTTGGATACTAACCCTTTATCTGATGTGTCATTTGCAAATATCTTCTCCCATTCCATCAGTTGCCTTTTAGTTTTGCTGATGGTTTCCTTTGCTGTGCAGAAGATTTTTATTTTGATGAGGTCCCAGTAGTTCATTTTTGCTTTTGTTTCCCTTGCCTCCGGAAGTGTGTTGAGTAAGAAGTTGCTGCGGCCAGGATCAAAGAGGTTTTTGCCTGCTTTCTCCTCGAGGATTTTGATGGCTTCCTGTCTTACATGGAGGTCTTTCATCCATTTTGAGTTTATTTTTGTGTGTGGTGTAAGAAAGTGGTCCAGGTTCATTCTTCTGCATGTCGCTGTCCAGTTTTTCCAGCACCATTTGCTGAAGAGACTGTCTTTCTTCCATTGGATATTCTTTCCTGCTTTGTCACAGATTAGTTGGCCATACGTTTGTGGATCCATTTCTGGGTTCTCTGTTCCATTGATCTGAGTGTCTGTTCTTGTGCCATTTAGCATTTACTTAAAACTGTTAACATGGAAATTGAAAAGTCAGATCTCAATCAAGATCTCAAACTTCCTTCCAAATACTGCAGAGGAATTTCAGTCACTCTATCTCTAATTACTTTGTGCTTCATTTGTGTGTTTTTCTGGTTTTGTATTTTAGCTTTATCTCCATTTTAAATTCTCTCAATATTATTATGACAATTTTATAAAGTCCTTTTTTCTTTTCAAATATCCACATATTTAGCAATTTGGTTCCTTTTCATTTCTTCATATACCTAGGACCTTCTGTGTGGCATACATTATTTTTGTTTGAAGAACATTTTTTATAGTTTTGATTGAATAATTCTGTTGGTGGCAAAACCTCTCAGTATTTTTCTAATTATTAACTTATCCTCATTCATGAATGACATTTTCATTGAGTTCAGAATTCTAGGTTGACATTTGTTTTATTGCAAAACTTAGGAAATAGTATCCCACTGTTTTCTGGCTACCATAGTTACTCTTGAGCAGTTAGCTGTCAGTGAAATTGTTGTTTTTTAAGATGTGTTTTTGTCTAGCTGCGTTTAAATTAATTCCTTTTGTGTGTGTATTCTACTTTCCTCATGGTTTTACTAAATACTGTTTTCTTTTTTATTTGTCCTGCTTTGAATTATCTGGGCTCTAGAATTTGATTATTGGGTTTTTCATCCATTTTGGAAAACTCTCAGTCATTGTCTTTTTTAAATTTTACCTCTGCCTCATTGTGTTTTTTTTTTTTTTTTTTTTTTAACCTGGGATCTCAAATGTATATTATTATGAATATCTTTATTTTTTTAACCTCACCTCCTTTTCTCTTTCCTTAAGTGGTTGACTAATATGGACTGCATTAATGCCCTCCTTTGCCCTCTGGTTGTGAGATATGTTTACATAATGTGAGGTACAGACAGCAGATCAGAGGAAAGGAGGAAAGTTAATTTGGCCACTTACTGCTATTGTTCCCTTTTTGTCCAGCTGATTGTCCATTTACTAAAGGTCATAACTCTTGTAAGGCAGCTGTCCTCATAGCTGCCCTCTTTGGGTTCCATTATTGTTTCCTTCTTTTCCCTCTCTAGGCCTAGAGTAGTGGTGCTCACCACAGTCTAACCCTTGGATACTAAAATAGATCATGTAATTTCCTTAAACTGACTCCAAATTTGTAAATAATCACTCTTAAATTCTCAAACTACTCACTTTGTACTGTTTCCCAATCAGACTGTGACTCATGTGGATATTTATGACAACTCCTCATTGTATTCTCCATGGCACTTAACCTGCTTTTCATAATTAGTATCTCTATGTCTATCTGCATTACATTTGATGTAGTTTCTTTCAGTTGAAACCATATTTCTTTAGTTTTAATGATGATTTTAGATTAAATGGTTATACATTCAACTTCTAAAGTTCTGTTTTATTATCAAATTTGTTCGATAATTTCTTATAGTCTGTTTTTCATTCATGTTTTATCTTCTTGTTTTATGTCTTTGTCCATACAAAACATATTTCTTTTATATGCTGTCTGATGAATCCTATGTTTGAAGTCTTCATGAGTCTGATTTGCTGATAGCTGTTTCATTGCCTCCTGCTTATGCTTTGTTTCTTTTAGTGTTTTTTGTTTTTTTGAATGTGAGCTCATTGGAATTAATTTATGGCAATTTTCTGAGTCCTAGGAATTAGATAGTTTCCAACTAAGGATTGATTTTTTTTCCACCACATCCCTTAGTGAACTCTGTATCAAGGGTCATTATAAGTTGAAACATTATTGGAATTTTGGCCATGTGAGGGATGGCTCATGATTAATATTAATTATTAGCAACAAGGTAGGAGTATCTAATTCATATTTATCCTCTGTCTGGATCTTTAGAGTGCATTTCTTCTTTTAAATACTCTACCTGGGAGAGGCTCTATCCTTTGTCTCTTAGCCTTTAAGCTAGGCTAACATCACCTCAAGTTTATGAGATCAAATAATCATCTTCAAGATGAAAGCTGTCATTGATACTTCACTCTTACTTCCACCTTCACTTAGGTTTTGGCCTGAGTAACATTACTATTATTATTGTTCCTGTTTTTATTGTTATTTTAACATCTTATGGAGAGATTTAAGAATATGCTCTTCTAAATTTTATCCAGTATTCATAATTTTATTTTAGTTTAATGGTCACTTAGAGCATCTTGTTAGTGAAACTGCTATAAACAGTAACCATAATTTTATTCTTATACTTTTGCCATTTTGTATTAGGTATGTCTTTTTTAAGGAGCATAGGGTTGGTTTTACTTTTATTAAATCTGAGATTTCATGTCTTTTAATTGCACAGTCTGTCTTCTCTTATCTTGTTATATGCTCTCAGATCTTTAAAATTCTTTACTTAGGTTATTCTTTAAAACTTTTATGGAGAAGGTAGCCCTTAAACTGAACCGTGATGAAGACATACCCATCAGTTGGGGTTTTGTAATGAGAGAAGGAAAGAACACTAGCTGTCAGTGGTTGCATTCATCTGTTCACTTGGGGTCATGTTATTTCTTTTATTTTAAAAGTAGCATATAAAAAATTATATCCAAAGTTGTTTTTTTTCCTGTTAGTTACCTTCCTAAGAAATGTATTTTTCTGATAATGGATATTTTATGGTGGTTTAATTATTAAACATTTTCTAATTCTAATATTTACATCAGAATCTAAGATCAGTTTATAACAGTGAGATTTTAATATATATTTCTAATAAAATATGAATTTGGGAAATAATAAAGTCTAGAATTCATCTTTGGTTAGGATGGCTGATAATATTATTATTAACAATAATAAAAATAATGGTAGTGGCTATCTTGAGTATAATATTAAGAAGGATATCAGGGTAAGTCCTGGCTCAGTGGGAAGGTATCATGAGGTATAAGTAGTAAGTTTCAAAGGCACTTTACAGGCCAAAACCGTGAATGTCATATATCTACCCAGAGTGATTAAGTTCCATGTGCTCATGTTCCAGATGAAGAATAAAATTCAGAGAAGAGACACAGTCTCCTAGAGTCTCCAGTACAAAGTATTTGGAGCTGGTAAGTGGCAGAGACAGGATTTAGCTCCAACTCTGACTCTTAAGTTCAGTTTATTTTTTTTTCACTTTACTGTTTCTCCTGTTAGCATATATATTTCTCTCTCTCTAATCATTTCCCCAGAAATGTTTTTTTCTTTCTTCTTTTTTTTAAGTTTATTTATTTATTTTGAGAGAGGCAGAGAGAGAGAGAGAGAGAGAGAGAGAGAGAGAGCGCGCGCAGGTCAGAGAGAGAAGGAGAGAGAGTCCCAAGCAGACTCCGTAGCATCAGTAAAAGGCTGACATGGGGCTTGAACTACAAACTGTGAGATCATGACTTGAGCTGCAGTCAAGAGTTGGATGCTTTTTTTTTTTTAAATATATGAAATTTATTGTCAAATTGGTTTCCATACAACACCCAGTGCTCATCCCAAAAGATGCCCTCTTCAATACCCATCACCCGCCCTCCCCTCCCTCCCACCCCCCATCAGCCCTCAGTTTGTTCTCATTTAAGAGTTGGATGCTTAAGTGACTGAGCCACCCAGCCCCCTCCAGCCAAATGTTTCATAATTATTTCATTTACAGCTTTTTTTATACCGATATAGCAAACTTTTCTGCACCCCTATACAAGTATCATATGGGCTAATGTACAAGCTAATGCTGAGAGCATTCCATAATGATCTTGATTGCCTGAGGTGAGGAAAGTCTGTATCAACTACTTAATCATCATTTCTTACACATGTTAAAAAGTTATTGTTCAGAATATAGTACAGTAACAAAATCCTAATGAATTCATTTTCCAATTCTTCCTTATTTGTGTCTTTTATCTATGCTGTCTATTAAGAAAGAGAGAAACATCAGTTCTATTCAAAGCAAAAATAAATTAGATATATACATATATATTTTTTTTCTTAAATAGGAGCTTTTTATGGTGGTGAAAGCTATCTGTGACCATTTATATAGTTTATGTAACAGAGATACGGTATATATTTGTACCATTGTACATAATCCCCAATTGCCAACAGTTTTAAGTTAATATTTTTTAGCATAAGCTATATGTGTACTATTAATCCTTATAGTAGCTCTGTGAGGTTAATTATTTTATTATCTCCATTTTGTATAAGAACAAGCTGGGATTTGGAGAGATTAAGTAGGCCGTAGTCACACAAATCAGTAGCAAAATGGATTCTAGGTTTGTCTGATTGCAAAGCTTGAGTTCTTACCCACAGCACTGTATTGAAATCTGAAGTGTATTAAAAGTTAGTATGGAAGAAGCACAAATATTTCTAGATTTCTAGATGTAATATTTCTGAGTACTGTGACTATTATTGAAACAGGTTTATGAGGCATATCTATAATTATTACATAAATTGGCTGCTCATTTGATGAATCTTTTCAGCGTTCAATCTCATAAACATATATGGGCCAATTAATTAGGTGGTTTCAAAACAATTAAATCTTTAAAAATGAGATCCACAGTGAAAAGGAAATATTTCTGGGATAGTATATGGCAAATAGCGGAAGAAAGTAAAGGAGGCAATAGTGCACAAATTAAGAAAAAAGTCAGAAAAGGTCTTGTTAGAGTTTGAGTAAAAATAACCAAAAAATTTAGAAAAATCTAGAATTCTCAGAGAACAACTACTTATTTAATATTTTCTATGTGCCAGGCCCTGTGCCAGGTAGTGAGAATACGTAGAGCAATTGGATATATTTCCTTCTCTGAAGGAACTCTCAGATTAGTGCATAAACTCATAAATAGCTAAGAATAAGAGATTGTAATGAAAGTACTAAAACAATTCCAGGGTAATAGAGAAGTTATTAATTCCATGTATGGAGGGATAGGGTGGGGCAGGGAGTAGTGTGGGGGGTAGATAGTGATTTAACAATTCTGTACATTACTCAGTGCCTATCACGCTGAGTGTACTCTTAATCCCCTTTACCTATTTCACCTATCCCCCACCCACCTCCCCTCTAGTAACCATCAGTTTGTTCTCTATAGTTAAGAGTCTGTTCTTTGGCTTGCCTCTTTTTTCCTTTATTCATTTGTTTTCTTTCTAAACTTCTTTCTAAACTTCTAAACTTCATATGACTGAAATCATATGGTATTTGTCTTTCTCTGGATGACTTATTTCACTTAACATTATACCTTTTAAGTCCATCCATGTTGTTGCAAATGGCAGGATTTCATTCCTTTTTTATGGTTGAATAATATTCCATTGTGTACATGTACCACATCTTCTTTATCCATTTATGTTTTGATGAACACTTGGGCTACTTCCATAATTTGGCTATTGTAAAATAGTGCAGCAATAAACATAGGGCTACATATATCTTTTGAATTCATGTTTTTGTATTCTACTAGGGTAAATACCTAGTAGTTCAATTGCTAGATTGTAGGGTAGTTCTATTTTTAACTTTTTGAGGAACCTCTATACAGTCTTCCACAGCGGCCTCACCAGTTTGCACTCCCACCAACAGTGCATGAAGGTTTCCTTTTTCCCACATCCTCACCAACATTTATTGTTTCTTGTATTTTTATTGTAGTCATTCTGACAGGTGTGAGGTGATCTCTTTGTGGTTTTGATTTATATTTCTCTGATGATGAGTGAGTTGAGTGTCTTTTTATGTGTCTTTTGGCCATCTGTACTTCTTCTTTGGAGAAATGTCTGCGCACGTTTTCCGCCCATTTTTTAAATTGGATTATTTGTTTTTCGAGTGTTGAGTTGTTTAAGTTCTTTGTATATTTTGGATACTAACCTTTCATCCAGTATATCATTTGCAAATATCCTCTCCCATCCAGTGGGTTGTCTTTTAGTTTTGTTGATTGTTTCTTTTGCATTGCTCTGTGCTTTTTATTTTGATGTAGTCCCAATAGTTTATTTTTGCTTTTTGTCCCATTTCCTCAGGTGACATATCTAGCAAAATGTTGCGATGGCCGATGTCAGAGACATTACTGCCTGTGCTGTCTTCTAGGATTTTTATGGTTTTAGGTCTCAATTTAGATCCTTAATCCACTTTGGGTTTATTTTTGTGTATGGTGTAAGAAAGTCATCTGGTTTCATTCTTTTGCATGTAGCTGTTCAGTTTTCCCAGCATAATTGGTTGAAGAGACTGTTTTCCAATTGCATATTCTTTTTTCTTTGTTGAACATTAGTTGATAGTATGATTGTAGGGTTATTTTTGGACTCTATTCTGTTCTGCTAATCTCGTTTTGTGCCAGCACCATACTATTTTGATTACTACAACTTTATAGTATATCTTGAAATCTGAGATTGTGATACCTCCAGTTTTGTTGTCCTTTTTAAAGATTGCTTTGGTTATTTGGAGTCTTTTGTTTTATACAAATTTTAGGATTATTTGTTATATTTCTGTGAAAAATGCTGTTGGATTTTGATAGAGGTTGAATTAAATCTGTAGATTTTTTTGATTTTAATTTAACAATATTTGTTTTCCCAATCCATGATCATGGAATGTCTTTCCATTTGTTTGTATCTTCAGTTTCATTTATCAGTGTTTTGTATTTTTCAGAGTACAAGCCTTTCATCTCCTTGATAAACTTTATTCCCAGGTATTCTTTTTAGTGCAGTTGTAAATGAGATTGTTTTCTTAACTTCACTTTTTGATGCTTTGTTATTAGTATATAGAAATGCAATGGATTTCTGAATATTAATTTTGTATCCTGCAACCTTACTGAATTCATTTATTAGTTCTAGCAGTTTTTTTTTTTTTTGGTTGAGTCTTTAGTCTTTTCTTTATGTAGTGTTATATCATCTGTAAATAGGGAAAAATTTAACTTCTTCCTTACCTTTTTGGATGTTTTTCCTTTCTTTTTGTGTCTAATTGGTGTGGCTAGGATTAAAGTACTATGCTGAATTAAAGTGGTGAGAGTGGATATCATTGTCTTGTTCCTCATTTTAGGTGAAAGCTTTTAGTTTTTCACTATTGAGTATGATGTTAGTTGTGGGTTTTTCATATATGGCCTTTATTATGTTGAGGTATGTTTTCTCTAAACCTACACTGTTGAGGTATGTTTTTATCATGAATGGATGTTGTACTTTGTCAGAATTTTTTTTTTTTTGCATCCGTTGAAATAATCATATGGTTTTTATACTTTCTCTTGCTGATGTGGTGTGTACCATATTGAACCACCCATGCATCGCAGGAATAAGTCTCACTTGATCTTGGTGAATAATGTTTTAATATGTGTTGGATTCGGTTTGCTAATATTTTATTGAGGATTTTTGCATCTATGTTCATCAGAGATATTGGCCTGCAGTTCTCTAATTTTTTTTGTAGTGTTTTAGTCTGGTTTTTGTATCAAGGTAATTCTGGATTCATAGAATGAATTTGGAAGCTTTCCTTCCTCTCCTGTATTTTGGAATAGTTTCAGCAGAATAGGCATTAACTCTTCTTTAAATGATTGGTAGAATTCACCTGTGAAGCTGGTCCTGGACCTTTGTTCTTTGGGAGTTTTTGATTACTGATTCAATTTCTTTGCTGGTAATTGGTCTGTTCAAATTTTCTATTTTTTCCTGATTCAGTTTTGGGAGATTATACATTCGTGTGAATTTATTCATTTTTTTCTAGCTTGTCCAATTTCTTGGCATATAAATTTTTATCATGTTCTCTTATAGTCATTTGTATTTCTGTGTGTCACTTGTTATTTTTACTTTTTCATTTCTGATTTTGTTTATTTGGGTCTGTTCTCTCTCCACCCCCTCTCTCTTTCTCTTTTTCTTTTGGTGAGTCTGGCTAAAGGTCTGTAAATTTTATTTGTCTTTTCAAAGAACCAGTTCCTAGTTTTATTATTATTTTATTTTCTATTTTGTTTATTTATACTGTAGTAATTATTATTTGCTTTATTTTTTTTTAAAGTTTATTTATTTATATTGAGAGAAAGAGCTTGGGAGGGGCAGAGAGAGAGGGAGAGAATCCCCAAGCAGGCTCCACTCTGTCAGTACAGAGCCTGATGTGGGACTCGATCTCATGAACTGTGAGATTATGACCAGAGCCCAAATCAAGAGTCAGATGCTCAACCTACTGAGCCACTCAGACAACCCTATGATTTCCTTTCTTTATTGGTTTTGGATTTTGTTTATTCTTTTTCTAGCTCCTTTTGGTGTAAGGTTAGGTTGTTTTTTTGAGATTTTTCCTGCTTCTTGAGGTAGACCTATATTGCTATCAACTTCCCTGTTAGAACAGCTTTTGCTGTATCCAAAGATTTTGGACTGTTGTCTTTTCATTTTCACATGTGTCCATTGTATGTTTTGATTTCCTCTTTGATTTATTGGCTTATGCATTCATTGTCAAGTAGCATGTTATTTACCCTCCATGTATTTGTGCTTTTTCCATATTTTTTTCTTATGGTTGATTTCTGGCTTCATGGTGTTGTGGTCAGAAAATTGCATGGTATGATTTTGATCATTTTGAATTTGTTGAGAGTTGTTTTGTGGCCTAACTTGTGATCTATTCTGGAGCGTGTTCATGTGTACTTAAAAAGAATGGCGTTCTGCTTTTTAAGATGGAATGTTCTGAATATATCTGTTAGATTCATCTGGTCCAATGTGTCATTTAAAGCCATTGTTTCTTTGTTTTTCTGTTTGGATGATCTATGCAATGATGTAAATAGGGTGTTAAAATCCCTGCTATTATTGTATTACTATTGATGACTTCCTTTATGTATGTTATTAGCTGCTTTATGTATTTGGATGTTTTCCTGTTGGGTGCATAAATATTTACAATTGTTATATCTTCTTGTTGGATTGTTCCGTTTATGGTTATCGTGTCTCTTATGTTACAGTCTTTGTTTTAAAGTCTGTTTTGTCTGATATAAATATTGCTATGCTGGCTTTCTTTTCACTTCCATTTGCATGATAAATGCTTTCCCATCCATTCACTTCAATCTGCATGCATCTGTAGGTCTGAAATGAGAATCTTGTAGGCAGCATATAGATAAATCTTGCTTTTCTACTCATTCATCACACTGTCTTTTGATTAGATCATTTGGTCCATTTGTGTTTAAAGTAATTATTGAAAGGTATGTACTTATTCCCATTTTGTTACGTGTCTACTGTCTATTCCCTTGAGTGTATTTTTAAATTCAGTTATTGAGTTCTTTATCTCTGATTGGGTGTGGTTTTTTTTTTTTTTTTTATGTTTTCTGTCTATTTGTTGAATGCCTTACTTAGGTCTTCCACTTTTTTCTCAAGTCTAGTGAGTATCTTTATGAAATTACTGTAAATTCTTTATTAGGCATATTACTTCCTTCCATTTTGTTTAGATTTCTTCTTGTGATTTTGTCCTGTTCCTTCATTTGGGACATATTCCTCTCTCCGTCATTTGTCTATCTCTGTGTCTGTTTCTCTGTGTTTGAAACTCAGCCACATCTCTTGCTTTTGAAGGTGATGGCCTTATGAAGAAGTGGTTTTGTACTGCTCTGCGGTACCATGTCCTCTGTATGTCAGAACATAGTACTTCAGGGGTGTCTCCAGTGTGTGTTGCAGGCATCCTAATGCTGTAACTGAGCAGCTTTTTCCCACAGTCACCTGCAGTGGCTCTTTCTGCCTGCTGTGGGCAGGTTCCGTTCTTTTGCTGTTATTTGGCCAGTCTTTGGCCACCTTCAGCTTGAGTGGAGTCAGACTAGGCATTTGGCAGGGGTGCCATAGTACCAAAGTGCAGGGTACTTTCACTGTGTTGTCCCCTGAGAAGCTTTCATTGTTGGACAGGGCCTATAGTCAGACCAGTTGTCTGTCCTCAGCCTACTGCTGGGGGTAGAGTTGGACTGTTGTGTGTAGTTTTCTTCTCTTCTCCCTGGGTCAGGAGTCACTTTGGAGGGCTGATGGCCCTTGTCAGGGCTGCTTATGCACAATCAGGCTTGTGGCACCGATTTGGATAGGCTCTGGGCAAGGGCATATTGGAGGGGGCAAGTCCACAGGAGGACATGGTGTTGGGGTATATGGTATAAGCAAGTTTTGTGCAGGTCTTCTGTGGGATGGGACTTGGAGTTACTTTAGAAAACTCCTGTCACAGTACTGGACAGGGAAAGTCCATAGGGTGGGGAAGGACATAATGCCAGCAATGTCTTCTTGGTCTGCTATAGTAGGGGACCTGTGGGGGATGCCTGACTGGAGGGGGCATGTCTGTGGGAGAATGTGTGGGTGGCATTGGTAGCTAGTTAGGTAGTGAGTATTGGTTCCTCACTGGTTCTTACAGGCATCCATGTGTCAAAGCTGAGGAGGTGGGGAGGGAAATGGCACCTGCTAGCTCCCTTGTTTCTGGAAAAGGCTCTCAATGATCTCTGCCCCTCCAGCACAGATCTGAGATTAGTAAACAAATCTCCCTCCCATATAGCCTAGGCATTTCTCAAACTACTTCCTTTATGCTATATATCTCAGTGGGGCTTTTCTGGTGCTGTATCTTCAAGGGTGAAACTCTGCCCTCCTGGCCTTTTCAGAGCCTCGCCCACTAATTTTTAGAATTATAGGTGTTAAGCCCCACTGATTGTAAGAACTTGTGAAATTGGCCTCTCTGGTTTTCAAAGCCAAATGTTATGGGGATTAATCTTCCCTGTGTGGTCCCCCATGCCTGGGTTGCCTGGTATGGGTATATCCTCCTCTCCCCTCTCTGTGCTTGTGGCATTTCTCTTTCTCATGGACAGTGCCACAGGTCTTTTTAGTTCCAGGCTGTGTCTCTTTTTAGTTCCAGGCTGTGGCACTGTCTTTGTTGTGACCTCTTCTCTACATTTAGCCATGGAGAGTCTGTTCTGCCAGTGTTTGTGCTGTTTTCTGGATTATTTACACCGATGTGGATGTTATCTACATGGGAAGATGTGAGCTTAGGGTTCTCCTATTCTGCTGTTTTCCCTGGAAGTCTGAACACAGCATTCCTTTCTTTGCCTTACAGTTGTAGGAAGGCCAGTCATGACTTAGCTGATTTTTTCCTAAGAATCTCGAAGGGCTTAAATCAAGGTGTCAAACAGCCTATATTCCTGTCAAGAGGTTTTGACTAAAGAAAGATCTGCTTCAGAGCTCTCTCATGTTGTAGGCAAAATTTATTGCCTTGAGGCTTTAGCTTTGGTGGTAGCTTGCTTCTTCAAAGTCAGAAACAGAGATAGACTGGTTCTTCTAGTCTATGACTTTTAGACCATATTTAAAGGAACCATCTGATTAGGTCATCCTCACCCAAGATAATCTCCCTTTTAATTAATTGACTGTGGCTTTTAATTATCTGCACAATCCCTTTGCTCTATAAGGTAATCTAAGGAAGGTAATGACATCCTATCACTTTGCCATATTCTCTTCCATTGAAGTAAGGCAAGATTCTGCTCTTATGTAAGGGGAAGGGATTATAAAAGGTGGGACTCTTTGGGAATCACCTTAGGATATGTCTTCCTGTGAGCAGAATGATGGGTGGGAAGAAGTAGAATGAGACCCACCTCAGATAGGAAGTTGCAATCTTACAAGTCGCGACCATTCAGACTGAGAAAAATCTTTTCATAGAGCATCCATACTGCTTTTCCTTCGCAGCATTTTAAATCAGCATGTACTTATGCATGTATAAGTATGATTATTTAATTAGTTATATTAAAGCCTTTCTTCTGTCATGAATTCTGAGCTTGTTATTATTTTTTATTTTATTTTTTTCTCACTAACAACACAGTTCAACGAGGAGCAACAAGTGTCTCTCTTTCATGCAGTGACTCAGAGACCCATCAGTTTTCAGGTATTATATTTACAAACACAGATATACATACCCATGTGAACAAACACACACACAAACATGCATACACAGTCTCTGAGGCTAAGGCTTTAGAGTTCATTACCAGAGTCTCTGAAGCCAGCCAGTATATCAAGGAATAAATAAAATCCTTGCCTGGATGATTATGGGGAGGAGTTTGTGAACTTCAACCAGAGGTAGTAAACATACCTTCCTTCCATGTCCTCTTGCCTAAACTTGGCCATATGACAACTTAACTGAAAGAAGAGTTTGGATAATGTGTCTTAGCTATGTGGCCAGGAGAAAAAGGCAAATGAATTGGTGAATAACTGATCAATCTCTTCCACTAGTTGGGCTTCCTGGTTGCCAAATTATCTATTGTCTTTTTTTTTCTCCCACAACTAGAATACATTTACCCACTTCCCAAAGAATACAATCCAGAATCCCATCCGGTTATAGCAACTGCTCAAATTCTAGTTTCTTTAAGCAACATGCAGTCTTTATTAGTTACAAATGTGATTATTTGATGATAAAAATACAAGTTACTTGCTTTCCATTCCCTCCCCTTCAGCCCTAGCCAGGATACAATGGTAGGGCAATACAGAATAAAATGTCTGTTTCAGAAAATATGATAATGGGAGATACCAAGCAATCCTGCTGGGCAAATATTTGATAGACTGTCTATCCTGGAGATGGGGAAAACTAGCTTTTTGATTCTAGAGAAATACCTTTATTCACTTTTCACTGTGGATTCTGTCTCTTTCTCTAGGAAGGCATTCCCTGTCACTTATCCTTTTGGGCCATATCTGACCTGGGTGTTGGAGAGAATGTACTCCCCAGAGGCTGCTCAGTCTTCACAATCTACCTTTTGCTAGAGCAAACTGAAAGGTATTTTATGGCCCAAACCATAAAAGGCTCTTTTATTGTGGGTTTGCTGTTTCTTTGACATATGGTTCCTTTAAGACTTAATTGTAAGTTGTAGGCAGTTACACGTACCTGTACTTTCCTAGACATAATTCTGAAGTCCAATTTATTTCTTTATTTCCTTTTCCTCATGTATCTCTCTCAACTTAAAAGAGGATATTTTGAGGTCACAATAGATGAAAAGGCCACATGACATTTGACAGAGATTGAATCTTGTTCAAAAGAAGTTTGCTGGTTGCTCACAGCCTTTTAAAATTCTATCTCGTACCATTGCGGGTATAGAAGCAAATGGATTTTCTGATCTTAAGTGCTTCAGATTTCTGGGTTTCTTTTCAGCCTGTACACTATTTTGTTTTCAGCCTATACATTGGCCAGTTTTTTATTGAGCTCATTCTTTTTAATACCTTTCCAAAGACAGTCAATAGAAGTCAGTTGCACAGTGAAATAATTCTTTCCAACCAATGCCCCTAAGCTCCAGATTCAGTAACATGTGTCTTCTGAGTGATCTCAGGTGACAGCTTTAACAAATATTTTGCCATTGCATAACATGGGTCACCATTTTTCAGGTTTCTATAACAATGTCTCTTCTCCTTACAAGTGACAAATTAATGTTAGATTTTTTTAGTAAAGCTAAGTGCTTCTTTGAGGTACCAATTTCAGTACTAGTTAAGATATGTTCATTGCTATAACTAACAACCCAAAATTTCAGTCTCTTAACACACTGAAAATTTAGTTTTTACAACATAGTCCACAACAGGTTGGCAAAGTTGTGGGAGTCAGACTCTTATCCATGAAATCACTTGAGTCTTATGTTCCTTTCATCCAAAACTCCTTATTGTCTAGAGTCTTGAAGTCCTCTTCTGATTCATCTGGATCTGACCAGAAGCGCAGCGGGGGAATGCAGATGATTTTGTGGAGGTTTTGTAGTCCAGGAAGTATATGTCACGGACCAGGTGGTATACATCACTCCTGCTCAAATTCTGTTGGCCCAAATTCTATTGTCACAAGGCCATATCTAATTGCAAGAGAATCTGGAAGAGTATGTCTACCCAAGTTCTTGGGAGAATATGAGAAATAGTTTTGTGAATAGTTAGCCAGGATCTGCCATTCCACTAGAAAGCGACGGTAACAGATCAGGCAAGATATGACAAAGACCTAAATTAGGCACTGAAAATAGCAAAGAAGTGATTATTTATTCACTCAGCAAATGTGTACTGAATGTCAACTCTTATCCAGGTAATGTACTTAGGATCTGGAGAGTCAATCTAGACAGGCAACGACACTGCCCTCATGGAACTTACATTACAGTGAAGTTTAAAAGGCATCTTGGTGGTCTTATTCTGTGACATATATATGCATGTCACATTTAAATAATTTAAAAGGGTGTATATATTTAACATTAGTATTGTTCAAAAGCATGTAGTACAGGGTATCTTTCTATCTATCTATCTATCTATCTATCTATCTATCTATCTATCATCTATCTGATTTTTGTAGAATCCTCTTTTGGGTGTGAGGAATGGAGTTAACCTAAATCAGTGTGCTTCTTTACCCTTTTTTTACCTGTGTAACTAGCATACATTCTCAATGGGTTGGTGTCCAAACCATGCTGAGGTGCATCATATACTTAAAGTTGTAGGACCTCAGTGGAGAGGGAAGGATTCTTAGAAACCAAAATTTCATGGAAACCATGTCATTTAAACTGGGTCTTGAAGGAAAGGGGATGATAGAGGGAGGCGGGCTGAAAAGGACATTCCTGGTAGAGGATGGCTGGGAACAAATATAGGAATAGGAATGGGAATAGTGGGTATGGAAACAAATAGATCAATTTGGCTGGAGAGAGGCTGCTTGTGGGACAGTTAGATGAGATAATTTTGGAATTAGAGACTTTTACTTTTTATATTCCATGTATTTGGTTTAAATTTCCTTACAAGAGGCAAATAAAAAATTTATAGTCATTATCAATTTTAGGTGAGTTTGTCCTCATCAAGATTGTACTTGTTCTTGGCCACATGTGCAGCAACCATCTGATTAGGTATTGAAATGTGGTAGGAACAGTCTTTTTTAGCCAATTAAAACATTGACCTATTTCTCTGTGTGCCACCGATTAAACATAAGTTATAAAGACAAGATCTTGTCATTTCTATTTGGTTTTGAATATACTACCACATGCATGTAGATACTTTTCCAATCTGCTGCTGAAGAATTTAGCCAAGTGATGTAGAAACAGCTACTAAGAATAGGAATGACTAAAACATGCTTCTGAAGAATCATCAAAAAAAATTGGAAAACCTTACAGGTTTACCATCGAAGTTGTATTTTTTCCATGTTTGTTATGGATTGAACTTTGTCTCCCCCACCTCCAAAAATATGCTTCATTTCTAACCCATCGTATTTCAGAACGTGACGTTATTAGGAAATAGGGTCATTGCAAATGTAATTAGTTAAGATGACATACTGGAGAAGGGTGGACTCCTGATCCAAAGTGACTTATGTCCTTATAAGATGGACATGTGAAGGCACAAACACACATAGAGAATATCATGCAAAGATGAAGGCAGAGATTGGAGGAGTTTCATGGCTGCAGCCACGGAATGCTAAAGGGTTCTGACAGACCAGAAACTAGGAGGAAGTAAGGAAGGGCTCTTCTGTAGGTTCCATGGGAGCATGACCTGGCTGACACCTTGATTCCGGACTTCTAGAGCTATAAGACAGTAAGTTTCTGTTGCTTGCAGTATTTATTATTGCGGCCCTATGAAACTAATTAATGTGCAATGGAATAAATCAAAAGTACAGAGCAGCTTTTGACACAGCATAGTTTGCATTTTTTATAAATTGGGAAGTCTCTTTCTTCAGTCCTTAAGGAAAATATTTTGTGTTATCCTGAATAATTTTATTCCCAGAAGTTATCTTTTAAAAATATTAATGTAGGGGCACCTGGGAGGCTCGGTCGGTTAAGCGTCCGACTTCGGCTCAGGTCATGATCTCACGGTCCGTGGGTTCGAGCCCCGCGTCGGGCTCTGTGCCGACAGCTCAGAGCCTGGAGCCTGTTTCAGATTCTGTGTCTCCCTCTCTCTCTGCCCCTCCCCCATTCATGCTCTGTCTCTCTCTGTCTCAAAAATAAATAAACGTTAAAAAAAATTAAAAAAAATAAAAATATTAATGTAATTATCTTAACATCAACTTAAAGAACTATTGGTTTCCAGTGCTTTTTTTTTTTTTTTTGATGATTCTTCTGAAGCATGTTCAGTCATTTCTATTCTTAGTATTTTAGTATTGTTTTAATTGTAGATTTGGTTGAAATATAAATTATATAAATATATAATATATAAGCATACACCATAATATTTTAATTATGTTCATTTCTAGTATTATATTCTAGTTCTGAAGATTTTCCATTCATGGAAAAATGAATAAATTTGTGTGTGGGTATAAATCAGGGAAATAAAAAGCAAATTATAGGCGTGAGAGAGGCAGTGAAATCATAGGAGAATACCTTAACTGAAAAATGAAAATGATTGACTTCCAGTCTTACCACCATCACTATTTAGGTGCTGTATATCCTCGAGTCCTTTCACCTCTGAACACACCTCACTTACCTCCTCTATAAAATTGGTATAATGCTTAGATGTTTTGAAGATCAAATAAGGGAGCACATCTCTTCAGCTGACACCGTTCTTGGTGCATTAGAAGTAATCACAATAGTCCTCCTAACAGATGTGTGGCTGTTAGGCTGGAGGACTCCTGAATAAGGAAGGGAACTATGTGGCACTCTTAGCCTCTTATAAAATGGCAGCGAGGTTTTTTTTCCCTCGTTTTTCTGTCAATACTATTTTTTCCTTATTTTCCTATTAAAGCCAGAGATAATTTTATTTAATCAGTCCAACAGTAGTTTTGAACTATGTGCCAGATATTTTTAAATGAACACTGAAGATATAAAGACAAATATGAAGTTGTCACTATCTTCAAGAACTTAAATGAGTTTGGTGTTAGTAAGATTCACTTGGAGTTCTTGTTACAAATGTAGAATTGGTGGGGTACCGGGGTGGCTCAGTCGGTTGAGTGTCCAGCTCTTCATTTTGGTCATGATGCCGGGGCTGTGGGATTGAGACGTGCATTGGGATCTTCACTGAGCATGGAGCCTGGTTAGGGTTCTCTCTCCCTTTCCCTCTGCCCCTACCCCATTTGCACACACATATGCTTTCTGTCTCTCAAAAAAAAATGTAGAATTGTAGACTTCACATCTAGAAATGTAAGTTCAGTAGGATTGAATAGGATCCATATTCTGCACTGTAACAAAGACCCTAAGGTATTCTGGAGTGAGTTATGTGTAAGCCATTTTTGGAAAAAACCTCTGGTCTTAATTATCAAAAACTGAAACAACTCATTAAATATTTTCATAGTTCTTTATAACCTAAATGGAGACCTCAAAAGACGTATGATTTATGGCCACTAATATATGTTACTTTGAATCACAATTGAAAGATGAAAAAAAACCCTTTTGAGGGAGAAAGCAAGATGAAGAGAAAGTGTTTTTAGATACAAAGATTCATTTTACATGAAGAAACTTTTTCAGTAGAAATCCTAAGTCCACAACCTGAACAAGAATTATTGTGTAGAGAACAGAGGGTAGAAAGCATATGTTTGGCTGCATGAAAATTTTTCTTTCAAATTGAAAAAATTAACTAACACTGTATCTTGATTTTTTAAAATATGCTTAAAAAAATTTTTTTTTAAATTTAAATAATTTCTACACCCAAAGTGGGGCTTGAACTCCTGACCACAAGATCAAGAGTCACATGTTCTACCAACTGAGCCAGCCATGTACCCCATAATATTATATCTTAGGATTCTTAGTGAATTACCAGAGTTCTTGAAATGTTAAGTAATTTTAATCCCATAAAAGCATAAAAATATAGTTCTTTTAGTTTTAGGAAAATGTTTGTGTTGCTTATTTAATAATGAACAGGTATGAGATTTTAGGTGGGTATAGCAGAATTTGGTGAATTTAGAAAAGTCCCAGGCTCGTAGTTGGTGGCCATGAAGTTAATCACCGTGTCATTAATTACTTAAATAAGTTTATCAAGCCTTTAATATATCTAGAACGTCATTTCGACATCTGTAAAGTGGAGAATAGAGGCTAAATAATCTTTAGGTGTTGTTCTATTTCAAAAATATGTAATTGTACAACTGTGATTTTCAAGGTATCCATTAGCAAATTTTACTGCATGACTGGAAATTATTCATTTTCTTTAAAATGGCCTAATGAGGGGGCACCGGGGTGGCTCATTCAGTTGAGCCAGGTCCTATCTTATCTCCCCATTCATGGGTTTGAGCCCTGTGTCAGGTTTGTGCTAACAGCTCAGAGCCTGGAGTCTGCATTAGATTCTGTGTCTCCCTCTCTCTCTGACCCTCCCTCGCTTGCACTCTGTCTCTCTCTCTCTCTCTCTCTCTCAAAAATAAATAAAGATTGAAAAAAATTTTAAATAGCCTAATAAGACATTTTTCATATTTAAACATTTCTGAACTTTATTATTGCTGACATTTATTCCATAAAACATGCGAATGTACAGGTAAAGTATTTTAAAAAATATCCAGTTACAGAAAATTTTGTACATACAACCTACAGTGTATTAAATGTATCCAACTCAAATTTATGTTAACTCTTAAAGAGTGGCACGAAACACAATATAGATAGGTAAATAAAGTATTCACATTTATCTTGCCTTTTATAGTTTGCAAAGCAATTTCTGAAAGTATCATTTCAGTTAAGGTTAGGAACTGAACTTTAGTTCAATTAGAACTTCAAAGAAGAGGCATGAATATGTTAATGTATTTTATATGCCATTGTAAAAGGCGAAAGATTTATTCGATCTGAAGAGAAACCAGAGTATATATATGCCATTGTAAATATGCATGTATCACATACATTGTTTTATATGATTTTTATAATAGCATATGTGTTTAAAAAGTTTAAATTAATATTAAAGATTAAAACTATATTTTAAATGCATACAATGAGGAGACTAAAATCTATGATGGATTTTTTTACATTTTGGTGATTTTTATGATGTATATTCTGGAAGTCAGCTTAGTTAGACTATGGCATAAAAATTGCATTTATTCATAAATATTGATCTGTAAAAAGTCAAGCCAGTTTTCCTCAAAGTTGACAGAATTTTTCTCTGCAGGTGGTCATACTTTCTTTATTAAAGGAGCATCATATCTCTTTTTTATCTACATATAGGTGATATTCAATAAATAATAGTGTTTACCTATTTTTCAGCTTTTGCCAACTTTTAAGTTGACATTTTGTGTTTATATATTTTCATTTTGTCTCAATGGTTCTTGATTTCCCTCCCTCCCCCTTTTCCTATGAAATACTTGAGGTTAGTTATTCTTTCTACAAACTACTTTAGAAAAATTTCTTCTAGGTTCAAAGGATAGAGGTGGTTTCTAAGTAGATAAGCAGAGAACACATATATTACAGATTAATAGCTTCACTTTGTAAGTCTAAGATCGAATTACTCCTTTGGTGGTTGAGTGTTAGTGCATATTTGTGTGTTTCTGTGTATGTGTGTGAGTGTGTGTGTTTATATATTTAATCATTATTTTTTTCTAAAATACTGGTTCTATTAAATTCTCTGGAAAAATGAGAGAGAACATTTTTTTCTAAAACATAAATGACAAAATAAAATAAGTTTTTTTTTTTAAATTTAGAAGTAATTTTGATACCATCTTGCATAAGGTAATCTCCTTTAAGTCATTCTGGCTCCCGTTGTTTTAATTTAATTATACTACTTACACCACCTGAAATTACATTTTTGGGTGTATGTTTATATGTAGTTACTTGCTTAATGTTTTGTTTCTGCCTTTCCCACATTCCCAGTAGAATATAAAAGCTCCACAAGGGCAAGAATTTTGTCATATTCATCATTGCAGCCACAGAACTCAGAACAACGTGTGGCGAATTGAATGGATGGATGTGGTTAGAATTATGCTGCTAACATCCGCTTACCCAAAGCATTCTTGATATGGTCGTAAAGGGCAAGAGGCAATAAAATCTGAAGGTTTGGGAAGGGCAGAAAAAGTGTAGTTTTATAAACAAGTAAAAATTTAAGGTGGTTAATGGTTAGGGAGTTAAGGATGTTGGCAACTGAAACTTAGAGTGAGTTAGAAAGAAATGCTTTTATTCTTATTTTTTAATTTTAGAAAAGCATAAAATGAAATAATGTGAAAGAGGCCAAAATTCAGTGCTTTCTTTGCTGGTAGCAGCTTCCAATGGAAGACGGGAGGCTTGTTCTTGCTACTTAGATGAACCCTTAGGGAAGGTGATAGAACTTAGTTTTCAGAGTGAAATTCCATGAGCATAGCAAAATTCAGAAATTGAAATAAGGGACCTCTGACTGTCAATTGCACTGAAATTTTGAGCACTGTTTCTTCTGTCTGAGACAAATGCCCTGTGGGGAATCTTACTTTAGTCAAGGGACTGTTGTTCACAACATAGAAAGGTAATTCTGTTCTCAGTCTGCCCATCTGCAAAATTTCATAGATAAGAATAAAGCTTTTCCCAAGCAAAGGATTTTAGTTTTGTCACTACCACAGATGGCATGGGTGGCAGTTTTTTATTGTAATTTTGAACTTATGGGCAAATGGACTTGCACCCAATCTTTCAAACTCCAACTGGCGAAGTTGCCGTAATATTTTTGATCCTTAGAGCTGTCTTAGCTTTCTTTTTCATTGTTGTCTTCATTTTCTATGGATGTTATAACAAACTATGACAATCTTATTGGCTTAAAACAACTCAGATTTATTTTCATACAGTTGTGGATGGAGGTCAGAGATCCAAAATGGGTCTCACTGGGCTAAAATCAAATGTCAACAGTGTATTCCTTCTGGAGGCTCTAAGGGAGCTTCTGTTTCCTTGCCTTTTTCAGTTTCTGTAGGCTACCCACATTCCTTGGCTTGTGGCCCACTTCTGTCTTTAAACCCAGCAGTGTCCGATCAAGTATTTCTGACATCACATCATTATGACACTGACACTTCTACCTCCCTCTTCTCATTTAAGGACTCCTGTGACTAATTGGGCCCACTCTGATGATCCAGGAAAAGGTTAGTTGATTACCAAACGTAATTCCATCCACCACCTTAAGTCTCCTTTGCCATGTAATGTAACATATTCATAGATTCTAGGGGTTTAGAAGTAGACGATTTTGGGAGAAAGTTATTCTGCAAAAGATTGTGTATTTTCTTTATGAGGATTTGGGCTCATAGAATGAACACATCTCTAGAAAGGGGGAAATTCCACTTTCATGTCTGGTTGGAATGACTTCAACCTAAGATAGAAAATCGTCTAAAGCCTTGATTATTTCTGGTCAGTTCATTCATCAAAGAGGATGAAGCTCAAGGCTGATGGAGCAGGCCAAGGTCAGAAATGTCGTGGCCAAACTTTGTTTTTCTTTCCAATTAGACTTCCCCATTCTTTAGAAGAAATGGTTGTTCTTTGTGTGAAAAAAAAAAAAATCACATCTTTGTTAAACGTAACTACCTATTTGCAGACACACGTCTCAAATAGCACCTTATGTACAGTGTTTTGGGTACATTCTCTGCACTTAATGGGAGCATGTGAACTTTGGGAAGATTTGAAACCAGTGTTTTACATTTGCAAAGAACACAAGACTGGAAGCACTCCTTAAGTTTTTAGAAAATAAAGTTAATAAAAAATCATTTAAAATTACTATTACATGTCCAGGTGAAATTTAAAAATAAGGTTCATATATTTGACTTCTGTGATAGATTCTAAATATGAATCTCTGTAATGAAATTGCAGTGGAATTTCACTTTCCAGTTGTGTACACGTAAAATGAACAATTGCTTATTTTTTACTGTTTTTAGCTGTAACCATTCCATCATATTGTTTTATGAGGCAATAATACAGTGTCTAAATAGAAAAACTCTGGGTGCAGATAATTTATCCTGTTGAATAACAAAGAAATTTCCATCAATAAATCAAGAAATCCGATTATTTTTCACGTGGGCCAGGCCCAAATGAGACACCTATATTTACAATAAAAGCCATGAATGATGAGGTTTGAATGTCAGAAGTTTGAAAATGTGACATAAATTTATTAAGAATCCAGAAATCCATAAGATAATCCACACCTCAAACAGTCTGAATTTCTTTTCATCACTCATCCAACACCCACTGCCTTTGGGAAGCTTCTCATTTATCTTTTAGGTATGTCCAAAACTGTGTGAATTCATGGTATTCCTGACCCAAAGCATGAATTTTTACTAATGATTCAAATCTAGAAATAGTTATTGTTACTGATGGAGTCCTTAAAGCTATTGCCAAGGATCCAACTTTGGAAAACAAAGATAAAATATCATCAAAATAACTCGGATAAAAATAAAAAGTCTTAGAAGTAGCCATGTCTCACAAAAGGTAATATGTATGATAAACTTCTCCAGGCCTACCAATCCCCTACTTGTCATGCCATAAAAATATCTTCTTACTGTACTTTCTGAACCATGTATTCCATGTTCTGATACTTCCTGATATGTCATCTGTTGGATTTAATAAAAACTTACTTCTTCAAATGTGAAGAGCTCAGAGAGGGTCTGTAGTCCATAGGGCACACTAAACATGTCCTGTGTGTGATCCTTGCCTACAAGAAATTAAATGTGTGTGTGTGAGAGAGAGATAATTTATACACACACACACATAAATTATATTAGTGTCTTTGTCCATGTTAATTATTATAGATGGTCAGAGGGAAGAAAAGGCACCATTTGCTTGACTCTCCAAAATTACTTATAGTAATTAATCTTTTTTAATGTTTGTTTTTAACATTTTTAAATTTATTTTGAGAGAGAGTGAGAGAGAGAGAGGTGTAGGAGGGGCAGAGAGAGAGGGAGAGAGAGAGAATCCCAAGCAGGCTCTACACTGTTAGCAGAGAGCCTGATGCAGGGCTTGAATTCATGAACTGCAAGATCATGACCTGAGCCGAAATCAAGAGTCAGATGCTTAACCTTGACTAAGCCACGCAGGTGCCCCAGCTAGAATTTTCTAAAGAACTTAAAACCTATTTAACAGTAGTCACCTTGGTTAATTGCATTTTTGTTAAAATGACAATTTTTCTTTTTATTTGAGGCCCTTCATCAAATGCCATTGGAACCCTAGCTTTAGGCAGTGGCTTACATAGACTCAATATAGAAGTGGCCCTGCAGATTTTGACTAAAAACTTACTTGGAAAACTAAGTATGAACAATGAAACTAGGAGACATATTTAGAAATGGTGGACTGGGGTAGTCATTTATCGAGGAGAAGATGGCTGTCCACAAATAGCACTACGGAATTACTTCAGCAGGAACTGTGGAGAATGGAGTTTCCCTGAAGAATCTGAATTATCTGCTCTACTAGTCAAGTAGTGTTTATTTTTACACTGTCTCATTTTGGAACTATGTTTGAGAATTGAGAAAAATCCAGTGAACTGACATCATGGCAGTGTCCCCTACTTGTAGTTTCAGTATCTTTTGGTCCTCTTTTAAGTAGAATTCCCTGGTTAAGTTCAAGTGTGTTTTTTTTATGTAGGTTCAGGACAATCACAACTGGGTGGTTATTACCATAAGGCATTTTTGGTCATAAGAAATGAAAAGAACTGTGTACTAATTCTCAGAGCATAATTTTCTAATATCTTAATTGAGTTTGGTTATTAAAAACCTAAATATGATTGTGCTAATTTTGTTTTTATTAAAATTTTATCACATCTGAAAATTCTACAGGTTATTCTTTTTTTCGTATTTAGCTAAAATCCACAACTTTTTAAATTTGGTTTGTATTCATTTGAGTAACTACATGGGACTATCAGGGTTATTCCTAAACATCACTTTAAACAATTATTTCTAAAACTTTGGGAAGATATGTGAAGAGTTTGTACTTTTACCAAGTTGTCCTCTTATTTACCTAAAATTGCACATTGCCATTTAGAAAGATTAACTCTGTGTTCCAAATAGCAGGCATGCTATTTTTCCCCCTTTTTTTTAAATTAAAAGAGCCAACCTTGCTGTGAAGTGCATCGCCTGAAGACAGGATAAAAGCTAGTTGAAGGAACAGCTGGGAGTATGATTTGGTCTGGTATTACACAGATTTGTTAAGCTTAATGGAGATGAAGGGGAGGGGTTCTTTAGATAAGTACGTTTATAAGGTTTTTCTTTGTATGTAGTTGCCATGAAGCAAAACAGGAACTTGCTATGGCTATTTTCTAGATGAAGCAGATAAAAGTTAACCCTGTTTGATTATATAGAGAAAGAGACAAGAGCTATGTCAGAAACAAATTGATCTTAACACATCTTAAAATAATAGAGGACAGGAGAAGATTATAGAAGCACTCATCCTAAGAGAACGTTAGTGGTGGGGTATATTTGCCAAAGGAAGGATCAGGAAACCAATGTTGCCTGCTGCTACCACCAAAGGGAGCAGTTAGTGATAAGTGTCCGCCCCTCCCCCCATTTCCCCTTTCTACTTAAAGATAAACTCATCAAATGAACCACTAGGTGAAGCCAATTTCAGAAGCTTCCACTGAGAAAAATAATGTCAGGTTACAGGATCCTGTTACTTAAAGGACCCTTTGACAGTTAGGGTCACTTAGGGTACTTAGGATAGCAAATAAGTTTTAAATGTTATGCTAATGATAACGAATTGTTGGAGATGACCTTGGAGAACTGTATTGATGACACCTGGGAGGTCATGTTCAGGTTTGTTGAATAAAGATGCTATGATTAGTTAGAGATATTCTTTATGGATATATAGGTATAGCATAAGTAACTCTTAACTGAATTCAGCTAATAAATATATCTATATCCTGAGTGCCTAGGGATGTATTTTATGTTGATACGGATGGAGATATGTTGGTGCCATTAGAAGTGAAAAGTAAGGCTTGATTGAGAAATGACGACCTTGATTTGTTAACTGGCCCTTAGATTGATGACATAGGTTATATCTGAGAAGATAGGATACTTAGCAAGCCTTTGTTATTGGGGACAGAGGGGAGAAAAATGAAGTGAGATATGTGGTCTTTTGTTCAGAAATTTGAGTGGATGTAAATCTAATTTAGTATCTTCTCATTTCCTCAAGGTTAATATAGCTCATGATACATATTATACATTATATTTTAGCATTTACAGTAACTGTTAAACATACATGCTTCTGTGTAGTGTTCTTTAAATTTTAATCCTCTAGGGTTGGTTTTCCATTCTGCTTAAAGCACCTTTGAATTTTCAAACAAAGACATCCTCTTCTGTTCTGAATAAGCATGGCTCCAACAAGGCTGAACAGCTCCTCCCTTCACATCTGTTTTTTAGTTTATTTTTTGGTCTTTTCTTATATAAATGTTACATGTAGTTCATGTAACTCCAGCACATCAACTTTGTTTTCCTGACCCCTTACTGACAGGAGAAGGTAGACGTATTACACATCCCTTCTCATTTTGCTGGCTTTAGGTAGCGCAGCTAACCGGTATTTGAAGTTTTGTAAAAGGGAAGTCATTCCCTGTCAGAATGGGGACATTACTCACACAAAAAGGACTGGGTTAATGAATGTGGGATTTGGGGAAATTTTAAAAGATCAATGTTTTCTACTTAACCTTGGGCACAGAAAGATTGTGTGATGTCAGTTTTGAGGTCCCTTTTCCAGTTCTTTTGGAAGTAAGTTTAAAGATTAAGACAACAGTATTTCCTCTCGCACGTGGCATTCACACGTGTTTATTGCTGCATATTATCAGCTTCTGTAAAACTCTCCGTGTGTTATAAATTAGCTAAGTTTCCCAGTTTTGTAAACTATCATGTTTATCTTGCCATAGATCTTCATATTGCCACAGAATTCTTAGATTTATGTTTTCATTTACTAGGCCAGAGAAGGAAATCATTGCTTTAATATCCATTTCACAGATAATTTAATTTCAAAGAAAGTGAGTGAGGAGTTCCGATGAGATAACTAAGAATAAAATTCTGACTTTTTTCCTGCTATGAGTGATGTGATGGCTAAGTCTATGCCTTACCAACCTAGGATTCCAGAATACATTTATTTTGAAAAAAAATCGGATTGCCCAGCAATGACAGCATTTGCATTTCTACTTGCCCACACAAACATTTAGTCCCTTTCAGTGGTCTTACTTATTCCTGAGAAGTTCTCAAGGAGGGAGTTGTCACTCATGTACTCAGGAAGAGCCTTCAAATGAAGGCATGATACCCGTGCCTTTTTCAGTCCCTACCCTTCGTAAGAACAAGGCAAGGTGGGTGGTGGTGAATGACTGTCACCAACTTCACTGTCACCAACACGCTGCTCTGTTCTGCCCATGCTGCTTCATCTGAAGTATAGATATACCCTTTTCTTAATTTACCCAAATACAAGCAGGATAGAACTGCAAATTCTTGATAAGTCTATTCTAAAAGGTTAGGAATAACTAGAAAAAGAAGTAGAAAGCAATGCTAACATGTAGCTGTACGGAGTTGGTTCCCACAGAAAACATAGATCTTCCAACTACAGGGTCCATTTCAAGGGTGCTTCTCTGTGTAGCTACTGGGTTGCATCCATTAGGCAAGTACCCCAAACCCACTACTACTAGTCCTCCAAGGATGCCTATATCTCCCAGTCCTGGCCCTGCTTTTTAGGAGTGACTCCAGTCTCCAGGATCAGGCCTTGTTCTCTTGCTCCCACTTATGGTCACAGTATCTAACTCTTCTTTGGCTCACTGATACTGGAAACCCTTTATCTCATCTATAAGAATGTCTTCTTATATTGTGTCTCTCCCAGGACAGTTACATCAATCCACTTCCCAAAATGTAGTTTGGCCAATCTTAAATAGCACCCCATATATAGGACATTAATTTTGTAGTGCATATTGGACTTACCCAAGCCCAGACCATTTTCTTATTAATGTCTTTCAACAAATGTTTTTCTGAAGATCTAGGCTGAAGTCTTAGGGGCCTTAGCTTAGGTCATTCAGAGTAAGTTTTCAACACACACATGCATATACATTGAGCAAGTAGTCATCACATATTAAATTAGTACAGAACTAAGAAGGACTTTTCTGAAAGAAACATTCAGGTTAGTGACTTTATCTAGAAACAATGGGGATGACTCCCTCTCTGGATTATGAGGAGCCTTTTCAAGTTAATTTTCCAGAACTAAAGAAGAGACTTTCATTCTATAGATCCCATGAAAAGTGCCGCCTAGACCAGTTCCAGTTTTGAAGTGATAGTTCCTCATAGGTTATGCTTCTCAAAGTTGGCATACAACCATCCAGCCAACCAAAGAAAATTAAAATATCCTTTTATACTTGTTTTTGTTGTTATTAACTTAGTTGTTAATAGGCATATAGGCCTTCCTGATCTCTGGAGCCGTAAATAATCTCTTTTCCTTAGATATTCCATTAAGCACTTTGACCCTGTGTCATGGGCTTTTAGTCATTTGGGTGCTGCAGTTTTTGTACTATATTGTAAACTCAGCGAAGACAGAGACAAAATAATTTTATCTCTGTGACTCTTGCCACACCAGTGCATTCTACTTCTGGTAAGTGTACCTCCATTTTTGGTAAATAGATGTCTTTATGTGTAACTCTTTCCTAAGAGTAAGAGTCTTACATTATGAACTCTAATTTGTATGGCTGCTTTAAAACAAACAGTAATAGACTCTTAAAGTTACAGGGATGATCCCTTTAATGCTCATGCTCACTGATATAGAGGTACTGAGGCAAGGTTGTCTTGTGTATAAGAGGTTAAGTCAGATGAGCAGGTGACTTCGCTCCCTGTACTACAGTTTTCTCATTCATGAAATGAGGGTGCTAATGGTAGCTTCTTAGTAGCACATTGTAAGGATTATTTGAAATTATTTCATTAAAAGTTTTTAGAATAGCTTGAATTTTTCAAAAACTTTAATTTGTAGCCCAAATATTTTAATGAGGGGAAATATTTCCCCATAATTATGGAAATAGTACAAATGATTAGATAAAAGATTGGAATTTACTCTTTATCATTAATGATGTGCTTTGTTCATTGTTCTCAAATTGAAGATACTGAATTTGTTTCTTTTTTGTTTGGTATATTTTATCAGGAATATGTATTTGACATATTCTGAAAAAAGGGAAAAGAGCTACTATTATTAGATATTGGCCCAGTGAACCCGATCTGTAGCATTTATAGCTGAGAAATTTGAAACTTATAGTCCATTAATATTGTGAAAGCATGTTGATAGTTGAATGTTCTTTGCTGCTATTAAAAAATAATCACTCTGTTGATGTTGCATGAAAGATGTTACCATATATTTTATCATCAAGTTTTGTCTGTCATGTTCTATTATCATAATATCATAGAAATATATTAACATAATAATTTTTTTCAGAATAATTCTCCTTTTGACACATTCTGGAGTTTCAGTCTAGTAAGTAACAAGGTTCTCTATTAAGAAGAAAAATCTTGAAGGAAGTCCTGACAACTTTAAAGTTAGAAAATGTGTCAGAATTAATAGAAAGTAATGCCAGTGGTAAAAAACGACAATAGTACTTAGGCAAAAAATGGAATCTGTGAAATTTGAATTGAATGGAAAGACAGCATTAGGGTAGCAGTATATTTTATTAAAGTAAATTTTGTCATATAGTTTCAATCTCAAAATAAAATTTCTGTTTTTTTAAAGGTATGAACAAGTTGTTTAGACACTTAGTTCCTTTCATTCTTTTGGGGGTCCAAGAAGACTCTAACATAAGTCTTACCATTAATTCTCTTTACCAGAGATCTGAGTAATCGGGAGAGTAATGTGTCAGAAGTCTGCATTCCTATTCTCAAGTTGTAAAATGACACACTTTTTAGATGTACCTAGCTCATGTCCCAATACTATATTCTCCATACCCTTTCTCTTCCATACTACATAGATTATCTTCTTCGGTAATGATTATACATAGGGAAATAGGTAGCTTTAATAGTCGCAAGTAACCTTTTGCTGTGGGGTATTTAGATGGAGTGGTTAAGCACCAGATGTTATTTATACATGACAGACAAATGACTTTCTTCTGACAGTGAGAACAGATTTGCCTGACTTTGGCTTGAAGGCTACCTATTGCAGCTTACATCTTCTTGGTCGTTGGGGCCTCTGCTCTATACTCTGGCCCTTCATGGCTACTGTGGTGTTTTTGAATCGCCATGTCATTTCAGATTGAGCACCACTCCTTTCTCTCACCTCCTAAGTAACTCCTACTAAAACTCTAGGATGCTGATAACCTAATGCTCAGGATGATGGAGTGAATTATAACCTAAGGAAAAGAAATAATGAAAACTAAAAATTATAAATTCTAGGTATGTAGGGAAAGAGAAAAAAAGGGCTTTAAATTTTGTACCAGTCTCTCACAGAAACATTTATTCTTAGGTTGTTAGAAGACTTATCAAATTCTTGTAGCTTTCCTAAGAGGAGTACTTCACTTATTTTTGTTATCAGCCTTGCCTTAAAAACTGTGCCTAAAGATCAATCTGGTTGAAAGAAAAAAAGCCAAATATAATCCTGTCCCAAAGAACCGTCTATTTGAAATCATTATCTTTAGCTGCACAAAGACTAAGCAAAACTTTGAAATTATAGCTGTTTTCTAAAAATATTTTTTGATACTGTACCAGATCAATATTTTAAGCAAGCTTTTACTGTCACTACTTTTAAGGATTGAGGAATTGAAACACTCACTATAAAGCAGAGTGCTCATTCCACAAAGAGAATGAAAGGAATTAAGAGCACTGTCATGAGCTACCTATCCCACTGAATGGGAGAAACTCCACATTAACTGTTAGAATCAATAGTCTGATAATAACTAGACTTGGGAAAAGTAGGTAAATAGCCTTTTCCAGCCACTTTCTGCCTTAAGTTTTTTTTTTCCTGCTATACTATATTTTTATATTTATATTTTTTATATTAACTCTTTACTGAATTTTATCTAGCATTTTTGATCAGCCAGGACCAAATGTACCTTTTCTTTGTCTTAGGGTATTAACCTCTTTTAAGATGAAGCTAAGCTTCAAAACCTTGACTTAGGTGGATTAAAACACACAGTGCCAAAATTTTAGTGGACAAAGTGGGTAGATGTTGTAAAAAATAGTTCTTACACAATGGTGCTCAGATAGAGTTTTTCCTAAGTGATTCTCATACATTAACAGCGACTCAGAATGACCTGATTACGACTATCTATATTTTCTTCACCAAGTGTATCTCCTTTGATCAACAAGATGCTCTTTTTAAAAGACTTGAAAAAGTATAGACAGCATATGCCTAACAACTTGGAATATGCAAGGTCAACATGGCTACAAGAATATTCACCAAGTCTGGCATCAGTATAAATGGTACCCAGTAGTTTATGTCAGGGATTGAGGAGAGGGCACTGGAAAATGTAAGCATAGACTAGGAGTGGGAAAACATTAAGTCTGGTCCTGGATGATTAATACATGACTGTGTGCCAGTCACATAATTTCTTTGGATCTCATTTTATTTATTTTTTTTTAATATGAAATTTATTGTCAAATTGGTTTCCATACAACACCCGGTGCTCATCCCAAAAGGTGCCCTCCTCAATACCCATCACCCACTCTCGCCTCCTTCCCACCCCCCATCAACCCTCAGTTTGTTCTCAGTTTTTAAGAGAGAACTGGCCCTCTCTCTCTCTAACCTCTTTTATTTTTTTCTTCCCCTCCCCCATGGACGGATCTCATTTTCTTTATCGGAAAAACAAGTTGGAGTTCTATTTAGATTCCTTTTATCTCTTAAAATTCTGTGGATGTAGGTTTTTAAACGTTATATTGCGTATGTAGGTTTTTTTTTTTTCACTTTAAATAGGTGTTTAATATCTATTGATTATATTAAACAAAATTCAACATATGACTCATTTTGATTTTAATTCCTAATGAATCTATTCTCCATATAAATTGTTTTCTTCAAAATTTATGATAGTAAATATACTTGTTAGGTATCCAGTAATATTCCTTAGAATAGAGCTTGGTTGATACATTTATTTCAGCATTTGCTATGAGTATCTTCAAATAAGTGTTGATCACGTCATTCTTTATAGCCATCCTTATACATTCCAGGGCAACATATTATGCTTCCAAATAGGTATTAATATTTGCTACAGGATGATTCGACATTTTCACTGGACTATGGGATCTACTATTAGCTATTTTTTATTGAGATATAATTCACCGTATCATAAAATTCACCCTTTAAAAAATGTACATTTTAGTGGTGTTTGCATATATTCACAAAATGGTCCGACCATCACCACTAATTCCAGGATATTTTCATCTAGTTTCCAAGGAAATCCAGAATGACTTTCTTCTATTAATATAAAATCTTTGTTTTGTACTAATATAAAATTGTTGTTAGTGTAAATTTTATATTCCTTAAATATTTAAGTTTACATTTACTATTAATTAAAAATTTTGATGTTTTAGACTTAGATTTTACTTATGTTTTATCCAACGTCTCTTTATCCTATTAGTGAGGGAGGGATTACTATCTTATGGTTATGGGGATGGTTGAACACACAATACCCAGTCATAATAAGATGAAATTGACAGCAGTTTATGAGTCACATTTTCTCACACCTCAAGTGAGGAGGACACTGCATTCCATGGAAGGCCACGTGGGGGTTGAACTCAGGAACAGATTGAAAAACTAGGGGCTGTAGGAGGCAGGTTTTATAAAATCTAGAGGATAGGGGTGTTCCCAGTTCCTGCAGGAGGATCTGCTTGGCTTATTTGAATAATTATTTGGGCTGACAGGGAACTGAAATGCACTCCTCAGGAATGAGCAGAGAGTGTGGTTGGTCCCTTTGATGCAGAAGGTTGTTTGTCTAGGGGACCTGACCTGTGGGAACAGACTGGGGAACTTGTAGTTAAGCCATTCAAAAACCCCTGATTTTACCAGATGTCAAGACAGCATATGGTACTAGACTTTAATTTCAGGCCTTAATTTGAGTGAAATTAGTGCAAAGAACATTTTTGCTTTTAACTGTTTAGATGACGATTATTTTGATAATTGAAACAACAAACATTCTGCATACATTTTAACCAGGGAGCTATTAGTATAGTCATTGTCAATGATCAAGTGATGTTAGATTTAGTGTAATTTTCCAAGATTAATATATTTGACATGTGTAGTCTGTACGTTGAATTTATAGAGGATTAAAATTGGAACCAGACTTTCAGAAAATAGTTTAGGGCGTATCTCTGTCACTTTGATTACTTCCCAGTATGGTGTTGATTGCAGGTTTCTGATTTTTAAAGAGATGTTTCAGTATCTAAAAAATATCTTTCCTAAATTTTTTTTAATGTCTTATTTTTGAGACAGAGAGAGACAGAACGTGAGCAGGGGAGGGGCAGAGAGAGAGAGAGGGAGACACAGAATCCAAAGCAGGCTCCAGGCTCCGAGCTGTCAGCACAGAGCCCGACACAGGGCCCAAACTCCCAAACCGCGAGATCATGACCTGAGCCAAAGTCAGACTCTTAACTGACTGAGCCACCCAGGTGCCCCTAAAAAATATCTTTTCTAAAAAAATAAAATAAGTAAATTAATAGAAATAACTTTTTTAAAAATCTGACCCAGCCCATTTGTAAAAACAAATGAAAAGGAATTTACTAAGTTTGTGTATAAAATAGCATAGAGCACTTGCCCCAAGTAAGTCCTTTGTTGGGTTTTTATTTTTGTTTTTGTTTTTGTTTTTCAGTGAGAGAGAGAGACAGAGGATGCCTGTGAGTGTGAATGGGGCAGGGAAAGAGGGGGATTGAGAGGGAGAATCTTAAGTAGGTTCCATGCCCAGAGCAGAGCCTGATGTGGTGCTCAGTCTCAGGACTGTGAGGCTTGAGACTCTTGACCTGAGCCTAAATCAAGAGTCAGCCACCCAGGTTGAGCCACCCAGATGCCCCCAAGTAAATTCTTTGTAAGGAGATGAAAAAGTTTAAACAAAAAACACTGCTTTTTTTCTTCTTTTGTTCTTTTTTTTTTTTTAATATTAAGGCATAATCAACATATAACAGTGTATTAGTTTCAAATGTATAATAGAATGACTTGATATATGTATGCTTGCAAAATAATCAACACAATAATTCTAGGTACCATCTGTCAACACATAAAGTTACAAAACTTTTTCTTGAGATGTAAACATTTAAGATGTACTCTTTTAGTAACTTTCAAATATTCAGTACATTATTATGACTGTAGTCATCATGTGGTACATTACATACCCATGACTTATTGTATAACTGAAATTTATATCTCTGACCTCCTTTATCCATCCTGCCTAGTCTCCCCAAACCCTTCCCACCTGGCAACCACCAGTCCTGTGCATCTATGAGTTTTCTTTTGTTGTTTTGTTTGTTCATTTGTTTTGATTTTTAGATTCCATTTGTTGTTTTGTTTGTTCATTTGTTTTGATTTTTAGATTCCATATATAAGTGAAATCTTGTGGCAAGATTTCATTCATTTTTATAGCTGAGTAGTAGTTAATTGTATATTTATGTATGTATATATGCTGCATCTTATTTCTCCTGTGTCTATTGATGGACACTTAGTTGTATCCATATCTTGACTATTGTAAATAATACTGCACTGAACACAGGAGTGCATATATATTTTTGAGTTAGTGTTTTTGATTTCATTGGATAAATACCCAGAAGTTGAATGGCTAGATCATATCATAGTTCTATTTTTAATTTTTTGAGAAATCTTCATACTGTTTTACATGGTGGTTGCACCAGTTTATATTCCCACCAACAGTAAATGAGGGTTTCTTTTTCAGCCCTTGTTATTTCTTGTCTTCATTCTAACAGATGTGAAGTGATATTTCAAAGTTATTTTTTTAAGTTTATTTATTTATTTTGAGAGAGAGAGAGAGAGAGAGAGAGAGAGAGAGAGAGAGAGAGACAGCATGAGCAGGGGAGAGGGAGAAAGAGGGAGAGAGAGAAAATCCCAACCATGGGATGATGTGTGGCTCGAACTCAACTGGGAGATTATGACCTGAACAGAAACCAAGACTCAGAGGCTTAATTGACTGAGCCACCCAGGCACCCCTCAAAGCTATTTTGATTTGCATTTTCCTGATGATTAGTGATGTTGGGCATCTTCTCATGTGCCTGTTGGCCATCTTTGTCTTTTCTGGAAAAAATACCTGTTCAGATCCTCTGCCCATTTTTTAATTGGATAGTTTTTTTTGTTTGTTGTTGTTGTTGTTGTTGTTTTGCTGTTGAATTGTCAGAGTTCTTTATATATTTTGGATATTAACCCTTCATTGATAAACCTTGTAAATTTATTCTTCCCTTCAGTTGGTTGCCTTTTTGTTTTGTTGATGGCTTCCTTTGATGTGAAGAAGTTTTATTTACTTTGATGTAGTAAAACTACAACACTATTTATTTTTGATTTTGTTGCCCTGGCTTTTAGAGTCAGAATAAAAAAAATCATCACCAATAATTATGTCAAGGAGCTCACCGCCTATGTTTTCTTCTAGTTTTGTGGTTTCAAGTCTCTGATCTATTTTGAGTGAATTGTGTGTGGTGTAAAGTAGTAGTCTAGTTTCTTTTGCATGTGGCTTCCAGTTTTCCCAGTACCATTTATACTGAAGAGATTGTCCTTTTCCTGTTGTATTTTATTAGCTTTTTTGTTATAAATTAAGTAGCCATAAAATTGTGGGTTTATTTCTGGACTCTTTTTCTTTTCTTCTTCTTCCTCCTTCTTCATCATCATCTTCTTTATCATCTTCTTCTTCTCCTTCCTCTTATTTTTAGAGAGAGAGGGTGCAAGTAAGTGAGGGGCAGAGAGAGAGAGGGAGAGAGAAAAGCGGGGCTCACCCAGGGCTTGTGTTTTTACCTGAAGCAGGGCTAGAGCTCACCCTAAGTGGAGCCTGATGTGGGTCTTGAGCTCGCCAATTGTGAGCCACCCAGGTGCTATTATTATTATTTTTTATTTTATTTTTATTTTTATTACTCAGCAGCAGCTCATTATCTTACATATTTCAACATTGTATCTGTTCATCACAGAACATCACCCCTAGTCATGATATATGGAAACTGATCCTCATTTGCAGAGGAAAAAGAAATGGAAATTTGATCATTGAAATTAAAGATTCTGGATAGGAGATATAAGGGTGACAATTTCTCTACTGAGAGTAAGAGGAAATGGTCTTAGATTACTCTCTGGGAGATTCAGTCAACAAAAGGAGAATTTTCTGAAATGAAAGTGGGCTCTTAAGGCATTCACTCTGTTGCTAAAGGAGGCCAGAAACTCCTCTAGAAATTTCCAAAGACATGATAGACTTTCATAGGCTTGGGAATAGTGTTCTATTGATGGTAGCGAGGAAAAGTAGGTAACAACTTGAAGAAAACTCTAACACACATTTAAGGATTCTATACACAAAGCAAGGGATTGTGGAAGCTAGAGAGAACCAACTTTAGAAACAATATCATCCCTGAATGTATTTTATACATTTAATTTAAAAATTGAAAAGAAATATTTCAGGGAAAAATGGATGATATTATATTATTTCCTTCAATTTCATGTTTAGAGACAGTTTTAATTGGATTTATTAGTACAAAAAATAATTAAGAACCAAAAGAGCAAGGGAAAAAAGGAGGCTAAAGTGAAGCATTGAAATAGTAGAAAATATTTTAATTTACAATGAGATAAAATAGTTTTATGGCCCAAAGATGTATAGGAATGTACTTTTTTTCTCATAGTCATTACTTTTCCTATGCAGATATATCACTTCCAATTTATTTAATTATTATAGGTAGAATTAATATATTAATATTTTTAGTCTTTAACATTTTGAAAAAAGATTTTAGAAAAAAATATGTTCAACTTTGAATTACTTGGTTCTCTAGAGATTGCTGAGTGAGAATAGCCTTGTTTTATTGCACATATAATGAGACCATTTTGTATGTTCATGATCTTTGATTCCATGGTACTTGAAGTAATGCTACGGGATATACTTGTTTATGATGTCATTGAGACCTTATAATGAAACCATAGAATTTGGTTAAAGTTATGTACTCATCTTTAATCATTGTCTTTGTGTTGCAAATATGTTTCTTATAGGTCTCATCTGATTCAAAGTATCTTTTTAGTGCCCTCTTCCTCCCCTGTGCCCTCATTGTAGTCACTACCTGCCGCCACACCTTTTGAAGAATAGCCTTAGCTGAGTGGCTACCATATGTATTCAAACAAATAAGTGCCAAAGTGAATCTTGCTCCAAAGGACTAATATTTCCCACATAATAGTGCTTTTATTTAGTTCTTCTTAAGAGATTACCATGATTTATTTCTCAAGTCTCCAGTGAATCTTCACTCACTTGGAACTATATTACTTTATATAGAATTACATATGTGTCACATTCTGTATAGACATATAGGTGATCACACCTCTAGGTGCAAGATAGGTAATCTTCATTGTCATCTATATTTACATTTACATTATATTAGCACTTTATCCAGATATGTATGTCACATGTACTCATGGATGTGTATTCATGTAAATGTTTGTAAGTGTGTTGATAACCAGTACAATCATTTAAAAAACAGAGAACATTTTTTTCTAAGTTCCTTTTAATTTTGGCACCATATAAAAGTTTATTATAACCTCATAAATTTATATCAACTGTATCTTTTCTCTATGTACTTGCAAACAGATGTAATCTCTTTCTCTTTTTTAAAGAATCTAGTGTCATTATTTTAGGGCTGAAATACAAAAAGAATATTCTAGCCATGAGTTTTTAAAAGAATCTAGATGCCTAGATTCCCTAAACATTCTGATATGCTGAGATTCAGGGAAAACTGAAGCGTCTGTACTTTTAACATTTTAGTGACTCTGATGCAGGTATTTTTTGAACTACATTTTTGAGTATTGTGTTCTAGATGATCATCAGCTAGATGAGTATCAAATGCAATTTATGCGTTAAATAACATATCTCTTGATGGCTTTAATAAATATTAGCAGATTCTCCACTGAATTGGTGAGTTGTTCTTACTCGAAGAACAATGCCAGAATTAAAAAAAGAAAAACCTACAGTGTTCTATATTTCTCTATATAATTAACTTCATTGCTGTGGGTTGTGTTTCCAAATGGAACTCTGAAGTTGTAATTCACACATAGTTCCTCTCCAGTATTTCCAATTTATATGTAGCTGAGGAGACACTGCATGGAAGAAAGAAGACATTAGATGTGCTAATAACCAACCAGGAGACCCTTGACCTTTCACTTGAATAAGGGGGTCTCAAAGGCAATGATCAAAGAAAGTTCTGCATAGAACTCCTTTAAAAGACGCTCCAAAAAATGGTAATAGCAAAAGTACCCATTATCCTCCCTAAAACTGACAGGATGTTATCCATGTGTGGTATACTTACTTCATACCTTAGTTGTGTGGGGGAAATAATTGCTCAATTAAACTTGGAAAATTAGTTTTCCTCTAAGACTGATACTCTGGCAGGCCTCATAATGTTTGGATGTGTGCCTTGTATCTTCTATTTTTTTTTTCAATTAGTAATACATGGAATATTCTAAAATAAATTCAAAGGGTTAAAAAATAGAGACAAAAGTAATTTTCTGTTTTGTCCCTGTGCACAGACCTCTAGATCTCCTCCTTAAAGGTATCTGATCTTAGGCATTTCATATGTATATTCCCAGAGTCTATGGAGTACTGTGGTGTGTGTGTGTGTGTGTGTGTGTGTGTGTGTGTGTGTGTGTGTAATGGGGGGAAGAAGAATATAAATAAATGCAGGTCAGGAAATTCCCTTGATTTTAAATTAGCAGAAAGCATTGTATTAAAGAGTGACTTAGTGCCTGAGTTAATGTCACTGAGAAGCATGTTTACCACCAGAGAGTGACTTAGATACCAGAAGATATATAATAACATATTCTTCAAGTAAGCATGTATTCTCTCAGGAGAAAAATGGAATTTTTAAAGCAGATACTGCTTTTAGCAGACAACAGAAATTTAAATGAGAATGCATTTTAGCATAATGAAAATTACCAGAGTTTAAGATACCTCTTGAGATTGTGGAAACACTGATAACCAGTCACTTGTTCTGGCGGAGTAAAATCAATGAGTACCCTAATTTAGTAATGTGTTTGGAAGGCAATTTGGAAATAAAAGGAGAAATTGCTTCCCTTGACCCATTCATGAAATTTCTCTGTAGTATCTAGCTAAAAAGGTTTTAGAAAGGTAAAAAATCATAATGGCCTCAAAGGGGCAAAGTTCATAACTGATTATTGAATAAGAATGACTTTGAAAATAAAACTTTAATTGAATACCAACTATTTGTAAGATACCATACTAGTGTTATAAAAAACACTGGAGGAGGGGCACTGGTGGCTCCGTTGGTTGAGCATCCAGCTTCAGCTCAGGTCATGATCTCACAGTCTGTGAGTTCGAGCCCCGCGTTGGGCTCTTTGCTGACAGCTCAGAGCCTGGAGTCTGCTTCACATTCTGTGTCTCCCCCTCTCTCTGCCTCTTCCCTGCTCATGCGCAGTGTCTCTCTGTCTCTCAATAATAAATAAATGTTAAAAAAAAACACTGGAGGAATTTTCATTATAGTTAGGAAAGATGTATATGTGAAAAGTAATCTTTGTCTGTATCTGTTTAGAAAGTGAGGCCATCCATGGGGCGCCTGGGTGGCTCAGTTGGTTGAGAGTCTGACTTCAACTCAGGTCATGATCTCAAGGTCAGTGAGTTTGAGCCCCGCATCAGGCTCTGTGCTGACAGCTAGAGCCTGGAGCCTGCTTCGGAATCTGGGTCCCCCCTCTCTCTCTGCCCTTCCCCTGCTTGTGCTCTGTCATGCTTTGTCTCTCAGGGATAATAAATGTTAAAAAAAATTAAAAAAAAAGAAAGTAAGGCCATCTTAAGTGGAATTTGTGAATTACATTTTTTTCATACTAAAAGCTACTCTTTATTCTTTTTGCAAAGTACAGTAGCTCATTCAGGTTAATGAGAGGATCACTGGCAGCAGGTAGATGGGTAGTGTTCACTGCTTGGATGAGCCAGATGCTCCTTGAATACATATCAAATGTCAAAACTTTTAGTTCTTTTTCTGGGCTGTACTATGAGCCCTTTCCAACTGACTATGTAATTAATTTTTAGTAAAGTTATCAATAATTGAGTAGTGTTTGGGCATTAGAGTATATCACAAGTATATCATGTTAGGTAAAATTTCTTGGTTGCATGTACGTTCATGTGTGTTTCTGTTAATATTTTAATGTGATGAAAGTTTTATTTAAAAAAAGACTGTGTGGTCTTGAATCCAATAAAATTATATTTATCTTCCTTGTCCAGGTTTACAACTGATTGAGAGATAGACAGGAAACATGATAAAAATAACAGTTTCATTCTTGATAAAAGCATTGGAATCCATAGCTTAAATCCATAGATATAATGGGCCTGTACTCCACAATTAGACTAGGTAAATTTTTCCATCTATCTAGTCATTGATCAGTTGGGCAGCCACCATCTTCATTTATAAGGGCAGACCCTTTACTGCAATGGATGAGAGCACTCTGGAATGCATACATCTGATGAGCTAGTTGGAAAGAGAACCCTGAGGGGACTGAGCTGTGTTTTCCAGGTTCCTTCTTTCAAATGCACCAATCAGATCATTTATTTTTTCTCCTTCCCAGGAAGTTGATTTCAGATCTGAGGCAACTACAGTTGTGCCTGGGGCATTGTATTGTACTAGAAATTAAGGAAGTTTAAGGATAAATGGGATCTTGTTCAGAGGAATGATAACCCAGTTTGAAGACGTTCCTACTGGATAAATTTAGGCCACGAGCATCCCCAAATGATAATATCTACAATTGATCATGAACCCTAATGATAATAAATACATATGTACATATATGTACATGTGTACATATGCAGATATGTGCATACATAAATGAGAAAGGGGGAAAGGGAAAGAAGCTTTTTTGTCAAAGATGTGCTAGATATAAATGTATATGGAATGATAGAATTGGAAATTCAGCGTTTATAACTGATTCAGGAAAAGGCCATCAATTAATGCTAAAATCGTATCAGTGATTGTTGAGGAACAGGATCTTCAAATGTTGGCAAAAAGTCAAGCATAGATAGCAAAGGGATAATGTACATTTACAGTGGCCAGAACGGGCAGTCATTATCTTAGCCAGATGAGTACACTTATAGTTGATTATCACTAATAGTAAGGCAATGTGATAATATTTACTTTCTGATGAAGAAAATCACCTATCATGTATTCCTGCTAATAATGTTAACCTGAACATTCCACATTTTAGCAAAAGGAAGAAAGAGGAAGGGTGAAGGGAAGGGGAAGGCAAGAAGGAAAGGAAGATGGGAATGAATGAATACAAGAAGGGAGGAAGAAGGAATACAGGAAGAAGGAAGGGAGAGTTATTTTATTATTCTGTTTCTACCCCACAATAATTTGTTTCTCTTAAATCATTTTATACTACTACCAGCACACAGGCATGTTTTTGTTTCTTTTATTTTATTCTGTTGGCTATTCTGTGTAGAATTTCTTACTTTTAGAAGCTAGTACATTTCAAGTAGTAATCAAAAATTGGTATTAATATTAGTAATAATATTAATATTAATAGGATTTATAAGTAAATATTCTCATTATTTTTCTGGTGAGGACTAATTAGTCAACACATTTCTGAAGAATGCATTGGCTTTTTAAATAGAATAGGTATTCAGTACACAAACTTCATGTAAAAAATTACATTTTTATGAAAAGCTAGTTAATTCACTGAAGGCCACTCAAGAGCTATGGTAATTAAAATGATGGTGTTTTATAGAGCAAAATGATTTATCCATAGCTACTCAGGCTAATAGTTACAGGAAACTAGTTTGTAAACAGGGCCATCATCAGTAGGATTTTAAAGGGTTTGCTATTTTCTTTGATAATTAATTCTTAGAATTTCCAGTTTCAGATCCTAGAAGGACAGCCACAAATAGTCTCCTATTTCTGTTTACCTATAATCATACAAAAGAGGGAAGTATAAATTTATGTTAGTAAAATATAATATTAATTTGTTTTTCTCTGTCAGTTCTTAGAAACGATCTTTTTCCTTGATGAACATTGTGTTGCCATTATAAAAACTGCTCTCTCAAGATTTAAAGCAAATTAGTTTTACAATTATGTGATTGTGTTTCCAAATGCCAAAAGTAATTTGCTCTGACAGGAGGAATTTTCTCCCATAGACAAATTTTCAAGTTCTTCCATTGTTTAATGGCAAAATAAATAGAAAATTTCTCTTTCTGTACCTGAATATACTTTATTTAGCTTCCTTCCATCTGCTGTGCAAATGCTCTTGTAAAAACTGTATCCCATGGCAACCCCCAATGGCATTTTAGCTCTCTGTCTCCCAAGTGAGCTCATCTCTCCCGGGGAAGCCACCTTAGCACTTCAAGGACAAGCATTTTCAGTATTTTGGAAAGGGCTTGGTTTTTGAGAATGCCCTCTGTAGTTTCCATTATAGAGTATAGATATTGCATATACATTCCGGTATGCTTACAAGAAGGTACTTGATTTTCTCATGGTATTTGAATCATGTTTAAAACCCAAAGAAGAGAATGAGTCACGTTGTTTTATGAAATCATTACTCTCCTGCCTGTGGATAAAGAAATGACAGATAATCATTTTTTAAAATCAATGTAAAGGAAATCTTCTGTCCTAGAAAGTTAAATGAAATAAAAGCTTATAAATTTTGAGTTTTAGTGGGCAGAAAACCTCTCAAGTCTGTTTATTTCATATTTATAATATGTAACTGTATCAATTAACTTGTTAATTTACGCTGAGAGACTTAAGGCATACTGAAAAGAACAGTGAGCCCAAATCAGCCAATCTGGGATCTTTTCCCGGGGGGGGCCACTTACTGCCAAAGTGTTGGGAAGTCACTTAATTACTCCAAGCCTCAATTTCCCAGTTTAGAGAATCGGTAAACCTTCATCAGGTGTTGTGAAGATTAATAAGAGATTCTTATAAGAATTCCTCATTTATGACAAAGCACTATGCAGAGTTTTATTATACACTGTACTCCAACATTTTATTATTGTGAGTACTGTCTATATCTAGATAAAACAATGATACTGTAGGTGGAAGCACATTTATTTAAAACAGTGAAATGAAGTGAAATTGTAAATGAAATCATTGTTGGTATTTGAAATTTTGAGTAAGAAACAGTAAACTGCCTCCTGCATAATCTTTCTTAGGCAACCAAAACACTCCATAATGTTTTTGAATTTGAATTTAGAATTTGAATTTAAAATTGCTTTTGTACCTTTGAATATACATCTATATTTTAATAACTCTTTTCAAAGCATAATTACTTTGAAAAATACTTTAACATTCTATTGTGATAAAACACTATGAAGAAACTAACATTCATATATGCTTAAAAATATGTTTATTTAAAAATATCGTATTCCGTTTTTTTCCTTCCAGATTTTATCATTGGTGCTTAAATTAAAAATGATAATGTTTATAAAAATAATGCGTGACTTTTGCAGTCTAATGAATCTTATTCAAAACATTATTCTAATTTATTGCAAATGCTTTTACAAAGCTCCGCATTTTAAATTACAAATAGACTTGATCAAAATTTGGTAACATAGCATTTACTTTCTAAAATAAATGTGATGATTTTAGAAAGATTTTAAAACTAGAAATTTATTTAGAATAGGATTTTATTAAAGAAGATTCAACATTTGATTGATATTGAAGAAACCGTGAGGGGAAAAAATCTACGTTGAGCCAACATTTATGTATAATAAAAATGATATAACGAAAAGGTAATTACACAAAATAAAATCATAAAATCAACTAATTCCAAGAAAGGTTAAAATAAGTAAGTGGAAATGCATATCCCTGTGCTTTTCAGTGACCATCTCTCTGAGACTTTGCCATCCTTTTGGATAATTTATTCTCAGATAATTTATTTCAGCTACAAAATGAGAAGGAAAGTCTCAAATAGATATCTATTTTTGCTTAACTACAGTTACACAAAATAGGAAAGTACAAATTTATACTGTTAAAATACATTAATTTGTGTTTATTAACCAGCTCTTTGAACTCTGTTTTTTAAAAGAGTGTTATCAAACTACCATAAAGCCATTTTACTGAGTTTTTTTTTTTTTTAATTTTTTTTTTTTTTTTTAATTTTTTTTTTTTCCAACGTTTTTTATTTATTTTTGGGACAGAGAGAGACAGAGCATGAACGGGGGAGGGGCAGAGAGAGAGGGAGACACAGAATCAGAAACAGGCTCCAGGCTCCGAGCCATCAGCCCAGAGCCTGACGCGGGGCTCGAACTCATGGACCGCGAGATCGTGACCTGGCTGAAGTCGGACGCTTAACCGACTGCGCCACCCAGGCGCCCCACTGAGTTTTTTTTTTAAATATATGAAATTTATTGTCAAATTGGTTTTCATACAACACCCAGTGCTCATCCCAAAAGGTGCCCTCCTCAATACCCATCACCCACCCTCCCCTCCCTCCCACCCCCCATCAACCCTACTGAGTTTTAAAATGAGTTAGATTTAGAATTAAAAACTTTTTTTAAAATTTTATTATTTTTGAGAGAGAGAACAAGTGGGGGAGGGGCAGAGAGAGGGGGTGGAGGATCCAAAACAAGCTCTGCACTCCCACAGAGCCTGACGCGGGGCTCGAACTCACAAGCCGTGAGATCATGACCTGAGCCAAAGTCGGACACTCAACCAGCTGAACCTCCCAGGTGCCTCAGATTTAGAATTTTGAGTTTGTATTTTTAAATGATAAATTACAGTTATTGTAACAAGAGCTCTTCTTCCCTCATCTTAATCACTATTATTCTGTTGTAGGGCGCAAAAAAATGCACATTCTAGGTAGGTTATTATTTTGCTAAAATAACCCTTTAAGCCTCTCTGTGCCAACCTCTTCTCCTGGGCCTCCTAGAGCCTTTCAGTTCAGAGAAGTATTTAAAAATCTCAAGCTCTACACTCTTTACCTTTCCCTTCTTCTTCTTTTCTATCACATTTGCAGTTACTTCCTCCACTGAACCCCTCAAAGTCATCCATGAGGGTTGAAATCAACTTATTTCAAACTTCTATTTATGTTGCTACTTTGACCTCTTCCCATGAATCACGAATGGTTTTAATAGCGTCTAGAATGGTGAACCATTTCCAGAAGATTTTCAATTTATTTTGCTCAGGTCCATCTAAGCTGTCTGTGGCAGCTATAGCCTTACAAAATGTATTTCTTAAACAAGAAGACTTGAAGGTTACAATTATTCCTTGATCCATCGGCTGAAGAATGGATATAGTGTTAGCAGACATGAAAACAACATTAATCTTGTTGCCTTTCCCATCAGAGCTCTTCGGTGACCAGGTACATTGTCAATGAACAGTTATATTATAGAAAGAATTTTTTTTTTCCTTTTTTTTGAGGAGTAAGTTTCAACACTGGGATTCAAATATTCAGTAAACCATGTTTAAACAGATGTGCTGTCATTCACACTTTGTGGTTCCATTTATAGAACACAGAGTAGATTTCCCATAATTCTTTTTTCTAAGTTTATTCATTCTGAGAGAGAGAGGGAGAGAGAGAGAATGACAGCAGGGGAGGGTCACAGAGAGAGAGGGAGAGAGAGAATCCCAAGCAGGCTCTGTGCTGTCAGCATAGATGTGGGGCTTGAACCCAGAAACTGCAAGATCATGACCCAGGTTGAAATCAAGAGTCAGACGCTTAACCAAATTGCCACCCAGGCACCCCTCCCATAATTCTTAAGGGCCCTAGGATTTCCAGAATGATAAATGAATGTTGACTTCAACTTAAAGTCACCAGCTGCGTTAGCACCTGACAAGAGAGTTAGCCCACCCTTTGAAGCTTTGAGACCAGGCATTAACCTCTCCTCCCTAGCTATGTAAGTCCTAGATGGCATCTTCTTCCAATATACAGCTTTCTACAACATAGAAAATTTATTTTTCAGGGTAGCCACCTTCATTAATTATCTTAGCTAGATCTTCTGGATAACTTGAAGATCAGTTTCATCAATATTTGTTGCTTCACCTTGGTCTTCTTGTGTTATGGAGTTGGCTTTTTTCCTTACCCTCATGAACCAACCTCTGCTAGCTTCAGACTTTTCTTTTGTATCCTCCTTACCTCTTTCAGCCTCCACAGTATTGAAGAGAGCTGGGTCTTTGCTCTAGATTAAACTTTGGCTGAAAGGAATGTTGTGGCTGACTTGATTTTCTCTCCAGATCACTAAAACCTTCTCCAATCAGCAATAAAGCGGTTTTGCTTTTTTTAAATCATTTGTGTGTTCAGTGGAGTAGCACTTTTCCATTCCTTCAAGGACTTTTCCTTTGCATCCAGTTTGGCTAATTGTTTGGCCCAAGAGGTCTAGCTTTTGGCCTATCTTGGCTTTCAACATGCTTTCCTCACTGAGCTTAATTATGTCTAGCATTTGATTTAAAGTGAGAGGTGTGCACCTCTTTTTTTCACCTGAACATTTAGAGGCCATGGCAGGGTTCTTAACTGGTCTAATTTCAAAAACGTGTCTCAGAGAATAGGGAGGCCCGAGGAGAGACAGTGAGACTAGGGAATGGTCTGTCAGTGGAGCAATCAGAACACAGCATTTATCAAATAAGTTCTCAGTCTTATATGGGCACGCGTGGTTCATGGCCTCAAAACAGTTAAAATAGTAACATTAAAGGTCACAGTTAACCATAACAAATACGATAATAACAAAAAAGTTTAAAATATTTAAAAAAATACCAAAATCTGACCCAGAGACAATGAAGTGAACAAGTGCTGTTGGAAAAATGACACCAAGAGACCAGCCCAACACGTGGTTGCTGTATACCTGCAGTTTGTAAAAAAACAAAAAAAACAAAAAAAACAAAAAACAAACCTAAGTATCTGCGAAGCACTATCAAGTGGAGGTGGAGATGAATAAAATGAGGCATTCCTATATCTTTTCATGTGAATTCTCTGTTCATGCTTTTTGGCCATTTATTTTACTTTTTTAATTTAAGTATAATTAATAAACTCTGTTATATTAGTTTCAGACGTACAATATAATGATTCAACAATTCTATACATTTCTCAGTGCTCCTCAGAGAAATGTATTCTTAATCCCTTTTATCTATTTTCCACCCATCCCCCACACCCACTTCCCCTCTGGCAACCCTTAGTTCCTTGTGTTTGAGTCAGCTTTTTCGTCTCTTTTTTAATTTGTTCATTTATGTTGCTTCTTAAATTCCACATATGAGTGAAGTCATATGGTATTTGTCTTTCTCTGACTGACTTATATAGCATTATACTCTCTAGGTCATCTGCATTGTTACAAATGGCAAGATTTCATTCTCTTTTATGACTGAGAAGTATTCCATCATATGTATATACCACAGCTTCTCTATCTATTCATTTATAGATGGACACTTGGATTGCTTTCATATCTTGGCTATTGTAAATGATACTGCAATAAGCATAGGGGTGTGTGTATTTTTTTGAATTAGTGTTTTCATTTTCTTTGGGTAAATATCCAGTGGTGTGATTATTGGATTTTAAGGCAGTTATATTTTTAACTTTGTGAGGAAACTCCATACTGTTTTCCACAGTGACTGCATGATCTTGCATTCCCACCAACAGTGCAAGAAGGTCCCTCTTTTCTCCACACCCTAACACTTGTTGTTCTCGTGTTTTTGAATGCAGCCATTCTGATAGGTGTGAGGTGATATCTCACTGTGGTTTTTATTTGCATTTCCCTGATGATGAGTCATGTTGAAAATCTTTTTATGTGTCTGTTGGCCATCTGTATGTCGTCTTTGGAAAAGTATCTGTTCATGTCCTGTGTCCATTTCGTATTGGTATTGAGTCATATAAGTCCTTTATATATTTTGCATATCAGTCCTTTATCAGATATATCATTTACAATTATCTTCTTCCATTCAGTAGGTTGCCTTTTTCTTTTGTCAATTGTTTTCTTTGCTGTGCAGAAGCTTCTTATTTAAAATATAAACTTTTTATTTTAGTGTAGTCTCAATTGTTTAATTTTGTTTTTGTTTCCCTTGCCAGAGGAGACAAAGAAATTACTGCCTATGTTTTTTTCTAAGAATTTTATGGTTTTAGGAATAGAACAAAAAAACCCCCACATTTTATGGTCAATTAATCTATGGCAAAGGAGGCAAGAATGCATAATGGATAAAAGACAGTCTCTTTGACAAATAGTGTTGGGAAAACTGGACAGCAACATGCAAAAGAATGAAACAGAAACACTTTTCTTACACCACACACAAAAATAAATTCAAAATGGACTAAAGATCTAAATGTGAGACAGAAAACCATAAAAATCCCAGAGGAGAACACAGGCAGCAACCTCTTTCACCTCAGCCAGAGTAACAAGAATTACTAGACATGTCTCTGGAGGCAAGGGAAACAAAAGCAAACATGAACTATTGGGACTTCATCAAGATAAAAAGCCTCTTCACAGCAAAGGAAACAATCAATAAAACTAAAAGACAGTTGATGGAATAGGAGAAGATATTTGCAAATTACATATCTGATAAATAGTATCCAAAATCTATAAAGAACTTATCAAACTCAGCACCCAAAAAACAAATAATCCAATTAAGAAATGGGCAGAAGACATAAACAGAGATTTTTCCAAAGAAGACCTCCAGATAGCTAACACACACATGAAAAATACTCAACATCACTTCTCATCAGGGAAATGCAAATCAAAACCCCAATGAGATACTACCTTAGACCTGTCAGAATGGCCAAAATTAACAACCCAGGAAACAACAGATGTTGATGGGGATGCAGAGAAAAGGAAACTCTCTTACAATGTTGGTGAAAAGCAGACTGGTGCAACCACTCTGGAAAACAGGAGGCTCCTCAAAAAGTTAAAAAAAGAACTACACTATGATCCAGTAATTGCAATACTAGGTATTTACCCAAAGGATGCAAGAGTGCTAATTTGAAGGGACACATGCACCCTCATGTTTACATTATGGAGACAGCCCAAATGTCTATTGACTGATGAATGGATAAAGAAGAGGTGGTGTGTACACACACACACACACACACACACACACACACACACACAGACTGAAATATTACTCAGCCATGAAAAAGAATGAAATGTTGCCATTTGAAATGATGTGGATGGGCCTAGAGTGTATTACATTAAGTGAAATAATTCAGTCAGAGAATGACAAATTTCACTCATGTGGAATTTAAGAAACAAAACAGATGAACATAGTAGAATGGAAAAAGAAAAAGAGAGAGAGAGACAAACCATAAGAGACTCTTAATGATGGGGAACAAACTGAGGATTGCTGGAGGAGTGATGGGTGGGGATGGGCTAAATGTGTGGTGAGTATTAAGGAGACACTTTTTGTGATGAACCTTGGGTGTTATATTTCAAGTGATGAATCAGTAAATTCTACCTTTGAAACCAATATTATGCTACATGTTAACAAACTAGAATTTTTTTTTTCTTTCAATATATGAAATTTATTGTCAAATTGGTTTCCATACAACACCCAGTGCTCATCCCAAAATGTGCTCTCCGCAATACCCATCACCCACTCTCGCCTCCTTCCCACCCCCATCAACCCTCAGTTTGTTCTCAGTTTTTAAGAGTCTCTTATACTTTGGCTCTCTCCCACTCTCCCACTCTAACCTCTTTTTTTTTTTTTCCTTCCCCTCCTCCATGGGTTTCTGTTAAGTTTCTCAGGATCCACATAAGAGTGAAAACATATGGTATCTGTCTTTCTCTGTGTGGCTTATTTCACTTAGCATCACACTCTCCAGTTCCATGCACATTGCTACAAAGGGCTCATCCCAACAGGTGCCCTCCTCAATGCCCATCACCCACTTTCCCCTCCCTGCCACCCACCATCTACCCTCTAGAATTTATTTTTTTTTAATTTTTATTTAAAAAAATTTTTTTTTAACGTTTATTTATTTTTGAGACAGAGAGAGACAGAGCATGAATGGGGGAGGGTCAGAGAGAGAGGGAGACACAGAATCGGAAGCAGGCTCCAGGCTCTGAGCTGTCAACACAGAGCCCGACGCGGGGCTCGAACTCACGGACCGTGAGATCATTACCCGAGCCGAAGTCGGACGCTTAACCGACCAAGCCACCCAGGTGCCCCACAACCCTCTAGAATTTAAATAAAAGCTTAAAAAAAAGAATGATGGTTGAATGACAAAAATATTTTCAGCACTTAAGATGATCATCAGGTTTTCCTCCATAAGTCTATTTATTTGATGATTTGTATTAATGAATTTCCTAATATTGAACCATCCTTGAATTTCTGGAATAAATCTCACTGTAATAATGCATTAAGTTTTTTTTAATGAGCAATTAGATTGTTAATATTTTACTTATGATTTTTTATGAATAGACATAGATTATAGCTTTCTTATGTAGTACAATTTAATCAAGCATTGGTATTATATTCACTTCATAAAAATCATTAGAAATGTTTTTTTGTGTATTCTCAAGAACAGTTTAAATAGCATTAACATTATTTGGTCTTTGAAGATTTGATTGATTTCGTTTGTGAAAATATCTGAGCCTGGTTTTGTGTGTGGTATTTGTTTTATAACTTTATTCCTTTTTTAGAAGTGGGACCACGTAAGCTTTGTTTCTTGCTACTGTCAATTTCTGTAAAATATATTTTCTTATGGAATTATATATTTCAGCTAGAGTTTCCAATTCATTTGCATATACTTGTGCAAAATGTCTTAGTAGTTTTGAACATCATCATTTATTTTCAAAGGTCATTGCATTGTTTTTATCAATTGGTGTTATTTCAGTCATGTGTGTATTAGTTTAGCTCATGGTTTTGATGTTTTTACTAATTTTTTTCTCAAAGGATAATTTATTACTACTTCTTTACAAAATGTTTCACCTCAGTGTTTTTATGTTTATTTTTTTCTTCCTTTTGGTTTACTTTTTTCCAAAGCTGTTGAGTTTAATATTTGATTCATATAAACATTTTTTTTTAATTTGTGATCTATGTATTTAAAGACAAGAATTTCCTTTGATTAATGTTTTTATTATAAATGATTAAGTTTTGACATCCTAAGATGTCACTATCATTATTTTAAAAAATATTTTAATTTTGGCAACAAATGATCACTTCAAATCGGAAATTGAGTAAGTTTTCAAAAATTTTGAGTGATGGAGATTTTAATAACTTTTGTGATTATTTTTTAGTTTTATTGTGTTGTGATTAGGGAGTATTGTTTGTATGATTTCTACTTTAAGACTTGCTAAGAGTTTTTGAGGATCTCCTGTATGGCTAACTTGTATTGATATGAAGACTTATCCCTGATTCTACTTGAGTTTGTTTATTTTGAAGGTGGTTGTGGTGTTATTTCTTTTAGGTATTTATAACTCTTATATCTTCATTGTGATTTTTGGCCTTTATCAGTGTAAGTTGTCATTATATGTGCTTTTTGTTTTGTTGCCTGTTTTCGTGTTTTTGGATCCGCATTTTACTTTCTTATATTAGAATTGAAAATTACTACATTTGATTGGTAGATCATTTTATTTACTTTGACTAGGATACCTTTGTATTTTATACCTTTATAAAAGGTATAAAAATATACCTTTTATATTTTGCTTTTTTGAATCAATTTTGTTTATCTGTGGATCTTATATTCAGAACAGAATTGAATTTTGCCTTAAAAAATTAAAGGTGAGGGGCGCCTGGGTGGCTCAGTCATTAAGCATCTGACTCTTGGTTTCAGCTCAGGTCATGATCTCACAGTTCATGAATTTGAGCCCCGCATTGGGCTCTGTGCTGGCAGCTCAGAGTCTGCTTGAGATTCTCTCTCCCTCTCTCTGCTCCTGCCCCATTCATGCTGTCTCTGTCTCTGTCAAAATAAGTAAATAAACTTAAAAAAATTAAAGGTGAATTAAGAATGTTTATATTTATTGAAGTCATTAATGTATTTGTTTTCAGCTCCATCTTACAAAATCAAGTTATTGTGTGTATTATATTTTACATTACTGTTTCATTCATTAGGTTTTTTGTGTACTGTACTATTTTGTAAATTTTTTTATTTAGCAAGATTTGCAACTTTGTTCTAACAATTATATTCATGCTTGTTACAGTTTTCTCACTACTTGCCTTAGTTATCTTTCTATTATTTGCTTTGTTAGCTTTAGTGTTAAGTAATATCCATTTTTAATACTTTCTATGTGCTAATCATCTAGTCTTTTTCTTCTGCTTCTCTTCTCATTTCATAGTTGAACTATTTCTACTGTGTCTAAATTCATAATCTTTACTTACTATTCTTCCACAAATATCCCAGTCTGTACTATTCTCTTTAGTTCACAAATAAATATATAAAATATTCCTCACTACTTGATTTGTCAAAATTTCCCTAATTGTCTTTTGATTAGCTAGAGCTCTAAGGAAGGGTTCATGAATATAGCATCCTCTCAGTTCTCAAAAACTTAATATTGTTTTGCTAAGCCTTGATGCTTAAAAATAACCTGGCTGTGGGGGCGCCTGGGTGGCTCAGTCGGTTAAGCATCCAACTTCAGCTCAGGTCACGATCTCGCGGTCCGTGAGTTCGAGCCCCGCGTCGGGCTCTGGCCTGATGGCTCGGAGCCTGGAGCCTGCTTCTGATTCTCTGTCTCCCTCTCTCTCTGCCCCTCCCCCGTTCATGCTCTGTCTCTGTCTCAAAAATAAATAAACATTAAAAAAATTAAAAAAAAAATAACCTGGCTGTGTCTAAACTCATCTCACACCCTGAATTACTTCATTGATAGTGTTTCACCAATGTTTCCTTATTTAGCATATTTCTGTTAAGAAGTCTGTGGTCAACTAAATTTTCTTTTGTTTCTCTGTGAAACATTTCTTTTTCATTGTATGTCCAGAGGATGTTTTTCTGCATCCAAAAATAATAATTTTATTAGGATACTTATTAGCATGTTTTTTATTTGACTATATTTTCAAGTGCAGGTTGACACTTTTATAATACATCAAGAATTTATTTTCTTTTTGGAATGTTTTCTTGAATTATATTTTAAGATACTCTATTTCATTATTTTATTTTTCTTCTTGGTGATCCTAATTATATGTATTATGAATTGTTTGCTTCTATTTATCTCTTTGTTAAATCATCTTTTTCTGTACTTATAGTTACACACTCTAATTGATGTTGACTGCGTTCTGTGACCACTAGGACTCAACTTTACTTACCCCACTTCTGTTTTCATAATCGGCTTCTGCCTAGGAATGGATGCAAACTGTCAATGTTGATTTCAGGTTTTTTTAAAAATTTTTTAAATATTTATTTTTGAGAGAGAGGGAGAGACAGCGAGTGGGAGAGGGGCAGAGAGAGAGGGAGAGGGTCAGAGAGAGTAGGCTCCAGGCTCTGAGCTGTCAGCACAGAGCCTGATGCAGGGCTTGAACTCATGAACCACAAGATCATGACCTGAGCCCAAGGTGGATGCCCAACCAATTGAGCCACCCAGACACCCCGGTCAGTGTTGATTTCATATATTCATTTACTTGTTATTGAAAGTTTTACAACTGTCTATTAATTATTCTGTAGGATATGGGTAATTTTGTTTTATAAACTTATTGACTTCTAGTTTTTGGAGAAGGCATAAAGAGATTGACATTGAGGCAACTGAAATTCTGTAATGGAAATCAGAAATTCAAAATTAAATTATTTAGACAGTTTTAATATTTATATGTTCCAATACTGAGTTTTTTACTTTAGAGTTTGGTATATTTGATAGTCTTTTTGTTTTTTTCAACGTTTTTTTTTTTTAATTTTTATTTTTTTTTTATTTTTGGGACAGAGAGAGACAGAGCATGAACGGGGGAGGGGCAGAGAGAGAGGGAGACACAGAATCGGAAACAGGCTCCAGGCTCCGAGCCATCAGCCCAGAGCCTGACGCGGGGCTCGAACTCATGGACCGCGAGATCGTGACCTGGCTGAAGTTGGACGCTTAACCGACTGCGCCACCCAGGCGCCCCTTGATAGTCTTTTTGTAGAAAAATCCTTTCTAATAAACTTAATTTAGAAAAGTCACATTTACATTTGACAAAGGACATTGAATATTCTGGGAAAACATTAAAAAGTTTTTTTTTAATGTTTATTCATTTTTGAGAGACAGAGAGAGACAGAGTGTGAGCAGGGGAGGGGCAGAGGGAGAGGGAGACACAGAATCCGAAGCAGGTTCCAGCCTCCGAGCTGTCAGCACGGAGCCCGATGTGGGACTTGAACTCATGAACCGCGAGATCATGGCTTGAACCGAAGCTGGATGTTTAACCCACTGAGCCACTCTGGCATCCCGGGAAAACATTTTTTAAAAATAAGTGATGGAATATCATTAATCTGTTATTTATTTATTTATTTTTGAGAGAGAAATAGGGAGTGCAAGCAGGGGAAGGGCAGAGAGAGAGGGAGAATCTCAAGCAGGCTCCACACTTGAACTTGATGCAGGGCTCAGACTCATGAAACTGTGAGGTCATGATCTGAGCCTAAGTCAGGAGTCCAACGCTCCACTGACTGAGCCACCCAGATGCCCCTGGGAAATCATATTTTAAAACTACCTTGTAAATTACTAATGCAAATATTTTAAATACTTAATGTCATACTGGACTTTAAAGAATGGCTTAAGGTTCTTAGTTCCTGACAATACATATTATTACTCGGTTTAGTCAATAGTAAGTATTAATTTCCATTTATATTTATCATAATCCACCAAATTGCATACATCATCCTGAAGCTATATGTCTCTGGGCCAGATGTTTCAGTATCACTTAAGAATTTGTTAGAAATGCACAATTTATAGCCCAGTTCAGAACTACTGTATCAGAATCTGCATTTTAAAAAGGTTCCTAGATGACATGTGTGCCCATTAAAATGGGGTAAACATTGATCTAAAATGAGAAAGGTTTCTTTTTTTAGTATTGTGAAATATTCTTAAAAAATTTGCTTTTACATTTATTTATGTTTGAGAGACAGAGCGTGAGCAGGGGAGGGGCAGAGAGACAGGAAGACACAGAATTTGCAGCAGGCTCCAGACTCTGAGCTGTCAGCACAGAGCCTGATGCAGGGCTCGAACCCACAAACTGTGAGATCATCACCTGAGCCGAAGTCAGACGTTTAACCGACTGAGCCACCCAGGTGCCCTGAGTATTGTGAAATATTCTTTTATAATAGCAATTATTCAATTACTTAAAGGAGACATTGAGTTGACATATTGATCTTTGCCAAATGCAGAAATGTTCAGTTTTACATTAAAGATGGAATGGAATTCATAGTCGAATTAAGTCATCTTTTAAATTCTTGTCTTTTCTACAAGGCAGGGGTTGGTATCAATATCAAGAGATTCAGCCATTTTTGCTTTGAATTTTCCTAATGCTTATAAGAGATACACACACACTGATACACACACATTGGGTTCTTGAATATATTTTTTCTAAAACAGTACTATCCAATAGAACTTTCTCAACATGCTTTCTGTCTTTAGTGTTCAGTGCAGTAACCAATAACCACATATGCCTATTGAATTCTTGGAATTATGGAGAGCTGGATAATTTTTAATTTTGTTTAATTTAATTGCTTAAGTTTAAATCTACATGTGGCTATTGAGAATTTGGATTGTGGCTGCTGTATCTGAGAAACTGAGGTTTTTATTGTATTACTTAAATTTACATGTGGCTAGTGGCTACTGTATTAGGAAACTCTGAAACTGAAACTGGCAAAGTGTGGCTTGCTTTTGTATGGTCCATGAGCTAAGAATGTTTTTGTTTTTGTTTTTATGTTTTCACACACACACACACACACACACACACACACACACACACACACGAGTATGCAGTACAACCCAGACTATATGTGGCTTGCAAAGCCTAAAACATCTAGTATCTGGCCGTTCACAAAAAATGTTGTAGACTCCTTTGAATTGCTACTTTAACTTAGTGCATCATGCAGAACTAGGAAATAAATTTAAAAGCAGATATTTTGGAATGTACACCATTGTCTAGCATTTTCATCAAGAGATTTATATACAGAATTGCTTGATAACGTTGAATTTTACTGTTATGAAGCATCATTTTAACATACATTGAATATTCATAATGTTTTCATCTTTATGGTTGAAAATTTTTCAATAACATCCGAAATTTAATTGAAGCCAAGGAATATTGTAGAGATCTTCAGCCTCATAAGACAAGATCAGTAATGTTCAGAGAAATTTTTTCTGTATCATTAAGTATTCATGCCTACAGACTAGACAGAAAGATAAAAAAAAATTAATTCCATAGAATTTTCTTTTGGGTATTGCCTCCTCGAATTAAAATTTTACTGAAATCTATTTTTCTTTTGCATATTTTGTGGCAGGTATGACATCCATAGTCATCAATACTTCCCCCTAGATTCTGAATGTTAGGAATTTGCAAAAATTTTGTTTTGGAAAAAATGTCCTAAAAATGTTTACATAAAAATATTGAAAATTTCAAATTATCAAATTCTCACTAATTATAATTTGTTATACAAAGATTACATCATGAGCTGTATCTAAAATAATTTGAATGACATTTAACATTTTCTTCAAAAAGAATGATTCATTACTTCTGTAATCTAGTTATTCAACTTTGTATATTATTTCTTAAATGTGTCATATTACTTGATGCCAGTGTTTTTAGTGTGAATAAATATCCTTTCATAATATTATCAAGTTTTGCTATGATCTTTGCCAAATGCAGAAATTTCAATTATCACTCTCAAACTTCCTTGGATGATCTTCTGAACACATTTGCTTTGCCAAAACCAAAATTATGTGTATTATGTGTTCAAAAACATGCCGTCTCTTATTTTCATTTCGTGTCTTCAACAAAAGTAGTTACTGATTTTTCCAAATTAGATTTACGTTTTCAATACCTGATCCTGTGATTGTCTTTCAGTCTCTTTTACTCTTGTTTACTCACTCGCCAGAGTTGAGTATTGGTCATTCTCAAGTATTCATTGATACTTTTTATACCTGCAGAAATGCACACTGACTACAAGCTTCTTTGCATAAAGCAAACAGAATATAGTGATTTTTTTCATTTGAGAAATTAAGAATATGACAAATATCCCAAAACTTCCTATCTGTGCTGACTTTTGTAATGTCAGGCTTTATTTTATGAGATGATGATTCTTAGCAAGAGTAGCTCTCTGATGAATATGAAAAATGTGTCCATATTTTGAGATTTTGGTGGAATACATTTGGTGTGATGAAGTTTTCAGGATTTTGTTTTTCTGCTAGTTTTTTATTGAAAGTCAGTAGTTCTTGTAGACATAGAAGTGGGAGATAATTTCCATCCTGTTCTATTAGTGATGATTCATGCTACATTCTGCAAAAGTAATAGCTCTGAGGTTCCCCCCCCCTTTTTTTTTTGTCATTCAATCCTCCTCCTTCAGTTTTTTTTTCAGTGTTCTAATTTTCTTTTTTTTTTTGGTGGAAAGTTTTCCATTTTTTGTCTTCTTGTCTCAATATTTTTTATTATAAGAAAATAAGTTTATAATAATTGTATTCTTATAACTTTATTGTACATTTTATTGTGTTTCCACTACTTAGCAAAAATAATCAAGTGTAATATAACATCATATGTGGTCTGCCTTGGAAAATAACAGTAAGTTTTAACACAACATTTAATTTTTCTAATGACCAAACTTCCACACTAAATATTTTGATTCTTTTACAGTGAATGCATCATTATATAATAATCTCTCATTTAAGACTGTGTCAGTACTTAGTTTTATATTATTAATGATTAATTACAGTTAAATAGGGGCACCTGGTTGGCTCAGTTGGTTCAGTGTCCGACTTCGGCTCAGGTCATGATCTTGTGGTTTGTGAGTTCGACCTCCACGTGGGGCTCTGTGCTGACAGCTTGGAGCCTGGAGCCTGCTTCAGATTCTGTGTCTCCTTCTCTTTGCCCCTTCCCCACTTGTGCTCTGTGTCTCTCTATCAAAAATAAATGTAAAAAAATTTTTTTAAAAGTTACAGTTAAATAATGATTTATATCATAAAGCACCTTCTAGACATAGATAGGGGATTCAGTAGTACTTTGCAGCAATGTTGCAATCAACAAAATGCAGCTGATATAAACTTCAATAAAAATACATTAAATATAAATATATCCACTAAATTAATGCAGGGAGAGATTTTTTAATTTTACAGATACATATACTTATATATTATAAGCATATGAAAGCAGATAGTTAGATAAATAGATAAATATTGATGGATATACCAATTTGAAGCCCAGCTACTTTAGAGGTACAGATTATTATAGATAGTGTTAAATCACCACTATATTTTGATTATTAGTTTATCAGATTTGTTTCTCCTTTGCAAACTCAAGTGGAATGATGTATATTGATCCTATTGTATTATAATAGAACAGTTTATCCCATTTACTGGAAGTTTGGCATAGTAAGTATGCAAATAAACTATTTTGGATAAACATTTATAAGAAAAATACAAAAGTGAAAATGTTTCAAGTTACTGGAACACCGTTAGATGTGCTATGCTCAATCTGAATACCCAAACCCATCCAGCATTTTTAGTGAAACAAAATTTTCACAATTTTTAGTGAAACAACTGTAACCTATATTCTCCCTTTTTGCAAAAGAATCTTCAGTATTCATCATGGAAGAATGGTTTGAAAGATAAATCACATATCTAGTCATTATGTACCATCTGTTAATTAAATCATGACATTCTCCCACTTCTGCTTGTATAATTTATTTGTGGGATAAATTTATCTATGCAGTTTTCTATTTACTTAATTCTCTCTCATCATTCTCCCCAGTTACTTATACAGAGATAATTTTGACACCCACCTCACCACATGCCAAAATATATAAGAACACTGTGGTCACTACAGTTTAGTCTTAGAATCCCTCCTTTCCCCAAATACATATGTCTTTATGTAAGGTTTGTTCTATCTCCCTTCTTCCCTTACTTCCTATCTCATATTCCTCTTCCTTTCATCTACCTTCCTCCCTTTGTTGACTGTCATGCCTTATTACACAAAGGGAAGTAAATGTTGAGTAGGGACATATGAAGAAGAAAAGCATCTGGTTTATTAAGCTTTGAAAGGCCAGCTCGGAAAGCCTAAAATGATGAAGTAACATAATGCCTGATAGTGGTCTCATGCAATTAATGACAGCATAATTTTTGAACAGTTTGTTAGGGTTTCTATTTGTTTTCATTATGCTAATAGATCCGTTGATATTTTGCAATACTTTCTACTTGAAACTCAGATTTTAATAACTAAATTCCATTTAAATTATATAATCTGTAAATATGAGGTCTTTTGAAACATATAAAAATTTTAAGCTATCCAGTTTAATTTAAGCAAAACAAGATAGCCATAGTTAAAGCTGGATGACAGCAGTTGGACTATTCTGAGCCCAAGAAGGATACCTTTCTTTAATTGTAAAAGAAATCATCTGCAGTTGTTGGTGGGTATTTGATTGGTCATATTCTTTATATTTTGGGTATTTGAAAATAGGCAATTTATTTAAAAATATGCAGTGAAAGTAGAAATAAAAGACTTATTTGTGTTTAAAACTGCATTGATAATAACAAAAATTAATAGCAATTCTCATAGTTCTATATACTTTATTCTTCCCTTATGGAAACTTTTGTTGTTACTGTTATTTCTCTGACTTATCTGCTTTTCAATTTGTTGTATATAGTCTGAATTTCGTTTTTCTACAAGATATGGCTACAGTGTGTTCCTAGTGGCATCAATTGACTTTTATAAGTCAATTTACTAATTCTATAGACAAGCTAATTTCAAATAGCTATTATACAATGTTCACTTTGCTCCCTGTATATCGATTCTATAAATAGATGTACAAATATAATATTTCATATTACATATAATATTCATATTACACATATTTCACATATTTCATATTATATATAATATTTCATATGAACATGTCATATTTTATCTACAACTACAATGTTACTTTATACATTCTTTGAAAAATGATCAATAATATCTTCTAATAGTTTGTTAAAATACTACCTTGTGATCTTTCTTCATAGAAGAAAGAATAAGGGGAGATTCTAAGAGATTGATGTTCAGCTCACTGAATGGACAATTGACATTGTTACTCCTTTCAAGCACGCATAGGCAATTCAATATTGTAGTCATGTTTGCCTTCCTTTGGAGTGAATTCTAAAACAAATGAAGGATGGAATAGTTAGTGCTGTTTTATACATAGGGATGTAAGAGGGAGTGCACCCACCTGGCTTGTTTCTTCTTGATACACTGCTTAGAATGTCTAAGGATCCATAAGTGAACCTGTTGCTTAGCTTCACACAGTGTTGTTTTCTATATCCTTCAAGTATGTCATATTTTTATTCATCCTCATTATATTTCTTTTTTTTATTTTGATACGAAATTTATTGTCAAATTGGTTTCCATACAACACCCAGTGCTCATCTCAACCCGTGCCTTCCTCAATGCCCATCACCCACTTTCCCCTCCCTCCCACCCTCCATCAACCCTCATTATATTTCAAACATTCTGTTGATTTCAGGCTAATCATCATGAAATAACTGTATCAACGTGGGACCAGGTATTCTAGTTGGGAGTTTTTGTTTGTCCTCTGACTTTGGAGTCATTGCTGGGTGTCTTAGCTGCTCAGCCGCACATGCATGATACAAACAACTTTTTTTTTGTCTTACAGAAAATAAACCTCCAGTTGACCCACTCTTAACATACTGAGGTATCTAAATATTTTGGAACTGTTTAGAAATTGATAGAAATTCTTTCTCATGACCTGAATATTGGCACAAATGGCATTAGGAACACTCTCTGTGATATTATGGTTTCGCGACTATTTAGATAGGCCTACAATTTGTACAGTATTTGTGTGGTCGGTCTTTCCATTACACAAACTTAGTTTCCTTATAGTTAATTTTTTTAAGTTCAGCCTTTAAGTTTATTTAAATTTTCTTTTTCAGGAGATGTACCCAAGAAGAATTCTGAGAGAATATACTCAGTTGTCCTGCTGTGATTAAACAAGGCGCTGCTGCATTTTGTAAGTTCATCTATTTTTATCCTCTATAGAGAAGACTTTCTGCTACAGAGAGCCACATGTTTAATTTGGAATTGGAGTCAGACTTTCTTTAATGGATGGGCTTTAATTGATTTTATTTTTTCAAACTTTATTTTACCCAGATTTTATTCAGTTTCAGTGAATAGCATTTCTTTTTAAAATTAACTCTGTTTCCTTGTATCTATTAGCCACTATTTTAATGACTTGTGATAAGAACTTTATCAGTTGAAGAGCTATATGTAAGAGGCAGGGCTGTGAGTAATACTGATTTGCCTGGGCAAATATATCGATAATTATAATAGCCTTCATTTCAGCAAACAAATATATTTAATGTTATCTCTACTAACTGCCTTATGTGGCCTCATGAAAGTAACTGAGTACTGATTATCTTTGGGAAACATATTGATTTTATTTTGTTACTAATATAGCTTTTACATTCAAGGATTATAATATTCATCATGGTGAGATGTGTACTACATAACTTTGATGTACTAGGATCTAATATTTGTGCATTTCATATGATAAAAAGAAAACCAGCAAAGGCTTCTGTGTGAAGAGTCATGAATGACATTAAATTGAGTGTCTCCTGAACCTTTAAATTTACATTTCTCGTTATCTCAAAGTTAAAATATTTTGCTATTTCAGTTTGTAAAACACAGTGTAAAGCAAATAGTTTCCCCCTTTGTTTATAAGCTACCTTCTGGTATTGAAATAAAATAGTCTCTTTGCCTCTAATTAGTTTTCTATGAAAAACCCAGTAGATTGAGAGACTGTAATCCATGCTGTTAATTTTTTTTGTAGCTTTTCCTTTTCCTTTCTTTTGCTTTTCTCTCATGCAGACTATTTCCACCAAATAAAAGAAAAAAAATATGCTGTATCTCTCTATAATAAATGCAAGGGAGATCAAACAAATGAAAATATATACCTAAAGACTTGTCATCTGTGGCATAGAAGCAGTGCCTTTTCATTGAGGGTGTTTTGTTAACCCAATATGTTTGAACAACTTAATTAGTGTTGAATATGATAACATGAAGACCACACCTAAAGACAGATTTTAGAAACCTATATAGTAATTTGGAGGGCAGAAACCACTTCAGAAATATCTTGAAGTTTATGGAGTATCACATACAAAATAGGGAAATTTTGTAAAGGCAAATATTAACATACCTCATGTAAAAAAAAAAATAAAGATGTAGAAGGCTAGCACAAAAATCATCTTAAATTTAAATTCCAATTTTTTCTAACCCGATTCATTTGTAATTATTTTTAGTTTTATTGAGAACGGATTGACATATATCACTATATAAGATTAAGGTATGCAGAATGATTGTTTGATTAACATATATTATGAAATGATTACCACAATAGGATTAGTTAACATCCATTATCTCATATAGATAAAATAAAAAGAAAAAAAATTCTTCATGTAAAGAAAATTCTTAAGATATACTCTCTTAACAACATTCCTGTATATCATACAGCAGTGTTAGCTATAGCAATCATATTGTACATTACATCTCTATTACTTATTTATCTTATAATTGGAAGTTTATACCTTTTGACCACTTTTCTTTAATTCTACCTCCCCTCAGCCCCTGCCTTAGGTAACCACATGTCTTACCTCTTTTTCCATGAGTTAGGTGTTTTGTTTTGTTCTGTTTCTTGAGATTCTGCATTTAACTGAGATCATACAGTATTTGTCTTTCTCTGTCTGACTTAGCAGTATGCCTTTAAGTTTCATCCATGCTGTCCCGATTAATAGAATTTCCTTGTTTTTTTTTATAGATGAGTAATATTCCATTGTGTGTGTGAAATATATATATTACTTCTTTATCCATTCATCTATTGATAGACACATAGGTTGTTTTCCTTGTCTTCGTATGGTAAATAATGCTGCTGTGAACATGGGAGTGCAGATATCTTTTCAAGTTAGAGTTTTTGTTTCCTTTAGATATATTCCCAGAAGTAACATTTCTGGATCAAATGGTAGTTCTATTGTTAATTCTTATGAGGAAACTTCATACTGTTTTCCATAGTGACTGTACCAAATACTTACATTATGGTCCCACCATCAGTGCACAAGGTTTTCCCTTTTCTACATATGCATGCTAGCATTTATCATCTCATTTCTTAATGCTGTCCATTCTAACTGGCATGAGATATCTCATTGTGGTTTTAATTTGCATTTCTCTAATGACTAGTGATTTTGAAGCATTTTTTCATGTATCTGTTGACCGTCTTTTTTGCAAAAATATTTATTCAGTTGCTTTGCCCATTTTTAAATTCTGCTATTTGGGATTTTTTTTTTTTTTTTGCTATTGAATTGTAGGAGTTTTTTGAATATTTTTTTGGGTATTCACCCCTCATCAGATATATGGTTTACAAACATTTTTTCCCATTCTATAGATTGTCTTTTCATTTTGTTGACACATTTCTTTGTGCAGAAGCTTTTAAGTTTGGTATGGTCCCTTTGTTTATTTTGTATTTTGTTGCTTGTGCTTTAGCTGGAATTTCTAGAGAATTATGGCCAAGACACATGTCAAGGAGCTTTTTTCCTGTTTTCTTCTAGAATTTCATAATTTCAGGTCTTACATTTAAGTCTTTAATCCATTTCAAGGAAATTTTTGTGAGTGGTGCAAAGTTTGGGTCCAGTTTCATTCTTTTGTATGTGAATATCCAGTTATTTCAGCACTACTTATTAAAGAGATTATTTTTTCTACACCAAGTATTCTTGGCTCCCTTGTCAAATATTAGTTGGCCATATATACTCTGGTTTATTCTGGGCTCTGGATTCTGTTCCACTGGTCTCTTTTTGTCTCTTTTTATGCCAGTACCATATTGTTTTAGTCACTATAGCTTTACAGTATAGTTTGAAATTAGGAAGTATGATCCTGTTCTGTTCTTTCTTCTCAGGATTGATTTGGCTATTCAGAGTCTTTTGTGGTTCCATATAAATTTTGAGTGTATTTTTAAAAATTTTCTGTAGGGGCACCTGGGTGGCTCAGTTGGTTAAGCATCTGACTTCAGCTCAGGTCATGATTTGTGGTTCATGAGTTCAGGTCCTGCATCGGGCTCTGTGCTAACAGCTCAGAGCCTGGAGCCTGCTTCGGATCCTGTGTCTTCTTCTCTGTCTGCCCCTACCTTGCTCATGCTCGCTCGCTCTCTCTCAAAAAAAGTAAATATTGAAAAATTGTTTTTTTAATTTTCTATAAAAAATGCAGTTGTAACCTTGATAGTGATTGTATTGAGTCTATTGATGGCTATTGGTAGTATTGATATTTTAACAATATTCTTCCAATCTATGAACATGGGATACCTTTTCATTTATTTGTGTCATCCTGAATTTCTTTCATCAGTGTCTGCAGTTTTCAGAATAGAGATCTTTCACCCCTGTGATGAAACTTGTTAGGTATTTTATTGTTTTTGATGTCATTGTGAGTGGGATCAATTTCTTTTTCTTTTTCTTTCAGAAGATTTATTGTTAGTGTACAGAAAAGCTACTGACTTTTGCGTGTTAATTTTGTATCCTGCCACTTTACTGAATTTGTGGATTAGTTTGAACAGTTTTGGTTGTCTTTAGGATTTTCTATATATAATTTATGTCATCTGAAAATAGAATTTTACTTCTTCCTTTCCAATTCTGATACTGTTATTTTACTTTATTTTATTTTATTTATTGATTGGTTGATTGATCGTCTGATTGCTTTAGCTAGGACTTACAGTACTATGTTGAGCGGGAGTGGTGATAGTGGGCACTCTTGTCTTGTTCCTGATGTAAGAGGACAAATTTCAACCTTTCACTATTGAATATGATGTTAGCTGCAGATTTGTCATACGTGGCCTTTATTATGTTGAGATTTGTTTCTTATTTCTCTAATCTGTTGTGTTTTGTAATGAATGGATATTGAATTTTGTCAAATGCTTTTTCTGTATCTGTTGAGATGATCATATGATTCTTTTCTTCCATTCTATTAATGTGATGTATTACATTGATTAATTTGCATATGTTTAACCATCTTTGCAGACCATGGATAAATCCCACTCATTAATGGTGAATGATCCTTTTAATGTGCTGCTGAATTTGGTTTGCTAATATTTTGTTGAAAATATTGTAATTTTTGTATCTAGATTCATCAGGGATATTGGCCTATAGTTTTCTTTTGTAGAGTATCTGAATCTGGCTTTGGCATAAGAAAGTACTGGCTTTAAAATGAGTTTGGAAGTTTTTCCTTCTCTTCCCTTATTTTGAATACTGAAAATAATTGGTGTAATACTTCATCAAATATTTGGTAAAATTCAGCAGTGAAGCCATCTGGTCCAGGGTTTTTATTTGTTGGGAGATTTTTAGTTAGTGATTCAGTTTCTTTAATAGGAATTGATCTGTTCAGATTCTCTATTTTTTCCTTATTCAGTCTTGGTAGGTTGTATGTTTCTATGAATTTTTCCATTTCTTCCAGGTTGTCCAGTTTGTAGGTGTGTAATTGTTTACAGTAGACCTTTATGCTTTTTTGTATTTCTGTGGGCTCAGTTATCTGTATTAATATTTTTCTCCATGAAAACCATGAAGTTTTTACCCTAAAACACTGCATTTAATAAAAATTACCAGTTGTCTTTTTTTTTACTAAATAAAGATTTATCTGTGTATCTTATCTCTTAAAATCCATTTTTTGATCATTGAGTAGCAGTAGTATTTAATGAGTATACAATTTTTATTAATAGAAAACATTTGCTAAATATTTACAGTGTATCAAACCCTATGCATGAAAGATGGCAAAAAAATTGGTGTTCATATGATCTGTGTAGTTTTTTCAGTTTTATCAGTGGTGAATATGCCTTTTCTATTAGGTTTTTATAGAAGTTTCCTGTTCCCCCATTACTACATCAGTTCCTACACATCTAAGAAATACAATTTAGAAACCATGGAGGTATTATTAGACCTTAGACTTGTCTTGCAAGAAATATTTTTAAGAGCCAGGAACAAATATATTTTTGCTTTTGGTCACGCTCCTCTTTATTACTCTGAGCATTTGTGGTGTATTCATCTAAAGAAAAATCTGGAATAAATGGAGAAAGTCAAAGAGAAAAATAAAAACTGTGGTCGCAGATTTTCAGTAATAGTGTCTCTCTGATAAAAAAAATTTAAGGAAGTAGAATAATTCATTTAAGGGGCACCTGGGTGGCTCAGTTGGTTAAGCATCCGATTTCGGCTCAGGTCATGATCTTGCGGTCTGTGAGTTCGAGCCCCGCATCAGGCTCTGTGCTGACAGCCCAGAGTCTGGAGCCTGTTTCAGATTCTGTGTCTCCCTCTCTCTCTGACCCTCCCCCATTCATGCTCTGTCTTTCTCTGTCTCAAAAATAAATAAATGTTAGAAAAAAAATAAAAAAAGAATAATTCATTTAAAAAAGAAAATGGTGAAATAATTGAATATTATTATTCTTTATGTGTATGTAGAGCTCATGGGAAAGGTGGACAGTTCTATATTTTGTAGAATTTAAAAAAAAAACAACCAAGGATCATAACCCTGGACTGTTACCAGTATAGATTTCCATGCTGTGAGAATTTTTAAGCACTAGAATACTTACAGGTAGATGTTTGAAAATCCCTTATTTTGAAATATCTCTTAAAGCAAAACGTATCCCATCTTTGAAGGACTATCTGAGAGAAAAAGTGCTAATTACAACATGAAATCTTCTAAATCTAGGATTAAATGATCATAAATTAGTTACTGTTTTACCTTTTGTAATAACTCATTAACTTCAATCGACATTGGCTTTGATTTTCTGAGACCATACAGAGGAGGAAGTTAACTGCTTTAATAAAACATCTCTTGCTCAGCGATGGTCCCAGTTGAATAACTATTTAGTCCCTAATGGAGAATTAGTATAGTTTTCTCTACGGGTTTAAAGGATGATCAAAGTAGATCCTTTGCCTGTGGCATGAAATCTTTCCTATAGCTAGAGTAAGTTCATCTGTCTGGAATTCATCTAAACAAATGTTTTTTTAATGAGCACATTAAAAATAAACAGCTATCTTTTTGGTGTCCATTCTTGCTTTTCCCTTAAGAGAGGATTATACTTCACAGGTAATACCTATATACTATATTATAACTCTCGGACCTCCCACAACATTTTAAGGCTATGTTTTGTAGGCCACATACATATTAAAAAAGATGTAGAAAACAAGCAATCACTGAATGAACGAAGTGCAAAATGAAGTGTTGCCGTTATTCAGAGAATAAGTCTAATTAAAATTGGGTTAAAATATATTGGAAAAACCTAGATGGATAATAGATGGCTGATATCAAAGAATAGAGTAAGAACATTCTTAACTTAAGAATTTACTTAAGATAGAGGTCCCAGATTTAAAGGCATTGGAAAGAGAATTTTATGAAATGAGTATGAGGAAGCAAAGCTAAGTAGGTAAGATTGATTGAAACCATGAAAAGTCTTAATTCCATGCTGTGAAGCCTATACTTCATTCAATGGGAGAGGCAGTGATGAGAAACATTTCAATGAAATTCTTTTCTGTCAATTCCTAACAATTGATGTGGAGGGAAAGGGTGAAAAAAAATCAAAGATGATACCATAGTTCTAACTCTTAAAAAGTGGAAAAATAGACAATGAATGGAAATATGAAAATTAAAGAGGTAGGGTGGAGGGGGCAGTTTGTATGAATGATGCAATTTTTGAAATATTCTGAACTGACTTTCCAAAAGTTTCTTATCTCAACTTATATTTTCATCTCAAACCCATTTTTTATCATTGTCATTTAAAAAAAAATTAAGGTTTATTTATTTTTAATATAGAGAGACAGAATGTGAGCAGGGTAGGGGCAGAGAGAGGGAGACACAGAATCCAAAGCAGGCTCCAGGCTCTGAGCTGACAGCACAGAGCCTGTTGCGGGGCTCAAACTCATGAACTGTGAGATCGTGACCTGAGCTGATGGCAGATACTCAACAGACTGAGCCACCCAGGCACCCCTTATAATAGGCATTCTTGACAGTAAAACAAATGGGTCATTTGTATTCATTTTTGTCTTACATTGTCACTATACCTCTAGTTTATCCAAAACTGAATTTTTAAGTGAAAAAACTTAGGAGTTCTTGAAGTGTTGAAAAAAAAAATGCTCATTTTGTGGTAATTTTTACCCACATAAAGCCCAGAACCGACATTCAGGAATAATTATTTGATTCATACATCAGTTTGTTTTGTACCTGTGGACATTTTATAGCAACAAAATGGATTTGATTCTTTGCTTCACTTACAAAATTCTTTTTACTTCCTAAAAGACGGAGTCACTTTGTAAGAAAGAGGTAACTATGAGGTTGTAGCCTAGACATTTGATTTGTTGGTTTGCTCATTCCATGATGGGCATCTATTTATGATGTGGCCAAGAGTAACTTCGATATTGTTGAAGAAGATAAAATGATACTTTCCCTGAAGTTAAAAAACAAACAAACTTGTTTAGCTATTTAAGCAATATTTCTAAAACTCTGCATTGAGTGTATGAGAGTAGTACAGGTGGCATAGAAACCTTATGAATGAAGTTGGCACAGAATAATAAAAATTAACTTAATATTTCCCTAAGTGCCAGTGAAGAATAATGTAGAATAAAAATGTTTAGTATTAACTTTTAAAGCAGATTATGTAGATCAGAAAGATTTGGTCATGTGGACTCATTTGGGGCTCTAACCACCAGTTGTGATAGACTAGAATTAAAACAATGATTTCAGCAATGCAAACTAATATTTTATATTCCGTTTTTAGATAGACTTTCACCATTTTGTTTTTAACATACATCATGATATACTTTTTAATGTTGTTACATGTTACCGAATCTAAAAGTAAGCTGTGGTAATTGACAAGAAAAAATGTAGACTCTGAGCTGAAAACCAGTGATATATGATGCATGGGTCAGTTAAGCTGGGTACACAACCGGACAGGAGATTGTGTATATCGAAAGCAGCCAAACAACCAAATAGACATATGTGATGGGAAAACTATAGCTTCTCAGTATATATTTGAATTTGTTATATTTGTAAGATGAAAGGATAGAAGTTCAAGAGAACTCATGTGTTGTGAGGATACTTATGTATATGAATAACATAATGGCCTGTATTTCCAATAGAAACTTTGGAAAATATAAGAAAGATCTTCCACATATGATCAACCTTTGGTAGACACCCTGAGCAAAACTTAATGCAATTACCTGAAGAAGCAAAGTGATTATAGCAGCTTTCGGATTACTTGGAAACACAGGGAAGAAGCCTGAAAAAACTTGAAGGAATAAATATATGTCAGCTTATTCCTTAGACAGTTGTCTTGAATATGAACTGTCTTTAGCAGGTTTAAGGTAGGAGTTTTATGGCAGACAACTCATAAATGAGATTTTAGTGAGTATCAGAAGGGCAGGAATTTTTAATTCCTGACTGAAAAAGCACCTCTAAAGTTAGAGGTATCAGCTGTGTTGAAAATAAAGATAGTTCATTGTGAAAGTTCAAGTTTATGCATTCATTCATTTAGGCAACACATAAACTTATTTAGCATATATTGCTGGCCATTCTGTTTATCATCAAAAGTGGAGGTATCTGTGTGCAAGATGAACATTTTGTCAGGAAAAAAACCTCTAAATGCTTAAAATGGGTGCTAAGAGGATATCTAGAAGTTTTTTATGACTTTGTCTTAAAAATGTGGGTGAAGCTCTTGAAGACACACAACACAGTAAAACTGTAAGTTTACCGTTTTAATGCATTTAGGCTAATTGAAGCTCCACTGTGATGAATTTGTTAGGTAAACACAGTTTTCTAGCAGCGTGATGGAAAATATGCACATTCCCCCTGCTCTTTCTTTCTTTATCTGTGTTCTACACTGGGGATTTATGGAACATTTGTTATTTGGAGTAGAGCTCTTAACACCCCTAAATGGGAAAAAATTACTCTGTAACATCTGTACAAGTGCAAAAATTAGAAGTCTTTAAGAGGAAAATTCACAGTTTCTTTTCAGTGAGAGATTTGTGTATAGAATAGAGATCGATATGGTGAGCATCAGTTCTAAAAATAACAAATTTTTATCCATTATTCCTTCTCATGAGCTATGGCAGCGATTCTTGCTGTTAGCAGAAAAGTGCTTTACTTCTTTTTCTTTGTCCATAATTACTATCAATTGCATCCTTGGGCATCGATGATACAAGCCATTACAAAATTTAAAAGCCTTATGTTCTCCATTTTTATCTCTTTTGAAAAGTTTATACACACACACACACACATGCACACTCTCACAATTTTCTTGACATTATAATCTCAGACAATATTGATGAAATTTCCTTTGAATTATTTCTTTATTAAAAAAGATTTTTTTTTTAACTGTGGCAAACTCTGATTTATTTTCTTAGCATAATTAACAGCTGTGCCTTTCTATTTCATTTGTGTTAACTTTCACATTAATTAATTTACCTTTTGCCTTGCTCTGAACTTGATATTGAAAAAAGTTTATGCATCATTGATTCTTACTATGCCTCAGACAATTGATCCTGTTATAATGGCTTGTAAAATACACATCTGAGAAAATAAGAAACTTTTCTAAGAAATAGAATTTATCTTAAACTGATTTTGTTTCAGTGAGGTAGTTATCAGTACGGAAGTTGTTTTGACAAGAAATCTAGAAAATTACAGAAATTGAAAAAAGTGTTTTAAACAGTGACAGACAGTATTGCTGCATATAACCTCAGGTCTCCCTAACACTAAGCATTCTAAAATTCTGGCTTTATATTATTAAGTAAATGAAAATGAGCTCCTTGCAATTTTTATGGTAGCAGAATAACACATAAATATCAATCTGCTGAGATGGTCTGATTTCTAGACTATTATTTCACCTTTTGTTAACCTCTGAGTCTTCTGTCGCTTCAGCAACATGTACACATTGGACCTTTTATTTTTGCTGCTGAGAATGCTGGTTTCAAACTCTCTACTGTATTTTGAGGAGACTGCATCAAAGCTTTGTTGGTGACAAATGCAGGCATTTGTGTTTTGAGGATTCTACACACAAATCCAGCATTGGTCACATTTTGAATGCTGAATCTGCAAAAGAGAATAATTACTGCTGCATGGTGGTGGAGAAAATTTTACATTTGGAACCAAAAGGGGAAAAATTGGGCCATTTTACATGGACTTTTCCTATGGTTGGAGCAGTTCCTCAGTGTTCTTAGTCCAAAGGTGATATGTTCATGTATCTAAATGCATTATTGTGTTTGTGGTCAGATGACAGCAACATAAGTGTTTAGCCTCAACCATTGCACAAAAATAGTGCAAAGAAAATTTTGCATCACATTCAAGTCTTGATCTAGGTATGTCTCTCTTCTATGCTTGAGAAATCTTCATTTTTTCTTAAAATGACTGAGAACATGTCCCTATATATTAGTGGTGATGTCCTGTCACTTGTGTTATGACCTAGTAAATTACATAAATTCTTTAAATGCCAATCCTAGAGTAAGACTGAAGTATAAGACTGAATATTACATCATGGGATAAGACTCAAGTGTATTATGAACTCAGGTAGGAGTGGAATTAAATTATCCCCTTGAATTGACTCATGGCATTTAGTATTGCTCTTTAATAATTCTTTCTCCCTGCTTTGAAAGTAACATTTCCTAGTAATATTTTCTTTTCTGTGTTCTTTTTTTTTTCCTTATGCTCCAATTTCAGGATTGTCTTCCTAATATACTTGGTCTGGAACAGTTAGATATGTGATAACCCAAATAAAAATATGTGATTATATTATTTTATTATGAATTTAACCTACATATATTTTAATAACCAGAAATGGTCAGCCAATACTTACTTTTGAAATTAGAATAAATGTTAGCTAATTTAATGGCTGTATAATTATTGTCTAATGGTAATATAAAAATCTGTTTAAAAAATTTTTTTAATGTTTATTTTTGAGAGAGAGAGAGTGAGCATGACGGAGGTGGGGGGCAGAGAGAGAGGGAGACACAGAATCCGAAGCAGGCTCCAGGATCTGAGCTGTCAGCACAGAGCCCAATGAGGGGCTTGAACCCACAAACCATGAGATGATGACCTGAGCCAAAGTTGGACTCTTAACCGACTGAGCTACTCAGGCACCCCATATGAGACTCTGTTTTAAACAGGGTTCCTTAATATAATTTTTGTGCTGTATCAGTATTCAGTCAGAAGCTGAAAAATTAAGGTGTGTGTGTATGTGTGTGTGTGTGTGTGTGTTTTGTTGTAAGAGCTTTTTATAAAGGTTTATATAATAGTAGGAGCTGGTAAGATGTCTGTAAGGCTGCCATCTTTGCATGTGATACTAGAGTTGGAATTCCTGAGAAACAGGACAGGCAGTTGAGCAGAGAAGATGGATGTTAAGTGTCAAAGAGCAAGTTACAACTCACAAACGTTTGCTGAAAACAAAGAAAATGGGTTGGAACTCATGTCACTTCTTACTTTTCACTGCTTTCCACCTTGATGGTATTGATGTCATATAGCGGGTGCCCATCATCACAAAGCTCAACACATATATGGCTCAAGAGGAGCTGAAGGAGGGTTCTGGGAAAGGTAGCATGGTTGCAAGCTCAGATTGTGTGTCATACCAATAAAGTGAGGTAAAAAGTTGCAGCAAGCATGATCTACAGAGGCACCTCATGACTCTGCTCTGACCTTCCCAATAAAAAGCAATATGGCTGCTGCTTCACTTGTGCCCACAAATCTCACTAAAATGTCTCTGTGGCCCAAACGAACTGGAATCCTACAGGGTAGGGGATTCTGAGAAATGCTATTCATCTTAGCTCAGCAGATATATTACAAAGCCACCAAAGGGCCATGAGTCCATTTGGAAGTCTGAAGAAGTTTATACATCCCCTTTCAGAATACTGTTTTTAATATTTTAAATGCATTAAACTAACTGCAGAAAGTTACCCAGAGATTCAGTTATATTAAAATAGTTATCTAAGGCATCTGGGTGGCTCTGTTGGTTAAGCATCCGACTTTTGATTTCAGCTCAGGTCCTGATCTCATGGTCATAATCTCACGGTCCTGTTGGGCTCTGAGCTGGGCATTGAGCCTGCTTAAGAGTCTCTCTCCCCCTCTCCGTCTCCCCTTCTCTGGCTCACACTCATGCATGCTGTCTCTCAAAAGAATAAAATAGTTATCAAAATGTGAAAAATGAAATTTGTGATATAGTAATTGATAGGCTTTGTAATATACTAAATAACAAGATTCAAGAAAATATTTTATGTTTATAACAGTAGTAATTTTGAAGATGTGGTGAGTGTAAGTCATGCTTTATGATATTTGTAACAAAATGTGATATGAAAACAGTTTCTTTGATGAAACATTTATAAATATTGCTAATCCTACTGTGATTTGTTGAGTAAAGTCATATTTCAAGAAATGGTAAATTGTCAGCTAGAGGTTAGTGAAAATAAAGATACAACTTTTCTTTTCCTAATTCACATGTATAGATTGTCTGAAGTTTATTCATGGATCCCAATGATAGGAACTGTAAATCCTAGGAGAGAACCCCTCCTTTGGAATCAAAAACTCCTTTGGTGAAAGATCTTTACTGATACTTATTTTTTTAAGTTTTTTATGTATTTTGAGGGGGAGAGAGAGAGAGAGAGAGAGAGCAAGCAGGGGAGGAGCAGAGAGAGGGAGAGAGATAATCCCAAGCAGGCTCCACACTGTCAGCAGCGAGCCCGACACAGGGCTCGAACTCAGGAACTGTGAGATCATGACCTGAGCCTAAGTCAAGAGTCAGATGCTTAACTGACTGAGCCACCCAGGAGCCTCCAGATAGTTATTTTTTAAGGTAATAAGTTCAAAGAAACATTTCTGAGGCTAGAAGCCCTGTTGTGAGGATGCTAAATAGTGTCTGTGGTATAATAAGCTTCACATTTTTTTACATGTCTATAGTTATGGAGTCTTAATTATAACAAGGAGCATTTCAGTAGGACTCCGAGAAAAGTAAAATTAACATTACCACAAAAATTGGCATGCTAAATTGTTAGTAGGCTCCCTGGGGTTTTCCTTCTTGATATGATTTCAATGATTCCTTCATAGTTTAGACATAGTAAAATAGCACCATTTGGGCATCTGTGTATGACAGTCACTAAATATTTTTAAGTGGATTTCAATCTGTATTTTACTTATAGGGAAAAATTTCTTTTTGCCTACCATAAGATTGCACAGTTTATTAAATGGATATCACTATGTGGATACAAAGGGAAATATTCAATGTTAGTATAGAATATAAAAGTTCTATCACATTCTGTTTTTAAATTGTGTTTTCCCTAACTTCAGCCCTTTGTTACTCTGTATTCAGCCTTATTTGTTCTTGCTTATAGTCCTTAAGAAAAGAAGGACTTTGGAGGAAAAATTGTAATTCTCTGTTTCTTTTCTTTTTTTCTTTGATAAATTTGACATTATGTTGTGTAAATTTATTTATTTTTTTACTTTCTGTAAATTTAAGGTGTAAAGCCTGTTATGCATTTATATATTGTAATATGATTGCCATAAAAGCAGTATTTATAATATTGCATCATTATTGTACAATATTATTGTCTCTATTCATTATACCGTGCATTAGATCTCTATGGCTTATTTACTGCTCATTTTAAGTCTGTACCCTTAAATGCAATTAATCTTATCTACCCTCCTCCCCCACTCCCTGGTAACTACTACTGTACTCTGGTTTTTAGGAGATTTGGCTTTTCAATTAATTAATTTATTATTTAAAAAAATTTTTACTGAGGTATAGTTGACATATAACATTGTATTAGTTTCAAGTTTACAGCAAAGTGATTTGACATTTATATGTATTATGAAAAGATCACCACAATAATTGTAGTTATCATCTGTCACCATACAAAGTTATTACAATTTTATTAACCATATTCCCTATGCTATGTTTTACCTCACAGTGACTTATTTCTTTTGTAACAGGACATTTGCACCTCTTATTCTTTATATCACAGTGACTTATTTCTTTTATAACTGGACACTTGTACCCCTTATTCTCTTAATCTGTTTCACCCATGCCCTCTGTACTCCTCTGCTTTGGGAGCCACCAGTTTGTTACCTTCATTCATGAGTCTGTTTCTCTTTTATTGTGTTTGTTCATTTGTTTTGTCTTTTAGATTTCACATGTAAGTGAAATCATATGTTGTTTGTCTTTTTCTGTCTGACTTATTTCACTTAGTATAATACCCTCTTGGTCCATCCAAGTGATTACAGATGATGAGATTTCATTATTTATTATGGCTCAGTAACATTCCATGGTGTGTGTGAGTGTGTGTGTGTGTGTGTGTGTGTGTGTGTGTGTGTGTGTGTGTGTATGTGTGTAATGGATTGTTGGATTATAAGGTATTTAGAATTCTTGGATTATATGGTATTTATTTTTAATTTTTGAGGAATCTCTGTATTGATTTCCATGGTTGCTACATTAATTCACATTCCCTCCAATATTGTACGAGGGTTCCCTTTACTCCACATGCCAACACTTGTTATTTCTTGTCTTTTTGATACTAGCCATTATGGCAGGTATGTAGTGATATCTCATGGTAGTTTCCCTAATGATTAGTGATGTTGAACATGTTTTTATGTACATGTTGCCCAACTGTATGTATTCTTTAGAAAAGTGTCTATTAGGTCCTCTGCCCATTTTTAATTGGATTATTTGGGTTTTCTTGGTGTTGAGTTATATGAGTTCATTATAGATTTTGGACATAAACCTCTTGTCAGATATAGTATTTTCAAATATCTTCTATTCAGTAGGTTGCCTTTTAGTATTTTTGATGGTTTCCTTCACTGTGCAAAAGGTTTTTAGTTTTATGTAGTTCCAGTAGTTTATTTTTGCTTTTGTTTCTCTTGTCTGAGGAGACAGATCAAAAGAATATTGCTAATAAGATCATTATCAAGATTTTGCTGCCTCTCTTTTCTTTTAGGATTTTTACAGTTTTAGGTCATATATTTTGGTCTTAAATCCATTTTGAATTTATTTTTGTATATGGTATAAGAAAGTAGCTCAATCTCTTTCTTTTCTTCTTTCTTTTCCTCTTTCTTTCCTTCTTTCCTTCCTTCTTTCCTTCCCTCTTTCTTTTCTATTTTGTTTTCTTTCTTTTCCTTTTCTTTTCTTTTCTTTTCTTTTCTTTTCTTTTCTTTTCTTTTCCTTTTATTTCCATGTAGCTGTCCAGTTTTCCCAACAAAATTTATTGAAGAGCCCCCATTGCATATTTTTGCCTCCTTTGTTGTAGATTAATTAACCATATAATCATAGAGTTATTTCTGGGCCCTCCATTTTGTTCTATTCACCTATGTGTCTATTTTTGTTCCAGTACCATGCTATTTTGATTACTGCAGATTTGTGGTATAGTTTGAAATCAGGGGGCATGTTATCTCCAGGTTTGTTCTTCCTAAAGCTGGCTTTGGCAGTTTGGGGTCTTTTATGGTTCCTTACAAATTTCAGGATTATTTGTTTTAGTTCTTTGAAAAATGTCATTGATATTTTGATAAAGATAGCACTGAATCTATAGACTGCTTTAGATAGTCTGGACATTTTAACAGTATTGATTCTTCCAATCCATGAGCATGGAATATGTTTCCATTTCTTTGTGGCATCTTTAATTTCTTTCATTGTTGTCTTATCGTTTTCTGAGTGCAAGTGATTGAATTTATTTCTAGATATTTTATTCTTTTGATGCATAAAGAATTGTTTTCTTTAAACATAAATTGTGATTGTTTTCATGAATTGTGATTGTTTTCTTAATTTATCTGATAGTTTATTAATGAATAGAAACACAATAGATTACTATATATTAAGTTTTTATTCTGCAATATTACTGAATTTTGTTCATTAGTTTCAATGACTGAGAAACCAAAAATAACAAAAACTGTTTATTTTGTGGAGGTTTTAGGGTTTTCTATATTTACTATCATGCCATCTGCAAATTGTGACAATTTTACTTCTTACCAATTTTGATCCCTTTCATTTCTTTTTCTGGTCTTTTTGCTGTGGCTGTGCTTTCCAGTACTGTGTTGAATAAAAGTGGTGAGTGAGAATCCTTGTCTTGTTCCTAATGTTAGAGGGAAAGCTTTCAGCTTTTCACTATTGAATGTGATGTTAGCTTTGGGTTTATCTTACATGTTATTTATTATGTTGAGGTATGTTCCCTCTATACCCATTATGTTGACAGTTCTTTTTTTTTTTTTTTTTAATCACAAACGGGTGTTGAATTATGTCAAGTGTTTTTTCTGCACTTGAGATGATTATGTGATTTTTATCCTTTTTAAATATGTTTATCATGTTGGTTGATTTGTGGATATATTTTTTCAATGTTTATTTATTTATTTTTAGGGCGCCTGGGTGGCTCAGTCAGTTAAGCATCCACCTTTGGTTCAGGTCATTATCTCATGGTTTGTAGATTCATTATCTCATGGTTTATAGGTTCGATCCATGCATTGGGATGTGTGCTGACAGCTCAGAGCCTGGAGCCTGATTCGGATTCTATCTCCCTCTCTTTCTGCCCCTCCCCCACTTGTACTCTGTCTCCATCTCTAAAAATGAATAAGTGTTAAAAAATGTCTAATTATTTATTTTTGACTGAATGAGATGGTGGGGGGAGAGAGAAAGAAACAGAGAGACCATGAGCATGGGAGGAGCAGAAAGAGAGGGAGATAGGGAATTCCAAGCAAGTTCCACACTGTCAGCACAGAGCCCAACATGGGGCTCGAGTCATTAACTGTGAGGTCATGACCTGAGCTGAAATCAAGAGTCAGATGCTTAACCAACTGAGTCACCCAGGTGCCCCTGATTTGTGGATATTGAAACACCTTTCATCCCTGGAATAAATCCCAGTTGATCATGATGTATAACCATTTAAGTGTATTTTTAAATTCAGTTTGCTAATATTTTGTTGATGATTTTTGAATCTGTGTTCATCAGGGATTTGGGCCTGTAATTTTTGTGTGTGTATGTGGTGTCTTTGTCTGGTTTGGTATCAGGGTAATGCTGCCCTCAACAATGAGTTTGAAAGCGTTTCTTCCTCCAATATTTTGGAATATTTTCAGAAGGATAGATGTTAACTCTTCTTTAAAACTTTGTGGAATTCACCTGTGAAGGTGTTTGGTTTTGGATTATTTGTGGGGAGTATTTGATTACTGATTTAAGTTTATTACTATTTATTGATCTGTTTAGAGATTTCGTTTTTTCCTGATCCAGTCTTAAAAGAATGTATGTTTCTAGGAATTTATCCATTTCTTCTAGGTTGTCCAATTTGTTGGTATACTAATATCAATTAGTATAGACTGTAGAGATTGTAATAATCTCTTACAATCCCTTGTGTTCTTGTGGTGTCAGTTGCAACTTGTCTCATTTCTGATTTTATTTATTTGGCCTTTTGTCTTCTCTTTTTAATGAGTCTGGCTAAAGGTTTATCAATTTTTGTCTTTTCAAGGAAGGAGCTTTTAATTTCATTGATCTTTCCCATTTTTTAAGTCTCTGTTTCATTTATTTCTGCTCTGGTTTTTATTATTTTCTTCCTTCTACTAACTTTGGGCTTCGTTTGTTCTTTTTCTTTACCTTTGGTGTAATGTTACATTTGTTTGCTTGTTTATTTTTAGTTCTCTGAGATAGGACTATAGAGCTGTAAACTTGCCTCTTAGAACTGCTTTTGCTATGTCCAGTTGGTTTTGATGTGGTGTTGTGGTTCCATTTTAATTTTTTTCTAGGTATTTTTTAAATTTCCTCTTTCATTTCTTTGTTGACCCATTGGCTGTTCAGTGACTTGTTCAATCTCCATTTATTTGTGATTTTTCCAGTTTTCTTCCTAAAATTGATTTCTAGTTTCATATCATTTGAGGTTGAAAAGATGCTTGATATGATTTCAGTCTTTTAAATTTATTGAGGCTTGTTTTGTGGCCAAATATATGATCTATCCTGGAGAATGTTCCATGTGTACTAGAGAGGAATGTGTATGCTGCTTTTGGATGGAATGTTCTATATATATTAAGCCCATCTGGTCTAAAGTGTCATTTAAGTCTGATATTTCCTTACTGATTTTCTATCTGGAGGACATATCCATTGATACAAGTGGCATGTTAAAGTCCCCTACCATTATTGTATTACTGTCATTTTCTTTCTTTATTCCTGTTAATATTTTTAAAATTTATTTAAATCCAAGTTAGTTAACATATAGTGTAATAATGGTTTCAGGAGTAGAATTTGTCACTTCCATATAACACCCAGTGCTCATCCCGACAAGGGTCCTCCTTAATGTCCTTCACCCATTTAACCCATCCCCTGACCCATCCTTCTCTGTTTTTATCTTATTTTTCCTTACCTTGTCCTATGTTCATCTGTTTTGTTTCCTAAATTTCACATATGAGTGAAATCACATGATATTTGTCTTTCTCTGACTGAGTTACTTCACTTAGCAAAATGTATTCTAATTCCATTCACATTGTTGAAAATGAGAAGATTTCATTCTTTTTTATCACAGAGTAATACTCCATTATCTATGGAGTGTGTGTGTGTGTGTGTGTGTGTATACATATATATACATATATATGTATATGTACGTATGTGTATATATTGTATTGACAAAATCCTCACCATATAGAATAAAAAGAAAAAGGAAAGGACCCAAACAAATAAACTCATGAATGAAAGAGGAGAGATCACAACCAACATTGCAGAAACACAAACAATAATAAAAGAATATTATGAGCAATTATATGTCAACAAATTGGGCAATCTTGAAGAAATGGACAAATTCCTACAAACATATAAACTACAAAAACTGAGTCTGGAAGAAACAGAAAATTTGAACAGACCCATAGCCAGTAAAGAATTTGAATCAGAAGTCAAAAATCTCCCAACAAACAAGAGTCCAGTGCTGGATGGCTTCCCTGGGGAATTCTACCTAACATTTAAAGAAGAGCTAATACCTGTTCTTTTTAAGCTGTGCCAAAAAAATAGAAATGGAAGGAAAACTTCCAAACTCATTCTCATTCTATGAGGCTAGTGTTACCTTGATTCCAAAAGCAGACAAAGGCCACACTAAAATGGAGAGTTACAGATCAATTTCCCTGATGAACATGGATGCAGATATTCTCAACAAGATACTAGCAAACTGAATCCAACAATACATTCTATGAATTATTCACCACTATCAAGTGGGATTTATTCCTAGGCTGCAGGGGTCATTCAGTATCCTCAAATCAATCAATGTGGTATATCACATTAATAAAAGAAAGGATAAGGACCACCTGATCCTCTTATTACATGCAGAAAAAGCATCTGACAAAATGCAGTATCCTTTCTTGATAAAAACCCTCAAGAAATTGGGGATAGAAGGAACATACCTTGAGATCATAAAGGCCATAATATCCTCCTCCATGTAGGAAAAACTGAGAGCTTTTTGCCTGAGGTCAGGAACAATGCAGGGATATCCTCTCTCACCACTGTTGTTCAACATAGTGTTGGAAGTCCTAGCCTCAGCTCAGACAACAAAAAGAAATAAGACTTCCAAATAGGCAAGGAAGAAGTTAATTTTTCACTGTTCACAGACAATGTGATATTCTACATGGAAAAGCTGAAAGATTCCACCAAAAAACTGCTAGAATTGATACATGAATTCAGTAAAGTCATTGGATATAAAATCAATGTACAGAAATCAGTTGCATTTCTATACACCAATAATGAGACAGCAGAAAGAGAAATCAAGGAATCTATCCCATTTACAATTGCATAGAAAACCATAAAATACCTAGGAATAAACCCAACCAAAGAGGTAAAAGATCTTTATGGTGAAAACTATGGAAAGCCTATGAAAGAAATTGAAGAAGACACAGAAAAATGGAAAAAAAAAATTCCATGCTCATGGATTGGAAGAACAAATATTGTTAAAATGTTGATACTACCCAATATAATCTACACATTCAAAGCAACCCCTATCAAAATAACACCAGCATTCTTCACAGAGCTAGAACAAACAATTATAAAATTTGTGGGGAACCAGAGAAGGCTAGTGTATGAACTCTTCTTTAAATGTTTGGTGGAATTCATCTGTAAAGCTATATGGTTTTAGACTTTTGTTTAAATTTCTTTATTCTGAGAGAGAGAGAAAGCATGGGAAAAGGAGGAGAGAGAAAGGGAGAGAGAGAATCCCAAGTAGGCCCCATGCTGTCAGCACGGCTCCCAACGTGGGGATCAGTCCTAAAAACTGTGAGATCATGACCTGAGCAGAAATCAATAGTGTGGCACTTAACCGACTAAGACACCCAGGCGCCTCTGTTTTAGAGAGTTTTTTGATTACTGATTCGTTTTCATTGCTGGTAATCAGTCTGTTCAAATTTTCAATTTTCCTGCTTTAGTTTTGTTAGGCTCTATGTTTCTAGGAGTTTATTTCTTCTAAGGTGTCCAATTTGTTGGCATATAGGTTTTCGTACTATCCTGTTATAATTGTTTGTATTTCTGTAGGGTGTTGTTATTTCTCTTCTTTCATTAGTCATTTTGATTATTTGTGTCCCCTCGCTTTTTAATATATTAGCAAACAGAGTCTACATTATATTAAAAAAATATACATCAAGAGGGTATATGTGGGGTTTATTTTGGGGATGGAAAGGTGGTTCAGTATTTGCAAAACAATCAGCGTGGTATATCACATAGATAAGAGAATGAATGAAAACCATACGATCATCTCAATAGATGCAGAAAAAGCATTTGACAAAGTACAACATCCATTCATGATAAAAACCCTCTGCTGTGGTGCATGGGTGGCTCAGTCAGTTACATCCAAGTCTTGATTTCAGCTTGGGTCATGATCTCATGGTTTGTTTGAGCTCGTGTTGGGCTTTGCACTGACAGAACTGAGCCTGCTTCGGATTCTGTCTCCCTTCCCTTCTTGCTCTCTTTCCCTCTCAAAATAAATAAAAATAAACTTAAAAAACCTCTGCAAAGTAGGTCTAGAGGGAACATGCCTCAACATAATAAAGGCCTTATATGAAAAACTCACAGCCAACATCATTCTTAATGGTAAAAAAACTGAGAACTTTCTTCCTTAGGTCAGGAACTAAACAAGGATGTCCATTCTCACCACTTTTATTCAACATAGTACTGGAAGTCTTAGCCACAGCATTTAAACAACATAAAGAAATAAAGGCCTTCATATTGGTGAGGAAGTAGTAAAACTCTCACTGTATGGAGATGACATGATACTATATATAGAAAACCCAAAAGACTCCACCAGAACACTACTAGAACTGATAAGTGATTTTAGTAAAGTCATAGGATACAAAATCAATGCATAGAAACTTGTCACATTCCTATACACAAATAATGGAGCAGCAGAAAGTGGAATGAAGTAAACAGTCCCATTTACAGTTACATAAAACCCAATAAAATATCAAAGAATAAACATAACAAAGAGGTAATAGACCTGTACTCTGAAAAATATAAAACACCTGTGAAAGAAATTCAAGATGATGCAAAGAAATAGACATTCCATACTTATAGGTTGGAAGAAAAAATATTGTTAAAATGTCTATACTACCCAAAGCAATCTACAGATTTAATGCAATCCCTATGAAAATACCAATAGCATTTTTACAGGGCTAGAAGAAACAATCCAAAAATTTCAGGGAACCAGAGACCCTGAATAGCCACAGCAATCTGAAAAAGAAAAACAAAACAGGAGTGATCATAATTCCAGATTTCAAGTTATATTACAAAGTGGTAGCAATTAAAACAGTATTGTATTGGCATAAAAATAGACACATAGATCAGTGGACTAGAATAGAAAACTCAGAAATAAACCCATAATTATATGGTCAATTAATCTTTGGCAAAGGAAAAATGAATACACAATGGGAAAAAGGCAGTCCTCAACAAATGGTGTTGGGAAAAGTGGACAGCCACATCAAAAGAATGAAACTTTCATTCTTTCACTATATGCAGATATAAATTCAAAGTGGATCAAAGACCTAAATGTGAGACCTGAAACCATAAAAATCCTTGAAGTGAGCACAGGCAGTAAGCACAGGCAGTAATGTCTCTGACATCAGTCATAGCTACATTTTTCTAGATATGTCTCCTGAGGCAGTGGAAACGAAAGCAAAAATAAGCTGTTGAGGCTACATCAACATAAAAAGCTTCTGCACAATAAAGACGACAATCAACAAAATTAAAAGGCAGCTTACAGAAAGGTAGGATATATTTGAAAATGACACGTCAGATAAAGGGTTAGCATCCAAAATCTATAAAGAACTTATCAAACTTCATACTCTGAAACAAAATAATCCAATTAAAAAGTAGGCAGAAGACATGAATAGACATTTCTCCCAAAAAAGACATACTGGTGGCTAACAGACAAATGAAAAGATGCACAACATCACTCATCATCAGGGAAATGTAATTTAAAACCACAATGAGATATCATCTTATACCTGTCAATTCTGAAATAAAAAAAAACAGAAGAAGCAACAAGTGTTGGCGAGATTGTAGAGAAAAGTGTACCCTCATACAGTGTGGGTGGGAAAACAAGCCCGTGTAACCACGTGGGAAACAGTATGGGGCTTCCTCAGAAAATTAAAAATAGAACTATCCTTGCCCCCAAAATACAAGAACAGTAATTCAAAGGAATTGCTGCATGATTTACAATAGCCAAACTATGGCAGTAGCCCCTGTGTCCATTGATAGCCGCCCAGATAAGTAAAGTGAAGTACAGAGGTTGAGAAATTATCTCAAGGTCACAAAACTAGTGACTGGCAGTTAGTGAGGGATAAATCCTTCAGTATAAGAGGTCTTTGAAATTTGAGCTCTTAAGTTTTATGCCATGAGGGCCCTCATAACTGTGTCTTCTCCTTTGCAACTAATATAGGTATTATTTCTGGTTAGTGTTTTGTTGTTCAACTAAAGCTTTTGGAGCAGTGTTAAGTATTAGCAATGATATGAGTATCTTTTAGCTATATTCATACTTTAATGGGATTGCTTTTGGTCATTTACTATTAACGTTTTTTTGGCAAGGATGTTGTTATTGTTATGATAAGGATAGCTTTCATAATGTAATGATTTACTGTTATATTTCTTTTGAACTTAGAATGTTTCTCAGAAATGTGCTTTGAATACTATAAATTACTTTAGTAGCAATATGATCATATTTTTTTGAATCAAAGATATGATATATTTTATTGAGAAGTTTCTAAATAGCTTAATGTTTTTTTTTTTTGTAGTCTAGTGGGTAAATAGCACTTAGTCATGGTTCTGAATTCAATTTGCCTAAAGTTTGCTTTTAATATTTGCATTTATATTCTTAAAGTGGCTTTATGTTTTGTAATCTTTTGTCAGGTTTTTATATGAAAATCATATTAGGTAATTCTCAGCCTTTGTGGATATTTGTACCTGGTCTCCTATTTCCACAGCCTTCTTCTCTTAGCTGAGAATTGGTTGTAAGAAGGAAGAGTTTATATAACCTTATGGCACTAAGGTCCATGGCGTTGCATTAATGACTACTAAAATGTGATTGCTTGTGTCTGTGGATGCCAGTCTTACTCTGTGCTCTCTGAACTTTGTTAGAGCTTAATGACTCCTTTGTGGGCCAATTTGGGCACCTTGGACTGGATTGTATTATGTAATCCTTTATTCTTTCTTCCACTTAAGTCTCAGCTCAGTTGGCTTGTACCTGTATCATGCAATTATCATTCTCCCCTCATTAAGCTGGGTTCATGGCAGACTGTAGGCTTTAAAATCAGCATACATACTTTTAGTAACTAAAAGAGATTGAGAAGTCCAAATTATTTTCTTTCCTTTGCCTGACTACAGGTCAGCTCTTAACATGCTGAGCTATCCTTTCTATTCATTCTAGGCATGTCTTGCATAGCAGACATGAGAAGGCCCAAAATGGTGATCTGAATTTTAAGTATTCTTCTAAATATATCAAGCATGCCCCTCCCTCATTTGGAGTGAAACCTAAAAAAGTGAATTGGGACACCTGTCAGATAATAAATAGTGCTACTGTTCTTTCAAATAGAATGTTAAATTATCACTGTATTGGTTATCATGGTGTTGGAAGAGCTGGAGGGGCAAAAAGAGGGAAAGATAAAGTTATGGGGCAATAAGAAGAAAAGATTAGCGACTCAAGAATTTGTAACTGTTCTGTTCTGGGCGGGAGATGGCAAAAACTTCTCCACACACTAAGGGTTCTGTGCTGAGAAGGCTTCTGTGGCTGGATCCTGATGCCCAGGAGCTTAGTCTCCTCTAAAGAAGCTGCCAAGATCCCTCCCTGCCACTGTCCTCTCCTTCAGTCCTGAAACTTCTGCTGCACTGTCCTCCTTCTGGAGATGCCACTTGTGAAGGGAGTCACATTTCCCTTTCTCCTGCCGTCTAATATTCAATATGTGCCTCCTCTCGGAAGACCTTAATGGAAGCTTACCTAAGAGAACTTGGAAATATAGTTTGTAACATCATAGACTTCTTACAACAGCACAGAAGAGTAAGAATGGAGATTGAGAGCAAAGAGACAAGAAACCTTTGGTTTCTCAGTGTCTATTCTTAATCTCCTATGTGTATATAATTTCTGTACAACAATGACCATGGTTTCATGCTTTGCCTAGAATTATGAAACCATATTCATACAAATGAAAGGTTTTACTCTCTTTCCCAAAAGGAAGAAGCAGTGTTTCATTAGTTGCCATGTCCATCTCTGAGAATGGCAGTTCTTGTGGTTTAGTAATATTCTGACTGGATCCGCTGCAACCTAAAAACCATATTTTAAGGATACTACCTCCATCACTCCTTATATAAAACAACAGGTGAAAGCAGGAGGGAAAAATAAATGTATATATTCAAATAAATAAGGAAGAACAATACCAATATGTAGCTAAACTGTAACTTCCTGTTCACCATGAATCCCACCTTTCCCTGTTATTATCCAGAACCTCAGTTTGTAGAGGTTCTCTGTCTAAGAGGTGACCCAAACTTTCATTACCAGAAAGTATTTTTCTCTGTGGTCCTATATTCATAGGATTGCTGTAGATTTCCATTAACACTTCCATTGGACGTGGAATAGTAAGAGAAGCTCCAGAGAATCCCCTGAGTTCCAAGCATAATTGTCTCTGTCCTAGTATATGTAAATAACCAATTTCCTTCTCATAAGTGGGATTAGTCAATGTAACCAGTAAAGTTACTTTCTTCTTTACTAGTTAGTTCAATGAGAAGAGAATTCAATAGTGGGCTGGTGGTAGTTTCAATGTCCAATTAAATAAAAACAGTATTTTGTCCCTTGGGGGAAGTATCACACCCTTGGAAACAAAGAACTCTGAACCATTAAAGATAAATATCTGGATAATGGAAGTAAAAAAATCTGCAGGCAGGTTATTTGATCTAATAGAGGAATCATTTCCGTTTAATCCTTGATTTCTGGACCCAAGTATTCTAGCTATTTAGAGACAGCATTACAGATTTGTTTAATCCATATGCTACACCCTATTAGACTGCATTTCAACTTCATAGAATGCTTGAATTGAGCATTTAGTAGGCTATTCTACCATTCTGCCAGCGTAGGTGCTATTGGGCGATGGGGTATGTCTAAGCACAGTGAATTCCCTGACATAGGCTTTTCTTGTTCTTTGGTTAGAACCAATGTTGTTAGAGATACATGATGGTGAATAAAGCCTACATGAGTTCACAAACTTGAAGCTTTTCAGAAACATTTTCTCAGGGGAGACAAATGCATATTCGGAATAAATGTGTACCCCAGTGAGTACAATTTGCTATTCACATCACGATGGAAGAGATTTAGTGTAACTAACCTATAGGGAAGTGGCTTTCTGGTTCTTCCCAGCAAGTTATTGGTGCAATAATTGAGGACTCATTTTTGGTCTTTGCTGCAGACAAGTTAAGCACCCAGCAATAGAAGTAGCCAGATAAGCCTCCAAGAGGAAAGACCGTATTGTTGAGCCATGTATAACTGCTGTCTCCATCAGTATGGCTATTTTGTGCCCTTTGTACTCTGAGGTGAGTGAAGAAATAGGACAACCATGCACATTTTGTGTCATCTTTTTAATTTTTTCGACCTGGTTTTTGAGATCTACATGAACACAGAACACGCGCGAGCGCGCGCGCGTGCACACACACGCGCGCACACACACACACACACACACACACACACACACACACACACACACACACACACCGTTTTGTTAGCACTTCATGTCTGCTTAGATATCATTTCCTCTAGCAAAGTTTCCCTGAAACCCCAGAAGTTAGATTCTGTTTTGTGCCACGTAATGTCCAGCATTTAGTAATATTATAAAATTTGTAAACTATTTGTAATTGCCTCTTGAATATCATGCCCAATTTTATTATAAAGTACTTGTAGACAGGACATGTCATGTTTATTTTTTAATCTCTATTTGCCAGTTCTTGTTTGTCACATAGTACTTTATGCTAATATTTATTGGCATTGATTACAAGTTTTTACTTAACATCTGTATTTATTATTATGTAGAAAAGTATCTTTTTAAAATTTTCAAGTGATTTTAATTTTTTGAGTACCTATTCAAACTTTGTTATTAATATCTATTTTATTAAATTATTAGAATATGACATTTAATTTTTTTTTTGTAATTTATTAAAACTTTCCTCATGATTTCCTAGAAGACTTACTTCAGAAAATATTTCAAAGTTTAAAAAATGTGTATTTATGTTATCAAACATATAGCCTTATGCATATTGTTTAAATCAAGTAGATATCATTCAATACTCTATATCTTTTATTGCCTATTTATTTTTAATCTTTATGATCTGTCAGTGACTGAGAGAGATGTGTTAAAATTTCCCATTCTTTCCAAAGCTGATATTTGTCACCAGACTGATATTGGTGTGACATTATTTCTTTCACAGTCCCTTGGGTACTGGTTAAATTATCTTCTGAAGTTCCAGCATGAATGCATATTGATGGCAGGGCCTTCCCCCAACTCCTTTGCTTGGCAGTCATTTTCAAGGTTCTGCTGTTCAGAAGTGGAGTGATTGCCTTGGCCCACAGCCTAGGTCTTGAACACTTCAGTTAAGTGGAATTCGTGGAGACAATAGTCTTCACCTTTTCTTCATGATCTTTTTCTGCCCTAAGCTTTTGTGTTTTACTCATGGTATTCGAATGGTAGCCATTCTCTCTCCCACCAGTTTTCTTCAAACATCACACACATTCTGACGAGTTTTTCTCTTAGTTTTGTCACCTTGGTGTCTGCCCTGCTTTTGCCACCTGATGATGTTTTCTCAATCTCATTCTGTCAATTGTCAGGTTCCTTAAGTTTCACTCACATTTTAGCTACTATATTGCCTGTTATAATGTATTTTCTGTGGCACGAGGTTTTGCCTTTTTAATATCTTCCTAAGTATTTTGTAATGAATCTGAAGAATATGATTCAAAAGATAATATGATACTTTTAACCAACATTATACAAACACCAATATCATGGATACATACTATAATGTGTTATTAATATACTTTTTACCTATTGCTTGAATCATGGTACTTCAAAATTTAACAATTATAGACAGAATAACAAAAATCACTTGTAGAACTCTCTATTTTACATTTCTTTAGAATAAGTTCACAGAGGTCGAATGGGTATGTCACTGGGTATGAACATTTCTGAGCCTTTGATATATAGTGAAAATTTCCTTCCAAGTAGCTTGAATTTTTTAATGCTTGTATGAGTACAACATGAGAGTCCTTATTTCAAAAATTCTCAGCTATATTAGAATTTTTATTGGAATTATTTTTATCCAAAATTGCATGGCAAAGTGGTTTTTCAGTGATTTAATTTATATGTAATTGGTTAGTGATTTTTGTCCTTTTTTCATATTTCATTAGCTCCTTGTATTTTCACTTTAGTGTGTTGTGTGATAACATGCTTTGCCCACTTATCTGTTGACTTTTAAAAATATTTCTTATCAGTAATACTCCAGTTCAGGATGAATATCCCTCACCCTTTTATTATATTTTTATAGAAGTATATCTTTTGTTCAAAAAATTTTAGAAGAAATTGTATTTAATCAGCATGTATTCATCTTCCGTGAATACAAGTATGAAGATAAAAGTTGAATTTATATTTTATTTCTAAAATCTTGACACATTGTTGGAGATTTATACCCAGAAGACTATTATCTAACATGTAGTTGCATAGACAAAATTAAACGTTCAATGTCATATTTTGTTATTTAGTTGATTCTTTCCCTCAAGAAGATAAATAAAATAAAACACTTTGTAATGAATGCCATCTGCTTTTCACAAGAAAAGGATATCATTGCCTTGAAGACTAGGTTTTATAGTTAAGTGAATTTAAGTTACTGTAGGAAATGTAATCTCCCAGCTCATATCTTAGGAGCACTACTGGGATCAATCTAGGTAAGATGATGTTTTTGTCCAGCTTAAAATTCTGTATTTAATGTTGACTCTAAAAGAAATAATTTCCCATACATTTATAAGTTCAATCTGTTTCCATTTTAGCATATATCTTTCCTTACATGTAATTAAAAATAAAGTAATCCCTATTGTATAAAACATGTTTCTATGTACAAAACTTCTGTCTCTCTACTTTTATGATTATCGTATTAAGTTTTCTTTTTGGATTGATAGACTTTAAACAGGTGTCCTCTGAGCCTTTACGCGTCCAGGTTGGAAATAATCTTTTATTTTAAAAATTTACAAATGTGAAATAATCTTGATAAGAAAACAATCATAAATAATAAATCAGGACACCTGGGTGGCTCGGTTGGTTGAACATCCTACTCTTGAGTTTGGCTCAGGTTATGATCCCAGGGTTGTGGGATCGAACCCTGCATTGGACTCTGTGCTGTTCTGTCTCTGTGTCTCTCTACCCCTCTCTCTCCCTCCCTTCCTCCCCTTCTCTCCCTCTTTCCCTCCCTCCCCCACTTGCACATGCACTCTTTCTAAAATAAATAATGGTAATACTAATAAAATTATAAAAAGAAAACATTAAATCATTGAAATTAATTTTATGTTAACTTTTCAGCCTATAGAATTATCAAGCTATTCTTAGTACTCTTTGAAAGCCAATTACTCTATCCGTTTATGTGGTAATAGAGTAATATTTACATATTTGTGATTGATGTATCATGAATTCTGAAAGACTTCCAGTATCTTTCTTAAAGACTAAATACATTGGGAGAAAAACAGATATACTTTTAACAGAGTTGGTTAACTATATTGTTGTTTCTCTGACATTTAGGTTAGTCCTGCTTCTAATTTCTGATTTATGGTTAGGAAGGGGAAATAATTTTCTGGTATCTAATATCCCTTCAGTTGTTGGAAGACCACTTTTAGGTTACATCTCAGTTTAACGTCTGTATTTAACTGTTCTGTTGCATTCCAGTGTAAGACATCTTCTCCTTCGAATGTAATAGTGACTCTGGAATGATTGGAGTCATGAGGACCAAACATGACTTACACATTTTTCCAGATTCCACTTGGGTTTTGTATCTTTTAGCTTGGAGGGTCTGAGAAAATTCCATCAGTTATGGAATACAATGAAGATTTGTTTAGTTCCTTGAGGAGTCTACAGAATTGGTTTTTTTTCTAAAATCCCTTGGATTTACGCTGAATTATACAAGTTATTCTAGGCTAATGTGCATATAACTGGGAACCTGGGATGAAGATAGAATTGACAAAGAAGTAAATTATAAACATAGAATGTTCATCTTATATAATTTTAATTGATTCAGTGTGTTTTTCTAACTTTAATCTATGGAAATAACCCAATGGATGGCTACTATGAGAACATACATAAATCCTTTACTATCTATTTTAGTTTTCTCAGTGATTGTACATATTATACTTTGTTTACCTTTTAATTTCTTCATGTTCTTATTCATAACAATTACAGATGCTTATAAGTAGACTAGAAACTTTTTTTTCTTATTGAGAATATGATTATGGTAATTCATTATGCCATATCACTTTGAAATATTTATGCAATGTATTTTACATGTAGTACAGAATATTTCTAGTCAGTGCTAACAGCGAGGAAAAATATTTACTCTAATCATAGAGATGTGGGTATTGACTCTTTTTCACCATCCTTAAGTCTCTATAAGATAGATAAAATCTTAGCAAATTGTCCAAAACATCTAAATCCAGTTGGCTGAGTTAACTGTATTTCATTTCTGAGGTAAAGTCATGTGGTAGCATCCCCAAAGCTGTTTGCCTGAAATTGCTAAGACATGTTCATTTACTTCTTCATTAAATAAATATTTATTATATGCATACTGTGATCCAGACATTGTTTTAAGTGCTTTTTAAATATCAAAACCTACTAAAGAAGTTTTTAAGGTGAGTTTTCATATCATTATACTTTTAAAAATTCCCATTTTGTGGTTATTGTTATATTATTTCCTTTCAATCATTTCATAGATATTTTTTTCTCCTCTCTAACCACCATCCATCTTCCCAAAATTATATCAAATTGTATCAGTCCACATTCATGATGGCAAGTCATTAACAGAGATTATTTGTTCTTGGTGATAATTGACATTCTTAATATTCTTTTTTCACTTAATATCTATTGATCCCTTAAACTTTAGTACCATGTGGTTGACTGATTAAAAATAGAGTATGAATTCTTCTGGGCTTAAATACAACTCTGCCACTTTGAAGCCGTGTGGCTGCTCATCTACGCATTTGGGTTCTTAATCTGTAACATGGGTATGTGAAAGAGTTCAGTGAGATAATGTGTAATATGTAATTAACCTTGGATCAGTATCACTCTTTAAATTTTTTAAATGTTTATTTATTTTTGGGAAAGAGAGGCAGAGACAGAGCGTGTGCAGACAGAGAGAGGGAGACACAGAATGCTAAGCAGGCTCCAGGCTCTGCCCTGTCAGCACAGAGCCCAACTTGGGGCTCGAACTCATGAACCGCAAGTTCATGATCTGAGCCAAAGTCAGACACTTAACTGACTGAGCCACCCAGGTGCCCCTCAATATCACTCTTAATAACTGGTGTTTATAGCAGTGAAGCATGTGGAATTTATGATTAAATGTGAAATGTACTAATGAAGAGTCTAAAGTTACTATTGATTATATATTCGTTAAATAATGGCTTCATATTTTTAAAAAAATGTTTATTTATGTTGAAAGACAGAGAGAGAGAGAGAGAGAGAGGATGAGTGTGGAAGGGGCAGAGAGAGAGAGGGCAGAGAGAGAATCCCACGCAGGCTCCATGTTTAGTGCAGAGCCCAACACCAGGCTCATTCCCACCATCATGAGATCATGACCTGAGACAAAACCGAGAGCTGTATGCTGAACTGACTGAGCCACCCAGCTGCCCTGAAATGGCTTCATATTTTGAAGCAAATGTTTATTTCAGACAAATCAAAGTGCATTGTGTTTTTCTAATGATAATCATTTGAGAGGATCCGTAGTACACCTCCATGGCAATGTATATTTTTAGCTAGTATTTATTAAGTTTGTATAGCAGTCTCAGACATAGGAAATAAAAGTGTGTGCTGGTGTGTCAAATTGAACGAACACTTGAAAAACGGAAGCATATTCAGAAAAAGAAAAGTTATTTTTGTCCTTTAGGGCTAATGATGTTTAGTCTTTTATGAAATTATGTCTTAGTATTTAAAATGAGTTAGAAAAGCATTATTTTGGAAGATTGTACTTCCAGAAGGCAGATCATTTTCTTTTAATTGCATTTTCCTTCTTTTTAGTTATTTTTGTTAACAAAAGTCATCAATTCCTTGTAATAATTAAACTACTCATCTCATACAAAGTTATTATGTAACTCATAGAATCAAGATGTTTGACAAGATACATTTTTTTCATAATTCAGTGTTTACCTGGCTTCGGTTGTATTCTATTGTATCTCACTCCTATCCAGAAGAGTGGTGAGGAATACACAATCGTAAGCATATTTTTATAAGTTTAAATTTGCACTACAGAATTGCTGTGGGTATATTGAAAAAAAAACTCGATGTTTGCCTTTGAGAAACCTGTAATAACTGTACTTTTATTTAGGTGCCTGAGCATTTATTCTTGATAACTATGTATTATTTTCAATGCACAAAAGCTCTTAAATTACAATATTCTTTCCTCAGTCTGTGCCTTGATGTTAATGAGAATTTTGGCAAATAAAATGACAAAAGGTGTGCTTGAAGGGAAAGTGCTATTGTTGAGGGCCTAATATGACTTGTTATTTGGCATGTTGTCCAATACTGTTGGGTTGGAGAATATAATCCTCTTGTATCTGAGTATGCATAAGTTTATTTTTTTATCTTTATTTCAATCATGGTACTGTACATAGTGAGGTAAGTAAATGGTTCTAAAAGTAAATGGTTGAAAGGGCTGAAAATCTTTTATGTAAGAGCAAATTTTTTTTTCAACGTTTTTTTTTTTTTCTTTTTTTTTTTAATTTATTTTTGGGACAGAGAGAGACAGAGCTTGAACGGGGGAGGGGCAGAGAGAGAGGGACACACAGAATCGGAAACAGGCTCCAGGCTCCGAGCCATCAGCCCAGAGCCTGACGCGGGGCTCGAACTCACGGACCGCGAGATCGTGACCTGGCTGAAGTCGGACGCTTAACCGACTGCGCCACCCAGGCGCCCCTATGTAAGAGCAAATTTAACTTGACTAAATCTTTGTAATTTATTGCCTCTAAAAATCTCATAGAACTAATAGTTTTTATTTATATAGGGATTTAAAGTCAATTAGAAATCAAAGTATATCTTGGATTAATATGAAAACCTATATAAATAGAATCTTGAAATATGAATTTTGTCATAACTCAAATAATATATCCACCACCTGCATAATGTTTCAATTGCTGGATGTGGGTACAGTTTAGAGTTGGGGCAGTTCTGTGAAATATAACATTGGTTTCAACAAAACAAAACAATGTATTCTCTCTGGAGTAATCTTTTGGCTGATTGCCTCTGTGCTGTTTTCTTCACGAAAGCAAGGCATTTCTTTGGTCTGGCTGTTGTCCTTTACCTCATGCCCTTGTTGTTCCTTCCCTTATGCTATTGTCCCTTTATGAACCAGGAGTACAGCCATTGCACCAGGACCTACTGTTAAGATGCCCCTTTAGAAAGCAAATGACAAGGTGGATCACTAGTATATCAATTTAATTTTGTATGACACTTGGTCCAAGAGAAGGCCAGCTGATTATTTAAATAAAAACTTTCAGCAACTTTAAAATTGTATTCTATATCCAGCCTCATCTGACTTTATTTTACCACCCCACAGACACCATAGCCAAGACTTTCATCTCTTACCCACCTCAGCACCTCCTTTAGGTTTCTGAGAAGAGGGAGAAGTATCACATTGGTGACTTCTTTTGTCCCCTTATAGTATAATTACAAAAAATATCATGTGTTCCAAGTGAGAGAAAGGAAGGAAGTCTAGTAAAAAGGGAGACCTTCCCTGTCAAAACCACCATTTACATATCTTTTCTGGTGAAATATAGGAGAAAATGTCTCACTGTGTGAGAAGAGCTTTGAGATATGAGATGCAGTGCAGAATAATGGCAACATGAGTTTTTAATGTCGATTCTAATTTAAGTATTCCACATGGCTGGTGCTGATTTGTAGCAGTGATTTGTGAGGATGTGCTTCATTACAATCCTGTTCTCCTCTGCTTAAAATGGATTGCAAGTCAGGACGAAGGCGCCACATTTGGCTAATTTCAGGAACGATCACATTGCTTGCTTCATGGGTTTGAAAATGAGACACAATTTATGAATTGGTCTATTTTTAACACATGCATTTTTTTGCTATTACTCTGAACAAATGAAAGCAATAATATAATGCCCAGTTACTTGATGTCTTTTTGTAGAGTGGCCTCATAATAATTTGCCAAGTTAAAGCACAGATAATGTTGGTATGTGTGCTTTCTAGGAAAGGTGTACATCTTTTTAATGAGGTGAAAATTTTACACTCCTTTTCTGCTTTTTCTTTTTTAATTTCTTATAAAATTGGCCTCCTCTAGATTTTCTCAAAACCATGTTGAAGACCAAAGGCAGGGGTGCGGTGGCAGATAACAAGTATTGTAAAGGCTGTTCATATGTTACTTCATTTATTATAAATGCATTTTGGGGGCAAAGGATATAATGGGGTTTATGAATGGATAGATTTAAGCTGATGGCAATAAGAAATAGAGCATCTGTTGCCAATATTCTGGAGGATAATTTACTTCACTAATACATAATTTCATGCCTTATGAAAAAGGGAGAAGCTCTTGACTGCTGAAGGTGAAATGAAAAGACAGGCTTCACTGGAGAAAAACAAACTTCTGTGGTCTTTAGAGAATTTGACATTTACAGGGAATATGCATATGCATGTACGTGGAGGAGAAGCCTTTGGGGAAAGAAGTCTCCTGGGGCTGTTTTTATAACTTGGAAAACACTAATACATGAATAACTTGCCTTACTGTGTTGGCAAGGTAGAAAAGGTGACATGCACAGAGCATAGTGAACAGGCCCATGTACATTTGCCAGCCAGATGGCGCAAAACAGTTTATCAGCAGTGTTCTTAGATGATGTCTTCATTATCTTCTTAGTCAAGACAACTGTTAGCCTAGTGTGGCTCTTGTGGAACCATGGGAAAAACCAAAGCCTAAACAGGTACAGAGATAAAAGTCTACTGATCAAATTTCTTAATACCTCATAAGGATAGAAAAAGACCCAAGATCTGGTTTCTGCATTGTTTTGTATGTGTGTGTGGGTGCACACGTGTGCATGCTTTCATGACTCGTAAACCAAGTTAGGAAACCTGGATTATATGAAAGGCAGTTTCGTTGTTGCCACAAAACAAAGAAGAGACCTGGTGCTGTGATCTTAAGTGATGATTAAAGGAACATTCATAAAAATATGTTTAGCTTCCTGTATTCCCCTGGAGATCCCAGGATTCTGCGAAGGTTTTCTTCTTTGGAGGGCTTAGGTTATATCCTTGAAAAAGGAACAACAGTATTATTTATTTAGGGACTTGTCAGAAAAGTTCTTATTTCACAAAAATCTTGCTTTGCTAAGTTATTCCAAAGAGTGCTTACACATTATAAAACAGTATTATTTCTCATAAATTTATATAAAGTCAGTGAACAAAATCTGCTAGCACAGTTATGTGCTATTTTGAAGCAGAAATATTACTGATTTTGATAATTTAATCTGTAAATAATATTTCTCAGCTTCAAGATATTTACCTAATTTGGCATTCTTAAATTATGATGATATGAAAAATTTACCAATTATAACTGCTTTGACCTTCATCCAGCAATTTGTAGGTTTTTTTCTGTGACTTGAGAATATCATATATAATTTTCAGAATTTGGGGACTTCTATACTTTTCCTGTTTTTAAAATATTTATATCTTTTACTTTAGAATTCTCAGCTAATGTGTTTGACCATTATCAAAATAAAATAGAACATATATATATATGTAATAAAATAATATTGAACACGATACTTTGAAATGTATAGAAGATATTGGAGAACAAATCTCAGTAGAAGCTTCTGGTTCACTAACGGAAAATGAAAGAAGAGATTCTTTGAAAATGTTTATCTCATCTATGACTCAAACACATCTTCTGGTGAAAATCTATGCTCCATTTTCTCCCTCAACCCTGCCCACTCTCATCTTTGTGACAACGGGAATATGGTAAAAATGTATTCTGATGTTGGAAAGGCTAGGCATCTTATTCTGTGTAGTCTCAGGACTTTTTCTGCATGTAACATATCCAGATATCCTTGTCATACTTATATCGTACTTACATATCCCGATGGCCAGCGTGCACTTGGTGTCACAGGGTGGAGCTTCCAAGCCTTCTTAAGGCTCAGGTTGAAGAGTAGCACAGTGTCAACTTAACTCAATTTTATTAATCTAAGTGAGCCATAGGGACAGCCCCAAATCAAGAGAATTAGTTTATACTAGGGCATGAATACTAAGCTGTGGCTTATTAAGAGCTATATAATAGACATTGATCCACATTGATATCAATAGATTATAACACCATTCACTCTTTCTATAATGGATTTGTATTACTACTATTATGGAAAGATACGGTACTTAAAGTGCACGTGAGAGAGGGAAGATGGTGGCGTAGGAGGACGCTGGGCTCACCGCGTGTCCTGCTGATCACTTAGATTCCACCTACACCTGCCTAAAGAACCCAGAAAACCGCCAGAGGATTAGCAGAACAGAGTCTCCAGAGCCAAGTGCAGACGAGAGGCCCACGGAAGAGGGTAGGAAGGGCGGCGAGGCGGTGCGCGCTCCACGGACTGGCGGGAGGGAGCCGGGGCGGAGGGGCGGCTCGCCGGCCAAGCAGAGCCCCCCCGAGTCTGGCTGGCAAAAGCGGAAGGGCCGGATGGACTGTGTTCCGACAGCAAGCGCAACTTAGCGTCTGGGAGGTCATAAGTTAACAGCTCTGCTCAGAAAGCGGGAAGGCTGGAGGACAAAGGGAGGGAGAGCTGCTGAGCCCCCGGACGGCAGAGCTCAGCTTGGTGGGGAACAAAGGCGCTCGCCAGCACCATCTCCCCCGCCCATCCCCCAGCCAAAATCCCAAAGGGAACCAGTTCCTGCCAGGGATCTTGCTCGCTGTATGCAAACACCCAACTCTGTGCTTCTGCGGAGCCAAACCTCCGGCAGCGGATCTGACTCCCTCCCGCTGCCACAGGGCCCCTCCTGAAGTGGGTCACCTAAGGAGAAGCGAGCTAAGCCTGCCCCTCCCGCCCCCGTGCACCTTGCCTACCCACCCCAGCTAATACGCCAGATCCCCAGCACCACAAGCCTGGAAGTGTGCAAGTAGCCCAGACGGGCCACGCCACCCCACAGTGAATCCCACCCCTAGGAGAGGGGAAGAGAAGGCACACACCAGTCTGACTGTGGCCCCAGCTGTGGGCTGGGGGCAGACATCAGGTCGGACTGCGGCCCTGCCCACCAACTCCAGTTGCCCACCAACTTCCCCACAGCACAGGGGAAGTGCCCTGCAGGTCCTCATCACTCCAGGGACTATCCAAAATGACCAAACGGAAGAAATCCCCTCAGAAGAATCTCCAGGAAATAACAACAGCTGATGAACTGATCAAAAAGGATTTAAATAATATAACAGAAAGTGAAATTAGAATAATAGTCATAAAATTAATCGCTGGGCTTGAAAACAGTATAAAGGACAGCAGAGAATCTCTTGCTACAGAGATCAAGGGACTAAGGGACAGTCACGAGGAGCTGAAAAGCGCTTTAAATGAAATGCAAAACAAAATGGAAACGACGACAGCTCGGCTTGAAGAGGCAGAGGAGAGAATAGGTGAACTAGAAGATAAAGTTATGGAAAAAGAGGAAGCTGAGAGAAAGAGAGATAAAAAAATCCAGGAGTATGAGGGGAAAATTAGAGAACTAAGTGATACACTAAAAAGAAATAATATACGCATAATTGGTATCCCAGAGGAGGAAGAGAGAGGGAAAGGTGCTGAAGGGGTACTTGAAGAAATTATAGCTGAGAACTTCCCTGAACTGGGGAAAGAAAAAGGCATTGAAATCCAAGAGGCACAGAGAACTCCCTTCAGAAGTAACTTGACTCGATCTTCTGCACGAAATATCATAGTGAAACTGGCAAAATACAAGGATAAAGAGAAAATTCTGAAAGCAGCAAGGGATAAACGTGCCCTCACATATAAAGGGAGACCTATAAGACTCGTGACTGATCTCTCTTTTGAAACTTGGCAGGCCAGAAAGGATTGGCACGAGATCTTCAGTGTGCTAAGCAGAAAAAATATGCAGCCGAGAATCCTTTATCCACCAAGTCTGTCATTTAGAATAGAAGGAGAGATAAAGGTCTTCCCAAACAAACAAAAACTGAAGGAATTTGTCACCACTAAACCAGCCCTACAAGATCCTAAGGGGGATCCTGTGAGACAAAGTACCAGAGACATCACTACAAGCATAAAACATACAGACATCACAATGACTCTAAACCCGTATCTTTCTATAATAACACTGAATGTAAATGGATTAAATGCGCCAACCAAAAGACATAGGGTATCAGAATGGATAAAAAAACAAGACCCATCTATTTGCTGTCTACAAGAGACTCATTTTAGATCTGAGGACACCTTTAGATTGAGAGTGAGGGGATGGAGAACTATTTATCATGCTCCTGGAAGCCAAAAGAAAGCTGGAGTAGCTATACTTATATCAGACAAACTAGACTTTAAATTAAAGGCTGTAACAAGAGATGAAGAAGGGAATTATATAATAATTACAGGGTCTATCCATCAGGAAGAGCAAACAATTATACATGTCTATGCGCCGAATACCGGAGCCCCCAAATATATAAAACAATTACTCATAAACATAAGCAACCTTATTGATAAGAATGTGGTCATTGCAGGGGACTTTAACACCCCACTTACAGAAATGGATAGATCATCTAGACACACGGTCAATAAAGAAACAAGGGCCCTGAATGATACATTGGATCAGATGGACTTGACAGATATATTTAGAACTCTGCATCCCAAAGCAACAGAATATACTTTCTTCTAGAGTGCACATGGAACATTCTCCAATATATATCATATACTAGGTCAGAAAACAGCCCTTCATAAGTTTACAAGAATTGAAATTATACCATGCATACTTTCACCACAATGCTATGAAGCTTGAATACAACCACAGGAAAAAGTCTGGAAAAACTCCAAAAGCATGGAGGTTAAAGAACACCCTACTAACGAATGAGTGGGTCAACCAGGCAATTAGAGAAGAAATTAAAAAATATATGGAAACAAATGAAAATGAAAATACAACAATCCAAACACTTTGGGACGCAGCAAAGGCAGTCCTGAGAGGAAAATACATTGCAATCCAGGCCTATCTCAAGAAACAAGAAAAATCCCAAATACAAAATCTAACAGCACACCTAAAGGAAATAAAAGCAGAACAGCAAAAACAGCCTAAACCCAGCAGAAGAGGAGAAATAATAAAGATCAGAGCAGAAATAAACAATATAGAATCTAAAAAAACTGTAGAGCAGATCAACGAAACCAAGAGTTGGTTTTTTGAAAAAATAAACAAAATTGACAAACCTCTAGCCAGGCTTCTCAAAAAGAAAAGGGAGATGACCCAAATAGATAAAATCATGAATGAAAATGGAATTATTACAACCAATCCCTCAGAGATACAAACAATTATCGGGGAATACTATGAAAAATTATATGCCAACAAATTGGACAACCTGGAAGAAATGGACAAATTCCTAAACACCCACACTCTTCCAAAACTGAATCAGGAGGAAATAGAAAGCTTGAACAGACCCATAACCAGCGAAGAAATTGAATCGGTTATCAAAAATCTCCCAACAAATAAGAGTCCAGGACCAGATGGCTTCCCAGGGGAGTTCTACCAGACGTTTAAAGCAGAGATAATACCTATCCTTCTCAAGCTATTCCAAGAAATAGACAGGGAAGGAAAACTTCCAGACTCATTCTATGAAGCCAGTATTACTTTGATTCCTAAACCAGACAGAGACCCAGTAAAAAAAGAGAACCACAGGCCAATATCCCTGATGAATATGGATGCAAAAATTCTCAATAAGATACTAGCAAATCAAATTCAACGGCATATAAAAAGTATTATTCACCATGATCAAGTGGGATTCATTCCTGGGATGCAGGGCTGGTTCAACATTCGCAAATTGATCAACGTGATACATCACATTAACAAAAAAAAAGAGAAGAACCATATGATCCTGTCAATCGATGCAGAAAAGGCCTTTGACAAAATCCAGCACCCTTTCTTAATAAAAACCCTTGAGAAAGTCGGGATAGAAGGAACATACTTAAAGATCATCAAACCCATTTATGAAAAGCCCACAGCTAACATCATCCTCAATGGGGAAAAACTGAGAGCTTTTTCCCTGAGATCAGGAACACGACAGGGATGCCCACTCTCACCGCTGTTGTTTAACATAGTGCTGGAAGTTCTAGCATCAGCAATCAGACAACAAAAGGAAATCAAAGGCATCAAAATTGGCAAAGATGAAGTCAAGCTTTCGCTTTTTGCAGATGACATGATATTATACATGGAAAATCCGATAGACTCCACCAAAAGTCTGCTAGAACTGATACATGAATTCAGCAAAGTTGCAGGATACAAAAATCAATGTACAGAAATCAGTTGCATTCTTATACACTAACAATGAAGCAACAGAAAGACAAATAAAGAAACTGATCCCATTCACAATTGCACCAAGAAGCATACAATACCTAGGAATAAATCTAACCAAAGATGTAAAAGATCTGTATGCTGAAAACTATAGAAAGCTTATGAAGGTAATTGAAGAAGATATAAAGAAATGGAAAGACATTCCCTGCTCATGGATTGGAAGAATAAATATTGTCAAAATGTCAATACTACCCAAAGCTATCTACACATTCAATGCAATCCCAATCAAAATTGCACCAGCATTCTTCTCGAAACTAGAACAAGCAATCCTAAAATTCATATGGAACCACAAAAGGCCCCGAATAGCCAAAGTAATTTTGAAGAAGAAGACCAAAGCAGGAGGCATCACAATCCCAGACTTTAGCCTCTACTACAAAGCTGTCATCATCAAGACAGCATGGTATTGGCACAAAAACAGACACATAGACCAATGGAATAGAATAGAAACCCCAGAACTAGACGTACAAACGTATGGCCAACTCATCTTTGACACAGCAGGAAAGAACATCCAATGGAAAAAAGACAGTCTCTTTAACAAATGGTGCTGGGAGAACTGGACAGCAACATGCAGAAGGTTGAAACTAGACCACTTTCTCACACCATTCACAAAAATAAACTCAAAATGGATAAAGGACCTGAATGTGAGACAGGAAACCATCAAAACCTTAGAGGAGAAAGCAGGAAAAGACCTCTCTGACCTCAGCCGTAGCAATCTCTTACTCGACACATCCCCAAAGGCAAGGGAATTAAAAGCAAAAGTGAATTACTGGGACCTTATGAAGATAAAAAGCTTCTGCACAGCAAAGGAAACAACCAACAAAACTAAAAGGCAACCAACGGAATGGGAAAAGATATTTGCAAATGACATATCGGACAAAGGGCTAGTATCCAAAATCTATAAAGAGCTCATCAAACTCCACACCCGAAAAACAAATAACCCAGTGAAGAGATGGGCAGAAAACATGAATAGACACTTCTCTAAAGAAGACACACGGATGGCCAACAGGCACATGAAAAGATGTTCAACGTCGCTCCTTATCAGGGAAATACAAATCAAAACCACACTCAGATATCACCTCACGCCAGTCAGAGTGGCCAAAATGAACAAATCAGGAGACTATAGATGCTGGAGAGGATGTGGAGAAACGGGAACCCTCTTGCACTGTTGGTGGGAATGCAAATTGGTGCAGCCGCTCTGGAAAGCAGTGTGGATGTTCCTCAGAAAATTAAAAATAGACCTACCCTATGACCCAGCAATAGCACTGCTAGGAATTTATCCAAGGGATACAGGAGTACTGATGCATAGGGGCACTTGTACCCCAATGTTTATAGCAGCACTCTCAACAATAGCCAAATTATGGAAAGAGCCTAAATGTCCATCAACGGATGAATGGATAAAGAAATTGTGGTTTATATACACAATGGAATACTACGTGGCAATGCGAAAGAATGAAATATGGCCTTTTGTAGCAACGTGGATGGAACTGGAGAGTGTGATGCTAAGTGAAATAAGCCTTACAGAGAAAGACAGATACCATATGGTTTCACTTTTATGTGGATCCTGAGAAACTTAACAGAAACCCATGGGGGAGGGGAAGGAAAAAAAAAAAAAAGAGGTTAGAGTGGGAGAGAGCCAAAGCATAAGAGACTGTTAAAAACTGAGAACAAACTGAGGGTTGATGGGGGGTGGGAGGGAGGGGAGGGTGGGTGATGGGTATTGAGGAGGGCACCTTTTGGGATGAGCACTGGATGTTGTATGGAAACCAATTTGACAATAAAATTCATATATTAAAAAAAAAAAAAAAAAAAAAAGATGGGCGCCTGGGTGGCTCAGTCGGTTAAGCGTCCGACTTCGGCTCAGGTCACGATCTCGCGGTCTGTGAGTTCGAGCCCCGCGTCGGGCTCTGGGCTGATGGCTCAGAGCCTGGAGCCTGCTTCCGATTCTGTGTCTCCCTCTCTCTCTGCCCCTTCCCCGTTCATGCTCTGTCTCTCTCTGTCTCAAAAATAAATAAAAAACATTAAAAAAAAAAAAAGAAAAGAAAAAAATTCCACATAAAAAAAATATCCTTGTATATCAGAAAAAAAAAGTGCACGTGAACACTTCTTTTCAGATGTGTGTGTTGTGAAATTCTATTTTATTTTGATGATAGTTAAATTGTGACTACTAAAAAGCAGATAAAAATAAATAGAAAAGGAGATGAAATTCACCAAAAGGAAGAGACACAAATCCTTTTAAAAATGAGTGTAAACAATTTGACATTAAATTATATTAAAAACAAATAAAATAAAGAAAAAAATGAATGTAAATAATTAGGAAGGTTTCTAGATGAGAAAGTTCATTTAATTGCCATGTTGGAAACTCTTACTGTTTATTAAATTAGCAGTTATATTAGGCCTTCAGTTTATTCTCTGTCCTAATATTTTCTAAAGTATCCATTTCATAATGAATTCTATTAAAAGTGAGAACATGTTGTCTAGACAAATATGTTGCAATAAGAAACTTGTACATATTTACTAACATTGTAAAGAATAGAGTTTCTGTAATAGTTCTGGCTTTGGCAGTGACAATAATTGTTGATTGCTTTGTGGTCATTACGATCATCTGATTTCCATTTTCTGATTTCAGTTTGGCAGAAAATACAAACTTCTCTTTTGTTCAGAGAACTTCTCTTTTGTTCCTCCTGTTTTTCTTCAAATAGTGGTTTTCCAGGAGGAGTGAAACCATAATTTTTTTGACAAAGAAAATATTTGCCATATGTAACACATAGAATAGTGTTAATATCATAATATAAAGTATATTCTTCGGTGAAATAAGAAACAGATACATAATGCAGCAGGAACATAGACAAAAATATCAGCAATCAGTTTCCAGAGAAGGAAATGAAAAAGGCCATAAAAAGATGCTCAATATCCTTAAACATAAAAGAAATGCAATATAAAGTCATAGTGGGTTACAATTTTTCATCCATCAGATTTGAAAGGGTTTTGAGAAAACAGGCCCATATATTGGGTGGAGAAGATTGTGAATGTGATTTCTAAACATCAACACAGAATTTTATACCCAGTGATATACCAAAAACACCTCTTAATAAAGAAGGTAAAATAGTCACGTCTAATCTCTTAAGCCAGGCCTTGAATTTTTACCTTCAGTATTAATATTCATTTTTAGAAATTCCATGTAGTTCTTTTTAAAAAATGCTAACTTATTTCTCATAGTTTCCTGTTACCTGATACTATTGTAAATTTTGTGTTTTTTTTCTTTGAACATGGTAACTACAGTTTTTAAATCCATATCTTTGAATGGAATATCTAATATATTTCCAAGTCTTTTTCTGCTCTTTGTTCTAATTTTTGTTCATAGTTCTTTATTTCCTAATGTACTGGACTCTTTTTTTTTTTTCTTTTCTTTTTTTGTTGATGGGTTGCTTATTATTTTTTTTTTTTTTTGAGAAAATGAATTGTTGGGATTCTTTGAGTCCAAAAATGAAAGCTGTCATTCTTCAAAGAGATACTTGGTTTTCCTCTGTCAAGCACCTGAGTAACTATTATGGACACCTCTTAGAACTCACAACCACCTTGGGTTCACACCTTGGCATTTAATGCTCTTTCCTACTCCCTGTAAATATCAAAATGAAAGCATATACACCATGGTGACTCTAGTTACTAATACTGTTCTGTATGTTTGAAAGTTGCTAAGAGAGTAGATTTAAAAATTTTTCAACACACACACACACACACACGCACACACAAATGGTAATTATGTGAGGTGATGGATGTATTAATTAACCTTTTTGTGGTAATCATTTTATGTAATGCACATATTTTAAAAGCATAAATCATTCAGTTTGACAAATGCTTTCAGGACAAAACAGAGTCCTAGCTTCCAGTTAATCATCTGTGTTCCAACCATCCTCAGACTTTGGCTTAGATATCTATTACTGCAGTAATTCTATGTAACAATCACAGTACTTTAGTGATATACAGAAATAAGGATATATTGCTCGTGTATCTGAGGTAGTCACCGAGGTAGCTCTGAGAATCTTCAAGGGGCTTGTTGGGCTCTGTGGGTGTCAGCTGGCTGTCAGCAGAAAATGGTCTCAGTTGGCATGATGGTGATTTAACACCATTTCTGATGGTTGTTTTCATCCTCTCCTGAGGACTACACAGGGCTAGCCTAGGCATATCCCTGTCATGGCCATCTCGGAGGATATGAATGAGAAAACCCAAACTTCTAAGCACCTTTCAAGCTTCTGCTTTTGCAGCATGCTGACTGATATCCCATTGGTCCAAAGCAAGCCACATAGTAAAACCAGAGGCAGGGTGGTAAATCACTACATAACAAAGGATATGGATACACTTTGGATTGAAAAATGGGGGTGTTTTTTCAGTTTAACGTAGTTCAGTAACTTATTATTTTGTCAGTTCTGTGATGCTATTAAGAAGTTTATTGTTTTTATATTTACCTAATATTTTTGGTGTTTTAATTTGTATAAATATTTGAAATAGAATACCTTAAGAGAACAGGTTTCTGTTCTCATTGTTTTCATTGATTTATTTTTTTAAAACTATCTATAATTACTGATCTGTTTTAACGTTTTGAGGCAGGTGTCATCAAATACAAAACATATATGATGTCACCATTACATATGGGTGAATTGGTTGGACCAAACATTAATGTAAGTTAGGGTGATATTTGATTTGCATAATTAGATAAAAGATTAAGTTTTTCTTGTATAACAGCTGAGCATATGGATTTATAAAATGAAGACAATTTGAACCGTACTTCTCATAAGGCTTCTAGAAGAAATAAGTGCAGATAGATTTTTTAAAAAATAATAATATAGTAGGGGTGCCTGAGTGGCTCAGTTGGTTAAGCATCTGATGTTGGCTCAGGTCATGATCTCAGGGTTGTGGGTTTGAGCCCTGTGACGGGCTGTATGCTGGCAGCTCAGAGCCTGGAATCTGCTTCGGATTCTGTTTCCCTCTCTCTCTGCCCCTCCCTGCTCATGCTCTGTCTTGCTCTCTCAAAAAATAAATAAACATTAAAAAAGTTTAAAAAAATAATAAGAGTGTCATTTGTACTATATGCAGTGTTTCATTTCACTTGAGAACATACTGTGGAAAAATTTTTCATGTCTGTAAATATTCCTTTACTATGTACTTTTAATGACTACATGTTATTTTATTCTGTTGTTGACCACAATTTATTCAGCCAAACTCTTATTTTTAGACAGGTTGGCTGTATTTTTTTATTATTAATAATGCAACAAGGAATATTCATGTATATTTCTATGTTCTTTGTATTTATTTTTTAGGATAAGTTACCTGAATTAGAATGAATTGATTAAAGTTTATGCCCATATTCAAGGATGTGATACATATTTCTTAAGAAGAAACAAAATGTTATTTTTATGTATTAATTTTTTAGCTTTTTAAAAACAAATTCCAGTGTCACTAGCATTCAGTGTTAGTTTCAGGTGTAATGTACAGTGATTCAACAATTCTGTATATTACTCATTGCTCATCACGACAAGTGTACTCTTAATTCCCTTTGCCTATTTCACCCATCCGCCCCCCCCCCCCCACCTCCCCTCTGGTAACCATCAGTTTTTTTCTCTATAGTTAAGGGTCTGTTTTTTGGTTTCTCTCTCTCTCTCTCTTTTTTTTTTTTCCTTGTTCTTTTGTTCTGTTTCTTAATTTCCACATATGAATGAAAGCATATAGTATTTGTCTTTCTCTATTTCATTTAGCTTTATGTTCTCAAGATCCATTCGTGTATTTGCAAATGGCAAGATTTCGTTCTATTTTATGGCTGAGTAATATTCCATTTTTTATGGATACCACCTCTTCTTTATCCATTCATCAATCAGTGGACACTTGGGCTGCTTCCATATCTTGGCTACTGTATATCATACTGCCATAAACATAGGGATATAAGTATCCCTTTGAATTAGTGTTTTTGTATTCTTTGGGAAAATACCCAGTAGTGCGATTACTGGATCATATGGTAGTTCTTTTTTTAACTTTTTTGTGGAACCTCCATACTGTCTTGCACAGTGGCTGTACCAGTTTGCATTCCCACCAACAGTGCACACGGGCTCCTTTTTCTCCACAGGGATGTGGTATGGATTTCTATATTTGCCTCCAGAAAGGTTGTTTACCTGTTGCATACTCTAGAAATGAATGAAGACCACTCCAAGGAGATCAGATGGAGGATATTTATTCAGAGCTTGCTGTATCAAGGGAGTCAGTCACCATCAGTTGCATTTGACAGAGACTCAGAGGCAGTCAGGCAAGTGGGAAAGCTTTATAGTGAACCAAAGGGGTTTCAGGGATTCTCTGGTTGGAATTTATTGGAATGGTAAGTTGGAGACAGGCTAACTAGAAGCAGTGCATCTTATGTGATTGGTTTGGGGAGCATATTTCGCTCTGTCTCTCATTGGTCCTGAGTTGGAGGCACGGACAAAACAAAACAAAACGAAATAAAACCCTCTAACAACTTACTACTTGTTGATCAAATCCTGACTGTTCTGGGCCAGTTTTTTTGGCAGAGTTTTCTGGCAAAGTTTTTTTTTTTTTTTTGGCCTGGTTTTTTGCAGATGTTATAGTGTGGCTTCCTGGACTTCTTATGTAGATCAGAGCTCTTGCCATATATGGTCTGGCTAGTGCTCATTTGTATATTTGGTCTTTCAGTACCGAAAGAACCATCTAAGAACCAAGTGCTTAATTTGCATTGTGGTTTTATTTATTTCAAACAATCACTTATAAATTAAATATTCATGGAAAGGTTTTGGCAAAATAATTGACCCATAGCAATGTCTTAACAAATACCAGCTATTATTGTTTACTTATTTTTAAATTTAACTTTCTAAAATAGTGTATTCAGCATATTACCTTCATCAAAATTCAATGGCATTTAATTTCCTATGTGACTATCTTAGTTCAGGCTGCTATAACAGAATACCATTGACTAGGTAACTTATAAGCAACAGAAACTTGTGTCTCAGAATTCTGCAGACTAGGAAATCCAAGATCAAGATGTTGCAGATTGATCGCCTTGTGGGAGCCCGCCTCCTGATTCATAGATAGCCATGTTCTTGCTGTGGCGGAAAGGTGAGGGATACTTCAGGGGTGTCTTTTATAAGGACACTAATCCCATTCTTGAGGGATCCAGCCTTGTGACCTAATCACTATCCAAAGGTCCCTTCTCTCAATACTATCACAATGGGGATTAGGTTTCAACATATGAATTTTGGGAGAACACAACATTCAGTATAGCAGTGATGATGTGAAAATCTGTACCTAATGCTCAAGAGTTTCATATTGTGTCCCTAATGTGTACATCCAAAGCTCATGTGCCTATTCATAAACTCAACTCCTACATCATAACTTACTTACGTCTGCATAAGTCACTTTGTTTCTGACCGTTACATTATTTTTTTCCTTTTCCAAAATTCCTTCTCCTTTTAAGTCTATTTGAATTTTACAATTCTTCAAAACTCATTAATTTTCCACGTGCTGTATTTAAATTAGTTACCATCAGACTCTCTCCTTTTTGTATTGTACTGGATATCACTACTACTAATTTGATATCACGTGGTGATTTATATTCCTATCTTGTTTGGCCAGTTCAATTATGTACAGAGGCAAACATTCTCATAGATTTTTATATCTTCTTTATTGATGAATGTAATCTCTTCTATTAATAGGTGCTCAACACATATTTCTTGATCAATTAATATTTTCATATGAAACCAAGGATCTAGGTGCTAATAAATTCTTTACTAGAGAAAATTAACTTCAGGGTTTTAGTGTTCCCATTTTTGTAAAGGAGATAATGCTTCAAGTTTCCTTTCAGAGAGTTGAGAGTAATGAGAACACTTAAAGTTTATCTGTTTCTAGAAAAGGCATTATGTAACAAATAATCATGCTGGCAGGAATGCGTGAATAAACATTGGGAAATAGTAAAGCATTTATGTTTGTTGTAGGAAAAATATTATGACCTAATAGCAGCAGTTCCCATGCTTCTCACTGCTTATCTTCTATAATGTATCAAATAGGGAAGAAGTCATGCCTTTTGTCTGTCAGAAACGACTTTTTTCTCCCCAGATTTTGACTAGCTCAAACTGCAGTGCAAAAATGCTTTTATTATTCCGCTTACTGGTTTCAGTATCTTTTGAAGAAAATCTTCAGATCATGGTCCATATTGTTGGCGTTGGAATTATCTATTTGATATGAATTCCACTTTCTTGCAGCACTAAAAATTCATAAAAGACACAATGAAACACTTTTCTTTCAGATCAGAGTAGGGTAGTTGGGAAGAAGAAGGTATAAAGTTTTATTTCATGTAGTGTATACTTGCAGTAGAAGCCAGAAACACACAGCGGGGTGAGAGATTTTAAAAGGAAAATTTATCACTAGGAAGCTATGGGTTGTTAGTAACAACCTGAGGAGATTTCTTATAGAAAGATATAAGAACAGCAAAGTGTCTCAAATAAAGGAGCCAAACAGAACTTTAAATATTCATTATAGTGAGTAGGATTAATTTGGGGGAAATGTCATTGTCCATAGTTTCTCTACTAACATTAATCTTTGAAAACATATTAAATAAAATAACAACCTTCCATTAAATGCAAGTGGGATTAATAAATATAGTTTATTCTTTGATGGACAAAGATACTTTGTATTTTTTTAATAGTTAATATTTTCTTAATATTTAAGACTATATTTTTAATCACTATTAATTTTTGTTTTGAAATGAATCATAGAATATAAATTTTTGACTTAAAGCATTTATTTATGAAAACTCTATAGCCTATACCAAAAAAACTCAACTGCTAGAGAAGAATTAGGTCTTCTTTTTCTTTTTTTCTATTTGTTTTAAATTTGAAAAACACTGGTAAATACTTTCAAGGATACTTACTGATAATTACTACTTTTACAAACTAGTATTATCACATACAAACGGACTGAGATATTTTACTCTGAAGGGGAGATAAACTACTGCTTATTAATGATTATGTTTTAAATTCTAACGCTGATTAATTTATAGCTCAGAGATCAGGGTTAAAGCAGATTCTTATATTGCGTTATTGAATGCTTTAACAATGGATTGGGGTGTTTAGCCCAGCATAAGTAAGGTGTTGTGACCGACTCCCTTACAAGTTTTCAATTACTTACTAATGTACAAGAATAGAATTCACTTTGAACTTCTTAAAAGCCTTTCCAAATGAATTCCATGATATAGAATTAAGATAAACATGTCATTTTTCATTTAAACCATGCTACTTTGGGGAAGAAGAGAAGCACTGACTAAGGTGATAATGCCCTCAGGGGTCATGGGGACCATCATCCTAAGCTAATCAGAATATGTTATTGTCCTACAGAGAATGCACAATGAACCCTTCCCCCATCACCAAATAACCAGGTTTTTAAATGAACCCCCTTTTGGCTTTATACACATACATACATTCTCGTAAGATTCTAGATAAAGACTTTTTAAAATTCATGGGTACCATCTCAAATTTCTGAGAGAGAAATGACCTGCCCATCTTTTTTTTTTCCTGCACTCTTTTCATAGGTTACATTAGCATTGAATTTTATTGAAGTCCTCTGTATATCACTGATGTATCATATTTAACATTGTCATGGCACAATTAAAAAAAACAGCCATTTTACATGTTTTGAAGCAGTGTTTGTAAACACTCACTTTCTCTGGCTGTAATGCTTATAGAGATGCAAAAGTTTGAAATTTTAAGAGTAACATCTATATTATAAGATGTAGTGAAATTTTAAGAGTAACATCTATATTATAAGAATTCAAGATAAAAGCTAGAAAAATTTGAGCACAATGAAAAACACTCTAACTTTTGTTGAAATTATGAGAAATAGAAAGAATTTAGGCTCATTACATGGGGCTAGATGATGTAATGGTGACAGATGACAAAATTGAGCTATTTGAGTACAAATTTACTTTATTTTTTTCCCATTGAGACTACTTCAACAGACGTATCCTCCCCAAAATCAGGTTCTAGGAATAAATCGTTCTATCCTAAGGCACTGAAAGAAGTTTCATATCATAAATGATTCAGGTATTCATATTGGGGGAAACATGATGAATTGAAGAATTGAAGAAAGCCCAAGACAGTTAAAGTGGGGAAAGGTGGAATTCAGAAATAAGGTACCCAAATAACATGACAGTTTTTAAAAGAAAATATTTTTATTTATTTTATTTTTTAAAAATGTTTGTTTATTTTGAGAGAGAGAGGGGAAGAAAACAGCTTGAGCTGAGGAGGGGCAGAGAGAGAGCATTCCAAGCAGGCTTTGTGCTGTTAGCGTGGATCCTGTTGTGGGGCTCAGTCCTACAGACGCAAGTTCATGACCTACGCCAAAATCAAGTCGGGCAACTCAGCCAACTGAGCCACCCACGCACCCTAGAAATTATTTTAAAAAGTAGCTTATGAGCAAGTAGAAAAACAACATCGTGTGAAGTATGAGCAAGTAGAAATAACAACATCAACAAAATACTGAGGTGAATGTCTTATGATTAATTAGTCCCTTTTTGTCTTTTATTGTTATTATTAAACTCCTAATTTATTGGACTGTTGTAAATGTACAAAGACCCCAATAGTCTCTTATGATGACTTTACAGACCAAATTGAGGCATGAGAGCACAGTGATAGGTTAGCTGTTTGAATTTGAGTATTGATTAATAAATTCATGTAAGTTTTAGGACCATGCTTTAGCAGCATGTAACTTGTCTCTTCAAAAATTTTTTATTAGTGGTAGGATGGGGAGGAGATTACTAAAACCCATTAATCAAATCAGAATGTGATGAATGCATGAAAAGGATAAAATACATGATTTGGGAGAAATGTAGAGAAGAATATCTCCAGTGGTGCTTATAAAATTCATCTTTAGAAAATTTTAATTATTAGAAAGTTATTATTTATATTGAATGGAAATTTATCTTCTTGTAACTTTTTTTTGTTTTATTCTTTGGAGATTATAAAGAATGTTGAGCCTTTTTTTTTTTTTTTTTTCCTAAATGAAAGCCATTGAGTTATTTGAAAGCTCTCATAATTATCTTGGTAAAAATCCTCAATTTTTTCAATTATTTGTGAAATGACATGGTTCTGCATTTTTATGCAATATTTGTTATTGCCATTGGTCACAGAATATTTTATACAATTTATCACATCTCATTCCAGGATTATAAATAAAATAAGAAATATCTGTGAAAATTAGAATAGTGTATGATAGTCACCTCCCTTATTTTAGGTTCTGTTTCCTGTTGATATCGCTGAAAAGCATACAGAAAGTGAGTCACTATTAAATTCTCAAGTATATCTTTTAGTGTATGCTTATTCTAAACCAATGTTTATCTAACTTTTAGGAAGATAAAAGTGCAAGTCCTTAGCTAAATTCTTATACTTTTACATTATACTAGCTAACCTAGTATCAAAATATGGATATTTTGGGAAAAAAGAGGCCATACTTGATTTAAAAATCCCTCATTTTGTTTGCACAAAAACTATAATGTAGACAGAATGTGGCCCAGCAACAAAGCTAAGGTCATTTTATTTTGCAAATTGACTTACATACTAAACTATCTGATTTAGTTTAGACTAAATTTTCATTCTACACATGAGAAAACTGAGACAAAATGAGGATAAACAGCTTGACAATGTTTATGTCAGTGCTAAGTGGCAGGCCCGGGAATCAATTAAAAGGGTTATTTACATACCTACAATCTGTTAATTTGCTGCAAAAATGTTTTGTTTATTCAGTTTTGTCCATCTTTAATATCTTAAAGTCACATTTTATTATACAATTTTTATTACTTTAAAACAAGAGTACAATTGAAAACCACCAGATAACACAAGTTTTGCATAGTATGACATTTAGGATGGATTTCATTGATAGGAATTAACAAAAATGTACCAACCGTCACGAATACGAACATCTGTATTTATTTATATCAGGCCAATGTTGATTGAAAAGCATAAAAAAAAGCATAACAAAGCCTACATGTTGTTTAATTTTATTTTTATTGCAAAGCTTTATGGTGCACAAAAGCTGCATGCCTCTTACCTGGCCAGGATTTTTTTCCCAGTAAACGTATATAATGCCGAGCGAGTTGAGGAAGCATGTTTTATTTATCCATCCTAAAAAAATGTACCAATGGTGTAGAATTTTATTGTGAGTTTGAAAAGGCTAAAACATTATCAAAACTTGAATTTGTGTCATCACAAAAACCCTGTCTTGAAGCCTCTAGAATTGCTTATCACATTGCTAAGAGAAAGAATCCATACGTATTGGAAAGCTCTTGGTGAAGCCATATGCCCTGGAAATGTCAGGATGGTTTATGAAGAAGCACACTGAATCAATGCCTCTCTTAAGGGCATCATTTATATCAAAGTCAGTGATATTCTTTTAATATTTTGAAGCAAATCATGGAGGAATTGGCAGCTCTAATTTCCCTTCAGCATAAAACTGGATGAAACTGTTGCTGTTCTTTCAGTGCAACCAGCTCTTATGTTCAAGCATCAAATATCAGTGAAGAATTCCTGTTCTGTGAGTCCCCCTTGCAAACTGCTAAGGCCATTATTATCTTTAGATGGTGAAATATCTATGCCAAGCCAAATTTCAACAGGAAAAAAAAAATCTTGTTACCCTGCGTAGAGCACCTGCACTTTTTGGCAATATATCTGAATTTGCAACTTTAAGAAATCAAGAAGTTCAGGGGTGCCTGAGTGGCTCAGTCGGTTGAACATCTGACTCTTGATTTGGGCTGACTGAGCCCTGTGTTGGGCTCTACGTTGACAGTATGGAGCCTGCTTAGGATTCTCCCTGTCCTCTCTCTGTGCCCCTCCCCTGCTCATGCACACATGCATACTCTCTCTCTCTCTCTTTCTCTCAAAATGAAAAAAAAATAAACATTAAAAAAAAAAAGTTCAACAGGCATCATTGGGACTCATTGGTTTCTATACTGTGAATATTTGCATGAAAGACTTTAACAACCATCCCAAACAGATCTTTTCCATTGCTGTGTTGTCTGGTTCATCAGCTACAGGGGTTTGAACAACCAGCTTTTCAAGAGGTGTATTTAATTTTTTTTAATATTTATTTGTTTTTGAGAGAGAGAGAGTGTGTGCAAATGGGGGGAGGGGCAGAGCGAGAGGGAGACACAGAATCCCAAGCAGCCTCCAAGCTGTGAGCTGTCAGCACAGAGCCTGATGCAGGGCTTGAACTCACAGACTGTGACATCATGACCTGAGCTGAAGTCAGACACTTAACCAGCTGAGCCACTCAAGCGCCCCTCAAAAGGTGTATTTTAAAGTCAAGAAATGGAATAAAATGTGGAGTTCCTTTTAACTTTTGGCTTTCAGTAGACATGTTGCAAGAAAGATTGATCAGATTTGTGGTGAGCCTAGCATAAAGTATAGAGGTGTTGAAACATACATTGTACAGTTGAAATGAATATGGAATTGTGTGTCAACTATACTAATTTTTTTAAATTGGTCATATGTTAGGCATTTCTTTGCAGGAAAATAATTGCCTTTTTTTTTTTTTTTTTTTGTTCAGGTAAGGTTAAGTTTGTCTACACACAGCAGGAGGAAAAACACTGGTACTTAAAGATAGATGTTTCTACTTCCCTCTTACATACAAGGAATCCAGAAATAGATAGTCCAGAGTGTTACGGCAATTCCATTAAGGATCTGGGGTTTTGTTTTTTTTGCTTCACTACCGTAGCCCATTGTTTCTATCCTTACAGCTACCTCATGAGCAGGATGGTTGCTTCATGACTGAGTTTTCAGTTGCTAAGAAGGATATAAGACATATTGGCAAAAATTTTTCTTCAGCTACTTTTAGGCAACTTTCATGGAAGTCCTGTACAGCATATATGTTTATATGTCCCTGGCCAGAATTTAGTTAAGCGACCATATCCAGATGTAAGGGAGATTAGAAAATCTAATCTGAATCATATGAGATCATGTATCTAGAGAAATAGCTGTTCTCTATTACTAAGGCTGAGAGGGAGAAATGGAAGCTGGGTTAAGCAACTACAGTTTCTACCATGTTGACATAGAATAATTTAGTTGGATGTGTTTCTTTTTAGTTTGACTTAATTGGTGGATATTCTTGTGGTATGAATAAGTTCATACTTTTTAATCAAGGCACTACAGTCTTCATTATAATTATTGCAGAGATGTGCAGGGCCAGCTATGTAATTCATGGGGCCCATGAATTGGTCAAAAGCAGGAAAAAAGCTTCTAGTTTTCTTTTATAGTCCTCTCTTGAAATGTCATCGTATTTTTATTTGCTATTTTATATCATTTTCTCTCAGGCAGAAAGATGATCCTGAGGTGAGTACCAAACTCACAGTGCCTGGGTCACCACTCTGCAATACAACTCTCCCCATGCCCACACCTAGGTAGCTTCTGGGGGCTTAGTGTCTGCTGCTGATGGATCAGTGTGGAAGAGAGAGGTTGAGAACCTGTCTGCCCTAGGGAGATGGGGACGTGGCATAATACAGAGTCGTGGGTAAGCCCCCAGCCAATTAATCCACTGTCTCATCAGGCTTCTCCAGCAAAAAGACAAATTCAAGGCATGTCTGAGTGTCTCAGTCACTTAAGTATCCAACTTCGGCTCAGGTCGTGATCTCGCGGTTCGTGAGTTCGAGCCCCATGTCAGGCTCTGTGCTGACAGCTCAGAGCCTGGAGCCTGCTTCAGATTCTGTGTCTCCCTCTCTTTCTGCCCCTTCCCCACTCACACTCTTTCTCTGTCTCTCTCAAAAATAAACAAACATTAAAACAAAGACAAATTCAAAGATAGTATTATTAAGAATTTTAAGATGGCAGCCACAAAGTTTTAACCCCCATGTTCCCACACGGTGTAGTTCCCTTCTGAGCACGAAGCCCTGTCTGGTTGTACCGGTAACAAGTTCATAAAGCCGGCCCTGGTTGTGAGTCCTACCCAATCTGTTATTCCAAGTGAACAGATTGGAAATCGGTAACACTAATAACATTTTTAGTTTGGATTTCCCAGAGACAGACCTTGACAAGAATGTTGCTGAGGAAGTGATTTATTAGGAAGTCATTCCAGAAAAGCATGGTGGGAGAATGGAAGGAAGGAAGTGGCAGGAAGTGAAGGAACCCAAGTGGGATTTTAAAAGGTCTCATGGGAACTTTGTCTCACATGCCCTGGTCACACCTCTGCATTGTCCTGCAACAGCAGGAGAGCTGGATTATTTATAGCTCCACCCCTGCCAGTCTTCAGTTAAGAGACACTGCCCAAAAAGAAGTTCTCAGTTGCTAACTATTCTCCTAGCAGCACGCAGCCCAAGTTGACTTCGGCAGTCTGATGGAAGCCCTTCAATAAAGAAATGGATGTGCTGCTTGTAGGAGACAAAGCACACAGAGTCAGAGCACTGGTGAACTACAGAAAGGTACCAGGGGCAGGGGGATATGGCCCAACCACCAAGAACAAGTAGTGCAGTAACTGTCGAAAACTCAGAGAGGGCTTCTGCAGGCTACAGTTGGACTTGTTTATTTCTGTTGCTGATATTTATAGGCAGTTGGAAACATTGTGAAGTTCTCTGAAAGTTACTTCTGCAAGGTAGATGTTTGTACCTGTTCTTGGTGACAAAGATGAGCAATACCAATAATGCAGGCTGGACTAAAGAAGAAGAAATTTTAGTTAAACACAAAGCAAACATTGAAATCTAATATTCAAAGGTTTTCAAAAAAATCAAGGTCTTGTTACAAGCCACAGGTGGCAAAGTTGACAATGGGGATATAAAATAAAGATGATAGAGAGTGTTGCATGCCTATGTATGTGTGCATTTTTCTATAACATAACTATAAATTTAATCAAGTTTCAAAGCAGTGGTCCCCACAGGATCGTTACTCTGGGACTGTATTCTTTTCCCTAATCCATGCTACTTACTTAGCATACATTAAATGCAAAAGAATGTTTACATTGACTAAAAGTTCAATTTTAATTTACATATATCTACTACTACCATCCTTTTTACTTTGCTCATTTATCCATTTAATAAATATTTACTTAGGGGCTCCTGGGTGGCTCGGTCAGTTGAGCGTCCAACTTCAGCTCAGGTCATGACCTCACAATTCGTGAGTTTGAACACTGCATTGGGCATGCTGCTGTCAGCATGGAGCCCACTTCAAACCCTCTGTTTCCCTCTCTCTCTGCTACTCCCCCCCTCAAACATAAATAAAACATTAAAAATAAATAAATATTTATCACCTAATGCCTGTGTTCTGGGAGAGACGGGCTCAGTGCAGATATTCTTGACCACCCAATCCAAGGGGCTTTCCCATCCCTAATATCTTAGCACATTATCCAGGGTTATTACCTTAACTATGGTTTGCAGAAGCTCACTGTGCCTGTTTTGTTTGTTCACTTATTTATTTCTTTATTCCTCCCATTTACATAACCCCCAACAGATTAATAGAGAATTGAATTAGAAACCTAAAGTAACTTGCAACATTCATATTACATGATGCTATAAAGAATAATTTTTTAACAGTTAGAGACTTTTCAAATCAAGACAGCCTTCTTCATGACATATTGAGTTGTTCATTACTGCAGTTTTACAACAGAGCCTGAATGTTGGTCTGTTTAAGATGTTCAGGAGACGATTCCTGCATTAGAAAAGGAGATTGAATGGGATATCTTTAAAGATAATTTCAGATTTTTTTAATGTTTATTTATTTTTGAGAGAGAGAGAGAATGTGAGCAGGGGAGGGGCAGAGAAAGAAGGGGACAGAATCTGAAGCAGGCTCTGCACTGTAAGCACAAAACCTGTCATGGGGATTAAACCCATAAACTGTGAGATTGTGACTTGGGCTAAAATCAGACACTCAACCAACTGAGCCAGCAGGTACCCCTAAAGATCATTTTAATCTTTGAGCTGAAACCAAAAAACAAACAAACAAACAAACAAAAAAACCCAACAAAAACAAAAAACAGAAAAAACCAAAAAAAAAAAAAAACCAAAAAATCAAAAAAACCCAAATGTAATAAAAGGAGCAATATGAAAAGAAAGATTAATGGGCAGGTACTTGAACTGTTTCTTTGTGGTCTGAAAAAGGCTGTTTCAAGAGGTTAATGGAAGAAACATTTGGAACTGATGAATAAGCTCAGTTAGGAAAATCATCACTTTTACATCTTTTTAAAATGTTTTTAAGTTCATTTACTTTTTGAGAGAGAGAGAACGTGAGCCACGAGTGTGGGAAGGGGCAGAGAGAGAAGGAGAGAGAAAGAATCCCAAGCAAGCTCTGCACTGTCAGCAAGGAGCCTGATGGAGGGCTTGAATCCACGAACTGTGAGATCATGACTTGAGCTGAAATCAAGAGTCAGATGCTTAGGTGACTGAGCCACCCAGGTGCCCTGAAAACCATCTCTTTCAGGGGAAAAGGGGCCTGGGTCTAAAAAGCTAAGATCCAAATATTGATGATCCAAAAAAAAAAAAAAAAAAAAATGGAAACACTAGAAAACCAGGAGATGGATTATGCTTGAATCTTTTCTATACCACATCAAATGTTGCCCTGTGAATCATCATTGTTACCATCATGTGTGCCAAAATCACAAACTCTACAAGGACTTTTACTGTATTCAAACAATGGCATCACGAAATGAGAAATATCATTAGGCTTTCATTTTCATTTCTCAAATCACATAATGGGAGTGATGTTACATAGGAAGTAACGTCACAGGTAAAAAGAATGTTGAGATGTCAACAATTTCATATGGTCAAATCTAAAACCACGAGACATAGTCATTAATAACTCTGAAAGAAACATCAAATACATCTTGTCTTTCTTATATATTCAAATAGACTTTCTTCAGACAGAATTTAAAAAGGTTTTTACTATTTCCTGTGTATTATAGATCACAGAATTTTCTTTAAACCAATACATTTTTTCCATCAATGATTAACTAAATATTTTAAAGAACTTAATAATCTTGATCCAATCAAATCAGATTTAATTATGTTTTCTTTTAGAATTCTAAAAATATAAAAGATAAAAGACTGTATGAGACAGTCACTGGAAGAAAAGAGGCCTTCTGGATGTAAAAAACATGCTTTGAAAGGAGACTTCTACAGTGAGTGGAGTCCTTTCATGGTGCTATTCTGGGATAATTTTAAATACCTCTATTCTAATTCTCCTAGTTAGTTTTTATCCCCTTGCATGGGGTAATCTTATGATTTCCCATCCTGCTGTCAGAAGCTGACATGGAGCTGAGATTTTACCTTTCTTGAAAGATAACAAGTTAGTCTGCCAGTTTCACAGATGCTGTTAGAAGACACAAGGCTTTTGGGTCAGAGACAAATATCATGCCTGATATAAGAGGCAGAAAGAGCTTCAGTTTTATCAGTTACTCTTCCTTGTAAGTTTCATGGGAGTGATGAGGAGCAACCCATTTGAGTGCTGTGCACATAGTAGGTGTGTGTCACTATCATGAAACCATGAACTTCAGAAACTTTTAATCTTAAAAGGGATTACTGGCAGACCTGTCCAATCTTTGCCTAGGAGGAAGGCATTATCTTTATTATCCTGATTTGAAAGAGACACAATCTCTACCTCCTAAGGCTATCTGCTGTGCAAACATCCTTGAAGAGATAATACAAAACAAAAAAAGCTCTCATGAGATGTATAGAAACATACCTCAGAGGAATTGTCTTATAAGGTTAGTACTAGTGTTTTTGTTTTGTTGTGTTTTTGTTTTGTTTAGTAGAAATAAGGAAGCATTATCATTTGACTTCTGTTATTTATTGTCTGGAGGTCAGAGTCCCATATACACACACCTTGATGTCATGAATATCTGAAATGCCATTGTTGCAATATTTACTTGGATGCAAATAAAAATTCTTTTGCATTTTGGGAGGGCTCTGCGGGTAAAAGCAGAAGTGTCCCAGAAAATAAAGTATTAAAAATTATTCATTATTGTGAAAGAATCAGGCTAATTCTCTATAAATTCTGTATTATTTCTAGACTTTTGTGGTCCTAATGCATTGTGGTTTTTTTTGTTTGTTTTTTGTTTTTTGTTTTTAATTTCCCCTGAACACTAGGAGTAAGGTGACAATTAAGTGTCTGGACTATGAAATCAGACCTAAGACAAATGCTGACTCTGCTACTTACTAGTTACATGACATCTGTAAGTCATGGGTACCTCTTCTAGTAAGGGAGAAAATAGTAAGACCTGTCATGAAATTTTGACATTTAATAAAACATCTGGCACATTGTTAACACGCAAAATTCTACCTCTTAGGAAATATAGAAGAGCATGAATAAGAACGTAATTTTTTTCTCCACCAGGGAAAACACCATTAACACTCTGGTTTATCTGTTATAGGAACGTGTAAACCACACACACATACCATGTAGGGAGCATATCATATATTTATTTGTGTATTTGTGTTCCAAGCTACTTTTCCTTCTTAAAAGAATGTCAGGTATATTTAAGTTGGCTAAATATTCTGTAAAAGACATGCTTATCTCTAGCTTTACATTATTATGTCTTGTATATGTATTACAACTCAACGAACATTTAGTTAGTTTCCACATATAAACTTACATACATTTTTATATATACCTCTGAGATGAACATCATTGTGTATAAGATAAAATCCGAGGAGTAGATTTGGAAGGCTAAAGGTATTGAGCATATTAAAATTTTTTGAGACATGGTACCAAATTGGCTTCCAGTGTTCAGCAAAACAGTGATATAATCTCTCATTTTAAAAGAATTACTCTGGTTTCTATGTACAAATAGAAGGCAAGGGAGGAAGCAGAGGTGTAAGTTAGAATGATATGTATCAAACTTTAATGTGTTCTATGATCATGATCACATGGGATACTATCAAAATGTAGATTCTAATTCAGTAGTTTGTAGTGGGTCTGTGACCCTACATGTCCAGCAGTGTCCCAGGTGATGCGTGCTGCCTGCTGGTCTGTGGACCGTTTTTTGAATAGCAAGAAATGAGAGGACAATGTCAGTAACTGAGTTGAGAGATCATGGTGGCTTAGATGAGAGCATAGCAATGGAAATGTGGATGTTTCATATATTTTAAAGGTAAAAGAAATCTAATGTTTCGTAGCTGAGTAAATCTAATCCAGTTAATTAACCTCTCTGATCCCCAGTATTTGTGAAAAATGGGCTATAATACACATTCCCCAAGATTGTTGGAATAAACTTGAAAGTGTTTTATGAACTAGTAACTACTATTTAATACATTAGGTTTTTGTCATCTGTTAATTTTCAAAAACATTGGCTTTTTAAAAAAAAAATTTAATGTTTTTATTTTATTTTTAAGACAGAGAGGGACACAGAATGAGTGGGGATGGGCAGAGAGAGAGGGAGACACAGAATCTGAAGCAGGCTCTGGGTTGTCAGCACAGAGCCCGATGTGGGGCTCGAACCCATGAGCTGTGAGATCATGACCTGAGCCGAAGTCAAACGCTCAACTGACTGAGCCACCCGGGTGCCCCAAAAACATTGGCTTTTATAGCATATTTATTCTCTAGATTAGAAACTTTTGACTAAGAGAATTTCATAGAATTGATATTTTGATGGGTTTTTTTTCTCTAATAGGTAGAGGTTGATTATATAAGTAAAGATGTATAAAGTCTTTTATATAGGCATCTAATAGATAAGATTTAACCTATTTAAGGAAGAGAAGATGAAAATTTTTACCTTGGCCACAAATTCTAGATAGGAATTTTCAGTAGCTCATTTATATTGATTGGAATATTCTAGTGGGAAAAATAACTGAGAAAATTCCAAAGAATTGGAAGTTTTAAAAAAGATTTTCCAGCATAATAAAGCCAAGATGCTAAGCTAGGTAAGGTGACATATGCAAATATTAAAAAGTCAAAAGCAAAACCTATAAGGAAAACTATTTTAACGTTAAGATTGGGTAGGAATGAGATGAGCAAAATTGAAATAAAAAAGGAAATGGAATTTTGATGGACCTTAAGGGCAATGATAATACATATACAAGAGAGAACTAGAGTCATAGTGAATTGAAGTGCAAGTTAATTGTATACTATGTTGTTTCTGAAAAAATATTAAAAAGCGAACATGCTTGGGGTGCCTGGATGGCTCAGTCAGTTGAACATCCCACTCTTGATTTTGGCTCAGATCATGGTCTCACAGTTCATGGGATCCAGCCCTGAGTTGGGCTCTGTGTCCACAGTGTAGAGAGTGCTCGAGATTCTATCTCTTCTTTCTGCCCTTTCTCCGCCTGTGTGCACACACACACACTCTCACATATGTGCGTTCTCTGTCTCAAAAAAGAGAGCGCAGTGCGGGGAGAGCACTTGGGTGGCTTAGTCAATTAAGAGTCTGACTCTTGATTTCCACTGAGGTTGTCATCTCAAAGTCATGAGGGAGATAGAGCCCTGAGTTGGGCTTCCTGATGGGTGTGGAGGCTACTTAAGATTCTCTTCCTCTGCCCCTCCCTTGTTTGTATGTACAAGCATGCTCACTCTCTCTCTCTCTCTCTCTCTCTCTCTCAAGAAAAAAAAATTAAAAAAGTGAACACACACAAAAGGCAAACAGTCTGTCCAAGACATAGTGAATGAAGATAGGCAACTAAAGCATAGTCATTTACCTTTGGCTTCCTTTAAAGTCTTTCATTTTTTAAGAAGTGCTCAAAGAAAGGAGCTGGCAGGCAATATTAAGGTGTATTTTAGATTGCTTGATTAAAGTTTTTGTTGTTTAAATTCTCTCTGTAGTTACCAGTCATCACTTATTTGGATTCATTAGTTTTTTCTACATTGAATAAACTGTTTTATATTCTTAAATTTTAATTTGGTACTGGGTAATGATGTGCTTCATGGGTTAGTTTAGAATAATTTACAGTATTCAGCATCAACATTTATGAGATTAAGTATTGAGTTTGATGGATGTGCCTAGTGGATTTAAAGTGCAAATCAGAAATAAAAGTGTAGATGTGTTTAAGCTGATATTTAAAAATTTTCTTTTTATAAAATCAGAGCTGAGAAGTAATATGCTTCTCAGGTAATTTGGGAATTTGACATCCGGAAGAAGAGCAGGGACCATTTTTTTTACAATTTAACTTTTCTACACATGATGTTACATTTCCTATATATTGAAGTTTTGTTATGCTTTGGCTTTTTTCAGTAGATAGAACCAAAATACATTACCTGTCATAACCTTTTTAGAGAATTTTGGATGTAATAGACACTGCCTTAAGAAATAAGATGGTCACATAGAAAGATAAATTGATGTCATTCTCCTTTATGAGCTTTAAATGTAAATTGGGAAATAAGATAAATGAGAAAATATAATTATAAATAAAAGGCAGTAAGTATTTGCCCATAAGTGGATTTGTATAATATGAACATTGGAATTTATCAAATTAGAAATTTCTTCAGGCCTAGATGGTCAAGAATGAAACCATTTTCCTTAGGATTTAAGCTAAGCCATGAAGGATGGATACGACTCTTTTCAGCAGAAATGGCCCACAAATGTGGTTCTGGAAGTATATGTACAGAAAACAAAAAAGTGAGAACAGTTTAGAATTAGAATATGTGGTCAATTGGAGGGTGAACATAGTAGCAAAACCTGTAAAATTAAAGTAGGGGTATGTTACTGTATTGATTTTCTCTTGCTGCTATAACAAATTACAACAAAGATAGCAGCTTAAAACCTTTCATTTATTATCTTACAGTTCAGTAGGTCAGAAGTCCGTGTGGACTCAGCTCCAGATCCTACAAGACTCAAATCAAGGTGTTGGTTGGCCTGGGCTCTTATCTGGAGGTTCTGGAGGAAAGTCTGCTCCCCAGTCATTCATGGTGGAATTCTCGTTTTCTTGTAGTTGTAGGGCTGAGGTCTCTGTTTCCGTGCCGTCAGCTGAAGGTTGTTCTCAGCTTTTATAAGCATTCACTGGTAGGGCTTTATTTATATAGATGTCATTAAGATTATGAGCAGAGTAACCAAATAAGTGTTTTAGTAAAATTCATTTGGATATGCCTTTAAGCAAATTTCCTTTATTTCAAATATATGTATTTATATTTAATAACTGATGAAGGCTTACTTTTCCTTGAGGAGTATGAATTTATTTAATATAATTAAGATTGTGGCAGTGATTTTTGTCCTAAGGTTTAAACTCTAATATAACAGTTTTAAAACCTTTTTATAAAAATATTAAATCTGTATTTAATATGCATTTCCCTGTTTTCCATCAAGATATCTCTTTCTCTTAAAGATATCTGAAAGTATCCCCCCCCCCTTTTTTTTCTGTGAGCTCTCATGAGAAGAACTGGCTGGTTTCTTTCTCCTTGTCCTAGATGATCATATTTCTATGGTTACTTTTACTAATCCTCATTCTAATTATGTAATTCAATTTTTCTTTGCATTCATAGAATGAAGTGGTATCTTGAAAATAATATTCTTCATGTTGACTCATGTATTTCAGGGTCTAATATATTTGGTTTTTTATTAATATGTCTTATCTTGAATTATAAACTCATTACAGGATAAGAATGATATTTCTGGTAATAAGCGATCATTTTTAGTGTAGAGCAAAGACATATGAAGCATTTAATGACTTATTTTAGTAGGAAATATGCAAACTATTATATTCATATTGGTCATTTAAGAATATACCAATAATAATGTCAGATAACATTCTGAAATTATAATGGACAAATTTTCACTGCATCAATTAATCCAAAACTGGAAATGAGCACCTGTTATGTGTTGGGAGACCATTTTCCATGGGTCTTTTGTGTTTCTGCACATCTTGTGAACGGAGGCACTGACAACTTTTGTTCTGGATGATATTTTCAAGAATATTTCCAAGGCAAACAGCCTTTGAAAACAGAAATATTGTCTTTTCCGGGAAAGAAGGATTTGTTGGCTGTCCAGTATAATAAATATAAAATGTTGCTCTGGGGCAAAGGCCCATTATAAACATTGGAATTAAGATTGAGATTCCTCTCCTGTAATGCAACCCATTGCATAGGCAGGTGTCACCTCTCTCGTGTCAATATGTGATAATTGGGGTTTAGGGGACTGGTGCAAGAAAACGATCAAACTTGGGCTAGTGCCATTGCTGTGAGTAATTAACTGCCTTTGTCTCTGACGCAAGAATTCTGTGTTTTCTGCAGCATCTGTGAAACTGAGGCAGCCTCGTTTGTTAGCTTGTGTATAGAGTAAAATCCCAGACCCTTCCAGTTCTTGACATTTTGTTTCAGATAATTTGCTGCATGTATAAAATAGGATAGCCTATATCTTTGCCCTCATATAGCTAATAGTTTGTCTTGGTTTGCTTACATTTGAGACAAGAGTGACAGAGAAAAAAAACTAGAAGGAAGTATATTATAGGACCAACGAGGTTTTGTTTCCTGTGAAACAAAGTCCAGTATATTTTGCTGTTTTTTAAAAGTGAGCCACAATATCTGGATCAGTGTAATTTTACTATTTCTGCATTAAAAAAAAAAAAAAAAAAACTTGACCAAGCTTGAATCACATAACCCTTAAAATTTGCTAAGAGAACATTAGTATAAAATTAATCAAAGCTGCAGTCATTTAGAAGGTTTTTTAAAATCTTTTAGAGGGTCCTTATTTTTGTTTTTAATTGGTTGATTGGGTTCTTTTTGAGATTTGTTGGGATACTTTGATTTTTTCTTTCAATTTTATTTTTCTTTTATTTTAGAGATAGTGCACATGGGAGAGAGGGGCAGAGAGAGAGAGAGAGAGAGAGAGAGAGAGAGAGAGAGAGAGAGAAGGAGAGAAAGAATCCCATGCAGGCTCCACGCTCTCCACGCTTAGTACAGAGCCCGATGTGGGGCTCAATCCCATGACCTTGGGATCATGACCTGAGCAGAAATCAAGAGTTGGATGCTTAACAAACTGATTCACCCAGGTGCCCCTGTTTTTAATTTTCATATAGTAATATTGACTCTTTGTGTATGTGTGTATATGCATTTCTGTAACCTTAGGTATTTGCAACCAGAACCACAGAAGTTCCATATTCCCCAAAACTACTAGAGGGTCCTTTGTTTAATTTCCATTTCCTGCATTGTTGTAAAGGTTATCTTTTTTTAATATTTGGTGACCATTAGAATCTAAGTTCCATCCCCTTTGTACTTCCAGACAACCCTGTGTTGGTTATTTTAGGATTAGGGAAAAAATATATTAAAAAAAAAAAAAAAAAAAAAAAGAGGATGCCCTAAGGTGGTTTGAGAAAGGCTATTAGAGAGATTTTGAAGGCTAATTCCAGATATCCACCATCTGTTCCTTGAGACTAACCTTGCCTCTTACAGAATGGTTTATTTTAATTAGAATATGAATCATTATTCATTTAGCCTAGTGACACTCAAGCTGGAGGGATAGAAGGGTCTCATTCTTGGATCCTGGCCCAGGATGAACAGCTTCTAAGGACAAAAAATGAGAGACCATGATAACCATATTTCATTCTTTTAGAAGACAGTGTTAAGAAAAATAAATTGAGAACTGTTGGTTATATCGTTTATGGCAGTATTGGTGTCTCTAGAGGGCAGGGGCAGTAGATGACATGATAAATCAGGGTAGTTGGGAGAAGTGTCTCTTCTTATAGGCAAAGGTTGATCACTTAAATCTGGTTATGGCACCAGTTTTTTTTTCCCCTATACAATATCTGCCTTAATTGTAGGAAATAAGATTACTTAGTATTCTATGGGAGCTACAAAGAAAAACAATGAAAGAGTATGAGCCTGCTATGATTCTGCATTCTTTTTTTTTTTTATTTAATATATGAAATTTATTGTGATTCTGCATTCTTACCCTACATCCGAGTCACTAGGAAGACCTCCAGAGTTTCTGACTCAGTGTATCAGGATCAGAATTGACATTTATAATAAACTCCCAGGTGATACTGATGCTGCTGGTTCTGGGACCATACTTTGAAAACCATAGTTCTATGCTATGGGCAGAATAGAAGAGGAAATGCTCTTGTTAGGGTGCCTGAGTGGCTCAGTCGGTAAAGCATGTGACCTTTAGCTTCGCCTCAGGTCATGATCTCACAGTTGATGAGTCTGAGCCCTACATCGGGCTCTGCACTGACAGTGCGGAGTCTGCTTGGGATTCTCTCTCCCTCTCTCTCTCTCTCTCTCAAAATAAGCAAATAAACATTGAAAAACTTTATAAAAAATATAGTGCTCTTTGTTATAAGGCATGTACATTTTGCCTCTGCAATCATGCCTTCATCTACTCAACAAATTGCTAAGGGCACATTAACCAAGGAATCACTATGGTAGTAGTTGTGGCAGATAAATTGATGAGGTAGACATGAATCCTATCCACAAAAGGCTTCCAGGTGAAAATAAGAAAGCGTGTAGAAGACAGTAATTTCCAACAGAAAGTCTAAGTGCTGTGACAAAAAGTGTAGGTCTATTGCTGTGGTGGGTGAAGGAGGGAGAGATTCCTGACAGGGTCTAAAAGGTGTGGAGGTCCTGGTGACTAGGAGAGTCTTCATAGCTTTGCCCATAATTAAATTTTCTTCTTGCCACATAAAAAAATAATGGCTTTGCACATTTAAATGCTGCCATACAATTTTACATATAAGACAAATATCTATTTGCCACCTACTGAAAGCTGGAGCTGTCTGGCATGGTTGGCTTCATAATATAACATGTGGTAATAGTTTTATTACATTGATTCTATTAACATTTTTGTTATAAGTACCTACGAGATTTCAAATCGAAATTAGTACTGAGAACCAGTAAAGCTACACACTTTCAGGAAAGGCGGTAATGAACATCTATTTGATAAAAATATGCAACAATTTTAGAAGGGTAGTGTCTTTCAGCGTAACTCATCAGATTGACATTACACAATTCAGAAGTTTTGGTTATATTCTGTAATCATTTGCTTAGAAATAGTGTTACTTTCTAAATTCAGTTTCTATGCTGGAAGCTCTCCAACCACAAAATAAAGCCACTCCTTTAAATACAGGAGAGACATAAGTAAAACATATTTGCTTATGTTGAACAAATTCTTATTTTGAGTGTTAAAGAGGAAACAAGAAAACATCATCAGGTGTCTATTTGGTGCAAAATCCAAAACCATATTGATGTTTAAAATATATTAAACATTCCCATCTTTTAAAAATCTACTTATCATCCCAATTGAGGAGCCTAACTAAAAAATAATTTCAAGTACAGTTTTATATTTTTTAAATCTATAAGTGTATATTTCAAATACTTTTTTAAAGTTTATTTATTTGTTTTGAGAGAGAGAGTGTGTGTGTGCAAGCAGGGGAGGGGCAGAGAGAGAAGGAGAAAGAGAATCCCAAGCAGGCTCCTACTGGCAACGCAGAGTCCCATGAGGAGCGTGAACTCAGAAACGTGAGATCAGCACCTAAACCCAAACTAAGGGTCAGATGTTTAATTGACTGAGTCACCCACGTGCCCCTATTTCAAATATTTTTGTATCTATAATTATATAAATTATATAAATATAAATACACATATGAATGTATATACTAAAAAGTTCATGAGGTGGACTTTATATTATTCAAGATGAATATGCATATTCTTAGCCTCCTTTAATTGATCATTTCTAGAAGTCTTAAATTTTGTTTATTTATTTTTGAGAGAGAGCATGAGCAGGGGAGGGGTAGAGAGAGAGAGGGATACACAGAATCTGAAGCAGGTTCCAGGCTCTGAGCTGTCAGCACAGAGCCTGACGCGGGGCTTGAACCCTCAAACCAAGAGATCATGACCTGAACTGTAGTCAGATATTTAACTGACTGAGCCACTCAGGTGCCCCATAGAAGTCTTCAATATCATAAGGTAGAACTCAGGTTTACAGTACTTAGTGTGGGGAAAAATCCACATATGCAAACTCTTTACAGTAAAGAACACTTCCATTTTCTTAAACCAGATGTCAAGAATTCTTGAAGTACTCATTTAATGATCCTGAAACTCTACTATCAAGTAGCACTGAACTGCAATAGGAAAGTAATAGGACTATACTTTTATTTATTGATGTGGTGTGAAGATGTGGAGAGAAACATTTTAAACAGAAAAATAACTTGAGCCATAGTGAATAATAGATGTAAGTTCATACTTCAGGGAGCCTTCTCTTTACCATTCTTTCTGTTAATGAATCTCGCAGTGAGTAGATGTGTTTGACCATATGAAGTTGGAAGTGTGATAGATTTTTTTTTTTCTAACTGTGATTACATGAGCCTTGTGTCTTTGGTGGAAATAGCAGTTAGAAAGGACTTCTATGTTAAGAATATCGCTACTCTTCACCTAATTTTGTTACATAGGTTTTTACTGTTACACAGTAAATGCAATTTTAACCCAATTTCTTTCCATGTAACTTTATTGGCATGTCAAAATCAATACATGTTGCTGCTCCAAGGCAAGAAGTTCCACAAGGAGAGTCAGGTTTTATACCAAGCCTGTGGCTCCTGTTATTTTTTGAAACCTCTCAAAAAGCTAGATAAGCTAGATTAGTAAACTGTCGGGGTATTTTGAATTTAAAAAATAAAAACAAATATACAGCGCTTTTCCCATTGATTCAAATTAATGATAAGAGGTGAACATATTTGACTCCGTTCTAATACACACATAGGTATAAACTTATCCATTCAAATTCCATGTGTTAGAAGTTTATATAGACTACAATTTTGAAATGTGTTCAGTTAATGAGTTTTCCTTCATCTTACTTCAGCTTAATGGTCTGTAATCACATTTAATTGCCCATTTATTTTATTATTATTTTTATTTTATGTGTTTCAATCACTTACAGGCATTATTATTTCTGATGCTCAAATTATCCCTGGTTTGACCAGGGGAGCCTCTTCAAGGTGACTCCTATGCCCTCCTGTTGGCATCCTTGCAAGGTATCCCAGGGCTTTTTGTTTGTTTCTTTTTAAAATAAAATAATATATATTGTTGTTTCTTTCCAGCTGTTATTCCTAATATTGATCCCATAATATTCCTTCACTTTAAAAAATATATACATAAATCATTCAATTTATTTAAACCAAAGAAACAAACAAACAAACAAACAAAACAGTTCACCCATTCTTCCATCCCCCATCCCTCTGCCTCTGGTAACCACCAGTCTTTTCTTTGTATCTATAAGATTGGATTTTATTTTAGATTCTACATGTAAGAGAAATCATATGGTATTTATAGACACCACATGGTGTCTATATATATATATATTACATTTTCTTTAACCATGCACCCATAGATGGATACTTAGGTTGCTACCATATCTTGCCTCCTGCAAATAATGCTGCTGTGAACATGAGGCTGCACATATCTTTTAGAGTTAGTGTTTTTGTTTTCTTCAGATAAATAGAAGTAGAATTGCTGGATCATATGGTAGTTCTGTTTTTAACTTTTGAGGACCATTTCATACTGTTTTCCATAGTGACTACACCAGATTACATTCTTATCAACAGTGTACAACTGTATACTTTTCTCTATATCCTTGTCAACACTTGTTATGTCTTGTCTTTTACATAATAGCCATTCTAACAGGTGTGAGATATCTTATTGTGGTTTTGTTTTGCATTACCCTGGTAATTAATGATGTTGAGTATCTTTCGTGGGTCTGTTTGCCATCTGTATGTCTTTTTGGAAAAATGTCTCTTCAGATCAGCCCATTTTGTAATTGCATTATTTGCTTTTTGCTACTTAGTTGTAGAAATTCTTTGTCTATTTTGGATATTAGCCTTCATCAGATACTGGATTTGCAAATATTTTCTCCCATTCAGTGGGTTACTTTCTTACTTTGCTGATGGTTTCCTTTGCTGTAAAAAGCTTTTTTAGTCTGATGTAGTCCCATTTGTTTATTTTTGATTTTGTTCCTTTTGCTTTTGGTATTAGACTTAAAAAAATCATCACTAAGACCTATGTTGAGGAACTTACCACCTATGTTTTCTTCTAGGTGCTGTTTATTTGTTTTTATTTTATTTTATTTTATTTTATTTTATTTTATTTTATTTTATTTATTTATTGAGAGAGAGAGAGAGAGAGAGAGAGAGAGAGGGAGAGAAGGTGGAGGAGGGGCAGAGGGCAAGGGAAAGAGTTGGAAGCAGGCTCCACGTTCAGCACAGAGCCCCACATCAAGAGTTGGACACTTAACCCACTGAGCCACCTAGGTGCCCCTTGTTTTTGTTTTTTCAGTCCATTCATTCACTCTGTGTATTTGATTAGAGATTTTAGTCCATTTACATTTAATTAATTATTCATAGATATGTGATTATTGCCATTTTGGTAATTGCTTTCTAGCTGTTTTTGTATTTCTTGTCTCTTCCTTTGTGGTTTGCTTATATTCCTTTTTTGAAATCTTTTGTATATTTACTATGGGATTTTTACTTTGTGGTCACCATGAAGTTTGCATAAAACAACATATCTGTATCAATTTATTTTATGTTGATAATAACTTCAGTTTGCGTTCTAAAGCTTGACATTTTTACTTTCCTCCCCACATTGTGCATTTTTGATACTATATTTTACTTGTTTTTACCTTGTGTATCCCTTAACCGATTTTGTAATTATAAACATTTCTACTACTTTTGTCTTTTAATCTTCATTCTAGTTTTATAAGGGATTAACCCACTACCCTTACTTTGTGTTTACCTTTCCAATGAGATTTATTCTCCCATACTTGCTTTTGTTATTAATTAGTGTCCTTTCTTTTAACTTTATTTTATATGAGCTTATTCTTTTTTTTTTATTTTATTTATTTTTTTATTTTTTTATTTTTTTTTAATATATGAAATTTACTGTCAAATTGGTTTCCATACAACACCCAGTGCTCTATATGAGCTTATTCTTAGTGAATTATAAAAGTTACTGATTGTAGCACTTGAAACTATGCAACTGGAGATAATAAGTTTGGTAATATAAGTAAGGCTTAATAAAAATAATGTTTTTATAAAATAATGTTATAAAAATAATGTTAATAAAATAATACCACAGGATTTATAAACTTATTTATAAATTAGCAAACAGTTATCTAGACATAGGGTGAAGTTGAGACCAATGGATAAAAGAAAAAGAGGCAGGGGGAGATGGGAGTTTGCCAAAGATAATCATGCTATCCTGTAGTTTTCTAAGGGAAGGTTATGTTTTATTGGCTTCTTCTCTAGCTGATATCAGGGAAGAGATACAGTTAACTATTATATCTGAAAGACAGTATAATCAGAAAAAAAGTGACCATCCATGGCCACCTCTAACCTATATAGCACCTGTACAAATTTCATTAAAATGGTTCATCACATTCCATTTTTAAAGTATACTAGATTAATAGAAAACTTGAGGTTCAGTTAGGCCTCGGTGGATCATGAGACAGTTACCATCAAAAAGAAAGTTTAATACAACATTCCACACAAAAGGGGGGGTCCATAGTTGGTAGTATAGTGACTGGGCCAGAGTCTTTATTGTGGAAGGAACTGGTTGGCTAGTTTGAATGATTTGGCAGGCTCTGTGGCATCGGGCTGTCCCTAGTTTTCTGGCCCTTGGCCCTGGGGTGATTATGCCTAGAGTACAAAAGCCTTATAAAGGAGGTGGTTGCAGGTGTGGACTCTGAATTGGTTGGTTTTGTTTTAAAAAGTGTGCTCCAAGGAGGAAGGACCCTTATCAGAAGGTTGGCCAGCGGGAGGGAGGCAAATGAGGAAGGCAAGAAGTCAAAGCAGGGTGTCTGAGGTATATTGTTAGGCTATCCACAGCAAGATGTATGTAGTAGATGTATGCAGAGCAGGTGCTAAAGTATAAGTTTGCAAAAGCTAGAAATATGGTTAATAGATGGATTAGAAAGATATATATATGCTAGTTACTCTGGTTTGCTCCCCAGACTCCTTCTCCACCATCCTCTGCTCTTCCTGTGGGCCCTGAGAGGCCGACCTTAATGTATTGCATCACTCCTTCTGTCTTCCCTTCTGGACTTGCAGTTGTGCTTAGCACCTGCCAGAGATTGAGGGGGGTAGGAAGTATAGGTCTGGATATTTTTTTTTATTCTTGCCCCCTTCTGGCATTGTTCTACCTCTAATTCTACCCTCTGTTAGGCAGCACTTCTGCCACTGCTTCAGCTTTGCCCCATCTCTGGTAACATTCATCTTGTCCCTTCACAAGTAGGGGTTATGAATTACCATTGTTTCTACCCCCTGCGTGCTTCCCCATCTCTTGTAGATTTTCCACTTCTTTGAATGGTCCCTTCAGTAAATGATCTTTAATTAAACTGTGAATATACCGTTTTTTTTCCCCTGCTGATACTCTAAACTGCTGCTCCACACTTTTCCTAGTTAGGTATGGCCCTGCCAGTCCCAGCTTGGTGAAAAAAGGTGCCCTTTGTACTAATAAAAGGATATCTATTTCCTTTGTCTGGCCCCACACCTGGCTGCGGGGTTTTATCAATAAAGACAGACTACATGTTAGCTCCCACTAACCTCCCTGCTTTGTTCTTCTCAAACTAGACAAGAGAATGGAAAACTATGCTGCACTTACTATGGAAGAATAACAAATAGAAGAGAGAGAAATGGAAAAGTCCCTGCCTGTCACACAAAATGTTTGCATATATGCTTCTTTTTCTTTTTCTTTTCTTATTTTTTTATTAAATATAATGTATTGTCAAATTGGTTTCCATACAACACCCAGTGCTCATCCCAACAGGTGCCCTCCTCAATGCCCATCACCCACTTTCCACTCTCCCCCCCACCCCCCCATCAACCCTCAGTTTGTTCTCAGTATTTAAGAGTCTCTTATGGTTTGCCTTCCTCCTTCTCTATAACTTTTTTTTTTTCCCCTTCGCCTCCCCCTTTGTCTTCTGTTAAGTTTCTCAGGATCCACATATGAGTGAAAACGTATGATATCTGTCTTTCTCTGCTTGACTTATTTCACTTAGCATAATACCCTCCAGTTCCATCTATGTTGCTGCAAATGGCCAGATTTCATTCTTTCTCGTTTATATGCTTCTTTTTCTAATATATTTATACATTAAGAATGTGGCTCTACTTATAATTTTAGGTGACTATATTCATTTAGATACATAATACTGTGGTTCTTAAGCATTAAAATATGAAAGCTATAGATCTTATGTTTATGGTCTTCTGTAACAAAATATCAATGTGCATTTTATATTAGTTCATTTAATTTCTTTTTTAAAAAATTTTTTAACATATTTATTTTTGAGAGACAGAAATAGAGCACAAGCAGGGGAGGGGCAGAGAGAGAGGGAGACACAGAATCTGAAGCAGGCTGCAGACTCTGAGCTGTCAGCACAGAGCCTGACGCAGGGCTCAAACTCACAAACTGTGAGATCATGACCTGAGCCGAAGTCTGATGCTTAACTGACTGAGCCACCCAGGCGCCCCTAACTTCTTTTATATGTATATATGTATATATATGTGTATGTATATATACATATATATATACATACACATATATATATAAATACATACACACACACACACACATATATATATATGTATATATATATATACATATATATATACATATATATATATATACATATATATATATGTATACACACACACACACACACATACACATACATATCATGGACTTATGTATGAAGTTTATTTCTATATGCAAATACACAAGTTACGTTGAACTTGTTTTTAATGGAAATTCACAGATACATGGATGAGGCTCAACTTTAGTGCCCTGAACTAATATGTTACAAATTAGAGCTTTCGTGAGGTTTTGAGAGTAATTTCTACAGAAAAATTAGAGCGTTTCTGGTAAGGTGGGCATGAAGGAAGAGTGAGGAGTGAAGATAAGGGATAGAGGATCTTAGATAGCATAAGACCATTATGGTGGTACCCAGGAAATAGAAGACTGGAGAAACAGACCTACTGGGGCTGGAAAAGCTTTCCAGCACAGTAGTTGATAGGTGACTGAGATTTATTGCTTGTCAGTGTACATTTTCATTTCTGTAGTATATTCCTACTCCTGACATTAACTGGAGTTGTAACCAAGCTGTGCATTTCATCAGTCCTCATCTCTAATTACATTTTCTATATTGATGACCTTAGCAGTGACATGGTTTTAAATATCATCTATATTCCAACAACTCCAAAATTTCTACTTCTAGTCCAGTCCTCTCTCTTGAGTTTCAGACTTGCGTATCCAACTGCCTACTGTACATGTTTGCTTGACTGTCTAACAGACATCTGAAATTCATCATGTCTTTCCCACTCTCAGACCTGCTCAGCCCATAGCCTTCACTATCTCAGCTAGATACATCACCATTCATCCAGTTGCTCAAGGCCAAAACCTTAGGGTTGCATTTTGTGCTTCTGTCTTTTACCATATCAAATTGATCATGAAAACCTTGATGCTTCTACCTTTAAAAAATATACATAATCTAGTCACTCATCACTAACTCTATTGATACCACTCTGATATATCACCATTTAACAAGAGATGAAATTAGTGAGTCATTAGGTATGCATGTATTCACCATTATATGACATCAAACTGTTTTCTGATTTTACATTTCTCCCCTCCTCCAGCAATGTAATGTTCCCGTTGTTCCATATTTTCACCAACGGCCTTTTACATTTTAGCCTGGTGAGTGTGTAATGGTGTCTCACTGTGGTTTTATTTTTTTTAATTTTTTTTTTACATTTATTTAGTTTTGAGAGACAGAGAGACAGAGCACAAGTGACGAGGGGCAGAGAGAGAAGGAGAAAGAGTCCGAAGCATGCTCCAGGCTCTGAGCTGTCAGCACAGAACCTGGCGCGGGGCTTGAACTCACAAACCGTGAGATCATGACCTGAGCCGAAGTTGGATGCTTAACCAACTGAGCCACCCAGGCACCCCTCACTGTAGTTTTAATTTGTATTCCGTGATCACTGAGGTCGAGCATTGTTTTCCTCTATTTATTTGCCATTTGTTTTGTCTTTTTGTTAAGTTCCTATAATTGTGTCACTTGTTGAGACTAATGAAATAAAAATGAATATTGTGTGTGTGTGTGTGTGTGTGTGTGTGTGTTTACACAAAATTTAAAAATGTAACAAAAATCAGGCTGTGTAGATTTCCATTCTTGCAGACTTTGAATTTATAATATAAGTTAATATTAATTTATATATTCCATGTATACTCCATATGTTTTCAGGCAGCATTTGAAAACTTAGAGAGTAATTTTAATTTTATAGCTTCTCTATTCAATCACAAAGTCACTTTTCTTTACCTTTTTATATCAGAAAACATATCTGCAGAGCAGCTTGCTTCCGTCTGTCAATCCCCCATCAAATTGTGGTTTAGAAACAATGACAACAAGCCAGTGGCATGTGTCAAATTACTTAGAAACCATAATTTAAGGGAGGATATCTCTGGGTGAGGTAGATAACTAAGCTCTCAGAACCTCATCACCATTAATTAAAAGTAAAACATACAACATTTCATGGACCCATTTTTAATAACTATTTTTGTTAATAAATCTATTAATTAGATCTAATTTCATTAAGGTTTTAATCAACATAAAGTTTACTTAGAACCAGAGAATCCAGTGTGTTTGATTTCAGTACTCTCATTAAAAATGCTTAACATTTTTTTTGCCAGTGTTAATGATTCTTTTTTTTTTATATATTCTTTTTAATCTCTGCTGGCTTATTCACATGGAAATATTGGGTTACATGGATATTTTGCTTCTTTAAGAGGTTCAAGCACAAGTTTCTAATCAATAGGCAAATAAAGAGGGAATTTTATATACTCTACATTGAAAAATAGGTTTTAGTTATTTTCTTTCTGAGAATTATGAGGTAGTTAATTTCCTAAAATAGTCCAAAGAATTTGCTTTTATATTTCATAGTTAGAGTTTACATACTGATCGTTATTCTTCTAAACCTGTGGAGAACTTCCAAGTCATATTCATGTGAGAGAATGAATATCTGACATAAATCTACAGAGAAGCTGTGGATTTAAGTTATGGTTGTCAGGTTGTTGATGAATCATTTATTTACTGTAAGCACAGGGAAATGCCACTGCTACTCTCTATTTATAACCTGTATATGTTTCTGCATGCATTTAGAAGGTCCTTGGTGAAGCTTCCAAACATCTGGTTTCACTAAGATAGTTAACTCTGATCAGATACAGTAATGTTATATGTTTATGTAATACTTTATGTTAAAAAATTATACAAGTACTCTTCTATTGGTCAAAAAATGTTAACTAAAATACAAACATTTATTCACATGCATAAAATTAATGGGTATCAGTGGCATTTTCTATTTGGTATCTTGTTAATGATATGACATGTCATAATGTACGAGGCAATCCGAGAGCATCTGGAAGACAACCCAGCTCTGGAGAAACTGTTGCTTCATATCCAGAGGAAGGTGGGCTTTGTGTTCACCAAAAAGGACATCACTGAGATCAGGGACATGCTGTTGGCCAATAAGGTTCAAACTGCCAGTGCCATAGCTCCATGTGAAGTCATTGTGCCAGCCCAGAATACTGGTCCAAGGCCTAAGAAGACCTCCTTCTTTCAGGCTTTAGGTATAACCACTAAAATCTCCAAGGGCACTATTGAAATCCTGAGTGATACACAGCGATGAAGACTAGAGACAAAGTGGGAGCCAGTGAAGCCACACTCTTGAACATAGCCCCCTTCTCGTTTGGGCTGACCACCCAGCAGGTGTTTGACAGTGGCAGCATCTACAACCTTGAAATGCTTGGCAACACAGAGGAAACTGCATTCTTGCTTCCTGGAAGGTGTCCATAATGTTGCCAGCATCTGTTTGCAGATTGGTTACCCAGCTGTTGCATCAGTACCTCATTCCATCATCATGTATGCAGGCAGGTCCTGGATTTGTCTGTGTAGACTGATTACATCTTCCCACTTGCTGAAAATGTCAAGAGGCCTTCCTGGCAGATCCATCTGCATTCATGGTAGCTGCCTCATAACCACTCCCACCACCCGTACTCCTCCTGCCTGCAGCCCCAGCTAAGGCTGAAGCAAAGAAGAGTCCAAGGAGTCAGAAGAGAATATGGGATTTGGTCTCCTTGATTAATCATGAAAAAGCAACCAACTCAACCAGCCAACTGTATTTGTCAAACAAGGAAATAAAGGTTTACTTCTCTATAATAATAATGATATATATATATAACATCTATTTAGAGGTAGATGTGTGGAAGTCGATTCATAACACATATCTGCTAAACTCCCTGGAATTGGGAAATAAGAGACCCAACTCTATTATCTCTTGTCTGAGTGACTTAATATAAGATTTTTTAATTTCTCTGACTTCAATATTGTTTATAAACCTGGGCTTATGATGAGAAACAATCATTTTGAGAACTAAGAAAGTACTACATCTACAAACAAAACAAAAAACAAAAACAAAAAACTTTGTAAACTGAAATATTTCTGTTTGTAAAGTACTGGGCAGTGCCATGTTTATTATTATTTTTTTTAATAAAGTTGGTATTTTATATGATTTACTATAGAATCTTTTAAAACATCAAATAAAAAGCTACTAATGACATAATAGTAACATGTAGTTCATCTTTTGAATGAAAACTAGTAACAATCTTGCAGGTCGTATTTTAGATTTTGTTAAATGTACTATTTCTTGACCTCACTCTATAACATACTGCCATATACCTGCGTCTTGGTTTTATCCAAGTATATACCTCTTTGGTTATTTAAGCTTGTTGCAGTCTTAACTCTGTTAAGTAGATTTATTAATCTGGCCTTACTTGTATAGTAAAGAATACTTTTATTATAAGTTTTACTTCATAATAGATGAATATAGATGAATTAAACATACATTATGATAAATGTTTAAGAAATCCAATACCACAAAAAAATATTTTGACATTTTCTCTGTGGTTATAGCCACTAAAGGATTTGTCTTACTTGCTGATGATGACTTATAATATATAAATAATATAACTTGAATTTTAGAGTTGTCCATATAATCAAAGAAATTGCAAACTAAATAAGTTTTATTTGTATGCAGTGTCTGGATTAATAGTTCTGATACTTGGTTGAGTTATTGGCCATTTATGAGAATTGATGTAAGATATTTTCTCTACAGAAGAGTATGCAAACTCTCAGACACTGGATATTTTGCATCATGTTTTAGAAGATTCCCGGATCCCTGTTGATATCCATTGATCCATGCAACCCATATTAGGGTGTTTTGCTTAAGTAATTATTATTTTTCTTTTTTTTTAATTGAGGTATAATCTAACATGAAGTATTAGTTTGAGGACACAACATACCAATCTTATATTTATATATATTGGAAAATGATCATCACAATAGGTTTCATCAACATCCTTCAGCATACATAGTTACAATTTTTTAATGATTTTTTAAAAATAAGATTATAAAAGTTCTCACCACAGGAACAAAAATTTTTAAGGAGTTAATTTTTATTTTAAAAAACAAATACTTAAACATTTAGATACAATTTATAACACACAAAAATGAAAAAGAAACTTTCCTATAGTCCCACCTAGAGGTGTTCACTTTTCTCTTGTCATTAACCATGCCATCAAATATTCTTGCGCAGCTTCACCTGTAACTGGTATTACATCATTGAACTGAAACATCATAGTTTTTAAACCAGTCTTCTTGCTGTTAAACATTTTGCATGCTTATTTGTTTGATGTTATAACCCAACTACAGTGAACTTAACTCCTAGCTAGTGAAAAAATGAAGTAGAATTGTAGAATAAAAGAATACAAACTTTTTTTAAGGTTTTAGATTAAATTTCCCTCTGGAGATGTTTTACCAACTTTATTTTTTTTAATATGAAATTTATTGTCAAATTGGTTTCCATACAACACCCAGTGCTCATCCCAACAGGTGCCCTCCTCAATGCCCATCACCCACTTTCCCCTCCCTCCCATGCCCCATCAACCCTCAGTTTATTCTCAGTTTTTAAGAGTCTCTTATGGTTTGGCTCCCTCCCTCTCTAACTTTTTTTTTTCCTTCCCCTCCCCCATGGTCTTCTGTTAAGTTTCTCAGGATCCACATAAGAATGAAAACATATGGTATCTGTCTCTGTATGGCTTATTTCACTTAGCATAACACTCTCCAGTTCCATCCACGTTGCTACAAAAGGCCATATTTCATTCTTTCTCATTGCCACGTAGTACTCCATTGTGTATATAAACCACAATTTCTTTATCCATTCATCAGTTAATTATTACCAGGAGTTGGTATCCTAGGCCCCACTTCCCTGAATCCTTGTCCCTCCTAGATATTACTACTTAAATAAAAGTCTTTGCAGATTTTGAATGTGAAGCCTAATAAACTAAATTTATTGTAATTTCATGATTACTAATGGACTTAAAAAATTAAGCTAAACTGCCTATGATTTATACAGTAGCAAAAACATCTATGACAACTAGGGTCTAGTCACCACAAATGTGGCAAGAGAGTTGAAGCCTTGGAACAGATAAGAAGGCAGCTTTTCCACTAGTGATACTTGGAGCTTGGAAGAGGAGGGATCAATAAAGTAATTAAACACACAGGTGTTAGCTAGACTTTGAATCTCAGTTTTCAGGCATACTAGCTATAAAATCATAGACGAATTATGTAATTGCTCTGAAACTTTGTTTACTCCTGTGGAAAGTAGAGGTGACATTATTGCCTATTTCATAGAAATCTTTATGAAAGTTAAATATTGCAAATCAGGATCTTAGTATGGTGTTTGGTCTATACTAAGAGCTCAGTATAAGTTTACTATTCTTCTTTATTGGTATTGGCCACCATTTTTATCACAGCATGTTGCAAACCAAAAAATAATTCGGGCAATGCAGATTTATTTCATTATCGTACAATCATTTTGGGTATTTTACCTTCAAAAAGATTTTCCGTTGTGCTTAGTGTTTTGCATATATTCTGAAGTCATTTTTTAATGAAGCCGATGAATAGCAAATCACATTTTAATGTATTAAAATTGGATGCAAAAATGAACAATGGAACATATGGAAGTGGGAAACTAAGGTGCGAACACAGGGCATGTTTTTGACTCCTCAGCATATTTGCCTTGGAGCAATCACTATGCCTCCTACATGTTTTTCAGTTGTTTTTCAAAGTAAGTAAGATTTTGAGAAGAGTACTTTTAACAAAGCATCTTTGAATTTGAACATCTTTTTTTCTCTTAGATGTAATACACCCATTTTCAAGGAGTCAACATGCATGGGAATTTTAATCATCGTAAAGCGTGCACATAATCTAAAGCAATTGTCTCTCACTTCCGCCTCTTGCTCCAGAGGCAGTTACTGGAAACTGTTCTTGCTTTTCCTTGTCTTAGTGATTGCGTTCATGAATCTTCATTACTTATACTCCTAATGCTTACAATATTCTTTGATTCCCACAGATAGATGAAATTTAGCTTATTTGTATACCTGCTCCAATCATTGCTATTCTTTCCATATATTCTAATGTTTTTAAAAATTTTTTTCCTTAATCTTTACTTATTTTTGAGACAGAGAGAGACAGAGGGAAGTGGGGAAGGGACAGACAGAGAGAGGGAGACACAGAATCCAAAGCAGGTTCAGGCTCTCCGCTGTCAGCACAGAGCCCAATGAGGGGCTCGAACTCAAAACTGTGAGATCATGACCTGAGCCAAAGTCTGCTGCTCAACCAACTGAGCCACCCAGGTGCCCCATCTCCCCATATACTCTAATGTTTTAAGTGGGATTAAATAATCTCTTGTATTTTGTTCCATGAACAGCAGACATAAACTTTTGACTCTTTACCACAAGATACAGATTTTTGTGGTAGAGCGTTGTTTGTCTTTCCTGTTTTTTCCTTGTGGACCAAAATATAGCATAGCATTTTACATACTCAAAATTATCTTCTCACACCGTCTTCTCTTCCATTTACCTACCTCATGTGATCATTTTCAATCCACCATTCTAACCTCACTTTCTCAGCTGGAGATGCCCTCTCAAAGATACACTGATTCACTCATGCTGAAAGTTATGCTGCAGTTATTACCAGTCCTGAACAAATTTATTATGTGTGATACTATATCAATTGCTAAAAAGAGCCTTTTATAAACTTTAACTCCTCCACAATGCTATTTTCTCATGCCTTCTTGCATACTCCACAGTGCCTAATACCATTCTGGACACTCAGTGAACATCCTACAAAGTTGTTTAAATGTAATTAAAAGTCATTACACTTACACATGTCAGTTCTGATTAGGGTGAATCTTTTGTGTTAACGTGAATCTTTCACAGAAAATGTTCCTGTAAACCGGTAGTTTGATCTTGAAGAAGGATGAAAACATAGATGGCAACTTATTATACAAGGTTATTGGAGGGCAACTTTTCATCTTCACTGACAGAGAGTATATGATAAGAATAAAGTTTAGTTTTAAGAAGAATATTAAAAATGCTTTTATTGCATTTGAAGGTTATAAAGAACAATAGCAAAAATGTATATATAAGCTTCTGCTCTAAATTTTTTAAAAAACAAGATAGGTTCTCATTTTTCTCCCAAAAAGCCATCTGTGTTGGGGGGTGGGGAGCACTCCTTGTGTTCTAGGAGATAACTTATTATCTTAGTATCTTATAACTTATTATCATCTCATTATCATATAACTTATTATAGTAAAATAATGTTGAGTATTGTAATAGCACTGAATGGTGACAGATGGTAGCTACAGTTGTGGTGAGCACAGCATAATGTGTAGAGTTATCAAATCACAGCGTGGTACACCAGAAACTAATGTAACATTGTCAACTCTACTTCAGTTAAAGAAAATCAAATTCGAAATTTAAAATGGATATATTTTATAAAATATTATTAATATTCAGAAATACTATTATTTATAAAGAGAAAACAGTAAAATATTTCTTATCATACACTGATTTGTATATTGTCTAGTGTCCTCTAATTGGTTTTTGCCTTTCCAGGGGTTTCTGCTACTGACTATTTTCAGTTTGTCACTTATAAAATCCCTATGAAATTTAGAAATCAGGAAAAGAAGACACTTTTCCTTTTTAATTTAAAAAAAATCTTTTTAATGTTTATTTATTTTTGACAGAGAGAGAGAGAGAGGGAGAGCGAGCGAGCATGAGCGGGGGAGGGGCAGAGAGAGAGAGGGAGACGCAGAATCCGAAGCAGGCTCCAGGCTCTGAGCTGTCAGCACAGAGCCCGACGCGGGGCTGGAACCCACAGACCGCGAGATCATGACCTGAGCCGAAGTCGGATGCTCAACCGACTGAGCCATCCAGGCACCCCAAGACACTTTTTCAAAATTTGTTTTCTCAAAAAATACAATGTTAAAAGAAATGCCATTAAAAAAAATCTCACATCTATGAGAAATAAAGCATTTAAGGAAATATGTATGGATTTAAAACCAGTGGTTTATCTATAATGGGATACTACTTGGCAGTGAGAAAGAATGAAATCTTGCCATTTGCAACAATGTGGATGGAACTGGAATTATGCTAAGTGAAATAGTCAGAGAAAAACCAGTATGTTTTCTCTCATATGTGGAATTTGAGAAACTTAACAGAAGACCATGGGTGAGGGAAGGGGAAAAACAGTTTCAAACAGAGAGGTTGATGGAGGTGGAGGGAAAGGGAAGATGGGTGATGGGCACTGAGGACGGCACTTGTTGGGATGAGCACTGGGTGTTGTATGTAAGTAATGAATCACGGGAATCTACCCATGAAACCAAGAGCACACTGTATACAGTGTGTGTTAGCTAACTTGACAATAAATTGTATTTAGAAAAAAATAAATAGAAAATAAAAACATCATTTGGAACAATGAAATCCCTAGGATTTCATAGGACTTTAATGGCTGGTACCTACAAATACTAGAGTAAACGAAAAATTACCCCAAGCATCCTATTCAAGCAAACCTACATTTATCACTTAATAATCAATAATGTTGCTATAAATCAATATGAAGAAGATGAAATTTAATAAGGTTTAATATGTCCAGCAATATATGACCACAGATATTTTTAGATACCAGGGCTGCTGACAGTGCTTCCTGCCACCATGGGAATGTTCTGGTCTTCAGTGTATGATGAGGCGGCCACTAGCCACATGCAGCTGTTAAGCATTTGACAGGTGGCTAGTGTAACTGAACAAGTGAATTTTAATTTCGTTTATGTAACCACAAGTGGCTAGTGGCTAATGTTTGGACAATGCAGTCTTAGAGAAAAGGAGAACTTGGATACGATATCAGTTTCCTGGCAGGAAACACCTTGTACAATCAACAGGATTTAGCTAAAGAGAAAAACAGTGACAACATATTGTGCTTTTATGGCATTGCAAAGGTAAAATACGTGAGAAAATAGCTCAAAGAGTGGTAAGGAATAATTGGGAATTGTTGTAAATCTCTTATACAACAACATAAAGAATAGTATAAAGGATAGTTTTCAACGAATGGTGCTGGGACAATTAGATGTCCGTAAGCAGTTAAATTAACCTTGATATATACCTCACACCTTAATTAAAATGAACTCAAAATGGATCATATTCCTATGTATATAATGTAAAACTATAAACTTTCCATAAGAAACCATAGGAAAAAATCATTTTTTCCCTTTTGCTAGGCAAAGAGTTATTGGATGTGATACAAAAAGTGTACTCTAAAAGAGAAATAAAAAGATAAGTTAGACTTTATAAAAATTGAATATTTTTGTATTTCAAAAAGCTTAACTGAAAAGACTCCAGAAAAGACATGCATACCAAAGTAGGTACGGGAGTGAAGGAAATAAAAAACCAAAGGTAAAGCCCAGAGACTAGCAACAGCGGAATGCCATTTTACCCAGAGTTGATGGGGCCAGAGAATCAAATGATGTTACCATAACCCAGGACGAGCTAAAACCCTGGGAGAGAAGCTGTCCGAGAGAAGCTGCATTTGATGAGAAAAGTAGTCATTGGTAAGACTACAGTGAGGCAGGAGGTACCCCAAGAAATAAATGACCTACCCCTAACATTTGCTCTCAGCTATCCTGCTTTTACTTCCCAGGTAGAATCTAGAGGGCGGGGGGGGGGGGGGAGCCTGCATATTATTGTCCACAGAGATTATTTTCTCAGCATACAATAGGGGAGAGAAAGAGAGCAACTGGACTGGGGATAATGCTCTTCAGAAGCTACTCTCTTTACAAGTCAGCTTCTATTTTTGTTTTTTGATTGACTTCAAAAAATGCATTCCTGATGTCGAAGAAATTCAAAGTCCCATAGCCACCATATCTTTTCAGAGTAAGGTCAATTCAGTCATAATCTTACCTGTATCTTAGATTGTATTGAAGGCCTGGGTGTTTAGCTTTTTTCCAGAGGTTTTGTTTCTAACCTTGATTAATGGCCAAAACTCCCTCTGGAGAAAGCTTGGGAAGATTCGCGGTGTATACTTATTGCCATGTTGCAGTTTTTCAAAATAACCAAACCTCCTTTCTAGGTTAATATGTTGCAGGTATGTAAACTGATTTAGGTCCAGGGTTGAGGGGGATAAAACCCCAATAGTGACTAGGTTCAAATTTATCCCCATTACGCATAGGAACTTTATTTCATATTTTATCCAGAATCCTTGGTGAATACTCCCATGCTGATAGTATTGGCTTAGTCCAGTGTCACAATTCCTCTGTCTTCTTAGGTTATTTCCCGACACCCCCCTTTGGCTCTTGCCAAATGAAGTTATCAAAGATCTTGCAATTCCTTCAGGCTATACAGTTTCTCCTTTTAGAAAGAACTATGCACTTTTGCTTCTAATTAGTACTCAAGTGTAATTCTCATTATTAGACTGGAGGCAATGAGGGATGATGGTGATGTTGGATCTTGAGAATAATCACATACCGTTTTGAGGCAGCTGCCCAAAGTGAAGTCATTGAAACACTTTGCAAGGAAGACTGGTTCTGTGAGCTGAAGTTGAGGATCTGCGTCCATTGCCAAGAACATTTCAGGAGTATCTAAATCTCTGTTATTGTGTCTCTACTCTTTCCCAAAAAGTTTTCTTCCCTTACCATAACTGATTTGGCGAGTTGTCCATTTCATTGACATTGCAATTCTGCCTCTCCTATAGTTAGACCTTGGGTTTAATCCTTAGTCTTGTCTGCCCTGTGCCACTAAAAATAAGGGAGTTTTTAAGTTTTTAAGAACATTTTCTGCATATCCACCCATGACATGAATTGTCACGAGTTCAGTGTTTTGAACATATATTTATCTTTGTGTAAACTCTCCAGAATAGTCAGAAGCAGTCATCACATCCCATAATCTTTGCAATCACCAATTTTTCTTGCCATAGCAACTAAGTGCCAAAGACAATTAATTACTCAATGATTTTTGCTCAATTAGTAATTCATTTCTTGCCATTCTAGTAAAGAAAAATGAAAATTGGGATGTCACTCTTGGCAGGTTATCAGTCTGCTCACATATATGAGAGCAAACCAGTCACAGAATCCTGCTCATCATACCAATTATTGTATCAGGGTAGTGGCAGAAAACAGCATATTCATAATGGTTTTACTAAAAATAATTTTAAAAAGACAGAGCTAAGTGAACCAAAAGAGCTGGTGAGGCAGCCCATGGGTAATTATAGTGGGAACAGCAGAGGAAACAGTGAATCTGGAGAGACCTAGAAAAATTGAAGTACCACTCAACAGGTGCTATAGCTAAAGAGAAAATCAGCAACTGTTAGAAACATAATGAAACAGAGTGGGGATTGGGAGAATAAATACCATGACCTCAGTTTCCTCAACCCTCCAGATCCTTGCTGCGCCTGGTACTTACCAAAGCCAGCCAAAGCCAGAGGATATAGCCATCCCATTGATGCACTCTATACTGTGTTTTGGGATACAGAGCAGAGTAGGGAAGGGCAGAGAATGGAAGAGAGAGAGGCCAACAGGAAATAATGAGCACAGACATTTTTAAAGAATCTCTGACAATTTTTGAAAGACCAATGTTAACTTCTCTTGTGACTATGGATTTTAAAGTTAAACCTCAAGGAACTAACTTAGTAAATGAATTTTGCAGTATAACTTAGATGCCACTTTTATATGAAAAGTATTATGACTTAAAAACCACCATATCATTCTGTGATGAGTCCATTATTACTTTGGTAAGCAAAATATTTGCATTTGGTATGTATTACTATGGTAAGCAAAAGTAACTATAAATGCAGATGGTTCAGTTTACCAGGAAGTTACATCGACTACACAATTGTATGTAAATAATAATAAACACAAGTATAATAATTATTTTTTGAATTTATCTTTATTAGTGTGTATGTAATGGGATCTAATTTTGATTTAATTTACATTGCCAAATGATTATATTGAACATTTTTTCATACACTTATTTATCAACTATATATCATTGGTGAAACATTCATGAAAATAATTTGCCAACCTTATATTGGGTTGTCTTCTTCTTATTGAGTGATAACAATTCTTTTTCATATTTGCAGTGTATATCTATGCTAAATAGATAAAGGCTTAGGTATAAATATAGATATGTAAACATAGCTATAAATATGTATAATAAAAATGAAAAAAATATATGAAATTATATATATGTAATGAGAAGGTAAGCCATGGGGTGGGAGAAAAAACATATAATATTTTATTATATATTGTTTATATATTTTGTTATATAACTTACATATGTATGTAATATATAATATTTTCTCCCATCCCATGGCTTACATTTTTTTTCTTTTTCTTATTTTTTGTTTTTATTTGAGAGAGAGAATGCACATGCACATATGTGTGCTGGGGGAGGGTCAGAGAGAGAAAGACAATCTTAAGCAGGCTCCATACTCAGTGTGAAGCTCTGACATGGGGCTCGATCCCACAAACCTGGGGTAATGACCTGAGCCAAATTCAAGAGTTGGATGCTTAACCAACTGAATCACCCAGGTGCTTCTTCATTTTTTTTTTTTTAAATAATGTCTTTCTAACACAGTAGTTTTGATTTGAATGAAATTTGTCAATTTTTTTTTTCTTTATATTCATGGCTTTCTTTTAGCTAAAAGTATTTGCTTAACCCAGAGTTGCCAAGATTTTCTACTGTTCCTTTTAGAGATTGTTTTAGCCCTTATGTTTTGGTCTTTGTTCTAATTTGAGTGAAATTTTGTCTATGGTGTTAGGTAAGGATCAATAGCCTGGCATGTTCTAGAAAAATCAACTTACCACAGATGTACACTTGAAAATTCCCTGTGTGTTCCCACTGAACACTGAAAGTGAAAAACACTGAAAGTTCCCACACTTTGGATTACTTAGATTTATATTAAATCTTGAAATCTGGTAATCCAAATTCCTCAACTTTGTTCTTAATCAAATGAATCAAAGTGTGGATTCTGTACATTTGCATATGAGCGTTATAATTAGCTTGTCAGTTTTTATACAAAGCCTACTGGGATTTTGATTGTAATTGCATTGGATCTATAAATTTAGAAAGAACTGACATAACAATATTGATACTGTAAAAAACATAATAGACTTATCAATTTACTTAAGTCTTTATTTTCTCTCAGAAATGTTTTACAGTTTTCAATGTACAAATCTTACATATACTTTAATTTATCCCTAAATAGTTTGAGGTGATGATACTGTAAATGATCTTTTTGAAAATTACATTTAATTATTGTTTGTGGTCAGTGTATACAAATACAATTGATTTTTTGTATATGGACTTTCAATTCTATAATTTGTCTTAACTCAGTTAATTAAGCAATTAGTTCTACTTGCTTTTTGTGAGATTCCTGTCTTGTCTACTTACCTGATCATGTTTTCTGGAAACAAAATATTGACTAGAAATTATGAGAGTGATCATTCTTGTATTTTTTTCTGATCATAGGAGGGAAAGTATTTAGGTTGTTTGTTTATCATTAAGTGCAGTGTAGACTAGGTTTTTCTTTTAAAGTATTTTTTAATTTTAAGTTTATAATTGAATATAAGTTTTAAAATATTTTTTATTTACTCTGTTTTTTGTAAAATTATTTATTTCCTTTTCAAGTTTTTATTTAAATTCCAGATAGTTAACATACAGTGTAATATTAAATTTCACTTGTAGCATTTAGTGATTCATCATCACTTACACCACTTGCATACAACAACACCTGGTGCTCATCACAAGTGTACTCATTAATCCAATCCTCATCACCTGTTTAACCCATCTGCCCACCCACCTCCCGTCATCAGTTTGTTGTCTATAGTTTTGTTTCTTGGCTTGCTTCTCTTCCCCCCCCCCCCGCCCCCCCGTTAGCTAGAAATTTTAAATAAATGTTCTTTATCAAGTTGAGGGAGTGTTTTCCTTTTTCTTCTTAGTTTGCTAAAATTTTATTGTCTTCAAGTGTTGAGATTTATGAACTGCTTTTTCTCTGTTCATTGAGTCACTTATTTTTTTTATTTTAGTTTTTACTACAGAGCAATACATTATTTTTTTATATTTAAACTAACATGCTTACGTAGGATAAGCCTTATTTTGTCATGATGTATTTTCCTTTTTCTATTCATCTTATTAAAATTATGTTAAATATTTTGGCAATTATGTTTATAAGAGATATTGGTCTATAATTTTTTCCCTTTGGAATGTCTGATAGAGGAGTAGTTTTGTTTTGTGCTCAAAAATTAGTTGGGAAAATGTACACTTCTTTTATATTTTCTGAAAGAATGTGTGTCATACTAGTATTTAATTCTAACTCAACTATTTATAAAACTTAGTGATGACATCTGGACACAGAATTTTCTTTGTTGGAACATTTTAAATTATGAATTCAATTTCTTTAGTAGGAATAAGGTTATTAAGATTTTCTATTTCCTTTTATGTCAGTTTTATTAATTTGTATCTGTGAAGGAATTTAAATATTGTATCTAATTTGTCAATTTTAATGACATAAAATTGTTTATAGTAATTTTAATTATCTTTTGTAATGTCTGTTGATTATCTAGTGATGACTCCACTTTCATCCTTGTTATTGGTAAATTAGAGCCTTTTTTCATCTCTTGATCAGCCTACCTAGGAATGTATCAATTTTATTTATCTTTTCAGAGGATAAGCTTTTAGTTTCATTGATTTTTCTCTATTTTTTTTTTTTTTTTGCTAATTTACCAACATTTTCTATTTCGTTATTATTTCCCTTTATTTCCTTTTCATTTGATGTGATCTCATTTTGATCACTTCCTAGATTGGAAAGTTATAACATTACTTTTAAACCTTTTTCCTTCTCTAGTAGAAATCTTTAAAGCTATAAAGAATTTCTCCTTAAGCACTGTTATAAGTGCATCCTACAATTTTTGATGTACTATATTTTCATTTTCATTCATTTCTCAATGTTTTTAAATTACTCTTGAGATTTCTCCCTTGCCTCATGGGTACTATTCAAATATATTCATTGATTGCTAATTATTTGGGAATTTTCTATTTTTTTTTAATGTTTACCTATTTTGATAGAGAAGGTGAGAGAGAGTGGGGTAGGGGCAGAGAGAGAGAGGGGGAGAGAGAGAATCCCAAACAGGCTCCATGCTGTCAGTGCAGAGCCCAGCATGGGGTTCGATCCCACAAACTGTGAGATCATGACCTGAGCCGAAATCAACAGACGCTTAACTGACTGAGCCACCCAGGTGCTCTGAGATTTCCTTGTTATTGATTACTAATTTTATTCCATTGTAATCAGAAAACAGATATTTGATTATTTCACCTCTTTTAAATTTATTGTGTATTTTTCATTATCCAGGGTATATCTTTGTGAAGGTTCTATGTGCACTTGGAAAGAATTTCTGTTCTGCAGTTCTTGTGTGGAGTTGGTTGACAGTGTTGTTTTTGAATATGTTTATTTCCACCTTAACTGTCAGTTAAAGAAAGAGGAGTGTTGAGATCACAGACGATAATTACAAATTTGTCTACTTCCTCCTGTTTGAATGACATATATCTTTACTTTTTCATTTAACCTGTGCATGTCTTTACATTTAGAATGTGTTCTTTTGTAGACTGCATATAACTTGCTTTTGCTTTATTAATATAATCTGACAATTTCTGCCTTTTATTTGGAGTGTTTAGACAATTATATTTAATATAAGTAGCAATAGTTTGGAATTGCAATCTATCATCCTGTTGTGTATTTTATTATTCCATCATTTTACCCATATTTTTATTCTTTTTTTTCTTCTTTTCCCTTCTTATTTTGGTATGAGTATTTTTAGAATTCAGTTTTATTCCATCTTTGGCTCAAAACTACATAACTTTATTTTATTTTTATAGTGATTTCCAGCATTTAAATATTTATATTGTCATAACATTTACATGTATACCCTAAACATAATGTTTTACACATATCAGACCCTTATATTGATAGTCTCCTTTATTCTTTCTCCATCCTTTGTCTTATTATTGCATACCTTTATACATATATATACATATATATATATATATGTATGTATATATATATATGTGTGTGTGTTATAAATTCTAAAACGTTTGCTTTTAACAGTTGACTTTTAAATACAAGTTTAAATGAGACAAAACATGTCTTTTATAGTTACTGACATATTTACTATTTCTGGCATTCATCATGCCTTTGTGTGGGTACAGATTTCCATCTGGTGACACTTTCCTTTGGCCTAAAGAACTTTCTTTGACATTTCTTGTAATGCAGAATTGTTAGCATAGATTTTCTAAGTTATTATTTGTGCAAAAATTGTCTTATATTCATTTTGGAAGGACAATTTCTTTGGTATTTAATTTGGTCTTGACAGGGTTTTTTTTTTTTTCCTCCGAGATGGACTAAAGAGAAATTGGCATAATTCTTATTTTTCTTCTCTCATATTAAGCAGGTCTTTTTCTCTTCAGCATTATTTAAGATTTTCTTTTAAAGGGTTTCAGAAATTTGAATTTGGTGTGTCTGGGTCTGATTTTCTTTATATTTCCTCAGTTTGTGGTTTCATAAGTTTCTTGAATTTGTGAATATAATTCTCATAAACTTTGGAAAGATTTTGACCATTTGTTTTTTGCAATATAATGTCTGCTCCCTCCTCTTCTCTTCCCTTCTGGCCTTCCAATTGCATGAGTGTTCAGCTGCTTGGTTTTCTCCCATATTTCACTCCTTCTTGGTCTATTAGTTTTCAGTATTTCCCCCCACCCCCTTTGCTACAGTTTGGATAATTTTTTTGTTATGTCTTCAGGTTTATTTATGATTTACTATAATGTCTACTTTGATTTTAAATCTATTAGTGAATTTTCCTTTCAGATATTGTATTTTTTATATTTAGAAGTTCCATTTGTTTTTTTTAATTCAAATTTCTTTTCTCCTACCTTTATGGTTTCCTTTCAGCTAATTTAATTCTGACTCTGAATAATATTTTGCTGTTTCTTTATATGTCTATTCATGGTTTAGTTAATATCAGATATTCTGAATATTCCATTCTGGAGAATCTGGATTTTGCTATCTTCCTTTAAAAAGTACAAAAAGTTGGGGCGCCTGGGTGGCTCAGTCGGTTGAGCGGCCGACTTCGGCTCAGGTCATGATCTCACGGTCCGTGAGTTCAAGCCCCGCGTCGGGCTCTGTGCTGACAGCTCGGAGCCTGGAGCCTGTTTCGGATTCTGTGTCTCCCTCTCTCTGACCCTCCCCCGTTCACGCTCTGTCTCTCTCTGTCTCAAAAATAAATAAACGTTAAAAAAAAAAATTAAAAAAAAAAGTACAAAAAGTTGTTTTGGCAAAGAGTTAATTTACTTGAGTTTACTTTGTTCCTTTAGAGTCTAGAGAGTTTAATAGATTAAGCTCTATTTAGTAGAATTTACTTTAAGGTATAATTGGAGATTTCTGCTGAATATCCCATGATTCCATTAGCTCTGTCATCTCTCACTTGCTAGATCTTGAACCCTGTGTAAACTCTGGGATTTGTTTGGTTTATAGCTCTGAGGTAGTTCTTTTTTCCTTCCTTCATCTTGTGGGGTTTCATCTCACAAACATACAGTTAGACTTAAGGGGACCTTTATACAGATTTCTAGAACTCTTTCTCTACAGGTACTTTCTTCCTGATTCTTTGCTTCAAAAATTCTAGTTATCTCAATTTCCCTACACTTCAATCTCTATATTCTTCACTAAGATAAACAACCATTTTTATGTTTTTGTTCTTCTGTGTACCAGAGTTCAGAAATTGCATCTAGGGAGAAAATGAGAAAACTATAGAAATCATCTCGTTGTTTCCCCCCTTTTCAGGAATCATGTGTCTGTGCTGCATGGATGTCCAATGACTAGAAACATTTGTATAAGGATTTTTTCCAGTTTAATATTTCTTCACAGTTCTTTATATTTATACAGTGGGAAAGAAAGCCTCAGAGCAATGGAGGAAGAAATCTCCTTACTTTTACTGTTTCCTTCCTGGTACTGTCTACCTTCTTATACCATGACGATTTTATGATTTCCATTCTGTGTCTAGGTATTTATAATTTAACTTTTCTTGAGTGCTGAGAACGTTTCATGATCTATGTGCTTTACACATATCATATAATCTAATCACATGCTTTTTAACTCTGTATGTATTAGCCTCAAGCAAAGTTTTTAAATGTTTTACTTTTTTTAATGTTTATTTGAGAGAGAGAGAGAACAAGCATGTGACCACATGTGTGGGAGCAGGGGAGAGGTAGAGAGAGGGAGACAGAGGATCCGAGGCAGACTCCGCACTGATAGCAGAGAGCCCGATGCGGGTATGAACTCACAAACCATGAGACCATGACTTAAGCTGAAGTCTGACACTTAACCAACTGTGCCACCCAGGCGCCCCTATTAAATGTTTTTCTAGTATTCTTCTCATATAAACTTTTACCTAACAGCAGGTGGTTGTCTTTATTTAAAAGCAAATTAAGGGATAAAACATATATTAGCTACTTTTAAAAATTAACCTCTTCTTTAATAGAAAAGATAGATTATTGGACAGTATGATTGTATATGCTTTCAACTGTGTTCTTAAGCAGAAATTTTATGTGGTAATTTTAATAGGGCCTAAATTGCCATCACTGTCTTTCTTACTTATTTTCTAATTGTAGCTATTTTTGGATGAATTTTGGGTAATTGCAGCCTCTTCTACAACAAATGAAAAGTCATCAGTTAATTTTAAATTATAAACACAGAACCATGTTTTTATTACTTTATTATGCTGGTGCTATTCTCTCTATAATAGTAAACATTTTGGTAGGTAGTTGTTCTTCTATGAAGGAAGAGATATCAAATTGAAAATTATGAAAAATGTTTATAATGAAATCATAGTTCAGATTGCATTTTCTTTTTGAGCCAACTATCAATATTTGCCAATTGTGTGGTCTGGTAATAAGTACCTCTTAATATTCTATTCAAGTGCTCTTTCTTCTTCAGTGTAACCTCTTCAGGAACTAAAATTAAGTATTCTATCCAAATAAGACATTGTATAAACAAATACTCTAGCCCAAATAATACAGTTTAATCTTTTAAAGTATTTTAGACAATGTTGTTCAGTTTCTGTGTGTTTGTGTGTGCGCCTGTCTGTATGTCTGTCTCGCTTTCCTTATAAATTTATGTTCACTGAATGTTTTATTTAATTTACCTGCCAATTCCTGCAGAGCTCTTAGGGTAGTAGATTAAGTTTGTTTTATAAAATTTAGGTACTACTTACTATTATTTGGCATCCCTGGTGACTGCCATCTGTGAAAATTTTCAGGAAATAATCTCTTGCCGAACACTTACCTTTTCGTTTCAATGACTTAAAATCCTGCATAAAAGCAGTTTAGAACCTCTGCATTTCAATTGTTCTTTCAACCAGTTATATATATATATACACACACACACACACACACACATATATATATATGTGTATGTGTATATATATACACATACACATATATATATGTGTGTGTGTGTGTGTGTGTGTGTGTGTGTATATATATATATATATATATATATATATATATATAATTTATTGTCAAATTGGCTAACGTATGGTGTGTACAATTTGCTTTTGGTTTTGGGGGTAGATTCTCATGGTTCATCGCTTACATACAATACCCAATACTCGCCCCACAACAACAGCAACGTGGATGGAACTGGAAGGTATAATACTGAGTTAAATAAGTCAGTCTTTCAACCAGTTTAAAGTTAATTTTCTAGACTCTGACCTACTAGTACTCCACCGATTCCACATTCTTCAAGAGATGTCCAAAAAGTATAGGAGCTTGTGATAGATGTACTCATTTTGCCCACTAATATGGAAGCAAAGACATTATTAGAGTGCATTGAACTGGGTGTCTATTAATGAAGTTTTAAGAGCAATCATTGACTGTTTGACTTTGTGGAATGGCTGCAAGGACAGCATAATCAGAGTACCATGAGGAATCTGATGGGCACCTCACACAATCAATATTGTAGTTTTTCTGTATTCTATCAATCAGTGCTTTCTATTAACATGTTGTTTTAAAGGTGCTTGGTGTCAGGCGGAGTTAAATTTACTCTTCAGTCAGTCATTGACTATGTATAGAAACTTGACCCAATCATAGCTTTTAGAGCCTTAGTTCCTTTGTCTTTTAAATAGAGATAATAATTCTGCCTAGAAAAATTATGATGAGAGCCAAATTGGGTAATATATATATATGTAGTGCCTGATACATTATTTGGCAGGTTGTAGATGTCTCAACAAATAGTAATTGCTATTTCATCATCATTATTTTCTACACTATAACTCAAATTTGTAATAATGACACTGAGCTACTGCAACTCTCTGATCATGAGAAGTCACATTGTATAAAACTATAGTTTGGATGTAAAAGTGTATGCTATTAAAATTCTTGGTTTTTAAAAAGTGTCATCCGTTTTAACATACATGTTTCTACTTATTCAACAGAAATACCTCTCTTTACATATAAGATACTGGGTTTTACTGTGTATTTAGATGCTTTTTTATTAGAGTTTGAAGGAATATACCCAATTATTTTTTAGGAAATTTAATTTTTAGGAACTTAATCATTCCTATTCTTTTAAATATAAGTGCATTTTTTATGTTGGAAACATTTATTATATAATTTTAAACTTCAGTTATGTGGTTAACTCTTACATGGTGCTTACTCTATTACAGTCCATGTGCCAAGTTTATAGGCATCATCTCATTTATTTAATTTAACATAGTATTCCTGTATTAAGAATTAATGGTGTTTATAGAAAAGAAAATGATTTGTATTTCCCTGGTAAGGAGCGACGTTGAACATCTTTTCATGTGCCTGTTGGCCATCCGGATGTCTTCTTTAGAGAAGTGTCTATTCATGTTTTCTGCCCATTTCTTCACTGGGTTATTGGTTTTTCAGGTGTGGAGTTTGGTGAGCTCTTTATAGATTTTGGATACTAGCCCTTTGTCTGATATGTCATTTGCAAATATCTTTTCCCATTCCGTTGGTTTCACCTCACGCCAGTCAGAGTGGCCAAAATGAACAAATCAGGAGACTATAGATGCTGGAGAGGATGTGGAGAAACGGGAACCCTCTTGCACTGTTGGTGGGAATGCAAATTGGTGCAGCCTCTCTGGAAAGCAGTGTGGAGGTTCCTCAGAAAATTAAAAATAGACCTACCCTATGACCCAGCAATAGCACTTCTAGGAATTTATCCAAGGGATACAGGAGTACTGATGCATAGGGGCACTTGTACCCCAATGTTTATAGCAGCACTCTCAACAATAGCCAAATTATAGAAAGAGCCTAAATGTCCATCAACTGATGAATGGATAAAGAAATTGTGGTTTATATACACAATGGAATACTACGTGGCAATGAGAAAGAATGAAATATGGCCTTTTGTAGCAATGTGGATGGAACTGGAGAGTGTGATGCTAAGTGAAATAGGCCATACAGAGAAAGACAGATACCATATGGTTTCACTCTTATGTGGATCCTGAGAAACTTAACAGAAACCCATGGGGGAGGGGAAGGAAAAAAAAAAAAAGAGGTTAGAGTGGGAGAGAGCCAAAGCATAAGAGACTGTTAAAAACTGAGAACAAACTGAGGGTTGATGGGGGGTGGGAGGGAGGGGAGGGTGGGTGATGGGTATTGAGGAGGGCACCTTTTGGGATGAGCACTGGGTGTTGTATGGAAACCAATTTGACAATAAATTTCATATATTAAAAAAAAAAAAAGAAAATGAAAAAAAACCTCAGAATCTTATTGGCTTAGGAAATTGAAAACTCTAGACAATTATTAATATGTTAAAAATAAAGAAATTATTTGAATGATTATTATAGTGTCCTAAGCTGTTAGATTTTGGAGATCTAATCATGAATATAGATAGTATCCTATAAAAAATGATATACCTCTGATAAATCTTTTGATTTATTCTTCTTAGGAAGTAGTTACAATAATATTCTTAAATATTCAGCAACCCACTTTCAAATATTTTATAGTATTTCATACTTCATTTTACACACTTTAATCTTTTAAATAAATGTCTCTTTGAAATTTTCTTATAGTAATAACTTTTTTTTTTAAAGTTTACAAAGTATTTAGTACTTCAAAGTTAACTATATTAGGAAACTGTCCCATTATTTTTGCCTTCTTTTGGAGCTTTTACATGCAGAGTTCATGTGTGTATGTGTGTTTAAGTCAATCACTTCAGTTATAAAGAGTGTGTGATTGACAAGCAATATAGTCAATAACTAGACAGGTAAATTCTTTATATTTGTCGCCACAAGCTGATGACTTAAATGTTCTGTGATAAGATCTAACCTCTTATTTCCTGTGCTTTTCTCTTTAATTTTTTCTGCTACCCTGTATAGTAAGTCATCAACAGCAGCTAACTCTCTGCCTATTAATACCGAACCTTACTTTAATAAAGTAAATGGTATCATAATGTTAATATCTTTATACAAGGAATAATCTTATATACTAAGGATAAACAAAATCTGATGTCACAGAATCCCCACTTAAAAGATACTTCGGAAGGTATTGAATCCAGGTTTTGTTCTTGTTTTTATTTTATTTTATTTTTTTGACACACAACGTTGTATCAGTTTCAGGTATTCACCTTCTCTATACCTTATGCTATACTCAACACAAGTTCAGTCTTTAAAAAAAAATTACATTTATTTGTGGATTGTCCCAATAAGTAGTTGTGCATCCCCTATTTGAACATTAATGTTTAAACTGAAAGAATAGAGTTTTTAAATTAAAAAAATTGCTAGTTTTTATTTTCAGAGATCTAGTTGTCATAACTTTTTTTCTTGTAATGACTCAGATGGACCTCTAATTGACAAAATATATTCAAGAACACATGTTCCATTGTTTCGAAATAAACCTGGCTTGCAAATTAAATTTGACCACTTACCACTCCTCCCATCCTTTTTTCTAGCTCCTTCAAGCCCTTAGATTCACACATAAGGGAACACACAGAATGCAGACATTGGTATGTACTCTTCATTCTCGGGCTACTTTCTAAACTGCTTTTTTCTGCTCTTTGTTTTCACTACATCATCCTTGGTTTTCTCTTTCCAACCTTAGCTATTTCCCTTGGACTTGATGCCCATTGCTAGTATCTAGAGCCCTGGCTCTTGTTGATGGTTATTCTCATTTACTAAAAACACGTGCCATCTTAGAACCCAATAGTTACTCCTCTTCTCCTAAGGCTGTATCCTCAGAACCCTCTGCTTCACCTGGTCCTTTATCAGCACCCACATATTTTATATCATGCCTCATAGGCTTTCTTGTTTTTGCCTCTCCTGTGGGTCATTTTCTAGTTGAGCCACACTTGCATACCTATAGAAGCCTAGAATTTTATTGGAGTATAATTTTCATTTTCCTGGCTCCCTGAGTATCATATCTTTCTTGAGGCTCAGGTTTCAGCAAATAGCTTTGTAACTTTTGTACACCCATCGTTTGTTTCCCACCAGAAAGTGTTTCTAGCCTGAAGAAAACTTCACCAGATTTGGTGAGCATATTGCATGAGTTAAAAACAAGGATAGTTGAGTTTTGTTTTTTTTTTCTTCTAATTCTTTTACTCAGCATTTGGAATGTAGAAACGTAAGTTATCCTTTTGGAGATTACTTTCTTTTCTTTTTTTTTTTCTAGAAAGAAATCATACCTCTCTTAGCTACCTGAATATGGAGCAGGTAATGTTTAACCAAAACTGCTTTAATTCGTCAAAAAGTTTTAACTATAAACAGTGAAATGAGTTAAGGTTTCAGTTGTTCCTTATTTTCCATTAGTATTAATTTTATATTGGTAAATTAAATGTTGATATAATGTGTAATTCATATCAGAAAATAAATTAGAACATAACATTAATTTTAAAAATAACAGTATATGCAAAGGGAATATTTAGTGAATTTAGGACACTCCCCCCACCCCCCTGCCCTCCCGGGACCATTGTATTAACTACTCTAAGTTAATGAATAACTCATTTCTTATTTTATTTAATTATTTCTAAAAGTCTGCCAGAAACACGCATGCTGGTTTAAAGAATAGGATAATAGCAATTTTCTTCTCAAAAGGATCAAGAGACAGTTTCCTATACTCAATGGTTTCTTAAAGTACATTGTTCAGTTGGGATTATAGCCAGTTATTTTTTAGTAGCTCACTAAAAGTGTATTACTCACACACATTTAGGTGAGGGTTAATAGTAAAAATGGTTGAAGAACCTGTCTATAGGAATGAATGAATTCGTTTTCTAGGACTATTGTAACAAAGTACCCAAAACTGGATGGCTTAAATCACAGAAATTTATTGTCTCACTGTTCTGAGGCCAGAAGTCAAAGATCAAAGGCAGTAGTGCCCTGTTTCTTCTGAAAGCATTAAGGAAGCATCTGTGGCAGACCCTAGCTTTTGGTAGTGCCTTGACTTGTGGTAGCATAACTTCAAATTTCACGTAACAGTCTCCCTATATGTACATCTGTCTCTGTTTTCAAACATCCCCCGTTTTTTTTGGAGGACATCAGTTGTACTGGATTGGGGCCCACATTAATGACCTCATGTTATATTGATGGCATCTTTAAAGACTTTTCTCCAAAAAAATAATAAGGTACCGAGGATTAGGACTCTAATATGTATTTTTGGGAAGACATAATTCAACCCATTATATAGGAAGTAGTACAGCTTATTGAAAAGAAGTTATATTAAATTCTTATGGGACTTCTTGTCCTATTTTAAAAAATCTTCAAGGAATATACTTGCTTGTTTAAACAAGAATAAGAATAAGCGGAGTGCCTGGGTGGCTCAGTAGGTTAAGCATCTGACTCTTGGTTTCAGCTCAGGTCATGATCATGAGTTCAAGCTCCACATAAGGCTCTGTGCTGATTGTGCAGAGTCTGGGATTCTCTCTCCCTGTCTCTCTGCCCCTCTGCCCACTTGTGTTCTCTCTCTTTTTCTCTTTCTCAAAATAAACTTTAAAAATAGGAATAAGCAATTTTGTTCTCAGAAGATCAAGAGATAGTTTTGTATATTTGATGGTCTCATAAAATACATTGTTCAATTTGGACTATACCCATTTATATCTTAGATTCTATTATTTTGGACAAAAAAACCCCCAAATTTTTAAGCTGTAAAAACATGGAAATTAGTGGTCACATATTATTTAAGGTAGCCTATTTTCTATATTATAAAATCTTTAGTATATAAAACTATTCAGTTAAGTGGGTAAATAAAATTTAATTTTAAAAGTTAGAAAATATATTGGATTAGTTTTGTCAAAATATCGTAATTTCCAAGTTCTATTTTTAAATTAAAAATAGTGTAATATTTTTTACATTTGCATGAGAAAAATTCTGAATGAAATAAGATAGATCTGTGTGGATGTGATAGGACCACTCTGAATTGAAGATATTCTTTATAGGGGAAATGTTGTATTGGGGTTGGCTAAAAGTGTATGTATGTATATCTTTAAATAACTTATGAAAACCAATATTGTTGTAGTCAATTTCACCTTCATCCTCTCAGTGATATTAGATGATGTTTTGACTATGACCATACATGGCTATCTTAAAAATGAATCAGATTGCTCACGTCTGCTGATTATTTTAAAACTTTAAAGAAATGGCATATTTAGAGAGAAAATACAGCATATAATCTTATGGTAATAATTCTGTTATTATGAAAATCTGCCAGGTATAAAAGCAGAATATATAGATTTACTTTCTGAATTTGACCCATCATTTCTTACATGACTTTCCAAAGTACTAATTTTATTGTCAAAAGAATCATTTGTCCTAAATATAACTTACTCTGAAAACATTAATAACTTTAGGTTAATGATACTTGACATTTTTTCATAAACAGTGGGTCATGAGAGAAAAAAGGAAAAAGCTAGATAGTCCTCAAATAATAATTACTCCTTGAATAATTAAAAAAAATCAGATCTTTCAGAAACTAAAAAAAAAAAAAAAGCAACCTTTAGTAAAATGAGGTTTCCAAAGAGAAGGTACATGTAATTCCCAATTATACCTACACAAAGTATTTCTTTCAGAATAGCTAAGAGTGAGAAAACAAATGCATAATATGCATAAATAAATGTATTTATTACATAGCTTGTTTTTACTTTTTTAAAAATTTTATTTGTTTTTTGAGAGAGAGCATAAATATGGGAGAGGCAGAGAGAGGAGACAGAGGATCTGAAGCAGGATCTGTGCTGAGAGGCTGTGGGCACAGAGCCCGATGTGGGGCTCCAGCTCACACATAGGGAGACCATGACCTGAGCTGAAGTTGGAAGCTCAATCGACTGAGCCACCCAGGCGCCCCTTATTTTTATTTTAAAACATATCTAAGCTTTATATTCATCAGGTTGGTTCAGATCATACAAAAGGGCAAGGAGTCTCTGTGAATCAGGAAATTGTTCTGCATTAACTCAGCCGTCAAAGAGTCTGCGCTTACATTAAAACATTCAGTCTACTGGGACTTAATTTGGTCATCTCTGAAATGGTAGGGTGTTTTCTGATTTTTCTTTTAAATATAAAATTCTATGATTCTGTTTTCTACTTAAACTCAATAGACTAGTAAGATAAATTTATTTATAGGGAACACAGATTATATTTGAGCAGGTACATATAGTTTTATGTCTGGACTTAGATTTTAGGTAGGAATCCAAAGTAACGTCATTGGTTTTGTGTTTTTGTGTACATGCTTGTGTGCATGCATGTGTGCTTGTGTATATGTGTGTGTGTTTTCTCCATTAGGATTGTCAGAGCCAGTTCTCCTTTGCTTATCTTAAAACCATACAAGAAACGAAGAGACACTTAATAAATTTGCTCTTTAATTTTCTGATGCACTGTCAGAATTTTGATGCGAATGAGGAGAAACCACTATTTTTTTCTTTAAGTTGTTGGAAGGCTGAGAAGAGCTGTGCTGCCAGGCTCTGAGAAGCCTGGGGTTCATGAGACCCCGGGAGACACTGACAGTAGAGTTCCAGAATATGGAAGGTGAGGGAGAGCACTGCTGTGTGTGAGAACACCATGTCCCCCCCACCATCATTCCTAGGAGATAAGGGTTCCGAAGCAGGTGACTTGAATACCCTCTCCCGTGACTCAAAATTCCCCATACATTTCAATCCATCCTTCTGGAATGACTGCTTCGTATTTTCTGAAGATGTGTGAAGAAATAGATACTTATCCTAAGAGCATTATTTGTTCCCATTTGCTTTTTGTTCAGTCAGCTGTACTAGTATTTTGAAAGTCATAGAGAACATTAACAAAAATTAACTATATATTTACATATTTGGAGAGTAAGGCTGTTTAGATTTGCCAAAATAAGTCCATTTGTTTTTTGACAAAATCTTAATTTAATTTGTCTAGCCAATAAAGTAAAATACAGCATACAAATTTTTACTTTAATCCTAAATTGTGTCCACAAAGCTAATTAAGTATTAATGTATGCTTATCTTCCTTGGATATTTTTATTACTTCTAACATGTCAGTTTTTTTAGAGAATTGACAAAATTATTTTTTTCTTCCCCTCAACAAAATAGAAGTTAGTGAGGAGATTGTGTTTCCGATGAGACTCTTTTGTCATGAGCATAATATGAAAATACTGGCTAGTACAACTGACTATTTCAGTGTCTGCTTTAATTATCACACATTTTATGTGACTGTGAGGATTGTTATTGAGTCTCCAAAAGACTGAAATAAATTACTTGGCTCTACTGTAGACTGCTTTAACCTCAGAAAACAGATGTGTCCAAAATTAGGACCAATAGTTTCCAGAGAATAAAATCAAAGACCTTGAGAGTTCATCTGGTCCATCGTCCTATGTTCAGTAAAGGTTGATTGTCCAGTTGCTTCTGAAAAGTCTTCAGGGACAGAATTTTTCTGCATTAAGTGGATGTTCTTCTAATTATAAAAGATGCTTGTACATGCCAAATATAATCACAATTGGATTTCAACAATCAGACAAAACCCAGGAAACCACATCAATTTAGAAATGTGTCATTACATTGCATATTTTTTATAAACCCAGAACCAGAAATTTTAATTATTTTTGTTTTTATTTTTGATTTTGTTATTCCCATTGATCTTGTTGTGCTTGGTTGATATTTTCCCTAACTCTACATAACTCTACATAAGTATATGCTTTATCAGTTCCCCAGTAAAAATAGCTTTTTAACCTAAGCTTTTCCTCCCTCTCTTCTATGAAATACAAACTATGCCATGATATCTTGCTCATATAGTCTTCCTTTAACCTCTGACAGTGGCCATCAGGTACACTGTACAATGGCAGGTTGAAAACCCATTTGATCAATAGGGATGTGTTATGAAATATCCTCCCCCAACACAGAATGCCTTGTTTCCATTTTCAGAATTCATTTAAGGTTCTTATCTTTATTACTTATATGACCTCTGTCAGTGCATTTATAACTCAGATATTGGTTTGCATAGACCTGTGCTTTCCTCCAGCCCTTGGCCTGATTTTTTCCCCTTTCCCTTCCCAAGTTTCAATCAATGACACATTCTAATGACCATACATACATGGCCTAAACCAATTGATAACCTTAAACAAATTTTCTTTGTTATTTAAATTAGTGTCCTGAACTTTCACATTCTAGTCTCACATTCATCTCTATGATCAAGTGACTAAATACCTTATTTCTGCTAAGCCCTAACCTGTTCCTCAAATGTTCCTTAAGATGAACTATTTAGACCTATGATGATTTTTTTGGTGTTCAAATCTTCTTTGAAGCTTTATATATTTATATATGATGTGTGTGTGTGTGTATATATATATATATATATATATATATATATATGATGTATATATATATATATATGATGTATATATATGATATATGTGGGTGTGTGGGCATATACACACACATATATATATATATATGTGTGTGTATATGTGTATATATATGTATATATTTTTTAATTTTAGAGAGAGAGAGCTCATGAGTAGGGTTGATGGGCAGAGGGAGGGAGGGAGGGAGGGAGGGAGAGAGAGAGAGAGAGAGAGAGAGAGAGAGAATGAGAATCTTAAGCAGGCTCCACCCTCAGTGTGGAGCCCCATGTGAGGTTCGATCCCATGACCCTGGGATCATGACCTGAGCTAAAATCAAGAGTCAGACACTCAACCGACTGAGCCACCGAGGTGCCCTGATACTTACATTTAATATTTTTTATTATGTTTCAAATATTGATTGTATTGTGCCATGTATTTTTCAAAGTGACTTACCTGTGTGAGTCATATCTCCTTAGTGACACAGCAAACTCCTTGAGTATCAAAATTTTCCTATATAACTGTATATATAACTTCCTGTTCCTTAATTCCTAGCATGGTTCAGAAAACAGAATATGCTCAATAAATGTTGAATTATTAGTCTGTCCAGTTTATATATCAGCAGATACTTACATGGTTCCTTGTCTGCCTAATACTGTGTTTCTTTTCTTGCTTAATTATAATAAAAATAAATCCTTTAGAGGCTCTTTTTTTTAAGCTGACAAAGATTGAAGTAGGTCTTACAGTGGAGAATCAGATGCATATTTTGGTCGGTTTTCCTTTTAAACTAGGGAAAACTTAAGTCATTGAAAACAAGAAGAAGCACCAAATTAGAATCTCTTAGGTAAAGCTGTAGTCCTAGCATTAGAATTACTAACTGCAAATGCCAAATTTAGTAGCAAGAGGCAGTAATTGAGGTGCTGTTCCTAGAGCCAGAGGGTTGAGAGCCACAGGGTAGAAGCAAAACAAATGTAATTGGGGCATGTGTATGAAATATTGTCCAGGTGGAGCGTGAATGTTCCAAAATGGTTTCAACGCTAATTAGAGTCAATAGTTTCCACAAAAATCAAGTTGGGAAATCTGGATCATGTATTGAGATTGTGTACATAGACACAAATTAGCTGAATGATTCCAGAATCCACAGCTCTTCTCTGGTAGCGTGGCCAGTGCCTGGTAGTGTTCCGTTAAATGCACTGCTTCCTATTTGTTCCGTAGGGTTTAATTACCGCACAAGATGGACTGTGCTCCCATAGGAGAAATGCATTCCACTACAGTTTTTTTGTTGTTGTTTGTTTTTTGTTTTTTTTGTTTTTTTTTTTTTTTAGCTTTGGATTGTTACGTGATGAGTCATCCCAGAGAAACTCCATGCTTCTAGTTGGCAGAACACTTTGGGAACTGCTTTAAAGAAAGGTGTTAAATAAATCCAATCCAATATAACATCCAGTTTAGCTGATGTTATGTTCCAGTGTTCTAAGGCTGTGGAGTGACACAGAGTGGTAAAAGCCTTTTATTCCCCAATATTGTTTGAAAATTTTGAATGTTCCATTTATGGCAGTACCTAATACAGTACCAGCTAAATGTTTATTAAATATCCTGGTTATTAATTTTTCCTGTTATTTCTGAAGCGTTTACTTGAAAAAGAAACATAGTTAAATCTTCTCTTGTTTAGTGTATAAAATGCTCTAGGAAGTAAATATCCTTTTCCTGAAATTTGATTTACATTCCAAATTTTAAGATAAAGCTAATTGAAATAACTCAACCACATAAATCAAATTAACTTGAAATTCAAATCTGATTTTTTAAAAATCTCACTGTAAACAAAGGATAACCTCATATGCATAATGAGGTAAAGGATTAAGACAGACATTTAGTTAATTCAAGCTAAAAATTTCCTTTCCCGTAACTTCAATGAATATTTTAAGCAAAAGTACTAGAGTCTAAATTATCTGGAAAGCTGCCTTAGCTTTTCATGGAATTTCTTCATGGATGTAAACCCTGACAATATTACTTTTCTAAAAAGATTCATAATTTACATTTTAGTATTTGTCACACACCATTAAGTTTACAGACTCCTATTTCCATCCTTCCATTAATTAAAATAGTCCTTCTAGACAGAGGGATTAATGGTTATTTTTAAAGTAAGGAAATACCCACCTCATAATTATAGGTCGCAAATGTGATCCTTAAGCCATAGCAATTTTTAAGCATTATCAATTTAACTTCAGACATGGCAATTTTGGAGGAGTTTGGCTTTTAGTCCCTTCATTAAAGCTTCTGTATTTAGCAAATACTCTCTGCAAACTAAGAGCGATGATGAGCAAAGGCCAGGGTTACGGCTACCTAACTCTCTTGTCTTTCGCTATTTTAAAGTAGAGATTTGTCACAAGGCAAACTTTAATTAGCTTATTGTTCTTAGGCTATTTTATTGCTATAGTGCAATGGTTCTTAAAATTGGTTTGTATCAGAATCATTGGTGATATTTTTAAGAATTGTCCACCTCAGATTCCCACTATTGCCCTACTGAACCCAAATGAATCTGTGGTAAAGTGAGTCTCAGGTATCTATGTTTTACAGAGTCTCCCAGATGAGCCTGATGGATAGTAGAGGTGAGGACCACTACCAGCTCATGAGAGGGTGGCCAGTCAAAAAGAACTCACAGACCGAACTTGAAAGTACATTGGAGTATTTATTTCAGAAAATATTCAAATTAAAGTTTTTTACCAATATTTACAGTGATTATTGCTGGCTTAGTTGCCAGTGAGAGTAATTACCCTTTTTACTTTTATCTCTATTCTGAACTTATATTTAATTTTTATTTTAGAGACAGCATGAATATGAGCGGGGGCAGAGAGGCAAGGGAGGAGGAGAGAAAGAGGGAGGGAGGGAAAGAGAGAGGGGGAGGGAAGAGAGAGAGAGAGAGGGAGAGAATCCTAGGCAGGCTCCATGCTCAGCTCAGATCTTGACACAGGGCTCGATCCCATGGCCCTGGGATCATGACCTGAGCTGAAGTCAAGAGTCAGACACTCAACTGACTGAGCCACCCCAGCGCCCCTCTATTATGAGTTGAAAGATATACAAATATCACATCAAAATGGCATTATTGCTGTGGAATGCAAAACTAGTTAGAGATGAACTGTAGCTAGAAACTACTTTGAAGATCTCCTAGGTGATTGAGGAAAATTAGCAGTGTCCAAGGATGCGTAAAAACAACCGATTTTCTGAATTTTGCTTCTTTTGGGGCAAAGAAACCCAAAAGACACTGAGATCTAATCTCTTCACAATGTCTGGAAAATATGAAGTGCATGTATCTAAGATGAGAAAAGAAAATTCTGGCTTTTTAAAGAAAGAATAATGAATACCCTAACAAAGAGGAAATGATCATAGGGAAAGTGATTTTTAAAAGTTAGTGTATTTTGTGAATTCACTCTACTGAGAGATTGTATTTTTTTCAGAAATTTTGATGAACCATTTATTTTTTCCAAATTGTATTCACTGTTAAGAGGATAGTCACACCCTTAGCAGAGTCTGTTTCCTTTCAGGCAAAGCAAGAAGAGGCTACTACTGATTCTAACAAATACATTTCAGGGAGCACAGGAGCTGCAGTAAGGCTGAAATGGGCAGTGTTGCTCTGTGTCTCAGAATGATGATGCCTTCTCACTGCTGTTGCTGATGTCTTACTAACGAAGGTGCAGGGAATGGTTAACTCTCTTTTACAACCGGCCAAAGAAAGACATTTATGCTTGCTCCCAGTCTCTGTCTCTGTCTTTTTCTCTCCCTTCTTACTTTTAAGCACCTTGTTCAATGATCTTCACTTCAAGGCAGATGCCTTGACCTAAGTAGATTACTGAGGATGCATGAAGGACACAGCCAGCTCGCCGTGCTTTTCAAGGAAGAGATTTGGCTCCAAATAGGACACTAAGCTTTTCAGCCTTCTGCTTATTTACCTAGTCAGCAGGATGCAATGTCTCTGGGTGCTTAGTGGACTCCTGGGGAATCAGAGGAGAAACAAAAGCAGAAGTGGCAGCCGCTGCAAATGTGGGAGTCTATGCCATTAAAGGAAGCAGTTGCTAATAAGGGCCTGTGAGACCTAGGTTTCCTTGGTTTCCATGACAGTTATTAGGTACCATAGAAATTGAATTGTCTCCCACAATGCTCTTAGGGGAGAGGGGGTGCTCCAGTGACAAAGCAGTGCAGTTATGACTTGCAGTAAATCGTCCTTTTGAGAATGCAACACTCCCTGGATTATTTGCTCTTGAATTTCTTCTAAACTCCCTTTCAGTGTGTTTGACATTTTGGCCAGAGACCCTGGCTTCTGCTGCACAGTGTCTCAAACACTATTTTTCCCCCTTTTTGTTTAGAACTGGGCTTGGCAAAGCAAGGATATGAACAATTGTGCAGGTGGGCTACTCAGGGCGAGTGAAGAGATAAGGCATCCAATCAGGGACTGGAGTCCTGCAGCCCTGCCAGTATGCCCCTCCACCAGATTTCCGTAATCCCAGCACGGGAGACTGCCAGCAATGGGAGAAGTTCAGTGGGCAGAAACAAAGAGAAGAACAAGGAAGTCGAGGTAAGAGGAGGTTTGATTTGATAAAACAGGACAGCCAAGCCAACTGTAGCCAGGACTGTTCTTGGAGCCACAGGATATGGCTAAGGCTTAAGAGTAGCTGGCTCCCACTCTCAGTGCGTAGGAGTAGACTGGAAGAGAATCAGTGCTGACTCACAGGCGCATATGAAATGTAACCTCTGTTTTCTGAATGAAGAAAGGAACCAAATCCATAAGGGCACCTGGCTTATGGCTTGACAGATAGAAACTTCTGCCTCTTTTCCTAAACATCCGCAGAGTTGCTTTGGACTTTTATGGCTCATGGGGCGCAACCCAGCTGTCCTGAGTGGCTGTGGACATTGCTGTCATCCATTTTCAGCCCCCGGGGATGTCGGTGTTTGCTAATTTTGCTTACTGCCCATTAAACTAGAATGTGTGAAAATAACTTTCTTAACAAAGTGACAGAGAAGCCAAAGATACGCCAGCTGTGTCACTGAACACATAGCACTAATTAGGATGACGTTTCTCTGTCTCATACGATCTATTGCTCTCTCTATTCATTTGGAATGTATATGTGTATATTACCTTTGTTTGATATGTTTCATTTGCATTTTTCTTCACAAAAAAGCATTATTTGAAACTTACATGGGCTAGAGAAATAGGTTATTCAACTTATCACATTTAGGCCTTATTTGCAGTGAAATTCAGCTGCTGCTGTTCTAACTGCTTGAAAGATCAGATGCTGAGAACTTATTTCAAAGCTTTTTAAGAAAGAGATTGAGCAGGCTCCAGGATTTGGGTGAAAATAATGTAAATGTTGTTGTGCTCCCCTAAAAGGTACCTGGAGATAGGATACCAGAAACTATAATCCTCTTGTTTCTTGAACATAACTTGTTTAGACCTCAGGTCTTATTAATTTTGTAGAAAATGGTCTTTCCCCACCTCCAGTTCTGTGTGTCAGTCTTTTTTTCTCAAGAATAGGTGGTAGGGACAGAAGGCAGTGAAATAAAAACGAAACAAAGCAAAACAAACAAAGCAAATGGGAGTGAAGTGTCAAGAAGTGCCTTAGAGGAAGAGATCAATAAAGTCAAATGAGAAAAGACATTCTTAGCCTCTTTCTACTTTGTTTGAACTGATTTTGAAAATGTCATTGAAGAGCAGTGCAGTCTTGATGTGGCTAGAATTTGTACAGAACTTCAAGGGTTGGTCTAATTTAGCATGAGAAATACTTTTCCCTTAATTTAGTAATTTCCCTGTTCATAGGCACATTGGGTATTTCTGGAGTTTGGGAGAATGAAATATGTTTGTGAAGTGAGTAAACTTATTAGCTTAGTATTAATTGAAAATATTCCCCATAAAATTTTTCTTTCCTTTGACTTGGTAATGTGATTATTAGGACATCAAAGAACTGTCTCTCAAGTTTATTGGTGTGGGATGTGGCGTGAGGGGCACTGATCAGTTGTGAAAATGGATATGGAAATGCTAAAAGCAAGATTTATGAAAGTTATATATTACTCATTATCTGAGTTCTTTGATAGAATTGAAGATAATTTTGAAGGGAACTTCGTAAGAAAATATTAGGCGGCAATTTTGATTGATATCCAGAATTATCAGTCTCTGAGTGATATATGGAAATGAAGACACTGATTCAATTCCATGGGTTACCCTCCCTCACCCCCATTCCACCCTTCACATTTTGTCACCACCAGAACTCTCCTGCTGCTGATGTCTGCTTGGCTGTGAATCAGAGAAAGCTGGGATGGCTTACATGACTTTTGGAAAATATCAAACCAATTTGGTTTTTGGCATGTTAGAAATAATAATGAAATTATTCAACCCCCAAAATAGCTGGAATCTTTAGCCAGATATTGATGTTAAGCCACATCTTCAGATATCCTTACAAACCTTTTAAAGAAGTATTATTCATTATGAGCCAACTGCATTTCTTTTGAAGGCAAATACACTTTATTATGTTACGGTGTGAGTCAGTGGGTATTCTTAAAGGAAAATAAGTGAATTATGAGAAAAAAGAAACTCTTAGCCAACATATTATTTTAAAAAGAGACATAATTCTTGGGATGCCTGGGTGGCTCAGTTAAGCGTCCGACTTCGGCTCAGGTCATGATCTCACGGACCCTGGGTTCGAGCCCCTCATCGGGTTCTGCTTGCACTCTGTCTCTCAAAAGTGAATAAATATTAAAATGTTTTTATTATTTATTTATTTTATTTTATTTATTTTTTAATGTTTTTCATCTTTTTTGAGAGACATAGCACAAGTTGGGGAGGGGCACAGAGAGAGGGAGACACAGAATCTGAAGCAGGCTCCAGGCTCTGAGCTGTCAGTCCAGAGCCTGATGTGGGGCTCAAACTCACGAACTGTGAGATCATGACCTGAGCCTAAGTCAGACACTCAACTGACTGAGCCACCCAGGCGTCCCAACATTAAAATGTTTTTAAAAGAGACATAATTCTGAATACCAGAAAGGGAAGCACTTTTTACGTTTGAAATACATCTTGGTTTTCTTCAGGAGAGAGTTAAAATATGTTTGAAACATATTGTTAAATCTTATAGGGCATTAAATTGCTAAATACATAGTCCAAAAATTATAAATTGCATTTCAGGTGGATAGATTACATAGAATATATTCTGTGTGTTGGAAAGCAAGAAGAATATATTCAGGACAATATTTTCTGTAATTTCAAGTGTTGATTCTCTCTAAAGGAAGTGAAAACATCTTGTACGCAAAATGAACATTTCCTGATTGTTGAACAAATGAGACACATCCTTCTTTGAAGCTTTCTTAATGTATTTTGCTTATCTTAGAGTTATCAAAATAATATATGCATACATGAGGAAAACAATCTAGTTTCAGAATTAAGAATTTACTGATCCAGGGGCACCTGGGTCGCTCAGTCAGTTAGGTGTCCAACTCTTGATTTTGGTTCAGGTCATGATCTTGTGGTTAGTGAGTTTGAGCCCCACATCAGGCTCTGTGCTAACAGAACAGAGCCTGCTCCAGATTCTCTCGCTGTCTCCCTCTCTCTCTGCCCCTCTTCCACTTGTGTGCTCGTGCTCTCTCAAAATAAATAAAGAAACTTAAAAAAAAGGGAAAAAAAAGAAAAAAAATTGCTAATTAAAAGGTAAGCCAATTTAATTTGTTCCATTAGAAATTTAGAATCTCTTGAATGTACAAATTTATTAACTTCACATCTAGTTTTTTTGTTTTATTTTAAGGCATATAAAGAAAAAAGGAAAATGTATAAACTATTTCTTAAATGTGATTATAGTCCAGAAGATTTAAGCTATAAGAAGTAATTCACAGATTTAAGATTTTTTAAAAATTGTAAATCTAACTCTAGGCTTTGTAATCAATATACATGTTGACATATTTCATGTGGCATAGCACTGTAATTATTTATCTCTTTGGTTAATAACCCCAGAAGTACAAAAACCAAAATAACATACTATATCCATTTTGGATATAGTTGGTATTAATATTTAGGGGAAGGGGAAGGATGCATACTTATCTTCCAAAGATATCAGCTTTGGAGGTTGTTTGGACAATTAAAGGGGGATGCCTCAGATATGCATTCCAGAGACAACATTTTATTAGCACAACCAGAAATGATCAGTTTCTTATGAAGTGATGGATGAATCAAAGTAATAGAAGATTTATATATAATGTAGTTGGTCAAATTTATTAATTTATACCTGTATATAGATTGATAGGTAGATAGATAGATAGATATCTAGACATGGAATGCTTAAGTGCAAGCTCCGAGAAAGTTCTGGAAAGGGAATTAGTAATCAGATTTAACTTCATAGCATGGGATCAATGAGGGAAATTCAAGGGTTTGGAGTGGGGTTAATTCATCTGTATCTTCAAAAAGGCATGACCTTGAGAAAGCCATAGTGGAAGAGTCCTCTCTAAAGAGATTGCTAACTCCAGATCTCTCCAGCTGTCCTCTAGTTGAGCACAAAGACTGACCAGTCTAGCTTCTTGAAATCTCATTTGCCTAATTTTGTAAGTGGGCCACTTTGTTCCTGTTAATCCACTTTTCCCATCTTTTTTAGATGTGTTAACACCACTTCTTGGGCTGCAATTAATTCACCTTAGGGATTTGGGCATATAGGACATCTGCTTCTTACAAGGGTAATCAAATTCTTAGATCTACGGGTAACTTTATTTCATACTGTATAACTGGAAATTAGGATGATTGTGCAAATTCCCATATTTAGTCAACTAGGATGTATTTTTTATAATTATTTAGGATTTATATGGAAATGTTTCTAAGCCCACTGCATTTTACATGTAGAAGTAAGCCAGGAATCATACCAAGGGTGTTCCTGCCACCTGCATTGCATGCTGCCATGCACTCCCGTCAGCACAGAGTCTGTACCTCAGATGACAGGAGTTTCATAAGACGAGAAAAGAGGCCATGAATGCTTTTCTTCTCACCTTCTCTCACTCACAAACTGACCATGTATGACAACCAGGCTTTAGGTTTGAGGGGAAAAAGCAAAAACACCTTTGATTATATGTACATTTTTTCTTTACTTTTTTCATGATTTTGATATTTTTCTTCTTCAATTTTTCCTTTCCTTTTAGAGTATATTTCTTTAAAGAATATTTACTCTCCTCCCTTTTTCCTGAGATGTCCCTTTCAAGATTTTCTACTTGCCTTTCCAATGACACCCCCCGGGCCTCGTTTCCTCACTCAAAGTAGCTGCTGATCTGGCTTCATGAACTTGAGTGAATTGAAAACAATATGGCTTTTTAATATACATTATTCTGAACATAGTAGATAATTGTTATCTATCTGGTGGATAGACTTATTAATTCTATTTTTAGTAGAAAATTGTGGAAGTTAAATACCATAGTTAATCTCAGGGCCAGAGATGTATTTGAGAAATCCAATTTCACACTTTATGTGTTTCTTTGTAATTAAGGTACCATAACCCTTTCACATTCTGTAAGCAGATTTTTTAGAATCAAAGGATCCCAGAATCAGAAAGTCTCTTAAAAATTCTTTATCTTAATGCCAAAAAAGAAACCAATAGAGAATAAATAACTTGCCAGTATCACTTGATTAGTTAGATGTAAAGTTGGTACAAAAATACAAGCTTTCTGACTGCCAGTCTGCTGTCCTTTCTGTTATTACTGCATTTGGTGATTTGCTTTTCAAGGCATAAAATTATAGTACCAAAGATTAAAAGAATTCAGGTAATCCCTGAAGCTGCTAACCTCTGAATGGGGAAGTTTGGAGTTTTTGTTGTTATGTTTATTTGCTCATGATGCGTAAGGTCGGATGGGATATAAATGGGTCCTATTTACAGAATATAACTAGAGTTCATTTCATCAAAATTTAGAAAATGAGATAAAATTAAATAGTCATGGGCAGAATAGTTTAGTAGGGAGGACATGGACTGAGATTTGGCATACATGAAATGGAGTCCTGAATCGTTTTTCGGCCTTTTGGCTAAGATCAAGTGCAGTATGAAATCGAGTCCTGGGTTCACCAAAACCCTTTAAATTTCAGTAAGTCATTTAACCTCTCTAGCTTGTGCCCTGGAGAAAAAGTACATTTACTGGTAAATGTAGAAAAAAGTACATTTACTAGATCCCATTTAAAAAATAAAGTTATTTTATTTTCTTCTGTTATTCCTTTACTATAATCATCTGATCATTCTCCATTCTGGGCACATAAAGACCATGATTGTCTTCAAAGGTGTATTTGGCTCGGGAGGATAGGTCCGAGTACTGAGGACTCACCTTTAAGGATACCTGTTATCTCTGCTTCTAGAAAACCCCTTGAATAGACTCACTGTCTTCTTCTGGATGATTTGTATGAAAGCATGAGTTCTAGGTCTGACTATTGTGAGGGAAAAGATTGGAGTTTTAAGGCTGATCAGAGATACTACTGATACTAAAGCTGACTTGAAAATAGGCAGGACAGAGAAAGAAAAGCGATGTTCTGAGTGATAAATGGATGAGCCACTGGATTAGTCCTTGCTTTAAACCAACCTTTGTTCAAAACCATGCAACTTTCCAATGAAGTGATTCAATTCCTTTATGGTTTGAACCAGTTTTTTGGTTGGATGTTATAACAGGATGCTAAACAGTTCTTTGCCAAAGGGTAGCTACAATAGTTTTCTTGTGTAGCAACTGACTTCTGAGCTTGAAAATAGCTGAGATCCAGGTAAAGTAATCTGAAACATTAATTTATGAATAAACTGTGCACATTTACCCAGAATGTCCTGTATTCACCAAATGAAATACATCTTTAGCAGATATGAATCTGACATTTTAGGGAGAATGCCAAGGAGTAAAAAGGCTAATTCTCTTTTCTTCAGAAGAGTACTTTCCAACTTCTGAGTCTCAATTGAATATTAGAGTCCCATGTGCTTATAGTGGATTCCATTGAGTATACTAAAAGTATTGAAATAGTTTTCTATAATGAAAACTGGTAAATTTCCATATTATTATTTGCTTTCAGCAATGAAATTACCATAATGCACATTATTTTTTCTTGTTTGAAACAGATGTTATGGGTAATTGCATTAATAAGTAAGACTGAATAACACATTTTATTGACAATTAAATGAAAACAGTAATTGCTGATACACCTTGAACAGTATTTAAATTTTTTTAATTTTTATTTAAAATTTTTTTTTAATTTGAATATAGTTGGCACACAGTGTTACATTAGTTTCAGTTGTACAACATAGTGATTCAACATTCTATATGTTATGTCACGCTCATGATGAGTGTAGCTACCATCTGTTGCCATGCAACTGGATTACAAGATCATTGACTGTATTCCCTAGGCTGTGCCGTTTATTCTTATGAAGTATTCATTTTATAACTGGAAGTCTATACCTCCCACTCCCTTTCACCCACTTTGCATATCCACTCTCCCCCATACCCCCACCCCTGCCTCTGGCAACCATCAGTTTGTTCTCTGAATTTACAGATTTGTTTCTGCTCTTTGTTTGTTCATTTGTTAGGTAGGTTGATTGTTAACACTCCTCTCTGGTGTTCATTTAAAAAATGTATTATGAATTCCTGGCTGGTTGAATGAGACTCAGTGTGATCGTTGGATCTGAAAGATTATTGATCGAAAATCTTTATATGGAGGTGTGTTAGAGCACGGGAGGACCAGGTAAAGCTACAGATGTTTAAGCAGGATTTTTAGAACTTGCTGATTAGTCAGCATTTAACTCAGTTTTTTGCAGCACTGACAGTGCCTACATGGATTTAGAATCCCTTAATTTGAGGTACTCCTGAAGGGAGAGGGATAGCAGTCTGAGTATTGCTTTCCCCCAGCTCATGCCTATGAGTATCACCCAAAGCCACTTGGAGCAGCCTTCATAACCTCCAGGTGAAGATGAGAAATGACATCTATTCGATACTCATTCTCTTTCCTGTCTCTGCAACTCTGTTAAATAATTGAAATAGGCGTGACATGAGGGTAGAGGTGGTGATAGGACTTTGCTCTTAAAAGAATGACAAGGAGATTGAAGAAAAGGACAGTGTTCCAGGGTGCTGGGTCTGACTTGGGCTTTCAGCCTCTCACATTTCACATTGATCATTCCATTCATCAGACCTTGCAAATCTGGATAAGGAAGGCGAAGAAAACAATTGCAGAGGTATCTCTTCCCCCAGCCACTGCCAAAGAATACAATACACATTCTCTCATACAAAGGAACATTTTGAATTCGTCAGGATTTGTATTTTTGATGTCAACTTCAGAGGGTTTCTTAGGGAAAACATTCTGGCACCAGTGAACTATTGCACATGCAATGACACTGCTGGGCACAGAAAATGAAGCTCATGTTTGAGATACGGAGTAAAAAGATATTTGTTAGGTGAGGCTGCAGCTGTGTGTTCTCACAAATGACCAAATTCTTTATAGATAGTAATTATCCTTAACCTGTAAGCCTAAACAGGTTCACTCCTAAACAAGTTCCATAGGGCAGTGTATGGCTATGAATGCTTAGTGTGTGAAAGTTATATGCTTAAGTTGTATAGACTTTGGTCCACGACACAGTTTTACTTTGCAGTTTTTTTTCAAAATTTTCATGAGATTGTAAAATATGATAGAGATGTGTTAAATTTTACAAAGCTTTAGAAAGCAAATTCTATCAGTATGTTTTGTTTTAATCTGAAATCACTTTTTATATGCCCATTTACTATGATACTACTACGATAGTTCATTCACATTTTGGAGGAAGTGATTTCTGCATACGGTTAGCCAGTTGCACACCAAAGGATTCACCTTTGATTGTTGATGTTAACCATCTAACTCAGGCATTTTGTTTGGCAGCCAGTGGGAGTATAATAGAAACTTCATGCCTTAGAATTAGAAGGAAACTCTTGCTTGTTAATTGATACTGCCTATGTTGAGAGCGAATAGAGTGAGGTAGTTAAAAGCATGTTGTGTTCAAATTTGAGCTTTGCCACTTCTTAGCTGTGAGACCTTGGTGAGATTACTTAACATCTGTGTCTGAGTCCCCTTATGTGTAAAATAGTGACAAATAGAGACTACCTTATACAGCTATGAAAATTAAAATAAGTTAATATTTCTAAAATGCAAGGAAGATTCATTGGGACAAAATAAACACCATTAAGTGCTTGATAAATAAAAGTGCTAAAGAAATCAATTCTCTATGTTCACTATATTCTGATCAATGTATTTTATTATTCATAGTGAACATGACTCATTAATACTTTCCATTAATGATGAGGAAATATTTAAGTTGCATGGCATCATAGATGGAGCCTATTATAATAATAATGATTAAAAAAATAGAAAGCAAATTCATTGCTATTTGAAATTTGCCAATACTCTTGACCTCTACTTGTACAGACCATTGTACCATTGTCTGGTTGCCTTAGATAAGTGAAACCTAACCTTATGGCGTTTCCTTGCTATCTTAACCTCAGTCTTGTAGCTGCTGGACCGAGGATTCTCTAGAGTCAAGAATTTGTAGAACACATGCTCTCCATGTGAATTTTCACTTCCATTCCATGTACATATTGCCAAGTATTCTGTATTTATGCTAATATTTTTCAACATTTCATGGGTTTTTAAAATTGAGTATTGTAGATACCATTATTTATTTTTTTTTAATATATGGAATTTATTGTCAAATTGGTTTCCATAAAACACCCAGTGCTCATCCCAAAAGGTGCCCTCTTCAATAAGTGAGATACCGTTATTTTGATAATTCTTTGTACTTCATCTTCGTTGTGGTAACACTCTTATCTTTTGTTTTACTGCTTCTGTAGGTGTTATAAAGAACAGGCCACACCAGGAAGAACTAAAATAACCATGAATGGGAAATTTTTTGAAAGTTTTCATGTATAGGATAATTTTGTGAATATTTGAGTACTTAGGAAAATAGTAATATTTTTTTTTTCTAAACATGGTAACATTTAACAAAATAACATCATGCTGAACAGCTTTTAAATGCTCTTCAACTGTACAATGACAACTTTTTATTACAGCTGTTGAACTTAAAGGTACTGGCCTGGTTCAATTCTACATGAATTGTTCTGTGAAAAGTTTTTTTTTCCTTCTGATACTCTTTGGGGATATCAGTGCTGCACACACACACACACACACACACACACACACACACACACATTCATATATTTATAATCATTAATCTAGTTACTAATTATTGAACATATACTACGTGTTCAATAGGAATTGTTTTATGCACTTTCATTTTAACCCATAGTTTATCTATGAGATTATATTTTAGTTGATATTTCTGTGTAACAAATTGCCCCCAAACTTAATGGGTTAAAGCAACCATTTTATAATGTTTATGAATTCTGTGGATCAGGAATCTGACAGTATGTGGTGAGATGGTTTACTGTTTGTGGCTGTGACTCCAAGTGTGTGACTCTGAGGTCACTCCAAACTAAGGACTGGGATTTTCTGAAAGCTCATTCATTCACATGTTGGGCACCTGAATTGGGGTGACCAGACGACTGGTACTGCCATCTGAATAAACTACATGTGACTTCTTCATGTGTCATTGCATCCTCATAGCATGGTACTTCAGGGTAGTCAGAATTCTTATATGGAGACACGGATTCTGGGTGTGAGTTTTCTAACAAACAGATCAGAAGCTGCGTTGCTTTTTATGACCCAGCATTGCTTTAGGCAGTAGCATGTTTATGTATTTTGAGAAAGAGAGTGAGCAAGCAGGAGAGGTTGTAGAGAGAGGGAGAGAGAGAGAATCCCAAGCTGGCTCTTGCACTGTCAGCATGGAGCCTGAGGTAGGGCTTGAACCCATGAACCATGAGATCATGACGTGAGCGAAACCCAGAGTCAGACGCTCAACGAACTGAGCCACCCAGGTGCCCCTGAGCAGTAGCCATTTAGTCAGGAAGGTTGCTCACATTTGTACCCAGATGCGAGGTACATGCATCTGGGATGCATATACCTTGGATATATGCATGTGGATATAGATCTCACATTTTTTTTTTAAATTGAAGTATCGTTGACATATATATAACATTGTTTATTATACAATTAATATTATACAATTAATTACAATATTAATATTATACAATTTAATATAATATATATTATATTATATATATGTTATATATATAATATTGTTATAACATTATAACAATATATAACATTATATTAGTTTCAGGTGTACAAAGTAATGATTTACTATTTGTTTATATTGTGAAAGTATCACCACAGTAAGTTTTAGCTACCATCAGTCACCATACACAGTTACAAAATGTTTTTTACTTATTTATTTTATTTTTTTAAAGATTTTTTTAAGTTTATTCATTTATTTGGGGCGGGGGCAAAGAGAAGGAGAGAAAAAGAGAGAGAGAATCCAACACAGGCTTCACACTGCCAGCATGGAGCCCAATGCAGGGCTCAAACTCACAAACTGTGAGATCATGACCTAGGCCAAAACCAAGAGTTGGATACTTAACAAATTGAGCCACCCAGGCATCCCCAAAATGTTTTTTATTATTGTGATTAAAACTTTTAAGGTTTACTCTCTAAGCAACTTTTAGACATACATTATAGTAACAGTAACTATAGTCACCAGGCCATCCATTGCATCCACAAGACTTACTTACTTACTTACTTACTTATTTATTTATTTACCACAAGTTTATTTATTTACCACAATGCCTTTGACTCCCTTGACTCATTTTCCCACTTGACCACCACTGTCTGTCTCTGGCAACCACCAGTCTGTTTTCTGTATCTATGTATTTGTTTATATGCATGTCTGTGTATATACATACATACATCGTAAATATGTACACATATCTATATATATGTTGCATATATAAGTGGAATCTTAGAGTATTTGTCTTTCCCTGTCTGACTTATTTCATTTAATATAATGCCTTCAAGGCCCATCCATGTTGTTACAGATGGCAAGATTTCATTCTTTTTTATGCTAACTAATATTCCTGTGTGTGTGTGTGTGTGTGTGTGTGTGTGTGTGTGTGTGTGTGTTGTGGGCATGTGTATTATATTTTCTTTATTCATCTATCAGTGGACACTTAAGTTGTTTCCATATCTTGTCTATAGTAAATGAGGCTGAAATGAACATGGGGGTGCATATATCTTTTTTAGTTAGTGTTTTTCTTTCTTCAGGTAAATACCCAGAAATGGTATTGCTGGATCATTTGTTAATTCTCTTGTTAATTTTTTTAGGAACCTCCACACTGTTTTCTTTAATGGCTGCACCAATTTATATTCCCACCAAAAGTGTGTAATGGGTTCCTTTTCCCACAACCTTGTAAACACTTCTTGTTTCTTGTCTTTTTGAAAATAGCCATACTGACACATGTGAAGTCGTATCTCATTGTGGTTTTGAATTACAGTTCCTTGATGATTAGTAATGTTAGTGTCTTTTCATGTACCTGTTGGCCGTCTGTATTTGTTCTCTGGAAAATGTCTATTCAGATTTTCTGTCCATTTTTAAATTGGATTATTGCTATTATTATTATTTTCTTACTATTGTGTTGTATGATTTCTTTATATATTTTGGATATTAATCCCTTATCAGATACATGAACTGAAAACATTTTCTCCCATTCAGTAGGTTGCCTTTTCATTTTGTTGATGTATCTATCCTTTCCTGTGCAGAAGCTTTTTAGTGTAATGTAGTCCCACTTGTATTTGTGGGGCTTGAACTCATGACCCTGAGATCAAGACCTGAACTGAGATCAAGAGTCAGACGCTTAACAGACTGAGCCACCCAAGTGCCCCCCACTGGCATATTTTTTATTTTGTTGTTTTTACTTTCCAAAGGTGTGATTTCCAAAAAATCATTATCAAAACCCATGTCGAGGAGCTTTCCCACTGTGTCTTCTTCTAGCTCTTGGTTTATTTGATCTTATTTATTGTCTTTTTCATCTCTATTTATTTTTTCTGTAATCTTTGTTATTTCCTTTCTTCTACTAACTTTGGGCTTTGTTCTTCTTTTTCTGGTTCATTGAGGTATAAAGTTAGGTTGTTTATTTGAGATTTTTCTTATTTCTTGAGATAGGCACTTCTTGCTATTAACTTCTCTCATAGAACTGCTTTTGTTGTGAGTTGCCTGGGCAGCATAGTTGGTTAAATGGCTGACTCTTGATATCAGCTCAAGTCATGATCTCATGATTCATGGGACTGAGCTCCATATCAGGCTCTGTGTTGACAGCATGGAGCCTGCTTGGGATTCTCTCTCTCCCTCTCTCTCTCTCTGCCCTTCCCCCACTCATGCATGCTCTCTCAAAATAAATAAACATTAAAAAAACAACTACTTTTGTTACCTCCCATGTTTTGGTGTGTTGTATTTCCATTTATCTCAAGATATTTTTTTGAATTCACTTTTGATTTCTTCATTGATCCATTTGGTATTAGGTAACATAGTTTTTTTATCTCCACATATTTGTGGAATTTCCAGTGTTTTTTCTTGTAATTGATTTCTATTTTTATACCACTGTGGTAGGGAAATATGCTTAATATTCAGTTTTGTTTTTGTTTTTGTTTTGTTTTGTTAGTACTCATGTTTTGGCTCATTATCTGATCTATCCTGGAGAATGTTCCATGTGAACCTGAGAGAAATGTGAATTCTGTTGCCTTTGGATAGAATGTTCTGTATGTCTCTGTTGAGTCCATCTGTTCTAATATATAATTCAAGGCTGATGTTTTCTTATTGATTTTTCATCTGGATGATCTATCCATTGATGTAAGTAGGGTATTAAAGTTTCTTACTTTTATTTTTATTTTTTAAGTGTATTTATTTTTGAGAGAGACAGAGACACCATTAGCAGGGGAGGGGCAGAGAGAGAGAGAGAGAGAGAAAGAGAGAGACAGAGAGAGAGAGAGAGAGAGAGAGAAAGAGAGAACCCCAAGCAGGCTCTGTGCTGTCAGCACAGAGCCCAATGCAGGGCTTGGACTCATGAAACCAAGAGATCCTGACCTGAGCCAAAACCAAGAGCCAGGTGTTTAACTGACTGAGCCACCTAGGACCCTTTTGTAATTTTTTTTAAGGTCTCTTACTTTCATTGCTTTGCTATCTCTTCCTCCCTTTAGATCTGTTAATATTTGCTTTATGTATTTTGGGGCTCCTACACTGGGTGCATAAATGTTTACAAATGTTATATTTTCTTGTTGGATTAACTCTATCATTATGTATGACCTTCTTTGTCTCTTACTAGTCTTTGTTTTGAAGTCTATTTTGTCTGATACCAAAGTATTGCTGCTGCTGATTTCTTTTGGTTTTCATTTGTGTGAGATATCTTTTTACATCCCTTCCCTTTCAGTTTGTGTATGCCTTATGTCTGAAGTGAGTCTTTTGTAGGCAGCATATAAGATGAGTTTTATTTTATTCATTCAACCACTCTATGTATTTGAATGGAAAATTTAGTCCATTTACATAAAAAGAATTATTGATATATATGTACTTACTGCATTTTGTGGATTATTTTCTGGCTGTTTGGTAGTTCCTCTATTTCTTTCTTCTTCTCTTGGTCTCTTCCTTTGTGATTTGATGATTTCTTATAGTGGTATACTTAGATTCCTTTCTTATTATCTTTTGTGGTTATCATGAGGCTTACATATAATGACTTATATTTATAAAAGTCTATTTTAAGTTGATATCAACATAAATTTGAACACACTGTAAAATTCTATGTGTTAACCCCCTGAACATTTTATGTTTTTAATGTCACATTTTACATATTTTTATCTTTTGTATCCCTTAACTAATTGTAGTTGAAACTATTTTTATTGTTTTCATCTTCTAACCTTCATACTAGTTTTTAAGTGATCAGTTCACTACCTTTACCTATATTTGCCTTCACCAGTGAGACTTATACTGTCATATGATTTCTCATTACTAATTAGTGCCTTTTTTTTCTGCTTAAGGAAGTCCCTTTAGCATTATTTGTAAGACTGTTTTAGTTGTGGTAAACTCTTTTAGCTCTTGCTTGTCTGGAAAACTCTTAATCTTTCATTTAATTCTGAATGATAGGTTAGCTGGGTAGAATATTCTTGTTTGCAATTTTTTTTTTTCTTGTAGCATTTTGACTGTATTGTGCTACTCCCTTCTGTTCTGCAAGGTTTCTGCTGAAAACTCTGCTGATAATCTTATGGGGCTTCCTTTGCTTGTAATGAGCTTTTTTTCTTTTGCTGCTTGTTTAAGATTATTTCCTTGTCCTTAACGTTTGACTTTATAATGTGCAGATCCCATATTTTGATGGTAGTCGGGCCAGACAGTTTTAGGCTTATGTTTTTAAACCACCACAGTTCACCTGCAGCCACCATTACTTGCATTCCTTTCCTTGAATTGTAGGGTGCAAAATACCATTATTTCTCCCCAAGCCATCTGAAGTCTTACCCTATTTTGTCATCAAATACAAGTCCAAGATCTTGCCATCTCAATTTTCCAGTTGGCTTCTTGAGTACAGTTCATCTAGTATGGTTGTTTTCAATCTGAAGAACCTAAAATAAACAGACAGGTTATCTGTACGGTATACACTTAACATACAACGGCTGAGTAACTTCCATAGACACTCCTATTCAAAAAGGAGGAAAATAAGAGACACGTAGCAGTCACTAATCCATAACAATTCTGAAGTCCAGCTGCATATTTGTTGCGAGTTCTTTGACTAGGGTTTATTCCTACTTCCCTAAAGCAGTTTTCTGAGACTCTTAGTTCTGCTCTATAGCTCTTGGTTATTATTTTCACTATATTCTATTTTTTTCCATAAAATTTGATTTGTACTTCAAATGAGAATCCCCCTCAAGCTTGCTTCCTTCTCATGAAAGGTGGCAAGTACAAAGGCCTCTTTTTATTTTGGACTCTATTTCTTTCAGTCAAAACTGACTAATTTCTTTAAGCATTTTGTGGGTTTTCTATGTTTTGATTTATAATACACTTGATTTGACAGAAGCCATAGCCACATTCTCTTTAAAATAAACACAACTGTATTGGCTTCCTGTGAGGCTGATGGAGTCCAGGATCTTAAATTTCTCAGAATACCTATTATTTAAGAGAGATAATTTGCCAGGGATGCTCTTAATATCTTAGATAACTTTTATCTCTTTCACAGAGCTTATGAAGCACTATTTCTAGTCTTTCTAAGTTCTTACCAAAGAGTTTTTCTGTTCATATCCTTGACTTCACCTTAACCCTAAGATGTTTATCTCAGAGGAACCAGGATTTGATATTTTCCCTGAGGTGTTTTCTAATTTGAGACTCTTCCTCTGGGTGATATGGAGATGGAGATATAGTTTTATTTTTAAATAAAAGAAACAAGTCCCAGGTGGTGCCTGGATGGCTCAGTCGGTTGAACGTCTGACTTTGGCTTAGGTCATGATCTCATGGCTCAGTTCGTGGGTTTGGGTTCTGCATCAGGCTCTGTGCTGACAGCTCAGAGCCTGGAGCCTGCTTCAGATTCTGTCTCTCTCTTTCTGTCTCTGTCACCCCCCTGCTTGCACTCTGTTTCTCTGTCTCTCAAAAATAAATAAACATTTTTTTTTAAAAAGGAACAAGTCCTAGCTCCTTTATATTTTCTCTAAATTTTGCTTAAAAATAGAAATTTTCTTTCAGTTTGTCATTATTCTTGTATCTTATATGCTGCTTGTACATAGCTTTTAAAGCTATTTTTCCCACCGTCAGTGAGAATGCTGCTGAACTTTGATCACCCTTTTTGTCAACCTCCAATGATAATTTCTTCCCAAATTCCCCATTATTTTATCAACAGTCTCCTTGAGGTCTTTTAAGCTCTCACAAATAATCTTTTTAAGGTCTGTATTATTAGGGTTCTTCAGAGAAACAGAACCAATGAGAGATTAGATAGATGGATAGGTAGATAGATAGATAGATAGATAGACAGATAGATACAAAGATAGAAATATATAGAGGAGTATAGATATAAAGATAATTATTATTAGGAACTAGCTCACCTGATTAAAGAGGTTAAGTGTTGTCAAGATATCCAGTTGGCAATCTGGAAACCCAAAGAGCCTGTCGTGGAAGTTTCTGTCTGAAAGCCAGCAGGCTTGAGAGCCAAAAAGAACCAACTATTTTAGTTTAAGTCTGAAGGAGAAGATGTTATGTCCCAGTTCAATCAGTCATATAGAAAGAGTTCTTACTTAACTTTTTTTGTTCTATTCAGGTCTTTGATTTGATTAAGGCTATCCATGTTAGGGAGGGCAATCTGATTTTCTCAGTCTAATGATTTAAATAGTAATTTTATCTAGAAACATCTTCACAGGCCCAGAATAATTTTTGGCCAAATGTTTGGGCACCCATGGGCCAGTCAAATTGACATATAAAATTAACCATCACAGGGTCCTCTAAGATTCTGTGGGATACCTGTTTCCAAAGCCAGGGCACATAGTTAGGGTTTGTATGGTAGCACCTATCTTTCAGACACCACAATTCTGTTACGGCTACTATCACTACATAACAAATTACCCCAGAATTCAATGCCTTAAAACAAATGCTGTTGTGCTGAGGAATTCTGTCAGTTGGGAATTCAGACAAAGAAAATCAGGGATGAAGCATAGCAGCATGGCATCATTCCCTACTGCATGATGCCTGGGGCCTCTGCTGGAAAGATTCAAAGATTGTATAGAATAACTCAGCAGTTGGAAGCTGGAATCATCTGATGGTTTATTCATTTACATTTCTGGTACATGCATTAAGAGGACTCCAAGATTAAGGGTGCCAACTAGAGTGCCTGCACATGGCCATTTTTTATCACCTGCCTTCTTAACAGCCTGACAATTTCAGGATACTCAGATTTCTCAAATGGAGGCTCAGGGCTTCAGTTGTGACTATGCCAACAATCAAGGTATAAGGTACATCGCCTTTTATGATCAAGTCTTGGAAGTCATGCATCATTATTTCCACTAGAGTCTGTTTGTTGAAATAGTCATAAGCCCATTCTATTCAAAAGGAAGTGTCACAGACCCTGCCTCCTGAAGTGAATCATGTCAAATAACTTAGGAATCATGTTTAAACCACCACAAATGGTTACTGTCATTATCTTCATTTTATAGTTCAGGAAATTTGGGCCCAGAAAGATGTGGTATTTTTCCAAAAACACACTTAATAAGAGGCAAAGCCAGGATGTAAATACAGGCAATATGACTCCAGAGGCTATATTTAAAACCACTGTGTTACTTTGTTGTTTCCCATTGTGCAATACAGAACGGGTGTTTTAGCATGCTAGACCTTAAAGAGGATAATTCACTTCCATTTAAAATTGTTTATTCAGTATGCATTTAGTAGTACCAACAAGAGCCAAACACAGGCCAGGGTACTAAGGAAATGGTAGTGAGCAAAAGGAACATAGTCTCTGTCTTTATACAGCATAAAAATCTAGTTCTTCATTGTCTTTCTCAGCACCCTTATTTGTTATTTCTTGCAATAGATCCTTGTCACTTTTTTTTTTTTTAAACAATTTTTTTTTAACGTTTATTTATTTTTGAGACAGAGAGAGACAGAGCATGAACAGGGGAGGGTCAGAGAGAGGGATCACAGAATCCGAAACAGGCTCCAGGCTCTGAGCTGTCAGCACAGAGCGCGACGCGGGGCTTGAACTCACGGACCGCGAGATCATGACCTGAGCCGAAGTCGGCCGCTTAACCGACTGAGCCACCCAGGCGCCCCAAGATCCTTGTCACTTTTTAATGTGAAGATTTATTTTTACTGTAGGTTTACTCTGTGTGGCTATGGTGGGTTAACTGCAGTGATGACCTCTGTTTATTTTTGTCCCCCTATATTCAAGGCCTTTGGTAGTGCCTCATAATGCCGTTTCTGGACTTGGCTACATGACTTCCTTTGGCTAGTAGAAAGAATGATGGAAGCCAAGCCTCGAAAAATACTTGTGCATTAGCATTTACCCTCCTGCTTTTCTTGCAAAGTGGTTAGTGCCAGAACCCCTATGGATAGTAAGAGAAAGCTAGACCAGTCACCTCTGTTGCCCCCAGCAGTAGATGGGCAGTGACAAGACATGTGAGCAAGGCTGTCAAAGACCGGTAGCCCCTAGCTGACGACTGATATATGGACAAGACTAATTGACTAATGCAGGCCCAAATATCTACTCCATGGAATCATGAGCTAAATAAATGCATGTTGTTTTAAGTTTTGCAGTAATTTGTTACACAGCCATGGAAGCTGTTGCAATGGTCTTCTTTAAAATATATGTTATGGTTTTTGTTCTAGAGCCTGACTTTACACTTGATAAATTTGTACAGCTTGTTTTGAGAATCCCTGAAGAGGTTAAATGTAGTTTTTCTGCTTGCCACAGTTTTTTTTTTAAAGGACATGATAATCTATTTTAATACCACATTTACATATAGAAATCATCTTTGCTAGATTGGTTAATTTCAGCTGCTAAATTAACTTTACAACCTTAACAATTACATTGATAGTGACTAATTCTGATTCTTCCATTTAGATTTCTATACTTAATGAAGCTCTTAAAACATACATTGAAGGCTTTTTTTAGTACAAATATACCTTATAAATAAATCTAATACTTAGGAGTAGAGCATGCATTAGCTTTTAAAAATTAAAGAAGTTCAAATGCAAACTGCAAAATCCTTTTTGCAGAGCTCTTTCCCTTGACTAATTCATATTTCAGTCTTTTTATAATATTGTAAATGGTATAATAAAAGGCATATATACTTAAATATGTAACATTGTATTTAAAATACAATATTACAGGCTCAATAGTATTAGATGATATACTTGGGGTTCCTGGGTGGCTTAGTCTGACTCTTGATTTCGGCTCAGGTCATGATGTCACAGTTCCTGGGTTCAAGCCCCACAGTGAGCTCTGCACCAACAATGCAGAGCCTGCTTGGGATTCTCTCTGTCTCCCCATCAGAGTTCTCAAAATAAATGAATAAACTTAAAAATTTTTTTCTAAAAAAAAAAAAAAAAAAGAAGGGAGAGACTGAATCTTCTCATTTATCACCTATACCCTTAATATAGTAGCTCTCCAACTTATAATATAAAACATGGTTTAAAAAAATTTGGGGGCAGACTCTATTTTAAGTCTTGGCCCATTCGATCATTACCTGGCTTTCTTATTTCTTTACTTTAACCTTAGTTTCCCCAACTCTACCATGGTTTAGCCTCCATACTTAACACAGTTAGCCTTGCTTCCCTAGTATGCCAGCCTCAGATACCTGCTTGCTTCTGACTTCTGCAAACATTCTTAGTTTCACTGTCATTATAGTTTCTTATATATAGAGAGTCTCTCCACTAGCTTTGTTTCTGTGGATCTTCACTAACTGGGCTAACCTGACAGACAAATATAAGATGATAAACTTGAACTAGTCTGCCTGTAAAACACTACAGTTAAGTTATATGTAATACAGTTGTTCCTCGCGTTTCCAGTAACCACGGGCTTTTCTTCAGTTTGGGGCATACGAAGCTCATTTCTGCCTTGGGGAATGGAATTTACTGTTTCCATTTACCTGTATTGCTTTCCCCCTAGTTCCTATGTGGCGGACTCTAGGGTTTGTCTTAATTAGTAGCCCACTGCATAGTTTTATTTGCTTCATTACTATGGATCACAATCTGAAATGGCCTGCCTATTCCTTCTATTTCTACTTGAAAATAAGGCACTTAAGTGAAAAATTCTCTCATTGGTTATAGTCACAGTGCCCAGAGCAGTGTTGGCACCTTATAATCTCCCAAGGGGTGTGGGATGAGACCGTCATATTTAGAACTAGTGATATTATAGTTTCACTCTAATCTATACTGTTCAGAACTTGCCAGAGGTGTTGTGTTTAGTTCCAGTTTTTGCAAGTTAGGAGCACTATTGACAAACTAAAGCATTCTAAGAAAAACTCAGGTAGGCGAAGAGGCTTGAAGCAATTTTTCTATGTAAAAAAAATCTGTCTTCAGAGGATATATAGGTATGTCTTAGAAAATAACTGTTGTGCCATATAATAACACCTTTTGTAAGTATTTGGACAGTTGAGCTAGGGGAAAGGGATTAAATATGTTCTTTGGAGCACTGGAATGCATAGCCTAGATTTAAAGAGGACACTGAATGTAAGAGTCTGATAAGAACTTATTAAAAGTAACCAAGGTCCTCTTTTTCAGAAAAAGAAAAATAGACCCTAGTGTGTTTGTATCAACATATGCCCCAAGATGTTATAGATCTTGAGATGTAGAGCTAAAACTAGAGTCTAGGCTTCCTGACTGTCTTTCATTGTTCTTTACACTATAATTTATTTCCTTTGCACTTAAATATTTTCTCAAACACTTGAAGGAGCTTGAGACTCTCTTTATTCATTTGTTCATTCGTTCATCTATTCCACAAAAATATATTGAGTATTAACTATCTACTAGAATTCCAGCAGTTACAGATAGAGTGTTATTTATATAGATGAATTCCTGATCCTCCCAGAGTTTACCTTCCATCATGTGTTGGAAGAAGCATTTGATCAAGTGTGATTACCGAGCTCAGGTTACTGAGGTTAGTCTTGTAGGGAGGTAGAATTTTTGCACTAAACATAAGAACTTATTAATATGAAGAACTGGATTTTTCAGTATGGAAATAAAAGAGACTGCTTCTTGAAACAGAAGAGCTCCTCAGTCTCTGAAATGTTCAAACAGGCAGAGAGGATTTGGAGGAAATACTTCAAAGAGTTTACATTCCAAATGGGAAGAAAGTCAAGTTCCTCTTCCTTTAGAGTCTACTTTGTTCTATTTTGAAGCTTGCCCAGATGCACGATTAATGTGTTATGAGGGAGCTAATGGACAGTTGGTGCAGTTCTCAGGTGGTCCTCAGACCCATGAGAAAACAGTTTAATGAAAGGTTCTCCACCTAGATTGTCTGGTTTAGACCTGGAGACCTGTTATCAATCTGATTATTTTCAAGACAGTAAAAATAGAGGTTCAAACATATTATACAGTTTTAAACTAGGAGGGTTTATCTCCAAACAAGTATTTTTTAAAACACCTACCATGTGCCTAACACTCTGAAGAGATGTCACAAACAGAATCTGGAAAGATGTCATGCCATCAGAGTAATGAAGTCATTGTGCCTATATTGGAAGCTCTGTCTCTCTCAGGCCCTTGAAATGTGTGACATCTACCTAGTCCTTGCTCTGTCCTAATTATCATCCTACCTCCTGCTCACCAAGTGTCACTTTGGTTAAGTTAGTTAATGAATGAAACATGTTTCTTTGAATATAAGTCCTGTTTACTTAAGTAGTGGTTGAATATTTCAGATCATTTTGAGACGGTGTTTGTTGCCATTCTCCTTATTCTGCCCCCAAATATGTGTTATGAACTGAATAATTTAGGTACATTGAGTGGCATTGTTTCCTCCACTGTTCCATGTTTGCACTCTAATCTACATATTTTTGTTGAATGATAAATACATTTATTGATTAATAAGCTACGTTGCATCAAATTTAAGAAAAATTGGATCATAGAAACATGTCGCATGTGGCATACATTTCTGTTTCATGTCATTTGTTTTGATCTGTTGCCTGTCCAGATGGACTACAACATATGCCACTTTGAACACTAAAGGTAAATAATGAAAGGATAAACCTACAGTCTGAGGAAAATCATTTTTACTTTTACATTAAATCTAATTTATTTTTCTATAAAAGCAGGGGACAGTTAAAATAAATATTCCTGTTGCTCTCATGTACCAACTTCATTGTCAAGAATCAGTTCTCTGATGAGGGTTGATGGGGGGTGGGAGGGAGGGGAGGGTGGGTGATGGGTATTGAGGAGGACATCTTTTGGGATGAGCACTGGGTGTTGTATGAAAACCAATTTGACAATAAACTTCATATATTGGAAAAAAAAAAGAATCAGTTCTCCGAGAAGCATTATTTCTTCCCTGAAATCTGTCACCACACTGACAGAGATCTCTTTGAACACATTTTAAAGCATCCTCTGGGGATGTGTCAAGTAAGAAATTGCTGCGGCTGAGGTCAGAGAGGTTTTTTTCCTGCTTTCGCCTCTAGGGTTTTGATGGTTTCCTGTCTCACATTCAGGTCCTTTATACATTTTGAGTTTGTTTTTTGAATGGTGTAAGAAAGTGGTCTAGTTTCATCCTTCTGCATGTTGCTGTCCAGTTCTCCCAGCACCATTTGTTAAAGAGACTGTCTTTTTTCCATCGGATATTCTTTCCCGCTTTGTCAAAGATTAGTTGGCTACACTTGGTGGGTCTAATTCTGGGGTTTCTATTCAATTCCATTGGTCTATGTGTCTGTTTTTGTGCCAATACCATGCTGTCTTGATGATGACAGCTTTGTAGTAGAGGCTAAAGTCTGGGATTGTGATGCCTCCTGCTTTCGTCTTCTTCAAAATTACTTTGGCTATTCGGGGGCTTTTGTGATTCCATACACATTTTAGGATTGCTTGTTCTAGCTTCGAGAAGAATGCTGGTACAATTTTGATTGGGATTGCATTAAATGTGTAGATAGCTTTGGGTAGTATTGACATTTTAACAATATTTATTCTTCCAATCCATGAGCATGGAATGTTTTTCCATTTCTTTATATCTTCTTTAATTTCCTTCATAAGCTTTCTATAGTTTTCAGCATACAGATCTTTTACATCTTTGGTTAGGTTTATTCCTAGGTATTTTATGCTTCTTGGTGCAGTTGTGAATGGGATCAGTTTCTTTGTCTTTCTGTTGCTTCATTATTAGTGTATAAGAATACAACTGATTTCTGTACATTGATTTTGTGTCCTGCGACTTTGCTGAATTCATGTATCAGTTCTAGCAGACTTATTTGACACATCCCCAAAGGCAAGGGAATTAAAAGCAAAAATGAACTATTGGGACCTCATGAAGATAAAAAGCTTCTGCACTGCAAAGGAAACAATCAATGAAACTAAAAGGCAACCAATGGAATGGGAAAAGATATTTGCAAATGACATATCAGACAAAGGGCTAGTATCCAAAATCTGTAAAGAACTCATCAAACTCCACACCCGAAAGAAACAAATAATCCAGTGAAGAAATGGGCAAAAGACATGAATAGACACTTCTCTAAAGAAGACATCCAGATGGCCAACAGGCACATGAAAAATTGCTCAACGTTACTCCTCATCAGGGAAATACAAGTCAAAACCACACTCAGATATTACCTCACGCCAGTCAGAGTGGCTAAAATGAACAAATCATGAGACTATAGATGCTTGCGAGGATGTGGAGAAATGGGAACCCTCTTGCACTGTTGGTGGGAATGCAAACTGGTGCAGCCACTCTGGAAAATAGTGTGGAGGTTCCTCAAAAGATTAAAAATAGACCTACCCTATGACCCAGCAGTAGCACTGCTAGGAGTTTACCCAAGGAATACAGGAGCGCTGATGCATAGGGGCACTTGTACCCCAGTGTTTATAGCAGCACTCTCAACAATAGCCAAATTATGGAAAGAGCCTAAATGTCCATCAGCTGATGAACGGATAAAGAAATTGTGGTTTATATATACAATGGATTACTAGTTGGCAATGAGAAAGAATGAAATATGGCCTTTTGTAGCAACGTGGATGGAACTGGAGAGTGTTATGCTAAGTGAAATAAGTCATACAGAGAAAGACAGATACCATATGTTTTCACTCTTATGTGGATCCTGAGGAACTTAACATTTAAGACCATGGGGGAGGGGAAGAAAAAAAAAAGGTTAGAGAGGGAGGGAGCCAAAACATAAGAGACTCTTAAAAACTGAGAACAAACTGAGGGTTGATGGGGGGAGGGAGGGGAAAGTGGATGTTGGGCATTGAGGAGGGCACCTGTTGGGATGAGCACTGGGTGTTGTATGGAAACCAATTTGACAATAAATTCATATTTAAAAAAATACAAAATAAAAAAATAAAGCATCCTCATTCCAGCACGAAGTTTGCTTTAACTTGTAGAAAATGCCATAGGAAACACACTGAATTTCATGATGCTGCTCTTATATTTATTTTTACTCGAAATGGCATTCTTAGATATTGAGCTGATTAGCACAAGATAGGAAAATGCAAATTGTTTAAGAGCTATGCATATGAAGAGAGGGAATTTGATCCCTGTTTCTCTGGCAGTGAGTGGGCTACATCCCTCCCCTAGGAATACCTTCCCAGTGTTTTTTTTTTTTGTCCAGGTTCTCAGAGAAGCAGATGACCAATCCATAGAGCATAGAGTAACTGCCCAACTTGCCCCATGGGTCTGCTGAAAACAAATCAAGTGCCTATGACTAGCCATGATGCCTAGCTGATTCTCCTTTGTGAGCTCTGAAATCCAGGCTATTTCTAGAACCTCTAAGTCCTACAGATCAAGCACTGATACAGCACCACTTTTCTCTCTGCTTTACATAGGTCAGGGGGAGGAATTAATCTTAGCCCTTCTAATTAATGCACTGTGGCTAGACGCAGTGAATTTGGAGAAACAATTTCTGAGCCAGGATGTCTACTCATTTTTGTTGTTGCATTTTATTCTCCTGGGTGTATTTCACTTCAGAGCTGCTTGTTTGAAAAGGGGCAGAAGCAAGAGGAGTGGTGCTGAGTGAGAGGAAATGATTGCCAAGTATTAGGATTTGGGTAGTCTGCATCTACATTCCTGTGCTGCTGTTAAGTGCAAAGAGTATAGTGTGCCCGACTGGGAGAGAAGCCCAGAAACATAGGAAAGCAGAAAGCATTTATTCCATACTCATCATAGAGTAACAGTTCAGCAGATGCTGGCGAGGTGTAATGGTGTTTGTTTGTTTTAAGTTTATTTATTTATTTTGAAAGAGAGAGAGAACAGGGGAGGGGCACAGAAAGAGGAGAGAGAGACAATGTCAAGTGGCTCCACACTATCAGTTCAGAGCCCAACGCAGGGCTCCATCTCACAAACTGAGATCCTGACCTGAGCTGAAATCAAGAGTCAGATGCCCAACCGACTGAGCCACCCAGCCATCCTGATGGTGTTTTTGATTAATGTTCTCTGTATGCATTAAATGCTATAAATATTATTTAATAACAGTTATATGTGAAAATGGTTAAAATTTTTCTGTACTTTTGAGGAAGACGTAGTACATGATGGTAATCATTGTCTTTGCAACAAGTAGTAAAACGTATTTCCAAATGCTGAAATTTGGAAATTGCCCAGGTAAAAATTCAAGTCTAAATTTTCCTCTCAGTTAATTTTGCCCTGTTTATATAACAGAAATGTCTTTAAGTGAGTATTAAAAGTGCCTTCCAAAAAACCAAAACAAAACTTTCATTTTCCTGGGTACATAAGGTGAATAGAGTGCAAAGAGAAAACAAGAGGCTACTTGCAGACAAAGGATTCTCATGGAGATGGATACAAAAAGTCTTGTTGCTATGACTAGGTAAATACTAAATACTTAGCCCCTGGGCTAAAAGACATTTCCAACCATTCAGGTGAGACTCTTAAGAATGTTTAATGGATATCCTATCAAGTAGAAACTTACTTAAAGACCTGTCTAAGAATGACCTTTATGATGATTAATTTTATTTGTCAAATTGGAAGATGTTTTTGAATGAGATTAACGTTTAAATAAGTAAGCATATTGCTCTTCATAATGTGGGTGGGCCTCATCTAATCAGTTGAAGGTCTGAATAGAACAAAAAGATTGGACTCCTTGAGTGAGAGGGAAATCTCCAGTAGATTGACCTTGAATTTCATCTGTGCTTTTGGCTTTCTGGAATCTCTGCCTACTGGCCCACCCTGCAGATTTTAGATTTACCAGCCTCCATAATTACATGAGTCAAGTCCTTATAATTAATCTCTTCATATTGTACTGTAGATATACATAGAAGTTAGATATACAAAAGAAGATATATATGTATACCTTTTCATTCTGGATTTTTTTTTTTTTTTTTTGAGATTCTTGACTAATACAACCACCATCAGCCTTCACATGTTCCTCTTTGTTGCACTAGCCAAAGGAAGGACTGTGGACCTGTGAAACTAGCTGGGTGATGTGGCAAAAAGTGAGACAGCAGGAAAAACATTGATGCCTTTGAATTTTGAAACACTGCTTTTGTAATATTTTGATTGGCTAGTTATGCAATTGCCAGAATGATTTGCCTTTCTTAAAACATGTCTTCAAAGTTAAAAATAAATAGATCATGAGGAATGCAGTAGCAAAGTGAGATCAAGTATTGATCACTGATCTTTTATTTCCCCTTTCCTTCCTTCTTACTGCCTATTGCTCTTGACTGATCTCTATCAAGGACCAAACTTAACTCTGTCAACAGGTTAACTTAATAAGATAATTTGACAATAAAATATCACTGCTCTGCTTAAGTGACTTTGATTACTTTCCATTGCCTTATTGATAAATCTAATTTCCTTGTCATGGCACATTCAGCACATCAGATTCCCTTGGTGATCTGATTTCAAAACACATTTCTCCTTCCAGGTCTTGCTAGGTTTCTTTTCACTCTCTTACTGCTGTTGACTTAATGATTTACTCATCGTTGCCTGACTTTACAACTATGATAGCATTTTCCCCCTCTACCTTGAATGTTCTTTTCCTGTTCTTTGGTGGTTGATTAGTTAGGCCCAACTAAAAAGGGATCTGCGTTGTAAAATATTTTCCATACCATAGAATCAGAAAACCCCCTTCCTTTTTGCTGTCAGAGCACTTTTTTATAATTCTGTGATCTCACTGTTACACCAGTTTTAAATAGACTTTGCTGCATGCAAGTCTGACTTTCCCTGAAGCTCCAAAGTAGACAAACCTATGCTACTTGATAGCTGTGTGACGCTGGGAAGTTACTTCCTTGTTAAGGCTCAGTTTCCTCATCTGGAAAATTGTACAAACAATAGAACCATTGGGAAAATTAAATGTTTTAGTACATGAAAGTATTTAGAATAGTGCCTGGCAATATAGAAAGAGCTCTAATATACTACCTTCTATTCATTTATATTCTGGTTCTTCAAGAAATGTTACTTGTGTGCCTGTTATGTGCCAGGCATTTTTTGTCATCATCACCCTTACAAGTTTTGAGTTCATACTCATATTTAAATGCTGAACTTCTAGTCCAATAAATGTCATGTAGATGTTCATTGTATGTTTATCAATATAAGAATTGCTTTGGTCATTAGGCTTAAACACTGGGAAATTGGATGTTCAATTTTCATTCTATTTATTAGGTAAAAAGATACAGACTATGGCTATGAAAAACATGCTTTATACCCTAAAGTTGTTTTCCTTAATGGTTGAGAATTTAAATAACCTAATTAAAATGAAATAATATCTTCCTTGTATGCAAAATAACTATGTTTATAAAGATGTAACACATTGTGGAATTATATTGGAAGCATCAATTTATAAATGGTATGATTCTGTATTTTTGTCTTAATGTAATACAGCATTTTTGTATAATTAGATATAAATTTAACTTTTAAAATATTAATAACCTCAACTTTTGAAACAAAGTTAGTATAACTTTGTAATAACGACATATATAACATTAGCTATTAGTAATAACACATGTCAAATGCCAGATGCTTAAATTAAAAAATTTTTGTGTTTACCGTGTCTAACATTTCTCAGTCTCTGGTATATTGTAAGTTACACTCAAAATTGTGAGAAACACAAATAACAGTATGTCCTTTCCTACATAGAGATAATGTGCACCTTGTCAGGTATCAAACATTAGGTCTATTAGGTGAGTCTTCCACAGTTCATGTTATGCATGCGACTTTAGTAACAAAGCATGCTCATTGTTATGTGCTCTGATTATGTGGGTTTTCAGATTCCTGAATCTGTCTATTTGGAGATAATTGACATTGATTTGGTTTTACTGTACAGTGTCAAAGTCTTTTCAGGCTAATAGTGCAGATGTTACAAATTCAGTGCTATTTTAGAGGTGGCTATGTTACTTACCTATTCTGATAAAAAAGTTACAGTGGGAGTGGAGCCAAGAAAGAGGTAGGTCTGGGTTCTTAATGCTGCCATTTGAAAATGTTTTAGAATTTTACTGTCTCATTGTCTTAAAAGACAGCAATGCAGCTTAGAGAGAAGGAGCCTGGTCATAAAGAGTTTCCTTATCTGTGAAATGTGGGATACTAAAAAAATAGTTCCTACAACATAGGGTAATCATGATATATTTAAAGTACTTAAGGGGTGCCTGGGTGGCCCAGTCAGTTAAGCATATGACTCTTGATTTCAGCTCAGGTCAGGATCTCGTGATTTGTGAGATTGAGCCCCGCAGCAGGCTCTGAGCTGGCAGTGAAGAGCCTGCTTGGGTTTTCTCTCCCCCACTTAGTCTTCCCCCCCGCCAAATAAATAAATAAAAATTAAAAAATAGTGTATGTCTAGCACTGTGGCAAACCTATGCCTCTCTCACTCTCTAACAAGAGAGATCCTTCCCATGTTTGAACACAGTAATTGGAATCTCCATAGTTTGAAACAAAATCTCCTATTTCCCTCCTATTAAGTAGCCGGATGCTGTAGCTATATTCTCTTCGTCATTTTTCCTGGTTCTAGTTAACAAAAGTGCTTAATAAATGCCTATTATCACCTCTGTTTTTTAAACCACTTGAAAATCTAATGTTCTTTTAGTGTTTCATTCCATTTAATTTCACAGACATAATTCTTAAAACTTGTGTAGAATCCTTACCATGTAGTACCATGGCAAAACTATCAGTAATTCACATTTTAGATTGAATTTTTTCCTCTTTTTTAAAGTTTATTTATGTATTTTGAGACAGAGAGAGAGAGAGAGTGCATGCAAGAGGAGGAGGGGCAGAGTGAAAGGGAGAAAGAGAATCCCAAGCAGGATTCACTCTGTAAATGTGGAGCCTGATGTGGGTCTTGAACTCACAAACTGAACTGTGAGATCATGACCTGAGCTGAAATCAAGTTGGGCACTTACCTGGCTGAGCCACCCAGGCACTCCTAGATTGTATTTTTATTTAATTTTTACCTAAAAACAGTTTGTTACCAACTATATATGTCAGGTGCTGTGTGTAGGGCACTGCTGATACAAGAATAATACCAGTATAATCTTGACCCAGGGTTAGCTCAGAGCTGATCACTTAATGCAGTGCTTCTAAGTCAAAAGTAGGAGGCCCTGGAAAATTTTGGCATGCTTTATAGGTGTGGAGGAAGTCACAGCTATGAGGGGCTTTACACTGAGTGGCTCTGGGGAGGCAGAGATGAGCCTCGTGACACTGCCTATGGAGAGGATTATAGAGGAAAGGAATCACGAAGGAGAGAAGCCAAGGATGAGAAACTGAGAGACATAGTAAACAGACTTATTTTCACCCGTTTTGCAAGTGTTTGGACTAACAGTCCTAGAAAAGAGGGTTGTTGAGGTTATCCTAACTTGGAGGTTCTCAAAATGTGGTCCTGGGCCAGCAGTATCATCTTTTGAGAATGTGCTAGAGATGCAGATTCTTGGGCCATATTTCAGGCCATGTGAGTCAGAAAGTCTGGGGGATGGAATCCAGCAATCTGGTTTTCACAAGCCTTATAGGTAGAACCTCTGTCATAAACTGACCCATACTGTATGCAGATTAATATTCACATTCAGTGCTTATTAAGTTAAAGCTTATGAAGCCTATGTCATTGTAATCTCTAAATAATTGCTGCATATAGAAGTCATGTGTTTCTGCTAGTTCTGAAGATCAAGAGGCAGTTATTTTCTGCTCTCATTAGTTATAAAGAAGACAAAAATAGACAGTTAACAATTCAAAGCAGTATTTGCTTAATACCAAATATCTGTTATCCACATCTTTATCCGTGTGTGTGTGTGTGTATATGTGTGTGTATGTGTGTGTGTGTGTGTGTGTATATTTATGTATACACAATATATATATTTATGTATACACTATATGTATGTATACACTATATATATTCGTATATATGTGTATACGCTATATATATGTGTGTATATATATACACACCTACACAATAAATATTACTCAGCCACAAAAAGAAGAATGAGATTTTGCAATTTGCAACAATGTGGATGGATCTGGAGGGTATAATGCTAAGTGAAATAAGTCAGACAGTCAAAGACAAACACCATATGATTTTACTTATGTGTGGAATTTAAGAAACAAAACAAAGGAAAAAAAAGACAAAAAGTACACTCAAATACAGAGAACAAAGTAGTGGTTGCTAGAGGGGAGATGGGTGTAGGGACGGATGAGAAAGGTGAAGGGGAGGAAGAATGTAGTTACTGTGATGAGTACTGGTTAATGCATAATAGTGGTGACTTATTATATTGTATACCTGAAACTAATATTTAACACTGTATGTTAATTAAACTTCAATAAGAAATAGAACACACCCATTTATTTATTTATAATAATAAATAATAAATAATATGGATATTTAGAGAAAGTAGCAGTAACCACAGGTGATTGTGGAAGGGGTCAGAAAATGGAATTTAGGAGATGTGAGTTGTCCCATTCTAGCTCTGGGTTTCTAGGCAAGCCTTCTGCTTATTTATTGTTGAGAACAAACCACCCCAAACTTGGTAGCCCACAACAACAATTTATAATTATCTGTTATAATGCTCAGAGTTTATTGGGCTCAGCTAAGAGGCTCTTGCTTAGGGTCTCTTATGTGGTTTCATTTTGAGTGCAGCTGGGTGGAGTTCTCCAGAAGTTTGACTCGGCTGGATGTCACTGAACACTGCTTCTCACACAGATCCTGGCCTCTTTATCTCTGCCTCCAGTGTCTTATCATCTAGGGCATCTCCATATAACTCACGCTTCTCTCAGCATCATGGTGGCAGAGAGGTGCGCCTCTTACCATGCAGCTGGCTTCTGAAAAAGCGAGTGGGATTCCAAGTGCTCTAAAAGACCTGGAATTGACATAGCATCAGTTCCACCCTGTTCTAATGGTCAGAGCAATCACGGATCAAGTCCTGATTCAAGGGGAGGGGACATACAGGGGTGACTCTTTGGAGGCAAAGTTTGTTACAGGGCCATCTTTCAGAGACTGCCATAAGTCATTGATAATCTCTGAAAAATGTTGGGTTTGACCTAGATGATCTGTGTGGAGTATCCCTGCATGTAGCTTCACCTTTGCATGATCCACAAAACTTCCTTGCATATATTGCAATGCACCAAGGAGAACAGTAATGTGTATCTAGAATAAATATCATCAATGTTCTATTTCTGTGGTGTTTTGTCTTCAACTGGTTACCGGTATGGGCTGATGAAAAAAGAAAAACCAAAGAAATTTTTCTTCAGGTTATCAAGCCACTAGCAACCTCCTAGAAAAATACATCTCTTAGGTTGATGAAACATTGCTTTAATTTCATCTCTAAATTCAGAGCACACTATTACCCCAGGCTATATCAGGATCTCAAAGTGATGACATATAACTAGTGCATTGGGTACGTAAGTTATTTTTTAAGTCAATAATACCTTATAAATTCATTTTAGTGTTTTGGGGGGAATTTAGTTCCATTAAAGTCATTATTACTTAAAAATATAATGGTTCTATTCTGACCCAAATGTTTTGAAATACAAGGCTCTGTAGAGAAATAAAATGCCCTTTAGGAAATTCTGTTGAGTGGAAATAAATGTGAATTTTCTTAGATTTTTTTTGCATATACAGGCTCTATTGCTCAGAATATCTCATGAGGTCAAGCCAGGTGTCATATCCTTGTATGAAAGTCATTGAAGTTTTAACCATAGTAGCAAAAATAAAATTCCAATCTCTAAATAATTAAAAGTTACTTTTTAAAGTTGCTTATGCTTTAAAAAGTAGTCAAGCATTTTTAGAAGATTTACATTCAAATCCTTATAAAACATCTTTGCTAGAATGCCAAAACCATATTTTCTTTAATATATTACTGTAATATCTAAAGTTTTAAAATTAAGGAAATGGAAATGTTATGGTTTTTTTATGCTTAGAAATTTTCTTTTACATTATTCAGATTTGAATGCCCAAGCAGAACATTTTTCTCCACAGTTATAATACATAATATGTATACAATAAACTACCTGCTGTTCAAACGCATGTCATAGTCATAGCATAGTTTTTAATTATATTCTATATCAATTTATTAGGGCATGTGGACTTGTGCATTTCCATAGAAGACATTTTGCTTTCTCATCTAGCCACCTCCACCTTGAAGTCTTCCTAGACCACTCTATATAAGTTGTCAGCCAAAACACCCTTCCCACCCCTGCCCTCCAACTCCCTGCTTACCAGCAACCAGCATAGAGCCCAGCATAATAATTTTGTGATTACACCAAAATCATTGTCTCTTTAATTGAATGGAAGGTATTCCTGGTCCCAAATGACTTCACCTTGCACTTTGATTTTAGTTTCTAAGATCTCCTGGACTAGGGATGAGTCTATCAGTTTTTTAATTGCAGCATTTCCCCCATTGAAAGGAAAAGCCTATGAGATTTTTTTCCCAAAGCCTAAGAGACTGGAATTTTTGGAGAGAAATATTAGAATATCTTAGAAATAAAATTTAATATGGATACTGACAAGTTATCTTTAGTGTTAACTGTTAAAATGTTCTATTTTTATAGGTATGTAAGTCACATTTTAAACATTTTAATTGACAGTATTTCTTAATTTTAAAGTAAAAAGGAATATTAAAATTTTCCACTTTGCCCCAGAAAACTGGGTCAGAACAATAAACTGAATGGAGCAAATGAAAATCACTAGAGCATACTGAAACAATGAGTATTATCTTCTAAAAACAATGTGTTCTGCTACTTGCAGTGTTCCATCTTGGAGCTCCAAATATGCTAATGGAAATTAATTAGTACAGTTATTCTTGATGCATTTGTACTTTTAGCCTCGCTATATCACAGAAAGCATTTTTAATCTTACTATTTAACTTTGGGGAAAAAGGCGTTAAAGAGAAGTTACATAAATATTTAGGTCAGAGAATAGCATAGGTATTTGCTAAGAAACGATAATAGTCAAGTCTCCACTAGGGCAGTTGAGTGTCCCTTTGATCATACCGTGGTGCTCTAGCTAATGGCGAACTGTGATAGAATAGGAGGCCAATTGTGGGTAATAGCACATGACACGTTGTTTTTTGTTTTGTTTTGTTAGTATTTTTGGCACACAGTGTTTTATTAGTTTCAGGTGTACCGCATAGTGGGTAAGCTATTATTCTGTGCTCACTCTAAGTGTAGCTACTATCTGTCCCCATAGATTGCTATTACAATATCATTGACTATATGACAGCTTTTAAGTGAATGGCATAGTGATGTTATACCATATAACTTTCTTTTATTATTTTCTTTTTTATTTATGTTTTATTTTTTGTAAGTAATCTCTACTCCCAGCATGAGGCTGGAACTCAGGACCCTGAGATCAAGAGCCTCTTGCTGTACTGACTGAGCCCAATAGGGGCCCGTCTTTTAACTATTTTCTTGCATCCACTTAAGTGAATGAGAGATTAAAAGATAAATGGTACTCAGAGAGTCTCACATATTAACAGTGGTAGAAACATTTGACTTTTATCATCTTAAATGAAAGCATTAGTGCCCATTTTAAATATAAGAAATAGCAATATCACATGTTAGTTGTCCCTAAGATTGTTAATACTCAGTAGACAGCAGGTTCATCTTTGTTATACAGAAGGTCAAGATAGGATTGGCTAATTACTTAATAATTATTCTATAGATGAGTGTATAAGTTTTGTATTGCTGCATATGGACAGCGTTGTGTCCCTCCCAGATTTATAAGTTGTAGCCCTAACCTCCAGTGTGACTGTATTTTGGAGATTGGGCTTCTATGGAGATGATGAGGATAAATGATGTTATAAGGGTAGCCCTAATCCAGTAGGATTGGTGTCCTTATGAGAAGAAGAGACTCCACAGAGAGCTGTTTCCACACACGGAGTGAAGGGCATGTGAGGACTAGTGAGAAGGTAGCTGCCCAACAGCCAGAGAGATCTCACCAGAAACCAGCACTGATATAGCCAGCACCTTAATCTTGGACTTGTAGCCACCAGAACTGTAAGAAAATAAATCTCTGTTGTTTAAGCCACCCAGACTTCGGTATTTGGCATCCTGAGAAGTCTAATTTAGCTGTTGAATAATCCTACTACAAATTTTTCTGGCTTTAAACAATCATGATATTATTTGCTCACAAGTCTGAGGATCTAGTGTTTGTGTGTGGTTTGGCAGAGATAGCTCCTGTCTACTCTCTGTGGTATTGAGTAGAGAATATCAGCCAGCGGAGGAGATTTCAAGGTGACCTTACTCACGTGTCTGGGGCCTTGGTGCTGGCTATTGGCTGGAGAGTTATAGTTTGTCTCCGTGTGCCCTTTATTTCACATGTTTCGAATTCTCCAGTGATAGGATGGCCCTAGACTCCTTCACATGGCAGATGGGTTCCTTCTCTGTGAAAGTAGAAGGTGCAAATCCTTTTAAAGCCCAGACTCAGAACTCCCAGAATGTCACTTACACTGTATCTATTGGTTAAAACCTGTTATCCCAAATACTCTGAAACTACTGGAAGACTGTGTTTGGTAAAATGAAACAGAACATTATCAAGAATAGCTCTCTTTTTTTGTGCAACACTTTCAGCAGATTGTAGATTTTGGTAGACTTTCAATGGCCAGCCTAGGTCACTGAGGAGACGTAAATAACAGAAAGCAAGAAAATAGAATGAAGGTAATGTTCTTAAAATTGACTTAATATTACTCTTTTCCTAACAAAGGCTAAACTTTATCTGTTTTATGTTGTATGATCCCAGGTTTTTATCAATATGTAAAATAATCAGTCTTCTATATACAAAGAAACAATTACAAGTATGTATAAGAATCAGTAGGGGCACCTGGGTGGCTCAGTTGGTTGAGTGTCCAACTTCATCTCAGGTCATGATCTCACAGTCCGTGGGTTCGAGCCCCATGTCAGGCTCTGTGCTGACAGCTCAGAGCCTGGAGCCTGCTTCGGATTCTGTGTCTCCCACTCTCTCTGCCCCTCCCCTGCTCACGCTCTATCTTTCTCTCCTTCAAAAAATATGTAAACATTAAAAAAAATTAAAGAATCAATCGAACATAGTCTCTATCAATAGATGAATGAGGATACATATATCTATATTAACATATATAGATATAGCTATATATCTATATCTGTATATCACATCCTCTTTATCCATTTGTGTATATATATTTGTGTATATATATTTATACACAATGTGTATATATATCTATATATACACAATGTGTATATACCTACACAATGGAATATTACTCAGCCACAAAAAAAAGAATGGGATCTTGCAATTTGCAACAATGTGGATGGATCTGGAGGGTATAATGCTAAGTGAAATAAGTCAGACAGAGAAAGACAAATACCATATGATTTCACTGATGAGTGGAATTTAAGGAACAAAACAGAGGAAAAAAGACAAAAAATTGACTCTTAAATACAGAGAACAAACTAGTGGTTGCTAGAGGGGAGGTGGGTGCAGGGATAGGTGAGAAAGGTGAAGGGGAGGAATAATATGCTTCTTGTGATGAGTGCTGACTAATGTAGAGTAATGGTGACTCATTATATTGTACGCCTAAAGCTAATATTTAACACTGTATGTTAATTATACTTCAATAAATAATAGAATATATTCATTCATTCATTTACAAAACTGGTAATTATTTATCAAGTGCTTACTACCTACTATGTGACAAACTTCTGGATACTGGATATACAGTGGTAAACTATTAAATTTCCCAACTTTATTATCTGTAAGAAAGTCCCTAATAAAATCATTATAGTTTTAAGTTTCTAGTAGGGAGAGACAGATACTAGATACACAATTATGTACTATGTCAGAGGGTATGCACAATTAAAAAAAAAACACACACAAAAAGGAAATAAAGTGATAGCAATTGAGGAAGGGAAAGGTTGCTATGTTAAATAAAGTGTTCACGTTAAAGGTGTCAGAAAAGGTAAAATTTGAACACCTGAAAGTAACTGGGGAGTTAGAAATGCAGATATGTAGAAGAGCCTCTGTGCAAAGGCCTTTTGACAGTAATATTCTAGGATGATCTACCAAGTATGACTGAAACACATGGGAGAAAGATGGAGTTGAGACATATTTAGGGTCCAGACATGCAGAGTCTGTCAAACTATTTTGAGACTCTGATTTGTATTCTAAACGTTATTGGAAATTTTTTTTTAATTTTTAAATTCTTTTTAACTTTGTTTATTCTGAGAGAGAGAGAGAGAGAGAGAGAGAGAGAGAGAGAGAGAAAGGAGGGAGAGAGAGGGAGGGAGAGGGAGGAAAAGGGAGGGAGTGAGAATCCCAAGCAGACTCCGCACTGTCAGCGTGGAGCCCAATGTAGGGCTCATAACCACAAACCCACGAGATCCTGACCTGAGCGGAAATCAAGAGTCGGACATTTAACTGATCCACCCAGGCACCCCTGGAAATTATCTGGGTTTTTTAAAGGCTTTCTGAATGTAGTATGGAGGATAAACTGTAAAGAAACATGAATTGAACAGAGAGCCCATTAGGAAGCTATTGCAGGAGTCTGGGAAAAGAAATAATTCAGATCAGTATTTGGGTAACACATGTGGATGTACAGAGAGCTGCTCAGATTCACCATATCCAATAGAAGAGTGGATTTGCTTACAAGTTGGAAGTTGGGAGAAAAGATATAAATTGTCAAAAATGACTTAAAAAACTTTTTTAAGTTGCCTGAGAAACTCAATAATAAGAGCTATTTCCTTGACTGAGAACAATTGAAAAAGCAAGTTTTCTTTTAAAGGAAAGTGAGAGTTTAGTTTGTATGTAGAAGTGGATGCTCCATCAATTGATATTTTCTTTTCCTCCTTCATAACTTTTCTTCTACAACACAATAAAAGGTGTAAAAAAAAAAGTAGCGAAGAGCCAAGCTCTTGATTTGACAGCAAATAAATTCCTGGCATTTTGGCTGGAACTTTTCATCAAGGCAGATTTGAAACCAGTGGATGGCATGCTTTCCTGGGCAACAGACTGCCATCTACTCAGTTTTCTACTAGTTTTGTCTTGGCTGCATGAGCTTAGCCAAAAGAACTCCTAAAACCACTGCTCAGATCAATTTCTCATTAGTTACTACACATGTACACAGAATTTCAAAAAGGAAATTTGTTACATTACATTGATGATTATAGAGTTTAATAAATGTTTTAGAACTTAGTATCATGGTTTAATTACACAGTGATGATTTTTTCCCAAAGAAAGACTATTCTCAGCTATAACTCTGAAGTTTCTGTTGGTAAATTCAAATTTAAATGTGTGTTAAAAATGCATAAACTCTATTTACCTTAATACCATTCTTTAATAGTCGAAAATAGTTATTTAAGTAATAAAAGCCACATGAAGTTTATATATTTGGAGGAAAAATGAAAATAATATTCTGAGTTTTCTCATAATCTGGATGTAATGGAGACAAATATCCTAGGTCAAATGAGATGGGTAGAAGCAGAGATTCATTTTGATTCAGCACATAGTTATTTTGGCTAAATGTATAACCATCTTAATATGTGTAGTTTTGAAGTCCTTTGATGAGGACACAGATCTATAGGTGTTATGTCAAACTGAATGAGAAACATATTATTTAAATGCTTATTTAGATACATTCGATAAAAGGTCATTTTGCCACTCTAGATCTATTTGTTCATTTCCCCCCAAATCACTTACCGGTATCTCAACACATAAATTATGCGATTTATTCAAAATGATTTGCATATCATATATTAAAATTCTATATCTAACAGGATCTATTTTATGGCAATCTTTTTTATTTTGTTGCCCTTATAGAAAATGTTCTCCTTGTATCACCTTTATTTGTTTCTTAGCAGAACAATTAACTAATATAAAAATCTTAGTGCTAATTTACGAATGAGCTGAAAACCTGCTGTCTAGTCTCTTCATTCAAACAGTGGCCTTCTGGCAACAGTGCTGGCTTCCTTCATTGTTCTGTTCAGTAGTGAGTGACTTTAATGATGGGATTTCCAATATGCAAAGTGATCATGTGCTGCGGTATTCATGTGGCAGTGGTTATTTCAACAAATATTTTTGAGCCCTCACTAGATGGTAGACATATTAAGTAGAAACTTATTAAGTGACTGAATGAGTTGAGAAAATCTGATTTAGGACTATGACTTGAGCAGCATTTTCCTTTTTACTTTGGAATTATTTTGGATTTACAGAAAAATTGTGAAGATAGTACAGAATGTTCCCATATGCTCATCACCTAGCTTCCCCTAATTTAACATCTTACATAATTGTAGTTTTTACATATTGCTTTTGTAAAACTTAATAAATTGATATTGCTACTATCCTATTCACTACAGGTTATTTTTTTTTAAAAAATCACCCCTTATTCCATTCATACCTATTTTTATGTCCCAGGATCCAAGCTAGGATGCCATATTGAATTTAGTTATCATGTGTCCTTGTCTTTCTACTTGTGACAATTTTTGAGCAAGACTTTTGACATCTATGTACAAAATAGTTGAATTTTTAGAGTTTCTAAGATATTTTATATAAAAATGAAAGTCCTTTCATTTATTTATCAATTCACTGAACACTGATTAAGTATCTATCATAATATACAGTTCTTGGCACTGGGGTATAAACATGGTTATATTCTGATGCTACAGAGGCTCCTCATTTACTGTGAGCAAATAATTCCAGCAGTGGCCTAAGTGCTGTAACAGAGGAATAAGGAGGGGAATTGGGAAATGGAAAACATCTGACTTCAACTGGAAGGATTAGGTCTTGAAGGAGAGTGAGACTTTACAGGTAATTAGAAGTGTTTGAGACAGGAAACAGTATATGCAAAGGTGCAGAAGTGAGAAGCATAGCACAGGTACTGACAAGATGGGCATGTGAAGTGAATGCTTGAGTGACGAGAAAATATAGTGGCCAGGGGGAGTCAGATCCTTAAGGACATGCATGTTCTGCTGGAAAATGTGGCTGCATTTCAAAGGTAATGAGAGCCATTGAATTTTTTTTTTTTAAGTGGAGTTCCTAACTTTGGCCCTATATTATATGACAGAAATGTTCATAATATCATTAGATTATTCTGGGAAGTTTTTCCTGTTACCAGATTTTCATTCAAAACACTGTATTTTTCTCAAAGATTCTTTTTTTCTTAATGTTTAATAAGGATTAGGAAAAATTTTAGGACTAATGCTATCATTCATACACAGTTTCAGAAGTTAACTTTCTCCATAAGTAAATTTTAGTAATAATGAAAAGATACCTGTGTCTCACCTTCATTGTCCAAATTCCCATATTTTCCTACAAATAAGAAATATCACGAGGGGCGCCTGGGTGGTTCAGTTGGTTGTGTGACTGGCTCTTGATTTCAGCTCAGGTCATGAATCCAGGGTCATGAGATTGAGCCCTGTGTTGGGCTCAGTGCTTAACATGAAGCCTGCTTAGGATTATTTCTTTCTCTTTCTGCCCCACTCTCCCGCTCACACACGCGCACACTCTCTGTCTAAAAAGAAAGAAAGAGAAAGAGAGAGAGAGAGAGAGAGAGAGAGAAAGAAAGAAAGAAAGAGAAAGAAATATAATGAGACACCAAAGCAAAGACAACAAAAGCAAAAATAAACAAGTGGGACTACATCAAACTAAAAAGGTTCTAAACAGGAAAAGGAAGCTATCAACAAAATGAAAAGGCATCCTAATGAATGGGAGAAAGTATTTGTAATTTATATATCTGATAAGGAGTTAATATTCAAGATATACAAAGAGCTCCTACAATTCAATAGCAAAAAAAAGTACAAAAAAAATCCTAGTAAAAAATGGGAAAAGGATCTATTTTCCAAAAAAGACATACAGATGTTAACAGGTATATCAAAAGGGCCTTTATTATGAATCATCAGAGAAATGCAGATCAAAACCATAATGGAATATCACCTGGCCCCTGTTAGAATGGCTACCCCTCAAGAAGAGAAGAAGTAACAAGTGTTGGCATGAATGTGGAGAAACAGGAACCCATTTGCATTGTTGGTGTGAATATAAATTGGTGTAGCCACTCTGGAAAACAGGAGGTTTGTCAAAAGTTAAAAGTAGAACTACCATATGATCAACAATTCCACTTCTGGGCACTTATCTGAAGGAAATGAAACACTAACTTGAAAAAATGTATGCACCCCCATATTTGTTGTGGCACTATTTACAATAGCCAAGATATTCTAAGTGATGATCAGCAGATGAATGAATAAAGAAAAGATCATGTGGACACACACACACACACACACACACACACACTGGAGTATTATTCAGCAATAAAAAGAAGGAAATGTTGCCTTTTACGACAACCGCTTGAGGGCATTATGCTAAGTGAAATGAGTTAGATACAGAAAGACAAATACCATGTGATCTCATTTATATGTGGAATCTAAAACACTTTAGGGGCGCCTGGGTGGCTCAGTCGGTTGAACTTCCGACTTCGGCTCAAGTCATGATCTCATGGTCTGTGAGTTCAAGCCCCGTGTTGGGCTTTGTGCTGACAGCTCAGAGCTTGGAGTCTGCTTCAGATTCTGTGTCTTCCTCTCTCTCTGACCCTCCCCCATTCATGCTCTGTCTCTCTCTGTCTCAAAAAAAATAAACGTTAAAAAAAAAAAAATAATAAATAAAAAAACCACTTTAATAGTTTTTTGAAATCCCCAAGTCAAACACCAAAGGAAGGGATTTTATTCTGAATTTATATAAGATACACAAATTATCAATTTTCAAGCAAGGCCATGCTATCTTTTGTCTCTGTGTTAGAAGCCAGTATTTTTAGACCTTGTCACTTAAGGCATGACCAGCATCACCTGAGAGCTACTGAATCCGTCCCTGCATTTGTAACAGGATTCCTCTGTGGGTCACATGCACATCGTTTCAGAAGCACTAATTTAAGGCATTGTTTATTAGATTTCTAAATTTTTCTGAAGAAGTATTTGATAGCAATAAACTTGTCAAGACAATGTGCATACTAAACTTCTTGAAATGAAAGAGCTTTGCATATGATTATCCATATTTTTAAATATGCATTTTATTTTTACCTAAGAGCATGAAAGGGACAAATGATAAAATTGGTTTTAAGCATCTCTAAATGTCACCTCATTATATTTTACTCCTTCTGATTATTTATTTTTAATGAGTGAATGAGATTTCTTATATCAGTCTTCCTAGAAAGTTTTGTCATGGAACTGTAAATGCTGAATTCTTTACCACCAAAATATTTGGGTTTATGTTAAGCTAAAACTAGACTTTTAAAAAATTCTTAAAAAAATTATTTACTGGGAATTTAATTATGATATCTTAATATTCTGTGTGATTTCTGCAAGAACTAAAACTCCGTACTGTATTTTAAGTGAAATTTTAATTATGAAAGTTAGAAATGATTTACCATTCACAGAACCTATGTCTTTTAATTATTTCTGTGTATGTGTGTGTGTGTATATATATATATATATATATATATATATATATATATATGCCTTATTATATACACAGTATCGTTAGAACTACATTGATTTTTGCCTTTAAGAAATTAGCATCAAAATATGGGGCACTAGCTTGCTCATGAATAATTCTGATTCAGTTCTCTATTGTTACTAATCTAAGACAGGGGTCAGTAAGGTTTTTTTTTGTAAAGGGCCACATAGTAAATATTTTTTGGTTTTGTGGCTCATACTGCCTCTGTCTTGTATATGCAGTTTTGCCACTGTGGCATAACTGTATAGGCATAGTCAATATATAAATAAGTGAGTCTGAACATATTCCAATAAAACTTTATTCATGAACACCAAAATTTCAATTTCATATAATATTGCTCTTCTTTTAAATTTTTTTAATGGCTTAAAAATGTACAAGCCATTTTTAGCTCATGAACTAGACAAAACAACCAGTGAGTTGGATTTGGACTATAGGCTGTAGTTTGCTGCTTTCTGATATAAGACATTGAGTATATGAATGTATATGGACTGTGGTTCACTATTGACTATAGATTTAATAGGAACCTGATGACTTCCTAGTATGCTAACTGTAACACTGGTATTATGTTTTTGTTGATTTGAAAAGAAAACCAGAAATTGAAAGAGAAAGAAGTACAGAGAACTAAAAATCATTGTGAATTTACTGTGAACAGTGAATTTACTGTTCAGCATTTTATATATTTCATCTTGTAGCTTCACTATCCACTGATGAAACATATAGTATTATTAGCATTTTACACATGAGAACAAGGAAGGTTTAAGTAAGGTTTTGAGGCCATACAGCAAGTCACTGGCAGAATTAAGCCAAGTCTGATTCTGAAACCTGAGATGTTTGCGCTTTACCACACTGGCCATGGGGCTCACCCAACAGGAAGGCATGCTATATACTAATAAAAAATTATTTTTAAAGAAAGATAAAGGAGAGTATCAGAAAATGCAATTTGTTTAGAACCTTGTAGTGAAATTCTGACAAGTGGCTGGAAGGAGGGGGAAGACAGTCCAAATTATAGCTCAGCTCCAAGCTCATGAGAATGTAGAAGCTGAAAAATAAGCAGGTAGAAGACCACTTTAAAATTCCCAGTGGACATGACATTGCCTTTCATGTCATTCCCCTTCATTTGTCTTCCTCTTCCCCTTTGTAATGTTTAGCCTTTATTGCCTGATGAAAATAGATTGGTTCACATTCTTCTTTTTAGTAACTTGTCTTTGTTCTTGTCCCACAATTTCAAAAAGTAAACTCATTGGTGCTCATCTGGCAATTCTGTGTTCCCAAGAAAGATTTCAGAAGGACCTTCCAATTTCTACCAATTGTATTTGGCATTGTGCTGTAATGAAAGACAAGGGACGCAGCTGATAGAGGTTGTGTCTTTCACACCCCATTGCCTTTTGTACTTTTCTCAAAGTACATACAGCCCATAGCTATTGAGAGGATATGTAAATTATATTGGTCACAGTATTTGAGCTAAATAATGATTACTACATAGGTACAATGGTGAATATTTTATTAATACAGCTATGTGCCTAACGCGGACTCCCTTTTTGTTGTATGGTGAGCATGCTGAGAAACACAGCTCACATTTTCCTCTTAATAACTCAGTCTTATATTTAATGTGTGCTTAATTTTTAGGCATTTTAATTGTTCTTTGTTCAGGAATCCCTCATAGCCAAAAAATCTGAGGTTAAGACAATGAACAAGTTAGCATACAACTAAGATTCTAGAGTAAATGTTACAAAAATTATATGAGAAAGTTATACAGGAACACATTTTGCATGTCTTTGTATTGATATTTTCTGCAATGTACATGATGATATAGGATAAAGAAAGAATAAAAGAATGTGTGAATCTCTCACAAATAAAATCTACAATATTAAACTGTGTTCAACTTTGATTCAGGAGATGGCAAATATAACTTTATATTTGGAAGAGCACACTTAAATATATATTTCTCATGTCTTAATGTTTATTTAGGGAAAAGCAAGCAATTTTCATGGAGTCTTAAAGAGATAAGAGATCAATAGAATCTTTGTTGCTTCTAATGACTGTTTCCCAAGATTTAAGAAATGTTCTGTCTGCTAAAAATGTTAAATTATATGATGAAATGAAGAATGAAGAAACACAGTCAGGAAATACTTTATGAAAGTGTTGACTTCTATAATTCACAGTGTGTAGCATATTTTGAAATAGTAACCTAGGGACTGTCTGCTTATGAAATTGTCATTCTAAGGTACCTGTAGCTATAGCTTGTTGAAGTAGCATATATATGGGGAGCTCCAGCCCTGAGTCCAACCCTTCTTTCCTAAGTGATATTTTGGGCTGATCTAAGCTCTTCCTAGATCTTCAAACTCACCTGACTTATCCACCTAACCTACCCGGGCAGAAAAGACCCAGAAAGCAAGCTATGAATTGTAGTGTGTGCTTTCAACAATTAGTCTGGTCTCCTTTCTGCTTTATCTTTCTGCTTTTTTTCTCTTGTACTCTCTTCCTTAGTTCTTGGGTTGCAATCCTTACTCCCTTGAAGCTTTCATTTCAGGACTAGTTACAATCAGTCACAGAACTTTTCTCTTTCTTATTTGCCAAGACTTTCCTTTCCTTTTTGGTATTAGCTCTGGTTTTAGTTTCAGCCTGTGTATTTTCCACAGGGAAGAATCCTGTTTCCTTAAATAGACATATTTTTCAATTCTACTATCCCTTACCTTACCACAGGCTTACTTACACTTGTGTTCATGGTTCTTTTCATCTAGATAGCAACCTGCTTTGTAGATGAGAGTTCAGGCCAAGGGTTAAAGGCATCAGAAGAAGAGTAGAGGCTGATGAGAGGTAGATTTAAAGACAAAATTACAGATATGTTGAAGTACAAGTGCAGATACAGTTGACTATTTCCAGAAGTAATAATCCTTTTTATCTCCTTTTTTTTTCTTCTTTTGAGATCAATTTGACTTATTTCATCTAATGTTTCAGTTAAGTTTAGGTCTTTTTTCAGAATACCCTCAAAGTTAATGAAGTAATATTTTTATGTGCTTTCATTTTTTTTAAACTTGATTCTGTCTAAGACTTGACATCTCATGCTTTTTCAATAACCATAGTAGTTTTTAAATTAATTAAAAGTCACTTGGCTCATTGCCTCCCCTGTATAGTGTTCTACAGAGCTGACATCAAGGTGAGGTTATAACGTCAAGAAGAAGTAGGTTTCTTTAGATAAGTTCCTTGAAAATGCACTTTAATAAACATTCATATAATACAAATAATCATATAAATTAGTATATTTTATCATTTATAATAAGAGTCATTTATAATAGTCAAGCCTCAGACAGGGACTACAGGAACCTCATATAATATAATATGGAGCCCTCAGATTGGGCTCCAGGATTAAATCCCTCCAGGATTAAAATCTTGCTCCCCATTCACCCTCCAGTAGCCTTGGTGTTTCTGATTTTTGACTTCCACACTCCTCAAACCATTATACTAATCATTGTTTGTTTATGCTTTCATAATTTTGTTTCCTTGCTCGAGTTTCCATGGTGTTTGCAAGTTACTGCTGACTCCTCCATTAAATGTGGACTTCTCTTCTTGTTTATTCTTAACTTCTACTATTCTACTATCCTAGCCTTTTTTGAGAAACAAGCTCACCTTGATCCTTCTCTAATTTTTTATGCATATCATCGTTATTGAAATAACTGGAAATTAATCAGATACTTTTCACTAACCTGGGTTGTTTCACTAACTTGAGTTGTTTTCACAACTTGATTATAAATTTCGTATAGGTAAGGAATTGAAGTTTTGCCCTACAAACTCCTAAAATACTAGGCATGTATTAAATTCTTAGAAGATGGCTCTTTCTAATAAAAATGAATGTGCTCTCTAGTACTATATTAGGATAGCTACAATTAGCTTAACCTCTAAGAATTTGTTTCTTTTTTTAATGTTATTTATTTATTTATTTATTTATTTATTTGAGAGAGAGAGAGAGAGAGAGAGAGAGAGAGAGAGAGTGTGTGTGTGTGTGTGTGTGTGTGTGTGTGTGTGTGTGTGTGTGTGTGAGAGCGGGGGTGGGGAAGGAGCAGAGAGAGAGAGGGAGACACAGAATCTGAAGCACGCTCTAGGCTCTAAGCTGTCAGCATGGAGCCTGACGCAGGGCTCCAACCCACTAACTATGAGGTCATGACCTGAGCTGAAGTCAGACACCTAACTGACTGAGCCACTGAGGCACCCCTGCATTTGCTTCTTAATATGAAAAAACAATGTTGCTAATGACACTACCTGATTTGACAGTAATATTGTTAATGAACCATTAAAATGTAAAACGTACCATGTCATGACATTTTAGGACATTGAATATTTAGTTTAAGATGCTATTGTATGTTTTATGCATTTAATTTTCTAGCTAGATATTGGTTTTGTACCTCACTGTAGATTTGTAATGTGCTGTAGTAGAAGACACAATGTGACAAAGAAATGAAAGTAGTAAGAAGGCAAAGCATGCAATCAAAGGAGAGCAGTGATGGCTGGAGATGAAAGCAGAGAAGTCCACACTGGGAAATATTACTATATGCCTTTGGATTTTGATAACAGTCAACAGAAATAGAAACAGTTAAATCATATGTTTCTCTGTCTTCTAAGAAACTATAGTGACTACAAAGCAGTTTTTAGTCTCTCTCTATGTAATAGAAAAAATAAGATAATCAACATATACAAAAGGAAACTAAGTTACCTAGAAGGATCCTAGACAATGTAAGGTACTCTACTAATTTCTTATTTCTAGTATAAAAAGTTACCACAAATGTAGTGACTCAATATACCACAATTTATTACTTTTCTGGTACTGGATGTCAGAAATCTAAAATTGGTCCACAAGGCTGTGTTCCTTCAGGAGGCTCAAGGAGAGAACCAATTTTCTTGGCTTTTCTACTTTTTAGAAGCTGCATGCATTCCTTGGCTTGTGGCTACACGGAACTCTGACTTTTGCCTCTGTTGTCCTGGCTTCTTTGACTCTGATCCACCTGCCTCTTTTTTTATAAGGACCCTGTGATTATATTAGGTTGGCCTGGATAATCTAAGATAGTCTCTTCATCGCCAGGTCCTCCACTTAATCATATTGTCAGAACCCCCCATTACCACATAAGCTAACATGATGAATTCGTAGGTTTCAGGGATTCAGACATAGACATCTGTATGGAAACATTATTCTGGCTACCATAAGTACCAGGGTATTTGGACCATAGTTCATGATCTTCCTACTCTAAGTATTGGAAAGGAGTAACACACACAAGAAAAATGCTTAAGTCTGGAATTTTTAGACCATATTATTAGTAAGTTATTATATAAAGTGAAATACTTTTCTCCAAGTGAATTTAAGTTGAGCATTTTCATGAGGCAAAATTTTCTGATGTATTATTCCTCATTTACACCATTTCTTTGTACACATGCTAATGCAAAAATGTTCAGATATTCATTGTTCACTGAATATGCTATCTTCATTCATATCCCACAAGTTTGCATGAAAGGCAAAGACATACATTCTGTAAATATATTCTGTATATTTAAATACAGATTTGGAATTTATTTATCTTTGTAGAACGTGGTAGATTTTCTAACAGTGTATAGATGTAACATATCAACAAAAGGTTGCAGTGAAATGGGAATTTTTATTAATAATGCAAATCCATCCCATGGAAAATAGATCATAGTAATTTTAATTATTTTTTTAATTACTGAGAGGAACTATTAAGATGTTATGGTGACATTAAAAACATGACCATAATCAGGTAAGTTAGCAAGATTATCTAAAAATAAATGAATCAACATTGATTGTCCACTTGTGTTTAGCATCATCTTAAGCCTTCTGGGGAACACAAAATGAATGTAAGCATGATCTATTCTACCAGTCTATTTAATACTAATCTATGTAATGTATACCAATCCACATATATTTATGTAAACTAAGTTTCATTAGAAATTGGGAGATGAGCATAAATTGTCTTGGGTTAGGGGAGTCAGGAAACTTTTCTGGAGGATACTATTTTAAATTACATACAGGTGCAATGGATAGGCAAAATTGACACCATGGGCTAACACATGGAGTTGACAAAAAGACTAATGTTAGGAGAAAACCAGGGCTAGAGTGGGATGATATAACAGGGTCTGTTTTGGATAGATATAGTGGGGTCAGATTAACAGGTCATTTAAAGACAAGTAGAGGAATTTAGCCTTGATAGTACACAGGGCATTGAAAAATCAAACACACAAAATCCTAGAACATAGGTCTCCCTACATGACACAGAAAATATGCCTTGGGGTGTTGAGGGGTGAAGATGGGGATTTTTGTCTGTTTGTCTTTGCACTGATATGCCAAGTGCTCAGAACAATGTCTAATATATATTTATTGAATTTTATTGAATGAATGAATTACTTGAACTAATTTTCCATGTTATATTTTTATAAAAAATAAACTTTGAAATTAATGTTTTAGTATAAATGATAGAGCATTAATTTGATGCTCTATGGGATTAGTTTTTTTTCTTTTTCTCTAGATGTACTGAGAATACCAGAATGAAGAGCTGGGTTTCATGTTTTCTATAGCAGAGACTTAAGAGTAGGAAGGCTGTGGAACCCTGAACTGTGTACTCAGCAAGAAAGTTGACTCTGTTCAGGCTCTTCTATAAGACCAAGCCAAGTTCAGATTCTCTAAGGCAGACAGAAACCTTTTCTAGATAAAAGCCTGTTCCTTAAACTAAGAAGCGGAATATTCTAAAGGTGCCTCGGTGGCTCAGTTGGTTAAGCACCGACTTCAACTCAGGTCATGACCTTGCAGTTCATGAGTTCCAGCCCCTCTTTGGGGTCCCTGTGCTGATGGTAAGAAGCCTGCTTGGGATTCTTGCTCTCTCTGCTCCCCCACCCCACACTCACGCTTTCCCTCTCTCTCAAAATAAATAAACTTTAAAAAATATTTTAAAAAGAAGCAGAATATTCTAATAATTTTTCATGATATACCTGTGAATGTATCCCTTTTTTAAAATGTACTTCATCCTTTGAAATGTCAAGATAACTCAATGAACTAGCTGTACACAGGGAAAGTGCAATTTTCAATTAAGTTCATATGCAAAATATTGAGCTGCTAATAAGTTACTTTAAAGAACTAATGAAGTTTGCAACTGAGATAAAGATCTGAAATTGTAGCATTGCCAGGACTGAGTTAATAATTAAGACATAGAAGATTTTTGTAACTTAACTATTAAATAAGCTAATTTAGAAATAGTATTTGTGTTGATTTTTATACCATTTGAAAATTATCCTGCGTGTACCTATCCAACATTATGAACCCCAAACATATTGACAATCATAGGTATTATGCTACTTATAAAATGTTTTATATGACAGCAGAAATTTTTAGTTACCTTTTTTCTTTCTTGTAGTAGCTACTCTCCAGTTAGTGACCTAAAATAATTCATAAATTTTCATGACAAAGAGCCCAAGGAAGAAATTTGGCCAATAACCAGGAGTTCAGAGAAAATTAGGAGAAAACCAGAGATTTTGTAAAGGTAGAGAAAACATATGAGACTTTTTATTTTCTTGAAATCTTTAGGGGTAGAGGCTAATGTAGAAATCAGAGAGGCATGCTATATACCTGAGACACAGCTTTTGTGAGTGTTGCTTATGCGTGTAGGACAACATTTTGTATTTTAGCTGTACATCTAGAATTATACTATAGAATTGGCTTATGAAGATGGAAGGGTGAGCCAGCAACCTGTGCTTGGAGTCCCATGGATATTAATAATTGATACAAGTCATTTTATGATTTTTACCTTCTAGCTGCATCTAATCACTTTAGATGGCTACTAGTCCTTGCAAGGCCAGAATCAACCAAATTGTCATGGATGTCTGTGGACATGAGGCATGATGGAAAATTAGGAGTAATACTGGATTTCTAGTCAAGTGATCACACGTTCTCATTATATCTATGCCTTTCTATGCCTCTAGTTAATAGGACTTGGAACAGATTACATTATGGGTATTGCCTCAGTCCCCAAGTATTGCAAGTTGGGTTTTCTGGAGCAGATGTTAAGATGAGTTTGGGGTTTGTGATGTTTCCTAGACATCAACACTTGAGGGGAAAAAAAGGAGAGAGAGACAGAGAGAGTGTCTGCAGTGCAGACCCAACACAGCTTTGGCTGACCAAACTGAAAGCTCGGGAGAAAATTCTGCACATCAGAGTGCCCCACAACTGGCTGCAGTCCTTGTGCCTTCAACCCCCTCCTTCTTTGCATCCTTAGTCACTGCATGTGGATTGTCTCCAAAGGGGCATCCCATCAAGCAAGGTGGCTTTCTGGAGCTGAAGCAGAAACTTCTGTAAAGGAGGTGACATCTGGAGACAGTCTACAGATCCCATGCACCCCAGCTGGATGAATCCGCCTTCCCAGGGTAGCATCTTTATCTATATGCCACCCTGACTCAGTAAATGGCAGATTGTAGCGAAGGATTGGGGTAGGAGTTATGAATGATGGTAATGGGTGAATCATAAGATGAATATAAGATTTACCATTTTAAAGCTATGATGGTGACCATATGAAGCTCAGGGTCAAATTTTCAGGAAGGCTCTAGAGCCAAAGCAAGGACAGATGTCTGGTTTCTTTTTTTTTCTTTTTTTTTATTTCATTTCATTTTTTTATTTTTCAAAATTTACATCCAAATAAGTTAGCATATAGTGAAACAATGATTTCAGGAGTAGATTCCTTAATGCCCCTTATCCATATAGCCCAGCCCCCCTCCCACAACTGCTCCAGCAACCCGCAGTTTGTTCTCCATATTTATGAGTCTCTTCTGTTTTGTCACCCTCCCTGTTTTTATATTCTTTTTGTTTCCCTTCCCTTATGTTCATCTGTTTTGTCTCTTAAAGTCCTCATATGAATGAAGTCATATGTTTTTTGTCTTTCTTTGACTAATTTCACTTAGCATAATACCCTCCAGCTCCATCCACATAGGTGCAAATGGCAAGATTTCATTTTCTTGATTGCCAAGTAATACTCTTGTATGTATGTATATATATGTGTGTGTATATATATATGTGTGTGTATATATATATGTGTGTATATATATATACACACATATATATGTATATGTATATATATATACATATATATATATATACATATATATATATACATATATATATATGTATATATATATATATATATATATATATATATACACACACACACACACACCATATCTTCTTTCCCATTCATCCATCGATGGACATTTGGGCTCTTTCCATACTTTGGCTACTGTTAATACTGTTAATAGTGCTGCTATAAACATGGGGGTGCATGTGTCCCTTTGAAACAGCACACCTGTATCCCATGGATAAATGCCTAGTGGTGCAACTGCTGGGTCGTAGGGCAGTTCTATTTTTAGTTTTTCGAGGAACCTCCATACTGTTTTCCAGAGTGGCTGCACCAACTTGCATCCCCACCAATAATGCAAAAGATATCCTCTTTCTCTGCATCCTCGCCAACATGTGTTGTTGCCCGAGTTGTTAATGTTAGCCATTCTGACAGGTGTAAGGTGGTATCTCATTGTGGTTTTGATTTCTGTTTCCCCGATGATGACTGATGTTGAGCATTTTTTCATGTGTCGATTAGCCATCTGGATGTCTTCCTTGGAGAAGTGTCTATTCGTGTCTTTTGCCCATTTCTTCACTGGGTTGTTTTTTGGGTGTTAAGTTTGATAAGTTCTTTATAGATTTTGGATACTAACCCTTTATCTGATATGTCATTTGCAAATATCTTTTCCCATTCTGTCTGTTGCCTTTTAGTTTTGCTGATGGTTTCCTTTGCTGTGCAGAAGATTTTTATTTTGATGAGGTCCCAATAGTTCATTTTTGCTTTTGTTTCCCTTTCCTCCGGAAGTGTGTTGAGTAAGAAGTTGCTGCGGTCAAGATCAAAGAGGTTTTTGCCTGCTTTCTCCTCGAGGATTTTGATGGCTTCCTGTCTCACCTTTAGGTCTTTCATCCATTTGAGTTTATTTTTGTGTATGTTGTAAGAAAGTGGTCCAGGTTCATTCTTCTGCATGTCGCTGTCCAGTTTTCCCAGCACCACTTGCTGAAGAGACTGTCTTTATTCCACTGGATATTCTCTCCTGCTTTGTCAAAGATTAGTTGTCCATACGTTTGTGAGTCCTTTTTGGGTTCTCTATTCTGTTCCATTGATGTGAGTGTCTGTTCTTGTGCCAGTACCATACTGTCTTGATGATTACTGCTTTGTAGTATAGCTTGAAGTCTTGGATTGTGATGTCTCCTGCTTTGGTTTTCTTTTTCAAAATTTCTTTGGTTTTTTGGGGTCTTTTCTGGTTCCATATAAATTTTAGGATTATTTGTTCTAGCTCTGTGAAGAATGCTGGTGTTATTTTGATACAGATTGCATTGATATGTAGATTTCTTTGGGTAGTATCGACATTTAAACAATATTTGTTCTTCCTATCCAGGAGCATGGAATCTTTTTTCCATTTTTTTGTGTCTTGATTCAATTGCTTTCATAAACTTTCTATCATTTTCAGTGTATAGATTTTTCACCTCTTTGGTTAGATTTATTCCTAGGTATTTTATGGGTTTTGGTGCAACTGTAAATGGGATCAATTCCTTGATTTCTCTTTCTTTCTCTTTATTGTTGGTGTATAGGAATGAAACCGATTTCTGTGCATTGATTTTATATCCTGCAACTTCACTGAATTCATTAATCAGTTCTAGCAGTTTTTTGGTGGAATCTTTTGGGTTTTCCATATAGAGTATCATGTCATCTGTGAAGAGTGAAAGTTTGACCTCCTCCTGGCCTATTTGGATGCCTTTTATTTCTTTGTGTTGTCTGATTGCAGAAGCTAAGACTTTTAATACTATGTTGAATGACAGTGGTGAGAGTGGACATCCCTGTCTTGTTCCTGACCTTAGGGGAAAAGCTCTCAGTTTTTCCCCATTGAGGATGATACTAGCATTGGATTGTTCATATATGGCTTTTATGATCTCGAGGTATGCTCCTTCTATCCATACTTTCTTGAGGGTTTTTATCAAGAAAGGATGCTGTATTTTGTCAAATACTTTCTCTGCATCTGTTGAGAGGATCATATGGTTCTTGTCCTTTCTTTTATTAATGTGATAAATCATGTTAATTGTTTTGCAGATATTGAACCAGCCCTGCATCCCAGGTATAAATCCCACTTGGTCGTGGTGAATAATTTTTTTAACGTATTGTTGAATCCGGTTGGCTAATATCTTGTTGACAATTTTTGCATCCATGTTCACCTGGGAAATTGGTCTATACTTCTCCTTTTTAGTGGGGTCTGTGTCTGGTTTTGGAATCAAGGTAATGCTGGCTTCATAGAAAGAGTTTGGAAGTTTTCCTTCCATTTCTATTTTTTGGAACAGTTTCAAGAGATAGGTGTTAACTCTTTCTTAAATGTTTGGTAGAATTCCCCTGGAAAGCCATCTGGCCCTGGACTCTTGTTTTTTGGGGGAGATTTTTTAATTACTAATTCAATTTCTTTACTCGTTATAGGTCTGTTCAAACTTTCTATTTCTTACTGTTTCAGTTTTGGTAGTGTATATGTTTCTAGGAAATTTTCCATTTTTTCCAGATTTCCCATTTTATTGGCATATTATTGCTCATAATATTCTCTTATTATTGTTTTTATTTCTGTTGGTTGTGATCTCTCCTTTTGCATTCTTGATTTTATTTATTTGGGTCCTTTTCTTTTTTCTTCTTGGTCAAACTGGCTAGTGGTTTATTAATTTTGTTAATTCTTTCAAGGAACCAGCTTCTGGTTACATTGATCTGTTCTACTGGTTTTGGTTTCGATAGCATTAATTTCTGCTCTAATCTTTATTATCTCCTGTCTTCTGCTGGTTTTGGGTTTTATTTGCTGTTCTTTTTCCAGCTCCTTAAGGCATAAGGTTAGGTTGTGTATCTGAGATCTTTCTTCCTTCTTTAGGAAGGCCTGGATTGCTATATACTTTCCTCTTACGACCGCCTTTGCTGCGTCCCAGAGGTTTGGGGTTGTGGCGTTATCATTTTCATTGACTTCCATATACTTTTTAATTTCCTCTTTAACTGCTTGGTTAGCCAATTCATTCTTTATTTAGTAGGATGTTCTTCAGGGTCCAAGTATTTGTTACCCTTCCAAATTTTTTCTTGTGGTTGATTTCAAGTTTCATAGTGTTGTGGTCTGAAAATATGCATGGTATGATCTCGATCTTTTTGTACTTACTTAGGGCTGATTTGTGTCCCAGTATATGGTCTATTCTGGAGAACGTTTCTTGTGCACTGCTGAAGAATGTATATTCTGCTGCTTTAGGATGAAATGTTCTGAATATATCTGTGAAGTCCATCTGGTCCAGTGTGTCATTGAAAGCCATTGTTTCCTTGTTGATTTTTTGATTAGATGATCTATCCAATGCTGTGAGTGAGGTGTTGAAGTCTCCTACTATTATGGTATTACTATCAATGAGTTTCTTTATGTTTGTGATTAATTGATTTATATATTTGGGTGCTCCACATTTGGTGCATAAATGTTTATAATTGTTAGGTCTCTTGGTGGATAGATCCCTTGATTATGATAAAATGCCCTTCTGCATCTCTTGATACAGTCTTTATTCTAAAGTCTAGATTGTCTAATATAAGTATGGCTACTCTGGCTTTCTTTTGTGGACCATTAGCCTGATAGATGGTTCTCCATCCCCTTATTTTCAATCTGAAGGTGTCTTTAGGTCCAAAGTGGGTCTCTTGTAGACAGCATATAGATGGATCTTGTTTTCTTATCCATTCTGTTACCCTGTGTCTTTTGATTGGAGCATTGAGTCCATTGACGTTTAGCGTGAGCACTGAAAGATATGAATTTATTGCCATTATGATGCTTGTAGAGTTGGAGTTTCTGGTGGTGTTCTCTGGTCCTTCTAATCTTCTGCTGCTTTTGATATATATATATCTATATATATATATATATAGATATAGATATATATATATATGCATACACACACCAATATATACATACATATATATATTTTTTTCATCTTTTCTCCCCTCATAAATTCCCCCTTAAAGTTTCTTCCAAGTCTGGTTTAGTGGTCACAAACTCCTTTAATTTTTGTTTGTCTGGGAGGCTTTTTATCTCTCCTTCAATTTTGAATGACAGCCTTGCTGGATAAAGAATTCTTGGCTGCATATCTTTCTGATTCAGCACATTGAATATATTCTGCCACTCCTTTCTGGCCTGCTGAGTTTCTGTGGATTGGTCTGTACAAACCTGATCTGTCTTCCATTGTATGTTAGGGACTTTTTTTTTCCCTTGCTGCTTTCATGATTCTCTCCTTGTCTGAGTATTTTGTGAATTTGAATATGATATGCCTTGTTGATGGTCGGTTTTTGTTGAATCTAATGGGGGTCCTCTGTGCTTCCTGGATTTTGATGTCCCTTCTACCCCTATTTCTCTCTCTTCCTCTTCTGGGCCCCAAAGGATTCTCATTTTGTTCCTTTTTAATGAGTCCCTGATTTCTCTAATTCTTAAATCGTGCTCTTTTGCCTTAATCTCCCTCTTTTTTCTGCTTTATTATTCTCTATATGTTTGTCCTCTGTATCGCTGATTCTCTGTTCTGCCTTATTGATCCTTTCCACCGCTGCATCCATCTGTGATTGTAGCTCAGTTATAGCATTTTTAATTTCATTCTATTTTTTACTTATTTTATCTCTGCAGAAAGAGATTCTAATCTATTTTCCACTCCAACTATTATTATTATTAACGTGATTCTAAATTCTGGTTCAGACATCTTGCTTGTATCTGTGTTGATTAAACCCCTGGCTGTCGTTTTTTCGTGCTCTTTCTTTTGGGCTGAATTCCTTCATTTTGTCATTTTGAAGGGAGAAAAGGAATTAATGAGTTAGAAAAATTGAAATTAAAACAATTAAAATAAAAAATATTAAAATTAAAAATTAAATACACACACACACACAAATATAATAGATGATGCTAGATCCTAGGTGTGTTTTGGTCTGGGTGTTGAAAGTTGTTTGACAGATTAGAGAAAAAAAAGAGGGGAGAGGAGATCGTTTGAGAATTTGAAAAATTGAATATACTGAAGTAGACTAAAATGAGATGATGGGGGTAAAATAGAATTTGAAAAAATATACCCAAAAGTAAAGAATATAGTATAAAAAAAGTTAAAGAAAAATATTTTAATAAAAATTAAAAATAAATATGAATTTCTTCATTTTTGGTATAAAAAAAAGAAAAGAAATGAAAAAGAGAAAAAATATTTTAAAAAAGGAAACAAAAAGAAAAAGGAAATTGTTTGAAAATTTGAAAAAGTGAATACACTGTAGTAGACTAAAATAAAATGATGGAAGTAAAATAGAATTTGAAAAAATGTACTTAAAAGCAAAAAATATAGTAATAAAAATAAAATGAAAATATTTTTAATAGAAATTGAAAGTAAAAATGAAGTTTTTCTCTTTCTTCATTCAAGAAAAAGAAAAGAAACGAAAAAGAAAAAAGAAAAGGAAAGTAAAAAGAAATTATTTGAAAATTTGAAAAGGTGAGTACTCTGAAGTAGACTAAAATAAAATGATGGAAGTAAAGTAGAATTTAAAAAATTTACACAAAAGTAAAAAATATAGTACTACAAATTAAAGAAAGATATTTTTAATAAAAATTGAAAACAAAAATGAATTTTTTCTCTTTCTGTATTCAAGAAAAAGAAAAGAATTGTAAAAGAGAAAAAGAAAAAAAAAAGGAAAGAAAATTGAATAGATGAACCTGCTCGCAGATTGAAGTAGGACTGAAATTGCTTCCTTTTCCCCTAGAAGTCAGTCTATGTAGCTCTTTATAGTCCATAAAGTAAGCCCGCTTTGAGACTTGTGTTCTTGAAGAGCAAAGTTGGCCCAGTTGGGCGGGGCTCAGTGTAACAGCTCCGCTCTCCACTAGATGGCGTTGCTAACCTAGTGGGGTGGATTTTTGCAGCAGTTGTAAGTGTGTATGCGCATGTGGGGAAGTGGTGAAAATGGCGCCACCCAGGTACCCAGTCTGTTCTCCTGGATCAGCAATCGCGCACCCGTCCTCTGTCTTCAGCTCTCGTTCACTCCTCGCTTTTTCACTCTCTGTGACCAGGCTCCAGGCAGTACCTCTGTCCCGAGTTTTGTCTCAGATGCAGATGTTTTCCTTGGCCCCTTACTTCTGAAGGACTGTGGCTTTTGACCCGTTCTGCCCCTTTGTGGGAGGGTCTCACCAAGAAATGGCCGAATGTCAGCTGCACCCAGGAATGCTTGCTGGACCCTGCTGCTGCTGATGCCCTGAGACTGTGGCCAGGTGCCAGCCCTCCCCAGAAAAAGTTCACAGGATAGTGTAGCAGCAGCGTTTCAGGGATTATGGAAAATCACAGCACACATCTGGCACCAGGCTTCACCCTTAACAACCTTGCCCCAGCACCAGCGAATGTGGCCGTTTTTCTGGGGTCTGCTAGGACCAGGTGTCTCCAACAGTCTCTACCAAATGTCCTTCCAGCAGTGGAACCGCTGTTCCCTGTGTGGCCCGAGAACCTCCCGTACCCCACTCTGTTCCTGGGGATTTGCCCTTCCCACCAGAGCACCACCAGGTATGGAGCTGCAGAGTTGCAGCCTTTGTGCTCCCCTTGTTTATAGTCTTAATGGAATTTAAACCCTCTCCTTTCTCCTTTCTCCCTTTTTAGTTTAGTCCCTGCAGCTGTTTCCAATTTTCCACTTTCTCTCCAGCTGCTTTTGGGGAGGGGTGCTTTTCCTGTACTCTCCCCCACTCCCCAGTCTCTGTCCTCTCTCTGCCCACAAAAGCAGCTCCCTACCTTTCACATCTTCTTGCTCCCCAAGTTCTGCTCTCCGTGCTGCGTGTTGAATTCTGTGGTTCAGGTTGTGCAGATTGTTGTGTTAATCCTTCAGTCAGTTTTCTAGGTGTGTAGGATGGTTTAGTGTTGGTCTGGCTGTATTTCATGGACGTGAGACACACAAAAAGCTTCCATGTTGTTCTGCCATCTTGGCTTCTCCCAGAGGTGTAGTTTAAAACACCATAAGCACCTAGCTTACAGAACATACATGTCAGCATATCCATTAGTGGGTGTCTGCGTTTTTTTGTCTAGAATGTGAGTCCCTTTCTTCTTGAGAACCAAACATTGATTTGGTTTTGGAAAACTCCTGTTCTCCTGTTGTAGTCAAGTGCTCTGCTCACTCTTGGCCTAGACGTAGGCACCTAAGCTCAGCTCAGCCAATGGGGTGGATTTTCCCTAGAACTTGAATTTTGAGAGGAGTGACAAAAGTAGGAAAGAAATGGCTGAGACTGATTCATCAAGATGTAAACTGCCTGAAGAGATTGCCTGCAAGCCTCAGTGCTTCCCTGGGTCTTGCCCTGCTTGAGATTTAAGTATTGCAGCTTTGCCTTTTTTTTTTAATGTTTATTTTTGAGAGAGAGAGAGAGAGCGAGCAAGTTGGGCAGGGGGATGGTCAGAGAGAGAGGGAGACACAGAATCTGAAGTAGGCTCCAGGCTCCACGCTGTCAGCATAGAGCCCAGCATGGGGCTTGAACTCATAAACCCTGAGATCATGATCTGAGCCAAAGTCAGATGCTTAGCCAACTGAGCTACCCAGGTGCCCCAGCTTTGCTTTGATTCTGTGACCTATATAATAGTATTCCAATAAATTACTTATTTCTATCCCTTAGTTATCCAGAGTTACTTTGAGTTGTGTACAAAGTAACCCTCTACAGATGGTACCCAGGCTGATCTAAAATAATAATAATAGTATGATAATTATCATGTACTATAAGCTGATTTCCTAGATGAGGATGCTGATAGAATCAATATACCCATTTTGGTTTTTTGAAGGAGAACTCTCCACCAAATAAATACAGTTCCACATTGGAAAGACGGTAATGGTGGGTGGTGTGGAATGCAAAGGAATTAATGAGTGGAAACAAGGAGAAAACTAATTTGAGAGGAAATGATTTTAATTCATTATAAATATGAATTTTCAATCAAAAGAACTGTCCAAAGTATATCTGGGGAGGTAATGAGTTCTTCCTTATTAATCCCTATGGGGAGGAAAAAATAGAGGAGAAAAGGATCTTATTTGCATGACTTGGTGAGAATGGATTCCCCTTCAGTTTTCCCATCACTGTATATTCCACGAACACTGTACAATTACTTGTGAGGAAATGAACCTTTATGAATCTCTCTGCCCGGATAACAATTCACCTGTGCCTTCAGCTCAAATTCTCAGGAGTTACTGGCTTGTCAATAGAGGCAGCATGAAGTCAGGAAGCTGCTCAAGAGGCTTATAGGACAGTTGGGTTACTATCTTGATGCATGTCTTAACAGGAATTACAGTTATACAGAGAAACACTGTCTTATCCAGAAAGGCATGCTTCTAGAAACGTTGGATATGAGGGGTATTGTTGAAACCCATGACTAATTTCTTTGCTTCATTATTTTATACTACAGCATTTTGGGAATGACTTCCAAATTGGCTATGGTGGATTTGATCACTTTTTCAGGGCAGTGATGATGTGAAATATTACAGCTTCACAGATATTTCACACAGTCAGGCTGTGATTTATGAAAGATGTAAAATAAAGCAATAGAAAATAAATATTTTAACATGCTGTTTTATTGTTTATGACCAGAAATACAACAGCTTTTATGGAGAAAGCGTTTCTAGTTTAACTCTTCCTTCACACTAAATTTTCTGTACGGTATATTTGACTTTGACCAAAAAGTAAACACAGAAGAAAGTTCTGTGGCTTACAAAACATAATATGGAAAGAAACAGGTTTTACTTTATCTTATTTATATGAACTATTTCTGATATAAGTTAATACTTTTAAAAATTGAATCATAAATCATACTTTTGTAGCATTTACTATATGCCAGACACTGTTTTAAGTGCTTTCCATATATTGAATCTTCTGGTCACTGCAACAGCTCTGTGACATGGATACTATTATTATCTTCTTTCATAAATGAGAAAACTGAGGTATAGGTATACTGTTCTTTGGGGACAAAAAGGAGGAATGTCTCTGAGAAATCAGTGGTGAAAAGAAATATGTCCATAGAGCAGAATTTGTAGTAGTAGTATATTTTGTTGGTTTTGTATGGATTGAGAAATACCCAAAAAATCCCACAGGTCCTAAGTGGAAGGGCCACGATTTATAAGCAGAGAAGGCCATCCAAAATCCGAGCATTTATTCTACACTGCTATTGAACACACCCCACTAATTCTAGTCAGACAGCGATGTTTGCTAACTGGTGCTACGCACATATCATGTTTAGTCCTGCCTCAATTACTGCTTGTGTTCCCTCACTTTATTAATTTCTTGAAATATCCTTTTCTTTCCTTTCACTCAATTCCGTTCAATGTTCATTTCAATCCTAGCTCCTTCACAAAGTCTTTCTTGACAATAGTAACTAAGATTGAGTTTGCCCTTTCCATTCACTGTTAAAACTCACAGTGCTGGTATCTGACTACCACCACGGCTGACCACCTAAGCCTTTTAATAGCAGCGATTGATACAAGGCTCCAACATGACACCTTACTCTAGGGGGACCAGCCAGCCTTGTTGCTGTTTAGTGACGGCACTGGACACCTTTCAACAGGGAAGAGCAGTAATTAACCCTCGCTGGAACAGGATTCATATTCTGGATATACATTAGCCTTCTCTGCCCAAAACGTTTCTACTAGCACCAACACGTGCATTACTTTTGTTTTATTTCTAGGACATTGCCTAGGACCAAAGTACTCATTTCACACCAGAAGAAGTGTGCTAAAGGGTTCATGCTCATAGAGTTACCTGGTCTTAATCATGTACTCCATGGGTATAAAGTCAAGTGGCCTGATAGAATGAGGGAATGGTCTATTGAAGACTTAATCACAATGCAGTTTAGAGATGATAGCCTTTAAAAAAGTGAGATTTTATCTTATAAAATGGGGAATATGTTATGAATCTGTGAGCAATGTATCATATCATTTTTTTCTATAGCTTTTCTATAGTCCTGGAAACCAAGAGTCAGAGATGGAGAGGTATCACTCACTATTTCACTTTATAACCCATTTGCAGAAATTTTGCATTTCTTTCCCATAACTTATACTCTACTGGTTTGCATTTCTTCCTTCCTAAGGGAAAACTACTTTTACCAGGGGACACAGTGGTTTCATTGAATTAGAAGTTGAGACTGCACCTGGCCGTTTTGTGCTTCTCCTGTCAGTGAACCAACCACATTATTGCACTGACTGGCATGATTAATCTTGATGCAGAGAAGAAATTGGGTCACTACTACTAATGGGAGCTGAAGGAATATGTCAGTGAGCCCAGAAGATTATCTGTGATGCCTCCGAGCCCAGTGGCAAAAGTTAGTGACAAATTATAGCAACCCCCAAAATATTTATATATAGGAGACCACTGAGGATTCATATTTTTTAGAAATGAAAATTTCCACACATGCTTCCAGAAACAGAGGGCATATGGAATTGATAGTTGAATAAAGAAGTTAAAAAAAATAATTACAGCTTTGTGACCAGCTGCAAAATGAGAGCTCCATCAGTATGCATATTTTATTATATATTTGTGTATGTGAGTATATATACATGTGTATATATGTTTGTATGTATGTATTCACTGGTTTCCTTTTCCTCCCACCTCATTTCCTTTATTATTTTATTTAAGGCTTAGTGGTGGTGGTTTACTTCAAAATTTAGTCTTTAGGTTACAGAATATTCAGGTGGGACTGCGACTGAAATAGAAGAGTAGTGAACATCACTAGAGAGGTATAAACTACTGTTACTAGAGTATATGATGGCTTGGATTTTGCACCTCTCTTTAGGGAGAAGGTTAGAGTTATTTCATTTATAGAAATATATTTGCAACTTGTTATACAGAAGCATAAAATTGGTAGTTTTGATGGAGTGGATTGTGCTACAAACTCACTCTTAATACTCTGGAGATGCTGAGCCTGATATTCTGAAAATTACTTTCTTCTTTGTCAGCTAATTCCTGTGAGTTCACCCAGTGAGGGGAGCGGGAGGGAGGTGGAGAGGCAGGAAGAAGAATCTTCTTCCTGTCAGTATTCAGACCAAGTTCCTAGTGCCCTTCTCTGAGTTCCTGATGTACTGACATTGGCCACATGTATTATTTAGACTTTTCTAGAGAAACATTAATGATAGGATGTGTGCAACTCCACAGAGAAATCTATTTTAAGGAATTGATTCTTGTAATTATGGAGGCTTGGCAAATACAAAACTTGATAGAGTAGGCTGATAGTCTGGAGACTCGGGGAAGAAATGCAGTTTGACTCCAAAGAAAGTCCACTGGAAAAATTCCTTCTTCTCAGGGGAGGTTAGTCTTTGTTCCGTTAAAACCTTCAACTGATTGGATGAGGCCTACTCATCCTGTAAATCTGCTTTACTCAAAGTCCACCAACTTAAATATTAATCTCATCCAAAACCACAATGTGTTAGCCTGCTTGGGTGCTATGACAAAAGAACCACAGACTTGGTGGCTTAAAAAACAGAAATTTATTTTTTCACGGGTTTAGAAGACTGGAAGTTTAAAATCAGCATTCTGGCTGATTCAGTTTGTGGTGAGAGCTCTCTTCTGGCTTTCAGATAGCCACCTTCTCTCTGTCCTCACATGTCAGAGAGAGATCTTTCTGTTCCTGTTCCTATAAGGCTACCAGTCCCACCTTACGACTCATTTAACCTTAATTTCTTCCTAAACACTATTTGCAGGTAGAGTTACATTGGAGGTTAGAACCTCAGTATATTAATTACCAGGGAGAGGGGACACAATTGATTTCATATGGTATTCCTTGTGCCCTCAAAATTCATATCCTTTTCTCATGCAAAATGTATTTATTCCATGCCAACAACCTCCAAAATCTTTTGAAAATTTTTAAGTTTTTATTTGAATTCCAGGTAGTTAACATATGGTGTAATATAAGTTTCAAGTGTACAATTATTGTGATTTGATATACAATACCAATGCTCATCACAAGTACCCTCCTTAATCCCCATCACCTATTTTACTCATCCCCCATCCTCCTCCCTCCTGGTAACCATCAGTTTGTTCTCTACATTTAAGAGCGTTTCTTGGTTTGCCTCTCTTTCTCCTTTTTTCCCCCCTTTGCTCATTTTTTTTGTTTCTCATTTTCCACATATTATTGAAATTATAAAGTATTTGTTTTTCTCTGATTTATTTCATAGACCATTATACTCTCTAGCTCCATCCGTGTCATTGCAAATGGCAAGATTTCATTCTTTTTATGGCTCAGTAATATTCCAGTGTGTGTGTGTGTGTGTGTGTGTGTGTGTGTGTGTATGTGTGTGTGTGTGTGTATGTATAAATGGATAAAGAAGATAAATGGATAAAGAAGAGGTGGTATGTATGTGTATATGTGTATGTATATGTATATACATACATACATACATACCACCTCTTCTTTATCCATTTATCAGGTGATGGACACTTGGGCTGTTTCCATAATTAGCTATTGTAGATAATGCTGCTATAAATATCAGGGTACATGTATCTCTTTGAAAGAATATTTTTGTTTTCTTTGGGTAAATACCTAGTAGTACAATTGCTGGATCATAAGGTAATTCTTTTTCTAATGCTTTGAGGAATGTCCATACTGTTTTCTGTGGTGGGTATACCAGTTTGCATTCCCACCAACAGTGCAAGAGGGTTCCTTCTTCTCCACATCCTCGCCAATACCGGTTGTTTCTTGTGTTGTTGATTTTAGCCATTCTGAAAGGTATGGGGTGATATCTCATTATGGTTTTGATTTGTATTAGCCTAATGATCAGTGACATTGAGCATCTTCTATGTGTCTGTTGGCCATCTGTGTATCTTTTTTGGAAAATGTATGTTCATATTTTTTGCCCATTTTTTAATTGCATTATTTGCTTTTTCAGTGTTAAATTTTATAAATTCTTTATATATTTTGGATACTAACCCTTTATCAGGTATGTCATTTGCCATATCTTCTCCCTTTCCATAGGTTGCCTTTTAGTCTCATTGATTATTTCCTTCACTGTGGAGAAGTTTGTGGTTTTTTTTTTTGCTTTTTTTTTTTTTTTAAATTAAGTCCCAGTAGTTTATTTTTATTTTGTTTCCCTTGCCTCCAGGGACATTATCTAGAAGGAAGTTGCCATGGCCAGTGTCAAAACAAGTTGCTGCTTATGTTCTTCTCTAGGATTTTTATGGTTTCAGGTCTCACATTTCAGCATTTATCAATTTTTAATTTGTTTTTGTGTTTAAGAAAGTGGTCCAGTTTCATTCTTTTGCATGTTGTTGTCCAGTCTTTCCAATACCATTTGTTGAAGAAACTGTCTTTTTCCTGCTGGGTAGTCTTCCCTGAATTGTTCAAAATTGACCGTACATTTGTGGGCTCAATTCTGAGTTTTCTGTTCTGTTCTTTGGATCTAAAAAGATCCATAGAGTATTCTTGGCTACAGATTTTACCCATTCAGCACTTTGAATATATCATGCCACTCCCTTCTGCCTTGCCAAATTTCTGTTGAAATGGGTTTTCCCTTGTATGTTAAGGACTTCTTTTGTCTTGATGCTTTTAAGATATTTTCTTTATCACTATATTTTGCAAATTTAATTATAATATGTCTTGATGTTGGCTTGCCTTTGTCAATTTTGATGGGATTTCTCTGTGCCTCCTGGATCTGGATGTCTGTTTCCTTCCCCAGATTACAGACATTTTCTGCTATTATTTCTTGAAATAAATTTTCTTTCCCTCTTTCTCTCTCTTATTCTGGGACTCCAATCTGTAATACGAATGCTATTACATTTGATGAAGTCACTAAGTTTCCTAAGTCTATTCTCATGTTGCATAATTCTTTTTTCTCTCTTTTGTTCAGCTTCATTATTTTCCATGATTTTGTCTTCTAGGTCACTAATTCATTCCTCTGTTTCTTCCAGCTTTCTGTTCATTGAATCAAGCCTGTTTCCAATTTCATTAATTGTATTCTTCATCTATGATTGATTCTTCTTTTTTAACTCTTTTATCTCTTTTTAAGGGTCTCACTGATATCTTCTGTTCTCTCTAAAGCCCAGTTTGTATCCTTATGATCATTGCTTTACATTCTCCATTAAGCATGTTACTTATATCTGTTTTGTTTAGGTGTTTGGCCATGGCCTTCTTTTTTTATTTGGGATAAATTCCTTCATCTTGGCATTTTGTTTAAGTCTCTGCCTTCTTGTGTGTTAGAAAAGCCAGTAATGTCTCCTGCCTGTAATGTCCAGGGCCTGGTGCTTCAGGGAGTGTCTCAAATGTGTACTGAATGGACTCTACTATTGTGTTTTGGCTGTTCTATCCTTCATCCAGTTGTCTGCAGAAGCTCTCCTTGCATGCTGTCGGAAGTGTTTGGTCCCTGGCTTCAATGTAGTGAGAACTAACTAGAAATGCTCTGGTCTGCTTGTGAAATGAGACCCAACACCAGCTCCACCAGAACTGAGGCGCTGCAGAACTCTCTGGTCAAGAGATGTAGTGTGGGCAGGGATTTGTGCTCGTCTTCTGGAGGAGGATCTGCTAAACTGGGACTGAGGCAAATTTGAGTGAGAAGGGCAGTCTTGCCAGAGCACAGGAGGTGAGGCTTAGTGTAGGCAGGTTAGGCAGGAGTGTCCATGCTGAGCTGCTTATCTAAGGTGGCTCTGTGTTTATGCTGAGGGAGAGGGGAGGGAAATGGCACCAGCCTGTTCCTTTGTGAGGCAGAATGCTGCCTCTCAGGGATGTGCTCTAAGAAAAGCAAATAATTTCTCCAATATGTGTCCTGACGTTTTTCAGATCACTGTTTCCATGCTGTCTGCCCCCAGGTTGTTTCCCTGCCTTCTCTCCAGAAGCAGTGAAGTGCCATCCAGGCTCTATCCATGCCAAGCCTGCTGACCTTTAAAACTCTAGGTTTTAAGTCCCAGTGGTTGAAATAATGAAAAAAAAAAAAATTCATCCCCTCACATTTTCCAAGCCAATGGCTTTGGGGAAACTTTTCTCCTAGTGCATTCTCCTGTGTGTTCCTCTCTCTCTCTCTCTCTCTCTCTCTCTCTCTCGACCTTCTTGGCAACCATGGCTCCCTCCCCTCCACAGCACCCATGGTCTGTTTCTTCCCTAAACCTTGTCTCCACACTTTCTATCTTCTTGAATGTAGACTCTTCTCTCCCTTTAATTGTGAAGTTTTTTCTGCCAGTCTTTAGGTTGATTTCTGGGGTATTTAAGATGATTTGGTAGTTATCTAGTTGTGTTTGTGGGACAAGATAGGCCTACGGTCCTCTTCTCTAACACCATCCCTAAAATTTCCTCAGTGAATCAGCCCCCAAAGTCTTAACTCAGTCCAGTATCAACTCAGAAGTCTAAATATAAAGTTCAGTGTCTCATTTAAATATCATCTAAATCATATGTGAATGAGACTTGAGGTATGATTCATCCCTGAGGCAAAATTCTTCTCCAGCTGTGAACATGTGAAACTTTATAAATTATATGTGCTTTCAAAATGATGATACATGCTAGTATAAACAAATGTTTCCCAGAAACATCAAGCATAATGCTTGACCAAATATCTGGGCACCATGGTCCAACCAAGTTGACATATGAAATTGTCATGTAAGATATCATCCTCAAGGATGCAAGTCACAACCCCTTCTTTTAAACTCCTGAGGTAGTATTATCAGCTTGACCTTATACCCTTTTCAAAGACCTGAGCCCTAAGTCTGCTGCGACCCTCCTTTGAGGTTCCTTTATTCAAAAGGGTTTGAATCCCAGTACTAAGGTGACCATCCTGAACTTCTAAGGTTTATTGGTATCTTTCATTTTATTTCCACATTCTGGAAAATGATAGTTGTTTCCTTCAGTAATTATCTAACTTTTTGTTTTTGTCCTCATTTTCTTTAACAGTTCTCCAACCCAATTTTACAAATTCCCTATGTTAAATTTTCCACATTAAAATACCTGCTGCCATTTCTATTTTATCTGTTAAACTGCATGATATGCCATAATTACCTTAATTCAGATTGTTATAACAAAGTTCCCATAGACTGTGTGGCTTATAAACAACAGGAATATATCGCTCTCTTTCTGGAAGCTGGATGTCAGAGATGAGGATATGAGCATGGTTAGGCTCTTACTGGTTCACTACTGGCTGTCTGTTGCCGTGTCATCACATGACAGAGAGCAGAGAGAGTGGTGGAAGCAAGATCTCTCATGTCTTTATAAAGGCACTAATCCCATTTATTCCCGTATATCATTAAAACATAATCACCTCCCAAAGTCTCCACATTCTAATACCATCACACTGGGGACTAGGATTTCAACATATAAATTCTGGGCAAACACAAACATTCAGTCCATTGCAATAATTCTGGTTTTCCTGGGACAGTCCTAATTTATGTTTATTTTTCCAATGTATTTTAATAGTGCTTCTTTCACTCTCAAATGTATCCTAGTTTGACAATAAATTATATGATCATGGCAAAAATTAAGAATAGTGCGCAAGAAATCAGGACACTTGGTTGGAATCTTGTCTTGGGTCTGTAAAAAATGTATGTGACCATGAGCAAATCACTTAACCTGAGGAGAAGATGACTATTTCTTCCATTTATTTATATTATTTTATAATCTATGATGTTATCATATGGTTTGCTTGGATATACTGAAATGTTTTACTACTGCAATATTGATGTAAACCTGAGTAGCTTTAGAAGGTGCCAGAAATGACATGAATTGTGAGAAGTGTTCTGAGAAAGAGAAAAACATATGCTTGCCAAAGAGCAACTGGGAGAATTTTTTTAATACTGTGAGGCAGGCATGGTTACTATCTCCATTTCATAGATGAAAGATTCAGAGGGGTTAACTAACTTGTGTGAATATACATAACAAGGAAGTGATGCTGCTGAGAATTGTATCCAGTAGCCTAGCTTCATAACTGCCATGTCATAATTTTAATTATCAAGATGAGTATAGCTTTATGTGACATGATGGAAGTGTTAGCTAATGCTATGGCAGTAATCATTTTGTTATATGTAAGTGCATCAAATCAATATATTGTGCCCCTTATGTATTACATTGTACACAATGTTGCATGTCAATTATATCTCAATAAAGTAGGAAAAAAATCAATATAGCTAGATACAGAAGACAATTATAATTCAAATTTGATTTGAGAAAATATACCTAAACTCTATTAGAAAATATTTAGACTGTTCTTTTTCAGAATTATAAGAAAACAGTACTGTTAGAGATCAGAATTTTTTGGACTATATGACCCTAGACTTAGCCTAAAATGAATTGTCAGATCCCTGGGCCCTAAATTCAGATTTTCTGATTCAGGAAGCCTTATGTAAGGCCCAGAAATCTGCATTTTAATTACACTTCCAGTGAGTGTTTTGTACTCTAAAGTTTGAAAACAACTATAGTTGACTCTTGAACAACACAGGTTGTTCTGAACTGGGCAGGTTCTTTTATATGCAGATTATTTTCAATAAGTATAGTACAGTACTGTAAATGTATTTTCTCTTCCCTATGATTTTCTTCAGAGTATTTTCTTTTCTCTAGCTTACTTCATTGTAAGAAGACAGTATATAATATATGTAACATACAAATTATGTGTTCATGACTCTTTATGTTATCATTAAGGCTTCTGCTCAATAGTTGGCTATTAGTAATTAAGTTTTGGGGAGTCAAAAGTTAGGCACAGATTTTTGACTGTGCAGGGGTTTGGCACCCCTAACCCCCACATTGTTTAAAAGCCCATTGTATTTTATAGCTTTCAGAATATCAAGAAAGCAATGAGTACCTGACAGACATGCTTTATTAGTTTTCTGGACTTCATAATAAATAACATGGACTGGGTGGCTTAAGCAACAGAATTTATTTGTTCTCAATTCTGGAAGCTGGAAATTGAGATCAGGTGTTGGCGGATTTGGCTTCTCCTGAGAGCTCTCTATTTGGTTTGCCTTCTCACTGTGCCCTCACATGGTCATCCTTTGTGTCTGTGTTGTCTGTGTCCTAATTTTTTGTTTTGTCTGGACATCAGCTGTATTGGATTAGAGTGCACCCATAGCAACCACATTTTAAATTAATTCACCTATTTAAAGATCCCATCTCTAAATACAGTCAAATTCTGAACTATTGTGGGTCAGGACTTAAATACATGCATTTTGGAAGACATGGGTCAGCCCGTAACACTTGCTGACCATACATCCCAGCCTGTTCAGAATAATCCCAATTTACATCTGATGTGCTGGGAGGATGTTTATGAGAGCCTCTTTTCAATCTCAGAAGAGTTCCATTTTGAACCAGATTTTTGTGGTTTCCCTATTTAAAGGCTACATTGCTTTAATAAAGGCACAATCTCTCTTATTTTTTTACTTTGTCCCACTGGTACCTTGGGGACAATTCTTTCAGTATAGAATATATTAGAACAGTGAAATTTCAAAATTTCTATTAGGTAATTATGTCTTTTAAATTACATTACATTGAAAATTAAAAAACCCAATGAAAGGATATCAGAAATTAAAGTGCTTCCAGTAGATTTGATCACTTTCCTTGTATGCAGTTTTTCTTGATTTTGTTACTTTTCATTGTACTCTTTTATAACCACTCTTGATAATATTAATATATAACTTAGGGGCACCTGGGTGGCTCAGATTTGATTTTGGCTCAGGTCTTGGTTTCACAGTTCGTGAGATCAAGCCCCGTGTCAAGCTCCAAGATGACAGTGTGGAGCCTGCTTGGGATTCTCTCTCTCCCTCTCTCTCTCTGTCCCTTCCCCCACTCATTTGCACTTTCTCTTTCTCTCTTCCAAAATAAGTAAACATTTAAAAAATAAAATTATAAAAATTATACTAATATATAACTTAAGTTAGGATTTTAATGTTTTCCCCCCAAAGGCTGCTAAAAATACAATTAAAATGTCATTTCTGTCCAGTTTTCAGTCAAAAAGAATATGGCACCTCACCTTTCTGAAGTTATGATAATGCAATTTAGATTATCCCAGGCCAATTAAATTCTTTCTGTCCTATGTTACTCTCTGTAAAACATGAGTCATAATACCAACCACCCTAGATTTAAAAATTGCAAAGTTCAGATAAATGCTAAGATTTGTCTGCCTCTACCACTAGCTTTTCTTCCCTATTCATTTTCACATTGCCTCTCCTCTAGCACTTGTCGTACTGCTTTATCTTCTATTTTTTTTCTGCCCTAGCTATTGAGATATTAGGTTGAGGCAAAGGCACTGTGTTGGTGTGTTCTTTTTTATACTTTGGACCCTGCAGAATGATTGGCATATCGATAAAAGTAAATATTCGTGGAGGGGAAGAGTAAATTAATGAAAAAAGAATGAGTGCATGAAATGGATAAAGGCAATTTGCCTCAATTTTCTGTACTGTAGAGAATTACATAAAAGAATTGCATTAGAGATGTTTCAAGGGCTTGAGTAAACTGTACATATGCCATTCAAACATCAAATGCTTACTTCAGAAATGGACAATCATAAAAAGAAGAGAACTTAGGAGAAAAGAAATGTACAACTTTTCTTCCTCATACTTCAACTGGCAGAAAAAGTTTTCAACCTTGGTATTAGCACAAAAGTTCTTTGCCCTTGAATCTTTGGTTGCATGAGTGCATCTGACCTGTATTCAAACCAAATGCTAATCTGAAAAATTGGCTTGATCTAATATTTTATCTTAGAATTTTTATAAAATGGATACATATTAACTCCAGGGCATAATTTTTAATTTAACAAGAATTTATAGAAGTTCTTCCAGCTTTCTTTTTTGAGGACAATTTGTTCATTGTTAGTTTCATCTTTGTATATAGTCTGCTTTAAAATTACTCTGCATACCACTCTCAACAATAGCCAAATTATGGAAAGAACCTAAATGTCTATCAACTGATGAATGGATAAAGAAATTGTGGTTTATATACACAATGGAATACTACGTGGCAATGAGAAAGAATGAAATATGGCCTTTTGTAGCAACATGGATGGAACTGGAGAGTGTTATGCTAAGTGAAATAAGCCATGCAGATAAAGGCAGATACCATATGGTTTCACTCTTATGTGGATCCTGAGAAACTTAACAGAAACCCATGGGGGAGGGGAAGGAAAAAAGAAGAGGTTAGAGTGGAAGAGAGCCAAAGCATAAGAGACTGTTAAAAACTGAGAACAAACTGAGGGTTGATGGGGGGTGGGAGAGAGGGGAGGGTGGGTGATGGGTATTGAGGAGGGCACCTTTTGGGATGAGCACGGGGTGTTGTATGGAAACCAATTTGACAATAAACTTCATATATTGAAAAAAAAATTACTCTGCACACTAAACAAACCTGTTCCATTTTAGTAGCGGAAAAGCTATTTCTTGAGCTTGTTAGGATCATTTAAAATGAAGTATAAGAATCATGAAACTACATAAAAATATTCTGGATTTCACTTTGAAAATATAAGTAGGCACTTCTACAACTTAAAATTTGCATGGCTTCATTAGTATAGAACAACCTCTTCCCTGTTTTTTTAAAAAAATTTCTCACATGAAAGCGTTGGCTGAATATGATATGCAGATTCTGACACTAAACTCTAGTTTTAATAACTATAACTACTTTGGCCAGTTCCTTGCAAGGTTAGTCCTGGCAATTTATTTAAAATTGAAATTTCTCTTAGCTACAAGGCCTGAATTATGAATCCTGTTAGGTCTGTCTCATCTGGAGTCATGTGAAACATGAAATCCAGCTGGCAGTTGGAACTGATACAGTGTAAGAAGGAGATGCTAATCACATCAAGTTGTGTTGTCTCATTTTACATGTCAAAGTGTGAAGTCTCATTATAAAAAAGAAGAAAAAGACCAACGTTTAAGTTTATCTTAGGTAAAAAAAGGAATGGAATCATATCTGATAATTTATCTTTCCCAATGTAGGATGTGTATCTAAACCTAGCAATGGTTGGCAGAACAACATCTGGATAACTTAAAATTAGGATTGATGACTCCAAACTGGCTTTTTCATCAATGGTTTTTAGTAATATTTAACTAACTGCTCTCTGCAATATACATTCTATTATCATTTGCAAGAGAATAGAACGTTTCCATTAGATTTGTATTAAATAGAATAACTGGAATGCTTCTAGAGAATTGCTTCTCTGTTGTCCATTTTCATTTTGCTAGAACTTTCTGGATAATAAAGTTAGTACTCTCCCTTGGAAGACATTTTCACGTATCATTAGAAGTTTATCCTGATACCTGCCCAAGTTTTAGTTTGGAAGTAGCACACTTTTCCTCTTTTAATTCTCCTTAAAATTTAAATGTCTTAGTATCAGAGAAATGCAAAGTAGATCCCAAGTGAGATTCTGATACTACTACATATACCAGAATATATAAAATTATACACACACACACACACACACACACACACACACACACACACACATATGACTGACAATTCTAAGTATTTGTGAAGATGTAGGGCAACTGGAATTCTCATGCAGTGTGAGGGAAGTATATATGGATGAAACCATTTTGGAAAATGACTAGATAGAATTACTAAAACTGAGCATATATATATATATATATATATATATATATATATATATATATATACACTCTTTCTCAGAAATTTCATTTCTTCTTTTTTAATATTGAGAGTTTTGTTTTTATTTTTGTTTTTTAAGTTTATCAATTTCCTTTGCGAGAGAGAGAGCATCCCAAGCCTGCTCTACACTCAGAGTGGATCCTAATGTAGGGCTCGAACTCACGAACCATGAGATCATGACCTGAGCTGAAATCAAGAGTCGGACGCTTTAACTGACTGAGCCACCCAGGCACCCCTGAAATTTCATTTCTATGTATGTGCCCAACAGAGAAGAGTACATGTCAGCTAAAAGACAAGTACAAAAATGCTCTTAGCAGCTTTATTCATCATAGTCCCTAACTGGAAGTAGCCAATATATCCATGAACAATTGATGGATAGAGAATAAAACAAAGCAAAACAAAACTACAACTGTTTGCAAAAATGTGAGTGAATCTCACAAAATGTTAAATGAAGGAAGTTAGGCACTAAAACATACATAATGTATGATTTCATTTATATGTATTTCAAAAAGACAGAAAAACTATAGTTATTTGAAGTCATACTGTTTTTCTCTATAGGGGATGTTAACTGGATGTTCTACATCTTGATCTAGGTTATAATTACATAGTTAGGCTAATTTGTTAAATGAAACAAGGGGTATTTTAAAATTTATCTACTTTATGTATATAATACCTCAATTAAGGAATTTAAATATTTCATATGACTGTTATTATTTGCATAGTGAACTTGAAAGGATCTCAAAAACTCAACACTTTGGACCTAAATACTTCTTGGTATAGGGGAAGCTTTGGGAAAGTATTTCTAAATTTTAATCATTACTTTTTTTTATGTTGGAAATTTATTTTCTGTCCTTTACTAGGTAGGATACATTTATTAATGTCAGATTTTCTTTTCACATGTTAATTATCAAGAAAGTAATGTGTTATTAACTAATAATTAAACTATACCCCTCAAAATAAGTAATTACTCTGATTCAGTTTAGTAAATATCTGTCACACTTATATCCAGTCTTGTCCATCTTCTTATGTTCTACCCAAGTATTTATCCCTTATTCTCATGAAAATTGTTAGATTTTTTGTTTGTTTGTTTCTGGTATTTTTTTAATTCAGTCTCTAAGCTTCTTTGAACTGGTAACAAGTACAGATTTTCATAGGTAAGTATTTATTTTGAACAAAATTCTGGATATGTCCCACTTGATCTCCTTTATTTTTTAAAAGCATCTTATATGTGTGGTAAATACAAAAAATAATGTAGTAATGTGAGATTTAGAAGAATTGTTTATAAGAATTGTTTAGAAGATGATTTAGAAGATGATTTAGAAGAATTATTTCCATTGCCAAATAAGTATTTCTTAACAGTTATTAAAGATAGAGAGGTTAACTAAAGATAATTTCTGCTTGGAATTACATGCTACATTGGGTTATTGAGTTATCTGTTAGATTTGGGGAATGTGTCATCCCATAAGTGACGTAAATTTGTGGACCCCTGAGTCCCCAACAAATGCTGCATATATGCACCTCTGGTCTAAATGACTTCATGTATGAACAAAACTTTATATTGTTTTTCCTAATACTCTTCTCCTTTCCTCTCTTGAATGGGGTAATTCTGCCAGAAAATATTGTCAGATAAATAGAAAAACAAATTTCAAAGCTGCCAGTCTTTGGCCAACCATGGTCATTGCCCATGACAACATCTTACAGAGTTTATTAGTGATTGCAGTCCTGCTTGGGGAGACCAAATTGAAATCCACTGGAAAACAAGAATAGGAGAATTAATTTGTTTCTTTTGGACCTTAGAAAACTCTTTGGGATTTAGGATTCTGCAGCGTTTGGCTCATGACTACAAGTTATGGTCATGTTACTTTATATCTGTATAGGGTTACACCAAAAATAAATTGGCTGGTGGAGACAACGAGGTATCTCCGGAAATAAACTTTGCATAAATATGTATCACATTCCTGTTTAATTTCTTTTTCTTCAAGTTTATTACATTATGAATTAATAATAAATGGAAGTGGGGAGCATAGCACAGTGCTTGAGAGTTTGGACTTTAGAGTGAAACTGTCCAAGTTTGACATGTAGCTCTGGTACTTGCTAGTTGTGTCCCCTTGGTCAGGTTTCTAATCCTCTCTATCCTTCAGTTTCTTCATCTGAAGTAGTTACACCTACCCCATATTGTCCAACTCATCAAATTAATTTATGTTTATAAAGTCGCAAGAGGGGCACCTGGGTGGCTCAGTTGGTTAAGCATCCGACTTCGGCTCTGGTAATGATCTCGCAGTTCGTGAGTTCAAGCCCCACGTCAGGCTCTGTGCTGACAGCTCAGAGCCTGGAGCCTGTTTCAGATTCTGTGTCTTCCTCTCTCTCTGACCCTCCCCCGTTCATGCTCTGTCTCTCTCTGTCTCAAAAAATAAGTAAACATTAAAAAAAAATAAAGTCGCAAGAGAACTTCTTGACACTATGCATGCTTTATTAAATGAAATTAAAAATAAAACCTCTAAATAAAGTAATTAAGAGGGACAATAACTCATAGCCCCACTTTAACTTTGTTACCATGTTCTTCTCTGTCATTGCTCTTTGTTTTAGAAGACTTTTATGCACATGGATCTGAATGTATTATACTATATTTTCTGAGACATTTTGTCCATGTTTTATAGGTGTATCCTGCTTCTTTTCCTTAGCTTATGCTGTCTCTTCACTTGCAATGCTTGTTCTCAATTTTACATGTGCAAAATCCAGCCAGCCTTGAAGATTTTGCTCAGATATATTGACACCTTCTCCTATTACTCTCTAAAAGACCATGTTAATTTCTTCCTCCTTTGAAATTATGAATGAAGCATGGTGTTATTTTATAAGATTTAAGTGCTTCCTATCTTATGTTTTAGCCTCTTGAGTGTAGCACATCATTTCCTAGATTGTAGATCTGGGAATATTGTGTAAATCTTTCTATATTCTGTGTACTGAGCACAATTCCTTCCACATAGTATAGATGTACAGCATAGATGCACAGCAAATATTTGTGGAGTGAATTAATGAAAGTTTAATTGAAACATATTCTAACATTAAAATATATTGTTTTTAAGTCATATATTCTAAGAATTTTATTTCTTGAAAATTTTTAATGTTTATTTTTGAAGAGAGAGAGAGATAATGTGAGTAAGAGTAGGGCATAGAGAGAGGCAGATGCAGGATCCAAATAGGCTCCAGGCTCTAAGCTGTCAGCACAGAGCCTGATGCGGGGCTCAAACTGCAAGATCATGACTTGAACCAAGTCGGTCGCTTAACCGACTGAGCCACCCAGGTGTCCCTATAAGAATATTCATTGACAAGACAAAGTACAATTTAATGTTAAGCAATATAAAACTCTATAAGCAGCATGACTCCAATTTCCTAGAATAAAATATGTATTCACTTCTTATCTATCTCGACTTACCTATTGTGAAAAGACTGGGTAAAAGCTTCCAATATGTTGACAGTATTTATGTCTATATTATAGAATGCTGGTGATTTAAATTTTACTTTTTTGATAACGTGTATAATTTCAACATATCACCTTTATAATTGTAAAAACTTAATATTGCAACATAAGTCCCTATATAAAAATAAGGTTATGTTAGCCTAGAAAAATGAGAAATGCACCATCATCTTTGAGTAGTTTAACACTAGGTTAAATAGATTAAATAGAATAAATAAATTCATCTTCTGGCTTTTAGCACATCGATCTAATTCGATTTTCTGAGGTGAGACAACCTAAAGTTGGGGTTCTTCTCTCTTACATTCTAAGTACATAACTAGTTTGTAATAAAAACTGAATGTTTAGCTTGAACAGATAAAAAATAATTTCGATTAGAAATCTTAAAAGAATTACTAAATATTTTCCATATAGAACTTTTGATTTTGAAAGCAAAATGTAGTTTTAACTTGCTCTAAAAATGAGAAAGCAAAAAAAAGCATGGAGAGGGAACTTAAGGAAAGGAAGTTGGTGATATATATCTGTAGAATGTTTTGTAAATGATTCATTTTTAAAATGGTTTTCATACTAGCATACTTACAAAGGAACAAAGAACACATATTTTGTTGATTTGAGGAAAAAATATTTGTCAGTTCAAGAAAATAATTAGGAGTTTAACTGATCTTCCAAAATTTATTTTCCAGAGGTTATTATATTAAGTATGATCATCTTGTGCAGTTAAGCAACCCTGGGTCACAATTAGTGTGCTCTTCAAATACATATTTTACACCTTTGCTCAGTAGGTCTTTCTTTAAGCCCTCTAAGAGGTACACATACTGTAGCTCTTCTTAGAATAAAATTTTTTTATGATTTATTTGACCAAGCTGAATTTAACTTTATTGGTCAGTGATTTTTCTCAATAAATGCCCTGAAAGAAAATGCATTTGTTATATATCTAGTGAAAGAAAAAAGTCCACAGGAAGAAAAAGGAAACAAAGGAGTTTGCTCAATAAAGAATATCTATTGACGTGTCATTGACATGTGGCATTAAAAGGGAGAGTTAATTACTCTTTGTGACCTTGCTTTATTCAGCCGAAATATCTATCAAATGTAGTTATGCAAATACATTAGAGAATCACATTTGAAATTCTAATGATATAAAATCAAACACCACTAATTCAACACCCAAGTCATGAATTGTTCACAGAATTTCAAATTAACAATAGTTGTGTGTGAGTAACAGATGGATGAATTGAATTTGTTCAACAATCTTTCTGTACGTTATGGGAAGCCTGACTGCCAGAGATGTTTTGGTAAAGTACAGCAGGTCAGCGTGATTCAATATACAATAGCCAAAGGAAAACTTTTTGTCACATCCAGAAAATTGGTCTAAAATGAAAAAAAAAAAAAAAGCATAAAACAACAACCTTGTGTTTTGTTGTTTTGTTCTTTTTAAAAAATTTTTAATGTGTATTCATTTTTTGCGAGATAGAAAGCACAAGCAGGGGAGGGGCAGAGAGAGTGGGAGACACAGAATCCGAAGCAGGCTCCAGGCTCTGAGCTGTCAGCACAGAACCTGATGTGGAGCTTGAACTCACAACCGCGATACCGTGACCTGAGACAAAGTCGGACACTTAACAGACTGAACCACCCAGGAACTCCTCTTTCTTTATGATATAGGAAATACTAAAGTATATTTTCAAGTGTTCAAGATTACTGAGAATTTCTTCCCAACTTAGAAGTATATTAAATAATTTAGAAGAATAAAAGAAAACAACAATCACTTTTTCCTCCAAAAATCAATCCTGGCTTTTCTGAGAGTTAAATAGTTCTGATAAATCATAAATTATTATTTTTTCATTTATCATGGTATCACCTTTACATCTTTTTTCATTCAATACAGCTGTAATATTCTGGGAAAAAAAAGAACCATTGACAAAAATCCCTGAACTATGTTTTTTCTATTTCTTATCTAATTGTAAATAATTACATTATCTTACTTTGCTCTCTTACAATTCTAAGTCATTATGAGACCGTTCTAGTCATGGTCACATTGTTAATTGTTTATAAAACACCACCATCGGGGCACCTGGGTGGCTCAGTCAGTTAAGTGTCGACTTGACCTCAGGTCATGATGTCACAGTCCGTGAGTTCAAGCCCCGCGTCGGGCTCTGTGCTGACAGCTCAGAGCCTGGAGCCTACTTCAGATTCTGTGTCTCCCTCTCTCTCTGCCCCTCCCCTGCTCATACTCTGTATCTCTCTGTCTCAAAAATAAATAAAAACATTAAAAATAAATAAATAAATAAATAAATAAATAAATAAATAAAACACCATCTATGATGGTTCTTTTTCTTAGAAGCTACTACATATTGCCCTCGGATTGAACACAAAAAAATATAAAATGAATATAAATTTCCAGACCTAGTCATCTGAGCTGATGACTTAAATCAACCTAACATAAGCTCATAAACATCTAAAGTCTGACTCATTGAGAAGATTTTTAGTTTCATCTTTAGGCAAGATTATACTTAAGCTCTCCAAATGAATGAGGGTCTCCATTTCCAAACATCTGCGGGAGAATTAGAACCTGTGACAATGCATAGTATCATATACTGTTTAAGAACATTTCCATCAGGCTGTGTTTTTTCTTCTCATTTGTATTTCTTAGTATTTTAAACTGATTTAACTGATTTAACCTGAGTTTGCTCTCCTTGGAAACAAAGACCTTTGCTATCACTTCTGTTGGAAAAAAGTGCTTTGATATAGTTCAAGACTTGAACATGATAAGCCTTTTCAAATTATATGTCTTTTAAAATTTGACATTATTCAAAAAATTATTCAAAAAAAACTTTACAGGTTTTATTTTCTAAAACATTATTCAAAAAAAAACTTTACAGGTTTTATTTTCTAAATTTTAGCCAATTTGGTATCTTTTGGTTGAATCCTTTTTAATTTTTATGAGCTTGTGTTTATAAGATGTTCTTACATTGTTCAGTTGACACTCCTTAAGAATCTGTGTAGTCTTGGAAATTTATCCTAAAATACAGAGGCATAGTTATCCTTAATGTTTATTTCGTGCAAGAAGATTCAGTAACTCATTTCACTCAACATATTCCAAAAGTTCAATTAAAATTTGAAGCTATGGCAAAAATGCTTCCAAACTCCTGACCCTTCTGTCTCTTTCAGCTCATCTTTTGTCAGTAGGACCACAGGCAGTGCAGGTGAGCTCAGACGTTGAGATCATGGATCATACTCAGAACATAAGGTGGGAGATCATTCCTGGGACCACACTGAGGGAAGCACACAGGAGTCACATAACACAGGACTGGCAGTCTACCTTCAGAAAACTGTAGCACAACACCACCATTCTTCAAGAATCTGCAAAGCATAGAATAATGGAAAGGATAGCAGGGTTATAAAAGGCCAATGACGTAAGAGTTATTAGAGGTGAAAGCAAAGTGTAAAACCAACAGGAAAAAGGGCCAAGGAAGCAGCATCAAGGTTCAACAATACCAAGCCTAGCACATCTTTGGCCAACCAGGAGAGTTCATCCCTGATCAATCCTCAGAGTTTTTAATGCAACCAATTCTGGCAAGAGAGTGAACAAATGAGTGTCTTGGTACTTAACCAATAACAGCCATAAGTCCATGTTTCTAGCTGGACCAGGGTGTTTATGGTGGTGAAAGAAATCAGATCTTGACTTCACACCATTTCTTTTTTTTCTATCTTTTTAAAATATTTTTGAGAGACAGAAAGAGTGTGAGCAGGGGAGGGGCAGAGAGAGACAGAGAGAGGAAAACACAGAATCCAAAACAGGCTCCAGGCTCTGAGCTGTCTGCACAGAGCCCGATGTGGGACTTGAACTCACGAAGCAGACCTGACACCATTTCTAACTATACCATTTACCATTTCCTAACTGGTCTGGGAGCCACAAAGTGGTTCTGCCTTTTGAATACCATCTCTTTGCCAGATCTGACACATGTGATCATCTCATTTTAATTTAATCCTCCACTCTATGGCACACCTGAAACTAATATAATGCTGTACGTTAACTATACTAGAATTAAAATTAAAAACTTAATAAAGAGAAAAAATATGGTCCAAAAAAAATTTAATCCTCCTAATAAACTTTTTAAAGAAGCCTCTGAATTATTAGTCATTATGCTTGTTTTGAAGGCAAAGATACACCCTTACGAAGACTCACTTACCAAGATCACACTCAGTGAAGAGCAGAAGCTGGATTCAAATCAGGTGTGTGCTCTTTTTCTTAGTGACACATATGGATTTCTGCATATTGCTAGATACAATGTCATACACTTCCTATTAAATGCCATTAAAATGGAGGAGTACTTAAGACACAGTGCTAAAATCAGTTTTCTAGCTGCAGGGACTTGTTAAATATCTTTGCATCTTTTCAGTTTTTAAAACAATTTAGCAAGCTCTTTTGAAAATACATGTATTGCTATAATAGAATTTATGTTCCTTTTATTTACAGTTCATTAGACTGAGCTACATAATTGGGTGTACTAATAGGAAACATGGAAGTCATTTAAAATGTATCTTTAAAATTGAAAAAAATCAACCTGTTTATTTCTAATTATAAGTAACTTCCATTCATGATACAAAAGTAGGTAAAATAAAGTAAAATACAGAGAAAGATACATACACATAAACTTTCTAATTCAAGATGTTGCCATTTTTATATCCTTCCCAGTTGTATAGATAGAATATTGATCTTTTGGTTAACTTCTATTCTTTGGTAAAATGTTTTAGATATTTCATATTTTACTTCCTTTGTGTGAATTATTTATTTGTATCACTTTCATATTTTGTTGTTACCCTTACCTTTCTTGAAGGACTTTTTCTCCTGTCTCACCAACTCTGGCCAGTGCTAACCTCTTTCTTCAGTATTTTCACAACAGATTTCAAGCAAATGAAAAATGTTTTGACATTTGCTTTTCAAATGAAAACAAATTCATGATAGCATTTGTAAGTCATTGATAATACCCTGGATTTCTGCTCATGATTTTAAGAAGAAATTAATATCATCTCATAGATCATGTGTCAATATAATTTCTTTTTTTTAAATATGAAATTTATTATCAAATTGGTTTCCATACAGCACCCAGTGCTCATTCCAACAAATACCCTCCTCGATGCCCATTACCCACCCTCTCCTCCCTCCCACCACCCATCAACCCTCAGATTGTTCTCAGTTTTTTAAGAGTCTTTTATGTTTTGGCTCCCTACAGCCTTTTGCTTTAGAAATGTTTATGACCTTGCAACAGCATATCTTCCTATAGGAAAAAAAAAATTAAAAAACAAACTCAATTCAGAAACAAATGAATTTCTCACAGATCCATACTACAGGAGAAGAGTATTTATTCCGACCAAATTGTTAACAGACATCCATACGTAAATTCCACACTGATGGGAAAAATATAAATTGCTGCAGAAAGTATTTTATTTTTCCCACAGAGCTTATCTTGAATGGATAATGCATGTACCTTTTGTTCATCACTGCTGATTTGTAATCAATCAGTTCTCAGTCAATCCACAGACTAGCAAAAATAAACACTAAATAAATAAATAGTAAATTGACTTTTAGATATAAGCTTTTTATTGCCAGACAGAGGAAAATGTTACAAGCATTTTAATGGACAAAATCATCCATAATTATGAAATAAAGTCCAATTCTGAAGATATAATTTTTTCCCATCACTTAATTTTTATTTGCATACCACCTCCCCCAAATCAAACATGCCTAATTTCCACAACCATCTCACCTTTGCCCCCCCCCCCACTTTCCTAACACTCTTCAAGTTAATTGCAGGTGTCTTCATATATTTCTTCACCTAACCTTGTGTTCTTGTAGAATACATACCATAAAAAAATATAACACAGTCAAGAGAATGGTAAGAGAATCCACAGATGTGGATAAAGTATTTGCAAATGACATACCTAACAAAAACTCTTATATATAAAAATATACAAAGAACTCTTGAAACTCTACCATAAGAAAATAAATGACCTGGTTTAAAAATGAGCCAAAGATATCCCACCAAAAAAGATATAAAGATGGCAAATAATTATATGAAAAAGATTTTCAACATCATAAGTTGCAAATTAACAAAATACCACTATGCATCTGTCAAAATGGCCAAAAATCCTGACAGTACCCTACACTGACAATATCAAAATACTGCGGAGGATGTAAAAACTCTCATTCATGACTGTGGGGATGCAAGATGGTACAGCCATTTTGGAAAACAGTCTGGCAGTTTCTTATAAAACTAAACATACTCTTAGCATATGACCCAGGAATGTGTGCCTTGGTATTTTACCCCAAGGAACGTGAAGACATTGTCCACACAAAAAGCTGCACACGTGTATTTATAGCAACTTTATTCAGAATTGCCAAAGCTTGGAAGCAACCAGGATGCCCCTTCACGGGTAAACTGTGATACATCCAAACCATGAAAAGACATGGAAGAAAATTCAAATGCATACTACTAAGTGAAAGAGGCTAAAACTGAGAAGTCTACGTGTATGATTCCAACAAAAGGATATCTGGTATAGGCAAAACTGTAGAGGACCTATGAAAGGATCACTGGTTGCAGGGGTTATCAGGGAAGGATGGAATGGAGGAATTAGTGAAGCACAGAGGATTTTTAAGGCAGTGAAACTATTTTATATGATGGTGTAGTAGTGAGTACATGACATCATACGTTTGTCAAAATACAGGAATGTACAACACCAAGAATGAACTCTTGACAAGAGTCACAAGAGTGACACACAGCATGAGTCAGTGTAGGTTTCATCAGTTGTAAGGAAGGTACCCCCTCTGGTGGGGGACTGATAGTAGAGGAGGGAGTGTGTGCATGGGGCAGGGGGCAGGGAGTATGTGAAGAATCTGTACTTTCTGGTCAATTTTGCTGTGAACCAAAAAATTTTCTTTGTAAAATACAGCCTATAAAAAGAAATAATGCTATAGCATGACTTGTCTGATAGTGCCCATAGAGAATTTAACCCACTTAGTATCTGAGCCTCGTAAGATAATTTTCTGTGGACTCGTGGGACCATCATGAAAAAAGTGAGCATATTTCTGGCCATTTGGACCATATCTTTCAGAACTTCCTTTTCTCTTACTTTCTCTTACTTGTTCTCTGCTCTCATGGGCCTCCACAACCTGTGTACCTGCTGCCAGTCCTTATCTCAGATTCTGGCCTGTCATGATTCTTAAATGACCTCTATTGTGCTAGAGTGGGATAACTCCCAACTTTGGTGCCAGTTTTCCTTACCTTGGTGTCCTAGGGGTACGTTAGAGAAGGTCACTGGCTCTGAAGCAAATGCACTAGGGCCTGGAACACTTTTATGGGGGCTCATTTTTGAAAGGCTGTGGGAAACCCACACTAAATTTAAAAAAAAGTGAATTCTGCTTTCTTCCTTCCCTGGTTTAGATCATAATTACATGAACGTGTACATATATTTTCCAGAGATGTGTATAATTTTGCCTGATCCTGGCGTTTAGTCATGCCCTGAGTTCTGAGCTCCATGGCCTTTTCTGAGGCAGTTTGCGACAGATTCAACTCAGCTTTCTTACAGAGTTTAGTGGTAAGACAATTAATTAACATACTTTATAACCCACCCAGTGGGGTACTAGAATTAAATACTCTATGCCCAGGTTTTTTAAAGCAGAAGGTTTTTGGATCAAACTACTGGGCCCATTAGGAAATTAAGTAAAGGTCTCTCCGACCTAGGCCAGCACTAACTAATTCTACCAGTTGACTATTTAGGGGTCCTCATATGTTAGATTGTTTTAAAAGTAATCCCTAATTTTAATAAATATGGTTCAATAAACTATGTATTTTTTTATTAATAGACTTTATTTTTAGAACAGTTACAGATTTATAGAAAAACTGAGCAGATAGTACAGGTAGTTTTCCCTTGTTATTAAAATTTTATTACATGGGGTACGCAATCTTATTATATGGTGGCTCAGTCAGTTGAGTGTCCGCCTCTTGATTTCAGCTTGGGCCCTGATCCCAGGGTCGTGGGATCAAGTCCCATGTCAGACTCTTCACTGAGCATGGAGGCCTGCTTGGGATTCTCTCTCTCTCTCTCTCTCTCTCTCTCTCTCTCTTCCTCTCTCTCTCTCTCTCTCTCTCTCCCCTCCCCTCCCCCTCCCTTCCTCTCCCCTCCCCTCCCCCATGCTCTAAGATAAAATTATAAAATCATATTATATTAATATGGTAAACTTATGGTAATTAATGAACCTTTATTGATACATTATTATTAACTGAAGTCCATAGTTTATTCAGATTTCTTTCTTTCTTTTTTTTTTTTTTTTTTTTTTTTTTTTTTTATCTGATGTCCTTTTTCTGTTCCAGGATCTCATTCAGGATACCACATTACATTTGGTTGTCATGTCTCCTTAGGATTCTCTTGGTAGTTACAGTTTTTTCAAGCTTTCCTTTTAGATGACCTTGACAATTTTGAGGTAGGATGCTCCTCTACTATAATTTTTCCTGACATTTTTTCATATTAAACTGAAGTTATGGGTTTAAGGGAGGAAGAGCACAGTGATAAGGCTCCATTTTCATCACATCATATCAAGGAAGCATCTGTTCCTTTTTTTTTTTTTTTGGTCAAAACTACCTATGAATTTTCTTAATTTATTTTTTCTTTTCTCTATACACCCTTCCAGTCTTGCCCTCTCATAATCTAAACATTAGAGCAAAAGATACTTTCTGTTCTTTAAATAAAACAAAGCAAGTACCTGTTTAAATACCCTCCTCCCCCTAATGCATTCCTTTACTATGATCATAAAATATACCAAAACCTCCCTTTGTTTTGTAATGCCCCTGCCTCTCTCTATCCGTATTTTGACTATTCTCCCTGCCTCACTTTGTCCCAGACATGCTCTTCCTAAAACACACTGCCTCCAACTACTCAACACACACATTATGCAATAGTACCTGAAAGACTCACTATAATACCTAGTATATAGTCAGTCCCTAGTTAATGGTGGACACTTACACAGGAGACAAAAATGCCAGAAGCAGTGAAGGAGAACTGGTATTCTATAGGAGCTTCACTCATTATTCTTTTATTCTCCCCAAGGATTTTAGATATTCTTACTAGTTTTCCAAATAAACTTTAGAAACTTACCAGTCTCTCAACGAAATAAACAGCACTGGTATTTTTATTGCTTATATTTATAAAGTAATTGGAAGTATTTGATATTTTTATTGTATTTTCCAAATGGTGCATATTTAATTCTGATATTAAAAAAACTTTCTGATTTATCAATTTTACTTGTGTTGTTTTTCTTCTAAAAATAATAAAGTATTGGGGCACCTGGGTGGCTCAGTTGGTTAAGCGTCTGACTTTGGCTCAGCTCATGATCTCATGGTTCGTGGGTTCAAGCCCCACGTTGGGCTTTGTTCTGACAGCTCTTAGCCTGGAGCTTACTTCAGATTCTGTGTCTCTCTCTCTCTCTCTTAACCCTCCCCCACTCATGCTGTGTCTCTCTCTCAAAAATAAATAAACACTAAAAAAATAAAATAAATAAAAATAAAGTATTATTTCTCTTTTTAAAGCTCATTTATTTTGCTTTCAATCTTTAATCTTTTTTTTTAAGATTTGTTGCTAGCTTTTTGAAACTATATTCATTCTTTTATGTTTAAAACAAAAACTTAAAAAAATAAATTTGCCTGTAAATATAGTCTGATCACTTTCCTTATATTCCTTTTATTTGTTTGAATATCATAATTTTATTTTAAAAAATTGTATTTTTAAGCTTTCTTTTCAACCAAAAATGTCTTTAAGAAAAAGTCTTTTAAATGCATTATAAGTTTCTATTTTTATTATATTACTAAAAATATTGTATCTATAAAATTTCTGATTTGGAGAGTATTTTTAGGTATTCTCAGTGACTTAATATGAGTGATTTTTATATAAATATTTATCATCTGCTTGAAATGTACTCCTAATAAGATACAAAGCTCATTTTTCCCCTGAATTTAATTTTAACCACCATAAAACCATATACTCTTGTTCTTTTCACTTTTTTTTTGGTCTGATTTTGGGAAAATAGGCATGTTTTAAATTCCATACTGTAACAAGTGTATTTTTGTAAATATTTCTTCTTATAACTGACAGTTTTATTGTATGTATGCATTTAATAGTATGTATGAAGAGAATTAAAGTTTTATGACTACTTATAGGTATTCATCTTCTCTCATATGCATTGCTTTCTTTTTTTTTAATATATGAAATTTATTGTCAAATTGGTTTCCATACAACACCCAGTGCTCTCATATACATTGCTTTCTGAAAACACTTGTAAAAGTCAAGCAGTTTCTTTCTGCTTATAAACCCTTAGCTTAGAGCAGGGAAGAATTACTTGGGAAAAGTCTTTTTTTTTTTTCAAAAGGTTTTCATAATTATATTTATTGTGAAAAAATTATCATTACTTTCATGAAATGATATTTTACTTAGGATTTGATTAGAATGTCTATAAAACAAAAGAGAATTAGATAGTTAACATTTTAGAGGAACCTGTAAAAAGTTACTTTTAAATTGACCTTTTCATAAGTTTTCCTGTCTTTTCTCTCCTAAATGGAAAGAGAATGAAAATTCTTCTACACACTATGTAAATTATGTAAAACTTGAATAATAACCATACAAATATTATTTATTTCTATGAATACACAACAAATTGAAGAATGGAGATCACTGTGCACTCAGTCCCTCATGTTACTCTTGTCTGCTTTAATAGCCTGCCATCACCTGCTGTGCAAATGTTAAAAAAATATATAATCAGGAAGACTGAAAGGCAAAATTCTAATCAATTAACACTTACTGGTGCTCAGGATATGCTGAGTTCATGCACTTAGACTGTGGTGATTATTAAAATAAGTGATAGTAAGAGGCATCTGGGTGGCTCAGTTGGTTAAGCATCAGACTCTTGATTTCAGCTCAGGTCATGATCTCATGGTTCCTGTGCATCTGCTCTATGCTCACTGTGCAGATCCTGCCTTGGATCTTCTGTCTCCCCCTTTCTGGGTCTTTCCCTCTCCTTCTCCTGCTCACGCATGTGTTCGCTCTCTCTCTCGCTCGCTCCCTCTGTCTCTCAAAAATAAATGTTAAAAAAATTAAAAATATTTAAAAAGCTAAATTATAAAATTAAAAAAGCAATAAGTGGCAGTAAGTGATGTCAGAGGGAAGGACACAGGAGCACCAGTGTCCAGGAAGCAGAATTGGTGTTATGACAGTTTCACTTGTCTAATGCAAGTGTGGCCATTACAAGGTAGAGCTTAGTTTCTCCTTGATTATCTTCATCTTTATCAAAAGCATGCTAGACATTGATTAGCAAGTTGCACAGGTCAAATACCCTAGTTTATAGTGCAAATTGTACACTGGGGTAAGGGGAATTCCCTGGCCCCTGCCCATGAGAAATTTAAGATTCCACCAAGAGGGTGAGATTGCAAGACTCATTTGTAGGGAAAATAGGCAATGTCCTTCATAAAGAAAGAAGGTTCTAGACATTAGAATATAGCATTGAAAATGCTTAATATTTATATGATAGGGTCCTAAAGAAGGGTATACTCTGAGTAAAGGCTAGTGTAGTTTATTTTTATCACAAATTAAAGTAACGACACATCTCTCTTTGGGGACACAAAAAATTTAATGAAGAACCCTATAGTTATCAAAGAGAGAGAAGCTAACATCAAGTTCTCTACTTCCATCTTTTATTTTAACTTTGTAATTAAAACAAAAAAAATAAGGCTTTAATCTTTAAATGTCTGAAAAATCTGTATACTATTATCAACAGACTGTGTTCCACAAAGAAATCTTACATTTGATTGCAAATTATACTAGAGCATTTTAACATTCATGATGCATCATTTATCTAGGAAAGCCTGTCTGTGACTTGTTTTAAATTATGAGTGGGGACACCTGGGTGGCTCAGTCAGTTAAGCTCAACTGGCTCAGGTCATGATGTCGCAGTTTGTGAGTTCGAGCCCCACATGGGGCTGTCTGCTGTCAGCACAGAGCCCCCTTTGGATCCTCTGTCTCCCTCTCTCTCTGCCCCTCCCCTGCTCTTGCTCTCACTCTGTCTCTCAAAAATAAACATTAAAAAAATAAATATGAGTTACTTGCTTTATAATAATGTATCTTTTAATTTACATAGTTCTTTATAACTGTCAAAATATTTGTCAAAGTATTACATGCTTTATTTCATATGGCATTACCTATAGTGACTTCCTAAATAATTTTTTCTTATTCCTGCAGCATTACATTTTGGTTTCCATGGATTTAGACTAGGGTTAGGGCCACTAGCCAATTTTGAAAATGCTATTGTTACATTGACAGGCCATGTGAATATTTTGTTCTGTTTTGCTTATTCCACTATAGCAGACAAGAACAATAAATGTTAGCTGTCTTAATGATCAATGTGGATAACTACATAATTGAGTTGAAGCTAAAGAATGGTAATAACCAGAAAAATGATCAAAACAATCAAATTAGCCATGCTTAAAACCGCTTCAGAAGCTAGCTCTTGTGGGTTTTAAGGATTCTTATATGCAAATGTCTTTTTTCCACTCCTGTCTGTCTTTGAAAGCAATCCCAAATGCCTCTTCGTCCCCCATTCCATACATTACTCTGAATAAACCTACATTTAAAAGTTGCTCGCTAGTTAGGATGTAATTATATAACACTTTGTTCATCTTTTCCTTGGTTCAGACTCAGATGAGAGATAATTTCTTGTGTGTCAGTATCTATTCTCTTCTCCTTAAATAAGAGAACCTTGAGTTTTTAGCTGGGCACATGATTTCCTAAATATTGACCACATTGTCCCTCTCAACAACTAGGAGTTACGGTGTGTCTAAGTTCTGCCTACGGTTTGTAAGCAGAAACGTCCTCATGAGAAGGAAGCCCAGGTTCCTCTCCCATTTGTTTTTCTTTCTCTTGGCTGGAATGCAGATGCCATGGCTGGATTTGAAACATGGAAAGAATCTGCATTCCTGAAGACTTCATGATGCTAGTCTATCAGCTGTAGACTAAGGATTTTTTTCCTAAGAGAAGAAATATCTGTCTTACTTGGACCACCCTATTAGTTTTCTAAGGCTGCCATAACAAAGTACCACATACTTTGGGCGGTTTTAAACGACATACTTTACTTTCTCACAACTCTGGAGGCTAGAATTCTGATGGTGAGGTGTTAACAGGGATGGTTTCTTCTGAGGCCTCTCTCCTTGGCTTATGACGGCCATCTTCACTATGTCTTCACACTGGTTTTCCACACTGTGTTTGTGTGTGTCCAAATTTCCTCTTCTTACATGGAAGCCAATCATATTGGATTAGGGCCCACCTGCATGATCTCACTTTGCCTAATGACCTTTTTAAAGCCCTATCTCCTAAGACAGTCACATTCTGAAGTACTAGATGTTAGAACTTCAGCATATGAATTTTGGCAGAACATAATATAGTCCTAACACATTCTCTTCTTTCTTTTTTTCACTTGTAGCCAAAGGTATTCCTGACTGATACAATACAGGGGATATCCAAGTGCTGTAATCACTGATCAGAGATGGATCATTAGATGACCTGGCTCAGATGTATGGACATGGTAGGCTTCCTAGACCTTTATCCTCAGTAGCACTGACTTCCCACCTGTCTCAGTCACATGCCTCCCCATGACAGGGAAAACCTGAAAGAGTAAAAAAACCTAAAAGAGTAAACAAAATTGATAAACTCCTAGCCAGACTTCTCAAAAAGAAAGCTTATTGCAGAGCAGAGAGCAAACAGAAAATGTGCTTCTGTGTTCTGGGAAAGAAATCAGATCCAGAAGGTGCTAAACTGTATGTGTGCAATTTCTCCCAAAGCCACCAAACAGATTATTCATTTACTCCCATCTTCTGAAGAGAAGTGACGAAAAGAGAGGGACAAACCTCAAGTCTCTAATTAAAAATTCTTTAAATGGATGACTCTTGATCTTGGGGTTGTGAGTTCAAGCCCCACATTGGGAGTAGAGATTACTTTAAAAGCATTCTCTGCATGGAAACAGGAAACAAGGAGAAAAGACATTCCTCTCAGTAATAATGCAGAATAAATACCTTACATAAGTCTACCATTACTAATATTTTTTCATGTTATTTTGTATTTAATTTTCTGTTAAAGACTGATACCTTATTGCAAACCAGAAGTCTTGAGCATAGGACCAAAAAACTTATTATTATTTACTCAAACTCAGTCTTGTAGGTGAGACTTTTCAGCAGGCACTTTTAAAGATTACTATTTGGGAAATTTTGTAAAATTTATAATATCTGAGATGTTATATCATAAGAATAAAATGCAATACACATGGAAAAGAACATACCATTGACAAAATGTCAAGGCCATTGGAAATTGTGTACTGTCTGGATTTAGTTCATTTGCTGGCATGGATCTGAGTTTGGCAAATGATGGCCTATGTGCCAGATCCTGCCCTGTGTCTAATTTTGCAAATAGTTTTATTGGAATACATTGTTTGTATAACATTTATGGCTGCTTTCTGCTAAAACAACAAAGTTGATTTATTGTAAAAGAGATTGTGTGGCCCACAAAGCCTATAATATTTACTACATAGCCCTTCCTGAAAATACTGCTCACCTGGGCCTAGAAGAGAGTCATCTGAGATACTCTAATTTTTACATAACCTAACTTTACAACTAAAGGAACTAGGGAGGCAGCAGCAAAGAAAGCTCAAATCCAGCAGAAGAAGATAAATAATAAAGATTAGGGCAGAAATAAACAATATAGAATAAAACACAACAACAGTGAGGCAGATCAGTGAATCTAAGAGCTGGTTTTTTTGAAAGAGTAAACAAAATTGATAAACTCCTAACCAGACTTCTCAAAAAGAAAAGAGAGGGACCCAAATATATTAAATCACGAATAAAAGAGGAGAGATCACAACCAAAACCAAAGAAATACAAACAGTTATTAGAGAATACCATGAAAAATTATATGCCAACAAACATGACAGTCTGGAAGAAATGGATAAATTCCTAGACACCCACACACTACCAAAACTCAAAAGGGAAGAAATAGAAAATTTGTACAGACCTATAACCAGCAAATAAGTTGAAGCAGTTATCAAAAATCTCCCAACAAGTAAGAGTCCTGGGCCAGATGGCTTCTCAGGGGAATTCTACCAAACATTTAAAGAAGAGTTAATATCTGTTCTTCTCAAGCTGTTCCAAAAAATACAAGTGGAAGGAAAGCTTCCAGACTCATTCTATGAAGTCAGAATTATCTTGATTTCCAAGCCAAAGACCCCACTAAAAAGGAGAATTACAGGCCAATAACCCTGATGGACGTGGATGAAAAAATTCTCAATGGTATATTAAAAAAAATTATTCACCATGATCAAGTGGGATTCATTCCTGGGCTACAGGGACTGGTTCAAAATTCACAAATCAATCAATGTGATACATCACATTAATAGAAGAATAAGAACCATGTGATTCTGTCAATAGATGTAGAAAGAGCATTTGACAAAATACAACATCCTTTCTTAATAAAAACCCTCAAGAAAGTTGTGATAGAAGGAACATACTTTAACATCATAAAAGCCATATATGAAAGGCCTACAGCTAATATCCTTAATGGGGAAAAACTGAGAGCTTTTCCCCTGAGATCAGGAACACAACAGGGATGTCCACTCTCACCACAGCTGTTTAACATAGTGTTGGAGGTCCTATCCTCAGCAGTCAGACAACAAAATGAAATAAAAGGCATCCAGAGTGGCAAAGAAAAAGTCAAACTTTCACTTTTCACAGATGATGATACTGTACATGGAAAACCCAAAAGACTCCACCAAAAAACTCCTAGAACTGATCCATGAATTAAGCAAAGTCACAGGATATAAAATCAATGTACAGAAACCGGTTGCATTTCTATACACCAATAATGCAACAACAGAAAGAGATATCAAGGAATCAGTCCCATTTACAATTGCACCAGGAAGCATAAAATACCTAGGAATAACCTAATCAAAGAGGTAACATTTTTGTATGCTGAAAACTATAGAAAGCTTTTGAAAGAAATTGAAGAAGACACAAAGAAATGGAAAAACATTCCATGCTCATGGATTGGAAGAACAGATATTGTTAAAATGTCGATAGCACCCAAAGCAATCTACACATTCAGTGCAATCCCAATAAAATAGCAGCAGCATTCTGCACAAAGCTAGAACAAACAATCCTAAAAATTTGTGTGAAACCACAAAAGACCCCGAATAGCCAAAGTGATGTTGAAAAAGAAAATCAAATTCAGAGGCATCACAATCCCGGACTTTAGCCTGTATTACAAAGCTGTGATCATCAAGACAGTCTGGTATTGCCACAAAAACAGGCACATAGACCAGTGGAATAGAATAGAGAACCCAGAAATTGGCCCATAAATATATGGCCAAATAATCTTTGACAAAAGAGCAAAGAGTATACAATGGAATAAAGACTGTCTCTTTAGCAAATGGGTCTGGGAGAACTGGACAGTGACATGCAGAAAAATGAACCTGGACCACTTTCTTACACTATACTTAAAAATAAATTCAAAATTAATGAAAGACCTAAATGTGAGACAGAAAAACATCAAAATCCTACAGGATAAAACGGGCACCAACCTCTTTGACCTTGGCCGTGGCAACTTGTAACTTGTGTCTCCAGAGGCAAGGGAAATAAAAGCAAAAGTGAACTATTGGGACCTCATGAAGATAAAAAGTTTCTGCACAGCAAAGGAAACAATCAATAAAACTAAAGGCAACTGACGGAATGGGAAAAAAATATTTGCAAATGACATATCAGATAAAGGGCTAGTATCAAAAATCTATAAAGAACTTACCAAACTTAACACCCGAAAAAAATAATCTAGTGAAGAAATGGACAGAAGACATGAATAGACATTTTTCCAAAGGAGACATCAGATGGCAAACAGACACATGAAAAGATGCTCAACATTGCTCATCATCAGGGAAATACAAATGAAAACCACCTCATTGAGATACCACCTCACACTGGCTAAAATTAGCAACTCACGAAACAACAGACGTTGATGAGGATGCAGAGAAAGGAGAACCCTCTTGCACTGTTGATAGGAATGCAAACTTGTGCAGCCACTCTGAAAAACAGTACGGAGGTTCCTTGAAAAATTAGAATTACTCTACGGCCCAGTAATAGCACTATTAAGAATTTATTCAAAGGATACAAAAGTGCTGATTTGTAGGGGCACATGTACCCCCAATGTTTATAGCAGTGCTATCAACAAGAGCCAAATTATGGAAGAAGCCCAAATGTCCATTAATCGATGAGCGGATAAAGAAGGTACACACACACACACACACACACACACACACACACACACACACAGGCAATGGAATACTACTTGGCAACGAAAAAGAATGAAATCTTGCCATTTGCAACAACATGGATGGAACTGGAGGGTATTATGCTAAGTGAAATAAGTCAGGCAGAGAAATGCACATAATCATATGATTTCACTCATATGTGGAATTTGAGAAACTTAACAGAAGAGCATAGGGGAAGGGAAGGAAAAATAAGATACAAACAGAGAGGGAGGCAAACCATAAAAGACTCTTATATACAGAGAACAAATTGAGGGTAGATGGGGGTGGGAGGTTAGGGGGTGGAGAAAATGGGTGATGGGCATTGATCACTTGTTGGGATGAGCACTAGGTGTTGTCTGAATCACCAGAATCTATTCCTAAAGCCAAGACTACACTGTATGTTATCTAACTTGACAAGAAAGAGAAAGAAAGAAAGAAAGAAAGAAAGAAAGAAAGAAAGAAAGAAAAGAAAGAAAAAGAAAAGGAAAGAAAGGAAGGAAGGAAGGGAGAGAAAGAAAGAAAAGAAAGAAATACTTTCATTTTTAGCTATTATTTTGCCTTTTTAAATGCTAAATTATATAATCGGTTATATATAACTTATTCATAGAACATTTTGATAGATTAATTCAGAGATAAACAAATGAATTCTACGTTTGTTCACAAACTGACGATTTGTTCCTGATAATGCTTAAAAAATTATGATGCTTCTTAATCTAGGCTAAGAACCCATGTTCTAGTTAAGAAACAATTAGATCATTTTATTTCCAGTGCACCCTAATGAGAAAAATGTGTTGATAATTTTTTAAATTGGTTTAACAAGGTAGTTAGTGAATTTTTTTCAGTATATTAACAAGTAAAGATACTTATTCACTGACATGTCTCAGTTTTATTAGTTTCAAATACAAGCTAATTCTCAGATAACTATCTTTTAACTATATGTAACCAAATGACCGGATTGTTTTCCAGTACATGATAAGAACAACAACAAAACAACAAAGAACTCTGAAGTAATTTAATACGGGCTACCCCGTTTTGCTTTCTATGAAATTAAAGTTCTTTAATGCTTCAAAATCTATTCAGAGTTCAATCAGTAGTATAATATATTAGATTATGGAAGATAAGCCTTTAGTTTTAGCTTATAAATCTGAATACGACATCTGATTGAATGTTGGCTAGTGAAAGATAAAATTTAGTGTTGTGTTATAAAGCTTAACCCTCCACTGTGCTGTTAAACCCACTCCCTTATAGAGGGCAAACATTTTCAATTACGTACATAAAGCTCTTTCTGTCTCCCTTGAAAATATTTTGTGGTGTTTCATGGTAATTATAGTATGAGTGTGGATTAAGCATGATTATAAGTGTCATTTATATTTACCACAGTAGGATACAACTTATGGGCTTGTACTGATAGAAATACTTATGTTTGTGCAGATGAAAGATAATGTTAAGCCTTTGAAATCAGAATCCTGGAGTGCTACAAGAGTTTATTATCATCTCATATTCAAACGCTTACTGCTTCTGTTATGTTACTGCTGGTAGCTTTCCATAATAACCACTACCTGAACACAATTTAATTACATTATTTAGCAATTTTAATTAAATTAAGTTAATCTAGAATGGGCTATTTAAAGAAAAATATTATACTACAGTGTATCAGTTAACTCTTATTAAAAGTAATTTTTAAGCCTAGTAGTGCCACAACAAACTATATTGTTGGGGAAAATTATAATGTTAAAAAAGAGAAAATAATGAAGTGTGTTACTGACTTTCTTTTTTAAAGTTATATTCTGGCAGAATGAGATAAACTATTGATCCACTGTTTTTGTACTCTCTATCGTCCCTATAGACTGATAATTCTTTACTTAGCATATGTTAACATATGTGTGTGTGTGTGTGTGTGTGTGTGTGTGTGTGTGTTTTAACTGTATAGCCTTTAAATCCATTAATTCTTCTTAAAGGAATGTGAATGCAAATTTTAGATAGAAGAATGCCCATCATGGATTACTTATGATGAAAAAAAGTCAACCTAGGCAATATATTACATCAGTTGTGATCCAGTCCTATGATGAAATATTGCACAGCTATTTTAAAAAAGCTTTTTAATTAAATAAATTAATCAAATCAGTTTAAAATGTTTAGTTAAATCAATAATTCCCATAAATTATAAGTGAAAACATAAAAATTCACTGATATATAAAAATATGTATAATATAAAAATATATAATATATAATTATAAAATATATATAGCTATATAAAAATAAATAATATGTAAGATTTGTAAGCATATTAATATTGCTTATTTGTCATTACTAGGGTGTAGCATTTGTGTTTTTTTCTTCTCTTTTATATTTTCCCAGTTTTCTTCACTGATTATGTATTTGTTATCGAATAACACAATTGGGAAGTACATTCACAATTTAAAAGAATTCTAGGAATACTTGCTTTCTGTAGGACAGATTTTTTGCTATGATACACCTAGTCAGTTCACACTCTCAAAGATACAGTGAACATATTGCCTAGTAATCTATGTACAATTACCCTTTCAGTTTGAAACAGTGATTGTTACCTCTGTTCAGATGCAGCGGAAAAGATACATTGTGTTCATAGTGAGCATTTCATTAGCATGTCAACCATTTACAGAAATTTAAACATTTTAAAGTGATGTGCTTTTTCACTTCAGGAAAAAAAAAGCTAATAGAATCAATAAATTAGCAGAAAATTATCTTTTTAATCATCTGTTCTTCCCTTTTTATTTCCAGCTGTAGAAATTGAGAATTGGGTGATTATATCTTGTTTGAAGGGACCAACGCACCCCAGAACCAAAGACCATGCTTGTCACTTCCCAGAATTTCACTAATATGTGTGTTAGACTGCATACATGAAGCTGTGCTTTTACTATATCTTTTTTTTTTTTTTTTTTTTTTCAGTCTAAGGTTACCAACTATCTTGGTCTGCTTAGGAGTCTTGATTTTGTCATTGATAATCCTGTATCCTGATGGTCCCATTAATTACCAGTAGATACTGTTGAGATAGGTTATTTATCATCCATGTATCCAATCTTGCCATTTGCACTAGAGAATCACTTTGATAACTTTTTGCATTCCATGTCCCACACATCATGGCTCACCATTAGTCCTCTAATTCATCATCAGACTCACGTAAAGCTGCCTTGTTGGATGTGTCCTCCATTTTGGGTAACTTAAATTCATTGACTTCTTTATAGCACTTCTTGGTTTTGACTTTTGTGATTTAACACATGCTACTTCATCTTCCCAGAATTTCTGTCATCTAATTTACATGTTTGACCTCCTTCAGAATCCAGCACAGAATTGTCCACCTACAGGATATGTATACATGATCACAACTCATTGTACTCCACTGGACATTTAATGAATTTGCAATTTTATTGATATGTTTTCCATGAAAGTATATTTTAGTGTCTAATACATTCTTCATAAGCAGCTTATAAGTTTCTTTTTTTTCTTTTTTTCCAGGTTTGAGATATAAGTGACATATAGCATTGTATAAGTTTGAGATCTACAACATAATGATTTGATATATCTCTATATTTAGATATATATCACATATATTGTGATATATCACAATTTTGTTATTGTGCAAAATAATTAGCACAATAACATTAGATAATACAGCCGTCACATCACATAATTATAATTTTTTGTTGTTGAGAACCTCAAAACTCTACTTTCTTAACAACTTTCAAATATACAATAGAGTATTATTAATATAATCACCACGTTGTACATTAAATCCACAGAAATTATTCATCTTATACCTGGAAATTTGTACCCTTTGGCTACGTAGCCTTCATCCATTCCCCCATCCCCACCATCCAACCCTCACAGCCAACAACCTTTTCTCTATTTCTGTTGATTAATTTTTCTTTACATTCCACATATCTTACAGTATTTTTCCTTGACTGACATATTTCACTTAGCATAATGCCTTCAGGGTTCATCCATGTTGTCACAAATAGCAAAATTTACTTATTTTTATGCCTGAATACTATTCCATTATATATATTCATTCATCCGTTTGTGGAGGCATAGGTTGTTTCTGTGTCTTGGCTATTGTAAATAATGCTGCAGTGAATATCGGAGTGCAGACAATTCTTCGAGACAGTGATTTCATTTTGATAGCATATATACCTAGAAGTAGAATTGCTGGGTCATGAGGTAGTTAGACTTTTAATTTCTTGAGGAACCTCCATAATGTTTTCCATAGTGGCTGTACTTATTTGCATTTTTATCAGCACTTGCACATGGAATCCTTTTTCTCCACATCTTTTCCACTACTTAATATCTCTTGCCTTTTGATAATAGCCATTCTAAAAGGTCTTTAAGGTGGGTTCTCACTGTGGGTTTGATTTGTATTTCCCTGTGAGTCTTGAACACTTTTAATGTTCCTGTTGCCACTTGTACGTCTTTTTTTTTTGAAAAATGTCAATTCAGGTCTTTTGCCCATTTTGTAATTAGATTATTTGGCTTTTTTTTTTGATATTGAATTGTATGAATTTTTTACATATTTTGGATTTAAGCTTTTATGCACTATGTGGTTTGCAAATATTTTGTCCCGTTATGTAGATTGTTTTCATTTTGCTGATGGTTTCCTTTGCCATGCAGAAGCATTTTAGTTTGATATACTATTTATTTTTTATTTCATTGCTTGTGCTTTTGGTGTCATATATATAAAATCATTGCCATGAAAAATTTTAAGGAGATTTTCCCTATGTTTCTTCTAGGAGATTCATGGAGTTAGGTCTAACATAAATGTCTTTAATCCATTTTGAGTTAACTTTTGTGAATGGTGTAAGATAGGGTTCTAATTTCATTGTTTTACATGTGAATATATAGTTCTCCCAGTGCCATTTATTGAAGGCCATCTTTTCTCCATTGAGTATTCTTGAACCCTGGGCTCTCATTCTGTTAAATTGGCCTATGTGCCTGTTTTTATGCCAGTACCATACTTTATATATTACTTTGGCTTTGAAATACAATTTGAAATCAGGAATAGTTATGCCTCCAGCTTTGTTCTTTATCAGGATTGCTTTGGCTATTTGGGGTCTTTGTGGTTCCATATGAATTTTAGGATTGTGTTTTCTTTCTCTTTCTGTAAAATATGCCATTAGAATCTTGATACTGATGCCACTGGGTTTATAGATTACTTTGGGAAGTACAGACCTTTTACTAATACCAGTTATTCAATCCATGAGCATAGAATATCTTTCCATTTACTTGTGTCTTCTACAATGTCTTTCATCAGTGTCTTATAATTAACAGCGTACAGATTTTTTACCTCCTTGGTTAAATTTATTCCTAGGTATTTAGTTGTTTTTATGCTATTGTAAATGGGATATGTTTCTTTATTTATTTTTCAGATAATTTGTAATTACTCTGCAATATCACAGGTTAGTTGTGATTGTTGATTTTGTATTATACAACTTTACTGTACTCATTTATTAGTTCTTTTTTTTATGTTTCTTTATTTATTTTTGACAGAGAGAGAGGGACAGAGCATGAGTGGGGGAGAGACAGAGAGAGGGAGACACAGAATCCAAAGCAAGCTCCAGGCTCTGAGCTGTCAGCACAGAGCCTGACGCGGGGCTTGAACCCATGGACTGCGAGATCATGACCTGACTCGAAGTCGGTGGCTCAACCGACTGAGCCACCCAGGCGCCCCTCATTTATTAGTTCTAACAACTTTGTAGTAGAGTTTTTTTTTTAATTTTTTTAATGTTTATTTATTTCTGAGACAGAGAGAGACAGAGCATGAGTGGGGGAGGGGCAGAGAGAGAGGGAGACACAGAATCCGAAGCAGGCTCCAGGCTCTGAGCTGTCAGCACAGAGCCAGACGCGGGGCCCGAACCCACAAACCGTGAGATCATGACTTGAGCTGAAGTCGGTGGCTCAACCGACTGAGCCACCCAGGCGCCCCTGTAGTAGAGTTTTTAGGACTTTCTATATATAATATGTTATCAGCAAAAAGAGACAATTTTACTTGTGTTTTTTTCGTGTGTGTGTGTGTGTGTGTGTGTGTGTGTGTGTGTGTGTGTGTTTCTTATTGGGATGCACTACATTTTTTGTTTCTCTTCCCTTGCTGCTCTGTCTGGACTTACAGTACTATGTTGAATAAGAGTGGTGAGAGTGGGCACCCTTGTTTTGTTCTTGACCTTAGAGGAAAAAAACTGTTAACGTTTTGTCATTGTATATCATATTAACTGTGAGCTTGTCATATGTGGCTTTATTATGTTGAGGTATATTGCTTCTATACCCAATTTTTGGAGAATTTTATCATAAAATGTTGAATTTTGTCAAATATTTTTTTCTCTCTATTGAGGTGATCATGTGATATTGTTAAATTTTTATTTTATTTCCATATAATTAATATACAATGTTACATTAATTTAAGGTGTACAGTATAATGATTCAACAGTTCTATACATTACACAGTGCTTATCACAATAAATGTACTCTTAATCTCGTCACCTCTTTCACCTATCCCCCTACCCACCTCCCCTCTGGTAACCAGCAGTTTGTTCTCTATATTTAAGAGTCTGTCTTTTGTTTGTGTTTTTGTTTGTTTGTTTGTTTTGTTTGTTTTTTGGTTTGTTTTTTCAATTCCAAGATGATCATATGATTTTATCCTTTATTCTGTTACTGTGAGTATCGCCCTTACTGATTTGCACATGTTGAACCATCCTTGTATACCAGGGGTAAATTCTACTTGTTTATGGTATATAATCATTTTAATATTCTGTTGAATTCAGTTTGGTAGTATTTTGTTGAGAATATTTGCACTTATATTCATCAGGGATATTGGACTGTACTTTTCTTGTAGTGTCCTTATTTAGCTTTGGTATCAAGGTAATTTTGGCATAAAATCAGTTTTTGGAACAGTTTGGGAAGGATTGGTATTAATTCTTTAAATGTTTATAGAATTAGTGAAGCCATTTAGTCCTGGGATTTTCTTTATTGGAAGGTTTTGATTATTGATTCAATCTCCTTGCACATTTGTTTGTTCAGATTTTCTATTTCTTCATGATTTGGTCTTAATAGGTTGTATGCTTCTAGGAATTTGTACACTTATTCTAGGTTGTCCAATTTGTTGGCTTACAGTCATAGTAGTATCTTATAATCCTTAGTATTTCTGTGGTATCCCCTAAAATTTGGTATATTTCCATTTTTATTTGTTTTAAGATTTTTAAAATTTCCCTTTTGATTTCTTATTGGACCTACTGGTTGTTCAGGAATGTATTGTTTAATTTCCATTTATTTGTGAATTTTTCAGCCTTATTCCTGTTACTGATTTCTAGTTTAATTCCATTGTGATCAGAAAAGGTATTTGATATAATTTCTATTCTTGAATTGGTTGAGACTTGTTTTGTGGTCTGACTTATTATATATCCTAAAAATGTTTTATGTGCGCATGAGAAGAATGTATATTCCACTGCTATTGGATGGAATGTTCTGTTAGGGCCTTTGATTTATAGTATTGTTCATATCTGCTGTTTCCTTATTGAGCCTTTGTTGAAAGTGGAATATCAAAGTCCCCAGCCATTATTGTATTACTGTTTATTTTTCCTTTAAGTTCTATTAGTATTTGTTTTATATATTTAGCTGCTCTAATGTTGGGTACATAAATGTTTACAATTATTATATCTTCTTGTTAGACCACTTTATCATTATATGATGACTTTCTTTGTCTCTATGGATCATTTTAAATTTAAAGTATTGTTCTCTGATAAATTTATAGTTGCCCCTGCTTTCTTTTTGTTTCCATTTGCTTGAAATATCTCTTTCCATCTCTTTACTCTAAGTCTACCTCGATTCTTAAAGCTAAAGTATCTTGTAGGCAGTATATCATAGGATCTTATTTTTATCCATTCAGCCACTTTGTATCTTTTAATTAGAAAATTTACTCCATTAACATTTAAAGTAATTATTCTTGGCCAAGAACTTATAATTGCCATTTTGTTAAATTTTTCTCTTTGCAGGTTCTTTGTTCTTTGCTTCCTTTCTTGCTGTCTTTGTGACTTGATTGCTATTTGTAATGGTATATTTTCACTCCAATATTGTAATCTGTTGTGTATCTCTGCAGTTGGATGGGGTCACTATATAGAGTCACTTGTCAGTTGGGGCCACATAATATGCTCCACAATTGGATGTAGCTACTGGCTGGGCTCCCTGCCTGGACAATGTCACATGCTGTATTCAGCAATTAGACAAGGCTATTGGCTAGATTCTGTTGCATGGCAAGAGTGTAGACTGGGATCCATGGCTAAGTTATAATGTAGACTGGGTACTGAGGCTGCCCAAGGTCACTGTTTAGACTTTCTGGTTATTTGGGACCAGAAGCTATACTTAAGAACTAGGCAGGGCTGCTGGCTCAATTCTTTGCCCAAAGCCCAAAGCCCAAAGCAGGATGGGCTAAGGCTGCCTGAATTCTCTGGTCGCATGGGACTGGCAACCAGTCTTAGCAAATGGACAGGGCTGTGAGTTTGCTTCCATGCCAAGGCAGGGTGTCAGAGCTGGCTCACTAGCCAGTAAGGCCCACTGGTAAGAAACCTGAATGAGCCAGAACTGCCTACTGAGCTTCCGTCAGGGCCCCATGGGCAGAGCTGCTTGCTATGATTTCTGCTGAGGTGCTACTTCAAGCATGGCTCTAGGATGGGCCACATAGCTGCCCACATTCTCTGTCCAAGCTTCCTGGTAGGGCATGACTGCAGGCTATCCTGAGATGTATGCAGGGCTTTGAAGTTGCTTCCCTGCCCAGGTAGGTCCATAGAGCAGCCTCCATGGCCATTATAGGCCCATTGACTGGGAACCTGAATCAGGGAGAACTGCCCACTGAGGTCCCTGTCCAGACAGGGCCATTGGCTCCAATAAGCAGATGGGCAGAACCACTGGCTGGGATCTCTGCTTAGGTGCATCTTTGAGGAGATAAGCAGTTTATAAACGTCTGATCACTGGTTGTTCTCCCCCTGTTCTCCCTTTTCTGTTTTATATCTAATCTTCAGTGGTCAAGCCCCACAGATTTCCTCAGTGATTCCTGTGAGGCAAGACCCAGATATGCTTCCTGGGAAGCAACTGCAATGGTGAAAAAGTTGTATGTCCACCTTGGGCTCTTTTTTCCTCACTGAAGAAACCACAGGCCTGGGTGGTTCCTCTTTATGCAGCATTGTGCCAACCTGGGGGAGAGGTAACATGGTCCAATGTAGCTGCTCCTCTTGCCCTTCTAATATAATGCTTCTCAGTCTCTGTGGTCCAGCAGTATGCTTCAGTATCATTCCTGGATTTGCGGATTTTCACAGTTATGTCTTATTTATCAATAGTTGCTAGCTGGTCCTCTGGTAAGGGGACTGAAAGCAAGAATGACCTGTGTTGCCATAGGTCTCTCCTAACTTACAAGTTTCTAGGTCTAAAAATATGGATTAGCAAATATATTTTCTGTCTCTTTGCCTCTCTCTTTCTCTGATGGTGTCAATAGAGTATCTTTAAGTAATGCATGCAACAAACATTTTGAATGTCATAGGACATCATTAATACTGTTTACTGAAACCTTTTATCTATGGTAAGGTGGAATTTCATTTGATATGTGCAAAAGATGGTTATATTAGCTGCTGATTAAAGCATTTTGTGTTGACAGGATATAGGCTGAACTTTAATATTCTTAATCTTGTTTACCAAGCTATATTAGTAAATTAATCCTGTGATATGTGCCATCAAGTCTGCATATCTTCTCATATGCTTGCAATATACAGGCATCAACTTGTGGTAACATTTGGATAAACAAGAATAAAATGTGTTCTGTGTGGCTAGTTGAGTTGTGATTTTCAAAGGAATGCAACAAGTGTATCTCAACACCGATCTCCAGTCTCTTATTTTATTCTCAAGATACCTTACTACTGTTGTTATAGCAGCACTCTCAACAATAGCCAAATTGTGGAAAGAGCCTAAATGTCCATCAACTGATGAATGGATAAAGAAATTGTGGTTTATATACACAATGGAGTACCACGTGGCAATGAGAAAGAATGAAATATGGCCTTTTGTAGCAACGTGGATGCAACTGGAGAGTGTTATGCTAAGTGAAATAAGCCATACAGAGAAAGACAGATACCATACGTTTTCACTCTTATGTGGATCCTAAGAAACTTAACAGAAACCCATGGGGGAGGGGAAGAAAAAAAAAAGAGGTTAGAGTGGGAGAGAGCCAAAGCATAAGAGACTGTTAAAAACTGAGAACAAACTGAGGGTTGATGGGGGGTGGGAGGGAGGGGAGGGCGGGTGATGGGCATTGAAGAGGGCATCTTTTGGGATGAGCACTGGGTGTTGTATGGAAACCAATTTGACAATAAATTTCATATATTTAAAAGAAAAAGATACTACTGTTGGTATTGGAATATAACAGGGGAGCCAGGTGCTAGGAAGTCTTGCATGAGAGTTGGAGAAATTACCTGGGAGTCAGACTTTCTTAATAACTGATACAGTTTAGTTTGATTTAATGTCTAAATAGGAGAAATAAATCACAAAGGACAGGGAATACTGACCAGGTCAAATACGAAATTACAATTCCAATTCATTTCAGCCTGTCAGTTCATCTAAAGGTGTTTCCCCTTGTACACCATTATTATCTTATTTGATTGAAAATGCAATCTAAAAGGTAAGGTTATTGCAGAATGTTCTCTTCTCCAAACTCTGTACAAATATTTGATTGGTTTAGAATGAAATGATTTATTCTTTTATGATCTAGGTACTTTGTTTAGATGGAACATTGACAGACAAATGAGGTAGGCAACATTTCCTAACCTATATATTTTCCTTCAGAACATTACTAAATTTTATATTGTAACTTATTACTACTTTTACAACTCATTTGTCACCTGTATACTCCCTAGTTTTTCTTAAAAGAAAACTAGCTAGAGTGATAAAAACACACACAAAAAACCAGCAAGCTTTTACTGACACATAAAATGTACATTACATTCATTTACAGTTTATTTGTTGAGAAAGGTGTAAAATAAAGATCTTACAGTACATATATAGAATTTTAAAAAAATAAAAAATAGGAAATCCATCTATATAAAATATATAGTACATATGAGCATAAAATTTAGCTCCATGCTTCCAAAAGCAAGGCAAGTATAGACATACAATATATATGTGTTGTAACATACATCAGTTATTGAAGGAATTCCACTATTTCTGGCATCAAACTTTATAATGGAATTTATCACGTGGATCCAAAAACGAGTCAAAGACCCTAAGTGGTAATATCTTAACAATGAATTTGTAAAAGGTATAGAAAATATTCTTCATAAAAATATTTTATCTGTTGATTTTCAGTGAAAGCCAAAAGCAAGTGATTACATTAATACTGACTGAAAGTATGTTGTGAATTTGGTGTGTGTTGTGTGTGCATGCGTGTGTATGTTCTACCTGACATCAAAGTCAAGCTTTAGACACCTGGTTTCTAAAGAACAGAGATAGTGTGTTCCCTAAATAGTCCTTGTCAAATCCTGATTTTCTTGAGTCAGACTTTGACAGGATCAAGTGAGTCATCAATTCAAAGTTAAGCTTCGTGTCCCTAGCCTAAGGTGCAAAAAAGATGCAAACCTGCTGTAGTGCTGAAAAAGGAAGGAAGGTGTTATTTGGATTCTAGCCAGATACATATCAAGCTTTCTATTCTCTCTTCTAGATCCCCCTCATCTTCATTTTAGTCTTTTGTTTCTCTTCATCCTGAGCAATATTCTGACTCTCCTAGGCAAATCCGAGGCAAAGCCTGGATACTTCTCAGATTCTCCCTCAATACCCCATTTTTCTCCTCTGTTGCACATTAAGGCCCAAGGGAGACACTCAATTCTCTGTGAATAGAAGTTGGTGGGAAGAGATGAGTAACAGCCAGTGGTCAACAAGAAATTCCTCCTGTGGAAGATGGAATGAAGCTATAACTACTTAACCATTAACACTTTGGTACTAAATAAGCTATCCGTAGTTATAATGGTTCAGAAATGAAATATATTGATACTGTTCCATGTATCAATAGGATACATTTTAAGCTTTCCATACAACACCACAGAGATTTAGCATTTTAATATATATATTTGTCTGTCTGAAAGACATAGAATTAGTATGACTTATTAAGCCGCATATGTTAACAGGGAAAGAATGGGAAACATTTTTGAGCTTTTTATGTAAGTTAGAAGATCCAATAATAGAGTTTTCTGATGGTAACTAGCTGACTACATGACTAGAATACACTATCAACATAAGATATGCATTTAGTCGTGCTATTTTAAGGTTGCACTTCCAGAGATCAGATTGAGAAGGCATTAGAAAATGAGGATCTTCCCACCTAAAGGATTATCTTAAGGATCTGATAATCATCTTAGCCTTCATACACATCACAATTAGCATTAGAAGATGCTCAGAAATAAAACAACAATAAAGGTTGCCTAAATTTGTGACAGTGTCTTCAGAGATTTGGATTGGACATCATTTACATAGCAGAACTGTCCCTATCCCTACTTTCAGCAGACATTCTTTCTGCAAATAGTTTCTTTCCTGTTTTTCTATGATACAACTCAGATTTATATCCTTGAAAATAATTGCAAAATAAACTTGAGTTTGAAGTTAGCTCAATATTGGGATAGCCATGTTCTATTTCAAAAGTTTAAGTCAGTAGTCTTTGGAGAAAGTTTTGAGAAGAGTCATTAAGAGAGCATATGAAGTTTGCTTTAGTTTTAGTAGGTTGTTCAAATAAATCATTAACTATGTTAGTGAATGTCCATATTGGGCACTTAATAAATATTTTTTGAATGGGATTGAAAATTATAATAGGCTTGCCTTTTAGAATTATTTTTTAATTTTATTCCCTTTCTTGGTTCAAAATTAAAGTATAATAAGGGTCATTACGTCCCAGTGTCTTCATCTGTAGTATTAGAGATACATGCTCCCTCTAATGGATGTTTGTAAGCCTGTTAAGTATCATTATAAGGCACTTAGGAATCATTTTCCAACATATTTGTTCTAAAACATTGTTGCATCCACGCGACTCCTGAAACAGAATGCTAGGCACCAGTGACAGTTGCAACAAAGTTTATTACAATGAGAGGCAAGGCCGAACGATCGGGACCAACACTCTTGATAAGAGTGTGGCCCCGAACAGCCGGGGTACAGAGTTTTTAGAGCCGATCACATCATTTTATCATTATCTGGGAACAGAACGGAGAAACAGTTCCCAGATGAGTTAGAAACAGTTGCCAGATGAGTAAGAAACAGTTATCGAATGAGGTGATTATTTTAGACTTTCTGCCGCTAAGTTGCAACCAGTGGATCTCCTTGACCTTGTCTCTGATGCTCTTTTTTTGAGGTTTTGTTTCCTTCATTGGTAAAGCCTGATTCACAAGAGTATGGAGTATGATTTACAAGAGTAAAAGCAAGGCTGTTATCTTTTGACCTTCAGTGTCAGAACAAAGTTGTTATCTTTCAAGCTAAGCGTTAGCCCTGTAGTACAATTTAACCCTTACAACATGAACAAAAATTTTTGTTAATGGTATCTCTTAAACTCTTAAAATCTAGGAAAGAATTATTGTGAGGCATAATAGTAACAATATTTTTTGCTTTTGTAGCAAAGCAGGTTTTAGTTATTTGCTTTCCTTAAGCAACGTGAAGTACAGTTTAGGAATCATGTATAATAATCCACTGCCTAACTGCATGCATTTGTTATATGGCAAAAGAACCAGCATTGGGAGATTCAAAATGGCTTAAAAAGTGCATGCACACAGGTGTGCCTGGGTGGCTCTAAGTTCGTTAAGCGTCTGACTTTGGCTCAGGTCATGATCTCACAGTTTGTGGGTTTGAGCCCGCATTGGGCTCTGTGCTGACAGCTCAGAGCCTGGAGCCTGCTTCAGATTCTGGGTTTCCCACTATCTCTGCCCCCCCCCCCCCCCATGCTCTGTCTCTCTCTCTCTCTCAAAAATGAATGAATATTAAAAAAATTCCCCCATAATTTGGCTATTGTTGAAGTGAAATAAGTCATACAGAGAAATACAGATACCATGTGTTTTCACTGTTATGTGGATCCTAAGGAACTTAACAGAAGACCATGGGGGAGAGGAAGGAAAAAAAAAGAGAGGGAGGGAGCCAAACCATAAGAGACTCTTAAAAGCTGAGAATAAACTGAGGGTTGATGGGGGGTGGGAGGGACGGGGGTGGGTGGGTGATGGGCATTGAGGAGGGCACCTGTTGGGATGAGCAGTGGGTGTTGCATGGAAACCAATTTGATAATAAATTTCATATTAAGAAAAAAATTTTAAATAAAAAAGTGCATGCACACACACATACAAACACACATACTTTTTTTTAATTTAAAAATATCCAGGATATACATTAACTATTGCTCCACCTAAAGTGGGGCATAGGACTGTTTGGTTCACAACAGTGGAGGGATATTCACAAGGTAAGCTGTTGTCTGCTCTTTGCAGACAATACAAGTTATTCTGGTTTCAGTGTCAGCAGCGTTGAAGACAGCAAGGAGAGCCTTGGTGAATAGAGAAGTTCCGAAAGCATTTCATCTGAGGAAATTGAAGTTTACTTATTTCTGGTCCTCCTTCTCAAAGTTCTAGTTCAGCTTTGAAAGCTATGATGCTGCTTATCTTAAGATATTTCTGTTTAATATGTGAAATTAAAGATGGTTTAGTTGGTAATTATTTCAGTTGGTGATTATACCTACTTAACTCATTTAAATAAAGGGAGATAAGCAAAGAATAGTTTGCTTTTGTAGTTGAAAATTTTATCATTATTTTAAATTAATGGATTGGATTTCTTAAACCTAAAATTTCCAATTAGTAATGAACATAACGTTTATGTAGAATATTTAACAGTCAGTAGAATAACAGAGTTTTCATTCTACATAAAGTTTTAAAATATCTTCCTACTGTGCAGTGATTTAAATAAAATATGTGTAGTGATTGACATGATTGTACTTAAATCTGTCCTGTTCAAAAAGGATAAATATAGAACATCTGAAGAGCATAGCACCAGGGACAATTACTCTTTAATATATGGCATGTTTATAATTCCTTAACTGTTTTCCATTTGGCTAATAATATTTTCTGTTCTAAAATTATATGAGAAAAATAAGTTTAAGGAAAATTCCTATAGATATTACCCACTTAGAATTCAGCCTTGATATCTTGTAAAACTGCTTTGAATCATAGAGCCCCCAAAAACATGCAGAACAAATTAACTAATTGTTAGAAAGTTCTGGAAGTTAGAATGCTCCCTGTTTCACAGCTTTTGAGAATTCTTTTATCATGGGCATGCCAGGACAGTATTAGGATTTAAAGTTCAAGATCCTTAGAAAGGAAGTATATAGAGGAACCTTAAAATCAGAAATCTCTACCCTAATGAGGCAGACCCTGAGTGTGGAAAGAAATTCAGCCACTAAGGAAGAAAATGATAGTGTGTCAGGTAGACAACCTGCAAATGGGGAAAGTCTAATGAGAGGAATGGAATGCTTGGTGGGAGACTGAGCTCAGCTGGAGGAAATGCATATTTAGAGATATAGTGCTCCACACAGTAGATATTAGAGAAAGTCTTTTATCAGGTAGCAAGACCCTATTCCAAAGTAGTAAATGTTTATGTAGCATTTATAGCAGTATGTTTCAGTATCTAGGGGTCTTCCCTGAAGTAGCTTATATTTTATTTTCTGTTTGGCTTTACATGCAGAAGGGGAGGATTATAAATTAAAAAACAAAAATCACTCTCCCTATCGACATAAAAGTTAAACATTTGGGACTCATTCAAATGAGCCTTGCAAGATTATATGATTTGCCTAAATGGCAATGGTCAGAGCCTTCTGGTTCTTCAACTTTGAAAATCTAGTATTTATTAGGAATCATTTTAGAAATGGAGGTCATTGGTAATGGTCTTTAGGGTATGAAGGGAAGAGGTGCATTTGGAAGTATGATTTTGAAGGTAATGGGTCGGAGAAGATGACATGGCTCTGAAAAGAGGAGAAAGGGACAAGTATTGGAGGAGGACAATAGCCCACACTACGCCATAGCCTTCACTGGCTCCCTAAAGTAGGAGGATGGTGGAGTTGGAAGTAGTTTTGGAGAACTCAGCTATTACATGTAGCAGGGAATAGGACAACTGATGTTCAGAGGCTGGAAAGAGCATTCATTTGCAGAGGTTAATAATAATATGCCTACTGTGATTGTCAGTTGGGCCCATTCTAGAAACAAAGAGAATCGATTATAATTATTTCCTTTTGATAGAGAGAATAACCTACAGTTACTCTCCCAGTCTGTGAATCCAGAATCTGACAGTTTTGGCTTTTCTAGAACAGTACACTGAGAATTTCCTACCTGAAGCTCTTTGTTTAGGCATGAAAAAGGCATTAAAGATGCAATCGGTGGTTTTAACAAATGTATGCAAATTACATTACGATGAAAATTGTGTCTCCAAGATTTTCTCATTAAGAGAAGGGCCAACAATCAGTAAGTATAAAATACCTCATGTCTGCAGTTTGATATATTCACTGTTTCAGCACCACTTAGGGTTCTCTGTGAGCCAGCGATAGCATTCTCTTGGTCTGTGTGATCAACTGTCTCTAATTATGGTATCAAATCACTTGAAAAGAGGCAGGTTCTTGTATCTGTGTGTATTGCCTTTTTAATATTTAAGTAGATTTTTTAAATTCTCATTCTCTAATGGTAATACTCACATATTACAGCTGCTAGAGCTAATGGAGAAATCCCGATGGGGTTAGAGCTAATTGAGAGATCCCGGTGGGGTATAAAGGTGTGCTTGGTATTAACCATGATGGTCTGCTTTGATATTTCATCAATTACAGCTTTTTGTAGAGCATTGTTGAGTATATCTTAACAGTGCTTTTGACATGTGTTACCATCCATTCCCACAGACTTGTCATTACCCCTCTTTAAGGAGTTATTGGGGGAAATGAAAAATACTAATGAGCAGAGTTTGTTCCCTACTGGGAATGTTTTTCTGCTCATCCAGCGGTTTTACAGCAGAATTTCTCATTTAAATGATGCAGTATAATTTCATTGTCCACATGGAAAATGGAATTTATTTAATATTAATTTTAAGGAGCTAGAGCTTTTAGACATAAAGACAACATCAGCAAAGCACTTGATGTAGAGCTGCACTTGCCCTGTTGTTTATTCTGAAGTTCCTGAAATGAGTGCTTCAATAGAGAGGATAAAGGGGGAGATTATAGATGCCTTGGTTATTCCCATAAATTTTGCAAAACCTCTGAATATCTGAAGTAGAATACAGCAATTGCTCTACAGGGAAGAGAAATGCCATTCCCGCTGTAAATCTTTACTGCCCATGCCTTTGCAACCCATTTGTCAGTCTGAGCCTTTCTATAACAATTTTAACTCTGAAAAAATATCCCCAAGGCTGAAAACTTATTAAAACTCTGTGTGGAATAAGTATACTGCCTTGGGTGCTCTATGGAGCTGCAAAAAGAGAGAAGACTGGTCTTACCCCTAGGGGCAGTAAATCTGATGAGAGCCAGAGGCAAATAAAAAGGGCTGTGTGTACAAGACAGGTGTCCAAGTATTAATAAAGACACCAACATTCATAAAATAGGCTGGATGGAAAGTTTGCCATTGGGTTAGTGAGCTGTACTACACTCAGAACAGGACATACACTAGCCCTACTGCTACTTATAATAGCTACCACTGAACTTTTCTGTATAGTAGACACCTTCTTTACATTGTATTAAATCTCTACTACAACCTCATAAGATAGTGTAATCCTTCATTTATAGAAGAGAAAGGTAAGCTGTTTTAATGAAGACTTTATTTTTTAAGAGTAGTTTAAGGTTCACAACAAAATTGAGGGGAACATGCAGAGATTTTCCATATACCCTCTGCCCAACACATGCCTAGCCTCCCCCTTTTTCAATATCCCCCACCAAAATGGTTACTGTTGTTACAGTTGATGAACCTGTATCAACACATCATCACCAGATTCCATAGTTTACCTTAAGGTTTACTCTTGGTGTTGTACATTCTTTGGGGATGAATAATGGCATATATCCATCATTATGGTATTATGTAGACTATTTTCACTGCCCGAAAAATCCCTCTGTGCTCCTTCTATGTATCCCTCCCTCCAGCTCCCAGCCCCTGGCAACTGTTTATCTTTTTACTGTTTCCATAATTTTACCTTTATCAGAATGTCATACACTTGTAATCTATAAGGTATGTAGTCTTCTCAGATTGGCCTCTTTCACTCAGTAATATGCATTTAAGTTTCCTCCCTGTTGTTTCATACCTTGATAGCTCCTTCTATTTTAGCACTGAACAATATATCCCATTGTCTCAATGCACCAATTTATTTATCCATTCAGTTACTGAAGGGCATCTTATTGCTTCCAAGTTTTGGTGATTATGAGTAAAGTAGCTATAACTATCTGTGTGCAGATTCTTTCCGTATACATAATTTTACAGCTCCTTTGGGTAAATACAAATGAGCATTATTGCTGGATTGTATGGTAAGAGTATGCTTAATATTATAAGAAACTGCCAAATTGTCTTCAAAAGTAGCTGTACCATTTTGCATTCTGAGAAACAGTGAATGAGAGTTCCTGTTGCTCTATACCCTTGTCAGCATTTGATGTTGTCAGTTTTCTGGATTTGGTCATTCTAATAAGTATATAGTGGTATTTCGTTCTTTCAGTTTTCAATTCCTTGATGACATACGATGTGGAATGCTTTTTCATATGCTTCTTGCCATATATGTACCTTCTTTGGTGATATTTCTGTTAAGAAATTTGACACATTTTTAAATCAGGTTGTTTCTTTTCATATTGTTAAGTTTTGAGAGTTTTTTGTATATTTAGGGTAATAGTCATTCATCAAACATGTCTTTTGTAAATATTTCCTAAATATTGTCTTCTTGTCATTCTCTTGACATTATCTTTCAGAGAGCAGAAGTTTTTAATTTTAATGAATTCTTATGAATTCTTTGTGGATTGTGCCTTTGGTGTTGTATTTAAATTGTCATTGCCATAACCAAGGTCATCTGGGTTTTCTCTTATATTATTGCCTAGGAGTTTTATAATTTTGCATTTTATATATAAGTCTGTGATCAATTTTGAGTTAATTTTCGTGAACGGTTTAAGATCTGTGTCTAGATTCATTTTTTGCATGTGAATGTCCATTTGCTCCAGTGCCTTTTGTTGAAAAGACTACCTTTGCTCAATTGTATTGCTTTGCTCTTTTGTCAAAGCTCAATTGACTATGAAAAGTAAGATTTTATGAGGAAAATTCACTTCACAGAAATAATCCAACTTCTTTATCACTGTCAAAGCCAGTTTGAACCTAGGTCATCCATTTACGACCCTATATTGCTTCCACAGTATGCATCATTTACAGTCAGTAAGTGTGATTAGGGAGGTTCTTACCAATTTGGCATAAAGTTGTGCAGTGAACTAAAGGATAGCAAAGTGCTGTCTAATGTGTTTTATGGTAGACAGACCCCAACCTGCCATAAATATCTGGCATTACTTTAAACAGTTTTGTTTTTGACATCTTGGAACCATTCTTAAAATTAAATGTTAATGATTAAACCACTGTATTGATATTTAATTAATTATTGGTCCCTTGATACACATGTTTATGATATGATTAATCTCTAAGAACCAGCAGGTCTGTATTCCTTCAGTGTCTACCACAATACTGAGCACAGGTTAGCTTTTTTTTTTTTTTAATTTTTTTTAAGTTTATCTATTTTTGAGACAGAGACAGAGCATGAACGGGGGAGGGTCAGAGAGAGAGGGAGACACAGAATCGGAAGCAGGCTCCAGGCTCTGAGCCATCAGCCCAGAGCCCTACGCGGGGCTCGAACTCACAGACCGCAAGATCGTGACCTGAGCTGAAGTTGGACGCTCAACTGACTGAGCCACCCAGGCGCCCCACACAGGTTAGCTTTCTAACATATGTTAAACCAAACTGAATTGAAGACAGAATATATAAACTGGGAATTTTTCATTCATTCTGTCATCTGCAATGTCGATTTTCTATCAAATACCTATCCTTGGTTGCCTTTCTATAAGCAATAGATGGCAATCTCTATATCAAAAGATGTTTATGGAATAGATTTAGATAAATAGTAATTAGTCACGATTAAAGAGATCTTTAACCTTCTTTTTATTGTTTACCTTATTAGACTTATTACCAGGAGCAAACTACAGGACAAGTCCTTAAGTGCTTTTTTTTTTTTTTAATGCATGAGCCTGTATGTGGGCATTGCATTTCCTGTGATAGAGGTTACAGAAGCAAGAGCAGTTGTTAGATCAGAAAGGTCACCATGTGGAAACATTGAAAAAGAAGATTTTTTAAGAAATAAATCCCGTATGTAGGAATATCATGTCTGCTCGCCAGTTCTCCCTAAATAAATTCTTAAATTTAATAGAGTTGCAGTCAGAATTCATTCATTCAACAAATATATTTTCAGAGTCTGCTATGTACCAGCCATTGTTATGAACATGAGGTTTCGCAGAGCACAAAACTTCATGGAGTTCATTTTCTAGTGGGGTAGAAAGGCAATAAAAAATAGTATCAAACACTTATCTATTGGATAAAAGCAAATCAGAAGAGAAATATAAGGATTTCTGGGAAAGAGGATCAATGGAGATCTCACTGAGAAGATGACATTTGAGCAAAGACAAAGGACATGAAAGGAGCAAGCTATGTTGATACTGGAAAACAGACTTGAAGGCTGAGGAAGATCATTGCAAAAGCCCTGACTTGAAGCATTCCTGGTGTGTTTGAAAAATAGCATAACTTGAATAGCAAAATGTATCATGTTGCTATTTAGTAAGAAAGAGAAACCTGTGGGAAAAGCCTGTGTGTGTGTGCATGTGTGCGCATGCATGCATGTGTAGTGGTGGGTAAGATTGAGAGTCTGTTTCCAAACATATTATGTTTGAGCTATTTATTATACATCCCAATGGGGATATCACATATTCAGTATACATATGAATCTAGAAGTCAGGTTAGAGGTCTAGGATATGGACACTTAGGAATCATCCACATTTAGATGGTATTTAAAGCAGTGAGACTGTTGATATCAGTCAAAAACTTAGCCCAGATAAAGAAGAAAGGAGGTCTGAGGATAGAGCCTTGGAGTGTTCATATGTTTAGAAAGGAAAATGAAGTAGAATTGACAAAGAAGATGGACATAGGGGACAAAGACGTAGGAGGAAAATGAGGAGAGTACTATGTCTTAGAATCCAGATGAAGAGTGTTTCAAAACTAAGGAGTAATCAGTCATATAAGGTGATGTTTAAAAATTGAAAATTGACAGCCAACCACCAAATTTAACTATGTGGAGTCATTTCGTGACCTTGATAGGGGAAGTTTTAGTCAAATGGTAGAAGTAAGGATCTATTTGCAGTTGGATAATTAAATGAGGGAAAAGGAAGTAATTCAAGAAAAGGAAATATGGACAGCTTTTTGATGAATAGCAATCAAAGAAATGCTTAGCTGCTAGAAGATAAAGTAGTTTGTCTATTTAATATTAAGAAATTAAAATGTACCTGTACATTAATGGGAAGAGTGAAGTAGTTAGATAAACAATGGTGATGTAGGAAGAAGCAGAAAATAGTTGGAATGATGTTCTAGGTAACGGGAAATGAGTGGTGCTCAAGCAGGGCACTAGAGACATGGGCTACATAGGATCAGGGAAAATTTATCTATAGGAAGAGCAGGAAGGTAGACATATGGACACAGCTGCAGTTTTTTTGGATAGATGGAGTGGTGGGAATATCTAGAAGTCCTTATATTTTCTCAGAGCCATAGGAAGCCAAGTCATAGTCTGAGCACAAGGATAGTGAGGAAGTGCTAGAAGGGTGAGGAAAGAGGACTTGTTACAGACATGGTGTGATTTCTGGGTCCACTTGAAATAAGTACACTTAATTGGTAGAGACCAGTTAGCATGGTTAGTTATTTTTTGTTTGCTTGGTTTTGTTTTTTTCCCTAACATCTTCAGGTAGGCAGGTACTGAGTAGGCATCAAGATGGAATTTACCGATGTTGGGATTTTTCCAGATGTGAAAAGACATGAGAATGCAAGGACTATGAGGGTGAGTAGATATAAGTGAGTATAATGATGGATTTTGGAATTTAAGTTTTGTAGGGATACAGGTGAGAATATAAGTTAGGCAAGGGACAGAAAAAGAGAGAAGGTTCAGAAAATTATATATACCAGTGGGATTGAAGAATTATTGGTGTCCGATACGTAAAGCTAGAAAGATGTGAAGTATTAGGCAAAGAGTAGATGTCTGACCTTGAGATTAGGGATGTAATACAGTTTTTGGAGATGACAAGGAACATATAGTGTGATTCAGTAGAGGTTGGTCATGATGTAGTGAAGGGATGAGATAAAAGGGATGAGTGGCACAGAGAGGCCACAGTGTTTGAATGGTTATATGCGTGGATATTGAAATTATTAAGATTTATTTAGGAGTTGTAGAGAGAGTGAGCAATGAGATGAGAGCTCAAATATTCCAGAAATGAAGGGGAATGGACCAAGGGTGAATTGGCTGCAATTGAATTAATAAGGATGGTGCAGTTTGGTGACATGCATTTGAAAACTGAGGAGTTTTAGGGAGGAGGATAGGAGAATTATCTATGAAGGGCTATGAGGAACCTGGATGACTCTCACCTCTCAATTGTGTGGTACAAGGGCTGTGGGGGAGAAGAGTCATTATTGTATATATAAGAGTAATTTCTCATCTTGTTCAATGATCTTTTTTAGGCACTTGAGAAAAGTAACAATTTTTGAGTAGAATAGTGCCAGGATAGGAGTCAGGAAGACTGATATGCCAACTGTGGCTGGAACAGATGGCAGGCAGAGGAGAGGGTAGGAGAGAGATCAACAATAAGGCTATTATACACGTGTAGGTGAGAAGTTACAAGAATTTTAGAAGGAGAATTTGGGGGAAAACCAAGAAAAATAATTTCTGATGAAGGAATTCCAAGAAGGTAATTGACATTCTTAGATTCTCAGAAATCCCTAAAAAAATAAGGATGGAATGCCTTATATTGCCATTTACAGTCCAGAAAACTGAAGCACAAAGAAACAAAATGATTAATCCAAATTGCTTGGCTGATTACTACCAAGCTGGAAGCCGAGTTCAACCTTCCTGTCTGTCAGATAGTGCTATAGAACAAACAAAACAATCAAATCCCAACTGATTCCTGTAGTTTCTGTTCTTTATGGTTTTATCATCACTATTACTGTTGTTATAATTAACTACATGCTAATAAACCCTAACTGGAATAGAACAGGAAATTATTCTTGATTCTTTTCAACACAATATATATTTAACATAAATTCAACAGAAAACAAGAAGACACAATCAAAGAAAAATATGAACGTGTAATCAGAGAGAAGTGTTCGCACACTATACTTTTATGATTGGTTTTAGAAAATCATTTTTATTTCACAAAACAGTGATTTCAGTGCCCAACAGCGTTATTCACAGAGAAGTCATTGAACCACTTTTGCTGGGAGCTTTTATTTCCCATTTTCATATGTGTTTATTGTCAGGTAGTGGGGTCATGCCTGTTGAGTGACTAAACAGTGCAGGCAAAGGGTGAGGGGTTAGTCCCGAGAAAGGCAAGGGGCATTTCCTGTGCATTACCTGCATCTAAGTGAAAACTCAGGTACTCACTGAGCATGCCCACTGCCAATGTATGCAATCAAAGCATCTGCTTATAAATCAGTAAATTCAAAAGATAAAAACAAAAACTGGCTACCTCAACCCTCTATATGGAACCTTAAGATCAGAAGATCTTTCACAGTATCAAGCAGGAGACTTTTCTAAGTGTGTGGGAAAGCAAACTTAGAGATGTAAACCCTCAAAAACATCATCTATCCTTCCTGCCTCCACCGGCACGGTCTGCCTCAGACTTTGCAAGGGCGGTGGCTAACCACATGAACAATTAACTGTAGGGAAATATGTTTAGCCTCAGTTTTGTTTCAGATTGAAGTTATGTTTAGGTTGAGATGGTTGCCTTTCCATAGCAAATGTACTACTTCTCATCTGCCAGGCATAACCTTTTGTGCCAGTTCATCAAACACTCAAGAAGTGTAGCTATCTCAGGAAAGCAGCTTGTCCTAAAATGATTTATTCCTATTCAGAGGAAGGTATAATTGGCATTTTGAAGTAAGTAAAGCAGTAGAGGTAGTAATGAAGCTAAACAATTCCAAGTGTCTGTTACCATAATTGCATAAGTAGACATCTTAATCATTTTGGCTGCTGGAAACTTTGGTGCTGCAAATTTTCTTTTTTTTTTTTTTTATTTTTTTTTCCAACGTTTTTTATTTATTTTTGGGACAGAGAGAGACAGAGCATGAACGGGGGAGGGGCAGAGAGAGAGGGAGACACAGAATCGGAAACAGGCTCCAGGCTCCGAGCCATCAGCCCAGAGCCTGACGCGGGGCTCGAACTCACTGGACCGCGAGATCGTGACCTGGCTGAAGTCGGGCACTTAACCGACTGCGCCACCCAGGCGCCCCAGTGCTGCAAATTTTCTAGTCATTGCGAATGCAATGCACTGTTTGTAGGTGGAACTGCATATATGTGCGCATATGTGAATGAGCGCACTTCTTACCTATCAGCAAGATGGTTTTAAAGTGACCTGATATGTACCTGTCTTTATTCTTACAGGGGCTGACAATGAAACTTATTTCTTCATTAATTAATCTTTGATTATATAAATCTACATAGCTTTGTACTGAGCATATTTAGTGTGAGGCCAAGATTATGGCTCGGTTCTTACTTTAAATATACTTAAATCCTTATGTGGAGATTTAGACAAATAAATGGACAACTACAAGATAAAGTACCAAATACTACAATCAGGAGGCTATAATAACATAGAGGAAAATTGCCAAACCAATCCAGCCTAGGAAGAAGGTTTCTTCTTACAGTTAGCCGAGTCCTGAAGAATTATGGATGTTAGCCCACTGTCCCTAATAGGAAATAATATTACTTTGTACCTGAGAGCCATTGGTCTTGTAATTCTGAATCACCATCTCACCCTGGTTTGTTTTCTGGGATTATTCAAGAAAAAGGGGAAGTGGGTGAAATGATTTAATTGAGGTGTCAAAAGTTAGCTTAGTACAAATTATTGAGGAACATCATGAGTTGCCTATGCTGTTTGACCAGAGATCAAATTTTGAGTAGATAATCGATCGATTCCTTTTCTGGCTGAATTATTCATGCTGCCTGTGAGCACTTCTCTGACGGTGTTGGTTCCTGCCTTCCTGACATATGGTGGCTCTTTGGTTAGCTCTTGATGTGTTCTAATGAGGCTTCAGTGAATGTTTTAGGGATGCTACTAAATGTTCCTTCATCTTGACTTAAAAGAAAACCATTGCTATTAATTCATACATTTATTCAAAAGACACTTATTAAGCTTCAACTATGTGTCAAAGGCTCAGTTACAGTCCCTTAATTTTTCTCATATAAATTTTAGAAATAGTAATTAGCTATTCAAAAATGGAGACAATATTATGTCAATTTTTAATAATGATTTACCCAGGTCCCCTTTGTATTTGTATGCTTAATGTGTTAGAAGACAATTCCCCATGGGTGTCTTGCATTTCTGAATATCTTGTGAGCAGAAACACTGTCTGCCTTCATTACAAACTATCTTTTCAGAGATGTTTGTATAGCAGACAGCCATGGAAGATAGAAGTAATGTCTCCATTGAGAGCAAAGTCAGGTTTGTTCACTGTCTAGTGTAATAAAGATAACGTCTCCCTCAGGGTGAAGGTCAGGCAAGTTTACGGTCCTTCATAAAAAACCTAGGTTCTCTAAGCTCAGAGTTCCTCTCCTATAATGCAATCCACTGAGGGTGCAGATATCACCAGTTCCTCTTTGCATTAACTTGTGGAAATATGATTTCAACGAACTGGCACAAATGTTAACGAACTGGCTATGGCTGTTGCTATGAGGAGTAAGGTCATCTGCCTCTGACCTTCGAATCTCATGTTCTTGTGCCAACATGAAACTATGGTGGCCAACTAATTCTCTTGCAAGTGGAGTAAAATCTCAAGACCCTTTACTATTCCTGACATAATGGTATTCCTGACATTCCTGACATAATGTTCTCTTCAATTGTTTTTCTTCCATCATCATTTTCTTTCCATATAATGAGAAACATAAGTACACAAGTTAATCATTCTTTTTTTCAACAAAACTCACTTAATATAATGCTTTCTTTATACCTGTATTCTTTATGACAGATATTTGCTACATCATAAGAAGCATAGTAGCTTGTATCTTCACAACTCAAGCAGCAGATTTCTTAAGGGGTGTTTTTTTGAAAGTTCAAACATGTTTATTACGTGGACACAATCATAATGATAAAGCATTAAAACTGTAGATTTCTAAGTAGTTAAAGTCAGCATTCATTTCCCCCAGTTTCTTGTAGTGAATGAAGCCAACTGCCATTTTTCCCATTACCCTTTCCCAAAGCATGTAAGATTAAAAATGTAATAAAAAGATGTCTTATCCTAAGACCATATTCTCAAGGAGCATTTTTTAAAATGCTTATTTATTTATTTTTGAGAGAGGGAATGAGAGTGCCTGTGAACAGGGGAGCAGGGGAAGGGCTGAGAGAGAGAGAAAGAGAGAATCCCAAGCAAGCTCCACACTGTTAGCATGGACCCCAGTGCGGGGCTTGATCCCATGAACCATGGGATCATGACTTGAGCCGAAATCAATAGTCAAATGCTTAACCTACTGAGCTACCCAGGTGCCTCTTGAGGAGTATTTTTTTTTAGACTAAGCTCTATAGAGCCTCAGTGGGCCATCTGGTTGGATTGTGAGCAAGCTTGAAAGGTTTGCTCCCATTTCAAACATAGCAGTTCCACTCATATGTTCTCTATATCACATGTCTGTCTAAGATTTTAGGCATAAATGAAAGAATGAAGGAAGGAAATAGTAATGAGGATATATTTTGAATCACTGCTCTAGATTATGAATTTAAAAGGTCTCTAGTCTGGGAGAGAACTGAGTAGGACAGTGATCATGCTTTTTCTCCCTATTTGTTAACTTAAAATGTGAAACTGAGTATGTGAAGAAGTTTGACATTTTTATTTTGAATCTTCTACATGTTTAAAACTAAATAGTGAAAATACTAATGGACTCCTCAGCCCATTAGTTTGCTAAATTTTCCTCAGTTTTTTGTTTGTTTGCTTCCTTGCTTTTTCTTTGTTTTTAATCTGTAGGGACCATTTACTGTATGTTTCATTGAAAAAGGAGAGGTTAATCCAGGTAATATCATTTGATGATTGTGAAATACAAAGCAGGACACAATCTTGTACCAATAGTTACTTGCTAATAAAAGAAAAGGCCATAGTATATATTATTAATCATCTTTAGGAGGATAGTTATCATGTAACATATATTAGAAGAGGAAAAACAAAAGTGCCGGGCAATTTGTTGTTGTGCTTTCTTCAGTAAACTACTTTGGCTGTATTTGAATTATAGCCCTTGGATGATAAAAAGGAATCAATGTTCCACTAATTCACAGTAGTGAGCAAGTCAGGGGGAAAAAAATCCAGATGCTTAGGGAACAGTGCAATGTATTATGGGAATGCACTAGAAAGCCCTTGCTTGTCCTGTGCAATGATGACAGCTTTTTTTGTTTTCCTTTATTTTTGTAAGTTGAGAGAGTTCATAAACTCCTGTAGGCAAAAGTACTCCTTTGTGAAACGTATTTTGGGGAATAAATGCTGTGGATCTATATCCACTGGAAATTTACGTTAATCTTTAAAAATGAGAAAACAAAATACAAAGCAGGAACAATGTGAAAATAATTAGGAATTTTGGTTTGTGTTCTTTAGTTAACACTTTCTGTTCTAGATTTTCCTCTTACAAATTCAGGCATTAGAATTATTTACCGTGGGCACATGGGTGGTTCAGTTGCTTAAGCGACCAGTTCATGATTTCAGCTAAGGTCATGATCTCACGGTTTGTGGGTTCGTGCCCTGCACCAGGGTCTGTGCTGATGACTTGGGAGCCTGCTTGGGATTCTCTGTCTCCCTCTCTCTCTGCCCTGCCCTGCCCTGCTCTGCTCATGCTTGCTTGCTCTCTCTCTCTCTGTCTGTCTCTCTCTCTCTCTCAAAAATAAATAAACATATAAAAAAATTATTTACAGTATGAGCTAGTAAAGTCATTTGTCTCTGTGGGACCTAAGTAAGAAATCAGGAGGACAATTACTCACCTTCTCAGAGTAAAATTTTAATTACTGTGTGTATGTTGCCAAGTGCATGGAAATAATTATTACGAAAACATATACAACAAGAGCTCTCAAAATTGTGACCTGACAAGATTTTGGTGTCCTTTTCTCTCTTCCTATGGTGTCACCTGAAATTTGAAGCTTGCTTTTGTCTCTGGTGTTTGAAATACAGGTTAATTATACTAACTGATGTGAAGTCAGAAAAATAAAACAAGTATAAACAACAGTAACATTTCAAACTTGCCTGATACAATTCTCTGAACATTTATGCATTTGTTAGACACTAGTTTGTTTCTATTATTGTATAGAAAATAAAAAAGGGTCAACTTTGAGATCCAGCAGATAGATTACCAGTGACAACAGAGAGCTGGCTTATTCTAGATTAATGATATTTCCAGAATTTAAGTATTATAAACCCCAAAATACATAATTATTATAAAAATCAAACCCAATTATATCACATAACATATTGACCACCAGTGCAGTAAAAAAAATAAATAATAAGTAATAAATATAGAAATAAGCATGTGTTTCTCTCTCATCAGGAAAATAGAAAATGCTTTGAATTTTTAAATGGAGGAAGTGTAATGTAGGGAGTTGGTTTCACAGATAATGGAATTGCTGATAAACCCTTCTTCATTCCTTTCTATGTTATGTGTTATAATCCCTAATTCCTTTCAGATCACTGTACCTCCCATTTCCCTAAAAAACACTAACATCAGAGTTCATTCTATCAAACTATACTACTTAATACCTATTTTTGTTACAATCTTCCTTATTCCTTGAAAATGTTAGCTCCTAGATAGTGATCTTCAAATTGCTCTCACTTCTGTTCAATATTAATATGTTTCTTAAATTTTTTTTGTAATAATTGATCCATTCAATCTATATATAATTTCTTTGTCCTTGTCTTCTCCAATATTTTTGTCTCCATCCTAACTAATTCATCCCTTCCTTTGGCCATTCTTTACACCAGTCCTGTTTAATAGAACTTTGAGCAGTGACGAGAATGTGCTGCACCTATGCTGTCCAGTATAGTAGTTCTATAGACTGAATGTTTGTGTTGCCCCTCAAAATTCATATGTTGAAACCTAATCCCCAAACATGATGGTATTTGGAGGTGGGACCTTTGGGAGATGATTAGGTCATGAGAGTGGAGCCTTCATGAATGAGATTAGTGCCTTTATAAATGTGGCCTCAGAGAACTCCCTCATCCCCTCTGCCATGTGAGGATACAGCAAAGAGATGACCATCTTTGAATCAGGATGCAAGTCCTCACCAGACACAGAATCTTTTGGTGCCTTGATCTTGGACTTCCCAGCCCCATAACTATGAGGAATAAATGTCTTCTGTTTATGAACCACCCAGTCTATGGTATTCTTTTATTCTGGGATCCTGAACAGAGTAAGACAAGAAGCCAGTAGCCATATGTGGCTCTTGAGCACTGAAATGTAGCTACTGTGACTAGGGAAGTTAATTCTAATTTTATTGAATTTTGATTAATTTAAATAGCCACATGTGGCTAGTGGTTGTCATCTTATACAGTGCAGTTTAGATCTTGTCATTAATAATAACTCTACCTACTCCTTAATCTCATTTTCATGTATAATCTTTCTCTCACCACCCTGCTTATACTTCTAGCTCACTTTTTTCAGAGCCCATCTGCAACAATTGTTAGATATCTAGACTCTAGAGGTTGAATCCATTGATCTTACCACTTTTCACTGTCTTTAGCCCAATAACCTTCTCATTATCCTTCTTACACAACTCTAATTCCATGATCCATCATTGGAATCACTTCCTTGTGCATGCCATTCTTCTTGCTTGCCCTTCTTTTCATTCTGGATATCTCATAGGAAAACTTCCAAGTCAGGTTATATCTAATCCTTTGCCTACTCTTGACACTTACTTGTGCCATGAATGTAGCTGGAGAAAAACATACAAGCCTCTCACATCTCCCTTTAACTTCCTGGCCACTTAACCACAAGCAGACACATAGAGCTACTGGAAAATCCTATTTACCTAGCTCATTCATTCTCTCACTAACCTGATTGGTCATTTCATACCTTTACCTCTCTGCTGAGAGCCCCAGGCCTCATTCATCAGTTCTCTAAACTGATGTCCTTGCTTCATATTTAAGCAGAATAGAAGCAATCAAAAGAGAACTTCCACAAGTCCTTGTACTATCATCTACCCATGTGTTCATCTGTGCTCATATACCTGAAAGTTCTCTCCTTTTGTTGAGGAGTAAATGTAACACTCTTAGCTAAGGCAATGCTGCAGTTGTGCATTAGATTAAATTCCCTTCATCTTACTCAACGTCATTGAAGAAATTATTTCAGAAATAATCAGTTTCCCTTGTATTCCAGTGTTCCATCAGCATACAAGCATTTTGTCATCACACACATCTTACACAATAACAAAAACTCTCATAACCCTAAATTTTAGCTATGCCCTACTTTTATATTTCCATTTACCCCAAAAATACTCAAAATAATTGTCCAGGGGCACCTGGGGGCTCAGTCAGTTAAGTCCAGAAGTTCGACTTCTGCTCAGGTCATGATCTCACGGTTCATGAGTTCGTGCCCTGCACTGGGCTCTGTGCTGACAGCTCAGAGCCTGGAGCCTGCTTTGGATTCTATGTCTCCCGTTCTCTCTGCCTCCTCCTTACCCCACTTGTGCTCTTTGTGTGTGTTTCTCTCTCAAAAATAAATAAACATTAAAAGAAATTTTTAAAAATATTGTCCACACTTTCTACTTTCACTTCATGCCTTCCTTTTCTCTCTTAAGCCCACCTAAACAAAGTTCTTTCCTTCATCAAAATTACATTGTCATGATCACCAGTGACCTTCACCTTCCTAATTTATTAATTTTGTATATTTTTAAAGATAAATTGTTTTCTTTATTTTGTGGTTGTTTTTTTTTTTTAAAGTAACCTCTATTCCCATGGTGGGGCTTGAACTCACAACCCAAGAATAAAAGTCTCATGCTGTACCAACTGAGCCAGCCACACACCCCTTTACCTTCCTAATTTTATAGCCAGGTGTCAGTTGCCTTCTGACACAGTATTTGACTTCAGTGGTTATTTCTCCTGTTTACAATGCTCCCATCAGTTGACTTACAGGACACCCACACTCCCATGGTCTTCCTCCTACTTAACTTTATTAGCCACTTTTTCCCCTCGCACTTCTTTACTGTACAGTCCCCTTATCAACAACTTTATACTACTCTGGGGCTGAATCCTTAAACCTCTTCTCTATTTTCACTTACTCCTTAAATTATTTCATTCATCTCTAAGCTTTAAAACACAACTACATGCTGATTACTCCCAAATTTATACCTGCATCCCAGATCTCTCCCCTGAAGTCCATACTCAGAGAGAAGTATCTAATTCTCTACTTGACACTCTACTTGATGTTCAGTAAACATTGCAAATTTAAGTAAAACCAAGTTTCTAATTTTCCCTTCTCAGAAACCTAACATTTTCATTCATTAATTCATTTATTTACTTACTTATGAGAGAAGGAGAGAGGGAATGAGAAAGCGAGCACTAGTTGTGGAGGGGCAGAGGGAGAGGGAGAATCCTGTGTAGGCTCCATGCTGTACAGAGCCAGATCTCACGACCAATCTCACAACCATAAGATCGTGACCCCAGCCAGAATCAATAGTTGCAGGTTTAAATGACTCAGCCACCCATGGGGCGCCTGGGTGGCTCAGTCGTTTAAGTGTCCGACTTCAGCTCAGGTCATGATCTCATGGTCCGTGAGTTCGAGCCCCGCGTCGGGCTCTGGGCTGATGGCTCAGAGCCTGGAGCCTCCTTCTGATTCTGTGTTTCCCTCTCTCTCTCTGCCCCTCCCCTCTTCATGCTCTGTCTCTCTCTGTCTCAAAAATAAATAAACGTTAAAAAAAATTTAAAAAAAAATGAGTCAGCCACCCAGATGCCCCTCAAAAACTTAACATTCTTATATGGCCCCAATCTCATTAGGTGACTATTGCATCTTCCTAATTTTTCTAGTCCCAAACCTCAGGGTCATCCTTTCTTCACCTCTCACCTTTCTTCCTATTCCTTCCTCCAAACCACATCCAAGCCATTGAAAATGAATCCAGATTCTAGCTACCTCTCTTCGTGGTTACTACCCTTTCCAAACCATCATAATCTTTCTACAAAATTTACTGGAAGGGCCACTTCATTGGTCTTATCGAATTTACCCTTGCCTCCCTACAGTCTAATCACAACAAACAACTAGAGAAATCCTTCTTAAATCAGGTTGAATTTGTACTCCTTGGCTCATTCCCCACTACATTTTAAGCCTCATCACTTTCCATGCTCAGATTCTCCCTCTACTCCGGCCACATTGGTTTTCTTGCTTTCCCTGGAACATTATCAGGCATCTGCTCCTTTGCATTTGCCCTTCCTTCTGTGTGCAAGGATGTCTGTTGTTACCTCTGTATCTTTACTACCTCCTTCTAAGGACTCCTCAGCATTATAGTTTTAAAAGTGTCTTACCCTAGATGGCTCTGGATTAGAGTCTACCAGTAGAGCTTCTGGGAGTTCTTGAGATTCATAATGGTTTAAACTCTTAAGAACTTAAATTTGTAGAAAGATGTTCAGTATTGCTGGCTGAGATCTTTGGCAACAGATTCCCTGACCTTCCCTCCCCAGCCCTTCCAAAGCTTATGTAAGTTTCTAGTGTACAAAATCACTTCATACTTAGAGTATAAAGAATGGCTTCTGTTTTCAGGAGTGAAACCTGATATACACTCGGTAGACAAATAATCTTCCTCTTAAAGCTATATTCCACCCTTCTTGATTTCCTTCAGATATCTACTCCCTGTCCTATAATAAATAACACCCACATTTCTATTCTGCCTTTCCTGTTTTATAGGCATTGATTTACCTGCACAGTATTTATTACCATATGATTTCCCTATATCGACTTGCTTCTCTATTTAATGTCTTTGCCTCCCCAATAGAATGTAGGCCTCTTAAGGCCAAGGATACTTTCTCTTGGTTTCACTGCTGCATTCTCATTTCCAGAAGCATGTACAGCATGTAGTAGATTCCCAATACATATTTGTTGAATGAAGGAAGGAATAAATCAGGTTGTACTTTAAAAATTAACATAATACTAATGTTTAAATGGTGCTATTTGCCAGACAGAGGTGTAAGGGCTTTATATACATTAACCTGTTTAATCCTTTTAACAACACAATGAAGTGTATGTCAATATCACTCAATTTCACAGGTGAAGAAACTGAGACGTATATAGATTAAATAATTTACCCAAAGTCACACAGTGAATGGAGATCAAGGGTCAGGGTTTCATCTTTGCCAATCTGACTCCAAAGTCTATACTTTTATTTCTGGTGTTTTACTGCTTCTTAAAAAACAAATAGACAGAATTGTGTATTAATTGTGGCACAAAAGCATCAGAAATTGTAGCATATGTTCCTACATTTAAAATATAACAAAATAGTGCATGGTATTTATTATTAATAAAAAACGTCTTTTGATTTGGAGATAGTAGATTGACAATAATCACTTACCAGAGAGATGTATTATAAGGGTATGTGCAAAAGTGAAATGAGAGGGTGCTACAGTGGTCAGAGTCACCAGCTCGAAAGTTATGTCTTTTGGTCTATAAAATGTATTAGAAAAGGGAATCAGGATCAGAATATGATTCCTGTTGCACATGAAGGATGACCAAATACCACTGAGGAGATACTCAGGTGATTTTGGGACTAAGTTCTGAGAAATTTGATCAGGATCCCTCTGGTAAGTCTTTATTATCCTTACCTTTTTTATTCCACCATGTGACATATATTTGTTGGAATATGTTTGGCTGTACTACATGGTGATGAGACTATATCAAAGGTTATGAAAGAGTTCCTGTTCTAATTACGTTTATAGTTTAGTAGGAACACTTAAGAAAATACTATATTATATAGCTTCTTTGTTAAAGGTGAAGCCTCTGTATTCCTACTACCTGGGTTCAGGTCCTGGTTCCAAGACTATATCTGAATAAGACAGTTAATCTTCCTGTACCTCAGTTTCTTCATCCCTAAGAAGAGATGAAAGAATATCTACCTCAGAGGATTTTTTTAAATTAAGGATACAGTTTTTATTATTTGCAACAGAAATGCTTAAAAATTAAAAGAGTGGCATAATGAATAAATGCTAAGATAAATAAAGAGTGCCTACAAATCATTGAACAAAGATTAACAACCAATAGCAAATTAGGTAAGGACTATTAACAAATGGATCTTAAACATGTGGAAAGATGCTACTTCACTGATGATAAGAGAAATGGAAAATAACACTACAGGGGATACTATTTCTCTTCAACCAGATTGTTAAGGATCAAACAGTTTGAAAGCTCCATGATACAGAGGGAGGGGACCAAATTCTCAGACTCCTACATTTCTGGTGACAGTATGAACTGGGGTCACATGTACCCATCATGCCTTGAGTTAGCCTCTGTGACCTTCCATTCCTGCTCTGCAGATCTGTCCTTCACCTGTGCTCGTACTTGTGGAAGAGATGTACTCCAAGGGTGCTCACCACAGCACTGTTTGTTAGCAGAGGGATGGAGATGACTTTAACATCCATGGGCAGGAGTCCTGGGCAGCTCTGGTATCTTCTCTGTGGGTCTTGTTCTTCCTTGCCTAAAATCCATTGACCAGGCTGGCTTACATGCTTACAGCAGGACTATTGCTGTCTAAGACTGAAATCTGAGATTTGTGACTGGTCAAGAACCAGCTTTGGCTCCAATAATCTGTCTCCTTATCTCTGCAAGAAACTGATACAACGTAAAGGACCTTAGAAACATTGAGGAGTACACTAAGCAGATGAGAAATTCATATTTTCCCTGATCAGAGCACATGGCTATTGGCTATTGTCCTCAGCTGAATAAATAGTGAAGCAAGGTAGAAATGCACAGGTGACCATTGGAAATAGGGATCCAGAACTCCAGGGAGAGTTTTTGGTTGGAAAGTTTGGTATTTGAAGATGTCAAAATGGGGAAAGTCTTTTAGGCATGGGAATTTGGGGCAGGGGAAGAAGAGGATTCAGGACAAAAGTTTAACTAACCTTTGATATTTTTCATACGATTTTTCAAAAATGCCTCTTTATCCTATAGGAGGAGTCTTCCTTGCACCCCATACCTAATGTTCTGGGCTTTGAACTTGTTTGCATCAAGAATCTTTTAGATTTTCTCCTGCCAAAAACCCCATCTTTCCTAAACCCTGACCATAGAAAGTGCAATATAGCTTATATTTTGGAAGTCAGAAATCCTAAGTAATTTCCCATCACAAAAGGTCTTTAATCCTTCAATTATATTTGAATTTTCTGCATTTTTTCCTTATATGAACAAAAGAGTCTCAGGCCTAATCCTTTTCTGTGTCCACCATATTAAACTTACTTAACCACAGAATTTGCAGGATTGTTGGTAATGCCTCCCTTGCACATATTTTCCCTACAAACTGCCTCACAATAATTTAAACCAGGGGTCTCCAAAAAATTTTTATGGGAACACTGTATGATTTAAAAATTTTACTACACATTCTTCAATATATTTTCTTTTGCTATGTTTATTAATGAGCTATATACAATAAGCTATATCCTGGATCATAATATTGTATAAGACTATAAAACACACATGAAAATAGAAATTTTAAAAAATAAAAACTGAAAAAATATGTATTTTAAAATTTATTCTATTTCTATCTATTATGATAGTTTTATATAATAATTAGCTAATATTGCAAAGTCCAAATCACAGAGATAGCATATGCCACTGATGATAGAGGACATGAAGATGTTTCAGGTAGTAATCTTACAAATTTTATTGTTATTTGTGACTCCATTTAGGATCTCCTTAAATCATCAGTATTTCACATCTGTAATGTGCCATTGAAGAGTTTGGTATCCCTTTTATGACTATTTTTGTCTTGTTTCACTTTGTTATCTTTAATGTATGGTTTCTTATTTAAGGTATCCACAAGCCACTTGTCCAATAAATGCAGGTTAATTTACTAAACTCAAATAATCTTAACATCCACTGGACAGGGTATGTCTAAACCAAGGGAGGTTGAAATATGCCGAAAATAAATGAGTGAGGTCGCCACTGTTGATTCCTCCTCATGAGGGACACACATTTTCCCTCAAAGAAACTTGCAGAGTGTGTGCGACTGAGTGAGGTTGCTGGTGCCAGTAACTGCATATTAAAACTTAGTAAAGCTTAGTTTTCTTTATATTTACATCTATGTAAATCTATATTTTTTTCCTCTTAAGTTCTATGCACTGCTTCATTTGCTTATTGTACTTTGGATCCCCAACTGATTTAAATGGAGTAAGTACTTTTCCAGATTTATCCCCAAATGTCACTAGCTACATAGGAAAGTAACTCACATTCCTGGAGATTGGGGCATTAGCTTTAAAGTGGCAGTCACTTTCTAAAATGTATATCATGTCTGTCTTCTGGCTTGGGCTAGTGCCCGGATTATAACCATGTTTATGTAAGTTTGAGAAGCAAGTTTAAAGGTTGCAGTTTATTTTCGGATGTGGAGTTTGGTGAGCTCTTTATAGCAATAAATTTCATATATTGAAAAAAAATAAAATAAAAGATGATGTTTAATAAACTAAAAAAATAAATAAATAAAAATAAATAAAAATGTGAAAAAAAATAAAATAAAGGTTGCAGTTTAGATTAAAGATAAAAGGTATCTCTTTAAATGTGTTCAGGGTATTTGAAATCAGTCATCTCTATGATGATTATGTGTCAAAGCCCTGGTGACCCCAGCAACACCTGTGATCTTCCCAGGTACCAAGAGATCTTGGAACGGAGGACTATCAGCAAACATGACACACAAGGGGAATGGGCTGAAGGTGCCATTACTAGTGCTATTTTATTACCTTTGTCTCCATGACTTCTCAGAGGGAAGAGGGGCTAGGGACACTTCATTTTTAAAATTTATTCATAATACTCAGAAGAATGATGGAGCCCCCCCGGGCGGCTCAGTCAGTTAAGCGTCCAACTTCGGCTCAGGTTGTGATCTCACAGTTGGTGAGTTTGAGCCCCGTGTTGGGCTCTGTGCTGATGGCTCAGAGCCCGGAGCCTGCTTTAGATTCTGTGTCTCCCTCTCTCTCTGTCTTTCCCCTGCTCACACTGTCTCTCTCTGTCTCTCAAAAAAGGAATGCATGTTAAAAAATAATAATATTCAGAAAAATGAAAGAATGCCCAAATATGCTTATAAAATATAGTACATTTTAAGATAGAAAAGGACACAGTCTATATTCATGTGACATTAGACATGTGTTTATTTTATAATCATTAAGTTTACTTAATGTAAACCTCTCTTCCCCTTTCTTTCAGGAAATACATTAAGCAGCCGTTTGGTCCCCAAATCCTAGGGGATGAGTTATCCCTATGAGGGCCTCCCCAGAGACCACTTAAGTTGGACCATTCCACAGAGTTGCAGTTCCCTGGGCCATTCCACTAAGTGACTTGGGCACATCTGATAATCAGCCATCAATTCCCTTATTCAGAAACTAGTTTTCAGATACTATTTATAAAACCTAGTAATTCAAGTATCTATCCATCATTGAGTAAGTAAGAAACTATTTCCTTTCCCACTATAATAATTGCGGAGGAAATGGTCAGTAATCATGCTATATGTGATTCAAAGACATGCTTATACTTTCACCCACCAAACAAAGATCTATTAACATCAATTTGTTATTTTCTGATAGATTTATTGAATATCCCTGGATTTGATAGAGATTGGAGCAGGCAGGGAGCTCAGTGATGGTATAGAGGCTGAATATTTACCAATAGTGAATATTTAGCAGCATATTGTAAATATGGTTTCTAGTTTTAGTAAGTTAAAATACAGGACCCCCAGTTAAATATTAATATAAGAAACAAATAATATTTTAGTATAAGTAGGCCCCATGCAAAATTTAGGGCATGTTTATTCTAAAAAAATATTCATTGTTTATCTGAAATTCAAATTTAGCTCGGCATATTGTGTTTTATCTGGCAATTCTAGCTATAAGCCTCAGCGGGACAATATCCCAACCATAATATGCTTCCAAAATCTCTAGTATTGGCCCTCAGTATTCTGTTACCACAGAGTACAGTACCCAAACATTGTTCAATACCTGAACATAGCATATCTTAAGACACCTTAATTAAGAGTTGGATTGCTTACTGGAAACTTTCAGCAAGTTGAGAGACAATAAAGCATGTGGTTAAGAACCCTTAATGACTGGGTGATTATGACCTTTATATGTAAAATGGAGAAATACCTCTCTATGTAATTCTCCATTTTTAAACAAAGATCAATAATAAATAAACTAAATGGAATTTATTTATAAGTGGAATGGGATGTAATATCCTTGTTCATACTCAATGATAGAAAATTGAAGGAAAAGGATATTCACATCTTCCTGTTTTCAATCTCAGCTCAAAAACAAGGCTTAATATTTAAAAATATAGAGTGCAATGCTTGACTTTCCTACCTTTGCTCATCTTATCTGTGATATGGCAAGCACCCATTTCCACCTAGATATCTTTCTAAAGCATCTTGAATATGTTTTACTGTTGACTTTTATTAAATTTAAAATACTCTGAATTCTTAAAAGGTCAGACCTGTCCATATTCCAGTATAAGCATCAGAATGCATTCCAGAGGTGATTAGGTAAAATATGTATGCTGTGGTGTGTCCTAAAAAGTAGAGAAACGGATTATTTGGAGGAAGGCAGTAGATGTGACCCACAGGCCTCAAATTCTCTTGTTACATCAACAGACCAGGTAGAAAGGTGGCCTAGTTCTAGGTGTCAAGAGTGGAATCTCATGGGTGTAACATAACTAAATTCAGAGATGTCTGGGTGGCACAGTCAGGCCTCTGACTTCAGCTCAGGTCATGATCTCACAGTATGTGGGTTCGAGCCCCACATCAGGCTTTGTGCTGACAGCTCAGAGCCTGAAGCCTGCTTTGAATTTTGAGTCATCCCCTCTCTCTGCCCTCCTCTGCTCTCACTCTGTCTCTCTCTCTCTCTCTCTCTCTCTCAAAAATAAATAATAGGGGTGCCTGGTTGGCTCAGTCGGTTAAACGTCCGACTCAGCTCAGGTCATCATCTCACAGTTCCTGAGTTCGAGCCCCCAATCAGCCTCTGTGCTGAGGGCTCTGAGCTTGAAGCCTGCTTCAGATTCTGTGTCTCCCTCTCTCTCTGCTCCTCCCCTGTTCGTGCTCTCTTTCTCAAAAATAATCATTAAAATTTTTTAAAAAATAATAAACTTACTAAAATTTTTAAAAATGAACCCTAAATTCAATCCAGAGATGCCAACATTTCTGGGCACCTTAGTTTGTTTGAATGATGTGGGATTGACTGCGCCTCCTTTATTAAAGTTACTTTCCAGTCATTAGGCATTTTAGTTTGTTTCCAGTGGTGAGGAGCTGTATAGGCAAGAGAAAGTGATAGCAGAGGGAGCTGCTCGTGTATCTGGGACAACCAGAAGGAAGTGACAGTGTGAGATAAAAGTGTTATAGGCTTGGGAGCACAGGTGGCTCCTGGGTGCTGAATCATGTATCTTTCATCTTTTCTGGAATGCAAAAATGTATTCATGAAATTATTTTTTAATATTTTAATGTGGTAGCAACATTGGACATCTAATATCATAGATATCACAGGGGAAAAAGAAAACCTATAAAAAAGTGAGCTACCCATGTCCTTCCACAGGCTATGTGAGAAGTCCCAAGAGACAGAAGGCAACCTACGACAACAATTTAGACAACTTCTATAAAATGATGAAAACTAAAATAGGGAGATTTGTTTATATATTCATAATTCCTTTAATGATATTGCAACTGCTTAGCTGACTGAAACAGCAGGTTTCTGCCTGAAGGCAAGAGCCTATATTAAATAGCTTCTAAGATGCCATCTACGCTGGGACCTGTGAGATTTCAGGCTGTCTGGAGACTTTATGACAGCCCTCAGTAGTATAGGTTAACATTATTGTGTCATCTTTGGTTTGGCAAAAGGAGGTTAAGTGAATTCACTGGTTTAATTATTTCCACCAAGTTCTGGAGATGCACTCTTATGTTTATTTCAATGATAAATGCTTCCCATAATTGTGGACTCTTTTAAAAGCAGCTTCAAAACCAGATATCCAGAAATTTCCTCTTTCATCTCTGCTCTGTGAAGTACTATATTTCTGCAAATTAAAATGAGAAGTAAGTCTCCTGCCCTGTAGAAAGCAAAAATAAATCAGTAAATAGGATCTGATACTGCAGACAGTACCCACAATTCACTATTTATGTAGCTTTCTTCATGAAGTGACAAAGAAGTTTTTATTTATAGATGTTTTCACTGGGGTAGACTCATAATCAAGATACTTCATTTTCATGACACTCCCTTGAGGGGATGACAGTCAAGAAACATTAGACTACCATGTTTCCTCATGTGTAAGAGGTAGAGTTCCAGCTGCTGTCAGATTTAATAAATAATGCCCAGCCACCTGTATTTGACTGTTATTATTGGTGTTATATACCCAAGTAAAGTTCATAGCTATGTTTCTGTTCTTAAATCTTTTCTATATATTCCTGGATAGTACTTCCTGTATTTGATACATTCCTTATCTTTTCTCCCACTTGATCCCAACCAGAATGACTCTGTTTAGTTAATTACTTCTCTTCCCCCTTTCTCATTTTCAATTATTTTGTAGATGAGACCCCTCCTTGAAGGCAGAAAACATGTCATCTTTATTCCCCCCCGGTGCTTAGCAAAAGGCACAGAGTGGATGCTAAGTGTATGTTTGTTGGGTGGTTCTATTCCTCAAACTTCATGGAGTGAATTGGAAATATTCCATGACTTAAAATGTGCACTTAGATGTGATGAGACCATGAGGTGTGAAGCTGTGGTGATTTCCAGCTCGCCTATGTCTGTTCCGTGCTGTTGCCCGTGACAATGTTGGTGTGTCAGTCTCCTCAAGCCATTTTTTTAATCTCTATTTATTTCTGATTTGTTCTTCAACAAACATACTCCCCTCTTCCCTGAGTGATTCTGTCAGCGTGGAATGATGGTGGTGCTCTCACGTGGGTAGGACTCTCATGCGGTGCAGGAGTTCAAATGGAAACTCAGGATGTATGTTGAATGCTTAACAGTTTTAAGTCAAGCTAATGCATTTTAAATAAATATGTTCTTGGGGCGCCTGGGTGGCTCAGTCGGTTAAGCGCCCAACTTCAGCTCAGGTCACGATCTCGCGGTCCTTGAGTTGGAGCCCTGCGTCGGGCTCTGGGCTGATGGCCCAGAGCCTGGAGCCTGCTTCCTATTCTGTGTCTCCCTCTCTCTCTGCCCCTCCCCCGTTCATGCTCTGTCTCTCTCTGTCTCAAAAATAAATAAACGTTAAAAAAAAAATTAAAAAAAAAAATAAATGTGTTCTGTCCTCCTACACTGAAAAATATAACTTAATAACTAAGTTGCTTTTAGAAAGTATAAAGCTATGTTTTTACATAACTACAAATGGGCAGAAATTCAGCTATATTAAGTTAATAACAATGTCTATGTGTGCTTCATTAATGGACCAACAATGTTTGGTGGAATAATGCAATAAAAACTTCCCAGTTCATGTTACTTTATATTTGTTCAAGAAAAGTTATTTCTTTACTTTTATTTCAACAAAACAGGAAATTTCGTTGTTATAATCAATATTTTTAATGTAATTTGGATTTCAGCCAAAATAATAATTTAAAGGATTGAAAGAGTAAAATGTAACAGTATTCAAATTAAAGAAAATGCAAGTATATTATAACAGTGTCCATTAATGTAAATGTAATGTCTAAAAAATTTAAATTATTTTCTTATTAGTTATTAGGAATTATTTTTTCTAAATATTTTGTTCTCCATTATAATTAAAAGGTAAATTTTAAATTTAATTTAATAAACATCAGTATTTAAAGGCAAAATTAGTTTAAGGGTGAAATTTTTATTTTATTTATTTATTTTTTTTGCGGTTTGGTTCAGTTTTTTATGATTATTTATTTATTTTGAGAGATAGTGCACAAGCAGATAAGGAATAGAGAGAGAGGGAGACAGAGAATCCCAAGAAGGCTCCATGCGGTCAGTGCAGAGCCCGACGTGGAGCTCGATCCCACGAACTGTGAGATCATGACCTGAGTCAAGATCCAGTCAGATGCTGAACCAGGCACCCCTGGTTCAATTTTTTTTAACTTTTATTGAAATCTCAGTTAGTTACTGTTGTAATATTAGTTTCAGGTGTGCAATAGAGTGATTCAGTGCTGTATATCACCCAGTGCTCCTCACAAGTGCACCCCTTAAACCTGCTCACCTATTTAACCCATTAACCCACCCATAAATGTGAAAATCTTAAATTTTTCTGAAAAATTTATTTTATTTTATTAAATAATTTTATAAAAATAAAAGTATTTTCGACTGTATGTCCACTTAGTTGCTAATGTAGTGATCAGTGTCAGTTTTCATGTTATAACTCAATGTGTATATATTGTATTTATATATATAGTACATATATGTAGTATTTATTTATTGATGCAAGTATTAATAGTATATATACTGCTCTATATATGGTATTACAATATTACCAATATTATAAATTATTTAATAATGCAGATTTTTCATTATCCACCATGGGCAACTGTTGTTGCCTTGCTCATTCATTACATCAAGCACCACGAATTGGAACCTAAAGACAAGCAGCATTTCCAAATACTCCCCATACTATATACACTGCCTTTTATGTTCAACTTTTTACTTTAAGCGCCATACAGACACACACACACACACACACACACACACACACACACACACTCCTCCAACTCTATTATCTAATTAATAGATTTTTGAATTATTAAAATTACATATGCTTCTTGTGAGATTCAAACAATATGTAGCACATAAAGTAAAACATGAAGTTTTTTTTTCAGTTACTCCACCCTCTTACATTGTCTGCTTTCCAGTAACTATAGTTAACAGTTTGATATGAAACTTTTTAGATATTTGCATGTGTGTATAACACATATGTGTATGTGTGTTACATACACATGGATGCATGCACGTGCACACTTTTTTTATTTTTTTTAATGCACACTCTGTTTTTAAATAGAGGGAATGCTATCTTATATTAGCTGAAACTTGATTGTCTTTCACTTTATTTTTTATTTTTTTAATTGTTTATTTTGAGAGGGAGATGTGACAGCATGTGTGGGAAGGGGCAGAGAAAGAGAAGGAGACAGAGAGAGAGAGAGAGAGAGAGAGAGAGAGAGAGAATCCCAAGCAGGCTCCATATTGTCAACACAGAGCCTGACCCGAGGCTCAATCTCATAAACCATGAGATCATGACCTGAGCTGAAATTAAGAGCTGGATGCCTAACAGAATGAGCCACCCAGGCGCCCCAATTGTTTTCACTTTAAATAATGCATCGTGGACATCAGCCTTCTTCTTTGTATATAATGTAAAATTGATTTAATTGTATCCCATGAAGGCTATTCATATTGTTTCTACTTTTCTTTAATAATTATAACTAATTCTTCCATGAAAGTCATGTTTGTATAAATGCTACATATTTAGCTGGGTACAGTTGTGCCATGTGACACCACTATGCTAGTGTCCTGAGCATGCCCATAGTTAGTGATCCCATCTCCTTGCCTCAGTTGTCCGAGTCTGAACCCCAAGACCCGGCATACCTCCTCCCGATAGAGAAACTACAATAGTATCTGGCCCACAGACTGTCTCCAGGACTCTATTACTACATGCTCAATTTTAAGAAAGCTTCTTTGAAATAGCTCTTTTCGAGATCACCTGAAAAATGAGTTTCCCTTCTGAAATTCTTCCTTGGTAATTGAATGCTTAATACTCTTTTACTGTGGGACGGGTTGTCTTGTGTCACTTGTAATTTCTCAGAGGACAGGTATTTTGGACGTCTCCATGTTACAGAGTGCCACAGAAACGAAGGCTCTCACATTTCTAACCTGGTCCAGTCCTGAATATTCCATGGGTGGGAAAGGGACATCCGGGTAGCATCCAGACTAAACTTACATAATTAGCCTGCAATCACTGGTACAAAAGGCTGACTTTGTATGGTGTACAGATAATTGTACCTATAATTTATTTTTTAATTCTACATGAACCACAGACTACTGAGGAGAGTGTATTGTGTGTCTTAGGAAAAGAGTCCTTCAGTTGTGTCTGTGTGTAGAGAACCTTCTGTAGTTTTTCTCAGCAGCCAAGAGAGAAAAGGACTCATAGATACTCATGCTCCTGGATTCAAGGTCATGAATCCAGGCTCAGTCCTGCCTCAACCCCAGAAGAACAATAGGATGGGATGGGGTTGAATCCAAAAGGGAGATGAAGGCATCCCAGATCCTGAGTTTGAAGAGCTTTGGCAGCACAGGATGATGCCCTAAAACCCCCAAGAGACTTCCAAATCCTTAAAATCCAGGCAACCCAGAATCAGAACCTTCCTGGTTGACTAGCAGGGCACAGATTTAATCTACTTACTGTCTGAGCACAGATCAAAACCATAGCAAATACAGAGTCATATGGGTGAGCAAATATCCTTTTTTTTTTTTTTTAACCAATACCTCCCACTCTCCTGCCTACATCCACTACTACTTGCCTCTTCTTCTTTAATGCTTACCAGAAGAAAGAAGCACACTTGGACTTGGAAAGTATCTGCCAAAAGTGTATGTGACTGCAGGGCATTTAGCAGAATTCCTACAAGTGCTTGCCTAATGAGGTCAAGGAGAAAGAGAGCAAGCCAACAGAGCAGAGTGCTTTGTTCCTTGACAAAGTGGCTGAAAGAGAAAAGTGAGAAACATGCAGAGGACCTCTCCACATAGCTTGAAAAACTTCCTACAAATCCACATCTGAAAGTACATATTTATCTCCACTTGCATGTCTGTGCATATATGCACACACACCTGCATGCATCCTTTTATGTACATATATAGAGCCCATGGGAAGAGATTTGGCCTCATTCTCAATGCAACCAAATCATTGGAGGGCTTTAAGAAGACAGTGTATGATCTACCTTTTCAAAAGTTAACTCTGCTCTGTGAAGATTATGCTGTAGAAGACCAAGAATACAAGCAGGGAGATCAAAGGTGGTAGTAATGTAAGTAAAACCATATTTTTTTTAGATATTTAGCATGTAAGAAGGTGAAGAGTGAATGGGGGAGAAACACACTTGTGAGTCAAGAGTTTGTTCGGGGACATGGTAGATTGAGATGTTGAATGGGGACTTGGATATATTAATCTACAGATAAGGAAAGTAAGATGCTGGGGTGGAGATACAGTCTGAGAGTATATACATGCTATTTTCTAGACAGTGGGAAAGAACGTGCATCAGTGATTCTCAACTCTGTCCATTAGAAAAAAAAAAAATACCAGTGCCCACATCCACGTACAAACTAACTGAATAAAAATGTCCGGGATGGGACTGAGTTGACGGTAACTTTTAAAAAGTCTGCAGTTAACTCTGGTGAGGGTTGAGAAACATCTTTGAAGAGAAGAAGACTAAATCCTGGACATGTATGAAGAACAAGATAAATGGTGAACATATTGAGATTAAACCACAGATGCCTCTGTCACTTAGACATTTAATCAGGAACATTTATGTACAATAAAAATAACTGATCTTGAGATCACAAGTGATGGCAGATGAAAGGAGCTTATAATATAAGGCTGTCATTATCATTCATACAGTATGGTTCTTAATATGGTCTTCATATAGTTAAGCATGGATAATAGCTATGATTCATAAATACGTGGAATTCTTAAAATATATTTTTGGGCCACTTTTTGCTTCCTAGATCTTCAAAGAATTGGTGCTAATTAAAGAATGGTTTAGCACAATTAAATTTATGATAGAATCCATATTTTATTATAGCTGATTAATTCATCATCAAACATTATTAGCTTAGCGTTTTGCTCTACATAACCCTCTTTGCTACCAATATTTCTCCTTTTAATTATTTGGAAAGTGTAGCTAGTTAATTTCCTGACTTAACTAGGGAATTGATGAAAAAATATTGTAGACTGTAGAAAATAATCAGCCGTAGAGCATAATAAAGCAAAAGCTATTACTTTGCATTTCTATCTTCACCTGTTCTTTTTAATCTTCCTTTTGGGGTGGGGGGGTCAATGCCATGTATTTCCATGATTTCTAATATCATTTCTATACCAAGAGCTACAAAATCTACAACCCTAACCTTAGTATCATGCCTGTTTCACAGAGATTCTTCAATCTGTTAGCTGAGGAGTTTTATACGGAGGCTCTGCTGGCATCTCACACTCCAATTTGAACAGGGAGAATAGGACGCCATGTTAGTAATCCAAATGAAAGTTGGAGAATCTGAATTAAGTAATAGTGGGAAGTAACAAGAAGATACATTCTAAAGTCGATCTTTGTAATCTAGTGGCTGACTAGGTTTGGTGAGGACAGCAAGCACAGGCAACATCTACGTTTCCAAATTAGAGAGGATGAGAAGTCTTAGCAAAAGTGGAAGTTTTGGGTGACAAAACAATTTTTGGAGAGAAGATAAGTTCCATTTTAGACATAGTAAATCTGCCATTCCTAAAAGACATTGAGGTGAACATACTTGCAGTTGGCTGTTGAGTTTGGATTTGGGGAAAGAAGTTAGGGATACATTTTTAAATTTGATATTCACAGTAGTCAATTTTTGCTGTCTAGAGTTTGTTAGGGTTGTCTGGGCATTTCTTCACCTTTAAAATGAGATTGTATCTAATAATCTCTTATGTTTTTTTTTTAATTCCAATTCTAATTATTTTACTTTATCTTCCCTACACGTGTCTTTATGGTTCTGTGTTCTCTCATTATGTCATTCTCTTTGCCTGAAATCTACTCTCTTCCTCTTTTCAAATGTCAGTTTATTACTCAACGTTCAAAGGTGTGCAAAATTGCCCCTGCTTAGCACCTGTGGTCAGAATCAGGTCATCATTCTTCTGTATGCCAGTATTCCCCATACAAGTGGAATTAACCTGACCTTGTGGTATTGTCTGCTTAGGTCTTAACAGTTTACTAAATCCTAATTAGTTCACTTCAGTAAAGATTTTATAGTTTGGTTTAAACATGGAAAAACTGAGGTCAGTTTCCACACATTAGTACCTGCAATAAAAGGGACAAATAAAGATTTCAACATTTTATTCAAGGCAAAAGTTGAAGTTCATGAGCCCAATTTCCATTCTGTCATTGAACAGGATAGGTGGTGCTATGGAATTTGTGTGTAGTTCTCATTGCATATGTTGATGGGGAATATAAGTAAAGGACTGAATTTTCTTTCATATTGTGATTTGAATCACAACCAATTTAAGGTTATTTTGGAAGGAATTGTGACAGATTTTTGAGATTTAGTATATTTGTTGCTGAGTCTCGCTGAGTAGCTTTTTTTCCATTAGTGGCTTTGACGTTAAAGAGTTCTAAGAAACTCAAAATTGGGGCCCTCCCAGTGAATCACTTGTGTATGTCCCAAAGCTACCTGAATATATTTAACTACAGACTAACTGAAGAAAAAATTTCAAAGAGTATCACTGATGTGTTAAAAAGAAGTGTGGGCATTCAAAATCAAATTCAACATGTGTATTGTTAAACAAATAAAATTGAGCTCATGCCATCATTATGAATTGTCTTGCAGTGACTAGAATTATATAAGGAGGTGAATTATAAGACATAAAGTCAAAATTTGCAGATATTCATGGGGCATCTGGGTGGCTCAGTCGGTTGAGCATCTGACTTCAGTCCAGGTCATGATCCCACGGTTCGTGGGTTCGAGCTCCACGTTGGGCTCTGTGCTGATGGTTCAGAGCCTGGAGCCTGCTTCAGACTCTGTGTGTCCCTCTCTCTCTCTATCCCTCCCCCATTCTGTCTCTCTGTCTCCCCAAAATAAATAACCATTAATTTTTTTTTTAATTTGCGGATATTTGTAAGTTTTATTGCATATAAAAAGTACTTCGTATCTCTGTGGTTGAAGTGTAGACCTTAATGTGTATGTGAAGTGTGGATGTTTCTTTCCCCTGTACATTTGGATGCATTTCAGGAAGAATAGGTAGAAAACCTTCCTTCAGATATCCCAAAGACAAGAATAAAAAGTACAAAAGTTTTCTGAGCATTTCAGTAACCCAAAGCTTCTATTTGTCTAAAAATCTATCCTTGATAACCTTATACACTGAGCTTAAGGACGACCTCCATGATTTAAAATTGTACCGAGAATAAGCTAGGCCCTTAAGGGGTAACATCTCTATTGCTTTATTGAATAGCACATTTCTCCCTGAATATTTTCTCAACGTCGGTTCTATACTATACTATATATACTATACTATAGTCTATACTATATATATAGTATATGCCTATAGCCACACAACTTTATGTTAATAGTGTTGATATACTTTTTTAGAGGAAACCCACTTTAATTGCTGGTAGACTGTACTTCATTGAAATATCAAATGTGAGTAGGAAGTACAACACAATGGTTTGCCTTTGTGGCCCACTAATGAACAATGTCAGTCATTCAGATATCCCTTTGTTCATACTTCTTTGGGACTTACAGTAGTTGGTGTCCAGGCTTATGTGACACACCAGAACTACCATACCAGCTTTTAAAATACCAACTCCAGTTAGTAAAAAAACACAGACGTTCAGAAGGCTCTTCTAAGTGAAGAGCCTTCTGAGTGTGCTCTTATCACCTAACTGCTCTAGCTTCTCCCATAAGCCAACAACCATAAGGGTATTTCTGTTGCAGTCCGTAGCACCCATGCCAACTGGTTGTTCAATACTTTGAATGCCATTCTTTCGGTAATTCTTGCTCTAATGTCTCTATCTATCTCTTTTGCCAGACAAGATCCCCATAAGGAATCAGCCTAGATTTCATCTTTATAGCCTTCCAGTGTCTGAGATATAGAAGAGAATGTTTCTTCATTGACTTGAATTCTTCTAAATTCTTTAAAAGTAAGTGTTGAACCAATACTCAGGTTTCTGTTGCTGTCTTAGCCCAGGGAGTCTAGAAAAAAGAGGCTGAGGCAAGGCTTACATGCTAATGCTCTATTAGGCATGTAATTCCAGAACAGCACAGGTGAAGGAAAACATTTAAAAGGTACTGCATTATCTTGCCTCCCATATCTTCACAAGAAAACTTGACCCGTTGGCTTGCACCAAGATGTGTCCAGAGAGAACATGTTAGAACCACTATGGCTCAGAGCGGCCCATGAGCAGGGAGGGAAAGCAAGGAATTTTTTGTCTTTTTTTCTATTTTATGTCTCTTACTGATCTTAGTTTTTTCCACTGAGGTGTTAAATCTCACACTTTCGGACTGTGTTACCAGGCCACTAAAGACAGATGCTGGGGAAAGCAGAGCTCCTGTGAATTGTCATCAAGTAACACAGGCTGTCACAGCAGCGGTGGCTCCCACCACCGTGAGGACCCTGATAGATGCCATGCCAAAGCCCAGCCCTGACCAAAGCCTGACTCCTGAAATGAGTCTGAGATAACCAGAGGCATTAGGAAATGAGGCAGTAGCAGCAAGAGCCAAAGGGCTGTGATGTGAGCGAATGGCCAAGTCCCAGGGGCTGAAGGAATCTGGATTGACATATAAATAAGAAGCAGTACAGTTTCTAAGAAGCTTTTCATTTTGAACACTTAAACTTGCTCCCGTCACCCCACACCCTAACCTCTACTACCATTACAGAGAGTTGTGAACTTGCTAGATAGGAAGCATAAAGAGAAGCTTTACTTAGGCTTTAATTTTGTCAGTCTCCTAGAAGGAGAGATATTGTCCATTAGCTGGAAAAACACCCTTATGAAGTTGATTATGTTTCTAGTTTCTAATGAATTCAATCTTCCCAGTATGACTTTATTATTTTAAGTTGTTTTTAATGCTTATTTATTTATTTTGAGGTGGAGGGGTACAGAAAGAGAGGGAGAGAGAATCCCAAGCAGGCTTTGCCAGCACAGACCCTGACACAGGGCCTGATGTCACGAACTGTGAGCCACAATCAAGAATCAGACGCATAACCAACTGAGCCACCAGGCGCCCCTGACTTTATTATTATTAATTTTTAATGTTTATTTATTTTTGAAAGAGAGACAGAGACAGAGTGTGAGGAGGGTGGGGCAGAGAGAGAAGGAGACACAGAATCCAAAGCAGGCTTCATGCTCCGAGCTGTCAGCACAGAGCCCTACATGAGGCTCAAACCCATATAGTGTGAGATGATGACCTGCATCAAAGTCAGATGCTTCACCAACTGAGCCACTCAGGTGCCCCCTGATTTTATTACTTTTATTTATTTATTTTTCAATATATGAAATTTATTGTCAAATTGGTTTCCGTACAACACCCAGTGCTCATCCCAAAAGGTGCCCTCCTCAATACCCATCACCCACCCTCCCCTCCCTCCCACCCCCCATCAACCCTCAGTTTGTTCTCAGTTTTTAACACTCTAACCTCTTTTTTTTTTCCTTCCCCTCCCCCATGGGTTTCTGTTAAGTTTCTCAGGATCCACATAAGAGTGAAAACATATGGTATCCGTCTTTCTCTGTATGGCTTATTTCACTTAGCCTCACACTCTCCACTTCCATCCATGTTGCTACAAAAGGCCATATTTCATTCTTTCTCATTGCCACGTAGTATTCCATTGTGTATATAAACCACAATTTCTTTATCCATTCATCAGTTGATGGACATTTAGGCTCTTTCCATATTATTACTTTTAAATAGATGTTGAGAAATACCATAACATAGACCACATATATACATGTTTTCTGGTATTCTAGTATGGACTATCTTGAAAATGTTTTTTAGGGCATATGGGTGGCTCGGTTGAGCATCCAACTTTGGCTCAGGTCATGATCTCACGGCTTGTGAGTTAAGCCCCGTGTCAGGCTCGTGCTGACAACTCAGAGCCTGAAGCCTGCATCAGATTCTGTGTCTCCCTCTCTCTCTGCCCCTCCCCTGCTTGTGCTCTCTCTGTCTCTTTTCCTCTCTCTCTCTCTCAAAAGCAAATAAACATTAAAAAAGTATTTTTTAATAATTTTTGTTCGTTACTGAGGTATAATTGACAAATAAAATTATATTTTTAAAGTGTATGATGTGATGATTTGATATACGTACACATTGTAAAATAATTACCACAGTCGAGTTAATTAATACACCCATCACCTCAAATAGTTCCTTTTGTTTGTGTGTGTATGTGGTAAGAAGGCTTAATATACTTTCAGCAAATTTCAAGTATACAAACAGTATTACTAACTGTAGTCACCATGCTGTACATTAGATTTTCATAAGTTATCCATCTTATAACTGAAAACTTGTACCTTTTGACCAACAGGTCTGTATTTCCTCCACCCCTACACAACCACCACTCTACCAGGTTTCTATTGAGTTCAATTTCTGTTTTCTTGAAAATATCTTCAAAGTAAAATATGGATTATTTTGGCAAAAACACTTCTTGGGACACCTGGGTGGCTCCGTCAGTTGAGCGTAGGCTCTTGTTTTTGTCTTGGGTTGTGATCCCAGGGTTGTGGGATCAGGCCCAAATCAGGCTCTGCACTGGGTATGGAGCCTGCTTAGAATTCTCTCTCTCTCTCTCTCTCTCTCTCTCTCTCTCTCTCTCTCTCTCTCTCTCTCTGGCTCACTCTCCCTCTCCGATCTTTGCCCCTGCTCGCATGCCTGTGTTTTCTGTCTAAAATAGAAACAAACAAAAAACACTTCTTTAATTTTTTTTCTTTTTTTTAAGTTTATTTATTTTCGCAGTAGGTCATGAAATTAGTCATTTTAATAAACTGTGTAAAACAAACTTTTACTGGCATTTGATTTTGGATTACTCTTTAAGCCCTGGGCTCAAACATTAACAAAGATGTATTTTATAGAACTACATAATAAAGGAATAGGCATAACACTTTCATATAATGTAAATGAAGACATCAAATGCACATCCTGTGACCATTATCTTTTTTTAACTTTAATGTTTATTTATTTATTATTTTGAGAGAGGGAGAGACTGTGAGCAGGGGACAGGCAGAGAGAGAGGGAGAGAGGGAATCCCAAGCAGTATCCATGCTCGGCACAGAGCCTGACGCAGGGCTCAGTCTCATGACCATGAGATCTTGACCTGCTCTGAAACCAAGAGTTGGTCACTTAACTAAACGGAACCACCCAGGCACCCCTCCTGTGACCTGTCTTCTGTGTCTGATTTTATATAGTCACATACGTATCTTTAACATAATAAACCAAATATGATAAGTTTAAGGTCTTTGTGTCTTTCCTGAAAATTCACTCATCTGTTCTGCCCTTCACTTTTCTGTCCCTTTTACTATGAAGTCCTCCAGAGGGCAAAGACTTGTAAAGTTCTTTGCATGATCTCCACATAGCACCATGAGCAAGAAAGTATTTAATAAGTAGTTTTGATATTAGGATAGATATTAGACATAAAACCAGTCAAATATTAGTTCCACTATAATACTCTACCCAAACAATTTTAGTTTTTCCCCAATAATTTCTTTCACGAAACACCTCTAATTGTGCCAGATTATGCAAAAAAAAAAAATGCTTCTTTGTACCAACTTCTCAAATATGATTGAAAATGAGAATTTTATAATACCTAAAAAAAACTTTGTTTCTCACATATGAAAACCCATGATTTATGTTTCATTGATTGTTTTATTTGATTTCAAGCTATCTGAATCTTTCTTTGAGCTAGGTAATGGGAAATGCAACAACTCTAGACTGAGTTTATTTTATTTTTTATATATTTTTTAATGTTTATTTATTTTGAGAGAGAGAGAGAGAGCATGAGCAGGGGAGGGCAGAGAGAGAGAGAGAGAGAGAGAGAGAGAGAGAGAGAGAGAATCTCAAGCAGGCTCCACACTGTCCATGCAGAGCCTGATGTGGAGCTGGAACTCATGAACCATGATATCATGACCTGAGCTGAATCAAGAGTTGGAGGCTTAACCGACTGAGCCACCCAGGTGCTCCTATCCTGAGTTTCTTTTAATTCATCCCATTTTGCTTCATTATAATGTTGAGTAAATGTGACAGCAATCAGGGAAGAAATATGCATTTCAGATTTTCGTCATTTAAATTCATTAATTTTAAATAATATTTCCATACTGCAGTATGTAAAGACACTATTCATAATATGCCAACAAACAAAACCAAACAAAAAACTTGATTGCTAGGCAGAAATTCAACAAATCTCTGCTGTATTTTGTCTGTATCCTAAACATATTTGGACAATGGTGAGAGTAATAGAAAATGGGATGGGTTTGAATGATAAAGCTTTTCGAATAGAAAATGTTTCTGACACATCTTAATGAAAATAGTCATTTGGAGCAGGCAGACACTTTAAGTATAACAGAAATTTAGAAAAATTCTATGTGGAAAATTGAAAAATAATTATTATGAGTCATTATTTTTCTTATATTAATGTACTTGAACCATGTGGAAATCTTATTTTGCCAAAAAATTGACTTTTAAACAATGTGAAGTGTTGTTATATGTTGGACCTTTGACTCAGTAACCAAATTCCTAGAACAAGACCAATATTTAAGTATGTAAATTTCTTAGATTTTACATTTCTCTCATATTCAAAGACAGTCTTAGGAGAATTCACTATTTCAAAAGATGCCAATTATCAGTATTATTCCCTGCAATATGCTTACAGTTGACTAAGGTATCAGCCTGAGATTTTGGGGTATATCAGGCCATGGACAATATATATTAATGACAAGAGAGTCTTGATTTTTAACAGTATAAAATCTGGACAAGGTATTATATAAACTCACCTAAGCCGTGAAGTGATTCATAAATACAGTGATATAATTTTGTGTGTTACAGAGTAGTCATTGTTTTAATAATATTTAAACCATAAATAATGTGGACTTAGTGTTTTTTTATCTTAAAAAATAGACTTTAGTAATATTCTTTCATAGATGAAACTGCTTGAAAATGCTTTTTTGTTTCAAGATTTTTCTATCCACCTTGTTGTCTCTTAGAAACTATGTGGAGACAATTTTCAACAGTAGCAACATATAATATGTAATTTTTATTTTTATTTGATGGTGAATTCTGGGGTCAAAGAAAGCAAGAGATTAATGGCCCTGAGGCAGATTTTACACCTGTTCTGGAATTGCAGTCTCTTGGGTCAGGGCTTCATTTCTGCAACCTACTAGATGTGCAGAATTGAGTCGGTTTGCTCATGATCTGAGCAAATCTGTGGACTGCCCTTGTTACTGAGAGTTACCATTGTCAAAGGTCATTAAGCATCTTTATAACAAACCCCCTAAAGAATAACCTGCTATTTATACCTGCCTGCTCAGAAGCCCTAGTTAAGCTTGCAAAAATCCTTCAAGTTATCACAGATCTAGATTATGGTTGGGGGAATAAAGCATGACACCTCAGTGTTCCTGAACTCACTCATGTAATCCCTGAACTACACCATGCCTTCCTGGTTTTCTTCTGCCTCTCTGGAAGTCATTTTTGTTTGTTTGTTTGTTTGTTTTGTTTTTTGTTTGTTTGTTTGTTTTTTTGCCTTCAGTAACCTTGCTCCTTCTAGGCTATTGTTTGAAACTTCAGACATTTCTTATGCATTATGAATTAAATTTTAAGAAACTGGTATATTGTAAAGAATCTATTAAATGGGCAATGTGTAGTCAGGAGTGTAACAGCAAGGCAAAGTGTCATATTATAGCCTTCTGTCTATTTTACATGACTCTTCATCTTTTCTGGAAAAAAAACATCCTCTGAGGTTGATTGTCATCACACAGGCAATCTTTAGACGGATGTAAAGTCCACCAAAGTCCCTTTTTTTTATTGTGCCAACAACAAAGTTTCCTTTTTTTTTCTTTTATCTGCAGTTCATCGTTTTTCTCCACAATGAAACAGAATACATCTTAAATGTCAAGCTTGTCTTCAGATGGATCTTCACAGATGCTGTTTTAAAAGTTACTATTCACATATCTAAATTTAGCTCTCATGAAATCAGTTCCAAATTACACATTTGTTTATATATATATAATATATATAATATATTAATTAATATAATATATATAATATATTAATATATTATATATAGTAATATTAATATTAATTATTAATTAATTATTAATTAATATATTAATATATTATATATTAATATAATATAATATATAATATATAATATATATAATATAATATATAATATATAATATATATATAATATAATATATAATATATATAATATATATATATAATATAATATATAATATATATAATATATAAATATAATTATAATATATAATATATATAATATATAAATATAATATAATTATAATATATAATATATAATATATATAATATATAAATATAATATAATTATAATATATAATATATTATATATATATATTCTTTTCTCTTTTGTGATGAAATTAGACATTGATAGTAGAACTCTGTGAAAGCTCATGATTTTTGATGTATTCTAATTAACTTTTATTTTTCTTTTTTAGTATCAACTGTTGAATAGTTTTTTACAATATATCTTATATCCACTGGTTTTGTGCCACATCTTATTTGTCATTAAGGTAGTTGGAAGTTTTTGTGATATCCTAACAAAATGATCTTCTATCTTTATGATTTTAATTTTTTTTAAATTTTTTGTTGTTTATTATTTATTTTTGAGAGAGACAGAGACAGAGACAGAGCATGAGTGGGGGAGAGGCAGAGAGAGAGGGAGACACAGAATCCGAAGCAGGCTCTAGGCTCTGAGCTGTCAGCATACAGCCCAACACGGGGCTCGAACCCACCAACTATGAGATCATGACCTGAGCTGAAGTCAGATGCTTAACTGACTGAGCCACCCAGGTGCTCCATCTTTATGATTTTAATTTTAACTTACATTTTTAAAAAGCATTCTTATACATTTTTGTGCAAACAGTGTCAAGAGTATTCAACATTGGTTCAAATTGTTTGCTTTTCGTTAGCATACATACAGAAGGTATTTTCTTTATTTTTACTCTCTACATTTCTTCTTTCTATTTCAATATTCATTGAACATTGTTATGTATCTGCTGAGTGCTGTGATCTGGTTCTGGTCCTGGAGATATAAGAGAGTCATCTCTTTTCTTAGAGTAGTCTCTCTCTCTTTTTTTTTTTTTTTAAGTTTACTTTTTATTTTGAGAGAGAAAGAGAGCACACACCCATGCAAGTAGGAGAGGGGCAGGGGGCGGGAGGGGGGTGAAGAGAGAATAACAAACAGGCTCCATGCTGTCAGCATGGAGCCCAATGCCGGGCTCGATCTCACGAACCAGAGACCATGACCTGAGCCAAAATCAAGAGTCAAATGCTTAACTGACTGAGCCACCCAGGCACCCCGGAGTACTCTTAATGTAGGCAGACAGTGAACAGATAATAATAATACCGTGCAAAAGGCACTCTGATGGTGGAGTAAAGAAACTACTAGGTTCACATAGACAAGGAAGCAGGTAAAAAGCCAGGCAAAATATTGCAGGGTTATTGTTGAAGTAGTCTAGTGTAGACAGCCTGACAGAATTAAGGAGGACATTTGTGTTGAGCACTCGTTGTTATATGTAAGTGATGAATCACTAAATTCTACTCCTGAAACCAATATTACAATATATGTTAACTAACTAGAATTTAAATGAAATTATGACAAAGAAAAAAAAAAGTATGAGAGCAGGACAGAGACATCACAGGTAGATGAATACAGAAGAAACTGCAAGGCAACTTGCCAGAATGATCCGTTTCTCAGAAAAATAATTTAAAAGTAATTTATTGAAAGTTAATAGACCTAAAAAAGAAAGTTAATATCCCTTTTATTGCTTTGAATTTTGGATATTGGCTTATAATCAGTTAAACTGTGGTATTTAAATGTCTATTTATTTTGAGAGAGAGAGGAAGCACATGTGCACGTTTGAGCATGAGAAGAGGAGGGGCGAGAGTGGGGGAAGAGAGAAAATCCCAAGCAGGCTCTGCATTGTCAGTGTGAAGCCCAATGCAGGGCTTGATCTCATGAACCGAAATCGTGACCTGAGCCAAAATCAAGAGACTGATGCTTAGCCAGCTGAGCCACCCAGATGCCCCTAAACTGTAATATTAAAAATTTAGATATTCCTAAATATTTGCATCAGTGTTTTTGGAATTTGAGCAAATTTCTGAGAATGACAAAGAATAATTTGTGGCAAAGAAGCATACTATAAAAAGAAATTCTTGATAGTCAATATCTGTTGGCATTATTAGGTCAAGTGTTCATGATACAAGGAGGTTGAGTTTCAATAGCATATTCATCATATTTTTGAAAACAAAATGTAATTGTGATTAGTTAATAATACACAGTCATTTGAATGTTAAAAAATAAGTACAATTTCCTGTATTATAGATAGTATTGTGTTTAATTAACCTTGCATATGGAAGGAAATCCACAAATACTTTGAGTGAACTACCAAATATATTTGGAAGATCAGGTTTAAAAATAAGCAAAATTAAAATCTCTTGTTGATAAGAAATTTAGTAGAAATTTCAGCTATTAGTATTGGGAAGGGGAGGAATAGAGATCTATAGTCGCTTAGCATTGACAAAACAGAAGGAAAATTGTATATAATCTTTTTTAGCTCACGGGTTTTGCCAAACCTGTCAGAAAAAAAACTACATTCATATAAATGATACAAGTCCCCTAAATAAACCTAGAAATTCAGGCAAGTCTATATTTACATTCTCATACATTTTTTTCATATGTTATGCAGAAGTTTATGTTTATTTTAAATACTGAAATAAGCCAGTTATGGTTGTAAGTGGGAAAATAAAAGGTACTTAAAATATTAGATATGAAATGTTTTGTCACATTTATATGTTATAAAGGCATATGCCTTTCGTGAGTTTTCCTTAAGGAAAGAGTGACACATCATCTTGAAAGTAGTCCAAAGATCAAGAAAGAGTTAGAAAGGAAACCTTCCAGGAAGGCATAGTTTTAGGGTCAGTGTGGGTAGTAAATACTATTTATTTGAAAATTTTAAGCAAAACTACTCGGTATTCTAATGAGTTTCAAGATGTAAGATATGGGGGCGCCTGGGTGGCTCAGTTAGTTAAATATCTGACTCTTGATCTACGCTTAGCTCTTCATCTCACAGTTGTTGAGCTCTGCAGTAGGCATGAAGCCTACTTAAAAAAAAGATATAAGACATAAATCTCTAAATTACAAAGTTATTACAATCAGAAGTTAAATCCAGGGGTGCCTGGGTAGCTCAGTCGGTTGAGTGTCAGACTCTTAATTTCAGCCCAGGTCATGATCCCATGGTCTCACCTCCGGCTCTGTACTGTGTGTGGAGCCTGCTTAAGATTTTCTCTCTCTCTCTTCCTCTGCCCCTCCCCTGTGCTTGTGCGCACACACACACACTCACTCTCTCAAATAAAAAAATAATTTTTTAAGTTTATTCACTTATTTTGAGAGAGAGAGAAAGCGTGAGTCGGGGAGAATCCCAATTAGGTTCGGCACAGTCAATGCAGAGCTGGACTGGGGGGCTTGAACCCACGAACCATGATAGCAGGACCTGAGCTGAAGTTGGATGCTTAACAGACTGAACCACCCAGATGCCCCAAAATAAAAATTTTGAAAAAGAACTTAAGTCCACATGGCAATGCATTTTCTCAATAAATCTATATTTTTTAAAAATTTTTTTAACTTTTATTTATTTTTGAGACAGAGAGAGACAGAGCATGAACAGAGGAGGAGCAGAGAGAGAGAGACACAGAATCTGAAACAGGCTCCAGGCTCTGAGCTCAGCACAGAGCCCCACACGGGGCTCGAACTCAGGGACCGTGAGATCGTGACCTGAGCCGAAGTCGGACGCTTAACCGACCAAGCCACCCAGTCGCCCCAATAAATATATATTTAAAATATACTTACTCTTTCTTTTTAACATTTATTTATTATTGAGAGACAGAGAGAGACAGACCGTGAGCAGGGGAGGGGCAGAGAGAGAGGGAGACCAAGAATCGGAAGCAGGCTCCAGGCTCCCAGCTGTTAGCACAGAGCCCGACGTGGGGCTCGAATTCACAGACGGTGAGATCATGACCTGAGCTGAAGTCAGACGCTTATCCAACTGAGCCACCCAGGTGCGCCTAAAATATACTTACTCTTAAGTCACTGACTTACCGAACCTTTTTATGATAGACGACATTCTACATCGGAAAAAGTTGAAAACCTACATTTTATTAAAACACCTTTAAGTGTGTTTAGAAGCTGCTTAAGAAATCATTTCTCTTGGGTTTTTTTGCCTTATTGCACACTCACACTGTCCTGCCCCCAGTAAACAGAATTCTTGTGGAAGCAAACCTGTCTGGTGCATATAGCAAAATATATTCTTCAAAAGCATTGCATTAAATCCTATGAATTTCACTCTTTCACTGAATTCTCTCATTCCTAAGAGAAATGGGAGTGGAAATTAGCCTATTTTACATCCAGTGGAGATTATTTTGTTTGGAACTTTTAGTAAAATCTCTTGGGCCCCTTTTTAATCTTACACAACTAATCCACATTCTTCTGCCGACATTCCTTAGTTATTTATTTATTTCTCCTAAGAAAGTGAAAATAACTCCAGTCAAAACTTCAAACTTTATCTACAACATTTCCCTGTAATAAGTGCCTGAACCATATAATTTAGAACAATTTGTTAGAGTAATTAAATCATTAGTGTTTGTATATATGTACTTTTCAACTGGCTATTGATTAGAACTGCATTTTGAAATATAGTTTTCACAGACCTGAAAAGTAGACTCCACATTTCAGTTTTTAAAATAAGGGTTTTTTTTTTAATTTTTATAATAGTTTTAGATTTACAGAAAAATTGTGAGTATAATACAGAGTTCCCATATACTCTCTACCCAGTTTCTTCTGTTATTAATATCTTGCATTAGTAGGATATATTTGTCGCAATTAATGCACCAATACTAATACATTAAAATTAACTAAAGTCTGTACTTTATTTAGGTTTCTTTCATGTTTACTTAATGTCATTCTTCCAGCATCCCATTCAGGATACATCACATTTTATCCTCATGTCTCCTTAGGTCCCTCTTGGCTGTGACAATTTCTCAGATTTGCCTTGTTTGAGCATCTTGACAGTTTTGAGGATTATTGGTCAGGTATTATATAGAATTTTCCTCAATTGAGATTTTTCTGATAGTTTTTCTGATTGTTGGACTAGGATTATGGGTTTTAGGGAGGAAGACCCCAAGGGTAAAGTGCCATTTTCATTGTATCTTAAAAGGGTATATAATATTGACATGCCTTTTCACTGTTGGTATTGACCTGAATAACCCAGCTGAAGTGGGGTTTGTCAGGTGTTTCTACTATAAAGTTAACTCTTTCTCTCCATACTGTTCTCTTTGGAAGGAAGTTACTATGTAGAGTCTGTAATGAGTGTCGGGAGTTATGTTCTTTCTCAGCCTGTGAGGGTGGTCTAGCTGCATCAATTATTTACAATTATTCTTGAGAGTTTGTCTATCCCCCAATTATTTCTTCAATCATTTATTGATATCAGTATGAACTCATGGATATTTATCTCATGCTTTAGGTGACAATCTGATACCACTTTATTTTCTTCTCAGATAGTTCCAGCTTTGGCCTTTGGGAGTTACTCTGGCTCCTGTGTTTCTTTGGACATACACCCATAATTGTGTTTGTTTTGTTTGCTTTGTTTTGTGTTTCATTATTTCCTTAGTTTTTGGCACTACATGTTACTGCAGGCTCATCTTGTATATTTCCTGCCCCAATTCTGGAATCAGCCATTTGTCTAAGCAGCCCTGGTTCCTTTTATCGGAAAATAGTATTAGAAACCAAACTGGGCACTAGGTGTGTTCACTGCTATTGGAGTGTCATTGCTTCTAGACCTTCTTTCCCGAAGCATTGTATACTAATGCATGTATATACACATACCTATAATATTTCTATATGCAATCCTATGTGTCTATATATGCTAAACATGAATTCATACTGATGTGTCCAACTTGAATCCTACTGATGGCTCCATCTCTAATGTCATGTGGCATGTGCCTTCTCTTGCTTATCTATAACCTCCCACATGAATGCTGAGTAACCTGGCCCCCATTATCTGCCAACACTTACTTAATTGTTCGGTTCCAGTATGTATAACGGTATCATAATTGTGATCTCATCCATCCATGGAGAACAGTTTTATGAACTGGAGCACAGTGCGTGCCTATGCACAATATTTTTTCTTCAATCTTACAGACTTCACTCATTTCTAAAGTCACTTAGGTCAGCACGTTTTCTCTCACTTTCTTCAGGGCAATGGTTTCATGTTTATCATATACTTGGATTGTGTTTTTCATTTCCATCTTGAGATCCCTAAGCCTATTAAATGATATGGGTTAATTGGCATACATTTCAAGATTCATGCTTTATGCTTGGAAGTTCTTTAGATGTTCACAAATGTATAGTCTAATGTATCCACTCTTATAGTATCATACAGAATAGTTTTACTGCCTTATCGCTGGTCATGTTACTATTGATATGGTTTTGCCCTTTCCAGAATGTTATATAATTGGAATCATACATAAAGTAGCGCTTTTCAAACTGGCTTATTTAACATAGCATTATACATTTAAGATTCCTTCATGTCTTTTTATCATTTAATAGCACATTTCTTTTTATTTCTGACTAATATACCATTATAAGGATGTAGCACAGTCTGCTTATCTATTCACCCATTGAAGGATATATTGGCTGCTCTCTTTTTCTCTAGCAATTATGAATAAAGTTACCATAAACATTTATGTACAGGTTTTTGTGGAAACAGAAGTTCTTAAATCAGTTTGGTAAATAGCTACAGGTGCACTTGCTGGATTGTATGGTAAGGCTATGCTTACCTTTGTAAGAAATTACCAAGTTGTCTTCCAAAGCGGCTGTTCTGTTTGCATTCCCACCAGGAATGTATGAGAGTTCCTTTTGTTTTGCATTTATGCTACCATTTGGTGTTTTCAGTTTGTTGGGTTTGAGCCATTCTAACAGATGTATAGCAGTATCTTATTGGTTTGATTTGCAATTCCCTAATGACAGTGGTGGTGAGCATCTTTCATACGCTTACTTGCCATCTGTATATCCTCTTGGTGAGGTGTCTGTTCAGGTTGTCATATTTATACTTGGTTGTTTGTTTTCTTATTGTTGAGTTTTAAGAGCTCTTTGCATATTTTAGATACAAGTTCCTTATCTGATGTACAATTTTTAAATATTTTCTCCAAGTCTGTGACCTGACTTTTTCTTCTCTTAAGAACCTTTCACAGAGTAGAAACTTATAATTTTAATAAATTCTGTCATCAGTGTTTTTCTTAAACAGATCATGATTTTAGTGTTGTAGCTAATACTTTATTGCTGAACCCAAAGTTACCTACATTTTCTCCTTTGTTTTCTTTCAGAACTTTTATAGTTTTGCAGTTATGTCTGTGATTTACTTTGAGTTACTTTTTGTGGAAGGTGGAAGGTTCTGTATATAGATTTTATTTTTTACATGTGGATGTCCAGGTTTCCAGAATCATTCATTGAAAAGATTATCTTTCTCCATTGAATTACCTTTGCTCTTTTTCAAAAATGAGTTGACTGTAATTGTGAGTCTATTTTTGGACTTTCTATTCTGCTCCATCGTTTTATGTGTTGTTCTTGTTGTTTTGCTTTTTTGTCAATACCACCGTAAATTGATTAGTGTAACGTGATATTAAATTTTGAAAGCTGAGTCCTTCAGGTTTGTTCTCACTGTTGTGTTGGCTGTTCTAGGTATTTTGACTTTCTACATAAATTTCAGAATAATTTTGACAATATCTACAGAATAGCTTGATGGGATTTTGATGGGATTGTGCTGAATCCATAGCTCTAGTTAGGATGAATTGATGTCTTAATCTTGAATCTTCCTATATCCATAAACACAGAATATGTCTGCATTAATTTAGATTTTCTCTGATTTTTAAAATCAAAATATTGTAGCTTTCCATATAGATCCTGTAGCGATTTTGTTTGACTTATATCTAAATATTTCTTTTTTTGGTGCTGTTGTAAATGATATTCCTTTTTTTAATTTCACATTTCAATTGTTCGTTGATGGAATATAGGCATACCGGTATATGGGAAAGTGATTGACTTTTGTATGTTAACTTTGCCTCTTACCAATATTTCTTCTACCTTGTTATCTCTTTTTTCTCCTTTTGGTATTCCAGTTATGCATATGTTTCATCTTTTCAAGTAATCCCATAATTCTTGGATGCTCTGCTTTTATTTTTTTTAATTCTTTGCTCTCTTTGCATTTCCTAGGAAGCTTCTGTTGTTCTGTCTGAAAATTCATTGATACTTGGTCATGTTCAGTCTACTGATGAGCCCATCAAAGCATTTTTATTTCTGTTACAGTGTTTTGATTTCTAGCATTTACATTTGATGCTTTCTTAGGGTTCTCATCTCTCTGCTTATGTTACCCATCTGTTCTTGCATGTTGTCTCCTTTTTTCAATTATAGACCTTAATATATTAATTATAGATATCATAAATTCTCTATCTGATAATTCCAGTATTTGCATCACATCTGACTCTGGTTCTGATGCTCTTTATGTGTCTTCAGACTGTTTTTTCTTGATTTTAGTATGCTTTCTCATTTTTTTGTTGAAAGTCATATATGATGTATCAGGTAATATAAACTGAAATAAATGCACCTTTAATGTGAATTTCTGTTATCCTGGCTAGAAATTGGGCTGCATTTAATGTTTGTTATAGCTGTAGCTATCAGATGCTATGGATTTTCCTTGTGTCCTTGCGTTTGTCTGTCCCATTGACTTTGAGCCTCCCTAAGTTCCCCTCCTCAAAGAGAGCTTGCATCCAGGTTTTTCAACTATAATCAACTATGATTGTCCTGAGTCCCTGCTGGTATGATAGTAAGGTACAGTAGATGAGAAATGTGCTATAATTTTATGATTAAATCCAAGTCTTTTAATGGCTTGTGTTCCTGGGCTGTGGCCTTAACAAGTGTTTCTTAGCTTCCCTCCCTACCTTAGGTGAGGCAGAAAAGCTAGAAAGGCTTGGAGTGGGATAAATGCCCTTTATTCAGGTAGGTTAGGTTAATAGGACTCTGCTAAGATATTTTTCCTGGAAAATAGGTCTTCATTATAGGAGTGTTCTAGGGACATTTCACAATGGTTCCTCTTCCCTTTTCCCTGCTAGTGGTATCTTTCTCAGCTACTTATCATGAGATCTAGATACATTTCCTGGTGGTAAACCCCAGCAAAGTGCGGGGCCCTCACTAAGATTGCAGCCTCCAGGAAGTTCTCATTCTTAAGCTAGCCCACACTATGCCTCCAATAATACATCGGAATTTTTGTCTGTTACCACTAGTTTATGGCTTCAGTAGCTTCTCTTTATGTATTCTAAAATTGGCCATGATTCTCTATTTTCACTTGTCTCTCCATGTTTTTGGGTGGAGTTTTGTTTTATAATCTCATTCTCCGATGGTTCCAAGAAAAATAATTGATTTCTAGTTTGTTCAGCTTTATCTTATTGTAGGGATGGGAATGATGATTTCCAGACTCTCTACATGTCAGAATTTAAAGTGGAAGTCCCTCACGCTTCATTTTTTTATATCCGAAATATTGCCCAACCTATGTGCTGAATGTTAAGTGTAGCATAATCAATTTCATGAAGACACTTTTTAGCTGTCACTAAAGAACAACTTCTCCATCTCTGGTTGGGTATTTTGTGTGTGACTTTCCCTCCATCTGCTGGGCCACTGCCCCTAGTCTATTAACACTGGAGGAATCACTGTTCCTGAAGTTTTCCCAAAGTGCCCACCTGAAAGCTACCTCTTCCTCCTGTTTCTGACAGTCTTTAGTATTATAGTTCATATTGCTACCAAAACTGTGTCTTCAGAAAACTTCTGTCTGTGCACTGCCTCAACAGAGGATGCAATGGGAACCCCACTTCCTTTTATTGTAACATTTCTTTATTCTCCACCCTCCTCCTCACAAGGCTACAGTAACTTATAAGACATCACGGAAAGGTTGATGCTTCTAAAAGTAATTGCAAGGTAGAGGGAGAGTTGTTAAAAAGAAAACTGTATACTAAATATCCTTTCTATAGTTCAAACAAAAACCACTTAAGAATTTAAACCTTCGCTGTGAGCCATCTTACAATGTTTCCATTGCCTAACTTTATTCAGAGAAGGAGAGTTCTTCTTTATCTTGTTCATTTTATTGGTAACAATTATTTACTGGGCTGTATGTCAGTTGGAGTTACATATCCTACAGTACATCTATGAACCTCTCTCCATTTGAGAAACCTCACATCCAAGTCATAGAAGTCAGAAAGACCTCATGAGAAATCTTCACTCTGTTGCTGGGTGAGCTGGGGAGACCCCAGGCACTGGGGCCTTGACCAAGCCCATCCCAAAGATATTGCTGAAGGATGTTGGGTCTTGTTGTGAAAAATAATTCAAAGATGTACACACAATACAATAGATGAGCTACCCAGGCAAGAAAGTTTATTGAAGCGAGAGTACACTCTCAAAATGTGAGTGTGGGGGAGCGCAAGAGAGAGCTGCATCCGTGGGGTTTGGGTTTCTGTCGTTTATGGGCAGTTGTTAATGAGAGGATGGAATATTCATTACTTGGGGCAGGGAAGCAAGATTTTGTGCTTTTTCTTCCTAATTTGGTCAGGGCTTTCCTGTCATGGCGCCACTATCTCAGGCCTGTCCAGTTTGATCCAGCTACTTGTGGAGCACCATCAGGGCATGCCTCCAACTGTCCTGAGAGCTAGCCAGGACTTCCTCATCGCTGGCCTCCAGTTGTCCCGTGAGAACCTAAGTAGCTACCTACTCTAACAATTTCATATCAATAAACTTAACAAATGTAGCTATCTTCTCTGAAGTCTGTCTGGTCTAAAGACTTCCAAACTTCATCCTCAGCAGGCAGTCTTTGATGGTCTTTTATACTCTAAGTCTTCAAGAACAATTTATGGTTGTGTGTTGAGAACATTCATACAGGGTTCTGGGGCAGCCGCTGGTGCACAATTTATAGTTTTCTGAGTATCTAAGGAGTACTCTTGGAACACACACACACACCCTTCTAAGGACCAAACATGAATTCTCAGAGATATCGCAGTCCAATGAGGAAGGGAAGCATATTTCCACCTGCCCCCTTTCTTCACTTACTTGCAAGTTGTTACTTTAATAATGGAGATTGACTTCATTATTATTTGGGGGCAGAAAGTGTTAAAACATTTAGGTTTTGTATTTGTTACTGACACTTAAGTAAAGAAATGTGTAGCAAAAGCTCTAAGATTTTCAAAGGGAAAGTGCTTTCAGATCCTTAGAAGGACTATGCTCAAGTCCCAAATTTGAGTATGGTGGTCTTTATGGTGGTGTAGGGGGAGAGCTTTCTCAGTTATATGTATGTGGTGAAGAGGGGGAGCATTTGGCTGAGCCCTTAACTGTACTGGCTATGATATGGTTGGCAAATTGTAGAAAGGAAATGGTTGAGAAGGTAAAAAAAGCAAGGTAAAGGCACACAACTGCATTTTTCTCTGTTGGGAAGATTGAATTATGTTAGGCTTGGGATGCAATAAGGTAAATGTTATAAGCTTCACTGGAAGAGATGAGCAGGGCTGTGTCTCTGCCAGGTTGTATGACTCCAGGAGCACCATTCACATGGCGTTTTATGCGAAAAGCATCCTTGGAAGTACAGCAACCATTTACACAGATCATGGTATGAATGAGCCTCCCGGAGTTGCACAACACAGCAAGTAGTGGCACAAACCTTTGGAATAGTCATCATTTTAATTGTCATGTAAACCATTTATAATTTTATATTCTTTGGAAAATCATCTAAAATTGACCTTTTCCTTGAGCTGATACTAAGCCAAGTGTCTTTTCTCAGAATTTTCATAGTACTCATTGCACTGCTATCAGAAGCTACTTTATGTGTCACATTCCCCTACTAGCTCTAAGCTCTGGATCTCTTTAATCTTTGTACTGATACTTCCAAGCATAGTGTCTGGCACGAAGGAAGTATTTAGTGTTTCCTGAATTAAAAGCAAATTATTCTCCATGAGATATACCCAATTGCCTTGCATTTTTTTCTTCATAATTTTAATTTGTTGTCAGTTTAGTTCACAGAGAGTGCACTGTGCTCCTATTTATTAAATTAAATATCTGCTTGAAGTAGCATATTAAAATTAAGCTTAGTTAAATCTTAATTTCCTATGATCATTATATAAGTTTCTCATTGCTGCGTCTCACATTAGCTTGGTTTAATGGTTAGATAGCAATTAACATGAATGCTTAATGACCACTTTCCTATTCTGATATATTACTAATGATACTTACAGCTTAAAGTGCTTTAGGGTTAATTATAAATGCTCATAATCTGCCTACCCTTCTGACTGACAGTACATTCTTACACCTAAGAGTATAAGTACTCCTGACCTGTGTAGGAAGAATGTTGGTCTGCAGAGGCTCAGCAGTCAACATTATTAACCCTTCAGTTATCTCAAATCACCTAACCTATCTCTGGAATACCGCTTTATCATCAGTGATGCAAAAATGATGTCTTTAAAATGAGACGTAAGTCTGAGGGTTCTGTGAAAACAGAAAAGATACTGTTTTGAGCAACCATCACAGTATCTTATTCACTAGAATTGACATAATGAGGCAATGGATCTCTCCTTTTTTTCCCCATCCTCTCTTTTTCAATTTTCCTATACCCATGCTGCTTTCAAAGTTTGGCCATTTAAACTTTGGTTTCTTTCAGATAGAATTCTTTGATTCTAAAGTAGCTGGTAAGGTCAGTAGATGTTTATTATATAGAGTGAGTCATTAGACAAAATTCCTGCCTTATAGTATGATGTGAGTGTCCACAGTAGTAATATAACCATCATAGGCCCTTGTTATATTTTCATATATTCTTTATTCATGTAATAAAAAGCTAAAGTGAAGCTATGGAGTTGGATTGTTCTTATCATTTTACACATTTTAGTTTTCCTTATACATATTCCTATGCATATGTTCGAATTAAATTATGAGCTTTGTCATCTTCCAGGCCCTAGCCACGTATCATTTCTTTCCCTTCTTTCCCACACTGAGAGTGAAGTGTCCATGGTGAATATTCCATTATTATTATAAACACATTATTTAGATAAAAACAATATGTATTTTAATTCATTGAGTTACTTAGCCTACCTAGTCATTCCAGAATTAAGAGAATAATTGTCACATGCAAAAGAAAATTAGAATGCATTTTGTTATGCTACGTCAGCAAGTTTGGCCAAAATTTAGTAGCTCTTGCCATGATGATTCGTTGATAGCAGTTCAGCAAAACAGTTCTAAGAGATGATTTGTGAGAGCTAGCTTCAGGAAAGACATCTGAGATCAAGAGGAGCAGGCAGTCACCTGGGAATTGAGCAAATAAGTTTACAAATCTAAAAATTAGAGAGTCAGAAAGATCCTAGTTACTTTCAGAAATTAAAATTCTCTGTAATGCACTGAGTCCAAGTCAAACAAAACATGAAAATATGGCTCTTCCATGCCTACTTCAGTACCTACCAAAGAGTAGGGGGTTCAGTAAACACTTACGGATACATGTTGACTGAATAGGAAGGAACGTAGCTATATCACTACCACCAATAAAGCATGCTGCCAATGGAATTAAACAGCCTTATTTAATCTCAAAAGCTGAATGGGAAATAAGAAGTTGGCTACCTTTAAAAACATATCCCAGAACGGGTACTGATGATACCATGATTTTGTGGGCCACTTTATTATGCTTTTTGTTCATGCATGAATTCAGCATTTTATTATGAGTACTAAAGTGATATTTAATTATAGAGTTAATTTAAAAAAAAAAAAGCAAATGACTTACAAGTAGAACATTTGTTTACACTTGATTAAACTGTTTTGGTCATTATGTATCATTTCACTCCTTGCCTTTGAATAAAGATACTTATTTTCATTTACTCTTAGCACACTTCAAGAAATGTAATTAAAAGCTGATGAGTAACCAAGATACTGTGTACTGGGAATGTGGAAATATTTACTTTCTGTGGAGTGTGAATTAGTCGGATATGCAGATTTTATAGAACACGGATAAGAATTTTCAATAAAACCTCAAGCAGTTGAAAGGTTGAACATTAATAATTTGTTGCTCACCCAAGCAGTTGTTTTTAAGCTCCCTCACCATTTCCCTGTATCTCAAATGAATGATTCACTCAGAATAATAGTCTTGTTAAGAAATCCATTCCATTGAGTATCTTAAACTAAATTTATATGAAAGTTTTTTTTATTGAGGTATATTGACATACACTATTATATTAGTTTCTGCTGTGCAGCGGGATGATTTGATATATGTATATAATGTGAAATGACCACAAATCTAGTTTCCCCTCTCACCGTATAAAGTTACATACTATGCAAACAATGTTATTAACTACATTCACCTTGCTGTACGTTACATCTCCATGACTTACTTACTTTATGATTAGAAGCTTGTACCTTCTGACTTTCTTTTTATCCATCCCTCAGCTCCCCTCCCCTCAGCAACCACTAATCTGTTCTCTGCATTTATGAATTTTGTTATGCTTTTGTTCGTTTGTTTTGTTTTTTTTTTCATATTTCACATTTAAGTGAAATGACACAATATTTGTCTTTGTCTGACTTATTTCACTTAGTGTAATGCCCTCAGAGTCCATTCATATTGTCACAAGTGTCAAAATTTCATTTTTTTAATGTCTCAGTAGTATTCCACTATATGTATATACCACATCTTCTTTATCCATTTATCTGTTGATGGGCACTTTGGTTGTTTCCATATCTTTTCAAATTAGTGTTTTCATTTTCTTAAGATACTCAGAAATAGAATTGTTAGTTCCTGTGGTAGTTCTATTTTAACTGCCATACTGTTTTAATAGTAGCTGCACCATTGTACCTTCCTACCAACAGAGCACAAGAGCCCTTTTCTCCACATCCTCACCAACACTTGTTATTTCTTATCTTTTTGACAATAGCCATTTGACAGGTGTGAGGTGATCTCATTGTGTTTTTTTTTTTTTAATTTTTTTTTAACGTTTATTTATTTTTGAGACAGAGAGAGACAGAGCATGAACGGGGGAGGGTCAGAGAGAGAGGGAGACACAGAATCTGAAACAGGCTCCAGGCTCTGAGCTGTCAGCACAGAGCCCGACGCGGGGCTCGAACTCACGGACCGTGAGATCATGACCTGAGCCGAAGTCGGACGCTTAACCGACTGAGCCACCCAGGCGCCCCTCATTGTGGTTTTGATTTGTGTTTCCCAGATGATTAATGATGTTGAGCATCATTCATGAAAACATGAGAAAACATGAGGACAACATGAGTTGTTTTCATGTGCCTGTTGGCCATTTGTATGTCTTTTTGGGAGAAAGGTCTATTCGGATCCTCTGTTTATTTTTTAATCATTTTGTTGTTGTTGTTGTTGTTGTTGTTGAGTTATATGAGTTCTTTATATATTTTGGACATTAACCCCATTATAATAGTATATATGATTTGCAAATATCTTCTCCCATTCATTGGGTTGCCTTTTTATTTTGGTGATGGTTTCCTTCACTGTGCAGCTTTTTATTTTGATGTGGTCCACTTACTTATTTTTGCTTCTGTTGCCACTGGCTTTGAAGTCAGATTCAAAAATATACCACCTAAAGTGATGTCATGAGCTTACTGCCTGTGTTTTCTTCTAGGAGTTCTGTGTTTTCAGGTCTTACATTCAATCCTTTAATCTATTTTGAGTTAATTTTTGTGTATGATATAAGATAGTGGTCCCATTTCATTTTTTTTAAATATGTGACTGTGAGTTTTCCCATCAACATTTATTTTAAAGAATGTCCTTTCTCCATTATATATTCTTATCTTGTTCACCATAAATTAATTGGCTGTATGTGCATGAGTTTATTTCTGGACTCTTTATTCTGTTCCATTGATTTATGTTTCTGTTTTAGGCCAATACTGTGCTGTTTGATCACTGTAGCTTTGTGATAAAGTTTGAAAACAAGGAGCATGTTGCCTCCAGCTTTGTTGTTTTTTTCTCAAGATTGTTTTGGCTGTTTGAAATCTTTTGTGGCTCCATACTAATTTTAGGATTATTTGTTCTATTTCTATGAAAAATGCTATTGGAATTTTGATAGAGATTAATTACATTGGATCTATAGATTTCTTTGGGTAGCATGGATATTTTAACAATATTAATTCTCCCAATCCATGAGCATGGAATATCTTTACATTTATTTGTGTCTTTTTCAGTTTCTTTCATCAGTGTCTCATAGTTTTCAGTGCAAATGTCTTTAACACCCTTGGTTAAATTTATTCCGAGGTATTGTATTCCATTGGATGCAGTTGTAAATGAGATAGTTTTCTTAATTTCTCTTTTTGATAGTTTGTTATAAGTGGATAAAACAATAGCTTTTTGTATATTGACTTTGTAGATTGCAACTTCACTGAATTTGATTATTCTAACACTTTTGGTTCAGTCTGTAGGTTTTTCTATATATAAAATCGCCTCATCCATAAATAATGACGGTTTTACTTCTTTCTTTCCAATTTGGATGTCTTTTATTTCTTTTTCTTACCTAATTTCTCTGGCTAGGATTTTCAATGCTATGTTGAATACAAATGGTAGGAATGGACATCCTTGTCGTGTTCCTGATTTGGGGGAAAAGCTAAAACGTTTTCTACTGAGTATGATGTTAGTTGTGAGCTTGTCATATATCCTTTATTATGTTGAGGTATATTTCCTATATACATACTTTGCTGAGAGGAGGTTTTTGAGTTTTTATCAAACATAGATGTTGAATTTTCTCAAATTCTGTTTCTGCATCTATTGAGATAATAATATATGCTTCTTATCCTTCATTTTGTTAATGTGGTGTATCATGTTGATTGATTTGCAGATGTCGAACCATACTTTCATCTCTGGATAACTCCCATTTGATCATGGTATTTGCTCCTGTTAATGTATTGTTGCATTTGATTTGCTGATACTTTGTTGAGAAATTTTCCATCTGTGTTCATCAGGGGTATTTGGTATATCTTTTTTTTTTTTTTTTCTCTCTTAGTGTCCTTCTCCAGTTTGGTATCAGGGCAATGCTGGCCTTGTGAAATGAGTTTGGAAGGATTCCCTCCTCTTCAGTTTTTGGGGAGAGTTTTAAACTGATAGGTATTAAATATTCTTTGAAGGTTTGGTAGAATTTACCAGTGAGGCCATCTGGTCCTGGACTTTTGTTTGAGGGAGGTTTTGATTTAATCTCCTTGCTGGTAATTGTTCTCTTCAGACTTTCTATTTGTTTATCATTTAGTCTTAGAAGATTGTGTTTTTAAGGCTATATCCATTTCTTCTAGATCATCCAATTTGTTGGCATATAATTTTGCATAGTAGTCTCTTAGGATCTTTTGTATTTCTTTGAGTTCAGTTGTAACTTCTCTTTCATTTATGGTTTTACTTATATGAGCTCCCTCCCCATTTTTTTCTTAGTGAATCTGGATAATGTTTATCAATTTTGTTTTTCTTTTTAAATAACCAGTTTTCAGTTTCATTGATCTTTTCTGTTGTCTTTTTTTTTTTCTTTATCTCATCTAGTCTTTATTATTTCTTTCATTCTTCTAACTTTGGGCATTGTTTGTTCCTCTTTTTCTCATTCCTTTAAGTATAAAGTTTGATTGTTTATTTCATATTTTTCATGTTTCTTGAGGTAGGCCTGAACCTCTCTCTTAGAACTGCTTATGCTGCATTCCATAGATTATGGCATGTTGAATTTTTATTTTTATTTGTTTTAAGGTATTTTTAATTTTTTCTGTGGCCCCTACAAAGCAAATGTTTTGCTTAATGTTGTTCCATGGGTCCTTTAAGCTATCTTCACTTTTTGAACTTTTTTTTTCCTTTTTGTGCTCTGTTTGGGTGAGTTCCATTGCCTTGTCTTCCAGGTCACTGATCTTCTCTTCTGCAGAACTAGTCTGCAGTTGAACCCCTCTAGTGTATTTTTCAGTTTGGTTATTATATCATTCAGGTCTGTGACTTCTTTTTGGTACTTTCTTATATTTTTTATCTCCTTGTTAAATTTCTTATTCCTTTCATCCATTCTTCTCAATATTGGTGAGTATCTTCATAACCATTACTTTGATGATGTTACTAAGAAAATTGCTCCATTTCATTGGCTTTTCTCTCAGGTTTTACTTTGTTCATTTATTTGGAACTTAGTCCTCTATTTTCTCACTTTGCTTGACCCTCTCTGTTTCTGTATATTAAGCAAAACAGCTATTTCTCCATGTCTTCAAGAAGTAGTCACAGAAAAATGGCAAATATTTCAGTGCCTTGGGGTGATAGCCTGCCCAAAAATGTCTTTGATTCTTTCAGTCCCATGGAGGCCAGAAACACAAGCCCCCATGGCCACCAGAACCTGGCATTCAAGTGGCATGCCCTGAGAAAACTGCATATATCTGTTGCCTTTGGTGGGGCCATGGGGGAGCCCCAGGCCAAGGCATGCCTGCCCTTTGGGTCTAGCAAGCCTGGGCTGTGGGGAAGTACCAGGCTGGAACATCTTCACCTGCTGGGTTTAGCAGTTTGGGTTGAGGGGAAACACTGGGTCAGTGCAGGCAGTGATGGCAACGTAGAAAGAGAGTGCAAAAATGTCACCCACCAGCACCTTTGTTCCTGGAGCGAGTTCCAACATGCCTCTGACCCTCCAGAGATGCTTTAAGATTAGCCAGTGAATCTTCTTCATGCATTGTGTAACTACTTTTCAACCTACTGCTTTGGTGCTGGACTCCAGGGCAAGCAAGCCTGTGCAAGCCCTTTAAGTTTGAAGTCTCAGTTTCCTATGGCCGTTTGGATCTCCTGGATATAAGACTGTTTGGTTTTCACAGCCGGACTTTTGGGGGTTTACATCTCTGGTGGATGTCCCAATGGTTGAGTAACATGATGTGGGACTCTTAACCCTTGCTTTTCAGGGATATGCTTCTTATTTCTGAGATTGTTCCTGCTTGTGGGTCTCCGCACTGGGGGCAGGGTTTGGGCAAGACCATATATCTGAATCTCTTACTCATCTCAATATGTGCTTTTTGTCCTTTGTTGTGGAGGAGCTGGTCAGGTGGTTTTCACATTTTTTTCAGAGAAAGTTTTTCTATATGTAGCTGTAGATTTGATGTGTGCATGGAGGGAGGTGAGTCCAGGGTCTTCCTAGGCTGCCATCTTGAACTGTCCCCCTGAAGTTTGTTTTTTTTTTTTAAATAAAATCCCTATCTACATTGTTCAGATCCATTTAACTTGAGTATTTTGTCATTTAGAGTAATAACTCATCAATCCGTTAGTGCAACCTTTCTTTATGTTACTTTTCTTAGTGCTATGAAATGTGCTATTTTGAATCTCTGAAATGTTATAAACCACCAGATTGCTAATTGCTTTGGATGCTGTGAAAAATAATTACTCCACATTATTTTTGATATTTAATTGACAGTGTAATGCATTTAACTAAAGACCCGCAATAAACTATTTCTAATTACTGAGTGTGGTGGAGTGGAAAAGTAGGCTGTAAAACTTTACAAGGGAAACAATGTTTTCTCCATTACATAAAAGTCATTGTTGATAATACTTTTTCAGAGACAAAAAAACAAAAACAGAAACCTCCCCAAATAGAAAATTCTGGAAATCTAGAAAGAGTTGTGGGATATTTTTACTCAGGATACAGTAAGGAAATTTGTTAAATTATTATTTTTGAATAGACTGTACTGGTGATGGATGTCATACACTGCCTTTACCATGCTTGCACTAAAATTTCTCCTTCTTCAGTTGGCAGAACTTTATGAGGGAGATAATCATGCCACTGCCAGAATGAGAAATCTTTATCACTGACCTGTGTTCAATTTATTTTGCATCTGTAGGGCACAGCCGAAAAGCTATGCCTAATTTTAGATGTCATTGAAAATATGTAGATATATAGGAACTGGAAATGTTTTTGGCTCCCAAGGTAAGAACTTGTGTTATAAACTAATCTTTGAAAATAACTCTTAGAACCTGATGCAAGGAACTCCCACTGTCTAGAAGTGTCACAAATTGGGGTATAAAAGATGTTAGGCTCTTTGAATAGATAATGTGCTGTTTTCATTGCCTTATGTCTTGGGATATTATTAATAATCAGCATATTCTTCTTTTCCTCCTCATAACCTCTGATTAAAATAAAATATCTCCATTAATACATCATTAAAGCGCTTATTTAATTTCAATTAAGTACATTTTCCAAAAGCAGACAACTAAAATAAGTGACCTGTTTCAGGGAATGTAAATTATTTTCAGAATTTCAGAAATTGAAAAGGGATAAGAGGAAGGAGAAAATGCTGGGCTGGTGTGAAGCGATAGCCCGTAACCCTCACAGAATCCCAAACAACACGCGAACACCCGAGATCTCAGGGGATTTGGCTGATGCCTCACAAACCTCCACATTGGTGAGTTGAAAAGTTATTTTTCCTCAAAATGGCTTGTATGTAAATGGAATGCTAAGGAAATGTAGAAAGGAATAAGTTTTTAAGTAAATGTTATTTGTTTACTATAGTGTTTGCATTATATTGTTCATATAGATTCAGTGTAATTTATATTAATAAAAAATATCTAATGTCATATACTATTGGAGCTTCATTCAGATTAAACAAGTTCTTTTTCTTTGTTTTTCCTTGGGCATTGCCCCTCCATTGTGTTAGTGATCTTGAAGAGTTATTTAAAGTTCGTATCTTGCATTCTATACTGTGTAATGGAATCAATGGAGGAAACCAAGTACAGAGTTACCCAAAAGTAATGAAAACTCAGAATCGTTCCTTCTGTGTTTTCCTACATATTCTAAAAATGTCTGAAAAAGGGATTAATATTATAATTTTATATAAAATTGTGAATTAAAGAATTGCAAAAATAATTTGAAAAGTGAATCAATAATATACTCTTTTATTTTTTTGTTTTCTGCTTTAAATTCAAACACTCAGCTTTAGCTAGCCATAATTTTCCAGTGATTGAGAAAGAAGAATTCATTAGCAAAAGGGGTTTTATGCATTCTTTGTTTAGATTTGGCTGCAACATTCTTCATTTTGACTTAGAGGACAAATTCCATTCAGTCCCTAAGTTTCAAATTGACGTGTTAGATATATTTTAATAGTTGTTTTGCCATTTTATATGGACATGAGTGTCTTTCATTAGCCTGACTTATTAGTTGATGAACATATAATTAAATGTGAGCAAAGATTTTAGGTTTATATTTTGCTCTTGAGTTATTTGATAATTTCCGTTATTTTAAGTAGAAATAATGATCCTGAGCAAACATTACTGAGTGAATATCAGGAGAAACCATGTGAAGAAATAGGTATTCAGTTGACAAAACATAGAAGCGGAATCCCGTTTAAGTTCCATCATCTTAGATTGTGAGGAGAGGGCCAAGGGTATGAAGAAATGTATGCAACACAATTAGATGGTCAAAGTCCTGGGAAATAGATTTTTTGAAATTATCGTCTGTACTGTTTTATCTTACTCTAACACAATCTCTGGTAAATTATTATTTTCAATAAAACTTCTCGGCATGAGTTAACACCATCTAAACATGTGTTACACAATATTTATATATAAAGCTGGACTTGTCAGGCATGCAAAAGCTAAAAATTAAAAAAAAAAAGTACTTCTGTGCTTTTATTAGAATGGCTTTAGTCCTTAATTTGTATTTCATAGAACCATAGATAAAAACCATAAAAATCCTAGGTAAAACTTTTGGCCTGGATTTCTCCTATTATTGGGTAACCCAATATTAGTTTAATTTTCCACATGTGGACTGTGGGGAAATTAATTGACTTTTCCAGTGTCACTTAGCTAGTAAATGATTAAAAAAAAAAAGATTGCTAGTAGCCAGGATTCTCAAGACAAGGATTTTTCCACTACACCATGCTGCCTCACTTTCTTGATGACATTTTCTTCCCATCCAGATACTGTTAGTAGAAAGAAAAGTCATGTTACCAATTTAATAAATCCAGTAATTAATATTTAAAAATGTAATGCTGTATTAGGTGGATAACCTCTAGCCACTGTAACCTAATTTCAACGTTTTGGTTTCTTAGCATAGAAAAATAAACTATCCTTTCTTATGTCATAGCCAATGTATCTTGGCAGCTGTCCTTCATTGTCAAATGATGATTTAGAGATACGTGCTCCTTTTATCTTTTGATGCTGCCTCCTTAAGCACACGGCTTCTTAGGTCCCCAAGGAAAAGGAGGACACTATGGGGGCCACTGTGCAGCCTTGAATGTGTGCATATCCTTTTTTGACCAAACCTAGTCTTATGACCCCATCTGAACGGCAAGAGAAGCTGGTAAATGTTAGGAAGCTACATGACGAGGTAGAGCGGATGTAATTAGGGAGCACCTAGGCCATCACTTCCATAGACCTTCCTTCTGGTTGCCAAATATTCATGTCATGTTTCCACTCCCTCATGAAAAAGGATTATTATTTTCCAAGAGAAATAACAAAAGTATTGCAGTCACTAGTTTCAGCTCAAGTCCATGATCACTGGTTATTTATTGTCCTCATCGAATGATAATGATGGTGAATCACCTATGAATCAGTTATCTGTATTTTACAAACAGCTCCCAACATACATATATACTCAATGTATAGGAGATGAGTAGGAAGAGGAAAACAACAGTAATATTCATGCTTGAAAAAAGAAAGAATCAGAAATACATGGAAATCAGAGGTGAAATCCTGCTGCACAAACATTATAAAGTTTCCCTAACATAGAGATCAGGGAGGATCCTTGAATAGGCTTTCACCCTGCTCCATGGAAGATCTTCTTTGTTCATGGTTCTCTCTGGTCTCTAGATGTGCTTTCTGGGAAGGTCTTCATTTTCTTTTATTCTCTTTGTCCACATTTAAATTGCCTATTTAGGGTTATATAGCCTTAAAATATTTTTTTCCTTTTTTGGGAAAATTATGGGAGCAAGAGTTGTTTTAAGTCTTAAATATTTTAAGGTTCATATTTCTGGTATCATGGTATTTTGAAACTACAGTTTTCAGAAAGCTTTATAGGATTCTGATCTCTTTGCTCCCTGATAGTCCATGTGTCTAAGGAAGTTCTTTCTTGGATGCCCTTGACTTTCTCTTCTCACATGTCTCTCTCTCAAGATTATATTGTCTTGGAAATTAGGCTGGAGGATTACATCCTTAACCTGATCTTTGTACAGAGATACTTTATTCAACTGAGATGTTTTATTCAGTGTCAGCTCTAAATCTCATATTTGCCTGGAGTGACTTTATACAAATGTAAATCTTTACTGCATCTTTGTTACTTAACACTTACATCAATGTCATGTATCCCATCATTTAGGGTTTAGAAGAAGCCAGACATTTCGTCCAATAAGCCTCCCAAAACAGATCTGCTTTTACGCTAGTTCCTGAGATTTTTATAACACTTTGCTGAATGTAGCCAATAATCATTAACATCCATTAAGTTTTGTTTTTCAGTCTGTTTAGAGTGCTGCCAGCCCAGCAGGCCCACTGTCAGCCTCTCAAGTTAATTCAATTAAAAAAAAAAATAGCTCTTTTGCCAAGAGTTTTGCCAAAACATCATATAGATAGATGGCTTCCTACTTTTGAAATTGATTTCCTCACCATCGATTGCCTAACACCTAAGCCAGATATTTTAGGTTTTTGTTATGGTAGCACAGGCTTTGGCTACCAATTCCTATATTTGAATAGTTGTAAAAGTTGGGGCGCAGTAAGGAAAATACACAACAGTAATTCTAACAAAGAATGTAATATGAACATTTATTTAATCATCTCTTGAAAGACTGAAAAAGTAAAAAACAAAACAAAACAGGTATACATGTTTAGTAATTGCAAGAAGTAACAAACACCCACACAGACAGCTAACAGTGGGAGGAGGCAGAAGTTATTGGAACCTAAGAGGTTGAAGGAGAGGTCCCTCAGAACTGCCCCTCAGACTTGGAGGAGGAATGCTTCTCAACTGATGCAGGGAACTTGAGCTTAGGGGAGAGGCTCTGAGGGTCTTAGACCTAGACCATGAAGGAGATGTTCTTCTCAGTCCTTACATATTTAAGTGGGAGGAAGGGGGGATGGTGTAATATGAATAGTTCCAGGAGTATGAAGAAAACGTAAAGACTGGACCCACCTTCCACTGCTGACTTAAAAAGTCATTTCTGAGATGACACTAGCAGAAACAGGGTAAGCAAGAAGTTAATCCATTTTCTCTCCCTGTCTTCTAGTTTTCATTAACCCTAGTATTGGCAGAACTTGACCAAGAGGTAATGTCAAAGGAGAAATCTGGTTTGAAAGCCCCTAGCTCCAGCATCTTAAAGTGGAATAGAGAAGAACTGATTTAGAGCTGAGTGGTATTAGCTTAGTAATCAGTATAAAAAAACAAGAATAGAATCTTGAACCAAATAAACTCAAAATTTTCAAAGGCTTAGCATGACAGAGTTTTCTGTTGCTCATGACTCATTCTGATAAAGGACGTTTGACTCTACAGCAGTGAATGCAGGGACCCCTGCTCCTTCCACCTCTTGGGGCTACTATCTTAAATAAAGGACATCTGAGTTTATCAGATATGGGAAAGAATATGAGTGGGTGACCATGAAAATATATGGTTTGGTTTAGAAGTGATATGTATCACTTCCACTCTGATGCCCTTGGCTGGAAATCAATGACATACCCTAGTATATCTGTCAGAATGATGGGAAATATAGTCTTCCTATACTACTAGGAGAAGGAAATGGAGAGCATTCATCCAGCCTCTACCACAAATGCATTTCTTTGAGAGGTAGCAGTTTTGTCCTACATTTCCATTTTGTATACCCATACTTTTTACTCCTCTGCTGTCATCCAGAGCAGCTGAGGCTTTCCTGTACAAATCATACCCCATCTAAAGATGATGATAATTAAGATGAGGAGGAGGAGGAGGCAGAAGGAGATGGCTGATTATTAAGTGTCCAGAAGCTTCTAAGTATTTTACACATATTCTCATTTTTAATACTCACAGGAATCTGATGAGGTGGGTATAATAGTTATCCTTATTTTATGGATGAGGAAACTGAGGCATAGAGAAATTTAAAAACCTACCCAAAGTGACATGGACAATATTGGTGAAACTAGGATTCCAGCAATCCAAGCAGTCTAAATCTGGTGGGCCACTCTATCATGTCACTATTTGAATTGTATACATTTAGCTAAACACAAAGACTTTGAATGAGATAATACGTTAGAGTGTGTCAAAGAAACAAAAAGCTTCTTATCTGTATAATCTCATGATTATATGGGATGGGTTATTCTCTGTTCTGTGCTGATGTATAAATACAGCCAATTGTATAGCCATTTTCACCACTGTGTCGTCAATAACTGACTTAAATGAAGAGAATAGAGTTTTCTAAAAAGCTATAAGGCAATTCAGGCTACCTGGTTTAAATTTTTTTTTATTTTAAATTAATTTATTTTTGAGACAGAGAGAGACAGAGCACAAGTGGGGGGAGGGGCAGAGAGAGAAGGAGACACAGAATCCCAAGGAGGCTCCAGGCTCCAAGCTGTCAGCACAGAGCCTGATGTGGGGCTTTAGCTCACGAGCAGTGAGATCATGACCTGAGCTGAACCCAGACGCTTAACCCACTGACCCACCCAGGCGCCCCAGGCTACCTGGTCTTAAATTCAGAATGTATTTATTTAGCTTAAATCTTTCAAATTGAATAAAGACATTGAGAGGTTTGAGAGATTATGCTTATCAAGCAACCATCTTCACAAGTGCACCCAAAGGATGGGAGAGCCCCTTGTATGACAGGTAGGGAAGAAATCTATCTTTTAAATTTGTTACAACAGTTTACATATTAAAAATAAAAACAAAACACCCAATACCGACTATACCCTTAAGCAATATCCTGAATCAAATCAGTTTCAATATTACATTTTAAAATGAGGGCAGAGGAGATCATAATAATCAGAAATAAGAAAGGGAACAATTTTATGAGGAACAGAATTGAGAAAAGTCTATGGAAGTCAAAATAGGGAGATCAAAAGTGTCATTTTAGATAGTCAGCAATGACTCCAACAAAAATTACTTTTGTCTAATCAGTGATGAGTCTTTGAGGCAATAAATGGACTATCGTTAGGTAGAGAAGAAGAACAAAGTGTGACTTTATATGTTTGATGAGGTGAATTGCCACTTCCAAACATGTATTCATCAGCTCAGGGCACATTTTGCATCCTTCTGCGTATGTGGTCCAGGATGAGGTGCCTGCGACTCTAGAATAGACTAAAAAGGAGGGACTAGATAAGTAAGCTTTCAAGGAGAAGTATGTAGTACGGATATAGACATTCAAATGAAAAAAAAAAAGATTTGCAATAAGATATATGCCTATAAAACTTTATAATTTCCAAAACAGTTTATTTGCATTGTTTCATTACAGCTCAAAACCATACTGAGATGAACATGATACAAATTTAATTATTCAAATAGGTAATGATATGGAGATGTTCTTAAGAGTTTTAGGTAATTCACTCCAAATCATAAGGCCACAGCTGTTCTAATTTCTAGATTATTTATATACCACACCCATTATGAGAAGTGGATACTATTGTTTGCGTTATACAAGTGAAAATACTCTAACTCAGAAAGGTTAAATAATTGCTTTCAGTAGCAAGTAAGACTGGAGAAATGGTGAATCTGATTTCTGTCTGATTTTAAACCATAGGGACACTTGTACTCCAATGTTTATAACAGCACTATCAACAATAGCCAAATTATGGAAAGAGCCTAAATGTCCATCAACTGACGAATGGATAAAGAAACTGTGGTTTATATACACAATGATATACTACTTGGCAATGAGAAAGAATGAAATATGGCCTTTTATAGCAACGTGGATGGAACTGGAGAGTGTTATGCTAAGTGAAATAAGTCATACAGAGAAACACAGATACCATATGTTTTCACTCTTATGTGGATCATGAGAAACTTAACAGAAGACCATGGGAGAGGGGAAGGAAAAAAAAAGTTAGAGAGGGAGAGTGCCAAACCATAAGAGACTCTTAAAAACTGAGAATAGACTGAGGGTTGATGGAGGGTGGGAGGGTGGGGAGGGTGGGTGATGGGTATTGAGGAGGGCACCTGTTGGGATGAACAATGGGTGTTGTATGGAAACCAATTTGACAATAAATTTCATATAAAAATAATAAAATAAAATAAATCTTAAGATTTTTCCCATTTGCCCTAAAGCTTCTCTAAGAATAAGACATAACTTACTGATAGTACACATTTAAAAAATCAAGTTGCAGCTCCTAGGGAAAGTACCTCCTTACGCAGTGGTAAGTGTTTATTAATAAAACATAGTTTAAGTTTAAGTCGCTCATGTTTCATTGTGTCATAATCTTTTATTTTCAAAATAGAACAGTTATTTTGAATGTTAGAGTTCCATAATTATTAGGCCTATGAAAAATCAGAAGTGAGAATATTGTACGTTTATTTTTACTTCTTTTAGAAGCATGTAAATGCGTTGTATGTTTTAGTTGAAGAATCATATCATTATCACCTTTTTGTTATTCTTATTGCTCATAGGCTCTACTGTTATTTCCCTGGTTTTATATTAAACTAGACCACTTGGATATTTGTGTAATATAGAAAAAAATCAGCACCTGAACTTGAGACTTTTTCATTTAGGATCCCATTCGTTATCAATGATGAATATTGACTTCCCCTGGGTATCATACAGAAAATGAATAAATGCATAGAATTTGTATAACTTTAATTACAAGTGTTCTCACCATTTAAATAAACAGTATCACAAAAGAGCAAAATTCGATGAAAACAAAGTAACTAAGTCAGGTATAGTTTTTGCTATAGATAGATGAGTATAACATTTTTTCCTTATTCTGTTCCAAAACTTGTAAAGATGAGGTGGAGTGGATATCATTTGCTATGCATAGCCATATCCAAGTCTAAGAGGTTGAAATTTTTGTGTTAAATTGTGTGCCTTCTATTCATAACATTCAGCAGTGGAATTGGTTGAGCTGGTTAGAGTATGTTGTGTTGAAACTAATATATAATATCTAATGACCAATTTGGGGTGAAGAATTACGTCCTTTTGATTATTGACCATAAAATTTGATCCAACTTGACTGTTTATGCACAGATGTTAACATATCAAACTGAGGGCGAAAGTAATCTTCTTCATCAATTAGTAATTGGGAGATTATGTTTATTGTGTAAATTAAGGAGGTGAGTATGAGTATTCATACATAAATATATGTATTCTTCATGGATCTATATTATACACCTAAAAGTTTCTTTTTCTAGATCTTTCCATGGCTAGCTTCTTCATTCGGGTCTTAGCATATCTATCCCAACAACCTTGATTAGAGTTGCTCCTACTCTCACACCCAGTTATGCCTCACCCATTTTTTATGTTAGTTCTTTTTTGCTTTTATACGCAGACTCCTCTTTACCTGAAAATATTTATATAAGTATGAATACATAGTGGCTTATTTTCTGTTTCTCTGCACTTGAATATAAGATGAAAAAGGGAAGATCTGTCTTATTTACCTCTGTACCTGGTTTTGGAACATAATAGGAACTTAATAAAATTTGTGGAATGGATAAACAGCTTGAGCAGAGGGCATGAGCTGAGTGAAAGCAACTTTTGTTTGTTTTTAAAGCTCTATTTAAGTGTAATATCTCATATATTAAATCCCTTATTCTTATTAGAAATGTCATATGCTTTAAGATATGGAAGAATTCATCTTAAAGATCAAAAAATTCTGAGATGGTTTCTATGACCACAATACATAGTTAAGTTTCAGAAACTAACATCATGATTATAAAAAATATATTCTCCTGAAATGAGATCTGCTTTCAGTGAAGAGTTAGTATGGGAGGTAGTTTGCTCAGTGCATAAGACTGTGAAATGCAAATTTGTCCTTATTAAGAAATCACACTTGGCAGTTAATGTTTGCCAGTCAGTGTCCTCTTTTCCCATTTGTGCCCATCACTCACTTTTAGTCCTATCAGACTAAGGGAAATCAGACATCTGCCTATAGAAAATGGATTGGTATTGCCCCACAAACATTACCTCTCTGAGAAACCAAATAAAAGGGAAATAGAAAGAGGAATTTGAGTATATTAGATTTCTCATTAAACCCACTGGCTTATTTTCAACAGGCTCACCCTTATGTCTCTAAGCAAGTGGGCCAGTTGTTTATTGTGCAGTGGTCTTTATGCATTCTGAAAATAAGTTATGTCAGGGCAGATAGAATTTGCAGAGTTTTTTCAACCTCACTGTCTTTTCCCTTTTAATTCTTTCTTATTTGATAATTTCTCAGTTATTGTTTTTAATTGCTATTACAAAGCCTTTACTAAGTACTGCCAAAGGCAATCGTGAATGAAATCTAAAATTTTATTAGAATAACTATAAAACACAAATGAGGGAAATTATATAAAGGACATTATGCCTTGCGAGAGCTTTGATTTTTGTAAGAAAGTAAAATCATTAAAAATATATCCCAGTGGTTGTTATGGAAACAGATTGAATTGAAGAATGCAAAGGGGGGAGACTGGTGCTTCAAACATCACACTAGGAAGAAAAATTACATTCACTGTGCAGCTGAAACTAGTGTGTTAACTTTAATTGTACAGTTACTGAACAGTGTCAAAACATAATCATTCACAATAGAAATAATTGATCTAAAAGCGCTCCTTACATGAAGAAATCTTTTCCTCCAAGGAGTAAATCACGAGATCGTGTTCACATCTGCTTGTTATCAAAATGTGTCACGTCTGTCACTTAATTTAGATATAAATTGTGAGCTCATCAGAATGAGGTTTAATTCCCAGTAGTTGTTGAATTCTCTCCGTATGGTATTTAGAACACACTGATTTTCAGATATTTTAATTTTATTATGTGAGGACCAATGAGCCAAGTTGCATATAACCAAATAGGAGAGGCCTCATGTGTGTGTGGAATTCAGGCACATTGTTTTTCTCCACTCACAAATGACACTGATGGCAAAGATTTCTTCTTTGTCCTTGATTTTGTAGGAATGTTTTGCGCTTTATAGAGGGGGAGCAGGTAGGATAAATTGACTTGATATTTGTCGGGTCAGCTTGTTTTTGTCTCACAAGAAAAATTGTACCTGGAAATAAGTGGAACATGTCAGAGTAAGACTGAAGATTCCAGAGCTATTTCTGTGCGATAGTCTTATTCAATATTATTCAAAAAACAAATAGAATAGAAGCCTTAGACGAATATATATCTCAAAATACAATAATTAATACTATAATAGCTTTTTAATACATATTCTATGCCAAAGGGTTTAGGTATGTATCTCAAAACTTCATGGTAATTCTGAAAGTAGGTTTAGCTGTTCCCATTACACAGACAGAGAAACTAAGGTTGAGAAGGATTAGAAAAGTGGCAGAGCAGGAATCTGGAGTTCTAAATGTTTCTGGTCCTCTCTGCTACTTCGTAGAGAATATTTTGTTCACATAAATATTTGACGGGAAGTTACATGATATAACATGACGATTCTTATCATAGAACAACTTCTCTTCTTAATCCACCATTATAGTTACTGCACTACCTAAAGAATGAATTGTTTGCTATCAAGTGTTGTCAATTGTTGACTTACAGTTTGGGGCTCCAGAGCTGTCTGTTATCATGGAACAAAACAGGGGTAAATGAATCACAGTAGAAATCAGTGATTCACAACTGTCTGAAGCACAGTAGTTGCTCAGTTTAGAAAATCTCTTCATTTATTCATTTAACTAGTCTCTAGTAAGAGTCAGATATGTACCACGCATTATACTATGCAATAATTATATACTATTGGGTGGAAAAAAGACACAGTGAATAAGCTCAAGAACCTAGTGAAGAAAGCCAGTAAATGCATAGGTCAAGAGTAGGATGGGGTATACACAGAGTGTTATAGGAGTCCTTAGATGGGTATCTAACCCAGCTGTGGAGGTTAGAGTGTTCCCCATAGACCACTAAGAGTTGGTGATAGAAAGAGGATGGTGGTGAGGAGAGGAGAGGAAGGGGCATTCCATGAGTCTATATAAACATTTATCACAGAAGAATTTAACCACTGTGTTCTGTTTACTTTTAAAGACGTATCAGCTATTTGGCATAATAAGTAAATAGAATCGTCTTTAAGAACGAAGTTAGAGGGGCGCCTGGGTGGCTCAGTCGGTTAAGCGTCCGACTTCAGCTCAGGTCACGATCTCGCGCTCCGTGAGTTCGTGCCCCGCGTCGGGCTCTGGGCTGCCGGCTCGGAGGCTGGAGCCTGCTTCCGATTCTGTGTCCCCCTCTCTCTCTGACCCTGCCCCGTCATGCTCTGTCTCTCTCTGTCTCAAAATTAAATAAACGTTAAAAAAAAAAAAAAAAAAAGAACGAAGTTAGAGAAGTACACTTAAAGATTGCACTTTCTGTGGGTAGTGGAATTAAACTAAATATTTTATATAATTTAGTCAGCATTAATATCCAACATGTAGTCTTTTTAAAAAAATTTTTTAAATGTTTAATTTTGAGAGAGACGCAGAGTGTGAGTAGGGGGAGTGGGAGGGGCGGAGAGAAATGGAGACACAGAATCTGAGGCAGGCTCCAGGCTCTGAGCCATCAGCACACAGCCCAAAGGGGCCTCGAAGTCACCAAACCAGGAGGTCATGACCTGAGCCAAAGTCAGATGCTTAATCGACTGAGCCACCCAGCCGCCCCCAACATGTAGTCTTACATATGTATTAGGCTCTTAGCAGCACTTCTAGTAATTTAGTGACCACATGAAGGGTAGGTTCCATTGAGAGAACAGTGACTCTTCCCAGTGAACCATGCAGAGGAGTCATGTGTCAAAACACATTCTCTGGGAGGGAAATATGTAGTGTAAATGTATATGGATTTGCTCACTTGGCAAAATATACAGTGGGAAAATAATACAACAAAAGTTAACATAGATTAGATACATACTATGTACCAGACATTGTTTTGAGTACCTGACATGTTAACAACTCATTTAATCCCCGCTACGGGACTGTATGAAATGTACAAAATCCCCATTTTGCAGAGGAAAGAGGTAACTTGCCAAGTTTACCCTGCTGGGAAATCTCATTTTAGAATACATGCTCGAATACACTTTGCTATGCTGCAAAGAATATACCCAGGAAAGATAAAAACACTGACTTTACTAGAAATAAGTTTAATTGAGATTCACATTTAAATCTGAATTTGTTGCACATTTTGTGGAATACATTGTATATATAGTGCATATATTGTATTACATTGTGTGTATTATATATATTGTGAATAGATTGTATATTATACTGTATATACATGTACACCTTGTGTATATATATAATAAATACACATTATGTATATTAATATATATTTTTAATTTCTCATAACAGCTCTATATATAGACATTATATTTCCCATATCACAGATAGGAAAACTTAGGTTTGGGGTAAATATTTGCCAAAGGGATTTGTCTGGATTGAAAATAGGTCAGTCTCGTGCATTTATATGGGAGTGGTAATCTCTTCTGAGATTTTTATTTGCACCTTTAAATGTTAAAGTGCAAATGAAATGCAGTTTTAAATAGTACTTTAAATGAATTTGGAGATGAAAAACCTACTTTCTGGGTTTATATTTGAAATAATTGATTGGTTGATTATCCCCTTGGATACTAATAATTATCAACTACATTTCTGGGGAAAGGCATAAGCTTGTTTAATATATTCTCTCGTGTTGGCTTAATTTGTTTTAACTATTTAGCACAATATCATCCAGTAAAATGTCTGTTCAACATATGAAGCAAATCCCTTAGGTTAAAAGCAACCTTTTAGTTGATGGCCTGTTAAATTATTTTTATATCACCATAGTAATTGTCAACTGTAATTATTAGGTGGAATAATTCATGACCACAGCCTTGTGACTCCACATTAGGAAACCAGCAACTCAAATGCAGATATGGGAACTTAGACACCTGGTTTCTATGTGTTCGATGCAGCCTACAGGAATAAAATTTAATTTAACGATCCAGTAATTCTTTAAAGATAAAAAATGAAATAGCTTTCACACTGCAGTTACCAACTTGTCAGCTTTCACAGATACATCATCACACCAACCAAATTTTATTACACATATTGTGATGAGACTGCAAACAAAAATTGGTTGTCTTGTTTTCATGGGTTGAAGTAATTTCACATATGGAAATTAGACAAACCGATGCTATTCAGTGTGCATGACATTGTTGATGTTGTTATTGCCCCTTCAGTATGTAAGAATGAACTTAAAATTAGTGCAATTCTATGCATAGTGTTTTATCAAAGCCCAGAACCCCATATTCACTATATTTTATGAAACGTCTTAGGATTAGGTCCACTGCCACTGGCCTATATTAATTCTTTTACAGAAACATGGTTAACACTTAGTGAAAAACGTTTAAGAAAACATGTTCGTTGACCTAGTGTTTACGCAATGTGTTTGCTAATCTTGGTACTACTATAATACATTGATTTTGCTACACATAAGTAAATGCAGGGCAAAGATAAAATAAGTCTGCTTCTCTATAAAAAAAATTGATTTTATGCTACCCTCTTATTTAAAAGGGACAAAGTGATGTTTTCTTATTAGATTAAAAATGTTTCTCTCAAATCATCTACTTTTCTTTAGTACTTGCTTTTCTATACAAATGTGTACTTCCCTTTCAGGGTAGTGATTTACCCCTTTGTCTTCTTGAGGTCCCAAAGAAGGATTACATAAATGTACAAATAAGAATAAAACCATGATGGTGAAAAAATATTTCAATAAATTTCAGAAATATGGAAATAATTTATTTCATTTCTGTATCAGTTTTGATAAGTGACATTTTTCTGGAAATGTGTCCATTTCATCCTACTAATAGTAGATTCTCAAACTTATTAGCATAAAATTGGTCATATTATCTTTTGAAGTTTATTTTTGGGAAAGAGAGAGAGCATGAGCAGGGGATTTTTGAGAAAGAGAGAGAGAAAGCATGAGCAGGGGAGGGGCAGAGAGAGAGGGAGAGAGAATCCTAATCAGGCTCCATGCTGTCATCACAGAACCCAGCATGGGGCTCTATCTCATGAACTATGAGATCATAACCCGAGCTGAAATCAAGAGTCAGCTGCTTCACTGACTGAGCCACCCAGGCAGCCCAGTCATACTATTTCATAATGCCTGTAAGATCTGTAATGATGCCTTCTTTTCCTCTCTGGTATTGATATTTTTGACTGGTCTCTTCTCCATGATATTTCTTGCTAGTTATAATGATCATATTTAAAAGAACAAATTTTATACTTTTTTCATTTTTTTCTATTGTATATTTTGTTCATTAACAACTCTATTGATAGATCTTTTTTTTTTTTTTTTTTTTTTCAACGTTTATTTATTTTTGGGACAGAGAGAGACAGAGCATGAAGGGGGGAGGGACAGAGAGAGAGGGAGACACAGAATCGGAAACAGGCTCCAGGCTCTGAGCCATCAGCCCAGAGCCTGACGCGGGGCTCGAACTCACGGACCGTGAGATCGTGACCTGGCTGAAGTCGGACGCTTAACCGACTGCGCCACCCAGGCGCCCCGATAGATCTTTTATTTAAAGTGTGCAATTCAACAATTTTTAGTGTATTTACAGAGATGTACAACCATCAGAACAGTCCAATTTTAGAACATTGTCAGCATCCTCAAAAGAAACTTTTACTTGTTAGCAGTCCATTAGCAGTCACTCACCAGCTGTCTCTTCAACCACCACCACCCCCATCCGCCCCCAGGCTTAGGCAGCTGCTAATCTACTTTTGTCTCTGGGTATCTCATACAAATGGAATTGTACGATATATGGCCTTTTGTGACTCATTTATTTTACTTAGCATGATGTGTTTGAGGTTTACCCATCTTGGAGCATGGATCAGTACTTCCTCTCTAGTGCCAAGTAGTATTCCATTATATGAACACACCAGATTTGGTTATTCATTCATCAGCTGATTTGGCCTGTTTCCACTTCTTGACTATTAGTGAATGATGCTGTTACGGGCATTCATGTACAAGTATTTATATGAGCATATATTTTCCTTTTCTTCATTAGATACTTGCAAGTACAATCAAGTGGTCATATGGCAACTGTATATTTAACAATTTGAGGAGCTGCCACAGTGTTTTCCATAGTGGCTGTACCATTTAAATTTTCACCAGGAATGTGTGAGCATTTCAGTTTCTGTCAATTCTCTCTAGCACTTGCTACTGTCTGTCTTTTTAATTATAACCATCCTAATGGGTATGATGTGGTCATTGTGATTTTTATTTTTAATTTGCCTAATGCCTAATGATGGTAAGCATGTTTTCAGGTGTTTATTTGCCACCCATATATCTTTGAAAAAATGTCTATTCAATTACCTTTTTATTACTGAATTGTCAGAGTTACTTATATGTTCTGGATACAATTCCCCTATTTTATATATATATGATATATATATATATATATATATATATCATATATATATATAAATCGTATATATATATGATATATCATATATCATATATATATAAATCATATATATATCATATATATATGATATATTAATGATTTATATATATATGATTTATATATACGATATATATATATATATGATTTATATATATGATATATATATATATGATTTTATACATGGAAATATTTGCAAATATATTCTCCCAGTATGTGAATTGTATTTTCACTTACTTGATGATGTTCTTTAAAGCACAAAAATATTTCGTTTTGTGAAATCCAACTTACCAATTTTCTCTTTTATTGCTTATGCTGTTATTGTTTCATCTAAGAAATCACTGCTTGACCAAAAATCACAAAGATGTACTCCTGTGTTTTCTTCTAAGAGTTTTATATTTTTAGTTCTTACATTTAGGTCTGTGAGCCACTTTGAGTTAATGTTTGCACATAGTGTGAAGGAGAGATCTATATTCATTCTTTTGAATGTGGGTATCCATGCAATCCAGTTATTTCTAGTACTATCTGCTATTTCTTACCACTAACTGCTAAGACTATTCTTTCCCTGTTCAGTTGTCTTGGCCCTTGTATATATTTTTTAAATTTAATTATTTTGTTCTTTTGATTTACTATTTTCTTACTTCTCTTTACTTTGGGTACAATTTGCTGTTCATTTTCTATTTTCTTGAGACAGATATTTAGATCACTGAATATCAACTTTTGCATTTTCTAATATAGACATTGCAAGGCTGTACATTTCCCCTTTAAATATAACCTTTTTAAAAATCACTTATGTGATACAGGAAATATATAATGTTTCACTCAAAACAGTTTTATACTTCTATTCAAATTTTTTAACCCATAGGATATTGGAAGTATATTTCTTTGCTTTCAAATTTTGGGGGGGATGTTTTCTAGTTATCATTTTATTGATTTCAATCTTTTGAAATTTGTTCAAATAGCTCTATATTCCACCAAATGGTAATTTTGGTAAATGTTCCAAGTTATTTGGAAAGAATGTGCATTTGCACTTGTCAGGTGCGGTGTTTTATAAAAATCCATTAGCTCAAGGTTGTCAGTCATGTTTTTCAAATAAATCTACATCCCTACTGATTTTTGTTTTGTTTGCTTGTTCTAGCAGTTTCCTGGAGGGATGTTAATATCTTCCACTATGATTGCAGGTTTATCTCTTTAATATTGCCAATTTTGCTTTATATGTTTTGAAGCTATGCTATTGGTTGTATAAAATTTCATTTTTATTTTCCTCACGTACTAAAATTTTGTGATTATAAAATGTTCTTCTTTGTTCATGTAACGATTCTTTCCTTAAAGTCTACTTTGATATTATTTTAGCTATACCAACTTTTTATTAGTTTTTGCATGCATCTTTTTTTTGCATTATTATTTTCATTTTTCTCTATCATTATATTTAAGTTGTACCCCTTTTTTTAAAGTTGATTTAAGTTTTTGACAGAGAGAGAGTGTGAGTGAGGGAGGGACAAAGAGAGAGGGGGGACAGAGGATCTGAAGCGGGCTTGGCACTGACAGCAGATAGCCTGATGGCAGGCTCAAACCCACAAACCATGAGATCATGACATGAGCTGAAATCAGACACTTAAGTGACTGAGCCACCCAGGCACCATGAACATAGGGTTCCCAGTGGTTCCCTTTGCTAGCTGTGGATATGGACCTGATGATGAAATCACAGTTCACTGTATTTTCCTTCTAATTGTTTCAGGGAAGTTTTGACTGATGTTGTACAAGGGTATTCACAATAAACGGAAACACATTATTCCCCAGTAATTGCCTCCATTTCCATTGAAGTCTCTGAATTATGTCCACGTTATTCAATTGTCTTTCTAAATAAAATAACATGTTCCATATCATGTTATTCTTTTTTCACATGAAAGTAGCCCAGGTCACCAGTCTGAAGTAAAAATAATAAATAATATTTTGGATCAAACTTTCAGCTGAGCTAGATGAAGGAAATTAAGTCAAATTTTTCATATTTGGGGAGTTTTTACTAGACCTTTCTATTTTACTAGACCTTTCTATGTCATTAGTTTTGCCAAATGACTTAAAATAATCATAAAACAACTTACTTTTTATGGCAGTGTACCATTAACTCATTTTATTCTGACATCAATTACATGTATTGTAGAAGACAGATATTATCACCTTCATTATACAAACAGGAGCTTGATTCAGGGTCACACAACTCATCAAGGACAAAATCAGCCCTGGAATCCTACAATCTTGACTTTCTACCTTGCTGAGTCCTAAATTCTTCTTCATTTTCATGAATTCTGTACCATTCTATATCTTTATGAAAAGAATTACAGTTTATCCACTTGCCCAAATTAGAAAGTACACTTTTTTTTCCTGTCACGTACCTCCAAGTCCTTAGCCAATGTCTTGATAAATCTATCTCAGATATGTCTTTTCAATTTGACCTTTTCTCAGTTCATGCCTCCATATCTGCTCTGTAATATTTCACTGGTCTCTTAATTTGTCTCCCTGCTTCCAGGTAATACTGTTTCTAAACTGTTTTGAACTTTGCTTGAAGGTTGTCTTTCCAAAGCATAAAAGGAACCCAGTGTTCTAAAACCATCAGTGGTTCAGTATTATCTATAACATGCTCAAAGCTTGTTAGTGTGGCTTATGAATGAGGACCCTCTCACTCAACCTCTGTATTTACAAACATGAATTTGTTAAGTGTTTCAGACTCTGCCACACCAAGAAATTGCCCTGAGACCTTTGATTTGGCAGTTTGGCATTTTATTTTCCTTTACTTCTGTTTGGATTTGGATTTAGTAAATAGCCTGACTTTGGACTTTAGACTTGGTTTTAACCTAGTAACTCCTTCGGGGGTTATGCCCAGAACAGAAAGTTCTAAGAACAGAAAATTCTGTTGAGACGATCTGGCTTTCGTTCCTTTTATCAGTCACGGTTCAACACAGGAAAAAAACAAACAAACAAACAAAAAAAAACCTACTCTAGGAGGTCAGCTAAGATGGGGATTAAGTTATTGGAAGGGCTGAGCTTCTTGGGAGTACTAGACTTATTTACTCTTTGGCTTACCGAGGAGAATGCTAAGTCTGAGATCATTATTTATCCTAGACCGTGGTGGGGCAAGAACCCACACGCACTATCACAACTATCTCTCCGCATCTACAAAACTAGTAACAGGTGCTTTACTGCTGCTGCTGAGGAAACTTAACATTTTCACAGCCTTGACTGAAAACAGCAACTGGCACACAAACACCAGAAAGGAGACTTCATTTCAACTTTTCTAAATCTCAAGACAGTATGTAATTGATGGACCTAATTTGCATGAGAACCCTAGCTGCACGAGAATCTGGGAAAAGCAGTTTTTAGCTTTCTAAATCTGGAAGGATGGAAGTAGAGAGGTTGGGTCAGCATCCTTCCAGCTCTAATTCCTGTACAGCACTCAACACATTCCCTTCCTCTCCTCTCTGGACTTTGTTTTAGGTATAGTCCAACTTGACGCATCAATTTGCTCTGATATAATATATATATATATATATATATATATATATATATATATATATATAAAATGATGAGCAGACAAAAGAAGAAGAAATATTCTAAGATGATCTCTAAAAACTTTGAGACTATCAGGCATTGTTAGATCCAGTCTGTAGCTCTCATCCAAACAGTAAAATAGGTAAAAAAAAAAAAAAAACACAAAAAACAAAAAACTGAAGCCAAATGTAAAATGAACCCCATTATGGAATTCTGAAACATTTTGCATTATACTTTTGGGGGCTTTAATTAAAATGTTCACAATATGAATTTACCCACAAAATTCTGACATTTTACCATTGCTCTAGGCTATAAACACCGTGCTTTAGAAACTAAGCCAAAAACTTGACTGACCAGATACAATCTATCTATTTGAAAAATTAGTTTCAGAAAATTAGGAAGCAGGCAAGGCCAAGTTATTAACCTGTCTGCTGGAAAAGGTGAGAAGGTTATCTCCTGTGTGTAGTGGGACCTGTGGTCCAATTGTTTATCTAATTAATTTACACACAAACATAGCTGTTCACATTCTCCTTGGTAGAGACCTGTAAGGAAAATTTGAAATTCATAATGGAAGTTTGCATTTCCAACAGCAATGCTGCCAGAAGGGGTGTTTGCAGACATAGAAGTTTGAGTTTTTGATATTGGTGTGTATGTGATCACCATCGAGTCCAGGGAGAAGGACAGTTTCTCTTCCTCCTTGCCACTACTCTGGGTCTGTGTGCACTCGTTAAACATCTAGGGGAGGGCCACTGTGTGGTACAGAAAGAGCAGTGAGAGTTGCACCTTCTCAGTATTGAAGTTTCTTGTCCTGTGGGTGATTTAAACTGGTGTGTATGAAAATATGTAAGTCAAAAGGGAAAGTTACAAATATACTAGTGACACAGATTATCTGTGGTAAATTCTATGAGATGATAGTCTAGCAGCTTGAATTCGGGTTTTTAGATTAACCAGAGCAGGTCGTCTGGTCTTTCTCTGCCTCTGTATTACAGAGTAAGGATGGAAAAATTCTCATCATCTGTTTTCAAAATTTGAGGATGTTTCACAAACTTTTTTGAGTGTCTCTGAGTGAAGTAAGTTCTTCAGAAATCTACGGCAGATAGGCACTGAGTAAGGAAATATTCATCTAATGGTCAGAAACACAGATAAAAAATGTATCTTCCTTTTTGACTGTTCTTTCCTCTTGCTTTTTGGGGTATGAAAGGGTTCTCACTGTGCTATCCAGCACCCCACATTCCAGAGTTGATTCAGCTGCTCAGCCTGCTGGTCAGGGGCCCCTTCCCCCAAATCTGTTCTTTGTTCCTCTCTCCTGAACCTGTGTGTTCAGCTGAACAGAATGACCTTAACAGGATGAGAAGCCCATGCTTTTGTTCTTCAGTCAGATACACAAGTAGCTGTATATTCCCTGTCTAGAACCATAAAGACTGTCTTCTGCTTTTGTTTAACAGGAAATTCAAGATGTGGAAATTATAAATATCTTTGATGAGTTTGCCTTTAAAAAAGTCTAGAACCAATAGCACTTGTTTTTTTTTTTTTTTTGATGTATTTTTTTTCCCAATGTATAACATAGATTCATGTAAACAGAATATCCACTGCTCATGACTAAGGGAGAAATTAAAATGGAGTTTTATTGTCCACAGTGAATTGTTTTACCAAATATTCTTTCCTTGTTAGATGTTTTTGAAGACTTATGTGCATAAACTGAATACTTACTTTTTCTATTTTCAATGTAAATACCCCTTATCTCTCTCTCTGGACATCAGTTTCACTTGCCTTACCAACAGAACTCTAAGCACATCAATAAGAAATGTTTTACTTTCTTAAAAATATTCATTTTAATCTCTTGAAATGTGCCTCCCTTTAGCTGAATTATTTAAAAGTCATGTTTATTTAAGAAAAATAGCCACAAGACAAAGTTCTGTAATGGGTGAAGCCTTGGAGTTTATTGAAAAATGAGAAAAATAAGAATGATAGAAAATGTAAAAGCAAGTATGAAAACCAGATGAATGTAAGACTCAATTATTTCTCATGCTTTATGTGACTCTTGTAGTATCATTCGAGATGCTTCTGTAAAGTTAAGAGCAATATTGAAGAAACAGGAACATTAAAAAAATAAACCAAAAGCCAAAGTTGTCAGTGGATATCAGGATCATCAGAAGTCTGTGTGGATGTGCCTGTGCCTGGGTGTGGCTTTTTGCTGGAGGCAGCACATCCATTGTTGTGCTTCGTCTCAGATCCTCCTAATCGACACCAGTGGCATGCATTCCAGTAAACACACTTACACCAGAGCCTGATTTTGGTTTAGATTTGTGTTTGTTTAGCTGTATTGGTTTAAATCTGCAGTCAAGAAAAAGGTCTTACTTTCATTGGCAACCTGTCTAATTGCATGGTTCATTGTATTTCAATTTTGCAGAATTGCAAAGAGGTTCAATTATGCATAGAGTTCATAGAATTAACAATATTACTTGTAACTTACAAAACATCCCTGAAGTATATCCACCATTAACTTCATTGGTTGGGACTAGTAGAAAGGAATTTCTCTGTTAAGCTATGTCCTATTAAATGCTAACCATGGGGCGCCTGGGTGGCTTAGTCGGTTAAGTGTCCGACTTCGGCTCAGGTCAAGATCTCGCGGTCCGTGAGTTCAAGCCCCGCATCAGGCTCTGGGCTGATGGCTCAGAGCCTGGAGCCTGCTTCTGATTCTGTGTCTCCCTCTCTCTTTGCCCCTCCCCAGTTCGTGCTCTGTCTCTCTCTGTCCCAAAAATAAATAAACGTTAAAAAAAAAAAAATTAAATGCTAACCATGTAACAAACATTGAGCTAAGCTGAGGGGCACTCTGCTTTTGTGAAACCTTTTGCCTTAAAGGAACTTAAAGTCTAAAAGGAAACATTTAATTCAATGTCAGAAATAATTCATTAATCAGTTTCAACCAACTTATTTATTCAGTGGATTTATAAATCATGTCAAAGTACAAATTTAATCCAGCTATTACACATTCATTTGACCTAGGTTTATATTTTTAATAATGTCCCTGATTAGAATAATCCCCTACAAAAGTGTCATATGTTGTAAAATTCAGCTAGTTTTTGATCCCTGAAATGGCTACTTGTGTCTCCCAAAGCGTTTCCTAATTCAATGGAGAAAAAGTCAATATATTGATCAAAAATCTGGTTATAGAAAGAGAACTGAAGCTCCATAAAGCATCAGTATGGCCAACAGAGGTTCAGAAGTAAACAGTTGTATACCAGTACCTATCTTGTATCCAGCCTAAGCTTAATAAATATAAGGAGACATTCATTACTATCTTCCTCTTAGAGCTGGTGTAAGAATGAATATAATATGAATGCTTTTAGTTTCCATTGGGAATGGCAGCAAAAAAAGAAAAAGATGTTTTTATTACTGATTCCCTTTTTGATTCGAAAAAAAAAATGAAAATGTTCATATTTTCTGTATGCACAGGGAACATAAGCTTACATCATCTTAGACTGTAAAACATATTTTTGTACTCATTAATTTTGCAGAAATAAGTGTGAGGAGCTCATAAACTGCACTCAGTTTTTCTTTGTGGGAGCTGGTGGAAAATACCTCAATATTGTCATCTGTAAGTTAGGTTTGCTAATATTATTTTTCTGTTGTGCCTCATTTGATCATGTTGTTATCTCTGTTGAGAGCAGCCCCATACACTTCCTGTCTGCTCCCTGAATTATCCATGGACTTACGGAGCTAAACGTAAATATTATATCCTCATAGCAGCCTTCTAGCCTTTGAAAGTAAGTTCTTTGTTATTCTGTCCAACACTTGTTGTTTCCTCATAGTGTTTATTATGTTTTCTAATTATTTAACCAACATGGTTATTTATTTATATTTGTCTTTTCCCCTGTGAACTCTATGAAACAGGGTATGTATTGGTTTTGCTAAATCTTGTACCCTAGTGCCTAATACAGCACATGTTTAGAATCTCAATAAAGATTTATTAAGCCTATAAATACCACTTGAATATTCGGTACAGTACAATGAAATGTATGTTTATGTACATCTTTAGGGTGCTTGTTTTCATAACTGTATAAACTTGGGGAATCACTTTATAAAATGTTTTTAAATTTTCCACCAAAAAGGGCAATCAAGAAGTAAAATTTCAGAAGTGAATTTTTTATATAATTAATTGTGATTTTTTTTTATGTTGCCTTTTTCCTAAACCAAAGAAAGATGAAATGTCTTCATTGATGCTTGTTAGACACTAACACCTTCCAAAGATATGTTTATAACTGTTGGATCCATAATGTACAAGTAAATTGCCACTGTCAGATTTAACTAAAAATTACAAATTGCACTACAACATTGTTACATTACTAGGCAATAAACTAGAGAAATTAAATAAGGTACAGTAATACATAAATTAGGTAGAGAATAAAATATTTCATCAGTTACTTTTAACATCTCATAAACCTTAATATTTGCCATTTATCGGTATTTGATATCTGTAAAAGTGTCATGACAAGCCAAAGGCCAAAGGGCAAAACATCCCCACTCACTGAGGATCGTCTCACAAAAGTAGTTTCACTCATATGTTATAAGACAATAGCCAGTTCACTCCCATGATCTCCACTGGAGGCGTATACTACATTCAACATCTGGATAGCCATTCATAATTAGCTCCAATAAAGCCTCTGCTCATACAGTAGGAGATGAAAGATGGATCACCAGGAGCTGATCCACATTATTATTTCACTGAAATTCCTAAATTAGTGATCAGACCTTAAGAGGAGGTTAATATTTTGGTGAGGAATAATTGATTTAAATGATCAATTATTGTGTAAATATGAAGTTCTATGTAGGCATTTATATTCATTCCAGATTTTATTTTATTTTTAATTTTTGTTTATTTTGAGACAGAGAGCATAAGTGGGGAGGGGCAGAGAGAGAAGGAGAGAGAGAATCCTAGGCAGGCTTTGTGCTGTCAGGGCCCAACACAGGGCTTGATCCCATGAACCATGAGCCTCAATCAAGAATTGGACACTTAACCAACTGAGCAACCCCAGCACCCATTCGCTACAGATTTTATAACTGAATAGTTTATAAGTTGAGAAAGGATAGATTGTGTTCAAAGATAACTCATTAACAGTAAAATCCTATATGAGTGAGAGGTGTTATACAAATAAATAATTTGGCACCTTCTTGAGAGGTAAAACCTCTACGTTAGATTACCAACTCCTCTCCATGACAAATGAGACTCAACAGGATAAGGTTCAGTATTGCTAAAAAGTGGAAAAAGAAAAGTACATCCAAATATACAGATGCTAAGAGCATATAGTACCAAAAGTGTATAGGCTCAGATGTTACTTTTTTCTCATACGACAAGTTTCAGCCTTTGACACCTAATTTAGGACAAGTGTTCATTGTACCAATCACAAGTCTTTGCTTAGTTCCTACTATGAACTTATTTGTAATTTAATACCAACTCTACATAATGATCTGACGGAATGACTGGACAAGAAAAAGTGCTAAATTAATATAGCAGAGAAGTTATCAGTGAGAGTTCCTGAACAGGAACAACAGAAGAGAAAAGAAACTTAGAGAAGTTCCTAGAGAAGACTGTCCTGAATGGGAAAAATGCCCTTTTCTCCAAGAAAGACCTATATGGAATCTTAATTTTAAAAGAGTAAGCATAGAACCTTAATTATATACATATATATATACATATATATAATACTTTCATTGTGTATATTTATACTTTTATATGTATTTACACTTTCATATATATATGAATTTATATATATAAATGTAAAAGAAATATATATTATCAATATAAAATCACAAAGGAAGGACAGAGAAAGACAAAGGCCATATGATTTCTTTATATGTAAAATCTAAAAAACAAAATGAACAAACAAAACAAAACAGAAACAGACTCATGGATACAGAAAACAAACTGGTGGTTGCCAGAGAGGAGGGTGGCAGCGGAGGGAATCAGAGTCGGTGAACTTGGTGAAGGGGATTAAGAGGTATAAACCTCTAGTCATAAAATAAATAAGTCATAGGGATGCAATGTACAGTATGATGAATATAGTCAGTGATACTGTAGTAACCTGGTGTAGTGGCAGAAGAATATCAAGGTATTCATTTAGTAATGTATAAAAATATTGAATCACTATGTTATATACCTGAAACTAATATAAGTATTTCAGTTGTAATTCAATTAAAACATGTATAAATAAAAATGATTTTATAAGTTTTAAATTTCTATAGAAAAGGGAATATAGTAATTAATGTTGTTTTCTCAATTTCTATTACTAAATCTTTAAAATAACTTAATATTAAATATTTCTTGGTTCAAAGTACATTGATTATATTTCATTAAATTTGGAAAACTGAAATATAATTTTCCTGGAGGCTTGACATTATTTGATCATCCTTATCATTCGTTTTCTCTAAGTTATATTATTTCAACAGACTTTAATTATCTCTCCTGATCATTCTACTTTGTAAATGTTTATTCTGTAGCAGTGATAATGGTAAAATAGTTGAATCATAATGGAAAATTATCAACCTAGTTAATCATCTAAGACTAATTTAATGACCACTGATACGGTTTTCAAAACAACGATGGTTTACATTTGATGATGACCTGGATCTGGCTGGGAAATTGTTTTTGCTGTAAAATTAGAAAAAGTAATAGCTCTCTTAAACCTCTACTATCCTAATACATACCTTTTATCTTTTATTAGACAAAATTCAAACAGTAATCAGAGCAGGGTGCTTAGAGTTTATTGGATTTGGCCGCAGATTCTGGGTCTCCCACTTATCAGTTGCCTGATCCAGGCCAACTTATCTTAAACTGTCTGATACTCAGTTTCTTCATCTGTAACATGAAAGCAATAATACTTTCCTTGTAGGGTAGCTGTGAGATCTTCTATACAATGCAGGTGGCAAATATTTAGCATCGTGATTTTTTTATGGTACAAACTCCAGACACCAGAATACTTCTGGAGGTCTAAATTAATATGGACATATGAAGGAAATTCTTCATCCCTTCCCTTACTCCTTGGTGGCCTAAAATTCTATCTATTTTGTAAGTGAGGAGGCATAAGACTAAAGAAAATAAAGTAAGACCAATATGTGTTATAGCAGCACAATGCATTTAACAGGAGGAAAGGACTATGAGTGGTTACAGTCATAGGGTACACAGTTTATAATAGGCTTTCTCCACCCAGATCCATGAATGGAACTCAGGGCACTAAAAATCACCTGATGTTTGAAATTCTGTGTGAAGTGTACTTTCCTGGAGGAAGGAAGGAGTCCCAAGTGCCATCATATTCTCAATGCCAGCTGTGACCTCCACACCTCAAACAACTGACTTAAAATCTAGCCCCTCTTCTTTCTTTGCCTTACTGTTTGAATAACTGGCAAATAAATAGATGGCAGGGCTGTTTTTAATAATCACATCTTCATTTTCCCAGTTGTGTATGCATGTTGCAGACAACAGAAATAATTACAAGGCAGGTGGCTTTTAGAATGTAAACTCGACAGAGAAGGAATGAACCTTCTTTGTGATAAAACAAAAACCATGTAATCCAATGCACAGAGTGGATGTTCATGATAAGAAATGCTAACCATTTGTCTGTCCAGTTGCATATTTCTTTAGAGTTCCAACTTAGAAATGAAACAACAAATGATTTGTACCTAAGAAGTTCAAAATTGAGAACATGGTTAAAAAAGACAGGGTAAATGAAAAGTAATTGAGTCTGCCAAGTTTATAAAAAATTATGCAGAGTTATGCTTTTATTAATTTTTTCTAATGACACTATGCTATAACCCCACCAGTGTCTTTGCATGTCTACTGGGAGTGGCAGTATGAGGTGGTGAAGCTATTGAGGGCATCTCGCTCTGTGCTTTCTTTTGCCAGAGGAATGTCTTTCATGAAACCAGAGGCACAGATGGTGCTTTCCCAAGGTGGGATTGTGACTGAATAGTTCTATTTTCTGAACTAGTAAAAGAGAAACTATTTTCTTCAGGGTCTTAGCAATCAGTCAGAGATTCAGAACTTCAAGTTGCAACCTTCCCCTTTTATGGTCTTTTGTCTACAGGGGACAGCTTTTCCTTGACTTGTTAACTTAGTCGCTTCTCAATTAAATTGGAAGAGAAGTGAAAACCTAGAGAAAACCTAAAGACTAATTAACGCAGCCACTTTCTAATCCTGCTAATGAAATTTTCATGATGAATTTTTAGGTTACCTTCTTGGAACTTTAAAATTTTTGTCCCATAGTGGTGGTTGATTTGCATCATAGTGTCAGTGATTTAACACAAATTTATCAGCCTGTATGATTGATATTATTTATATTTGTATGTTATTCTACAAATATTTATTGAATACCTACTATTGTCAACCCTATACTACACATCGCTTAGACATGATTCTTGGCTTTATGGTTTCGATGGAAAAGTAGCCACACACAAAATATGAAATTGAAATTTTGACGGAGTGCTGGGTGGCTCAATCAGTTGAGCCTCTGACTCTTGATTTCAGCTCAGGTCATGATCTCATGGTCGTGGGATCGAGCCCCAAGTTGGGCTCCATGCAGAGTGTGAAACCTGCTTAAAATTCGTTCTCCCTCTCCTTCTGCCCTCTCCCCCTACCCCAACTCTGTCTCTCTCTCTGATTAAAAAAAGAAAAGAAAGAAATTGTGATGCTAGAGAGGAGTTGTAATTGTGTAAAAGTGCATATAATTAGAAAGGGAGGCTGCCTGGAAGACACAATACTTGTGTGGGACCTGAAGGGTGAGAGTTCATTGAATGAAGAAGGAAGGAAAGCAGGGCCCAGACTGAGGAAACCACATGCAGGTGCCCATGGTAAAAAGATTATGGTGTGTGAAAACCTAGAAGGCCAGTGAGATTGGAGCAGAAAGAACTGGTCAGAGCCCTTACAAAATGAAGCTGGAGAGATTGAGCAGGACCATGCTGGACCATGTAGGCTAGGTTGATGACCTTTCTTTTTACTTAAGAGTCTAAAACATTTTAAGCATTAGGTGGCATAAAGACATTATACTTATACTTTAAAAAAGCTCTGCCTGCAGTGTGGAAGATGAAGTGTGACAAGAATAGATGGGGATAGACTACCTAGGAGGCTATTTCAGTGTTCCAGGAAAGAGATGATGCCAGCGTGGGCTGAAATTCATGGGAAGTGGTATTTAGGGGTAGAAAGAAGTGGATGTGTATGAAATTTATACAATCAACTTTATAGGATTCAGTGATGGGTTAAATGTGCAATGGGAGGGTGAGAAAGATGCAGCCTAGCCTTCCAGCTAGTAGAATTTGATGAATGTGTTCCTATTATTAGAAAACACAGGACAGAGTGGGTTTGGGTAGACTACAGGGAAGATAGTAAAATTCCTGTTAGCTATTATGAGTTTGAGAGCCTTTTGAATATCTAAAATGAGGTGTCAGTAGACTTTGAATGAAAGATTTGCAGCCTAAAGAGTGGTCTGAGTTAGAGATATATATTGGTATGTCATTGAATCTGTGAGCATGAACGATTTTCTCAGTGAGAAAGAATAAAAAGAGAAGAAAGAATGGCCTAGAATAGAGTCTGAGAAATTATAAATTACAACAGCCAGATAGTGAAGGATGAACCTGTAGAGGAGGCAGAGAAGGAGCAGCTGGAATTATAACAATTAGGCGAGGGTTGTGACGTGGAAGTTTATAAATGGGAATGCTTTGAAAGGATGGCTGAGGTTGGCATTAGAGAATGCTGGAGAGAGGGCAGATAAAAATGAAGAGTGTCTGTTGTCTTTGATGATGCACGTGTCAGCAATGGCCTTACCAAGAGCTTTTTAGTGGAGTGTTAGGAATTAAGCCAGATTGGCATGACCTGGAGAGTAAGGTAAGTGAGACGTAAGAAAATGGGGACAGTGGGTGCAGACAATTCCTTTGGAAAGTTTGTGAAGGAGAGAGAGCCTTAGCTGTAGTAGAATATAGGTAAGGTCAGTTTTATGTTTTTCCTTTTTTAATTATTTAGAAATATTTTTCTTTTTTTAATTTTTTTAGTGTTTTTATTTTATTTTTGAGAGATAGAGTGTGAGCAGGGGAGGAGCAGAGAGAGAGGAGACACAGAATCTGAAGCAAGCTTCAGGCTCTGAGCTGTTGGCACAGAGCCTGATGTAGAGCTCAAACTCTTGGACCATGAGATCATGACCTGAGCTGAAGTCAGATGCTTAACAGACTGAGCCACCCAGTCACCCCTATGTTTCCTCCCCCCCACCCTCCTTCTCCTCATCCTTCTTTTTGGCTGCACAGACTTATGCCTGTTTAAAAGAAGATGGGAAAATTTCAGGTGAGAGGAAAAGGCTGAATATAAAAGTCAACAAATAAATCATCTAGTTTCTGGTTTCCAGAAGGCAGAGGGAAAGAAAGTTGTAGCATAAGGAGAGGGAATGGCCTGAGTAGGCAAAAGTACAGGTTCTCCATTGTAACAGGAAGATGACAGAAAGGGTAGGTAGATACCTTTGCGGGTTGGTTTGTGTGATTGGTGTCATGAATATCAGCAGGGTTTGGGGAAGATGAAGAAATTTCTGTCTTGATATTTCTAGTTTCTTTATAAAGTAGGAGGTGAGATCATTTCTGAATATGAGGGATTTGGAGAGGTGGGAGGTTATCAGAGGTTTGATGAGATTTGAAAAGTTTTGAAATGGTTGTGGCAAATTCAAGAGAAAGTTTTCAGAGAGACAGAGTAAGGTTCACAGAACATATTTCAGGGCATTTTTGAGTTCGGTAATCATTAATTTATGATGGAATGAATCTGACCTATTGTGAAATTCTCAAGCAGCACTCTGCTGCTCAGGGTAAGCCATAGAGAACTCAGATGTACATTATTTCATTCAGACCTATAGTTCTACCATCAAGTGCAATGGAGAAAAAACAGTGGGGCAGGGACACCAGAAAGTATGTTATTAAAAATAATTTAAAAAGCCCTATAGATTATCAGCTTGATGTGAAGGGAAGTGAAGAATGTAGAGAGGACAAAGTAATGGCATGACCAAGAATGGTTTAAAGATGGTTGTAGTGGGCATGGTTAATTAATAAAGATGAATTTGGAAGTGCATTCATTAGAGATGATAGCAAGCCCAAGCTGTGACTCTAAGGTGGATGGCTGAAGTGGAAAAGGAAAGAAGAGCATTGGGGGAATGAAGAGAAGAACACTGGACAGAAGATGTCATGGTGATGACAGATCATTGGAGTGAATATTGTCATTAGATAAGTATCAGCCTCTGGGCCAGGAAAGAAAGCTGTAAGCCTGGTGCTGGAATCTTCAGTGAAAGAGGAGAAGTGAACAGGATGTCTGTGATGTTAACAATGAGAAGGTGGTCAATGTGATAGTTTGTGCTTTAGGAAGAGAAGAAACTATAAGGGAGCTCTAATGGGGAACAAGAAGAATGCCAATTTCTCTTCTTGACCATATAGTTCATGAGATAAAGAGAAAATAACCAACATTGCAGAACTGGTATCTTCAGAGGCAAACCAGATTCAGTTAATACATGGAAAGGATATGGGGGCTTTTCAGGTTTTACAGTGACATTTCCAGAGGGTGACAGGGAAGGATTTGTGAAGAAAGGAGAGGATTAATGGCTGAGTTGGAGACAAGGCCAGAGAAATCTGGGAACAATATACCTTACATGAAATGTTTCTTTCTTATCAAGAGGTGTCAGAAAAGGATTTTCTAACCAAAAATAAATATTAATTCACTTAGATTAGAAAAAACAAATATTATGACAAGCATCCCTTATATCTGTCAGGATTCATGAAATGTGGACAAAGGGATATTGTTAAAAAAAAAAAAACAACCCAGGATCAACTAGTAGGGAATAGTTTATTACCTTTCCTTTAAAAGAGGCAGATTAAAACATAACAATGAAAAAGGAAACAATTGAAATATTAGTAAATGAAGCAATGTAAAACTAATTATAACATCTAAGTAATAGTTTTATTATAGGTACTTTTTCCCGTTGGTTCCAAAAAGTATGTGAACCGTTGATAGAAATGCCACCAAGTCCTGACTGATGTGTACATTTTATTTTTGATTCAACTGAATGTGCATACTATATGGGATCTGTACTGTTAGACATATTCTTGAGTGCAACAGATGATAAGGAATAGTCTACAATTGTTGGAAAGTAGCTCCTTATAAAGAGTGAAGAGATACAGGGTAGGAACCATTTTACACCAAAGAAAGATGATGTGCTCTCTGAAATATGTTATTTATATATATGTATATGTGTGGTATGCATACACATATGGATACATGCATATACATGTGTGTGTATTTATATAAAACAGTGTGGTCAGTAGAGCAACCATAATTGAAGAGTCACAAAGTAATGGTTATATAACTGGGGAGACATTGTTTTGTTACAATTTTGAGTGAATTGTAATTGTTGAAGACATGTCTAGCATTGTTTTTCATCTTATGACTGTTTTAAATGTTTTCTGGCACTTGAAATCATGCAACTAATGTAAAACTGCTGAGAAAGTAATGGGCAAAAGCAAAGCATGGTATGGGGAATAAGTTTGAGGTCAGAAAGACCTGAGTTCTGCTCTATCTGTACCACTTAGTAGCAGTGAACCTTCATCGAGTTAGTTCCTGTGAACCTCAGTTTGTAAAATAGAGATTGTCCTGGCTGCTGAGAGGTTGCTGGGAGGGTTAGGTGAAATTCTGTAGATAGGGTGACAAAGTTCCTGACACGCAAGAGCTGCCCAGTAACCTCTCCTTGAGGTTGTGCAGGGTAGTCACTGGCCGTGGGCTTGGAAACCAGATACCAGATTCCAACCGTGCTACCTACTGGCTGTGTAACTTTGGCCAAGACACTTACCCTTCCTGCAATTTAGTGTTCTCATCTGTAAACAGACATAATAACACTACTTCTCTCCAAGGGCTGTTGTCAGAATTAAACATATTTATGTCTCTTTGAACACAGCCTGACGTGTAGTAAATATCCAATAAATATTTATTTGTGAAAATCTTATTAGAAGTAATTAATTATAAAATAGTATTAACTAATTAGAAATCTTTACTTATAGTATCATTAAGTACCTTTTGTCAAGGTATCCAATCAAGAAGGGGAAAATGTATGAAAGTAAAGACTTGTAGATGAACCATACATTATTTTTAAAAATCACACTAAGGTATTTTACTCATCTGATGTGGTCTCTATGCGTTTTGAAGATCAGAATAATTCATGCTAATGATCTGCCAAAAAGGACATAGGACTACATAAAAAATAATCCCCTGTTCATTGATCAGCCTCAGGTTTTACTCCCTTATCTCGGCCAATTTTTCAATGCCTTTGCAGCAGTGTAGATGTAATTACAAACATCTGGTCCCACTGACGTCTTCTTAGTTTTACAATGTTATTGCTCAAGCTCCAGACATTCTTTTTAGAAGCACCATTTTATTGTTCATTTAGTAGAAATGAGGCAACTCTGAGTGCAATATGGTTGCAGTGAAATAAGTAATTTCTGGCAACCCGTAGAGACGATGTTTACTACTTTGTTCTTGGTAAATACATGTGCATTTCCCTTGAACATACTACTTGCAGACAATATTTACTTTTTTCCAGCCACATAAAGGGTAAATGAAGGGAGATAAGATGACTGAAAAGGATGTATGCTATTTTTATTGTCATTCGGTTGGCTCGTTTCTTCAAATTTTCGCATTAATTATTAAGCAGATCATTCTCACAATTTTTCTATGAGGAAATGACTAGTACTTTTCTGGAGTGTCTCTTGCAATCTTCTGGTATCTTATACAATTTACATAGACCAGGCATAAAAATTATGAAGATTCTTGGAAGATTTTGGTAGCCCTAAGTAATTTGAGCTGTATGAAGAAAAAGGTCTAACTGAATGGAACACTAGAAGCACAAAAAGATCAACTGTGGCACAATGCAAAGAAGCTGGGCCATGGGGGCTGGTATGTGAGGGTTGGAATCTCAGCCATTTCACCAAGCAGATATGTAATCATTATTGAGGTATTCCCTTTCTCTCATCCTCTATAAAGTAGGGCTAATAATACCTGTCAAAGAGTTTTGCTAAGATTTAATGCCATCATGTGGATTATTCAGCCAGTACTGTGTGTTCCTCATAATAAATGCTGTGTTAAATTTCTTCCTTTCCTTATCGGTATGTACATGGTAGCACACAGTTTTACTCAACAGTTTTCTAGATCTGCCACAAAAGAAATTTCTTCAAAATTGTAATATGGTTTCTTAGATATTAAAGAAATAAAGACTGAGGCCACTTGACTTATAAATATGTCCATACATTCATTATCAGTAGGATCTCTGGGATTTTTTAAAGTCTTGATTTAAATAGAAAACTCATGGGGTGCCAGGGTGGCACAGTTAAGCATCTGACTCTTGGTTTTGGCTCGGGCCATGATCTTATGGTTCATGGGTTCGAGGCCCATATTGGGCTCTCTGCTGGCAATGCCAAGCCTACTTGGGATTCTCTCTCTCTCTCTCTCTCTCTCTCTCTCTCTCTCTCTCTCTCTCTCTCTCTCCTTCTTTCTCTGCCCCTCCCCCTTCTCAAAATAAATAAATAAACTTGAACAAAATGGAAAGTTCTTGATAACATGTTGTGATAAAAGTATACGAAGTTTTCTTATTGTTTTGAAGCAAAAGTATTAAAACGTATTCATATAAGATTTAAGGTAGGATGCCAACTTATACTTTATCTTAATAATGTTACCATTACTACTGTGCTTTCTGAATAAACAAGGCAGACATTTTCTTTATTCATGAGTATATCTGGTTAGCACCTGTGGCCTTTTCATTCCATCTTAATGCTTAAAAATGATGCTGACCATTTTTTCACATGGATACATTTACTCTAATTTCAAAAACTGGTAGAAAAACATCTACAAATTTTCAAACTTGTACAAACTTGCTGTATTTCTTATAACAAATTATGAAATTTTAAGAAGAGATACTGACATTTTATGCAGTTATAGAATTTTAAAATTATTTTGTTTGTGTGTGTGTGTGTGTGTGTGTGTGTGTAATGCCATTATCCCCAAATTCTATAGTGTTTGTGGATAGTTTTTTACAGAAAAGAAAACTAAAATAGAAAAAAAAATGATTTCCCCAAAGTCACATATATGTAAGTGTTTGATCCAGATAGATTCTAAGTTTTCTGTTAGTCCGTCTCTATTTCTATCGTGCTGCAGAGTTTCCTTCTAAATAACACGTAATTATGGCAAGCAATTTTATAGTCATATTAGAATGTTTTTTTTTTCAATTATGCTACTTACTAGCTATTGAGATGTTTGGTGCTTGCCATTACTTTACTCATTTTATAGGTTTATTTTTGGCTGAAACTGTTTAATAAAGTAATCTGAGTCTTGTATATCACAAAATTAAGTGAATGAAACTAATTTGTATATTAAAATATGAGTGAATATAATGCAATTTCAGTTTTGTTCTTGAATCTTTTTTAATTAAGTTTTTTAATTTTAATTCCAGTATAGTTAACATACAGTGTTTTATTCTTTAGTGTCTTTTTAAAAATATAATTGAACACAAGAAGCTTTGTAGAAGTCATATCTATATAATATTCTAGTATTGCATTCTGGTTGGGTTAGCTGTAATGCAAGCTATTCACTGTCCTAAGGAAATCTGAGGGCAGAATAATCTTATGAATAATAATGCTTATTTACAGATGATCAACCAGGATAATAAAGTAGTTTAACAGAATTGATGCAAGATATCAAACAATGTGAAAAGAAGCTGACAGAAGAGTCTGTGGGTAGAGTCAGTATTTTAGGGTCGGACAAATAGGGGTTTGAATTCCAGATCTTCCACCAATTACCTCTGGGCTGGGTGTAGTGAGGCTACTTACGCACTCAGATCCTTGCATTCCTCGTTTTTTGAACTCACTGAAAGGGGTGCTGCAGTAGCAGGTGCAGAAGTTTAGACATCAGTTTGACAGTGTTCCAGACTCCACTCTATCGATGACCAATCATGTCACTTCTAGCATGTGCTAAGTCTACAATCTCAAACCCTTAAACCTCTGAAATCCCAGTGATTGTAATAGTTCATTTGACTGCAATATACATCCTGTGCTGACATGAGCTATTTATAATCTTTACTTACCACAGTTAGTGTGAAGGGTCTATGTGTTGCTGGCATCACCCTATACTCTATTGTGATGTTATAAAATTTAGGATTCATGTATCATATTACCTCCTAAAATAAAATAAATAGTAAAGAGCTGAATTCCAAAACTCAGTTCCAACGTTTTTAAGCAGATCTGTGAACCTATATGCCTAATATCTCGAAACCTTCATCAGGTTCCTCATCTATGAAATGAGGATGAAAACCGTACCTGAATCACTAAAGAAGACTAAATGACATAAGGAAACTGTAAAAGTTCCTTTGTGTCCTTTCATTTTGCTTTAGTTTTTGTTTTCTGGCAAAGTCCCTTAACATGAGCTCTACCCTCTTAACAAATCTGTGAGTGCACAATACCTTACTGTTATCTATAGACACTATGTTGTACAGTGAATCTGACCTTCATCTTGTATAACTGTAATTTTATACCCAGAACCCGATTATCTTTGGATAGAAATTTGAATTTGCTATTTTTGTAAAAGAACATTGAAGGCAAAATCAAAAACAAAAACAACACAACAAAAAAACAAAACAACAAAACAACAACAACACATCATGGAAACGTTCAAAATATTGTTAGACACTTTTAAATTAAAAATACTGTTGAATTACAAACTATGGAAAGCACCATTATCCTTCTGAGCTAAGGATCGCTAAAGATCTTAAATCAGCCCGGAGAGGAGGCATTCTTAGACCTATATACTGAATTTTCCCTCCTCTTATCCTCTTCTTTTCCTCTGTTTTGTACAACTTCATCAACCTGATTTGTTTACCTCAAGAATGGAGTCCAGGCCCGGCAGGGCAGTTCTAAAGGCTGACTCTAAAAGGTTTAGTTGTTGGGGCGCCGAGGTTGGTTCAGTCAGTTAGGCGTCCGACTTTGGCTCAGGTCATGATCTCATGGCTTATGAGTTCGAGCCTCATGTTGGGCTCTTTGCTGACAGCTCAGAGCATGGAGCCCTCTTTGGATTCTGTGTCTCCCTCTCTCTCCCCTTCCCTCGCTCATGCGCTTGCTCTCTCTCTCTCTCTCTCTCTCTCTCAAAAGTAATAAGCATTAAAAAAGTTAATAAAATAAAAGGTTTAGTTGTTGATCCCCAGGACCTCTGTACCAGTCTTTCTCTGTACCCATCTTTCTCTGATGGGTTTTTGCTTAGAGTTTTCAATGGTACCATTTACAGAAAACCTTACCAAGAAAATTCAAAGACAGAAAAAAAGTGAAGTTTTGTAGAAGTTATTGAACTTGACAAAAATCTATAGTGTTACTTCTTTCTATTATTTCATTATTTACACAACACAAATCGGTCCTTAATACTTTAAAATTGTATGTTTATTGTAAAGTATTTTTTTATTTAGACCAAAAGCCAACCACATATATATCATATATGTATGTGTATTCAGCTTTTATATATGTATGCACTCACATAAAAATGTTATATAAAAGTAAACAAAAGAAAAAGGAATGGTATCTTTTGCTCATACTAATATCCTCTGCAGATACTATTCGCTTTGTGTAGTTTCGGCTTTCAGTATAAAATGTGACCTTTTCCTCTGTCTTATTCTGAAATCATGGAGAACTTTATAATAAGAGTGAACCAATAGCAATTTCACATTTTCAGTTCTTGTGGAAATTTCCTCTTACCAATGAAATGGGCAGAAATGGTATTTATGACTAAAGTGCGATTTTGAAATAAATAGGAAAAATGTGAAATATTACAGATGTCATTATAAAACGCAAATATCACAGCTGAGTGGATTAGCCATTGAGGTCTCAGCTGGGTTTTTCTTGAACCTATTACTTTATAAGGATAAACACTGGTAAGACGTTCTTCTTATTAATAGTGAGCCACTTTGCATAGCCTATGGCTATGTTAGTCTTCCACAAATCATGACTTATTTTTTAAGTTTGCCAGAGAATATTTTATTAATTGGCATAACAATAACAACACATTTTAAGTTTTAAATTTTAAATCATGTGTTTATTATTTACAGGCTAGGGATTAGGTAAAGTAAGACGGGGAAGGTAGAGCGAAGGCTGGGAATCAGTTGCAGAGGTGCAAGAAAAGAAGGAGGAAGGAGGGGGCTTGATGTGTTTTGGATGAGGTGGTAGACCTGGTGCTGGGTTTGAAGTCCCAACTCTGTAAAATGGGTGAAATAGTCTAATCTGATCTCCCCCCATCCAAGCAACATATCTCATTTCTCTCCTTAAGCACAAAAGTAGATGTAAAAGCATTTCCAGAGGCACCTGGGTGGCTCAGTTGCGCTCGACTCTTGATTTCAGCTCGGGTCATGATCACAGGGTTCTTGGGATCAAGCCCTGTGTCAGGCTCCGTGCTGTCAGTGCAGAGCCTGAATGGGGATTCTCTCTCCCTTTCTCTGTGCCCTTCCTGCTCACGCTACCTCTCTTCCCTTCAAAAATAAGATAAATAAACATTTAAGAAGTAAATAAAAGCATTTGCATCTCCCCTTCCTCTCACATTTCCGTTTCCAGATCCTGTGCCTTTCTCCTACTCATTTTACCAGTGGTATTGCTGACTCTGAAAAACATTTTTTTGTTAACCAATATCAAATCTCCAAAACATACATGGAAAAGACATTTTAATTGATACTTCAATTTGAAATTTCCTTTCAGCTGTAGCATTTCAAATGCAGGCTGCAGAACTTGTGCTAAACTAGGTCAATCAAGCTGGAGCAGGACTGCCAATTGTGTACTTGAATCAGAAAAGCTTATCTAGAAGAGCCAGGTAGTTACCATGGAGAAGGGACGTTCCAGGCAGCCTGTGATTAGTAAAATGGACATTTTATTGTCTGTGACCAGGAGTTGTTATTGGGTTTTGGTTAGCTGTGGTTTTTGTTGCAATTACACTGCCTAGTTGGAAAGAAACTAATGTCACTCAGTATCTGCATATAAGTATTTTTTTTTTCTTTCTCCCAAAATACTGCGTCGCAAAATAGCACAACAGGAAGCTTGTAGTGCAGGAAATGTGTGTAGGACTGAGAGGAGAATCCAGGGGAAGAGCTTGATTTTTACTATGATTTTACTGTGATATGCCTGTGACTAATGACTTCAGGGTCAATTCTGTAATTCAGAAGCAAAAGTTTTAAAAATGTTGTTATAAAAGTGTTAAACCTTTGCATATGATAATTTTACACTAAAAAATAATACTTGGAGAAATGCAGAAAAGCATAAAGAAGCAAATAAAAATTACCTATGATCTCACTACCCAGAGTTAAATACCATTAAATTTTGGATAAATCTATTTCCACTATTTGTTCTCTATCTCTTTTTAATATAGGTGAAATAATTCCATATGTAAAATACTATAATTTTCTTCTTTACATTGAAACAGCACCATTTTTATAACTTTACTAAAAATCATTAAAATTATTTCAATAGCTAAATATTCTTTTTTATTTAGTAAATAATATTTGTAAGATATAAATTAAATGAAGACTGTAAAAACTGCTTGGAAAAAGTACTAAATTGCTTCCAAAATAGCAGTTTACATATCTATAAAGTGTTTACAGATGCCTATTTCACATGTAAGTATGTGTCTATATATGTTGTAATATATACATAATACACAGCCTATAACCAAAAGCTGTGATTTATCTTTCACTTCTTTTTATCAATGATACATCTTTAAAATATTCGTTAACCATTTATGTTTACTCTTTGTGAACTGTCTATATATTTGACCCATTTTACTACTGGGAACATTATTGCTGTCTTTTATCAGTTTATATAAGCATTTTACATAGTACTTTCTTTGTGTAAATGGTAGCACCTGTTGTGCTGCGTTTCTTTTCTTCAATTACCTTTTTTAAGGATATTTGAGAAACTGAACTTCTTGTTATTTGTGTTTTTCCATTTTATCTAACATTTCTTTGTGTCATCTTCCATTTTTTACATTTTTTTAATATGAAATTTATTGTCAAATTGGTTTCCATACAACACCCAGTGCTCATCCCAACAGGTGCCCTCCTCAGTGCCCATCACCCACCCTCCCCTCCCTCCCACCCCCCATCAACCCTCAGTGTGTTCTCAGTTTTTAAGTCTCTTATGGTTTGGCTCCCTCCCTCTCTAACCTTTTTTTTTTTCCTCCCTCTCCCCAATGTCTTCTGTTAACTTTCTTAGGATCCACATAAGAGTGAAAACATATGGTATCTGTCTTTCTCTGTATGTCATCTTCCATTTTGAAGGTTAGAAAATTTTTTCACCCTGATATCTGTTAGATATATACCTTTTTGCTTTCTTTTAGATTTCATAGTATCTTTTTTCACATTTATCTCCTTAATCCACCTGGAATTTAGTTGGTTGAAGAATATTTTCTTAGCAGGATTTTTTGTGTGAGTGTGTGAGTGATCATAATGTTTTGGACCAATGTGAACAATTTACTGGTCTATAAAATTGGGAAGGGAAATACTGTCCCTGAAGAGAAGAGTAGTTGGGCCCAGATACCGGCATACTTCTACAATCTCTGCTCTCTGCACACTAGTTTCATTTTCTTTTTGCAGTGGACATATGGTAGCCACCCCTGTATATCCTCACAGTTTTGCCCCCAGACAGGAACTCCCTCCCTGCTAAAGCATTCTTAAGAAAGAATTCCAGTTGTCACCTCATGGGTCACATGTCTTCCCTGGATCCGAGCACTAAGATTAGCAATCCCCATGTGAGCCACATGTCTGGACGAGGAAGGGAGTAGTTACCCAAAAAAGAGGGTGCTGCAATTAACAGGAAAGGAAAAGGTGTTAGACGGACAAAAATGTACTGGGGCTCTGAGGTTGGAGTGAGACTTCCTTTTATAAAAGTGTTCTGTTTGAATTTGTTTCCCTATTTGGAGTTTGTGGAGTTTGCTAATTATGCTCTCATCACTCCTGCTCTTCCTACTCATCCGGAATGTGGAATCAACTGAGGAAAAAAACAAAACAAAACAAAACACTACATCACACACATGGCTATTAACACATTAATATATTGCTTGTAAAGCTGATTGGAGAAAATAACATGTCTACGGCCCAACAATTGTGTTTTTAATATAGAACTTCTAAATTGAACCTGTCTTTTCACACTCCAGGTGTGCCCCAGAAAGGGCAAAGCCTCCGGGTAAGCCTAGTACATGGATGGGCAGAAAATCCAATCATCTCCCCCAAGGCCAGGTGCTTTCAAGTTTGGAGGGGATTTTTCTTGCGCAAGTGAATACAGTGAAACTAGAATTAGGAGGGCCCCTGGAGAACACAGTATTTAAAGGGTTGGTAGATGAAGAATCCTCAAAGGGTCCTCCAGAAAAATGGGGTGAGGCATTTTGTTGGACCAGGTAAGAGAAAGACAAGCAAGGAGAGGCTTCTGCAGGCGGACCTTGTGTTTGTGTTAACACTGTGACCGGTATATCCACCCGCTGATCTTCATCACTCTTTCACTACACAGCAGCTAGTGTGGTGGCCTAGAATTTAGTAATGCTTAATTTCTTAATAAGCATGCTCTGGTTATTTCAAACCTGTGTCCTGATCAGCATAAAGAAAATTTGGGGCCTAATGACTTAACCCTAGAACCTGATGTCATCACATGTTGATTGTTCAATTAGGAAAATCTAATTGAGATTTGATATTAAACACTGGATTTTTTTTTTTCATGCTGCCACTGCTGGACAGTAAGACAAGCTAAACGTAATTGGGGCTCAAAAGTGCCATGGTAAATTGTGCTCTGCAACAACTTTTTTAGTTTAAGAATGTTCGAATTTATATCCTTTAGAAAGTGCATTTTTAATTTTTATTCATTATATGTTTGCTGAATCTTAAGGAGAGGTATGTATATATATGTGTGCATGGTATATGATATTTACAGAATCCCATCTTGCCTTCTTGGGTAAAGCAGGTAGCCAGTGTGTCCAGGCATAATCCCAAGGTGAAAAATGGGCTATTCAAAAATTGGAATCACTGAAATGTCCACAAGAGTTGTGTTTTTAAAGTGAGTAATTTAAAACACAAGAGACTAAGAGGCAATGAGAATTAGACATAGAGCTGGCCATGAAAGCAGTGCAGGAAGAAGACTAAAAGGGAAAACTTTGAAGAAAAATGATAAGGCGCAAATAAGTCATTTTTATTGTTTTAATGCACCAGCTAACAGGCATTGATGCAAACTCTGAATTTCCACTCTATGAATGTTATTTCATTATAGTTGTAGATCTCTGGGAGATAAAACTTCTTTTATTTTCTCATGAGAGGGTGCAAAGCAGGAAAATTTTAATTATTTGATTTAGCCTGGTGATTCTTGCTTAATTTAATTAAAAGTTTAATGAGTGACCACTGATTTTTCTTCTAGATATTTTCATATTCTTTTCATTCAACATTTCTGTTGAACTGTGGTTTTCAAACTTTAGTTTGTGCCAGAATCCCCTAGAGAGCTTGCTGTAATAGGCTTCTTGTTCCTGACTCTGGAGTCTCTAATTTGAGTAGGTCTGGTGTGGAACCAGAGAATTTGCGTTCCTATCAAGTTCCCAAGGTAACGCTGATGTTGCTGGTCTAAGAATGACACTTAGCCCTGACTATAGAGAATTGGCTGGGACTCAGAAATAGAGGTACTTGATGTACTTAGTTTTCAGATATTTCGATTCTTGTTCTGAAGTGAACCATGTCTCTGGATGTAGGCTGCTTAATATTGGAAATTTGCAGGACCTGTGGGAATAAAGTTTTATTAGTGAGTGAAGATGTCTATGAGTAGTGCTGTGTAGTGCTATAACAAAGGTTCTTTAAACATTTCATTTCACTATGATCTCAGTTTAACTCAAGAGCTACTTCTAAAAGATTATTTTTTCTCAATCAAGAGTGTACTTTAAGCACTAACAATCTAGAAAAGGAAGGACGTATTGGAAAGCACCATGGCAGGCATGCTTTCAGAAGCATGTTTTATGAATCAGCTGGTCTTTCACCTACAAAACTCAGATACTCACCCATTTGGTTTATAAGTGATTTCAAACAATCCTTCCAGGACAATTGCTTTCTTATATTTATATAAGAATGTACCTAGGGGTGCCTGGGTGGCTCAGTTGGGTAAGAGTCTGACTCTTGGTTTTGGCTCAGGTAATGATCTCATGCTTTCATGGGTTCTAGCCCCACATCGGGCTCTGTGCTGACGGCGCAGAGCCTGTTTGGGATTCTCTCTCTCTCTCTGTCTCTCCCTCTCTGCCTCTACACTGCTCACTCTCTCTCTCTCTCTTTCTCTCTCTCTCTCAAAACAAATAAAAACTTTAAATAAACTTTAAAAACAAAACGAAATGAAACAAAAACAAGAAGGTACCTATATAGAAATATTCTGCTAAAATACACTCTTGACTTTGCGATTAGGATTATTAAAGACTGAAATTACTTATTTTTCCCCTCTAACCCACAACCAATTGAAATGGAAAGATAAAAACAACAACAATAACAACAATGACAACAACACCATACACCATAGGGGATAACTGGCCTAAGCTTCATGTGAAAATGCCTATCACCTTTTACTAACAATAAAGCAATCTCAAGTTGTTGCTGTGCTTCAGCTGTATACAAAGTCTCACATGAAGGAGATTGTGATTGCAAAGCTAAAAGATATTTAGCACTTACTGGATCTAATTAAAATGCAAAGTTTAGAGACAACTATGAATTCAGTAGAGGGAATGAGTAGACTTTTCAAGTACATGTTTTACATTAAGAAAATATTATTTTTAAATATTCAAAAATAACTTTACTTCCCCGTGACATACAGTGATGAAGATCACTCCTACCAGAAATTGCAAATGTAGTATTTTAGCAAGAATTTAACAAGTTTAAATGTCTAGTGAATTAGAGGAAGCACATTAAAGTGAAGTTTAATGGGATGAGTCAGGTAGTAAAGAAGTGCTTCCTTTATTACTTGAATGTAACACAAGGAGTCACTTCTGCTATCTGACAGAGAAGTTCTAAATCAGTGTTAGGATGGTCAGGATAATGACATCCTATAATATTTCATTTATTGTGATTGGAACAAAACACATAGGCAGCCTTAACTGATTCAGTTTATCATTCCCACCAGAGGAAAAAAAAAAAACTAGATTTGTAAAATGTATCTTGCTTTTTATAAATAAAATGAGATCCTGATAGTAACATGTACACAGTTACCGAGTATAGGCCCTGGGGAAATCAAGTGAAATTGTGGTCCATGGTTTCCTCTCAAGAATTCAAATATCTAATATATGTTTAAAGTTATTATTGTTTTCCAATTTCTTATACTTCCTCTACAATATAAATAAATACTCTTAAAATACTCCTGTAAAATAGTGCAACTGCTAAACTATATGCTGAATACTTCACAGCAATTAAAAGAAAAAATAAAGAACACGTACATGTAGTAGCATGACTCTTAAACCCTAATGTTGAATAAAAGAAGCCAGACACAAAAAGCATATTCTTCGTTATTCTATTTGCATGAAGTTAAAGAACAAGCAAAATTAGTGGGATGTAATAGCGGTCTAGCTAGTAGTTACCTCTTGGGAGGAAATAGTGAACCTAGGGTGCTGAAAATGTTGTGTGTTTTGATTGTGGGTGCTGGCATGGGTATATACAAATGTACAATTGCATTGTGATTTGTATTTAGCATTATTAGTACACCTCCCTCACCAACTTTGTGTTACACCTTAGTAAAAAATAAAGTAAAAACACATCGCTGTAAGTAATTCAAGTTATTTCAGTAGCACAACTCAAAATATTTAAGTATAGCATCTTTTAAACAGAAAAAAATCAGAGTTTACTTACAGAATTTTGGGAAACTTGTATGTAGATGTCCAGGGACAGTTTCTTTCAGGAACTGAGTACGTGGAATATTACAATCTGCCCTCGTAGAAGCTTTTGGATGATTCCTAAGGGTCCATTTGAAATCCTTCCAAGATCAAAAAAATTCATGGATAGTCTGTGACTAAAAATTTAAGATTTATCCTTTATAAGTTCTGGGTAAAAGATTAGCTGAAATGTACAGAATTTTTGTTTGTTTGGCTTTCTTTAAAAACAAAGCACAATCTTTGTTTTCTAATTCTCAAGTGACATGGTGATGGTGTTAGAAAATCTCCAAGAATTGCCTATGGAAAGAATGTGAATGTTACAAACAGTCTTCTGTGAGTGCCAGTTATAGACATGAGCAATTTTAGCACCTGGTGTCCTCCCCCATGAGTATTCCAATTCATGGTACAGAGATAGTCTACCGGAGTTAAGAGCAAAATAATTGATTTCAGAGACATTTTGAACTTCTCAGTTATTATCTGTTTATTCGCTGCTGTGAAAGCTGGCCTTGTTCCCTGGAGTTTAGAGGTTGATAACATTTTGCCCAGTGTCTTTCCCCTGATAGAACATCTACAAAAAGATTTGCAATTTCCTTTTGCAATGATTCTAGATGTTGTGCAAAGTCTGAGGATTTCATTTTTGAAAAATCCATTTAAAAATGAAATCATGTCATAATAATTATTTAAAGCCTCAATACCTGATGGTACTTTGTTGTTTCTTGCTTAACTGCAATGAAAAGGAATTCAAATATATTTTACCATAAAATAAAGCCTAGAATTCTGTTTATATATCTTTTTATTATCACTAGAATTCTCTGTATAAGACTATTGAGAGGAGGTGGGAAAGAAGTGTTTTATATGACCCTTAATGCCTGTTAATTTGTATTTAACACATTGTGGTAAAAAGACAACACCCTTAGAAATTATGTGTTTGGTGTTTTAATAAAATAGAGTAAGAGGAAAAGACAGCATATGTGCCAATAAAACAAGAAAATATACCGGTGTACAATTACTAATAACAGTTTAAAACTTAAAACTAAAATAATGCAAATTTAAATTAAGACTGTTACATTTTTAAGTTGAATTCCTTGTCATTAAAGAATTAAATAGCAGTTAATGCCTCATTTTTAAGCACTGTAAAGACATTACACTGTAAAGACATTTCTTTTCCCTTCATCTACTTGAGAAACATCAAGTATTTATTTGTAGGTATGCTCATTTGTTTTTTATTATTAGGTTTTAGTTGACTTAAGGTTAATTACCTTTTTGTGTACTAGTTCCTTTTTGCCTAATTTAGCAAATAATAAGGTCTATTTCAGTTATTTGTGTCTTTTCAAATATTCTCAAACAGTATATTCACTTTTAGAAGGGTACACAACATTTTTACAAGCATGCTAGAAGATGTGGATTCTTTCATCAATAAAACTAAGAAATTGGGCCGCCTGGGTGGCTCAGTCGGTTGAGCGTCCGGCTTCGGCTCAGGTCACGATCTCACTACCTGTGAGTTCGAGCCCCGCATCGGTCTCTGTGCTGACAGCTCGGAGCCTGGAGCCTGATTTGGATTCTGTGTCTCCCTGTCTCTCTGCCCCTAACCCACTCACATTCTGTCTCTGTCTCTCTCAAAAATAAATAAATATTAAAAAAATTTTTTAAATAAATAAAACTAAGAAATTGAGGAACATCCAGAGACAGTGCTTTGTGACAATCATTCGAAATTATTAAGAATCTTTTTGAAGGAACACTTAGATGAGTGCTATCCCATAGAATTTCTGTGATGGAAATGTTCTGTCTGTACTATCCACAGAGGTAGCACTAGCCACGTGTAGCTATTGAGCCTGTGCAATGTGGCTAGTACAAACGAGAAACAAGAAACTATTTAATTTTATTTAATAAATGTAAATGTCATGTGGCTAATTGCTGTTGTATTGGGCAGTGCAGCTTTAGGCTTATAGAAATCAAGTAGAGGGCTTTGGTGAAGACAATGATAGCTACCTGGCAGTAAGTATCTCTGAGTAGATTAAATAACCTAAAATTGATGGGGTGCATATATCATGCCTGATACATACTAGATGTTGTACGTAAGTAATTTCCCTTCCTTTTCCCCATGTAGTTGAATACTTAGCCATTACTGCTGCTCCTAGAGACTTGCTGACCTTTCAGTACCTTTTGTAATTTATTTCCTGTTCTTCTAAAATTCTCTTTCTCCCCTCTCCCTCATCTCTCTTTCCTAATTTAACTAAACATCCACTTCACTTTAGTATGCTATTTCTCTTACTTCTGTTTCTACTTATCCACTGTTTTCTTTTCTCCTTCCCTTCATGCTAGAAAAGGCTATCCAACAATTACTTCTTTCCCAAAGTACTCTATTATAAGTGGAAGTATGACGGACCTGGGAATGAACTTGCTTGACTAGAATTTGGCACTGAACGCAGGGAGAACAAGTCTGACCTGAGAACATAAAACTATAACCCACATCTTGTTTGGCTCAGTAGTCCACCCTCTCAAACTGAGAATCAAATTTAACGTGATATTATGTTGGTAATGATCCTTAAGTGCAAATACATATCCATTCTTGAAGAATACACCTTCAGTTGAGGCCTCCAAGAACTTTCAAGTTAACATTCCAAGAAACATGAGCTTAGAGTTTAAAATTATACACAAGTACAAACACATAGCTCTCACATTAATGCAACCAAGAAATGACAAGAGACAGAAAAATGAGACCCATAAAATTAATATGTTAAAACTATCAGGCACAGAATATTAAATAACTGCATATGATGTGTTAAAAGAAGTGAAAAGAAACTAGAAATTATGGGTAAAAAGAATTTTTTTTAAATATCACCAGATTTAAAAAAAAAAACCACCAGGCTTAGAAAATCAAATGAAACTCTATAAATAAATAAATAAATAAATAAATAAATAAATAAATAAATAAATAAAGTTAAAAACTCAATGGGCAAGTTAAGAAACAGATTATGTAGCTCAAGAGATTACTTATTAAGCCTGGTACCCAAAATGCAGCACAGACAAAAATAAATGTAAATTTAAAAAGATAATCTAAACTGGGAATAATGTAACAATATCTGACATATGTATCTATCTTGAGTTCTGGTAGGAAATAATAAAGATAAAGGGGATGTAGCAATATTTGAATAAATGAATTTGGGAACCTGAAGAATTGTGTTTTTGAGTATAGCTGACACACAATGTGACATTATTTCAGATGTACAGCTTAGTGATTTGACGAGTTTATACATTATGCTATGTTCACAAGTATAGCTACCATCTGTCCCATTACATCAGTATTACGCTATCATTAATGTGTTCCTTATGTTTTGCTTTTTATTGCTGTGACTTGCTCATTCTGTAACTGGAAGCCTTTATCTTCTCCCATTCAACTACTTTTCCTAACCCCTCAGTTCCCACTCCTCTGGTAACCATCAGTTTGTTCTCTGTGTTTATAGATCTGATTCTGCTTTTTGTTTGTTTATTGATTTGTTTTAGATTCCATTTGAATGGAACCATATAGAATTTGTCTTCCTCAGCCTGGCTTACTTCACTTAGCATAATATTCTCTAGGTCCATCCATGTAGTCTCAAATGACAAGATCTCACTCTTTTTTTTTATTTCTGTGTAATACTCCATTATGTATATACACTACACTTACCTTATCTATTCTATTATGAATAATGCTGCAGTGAACGTGGGAGTGCAGATATATTTTTGAGTTAGTGTTTTTGGTTTTCCTGGGTAAATACTCAATAGTGGAATTATTGGAAATATGCTATTTTTTTAATCTTTGAGAAAATTCCATACTGTTTTCCACAAGGCCTGTAACAATTCATATTCCCACTAACCCAGTGTATAAGGGTTCCCTTTTCTCTGCATCCTCATCAGCACTTATTGTTTGCATATTCTTGATATTACCTGTTCTAACAGGTATGAGATATCTCATTGTGTTGTTGATTTGCATTTCTCTGATGATTCATGATGTTGAGCATTCTTTCATATATCTGTTGGCCATCCATATGTCTTCTTTTGAAAATTGTCTATTCAGGTCGTCTGCCCATTTTTTAATCAGATTGTTTGTGTTTTTGGTGTTGAGTTGTATGAATTCTTTATTTTGGATATTAACCCCTTATGGGATCATTTGCAAATGTCTTCTCCCATTCAATAAGTTGTCTTTTTGTTTTATGGATGGTTTCCTTTGCCCTGTGAAAGGTTTTTATTTTGATGTAGTCCCAGTAGTTTATTTTTGCTTTGTTTCCTTGCCTTAAGGAACATGCCTAGAAAAATGTTGCTATGGTGTCAGAAAAATTACTGCCTATGTAAAACTCTTCTTGGTGTTTTTGGTTTCAGGCCTCATATTTAGGCCCTTAATCCATTTGGGATTCATTTTTTTGTATGTATGGTGTTAGAAACTATTCCAGTTTCATTCTTTTGCATATAGCTGTCCAGTTTTTCCAGCACCATTTATTAAAAAGACTATCTTTTTCCTATTGTATATTCTTGTATCCTTTATAAATTGATCATGTAAATCAATCATAAATAAATTGATCTAAATTTATATCAGTATAAATTGATCATATGTATGTGGGTATTTCTGTGGTGTCCATCCTGTTCTATTGATCTACATATTTGATTTTGTGCCAGAACCATACTGTTTTGATTACTACAGCTTGTAATATATCTTGAAATCTCGGATTGTGATACCTGCAGCTATGTTCTTCTTTCTCAGAATGGCTTTGGCTATTCAAGGTTTTCCATGGTTCTACACAAATTTTAGTATTATTTTTTCTAGTTTTGTGAAAAATGCTGCTAGTATTTTGATAGGGATTTCATGGAATCTGTTGATTGCTTTGGGTAACGTTTGGGACATTTTGGCCATATGAATTATTCTAATTTGTGAACATGAAATATCTTTCCATTTATTTATGTCATTTTCAATTTCTTTCATCAGTGTTTTATAGTTTTCAAAGTACTGGTCTTTCACCTCTTTGGTTAAACTTATTCCTAGGTATTTTTTTTTTGGTGCAATTGCAAATAGTGTAGTGTTTTGTTTTTTTTTTTGTTTTTTTTGTTTTTTAATTTCTCTTTCTGCGACTTCATTGTTAATATATGGAAATGCTGCCAATTTCTGGGTATCGATTTTGTAGCCTGCCACCTTACTGAATTTGTTTATTACTTCTAGTAGTTTTTTAAGTGGAATCTTTAGGATTTTCCATGTGTAGTTTCATATCATCTTTGAATAGAGGCAGTTTAACTTCTTCCTTACCAGTATTTCTTTTTCATGTCTGATTGCTGTGGCTAGGACTTCTAGTACTATGTTGAACAAAAGTGTTAAAAAGTGACATCCTTGCCTTGTTTCTGACCTTAGAGATCAGTTTTTCATCATTGAGGTTGGTGTTAGCTATGGATTTTTCATACATGGCACTTATTATGTTGAGATATGTTCCCTCTAACTCCATTTTGTTGACAGTTTTTATCACTAATCCCAGATTAGGAAGTCATATCAAATAATCTCAAGTGGAATGAATACATACACACACACACATACACACACACACTCCATATCATAGTGAAGCTGAGTTGTACCAAAGACAGAAAGACCCTAAAAGAACATCCATAGAGAAAAGACAAATTGCGTATAAAATACCACAGACTTCCTGATAGTAAGGATGTAAACTTTTGAGCCATAGAAAAATATGCTCACTATATCAGGGAAAAAATATATATATACAACTCAGCAAATAAGAAATACATTTTGAGAGTAAAGGTTAAATAATGAAAAAGAGAAAAAGAAAAAACAGTTTACTACCAGCAGACCATTATGAAAGGAAATTCTAAGATATGCCTCTGACAATTGGAAAATAATCCTAAATAAGTATGAAATACAAGATAGAAAAGTGACTAAAAATTAAAATAATGATATCAATACCTAATTTGTAGAGTTAAGAAGAGGGAGACTCAACTTTTAGACAAAACTAGTATAAAAGTTTTGAGATGTGATCAGACTTAGTGCATTCTAAGGCCATTTGTTATTCAGGAGGAAGATAAATATATTGCTATACTTCATATTTTATTAAGTAGGAAAGTTAAAAGCTATAAAACCATCAAAAAGGTAAAAATCAAGCAGATAACTACCAAAATAGTGAAGGTAAAATAATAGAACAAGAAGAGTAACCCAAAACATATCCAGAAAAATGATGGGAATGAATTAAAAACATCACAATATCCACATAAGAGTGAAAACATATGGTATCTGTCTTTCTTTGTATGACTTATTTCACTTAGCATAACACTCTCCAGTTCCATCCACATTGCTACAAAAGGCCATACCATGGAGGGAGGGGAAGGAAAAAAAAAAGTTAGAGAGGGAGAGAGCCAAAGCATAAGAGACTCTTAAAAACTGAGAACAAACTGAGGGTTGATGGGGGGTGGGAGGGAGAGGAGGGTAAGTGATGGGCATTGAGGAGGGCACCTGTTGGGATGAGCACTGGGTGTTGTGTGGAAACCAATTTGACAATAAATTTCATATTAAAAAATAATAATAATAAAAACATCATAATAGATATAAATTAAATATTCTCACCAATTAAATGGAAAAGATTGTCAGACTTTATTTAAAAATAAATATAGTGAAGCTGTTTTTAAAAGCTGCACCTATAACTTAAATTCACAGAAAAGAAAAAAAAACAAACAAAGGATGGAAAGAGGTGTGTAAAGCTAATATTATCTCTTTACTCTTCCCCTGCTTCTGGCCAAAACAAAACAAAACAAAACAAAAAAACAAGAACTGATATGGTGGTAGTAATAGCAGAAATATGGGACTTTAAACTGAATATATTGCTAGAAATAAAGCCTGACTACATCCTAATAAAAGTTTCAATTTCCTAGGAGAATATGATAATTACAAATTTATATACATTAAATATCCTTCAAAACTTGACAGAATTACATGAAATAATTAATAAAGCTGCATCATAATGGAAAAAATTTAACACATTGTCAGTAAGTGATAGATCAAGGAAAAAAATTAGTGAAGTTACAAAAGATGCAAACAACATGATCTGATCATTTTAACAAGATTGCATTTTTATACCAATAAAATTAGTTAGAAAACGTTATTAATATGTATGGGAATTAATCCAACCAAAAGCGTGCAGCATCTATGCAGCAAACTTTTATTGAAAGACACTGAAAGAAGGTGTAAATCAATGTGATTGGATAGAAAAGAATCAATTTCACAAGCTGAGATTTTTATGAATTTGATTTGTAGATATAATTCAATTCCAACAAAGATTGATAAAATGAGTCCCAAATATATATGGAAAGAAGATAGGTGACAAATAGTCAAGACAGTTTGAAAGAAGAAAGAACAAGATGAAGGGCAGAATTTACAGTTTAAAAAAATGTTCTATTGTTAATTTTGGTGGTCGAGTTAAAACTGTTTTGTTTTTATCTTTTAACCCCCAAATTAGTTTATGTACATTTTATGTTCATGTGCTCTGTTACACATTAATTTTTTTAATTTATTTTTATTTTTTTCAATATATGAAATTTATTGTCATATTGGTTTCCATACAACACCCAGTGCTCATCCCAAAAGGTGCCCTCCTCAGTGCCCATCACCCACCCTCCCCTCCCTCCCACCCCCCATCAACCCTCAGTGTGTTCTCAGTTTTTAAGAGTCTCTTATGGTTTGGCTCTCCCCCACTCTAACCTCTTTTTTTTTTCCTTCCCCTCCTCCATGGGTTTCTGTTAAGTTTCTCAGGATCCACATAAGAGTGAAACGGGAACCCTCTTGCACTGTTGGTGGGAATGCAAATTGGTGCAGCCACTCTGGAAAACAGTGTGGAGGTTCCTCAAAAAATTAAAAATAGACCTACCCTATGACCCAGCAGTAGCACTGCTAGGAATTTACCCAAGAGATACAGGAGTGCTGATGCATAGGGGCACTTGTACCCCAATGTTTATAGCAGCACTCTCAACAATAGCCAAATTATGGAAAGAGCCTAAATGTCCATCAACTGATGAATGGATAAAGAAATTGTGGTTTATATACACACTGGAGTACTACGTGGCAATGAGAAAGAATGAAATATGGCCCTTTGTAGCAACGTGGATGGAACTGGAGAGTGTGATGCTAAGTGAAATAAGCCATACAGAGAAAGACAGATACCATATGGTTTCACATTAAGTTTTTTAACAGATACAGTATAAATCAGAGGCTTATGGCTTTGCAAGATGGACAACTAAAAACTAGGATATTTTACTGATATATAAATGGTAATCTTACTAATTGTTATTCACTTTTAAAAAATAAAATATATTTTAATATAAATGTAATGCTTGTATAATTTGGAAAACTTAGAAAGTACTCAAAATACACAGAAATGAATAAAATAAAAATCACCATGAGTTTTACTATCCAGTTTAAGTGCTGCGAATGTCTTCCTACTTATAGTTAATGCGTCCATCTGTTTGCGAATTTGTCTGTGAATTTTTATAGAATTACCATCCTATTATATATCCATTTGTGTTATGCTTTTAATTTACCATTACAAATTTATTATTTGATGTGTTAGCAATTTTTCATAACTATACCTTTTATTATGAAAAGTATAGTTGAAACTGATCTACTTGGTCAAACAATTCTTTGCAGCAATAGTAGTGTTTTAGAAATTCAAATTATGATTATATAGCCAAAAATATATATATAATGTGTACGGAGTATATATTTTCAATAATCTAAAAAAGGAGGGAGGAGGAAAACAGAGGAAATATCCATCTCATACACTGATGTCAGTCTGAATCACCAGTATTCTGAACCACAGCTGTTCATTCTTAAAATGAAGTCCAAAGGGTTTTCCTTCACAAAGCCTGTTCCCACTAGTTTGCATAATTGACACATTTATTTCAACAATTGCCAAGAGAGAAGATACAAAATTGAACCCAGTAGTATGGCCAAACACTATCTATACTGTCACTTCACTGTATCGCTAAAATCAAATTTACCTTCAAACCCAAGAAATATCTTGAGTGGTGTTTCAAGGGAGAAGAAGGAGATTTCCTAAAAGTTGAGAAATTCCTCCCTTGGCATCCATATGTTTTTACTCTGGCTGGTTGAGGAGAATTGCAGGCCTTGTGCTGATCTGCTCTCCAACAAGTGATTTTATAAACCCGGCAATGCTAGTAACACTTGAGACTTTTCTAAATGCTGTTTCAGTCTGTGGAATATATTCCTGTTGCTATCTAACAAGAGAGAATAGTAGGATGACATTTGCATTGCCATGGCAACTTACATCTCTAGATTGAGATGACATTTTTGCCTATTTAGTTCTACTTTTCATTTAGGGATAACATTTTTTTTCACTGCCTTTTAATTGAAAAAAAAAAAAAACAAGTGGGTGTGCATACAAAGCAAGAAACACTGAAATTTACTTAACATCTGCTGTATGTCAGACACTGAATCGAATTGTTTATGTACACCATTGCATACATCCTCTAAGAATTCTGGGAAGAAAGCCTCCGTTTAAAGACTTAGAGAAATGTCAGTACCTTGCTTTGCTTAAGGTCAGAAGTTATAAAGCAGTAGCACCAGGGACTATCAGAGCTCAGTCCTCGAATTCCTGGGCCCATGCTGTCTTCACTACCCCAAACCCCTCCATGCTTTCTTCCTGGATGTCTCACTGTCCCCTATAACTGACAACCACCACCTTGTGAAATACCAGTAAGTACATTGCAATATACATTTTTTTTAAAGCGTTGTGGTTCGTAGTGTTTAATTCTAAATTCCACATATAGAAAATTGCATCTAAATCAGGATTGACTGATTATGTTCTACTCTTCAGTTAAAATGGTTATTCAAATGTTTTAATTGCATTCCATGTGCATTAGAAGATGATACCAATTAAGTAGTTAGGATTAAGCTATACGTATGATGGGGATTTAGCTATGCACGATGAAAAAATTATATCTGTATTTTAGTATAATTTTACAGATATAGAATGTGAAATATGCGTTGCAAATATTAGATTATGATTTGTTGAACATAAGATATCTGTGTTGGACTATGTTGTGAATATGTTGATGAGAAGAGCAAAGTAACAAAAATGAGTTATATTTACAAGTCATTGAATTAAAATTAAGCTGACAATTCAATGCTTTGTAGAATCTTAATATTCTGTTTATTAAAAATTGGATATCATTTTCTATTCATTTCATTGTAGAACTTTGTTTTCTTCAGATAAAAGAATGTGAAGACTAATGCAAAGAGAAAATTCCTCCGTAATAGACTTTAGGAGATGTTTAAATAGTTTTGTGGAAATGATGTTGTTAATCTAAACGCATTGGTGGCAGATGCAGGAATGAAACCATGAACCTTCCGTTCATTGATCCTGTCTTTATGAAGCAGCAAGTGAAAGGAAGTATTTTGGTATCAAGGAAAAGGTGACATCATGGTACGACAGCATTTCTTTTTTCCCTCCAGCCAACAGAAAAAGTCTCAGAAACGGTTACTGTTTGGACAGTTGAGGGACGTGACCAGTGGAAAGCAGGAAAATATCCCCTCGAGTAATGTGGGCATAAAGGCACAGAGGAAGCCCTGGTGGCCTACTGGGCTCTGAAATCCAAGTGCACAGCAGAAGTGTGGGAGGGCAGGCACAGAGGAGTGCAGCACAGTGGGGTGAAACGTAATTGTGAGGACCCTGGAAGCCTGATTTGTTTGTAGACAGTCAGAAAGAAATCAGAGGAAAGAAACAAATAGATGTGAGGTTAAGTTGGAAAAATTACATTGGTTCCAAGGAGCCGGGGAGGGCTGCCTAGGTGAATAGATCTTCACAGTAATGAGGAGCGGAACTCTCTCCAGGAGCCAGTGTCTCAGCTCTCATTCTTCAGTCCCGTAATACCCACCCTTGTCAGTCAGAGGTGGTGTTTTGAACTGGTATGATGTCATATTTTAGCATAAAAACATTTTGATTGACAGATTATTCTGAAAAGTTCGTATGAATATGTATAATTTTCAGAGCACAAAAAACACTAAGATGTTATGAGTCTTATACATAATTACTTTTAAATGAAATTGTAGCACTCAAAATAATTTCAGTGTGATGTTCTTTTAGATTTCAATAATACCGTATGTGGGTTTGGTTTTTACATGGGACATATTATAATAGAAATCCATCTGCGATGGAATAAATGTAATAGTAGCATATAAAATGTGTAACAATGGCTATATATCTGCATGCTTGTCATGAGTCTCTAAATCAGAGTTAGTTCATTTTCAACTGGAAGAAGAAAACACATTCAAATATGCCTTAGTTCGAGTAGTGAGTAAATGTGCTCCTACCAAATTATTTTCTTTATTATGCCTTTGGAACTCTTAAGGTGCTGTGATTTTTACATTGTTAGTCAGAACTCGTTGGAATGGCCTCTCATGCTAAACCAAAAGCCAGTAAATGATTAATTTTCTCCCCCTTTTCAAAGATATATTAAGAGAAACTGACACCATGATAAGTATATTCATTGCAAGGAGATGTTAAGGAGAGACTCTTCCTGACATAAATACCGGCCTCTTGATCACATTCCTTGCATGCTAATAACCCCTTCAGCCAGGTCACTGCCCAGCAGCTGTAGAAATTGTTCCAACTCTTGTGCCATGCTGAGAAGTTCCCACCACTCATTCTCATTCCACTGCTGCCTGAGAAGATTCTCCCCTACCACACAAACACACACACACACACACACACACACACACACACACACAGACCCTAGCACTTTTGACCTAGTTTGGGGTAATCTGTGCTTTTAGAGGATGAAAACTTTATGCTCACACTGCACTTGCAAGGTCCAGACTCTTCCTTTCTCTGCGTCCATTTTCTAAGAAGTCTTCTTTCAATCTGTTAGTTTCTAGATAAGCGGAGTCTGATTTTCCTCTGAAGGGCAGGTGGATTTTATTTCAGGTCTTTGTAGAGCTAAAGAGACATTATTAGCATGTAAGTGAAATTTGCATAGACAGATGAAATATTCTGCCTTCTGAGACCTTATGGAAATCCTCCCTATTAATAGCTACATTAAATGGATGACATGGATTTTTATCACTTCAGCATCTTTCTTCTGTCAAGTGGTTAGTTTCTGTCCACGTCACTAAGTAATTTTAGCAAGCCACTACCATCTGTCTTTTTAAGACTAAGGGCATTTGATTTCATGAATAACAATAATAAGGGCTCATCTAACCTTTTTGGAAAGATTAAAACCATAGGAAAATACAGCACTATTAAGCTGCATGCTTCTTTTTAAATACCCTTATTAAATATGGTGAGCAAGTAATTACTATACATTTACTTCTCATATTTTTTAATATCACCAGGGCCCACGAATGCCAAGACCACAAGAGGCTACTGTAATCTCAGTTTATGAGAGGCTGCAATGAGAAAGTCTCTGAATAGGTATACATTAAAGGTGAAATATACATTCTGTAAGCTGAATCTCCAGACTTTACCTAGTTCAGTCTTCACTTGTGTCGCATTCAAAGAATAACAACCAGAAGTAAAAATAATAAATTTTTATTTGACTATCTCAAGGCAGAGAGATGGAGATTTAATATAAAACTCTATCACCATTTCTCAAGATCTTCCTCTTCTCATTCCTCCTGATCTCAAATAGCCCAAAGCCGCTCCAAAGACTCTCTTCGTAATTCATTTTTACTTCCGCGGCAAAATGATCTTCCACACTCAAGCCCTGTTGCTTTCCTACTCTTTCTGTCAGCCCCCACAACCCGTATCTTTTCTATTATCCTTATCAGGTAGATCAAATTAGCATCTCTGGCTCCTTTTTTTTTTTTTTTTAAGTGTTTCTCTGGGATTTGCCCACTAATCAAAATTCTCAAAACAAATCAGGCCCAGGAACCGACTCAGAAAGCAAATATCTTTGCTCCTTTTAAATTGGAACAAAAGGAAAAATTATGAATACTCATGTGTTAAAGATTTTTACTCTGTTTTGTATCCATCAACACACATATGCCAAAATGCTTCTCAGAAGCCAGTATTATGTTTCTGTAGTTTTAGTACCAACTGGAAGAAAGACATTCTCACATGGTATTAATGAACTGTTTAAATTGACTAAGGTGTGGATTTAAGCGACAATTTTACCATGAATTAAACTTTTGCCTGAGCTAATGATAAGCCTTTAGAAACTAGGTTGGATTTGGGGTACCTGGATGGCTCGTGATTTCTGCTCAGATCATGATCTCACGGTTCGTGAGTTGGAGCTCTGCATCACGCTCTGTGCTGATGGTGCAGAAACTGCTTGGGAATTTCTCTCCCTCTCTGTCTCTGCCCATCCCCTGCAGATACTACATAGGATCTTTGTCATTATCTGAACTTTGAGGAGGGACCTTATATACATAAATGCTAGAAAATATGTCTATGATGTTTCTAACATGTGTGAAAAAATTGGTCTTTGCTTAGATATGCCCTAAAACAAATGAAATGGATATCTGAGACATTGAGTTATGTGTATGGCTCACTGGAAAAATAACTAATAATAACAGTATTAATAATTTACCAAATACTTAGTTTGTAGCAGTTTTGTGTTTTTGTTGTTGTTGCTTTTGTTTTGTTTTGTTTGTTTGCTTTTTTGTGGGGGGTTTAAATGCATTAAACCATTTTGTTCTCTGGGATTTACAGGGACAAAATAACTTTTCTATTTTCATACAGCTAGCAAAAGGCAAAGCGAGAACCCAAATCCTATGTATAATTCTTAGTTAACTTTCTTGTAAGTGAATGACTGCCCCTAGCAGCCATTCCTTGGTTACACCTAACAAGTGCTATAATGAGGTCAATAACATGAAAGGCAATCAATAAAATATTTGAAAAGATGAAAATTCATCTCACCCTAAATATTTATCATGTACATTATTTTTTAAATTTTTTGTAATATTTTATTTATTTTTGAGAGAATTTTTTAAATTTTTTGTAATATTTTATTTATTTTTGAGAGAGAGGGAGAAAGAGAGGCAGACTGCTAGTGGGGGAGGGGAGAGAGAGGGAGACACAGAATCCAAAACAGGCTCCGGGCTCAGAGCTGTCAGCACAGAGCCTGACACCGGGCTCAAACTCACGAACCATGAGATCATGACCAGAGCCAAAGTCAGATGTTTAACCGACCTAGCCACCCAGGAGTCCCTTTAGCACTTACATTCTTTTTTATGTGTGATTATTGTTACTGAATTGATGCTCTTGAAACTCTTCAATGTTATATTATTGCCAAATTTTATAGATAAGATTTTTACTGTTATACTTACATAATTAGTTACTGTATTAAATAAAGCAGATGTAGCATTGAACTTTATAAAACTCTTAAATTTTTACCTAATACATAACCTTTTAAAAACATTTTTCCTGGGGTGCCTGGGTGGCTCAGTTGGTTAGGTGACTGACTTCAGCTCAGGTCATGATCTCACAGTTCGTGAGTTCGAGCCCTGCGTCAGGCTCTGTGCTGACAGCTCAGAGCCTGGAGCCTGCTTAAGATTCTGTGTCTCCCCCTTCCTCTACCCTTCCCCTGCTCACCCTCTGTGTCTGTCTCTCAGTAATAAATAAACGTTAAAAAAAATTAAAAGCATTTTTCCTTCAGGTTTTCCAATCAAGTTTCTACAAACCCATTATTCACAAATTTAAAAAGAGAGAGAGAGAAAGAGAGAGAAAGCTCAAGTACTATATTTTCCCCACATATTAAAACAATGAAAACTTTTCTCAATGGAACAATAAAAACTTTTCTCAAACTTTGTTTATGTGCATGTGTCAGAATCACTTGGCATACTTGTTAAAATGGCATTTTTATACCCCACCACATTTCTGCCAAATTTAGAAATACAAATATACAGATATAAGCAAGGAAGACCAAGAATCTGGATTTTGTCAAGTTCTGCAACCGATTCTGATATGCATGGAATTTGATAAGTGTTGCCTCAACTTTTTTCAATTTTTTTCAGTGTATAATTTTCTATTTTTCAGTATTTTACAGAAAGTGTTATAAGTCATTTTTAGTTCTATTGCACAGTATTTGCATGTTTAAAATATGAGGTACTGAGCAACAAAATAAAAAGTGAGTTTCCTATTAATCCCAAAGAATAAAGTAAAAATCCATGAATCTATACTGATATTAATAAATGTTTGAATAAATAAATGGGAGAAGAGAGGCAAATTATTTTGAATAAAAATTCCAAATTAAAAAGGCAGAAGGAATGAGAGAACACCCAGTAATAATTGCTGCACACAAGATTCACTGATAAATATTAAAATTAGTGGGGACAACTTTAAGGAGGAACAGTATATTTGCATAACCTGGAAGTATCTCCCCCCAAAATATCTGTTAATCATGTGGTGATTCTAACATATTTTCATTCTTTTATTCTGCTTCCTGCAGGAGGTGAAGCATAATTCCCCACCTCTGAAGTGCAGGCTGGATTTAGGGAAAAATACTCTGTGCAGAAATCATACCAAATTATCAAGGTTCATTAATATCAGTAGTAACAAGTATTGATATGTACCTCCTGATGTGATGCAATGAGAAAGGTACTTCACCTCTGTAGTGTTCTTGCCCCAAGTATGTAATCTTTTAGTCTAATAAGAAAAGATAAGACAAACCCAAATTGATGGGTATTCTACAAAATATCTAGCTAGTACTTTTCCAGAGTATCAAGATCATAAAAACAAAGAAATACTGAGAAACTTTGATCCATCAGAGGAGACTCAGGGAAATGAGTGAGGGCAATAAGGTCTTCCTGGTCAGATTGTACCATTGTCAATTCATTTTCATAAGTAAACTTAGATAAAATGTTAACATTAGGTTGAGCTAAGTCTATTATCTCTGTTAACCCTCTTGTACTATCTTTATATCCTAAAAGTATTAAAGAAGCAAAAAGGTTTTGAATATATAATATTTGTTCTCCAGAATGTTATTGGCAGCACCCATGATTTTATGAATACTAAATGCTGAATACTCTTTATTTTATATATTTACTATAGTGTCTTGCTGCTGCAGATGTTTAAAAGGCAATTAACAATTTCCATTATTTTATTATTCAACAATTATGTGAAAAAATATGTATCTGTAACTGTATACATTATATAGAATCGTATATGTACACATACACAGAGTGGGAGAGGGAGAGAGAGAGAGAGAGAGAGAGGGAAAATTTCTACTCCATTGTTATAATTAGTTTGAAGGGTCGTTGTAGGAATAATTCTCAGTGTCTAAATCTTCAAATATATCCCAAATCTAATCTGAATTTTAGCATACTTAAGAAATGTAATTCCCATGAAAGATTTAGAAATAATGTAATTTGAGAAGTAGAGGAGTGCTAGAGTGAATGTGTGAATCTCCTACTGCTGCTGTAATAAGTGACCACAGCTGTAGTGGTCATTTATTATCTTAAATTTCTGGAAGTCAGGAATCTTAAAATCAAGGTGTCATCAAGACTGAATTCCTTGGAGATGTCCTAGAGGAACATCGTTTTTTTGTTTGTTTGTTTGTTTGTTTGTTGCCTTTTCCAGCTCACAAGGGTCACCTGCATCCCTTGGCTCCAGGCCCCTCCCTCCGTTTTCAAAGCCAGCAGCATAGCATTTTGCCAGTTAATCTCCATCCCTTTTCCTCTCCCTCTCCTTTTCCTTCTCTCTCTCTTTTTTACCTTGCTTCCAGGATCATTTCTCTTTCTCTGACTCTGTCCCTCCTTCCTCTCTCCTATAAGGACTCTTTTGATTATATCGGCCCACCAAGATAATCCAGAATAATCTCAGCACCACAGAACCCTTAATTTAATCACATGTACAAAATCCTTTGGCTTGTATGGTAACATATTTACAGATGCTGGGTATTTGGATGTGGACATCTTTGGGGGGGGTGGCATTATTCTTTTGTCACGCTGACTTTGTTTTCTTTGACATTGATTAAATTGAGAGTAAACCTGTTACTTTTTAATTATTTGACTGTGGGAATATATTAGCTATTATTTGCCTTTATACAACCAAGTGTAAAAAATCAGAATCTTACTTTTACTCTTTATTTAACACCACTAACAAGGGAATATTATTCCTCCATGTATTCTCATGTTGTGTTTCATAAGTAAATTTTTTGAGAATGAAGAAAAAAGGCAGTGTCTTCATTTTGTTTTGGTTGTGAGAATAATAGAAGCATAATTTTAGATCAATATTTGACAATACCTCTATTCGGAGAGGCACCTTAACTATGATTGAGGATCAAGGTGTGAAATACCGGCTCCTTTAGATAAAATGTCTGTGACACATTTTGAATCAGAACAAGCTAGAGAAATGGACAAGTAAATTGGGGACATCTGTATGAGAAACTGTGGGGAAATTGTCAGGTATAAATTCATATAGTTGGGGGAACTAATGCCATTTATGCCATTTTTTCTATATGATAATGAAGAACCACAAGTTGGAACACTTAATTTGTAATCACGTTAAGTTCTGAAATCAGTGATTCTGATTCCTAGCAACACTAGACCTATCAACTCAGTGCAACTCAAATGTTAACTATTTTAGAGTGTCTTAGGACTGATTATTTCTCTAGGAATTCTCTTGTCACAATGTGGCTATGAACACATTTTTCCATTCTTCAGTCAGTATATTGGCTGGTACAAAAGGATGTTGATTGAGAGCAGGCAGTGTTTTACAAGAGTGAGGTTTGAGAGGCCTATAAGTCAGATAGAAATCTTTGCATGTGGGATTTGAATTTCTCAGTGAGTACTTGGGAGACTATGAATCACGAATATCTCAAGTGGAATATATCCTTGTGGGAATCATAGGTTTTCCAGGAAAGTTGCTGTTTGGGAAAGAAAGACCTAACTTGAAAATTAATCATGAGGAGAATATATCTATTAATTGCTTAGTACATTTTTATTTGCTATGCATATGCATCTATTTAATAATTACTGACCTCAGCAGTCCCTATGAATAGCAATGCCTCCTAGTTATTTTTCTGGAATGGAAGAGCCACATAGTAAGCAAATTATTGAAGACCATATGTCATGGCACAGTAGAAACTGAGCTTCCAGCTGAGTTTTCAGTATTTGACCTGGTAGAGGTATTCTGGTGTTCCGTGACAAATTTCTCCTGGAGCTCAAAAAAAAAGTTCAATGGACTCAGGATTCCTTGAAGCATAAAAATATTGGTCTGTCCATCAGATCATTTCTTCTAGCTTCTAAGAGTGTCAAACAGTACTCTAAATGAAAGAATTACAACAAGTGAAGGAATTTAGTCCTCTTATGGATATGGATTAGCTCATAGTATGATACCCAACAAAAGGAAATTTTTACTATGCCCTTTTGTCACTTCGGACAAAACATTTCAAGATATCTGAAATTTGGACCATAAATATTCATTTTACAAAAATGAAAAAAAAAATTAGTGAATATGAAATAGAATAGATATCCTCTTTACCAGCACAAGTAAGACCAGTCTTGGGTCATTGAAAAAGTTAGTTAAAAAAACAAAATTAAACAAATGCATGTTTATTTACTACCTTTTTAGATGACACATTTCTTTTAAATAGGGAACCACTAATTGGAGTTATTTGCCATCTTACATACACCACCTATGATTTGTAGTATGTAATTTTAGTTTATTTACATTGAATCAAGTGTTTAAAGACTTTGATTTACAGAAAAGCACCCTGAGATCCAAATTCTTTTAAATATTCAGATTATTTATAACACTGTTTATATTTTGTTCATATGCACCTTATTCAACAGTATTTTTAAAGTATTGACTAACCTTTTTTATATAGTTCCAAAAATAGATAGTTTTCATGTAAGCAACTCTTTTTATAGTAATATTAAATCAGTTTGCAGAATATTTTATTAAGTGATGTGACTGATGCTATCTTACAAATAACTACCTTTCTGCAAAATCACTTTTCTTCTGTATATGCAAGGCTCTCTTTTCAAATTTCCCTTCCAGTTAAAGATGATCATGTAAACAAGAATGTGAGAAAAAGAGCGTTAGTTACTTCCTCCTTTGGCCCATTAAACCTCCCAGGAAACTGGTTCTATGTCCTGTTTCACTTCTTGCAGACTTTACAACAATTACCAGAGCAATTTTCAAAGCCACATATTGAAAACAGAATATCTTCTCTCAGCCAAAGCATAAGAGACTGTTAAAAACTGAGAACAAACTGAGGGTTGATGGGGGGTGGGAGGGAGGGGAGGGTGGGTGATGGGTATTGAGGAGGGCACCTTTTGGGATGAGCACTGGGCGTTGTATGGAAACCAATTTGACAATAAATTTCATATATTAAAAAAAATAAAAAAATAAAAAAATAAAATGAGGATAGCAATGCTTCCTATCTCAAAAAAAAAAAAAAAAAAAGAATATCTTCTCTCTTTGCCTGGGTCCCCAGAGACCTCATGGAGAAGTACATCCTCTCAATTGGGACTGTCCACCCTAGAGAATGAGAAACAAACTTCTGCCGGTTTGAACCATTTTATTTTCATCAATTATAACACAGAAATTAATGTCTTGAGTTGACATTACAATAACAAAAAAAGTTAAAATATATATCATTAAGATGGTGGTCATGCAGTAAGCTGCAACCAGCAAGCAGACACTGCAAACTGGAAAGCTATAAACAGTGCTGTACCAGGGCAAAATATTTGGTGGAACTAGACCTACGGTATCTAGAAGGACATAGCAAGTGCCAACCAAGCCCTTAGTTCTAGGAAAAATAGTTGGAAAGAGCTAGAATGGTAGTACATGTGGGCTGCTGCTCCATGCTGTAAACAAAATATTACAAGAAACAGACCAGCTTTGCCTAGTTTGCAGGCAAACAAAAAGATTAGAGAGAGTTCATAAATACAGAGCCAGGAAGTTTCAGAAAAACCAATAGCTCCTATACCTCAAATAAGTTGTTGTACAAGAATCTTTTAAATGCCCTCTTCACAATTTGATATTTTCCTACCATTTGCCTACAAGTAAGAGCTCCAACTTTTCAAAACGAAGAAAATAAAAATTTTAGAAGTCTACATTCCCCACCTCTTTTGCAGCTAAGGTGAAGACTGATGATTCAGGGCCAGGGCCAGGACTTGAGTAAGGAAACCAAAGCCCCCAAGCTGCACAATTTAAGGACACACTCACTCTCAAGTGCTTTTCCTGCATAGGGATGACTCTGAGAGCGAGCACCCCCTTCATTTTTATACCCCAACTGCCTCCTGTCTCACCCTCATCCATCCTTGGTTCTATCCCTTATATGTATCCCCTGAGACATTGCTTCAGAAGTAGTGTGAGCTAACTAGGAGATATGGCTGGTGGAGGTGGGAGCAGAGGCAGTGTGTTTTCTGGATACAGCATTGGGACAGGTTTCTCATCACAGCCTAGGAAATATGATCTTAGTTCAGGCAAGTCTACAGCTCACTTGTCCTACTGATTATATGTTGTGGTTCTAGAAGCTGTCTTATAAACGTGGCCTAAAGCTATGGATCACATATAGCCCAAGGATTCTGTGACCTACATAGTATGTTATGTTAAATCCTTCCCTGTTTCAGCCAGATGGAATAGGTTCTGCTGTATAAAATTTAGAATTCTGATAATCAGAAATTTTGCTTTTTCCTACTTGTGTGATCTTCGAGGTTACTTTACTCTGAGCTTAGATTTTATTACCTGTGAAAGGGGTAATAATAATTTGTACATCATGGATGTAGGGGGGAAAATATATTTTTCCTCTACCATTTTAAGTTCTTTGCTAGGGCCCCATAACGAAAGAGAGATTAACCAGAGAAAAGCTTACTAATTTATTTAATACAAGTTTTACATGGCATGAGAGGAAATGCAGACTTGAAGAATTGCTTAAACCTGCAAGAAGTGATGAAGAGTGGAAAGTTATTGGAAAATAACTTTTCCCGTATGAAAACAAGAGTATGAGCTAAGTGTAGTATCTGTGGCAGTAAGGCCTATTTGTTCAGATTCTTGTAGGGGGTTTGGAGATAAGAATGTTATTTTTTAATTTTTTCCAGGTATAAGGAGGGCACCTCTCACATGAGGGTTTTATAACCATCATGGAAAAGTGAGAAAGTCTTTCCTGCACATGCTGATTCTTAAATTCCTTCAGCTTAAAATATATTTTTTTTTTATTTTAAAAAATTTTTTTTTCAACTTTTTTTTTTTTTTTAATTTATTTTTGGGACAGAGAGAGACAGAGCATGAACGGGGGAGGGGCAGAGAGAGAGGGAGACACAGAATCGGAAACAGGCTCCAGGCTCCAAGCCATCAGCCCAGAGCCCGACGCGGGGCTCGAACTCACGGACCGCGAGATCGTGACCTGGCTGAAGTCGGACGCTTAACCGACTGCGCCACCCAGGCGTCCCAAGCTTAAAATATTTAATCTGTTGAAGTGTTATATTTGGGGGGAGCATGTCCTAAACTCCATCATAGGCTAATTTTGAAAATTAAACATTATCTATATAATAACACAGTGCAAGGCATCTATCAGATAATTAAGAGACTATATTTTATTAACATTATTTATTGGTTAAGGAATTTAAGTCATCCATACTTCTGATCTTTCTTTACCTCTAAATAGAAGTGGCCAATGTAACTTCCCTTGTTCTTTTTGTCCCTGGTTTTGCCTTATGCTATTATTTTAACAATCTGGGACTCTATTCTATTATTTTTATCCTCACCTACATTTTTTGTATTGATACTGGGCACCTCCGTTCCAATGAGATTCAAATGCTGTATGTTCCTTGCAGGCCTATGGGAGACTGGAATCCTAAATCCTAGTCCTCATACTTCCTAGTCTTTCTCGCTGATGCCATTAAAAGCTTGCTGGTCTTCACAGCATGTCCTTGCATCCATACTCTCCATCCCTGTGAATATACACCTGCTTACCCATGACTGTTTGCAAGACCTTCCCAATACTGACTCTGTCTTAATCACCATATGCTGCCTGTTGCTATGTTGCTGGATATTGTCAACCTGCCTTAGCACTTTTTCCATTGCTTCCTGGTTGACATACCCTGAACACCTACCTCATCCCAGAGGGTTTATCATATCTTGGAATCAGAATGCTTGTGGATTTTTTCCTACCTAATTTCTATCATTGTCAAGAATTGTCCTAATACCAAAACTATTCTGTTCTAATTCTAATTTAGAACAAAATGTTTTTTCCCATTTAAACTGAGTGAAACATGATAGTTTTCTGCATGACACAATGGAAGAGCACTTTCCCTTAAAGTTTGAAAATACTTATTCTAGATATTTGAGTACATGTACCAAGAAACTATAGTGTGATATGACAGTCCTTATTGTATTTAATGGTTTAATCTTAAGGCGAACATCATAGAAGCAGCTCTGAGGAACAGTTGTATCAGATGTTAGTCTGAACGAAGCACTGACTTTATCCCATTTTACTTGTGTAAGAACTGAAGAAAACACTGGAATACAACAGACAGGTTTTTTTTTTTTTAGATTAATGATAATATGAATACCTTGCCTTTGTAAAGTTCTCTGGCATGGGTTCAATAATAAGTAGCTATGATGACTCCAGATTTGGACTTATTTTGTCTTTGGCCCTATTATAGGACATGTTTTCTTTCTTTCTTTCTTTCTTTTTTTCTTATCTCTTCTTCTTTCCATTCTTTTTGTCCTTTACTCCTGCTGCAGAAAACACTGAATCTTTGCAAGACGACCTGTGATAATTCATTACACTCAACCCAATTCCTGCTCAGTATCTCCCTCCCTGACAGAGATCATTTGCCAACTTTGAATCCCACTTTTCATCTGAACACGTTGGTCATTTGTTTTGTTTTGTTTTTTTATCTCACCTCCCTCCCCATATTAGTTAGCACTTCTTTGGTTTGAACTGACAGAACTCTAAGTGACTCAAGATAAATCACACCAAAACCTCCCTCACCGACCCCCCACCCCCCCAAGTGGGTCTCACATACAGAAAAGTCCAAACCTATACCTGGCTCCCAGCCTGACGGAATCTAGGCCAAGACTTTTTTCCTCTTTCTTTAAATTAACCTTATGTCTTACACCAGTCAAAATTCATTTCCTACTAGCATGTGGATTCCAGTAGTAAGAGGATGTCTTCCCCTGGAGTCCGGCAGAAATTTATCGAGGAGGAGCTTGACTTATCCCACTTCGATCACATGCTATTTTCTCAAACAAGCACTGTGGCCAGGGAGGCATGAAGGGTAGTACTCTTACTGGCCAGGGCTGGATCCCATGGACACTGCTGTGGGAGTATGCAGAGACCCCTGCCAGAGTCACATTGAATGATTTCCTCAGAAGAAAGAAGGTAGGCTTAGAATTCAGAAACAATAGTCCACTCATTGACTGCCTAGTATCCATACCCACTTATTCAAACATGATATTCTTAAATGTCCCATTCACATAAACCAAGTATTCTTGTAAAATCAGAGCCATGATATGTCTCCCTTTCTAATGGAAATTCTTTTCTCCTACTGCCTTCACCTGTAAGTTCAGGAGTGCTAAATCATGAGCCTGTCTATATGAATAGCTCTAGACTGAGTGTCTCCTCATGAACAGAGAACCTATGTCTGATACTGAAAATATGGGTAATAAGACATCCAAAATATAGTGATGGAAGTTTTAAAAGGAATAACAAATTTTTAAATTCACTATAGAAAAAAAGAAGAGGGGAAAATGAAATCTAACATGTCCATTAGGCAGAGATAACAAGGATTCCTGTCCTGGCAAAGAGTAATTTCCTTGGTGAGTTAATTTGACAGCCTTTCCTATTGGACTCTAAAAATGTCTTTCTCATTTATTGTCATGACCACATTAGAGAAGTTTCCCCTTCTCGGGGCTGTGCATTTCACTTTCTAAAGATATGGGTTTGAATTCTGTGTGCTTGCCTTAAATTTTAAACAACTTAAGCTCCTTCTTTGCTAAGCTTTGGGCAAAAGTAATATCAGTAGGTTTGAGGCAAAACCAATATCCCTAAGACCATGCTTGCATAATGTAGATTTGATTACTATCCCGTTGAATGATAAAAATTGAAAATATTATTTTTGCCTAAGCTCACTGATATATTTTTTCTATAATAAATCACATCTTAGGAACAAAAGTAAATTCTGTAAAGCACCCTCTTTATTGTGTGAGAAAGATTATAGTCACATTCCCAAATAAACTCTCAATGATTGGATCTCATTACAGAAAGAATTTTTCAGATAGTGAGGTGAGTGACTCTTAGTATGTGAATTATATTAAAGTCTGTTTGCCCAACACTTCTCAGGTACAAACAGCCTTCCACCCAGTCATATCCACATTCATCCTTTTATTCACTCAATTCGTGCCTCATTTTACAAAGGATTTGATATAGTTTATAGGAATGCATACATTATAACAAATATATAAATAACGAAGCCCAAGTAAGGAAAAGATATGTTTGAATAGAGGTTTAAGGACTGGAAAGAGGAAGGTTTCAGGGGAAGAAAAGAGTAAAAGAGATACGCTGTACCTCTCCATTTTAAAGCCAAATTGTCAGCATGTTGACAGATCAGAGCCCGGAGCCTGTTTCAGATTCTGTGTCTCCCTCTCTCTTTGCCCCACCCTTGCTCGCTTTCTGTCTAATCTCTCTCAATAATACATAAACGTTAAAAATTTTTAAAAATAAAGCCAAATTGTCTTTTTAAATTGTTTAAAGAGAAAATAAGGAACAATAATAACTACATCATATTGAAATTTAGAACAATCAACTTCATACCACAAACTCTGAGAAGTTGCTACCAGACACAGTAAAATTTGTACCAATCCAAACAACTTAAAATAACATATTATTAAGTAACTTTTACTGAATGCCTGCTAGTGCCTTGCAATGTGTTAAATACTTTACAGGCATTATTTCTTTCAGAGCTAATAACAATCCTGAGGTGGATATTGAGATTAATAATTAACCATACAGTATAATGATCAGTATCTGTTCTGATAGATTAGGCATACACTCATTGCTCCATTGCTATACTTTGCCACTTATTCTAAGTACGTTGTAATGTTTCTTTTATGATGAGAAATGAAATCTAAAAAAAAAAAAGTATAAATAATTCCCACAGGGAATTAATAGCAGCTTTAGAACTTTACCAACCCACTACCTCTGACCCCATAATCTGGCCATCTAACTTTTTCACTCTTCTGCTCACACCAGAAGTTTGTAGTTAGTTCTACTTCCAAAGAGTCATAATTCAGCAGAGGACAATCTTCAGTACCTTAATAGTATCTTTTTCTCTTGAGGCATCAGTACCAAAAACTTGATAGGTCATGGGAAAGGCAAGGACAAGACACTAAGTCACTGTTCAGCATCAAAAACCTTTTGAGTGCTTAATATATACTAATCCCAATTCTAGTTGCTTGAACAAAATTCATGCCTCACGTATCTTATATTTTAGCTATTTTCCTTTAACATCCCATCCTAAGAAGGCAAAAACAAACTTTGTAGAACACTCATACTGTATTCTTTATATATGAACAAAGATTATGGGCATGGGACAGATTCTCAAATAATCCCTCCAGGACTCAGACCCCATTATTAGGAGAAAGTTTTGGCTGTAGGTGCATACTAGTACTTAAAATGTAGAGAAGTTTATTTGCAAAATGTTACTTAGAATCTAACAATGTGTCCCCTTATTGATGAATGAGAGTGAATGACTGCAGGCAAAAGGAATCAGGGAGGGAGAAGTCGAGGGATCTACTTGCATACTGGAACCTCCATAAAGTGACCTCTAATTTGACCTTTTCTCTGGTCTCACCTTTTACTATTCATAACAAAATGGGTGGGGGGGGGAAGGTTGAGGTTGATTGGTGATGTAGGGAAACAGTTGTTTCACAGCACAGAGAAGGAAAGTAGCTTTCCAGTTCTTTTTATGAAGCCAACAAAACACTTCAGACGAATAATACCTTTGAAAGGATTATTGGTAAAATAGATCCAGTGTAGTTTAAATATTATGTAGTAAATGCTATAGTCTGTAACTTCTGCCTGGTTTGTAGCTTAATTGCACTAAATTTGTTTTAAAACACCATATTCCGTTCTTATATTTACATGCTATTGAGAATGTTCCTACATTTATGTGCTTTGGTTTCAGATACTGAACTAACAGAATTAACAATGTTTCATTATATGAGGACTCAAGTCCCTGACATCAACCCCTTGAGAAGAAACTATGAGATTTTTAGCAGCCAGCTTTATAGTTGTCACTGAGCTACATTCTCGCAAAATGCCTATTGGCTGTTGATTTGATTGCCCTGTTTTACTTCTGGACAGTATTTAATTTTCAGCTTAATCTATAAGAAGTTATTAACACACTATATTGAGTTGCCAATCTGAGGTATTCGAAACTATTAGGAGTAGACTAATAAGCCACTGAAATACTCTCAGGAAATTAATAAACAGAATTTTGCATAGACAGCACTCCTCACTGCCAGATGTGACATGACACACAAAAAAAGAAAAACAAAAAGAGAAGCAAATAATCTCTAAGAGAAGAAAATAATCTCTCTTGGTTTCTTAGAAACACTTTAGGTTTAAAGAGAGAAGACGTATAGTTAAAGAACTCGATGATGAAGTCTGTATTTTATATATTCAAGACTTTAATTCTCAAAGTTGTACTCAAGAGTTAGTCCCGAGGTCTTGGGAGGTCAGTCCCCAGATCTTGTTGCCTGGGTCACAGACCGGAGGGGGCAGCTGGCAGGTAAAAGTGAATCTTCTGAATCCAAATTCATATCGCTTTCTTTGCTTTACTGGATACTTTTAAAATAAATGGTGTATGAGGACAAATAATCCCCACACAGGGACAAAAGATTTGAGCAGACACTTCACCCAAGAAGATATGAAAATGGCAACTACGCAGATGAGGAGATACTTAGCATCATTATGCATTAGAGCAATACACATTAAAACCAAAATAGGCACCACTGCATACCCACTAGAATGGCTAACATTTAAAAGATAGAAAATGCCAAGTTAGACTGTGGAACGACAGTTTGGTAGTTTCACAGGAAGTCAAAAATACATTTATCTTATAACCCAGCAACTCTAGTCTTAGATAGTTTCCCAAGTGAAATGGAAATGTGTGGCCAGAGGGGCACCTGGGTGGCACAGTTGGTTGGGCGTCCAGCTTCAGCTCAGGTCATGATCTCACAGCTTGTGAGTTCGAGCCCCATGTCAGGCTCTGTGCTGACAGCTCAGAGCCTGGAGCCTGCTTCGGATTCTGTGTCTCCCTCTCTCTCTGCCCCTCCCCTGCTCACGATGTCTCTGCCTCTCTCAAAAATACATAAACATTAAAAGAAAATGTCTGGCCATAAAGCATGTATTGAAATGTTTGTAACAGCTTTATTTATAATACCCAAATTGTGGACCAACAAAAATGTTCATCACCTGGTAAACAGATAAGCAAATTATGGTATATCCATATTGTGGAATCCTGGTGAGCAATAAAAAGATATGAACTGGTGTATGCAGCAACACGGATGAGTCTCAGAAACCTACTAAGTGACAGAAGGCAGACACACAAGAGCACACACTTTATGATTCCACTGATACTGTGTTCTCAAGAAGGCAAAACTTTGCTGATAGAAAGCAGCTCAGTGTTTGTCAGTGACTACTAAATTGGGTGGTAGGGGAATGACCACAAAGGAACAGTAGAAAATTTTTTGAGATGATGTAAATATTCTGAATTTTCATTTTGGTGGTCAGTTAGTTACCCAACTGTGTACACTTGTCAAAACTCACCAGATTGAACGTTGTAAATTGGTTAATTTTATTGTGTGTAAATTATGCCTCGATAAAAATGACAGAAAAACTACATAAAATATGGAGGAGGAAAACATTAAGTGAAAGTACGGTCACTTGCTTGGATAGGATTGCCTCTGGTACCCAATACCTTTATAGTCCTGAACATTTTTCAGAAAATGAAAATACAAACCTGCCAAATCAAACAAACAGATAATTTCCAAATTAAACTTATGGTCTCTGCTGATTCCAAGCTCTTGGTTTTTCAGTATTTATCACTATGGCATTAAGAAAAAATTTTTTTAAAAAATCAGGTAAATAACCCATGTTATTTTCCACAATGAATATTTAGTACATTACAATAGAAGTCCTAAACATAACCCAAAAGCCACAAGGGACTTTAAAATAATGTAATGCAGACATCTGAGGGAAAAATAGATATATATAACTTCATGCTATGTTTTTAATTTTATGGATTCATCTATTCATCGTAAAAAAAGAATGAGTGAAATGGTCTGTCAATATCAAAAGAAAATCTCTTTTTGTAGAGTTTATATTCTCGCTAAATTCCAACTGCAGAGCTCCCATTTGAAAGACCCATTCATCTTCAGGGAAGGCGCAACCTTATCATCATGGAGATTAGCATACAACTTAGACATGATTCATTGACCAAAGCTTCTGAGAAGGCAGTGTCTTGACCCAGATGCACATAATCATAAAACGCTCTGACTTGAATCACATGGATTGAAAGTCTGTGTATTTTTTCTTTAAATATGAATTACAAACGATTTCCTTTGCCAAGGGGTTGAATTATCAAGCAAAAGAAGTGAGAGTAAAAGAGTTGGTAAAGAAAGCACAACAGCATGTATTTTGAGGGTAGAGAAATTGCCATGAGTTGTTCTACACTCTCAAAACTAGTTATTTTACCTACATGTTAATAGAAGATATGTGCTTTAAATTTAAATCTTTTTAAATATTCTAAATAAGATGACCAAGACCCCTCTACAGTGGTGATGATTTTAGCAAGATATCTCCATAACACTTCCATATATTGTCTGGCTTATATAATTTTAACTATTTTTACCAAAAAAATGAATATCTTCTGTATATAAAAGATGCATTAAATGCTAGAGACATGGAAATATGTGAGAAACACAGCCTCCAATAGATGAATGGTCTGGTAAAGAAGAAATGAAAATAATCAAGTATTACAAAAAGCAAAGTGCATTAAATACTTGAATAAAAATAAAAACTAAACAGTATTGGAATATTTGAGCTTGTTTTTGGATGCACGTCTTAAGAATTTTCTTCTTTTACCATATGTTACATTGATAAATCCCCATTATCTAAATAATAACAAATATTGCATGAGAGAAGAAGAGAGAAAGAGAAAGGAGGGAATAGATTCTAGAAAGTGGCAGATCTGTATTTGAACACAAGCCCTGAAACTTAGCGTAGCAACTTTGTGCAAGTTGTTTAATATTCTCTGAACCATAATTTCCTTATGCATGGAAGTTACATTAAGTGTATCATCTTATGGATGTTGGTAATAATTTAAAGACAATGTATAAAAGGTTTGAGGAAAAAAATATCTGACCTGTAGGATCTAAACAACCTGCTAGTTTCTTTTTTGTCCTCCTCTTCCCATGTCATTTCAAATCCATGGCCTGTCAGACTCTTCTTGCCAGAAATGTAGCCTAAAGCTGCACTCTTTGCAAAGAAATTGTTAGCAATGTTGCCAGGGCACTTTCTCACCTCTATTCCCACATATCACTGCATCTTCTACTTAGATAGATGCTGTTAGCATTTTGGGTCATGGGCAAACTCCTTTCCCCCTCTCTTCTTGGCCTTCTATCACATGCTGCTCTAAATGACCCCACATTTCTGGTCTCTTCCTTCTTCCCCTCTTTTCTTCTCTATTCAACTCAGAAAGATTTACTCACTATCTTCTCCTTCACTCTGCTTCTTCCACACCTGAGTGTTTTTCCTAATATCTGTCTTACTCTGGCCCTTATTATTATCTTACAGTCAGGGAATCAAGCTGTTTTATCTGTCACTGAAAACTACCTCTGCTCTATAAAACCCTCCCCAAACTATGATCTGGCAAACCCCCCTTAAGTCTCCCTGAACTGAATTTGAGTCAGTCTAGATCCAGTCACATAATGCATGGTCTCCTTTGAGGTATAAAATGTTAATAATTCATATATTCATTCAACAATTTCGGAATGACCACTACATGACAGGCTCCATTCCAAGCATAAGGGACATTGCACTGAACAAAACCAAGTCCTGTTCTCATACAGAGAGAAAAGAGAAACACAGTGAACAAACAAATAAGGAAATACTTAAGAAAGCACGATGAGGAAATAGAAGGCAAGGTGAGGGAAGAATGATTAAGGTCTGTTAAAGCTGACTCTGGAGTTAAAATATGAAACCAGTAAGGAAATAAGCCCTGCTGATATTTGTGGGAAGAGAATTTAGGAAGAGAGCTCAATACAAAACTGGAAAAACAGGATTTTCTTGAGAGTGGCTGGAATGGAGTGAGTCAGGGGAAAGTAAGTGGTAGAAATGTAGCAAGAGTTAGCTCAGGACCTTTTTTGTAGGAAAGAGTAAGGATGCTATTGAGAAAGAAATCCATTAGAGGCTTTTGAAACAGACTTTGGATACAAATTCCAAACCTTCTACTTGACTATGGTAAGGTAGTCCAACATTTTTGAGGCTCAGTTTCCTCCTCTAAAAAATGGGGGTGATAATAACTGTCTTTTTAAATTGAGAAAATTAAATGAGGACTTAACAGAATGCCTAACATATGGTGAACACTTTGTTGAAAGTACTCAACATTCTCACATTTACATTTGTCAATAATCAGCTTTATTTTTCTCCATAATAATGTTTTTCTTGGGATCACATCTAAACCGTGGAAACTCTGAGTGTGCCAAAAACATTCATTTCATTACGCTTTAAATATGCAATCTTGAGCCAACTTAAGCAAAATCCAAAAAATATTTGGATTTAAGGCAAAGCAGCAAAATCAGGTATAAATCTAATCTCTTGCCAATAGTGACTTGACCTATTTTATAAGGCTTAAGAACCTCTATTTATGGCTTCATGTATTTTTTTTTTATTGTAAATACAGTCATGAACATATCCTAAGAGAAACGGACATGTAGAATCTTTGGCATACTGTTCTGCATTGATTAACTCGCAAATGATAGTCTTTTCTGCAAGACATTATGTAAAATGTCTTAAAACCACTTTTAAGACTTATCGTCAAAGAGATTTGAACACAGGGGGAAAAGGAGATTGTTGTGTATGAAGTCATAAAAAGTTGCATTCTTTAAATCCACCTTTTTTTTTTATAACTCAAACACAGAATTGTTAAATTACATTAAAAGAATACATTTATGTAATGTAATGTAAATTATCTAACATCTTCTAAAACTGTTCTGCAGTAAACAAAAGCAAAACATCAACCTAAACCCAAAGGGAAACAGCACACTATTAATGTAGAGTCCCTGACATTAAGGAGGGCGATGCGGGCAAGACATCAAGCTTTCCCTCTCACTTGGCTGTGAAGCCGCGCGTACCAGGGTGACAGGTGTGAAGGACAAAGAGCAACCTCCCAAGGCTGGTGAACCTGTGAAACTGATGACAGATGAGGTGTCACTCACTGATTTTGTCAGTCTCATACTTCACAATCTCTTACCGCTAATAAAGTGCAAAGGAAGATAAAATCATTTTCCCTCTCTTCTGTATTGTTTGAGCATCATTAACATGAATCTCTCAAGAGAGCCTTCACTGGGAGCCAGGTAGCTGCAGAGTTTATGGTGTAGCCTCGCGGAACGTGATCAAGCTGTGTCAACCTGCGGCTTACACAAATATTAATTAATTATCGTTCCTTATTTGAAATCTTGAAATTCAGAGTGCCTGGGTGGCTCGGTCGGTTAAGCGACTGACTTGATTTCAGCTCAAGGTCATGATCTTATAGGTCGTGGGTTCGAACCCCTGCATGGGACTCTGCACAGACAGCACAGAGCCTGCTTGGGATTTCTCTCTTCCTCTGAGCCTTCCTCGCTCACGCACTCGTTCTCCCTCCCTCTCTCTCTCTCAAAAATAATAAATAAACATTAAAAAATAAAATGAAATCTTGAAATTCAATGTGTAAGTGATCCTCTGTACTTGGTGTTCATTTTACGGTAAAATGAAAACAACAATAAATGGGCAAATTTCTCGTCCAGGCATTTGCCTGAGCTGGGCGTAACCTGGTTCCCTTTTGGAGAAGACCAGTTTGGGGCAGTCCTCTCAAGCAGGGTTGCTCTTTCCTTGTCTCCCCGTTTACATCAGGAAACTTCCAGTTCCTGACTGCCCCACGCTTGTAGAGAGCACCTCTTCTCTTCCGAGGCTTTCCCCATCCCCTGCTGGACCCTGTGCACTGTCCAGCAACACTGCTCTCATTTCTTTCTCTTAAACTCCGCCCCCCCCCCAACAATGCCTACAGCAGCTATGTTAAAATTGTTTCACTTGCCTTCAAGTTTTGAAACGGAAACTTTCCCATTCACTTTTAGCAAAGTAACACCTACTTGACAAACAAAATTCAGATCTTCAGACATCCAGACAGCCAGATTTATATATTTCCCATCACACCTCCCTCCTTCCTTCCCTTTTCTGAAGCCACAGGATTGTCCTTCCTCTTGAGGCTCATCACTTCAGTGGCTCTGCATGGCAGACAGAATTCTAGGATGGCCTCCACTGATTCCCTGCCTGCTGCATAATCCCTGGGAATATAGATATATGAATTTCACTTGCATGATGAAGTTATTTTATGGGATAGTTGACTTTAGCCCAACCTAATCTCATGAGCCCTTTAAAGCAAAGTCTTTAACTAGTTACAGAAGGGTCAAAGATGCAAAGCATGAGAAGGGTTCAGTGAACTCTTACTGACTTGAAGGTGGAGGGTGTCATGTGGCAAGGAATGTGAGTGGCATCTAGAAGCTGAGAATGTCCCCTGATGACAGCCTTCAAGGAAGAGGGACCTCAGTCCTAGAACCATGAGGAGCTGAACTCTGCCAACGAGAATGAGCCCGGGCTTCCAGGCAAGCCAGGCTGTTGCCTTGGTGTCAGCCATGTAATAGCCTGAGCAGCAAATCCAGTCGTTCCTAGAGGACTGAGATAATAATGGGGATTTTAAGTTACTAAACTTGTAGCAATTTGTTACACAGAAATAGAAAACTAATACACTCTAGATCGATTCTTACCTCTCTTATCGATCTTATCTCTCCTTAGGAATCTTTTTTCATTAGTAATTTTCAGTCTTCAGTCTTTCCTTGCTGTCCCATTTATACCGTCATCATTAGTGATGACATACTGAATATGTGATTGAATATTCTAGACTCTGTATTTAAATACTTTCAATTGACTACTCCATTTAAAGCTTCATAAAAGCCAGGGTTCTTACAAAAATACAGATTGTGGGTCTGGGCTGGGGCTTGAGAGTCTAACAAATCCCCAGTGATACCTCTGCTCCTGATCAAAAGCTATATTTATAAATATAATTCAAGAAAATCATCTAGAATTTGTAGTTGCAGGACCAGCACTAGTGAAATAGGCAATTCCTTTTAGGCACCGATTTTTATGAGTTAGGTAATGGTACTGATTTGACTTCGATTGAAGTGTCTGAGTACTTAGTTTGGTGTGTCTCAAAAGGTAACCTGAGGTGGGGTGGGCCATGTAACCTGAGGAGAATAACCTAGGGTTGATTCCTGAATTCTGTCTCTCCCCTTGAGGCCAAAACTGCTGGAAGCAGTGTCTAAAAAATGTATTTTTAATAATAAGTTCCTCAGATGAATCTTAGGTTACTGAAAACCATGGTTTCTCGACCTCAGCTCTATTGACCTTTGGGACTAGGTTTTGTTGTTGTTGTTGTTGTTGTTGTTGTTGTTGTTGTTGTTTTGTGGGAGGGTGCACTGTGCATTGTAGAATGTTTAATAACATCCATGGTCTCTACTTACTAGATGCCAATAGCACTCCCTCCCCAGTTTTAACAAGAAAAAATGTCTTCAGATATTACCGAATACTCTCTTGACAGCAAAAGTCTCCCTTGGTTGAGAACCTCTGCTCTAAAGTTCTAATTGAGTACTAATTGAGGATTTATCTAGGAAACAGACACCTGAAGTGCACAGATTAGTACAGGACTTGGTCACCTTTTTTCTATAAAAAAATAAAATAATGTATATCCATTTAAATATGATAAGAAAGTGATAGCATAATTTAACTCGTTTAATTAAAAATATCTAGGTAAACACGAATTGTTTTATTTCCAAGGGCAACTGTTTTTCAAATTTCACTTCAAATTCAATTTTAACTTCACAGTAATTTGCTCTTCAATCTGTGATCACCTGGTTAATGCCCATGCCTTTATAAAGCTGAGTAGTTTTTCTACTTTTCAAAAGACTAAAGCTGTCTGATGAAAGCTATTTTAAAAAAGATTTGAAAATTCTTTTTTCAGTATCAACATTTGTCATGAACAATGAAGTACTCTTTCTTTCCAACCTCTCTCCATTTTTTTTTCCCATCCAGTTTATTGGTTCTTTGCTTCTGGCAAATATCTCTGTTGAATAGTATGTTGCCCTTTTCTCTCCACAAATAAGACAGTAAATAACAATCTGATTTTGAAACTTTGCCAGGGTCTGTGTAAATCCCCCTCACTATTATGTGAGTGTGTGTATGTATTTTCAGTGAGGGAAAATTTACTCTGACAACCGTGCTTCTACATTACATACCAATAATAATGTCTCCTTTTGAGTTTATATCATATGTTGAAGTTTATTCTTGAGACTTACAAGTCTTACAAATAAGCCAGCGTGTCTGTGTGTAACTTCTACTAGTCATTTTGCCATCCTTACCAAAAACAATCCTTTCTTTTCCATCTGAGAATTGTAAGCCCAGTTTTAAGTTAAAAATCATTTAAAGCATGATGTTAAACAATTTTTTAACGTTTATTTATTTTTGAGACAGAGACAGAGCATTAACGGGGGAGGGTCAGAGAGAAGGAGACACAGAATCCGAAACAGACTCCAGGCTCTGAGCGGTCAGCACAGAGCCGGACGCGGGGCTCGAACTCATGGACCGCGAGATCGTGACCTGAGCCGAAGTCGGCCGCTCAACCAACTGAGCCACCCAGGCGCCCCTAAAGCATGATTTCAAATATGTGCAAAGTGATTCCTTGGACACTCATCTCTAGTAGTTGCCAATTTAGTTTGTGTAGTATTTGCCACTTTAAGCCATTATGGTGCAGTTACTCATTTAAAAATCTGGGGTGCCTGGGTGGCTCTGTTGGTTGAGCGTCCAACTCTTGATTTGGGCTCAGGTCATGATTCCAGGGTCATGGGATCAAACCCCATGTCAGACTCCATGATAAGCATGAGGCCTGCTTAAGATTTCTCTCTCTCTCTCTCTCTGCCCCTCTTCCCTCCTCATATGCTCTGTTTCTCTCTCTAAAATAAAGATAGTAATAATTAAAAACTTAAGTCTGTATTAGCTTCTGTGAATTTCTCAAATCCAGAGACCATTCTGGAAGAAATGATTTACTGAACAGTGATGTGGTAGTTTTGTTAAAGGTGGCCTGAGCACTGTTCATTCATTCTTCTGTCCATCATTTTACTTTTATTTGGGGAAACAATGTCACAGAGTGGTGTAAGAACATGGTCTTTAGAGCGAGACAGACATGGGTTTGACTCTAGCTATGTGGTGCCACTTTGACAAATAACTGAATTTCTCTAAATCTTAGTTTCCTCATTTGTAAAGGGGATGAACCAACTTCATAAATTACTCATGAAGATTAAATCCAATCAAATATGTGAAATGCTTTGCACAGGGATAAGCCCATGGAAAGCATTCAATTTATAGTATCTATTACATTATCACTTTACTTCTCCTTATCTATTGCCTGTCTGGCTTTTGTTTTCCTTGATATTAGGAGTAGACATATAAGCATGGCTAGCTCAGAAGTTTATTTGTTCATTCAAATTAATTCTTAAATATGTCTATTTAACATGTAAATTTATAAAGCTCTAAGTCACCTGCTAAAATATTTTTGTCTGCTTTTCTAAAAGCGCAATGGAAGAACTATGGCCTGTGCTAACTGAGGAGAAACAGGCCTCATTAGTACCTGGACTTATTCCCATGATATGCAATGTAAGATACATGTTTACACTAAATATTTTCAGCATTATTGTAGCCACCAAGACATCCAGACATTTAAGATATAATGACTTAATGTCAACTGAAGAACTAATCACTTAGAAAAAGAGAAAGCTTAGGAAATTTAATCCTATTTCTGTAGGCAGAATGCTTATCGACTTAAAAGTTTTTACTTTACTATGAACTTTGCTATATATCTGCCAGAACTCAAACCAAAGAAATGAGGCTTAATTTGATTTTGTAGAGAGATGAATTCTCAGAAACTCACTACAAAGTGCAAAAGGTTACAGTCAATAGAGTTCTAATAAATGTTGTATTGTGCATGACTCATTCAGCCTTTGAAATTTATTCAGGCTCTTGCAAAACATAATTACCAATGTATTTCCTAAGAAAAGGGGCAGAAATTGCTGAAGCATTGTGTTAATAAAATATTTCAAACTGCTTTTTCCTGACTTTTTGGATTTAGGGCAACTGAATTGCTGTTGGGCAGCATGTTTGTTTTGTTTTTTTCCCCTAAAGTTAGAGTAAAATTGCCCATGTTTCTAACTAATTTAAATTATAATTTGTTCATAACCTTGTAACAAAGCCAGTGCAAAGTACCTCTGTGAATAACTCAATGAAGGTGTGTTCATAGTATTGTTTTCAACAAGAGGGGAGATAAACACTTTATAATGACAATTCTGATTTTCTTTCTATTGCTGCTTTTTCTTTCAGCTTTATTGGGGTATAATTGACATATAAAATTGTAAGATATTTAAGGTGTAGTCATGGTGATTTGATATACATACATGTTGTGAAAGGATTCCCCCCATCTAGTTAATTAGCACATTTGTCACCTCACTTATTTATCGTGTGTGTGTGTGTGTGTGTGTGTGTGTGTGAGAGAGAGAGAGAGAGAGAGAGAGAGAGAGAGAGAAAGAGAGAGAGAGAGAAAGAAAAAGAAAGAGAAAGAAAGAAAGAAAGAAAGAAAGAAAGAAAGAAAGAAAGAAAGAAAAAGAGAAAGAAAGAAAGAAAGAAAGAAAGAAAGAAAGAAAGAAAGAAAGAACATTTAAATTCTACTCTCTTAGCAAATGTCAGTAATACAATATAGTATTGTCAACTGTGGTCACCATGTTTTACATTAGATTCTCAGATCTTTTACATTTTATGGCTTAAGTTTTGTGCCCCTTTACCAATCTGTCTGATTTTCTCTTCTGTCTGAGAATATGTGCAGTTGAAATGGTTTTAAGATGTTTTCTAACATCAACCAAATTAAATCTCATTCCATCTATTACCTGTAATTTCTTTTAAGGAATTCCTGTCTTATAATCTAGTGATGAGAGAAAATTAGACAAGTCAGGGGCCTTCGCATCTCAGCAGCAAGGAACTTGTGTGAGCTTTGTCTTTTTTCTTAGGTGAAGAAAGGATTGAGCCTTCTGGAGATCAGTTCATGAAACTCAGATACATATATGGTGTTTATTGGTAATATTTGGACTATTTTAAAGAGAAAAAAGGAATCTGTGACTTTAAAATGATAAAAAATGATATTTAAAAAACAGTCTTGTTCTGTTTGGAAGAGAGGCAGGTTTGAGAGTTTACAGGTTTGTTGTGATTTAAGAGTCAGCAAAAATCTCCAACCGGGAAGATCTTAAATTGAAAGTAAAGGGTGTAAATTTTAAAAGTAGTGAAATTAAGAAAAAAAATGTAATCCTAAGCACTTCATGTCAGAATTATCAGAGATTGTACAAGCTCCTAGACTCTTTAGAAGATCTGGCAAGAAAATCAAATCTTAGAATTATATTTTTAATTTTTCCCCTTAAGTCTTTGAACAAATAGGATAGCTTATTTTAAGGGTTTTTTTTTTTTTTTTGATAAATTTTTTGGGAGTTTCTTGTACAGAGAGCTCTGATCAAAATATTTAAACCACAGGAAAAAAATACCATTTCCTACTTAGTAAATGGGAATGAATAATGGCAAAGTACAGCCATGGTCATGGGTAGTAACATTTCTAAATGGCATAAAATTAAGTTATTTTAGTGCTTTTTTTTTTTAAAGACCTCAAGGTACAGTAGTACAAAATGAAATAAAATAAATAGAAGTAAATTTTATAATGTCAATTTGAGGGACCAGGTAAATCATTCAGGTAAGCGTAGATCAGAGCATAAAGAACAGAAAAAAGGCAAGCATAACATTTGGTGTCATTGTTGGGTCAAAAATGACAATTGTGGGGCTGAAAACAGTACAATGTGTACTCTCAATCGATAAATAGATACAATGAAATTTATCAGACTTTCACAGGTTATACAAAAAGAACTTTTCTTTTGTCCGGATTGCTTTTCCTACCCTAATGGGAATGAGTGGAATTTCTATGAAAGAAACTGTAGAATCAGGCAGATTTCCAACACTGACAAGCTGTTACACCCTTGGGCAAGATATTTAACTTTCCCACACCTCAGCCTCCCTATCTCAAAAAACACAACAACATGTATTTTGAAGATTCTCATGAAGATTAAATGAGATCATGAAAAAATGTGTGTCATAATGCCCGACATATAGGAATTATTATTTTTACCGCCAATATTAACAATATGCCTATTGACTGAAGTCATGTAATATTGCGAAACTCACTGGGGGCAAAAAACTTTTTTTTTTTTTTTTTTTTTTTTTTTTTTACATATAAGTAAAAGTTGCAACAGTTTTACTGCAGATCCCCAAAAATAAAACTCTAATGTTTCATAAAATTATGGTTTGGAAACAGACTCTGTAATACCAAAGGATTTCTTTTTATTATCAAAAGATAAAAAATACACAAGCTCTGAAAAATGACACAAATGTTTAATTGCCTCTTTAACAAAATTCCTTTATATTATGCATGTCATTTGTGTCATGTTGTTTTTGTGTTTGAAGGATTGTAATGCATTAACCTGTAAAGAAACAGTTTCCTCTCTTATCTGTGGGAGTGGCATTTGCATCTGCAGCCAGAGCAACAATGTTATGGGTTGTGTGCCAGTGGAACATGGTGGATAGCTACAAGGTGGAAATAAATTGACACGCCCTAACAAGACAGCTTTTCCAAGGATATATGATACGGGCACAGATGAACTGGTTCCTTCTGGGGTGTTGGCACACAGGGATGGAAGGAAGTCAGAAGTGACCCCAAAGTCTAGTGAATTTGAACTTGTCTCTTAGAATTAAGGTTAGTGATTAGAGGTCAAAAATGTGTGCTTGGAAATCAATACATTTATGGTTTATTTCTTCTTAGTCTCCTGAGGTCAAGAAAAGTGGTTTGGAAAATCCTTATTGTCTCATCTCTGCTAAGATGAGCCAAGCAAGAGATTTGGAGGCACTCTTTTTTTTCTTAGTCTTGTTTGAGTATGTTGTTGTTTGTTTGTCAAATTAGTTAACATACAATGTAGTCTTGGTTTCAGGAGTAGCGTCCTGTGATTCATCGCTTATATACAGCACCCAGTGCTCATCCCAACAAGTGTCCTCCTCAGTCTTCTTCTGACTGACTTATTTCACTTAGTATAATACCCCGAAGTTCCCTCCACGTTGTTGCAAATGGCAAGATTTCATCTCCTACACTCCTTCTCAGGTGGCTTTCTTGATGGAAAAATATTCATAGAGAGCCTGTTCTGACAGCTGTATGTTGGTAATGGACCAGTAAATAATGCCCAGCTGCTCAAAAGCACCGCAAAGTTGTACTCTGTAAGAACTGTTACCTCTTTTTCCCCTTTAACCACTGCTCACCTGGTGAGATTGAGTTTTTCAACTTCAGGCCCAAACCCTTCCCTTGGGTGTTCATTTTAAAATATGATGGCAACTCTATTGAACCTGTATTTAGATTGTATATTTGAATAAAAGTAATTCTTGAGAAGCCATAACCAGCCATTTTATAGTTTATTTTTAATATTATATGCTAAGTTCTCATACCATTGTAAGTATATAGGTAAGGTGTAAATATGGGAGAAGAAGAATTGAGACCGATAAGCATTCTCTTCTCTAACTTACATAAGCATTATAAGACTTCTGGATCTCTAATTTTCTCCAAGGTTACATTTGTTTTCTCTGGATAACACTTTCTCTATGCAATTTTTCCTTTAGTTTCTCCAAGTGAGAATAGAAATCTCAGGAGGAATGCTTAGATGATTTATAGGTGTCACCACACCTCTGGTATAAAAATATCGTCTTCTGTGATATACCATTTAGGAGTATTTTATTGTTTTATAACTTGTCAGGAAATTGCTGGAGTTTGACTCTTATTATGATTGCATACTCATGTGAGAACTCATTGATAATCATAAAAAGAAACTCACAACATAAATTAAGGAAAAAAGCAATCTTAAAACTGTCATTCAGAATTCTGAACACAGAGAGAAAAAAAAAAATCCTTTCCTGAAATACATTGCAGGCCTCTATTCTCCAGTGCCATTTGCTATTACCATTTTAATTCATTGTTTTGTTTTGTTTTGTTTTTTCTCACCTAGGACAGTGAAATAAAGCTTCAAGCATATAGTAAGCAATTATAATGAAAAGAAAAATCCATTTGGAGAGGTAGTGGCTGTCTTTAATGGTAGGTCTACTGGAAGTCCAAAGTTCTATTCTCAGCTCTGGCAGGGAATAGCTGTGCAACACTAAACAAAAGTTATCCCTGCAGACCTCAGTATCTCAGCTCCATCTCATGAAATAATAATACTTTCCTATTATTCACAAATTTTATAAGGATCAATGAGATGGTATGTAAAAATGAATGAAAACCGAATATTCCATATAAATATAAGGTAACTCTTCTAGCCCCCATTCTAAAAAGTAAATTAGACTTGAGGAAACTTTAGGTAACATAATAGAATAAATGAAATCATAATAAATAATATCATTCTTTAGTTTTAATTGCCCATCTCATTTTCTTCCAATATATCAGTTTAGAATTATGACTTCGAAGCTAGGGAAGATTCCATAAATGTTTCTTAAATTATTTCAAGATGCAGCCAGCTAGCCCCAAAATGTTGCTACTTTGACACCTTGAAAGTGTGAAAGCCATTGGTCCCATGTCTGAGACAGTGGTGTTTAATAGGTACTCACTGAAAAAAAAATTGCATATATATTCATATATATACATTTATTATAAACTTTCCTGATATCTAGGATCTGTAGGATCTTGACTTATAGCATTTGCCAATTTATAAATAATAAAATATCCAATACTCTATTGTAAATTCCATATGGTCAATTGATTTTCACAGAATGCTTTACTTAATTTTTATAATATGTTGTAATGTGGCCAACATATGGCTACAATTGACAGATGAGAGTTGCTCTCACAAGACTTTTGGTTGATGTTTTTGTTTTATTTGACAGTAAAATGAGAGAAAAACATCAAAAATGTATGTTGGAATGTTACTTGTTCATCACTGATCAGTGACGAGCACTTTATTTGGTAAATTGGATAATAGTCTTCAAACATAAGAAGAATATCTCCTCAATTTTTTATGCTACTTATACAATAACAGCTATGGAAGAACATGAGTTTAAATTTAATCTCTGTTATTAACATTTTCTCTGTAATCTTAAATCTAATAGTCAATGGAAAAATAAAACTTGACTTGGAGCATTTGCCAATTTCAGTGATACACTCTCACCATGACTGATACCGAGCTACCAATATGATTCCATTAAATGCAGAATTGGGAAAAGATGAACAAGGGCACACCATTATATAGTATTTTCACCGTGCAGATAAAAGAGACATTAAATATCCTCAAGAACTTAGATAGTAGTACAATGTAGTAAAATAATTTAGAAGTACGTAAAACCGTGGATCACAAGTAACTTGTTCTGTGAATGTTTTGCAAGACGAACAAACATTTCTAATAAATTTGAACTTGATAAACAAGTGATGTCTTGCAGTATGAGTAGTACATAACGCTGAACATCACATGATCACAACTGAGCCAATGGTTCTTGAAATTCGCTTTGATATATGAGTGATTGGGATTACAAACGTGTTTCGGAAAGGAATTATGCTTGCAAACCAAGGTTTTACTGTAATGAGTTTGAGTGTTTATTGTTTTTGTTTTTAATATAACCTATTTAATTGTGGCTTTATAGAATTTAACTTTGCAGTAATGCCTGGGATTAGCAACTGGTCACAATATTAGTGAAGATTCAATGATTAGCTCCCATGAGCTCCAGTACAAGGGAGCTCCAGCATACTGTTGGTCCCACTGCAACAAAGTGGGAAATGGTTGAAACTAATAATACTTGCTCTATGTCTAATCCACCTCTAGTCCACCTCTATGTCTATTCACCATTAGAAATCACATAACCTTATAAGCCCTTTGGGTTTTCTACTGACACATTATATATGTCACTATAGGTGTCACCAGGCTTTGACACTTTGACATCACATAATATTCAGAAAAGGGTATTTCTCAGGAATTTCTCTAACGTCAGTGGGTGAAGAATTTTCACTACAAGGCATATTTTCTCAAATACTAAAAAGAGGGATGCATGGGTGGCTCAGTTGGTTGAGCGACTGACTTCAGCTCAGGTCATGATCTCACAGTTTGTGAGCTCGAGCCCCACGTCGGGCTCTGTGCTGACAGCTCAGAGCCTGGAGCCTGCTTCAGATTCTGTGTCTCCCTCTCTCTCTGCCCCTTCCCCACTCATGCTCTATCTCTCTCTGTCTCAGAAATAAACATTTATAAAAAGAATATTAAACAGAAAAGTTACCTATGAAGTTCTATTATGTCCTGCTAAGGACACGTATGCCATTTCCCTCCAAAGAATTAGCAAGTATAGCAACCTTAGAGATTTTTCTTCTGTGCCAGATGACCTCAACTCTTAGCGCAATAAAATAAGCATTTCAGCCACTAAAAATATTCTAAGAGTTTCTGCATCTGCTTTCTATTCTTAACATATTCTTCCTCTTATATTATTCATCTTATTAAGTTGTGCTTCTATCTTCCAGCTACCAAAGCAGGAAGCCTAGATGTCATACTAGGTTCCTCTTTTTTCCTTCATTCTCACAACTCATAAACTGCCAAGAACGGGTGTTTCTTCTTCTTACACAGCATTGTATCTGAAATGCTGAAACAGTCCTGAGACCCAGGAAGTACCCAGTAACTGTCTTAATGAATGTGTGGCTCAGTGAGCTGACTCAGGCACAGCACACATACACGCAAACAAAAAGGAAATGAAATGGGTCCAGACGATGTGGTAGAGGAGTAAGACATATATTTTTTATCTTAATTGACTATCTAGGCATAGATTTGGTATGGTGTTTAATTCCTCATAAGAAATTTACAAAGGGAAATTTCATAAAAACTTGTGGCTATATCATCAGAAAACTTTTACAAGTAGATCTTAATGTGTTGTTGTTGTTAATCTAAGTGACTTGCTTACTTCATACACATTAGAATAGAGTGAGTGATGCTTGGGACTAAATAATTCAGAGCCCGTATGACAGTATGGCTCATTAATTAAAAAGGAGAGCTCTCAGGGTCCTTAGTAGGAAAGACTTCCTTGCTATCTAATCATCCCCAAACAAGTTATGATGGTCAAATGCCATACAGAGTATACTGAAATAATCCTCTTATTTACTGATTTTTTTTTAGCACATAGTAGAATGCTAAAGGGAAGTCAATCAGAAAACCTCTGACGCAGTGATTTTTAAACTTCTGTTGGTCATATTCTCTGGTGAGAATCTTATAAAGGCCTGGATTATTGTCTCCAGAGAAAAATGAGTATGTACATGTGACAAATCATTTCACATGGAATTTCAGGAATTTTTACAGTCTACGGATTGAAAATTAATGCTCTAAAGAAACTCAGTTTGGGCAAGCCTTAGCAAATATAATGAATTAAGTCAGGAGACGGTTAATTCATCCCTGGACAAAAAAAAAGAAAAAAGAAAAAAGAAAAAAAGAATGCCCCAGCCTTGAAAATAAATAGGCTCCTGCTCAATTAACAAGAACAATATTGGAACAGGTAGGGAAGTAAGGACAGAGTACAGGTCATGAACTCATTTATGTCACCAGAGGATTTCTTAGGGCCTCCCTTGATTTCTGTCCTCAGACTTCATTAAGGGTAGAATGAACTGTAAAGATCTACAGTGCAGAGAAGAACTGCATTCTGACTGATTTAGAGTGAAATAGGAACCATAAAGTCTTCTCATCTAAGCTTTCTCTTTTACTACACGTATAAAAAAATAAATGTTAAAATTGTGCTCAGAATGCTATAAGCACATTTTATGATGCCAATGCCAAGAGTATGCCATTTGCATTTTGCTTCTGTGGTTTATGTTGTTCCCTGAACATTTCAATATAATTAGAGCCTTGTTATGTGCAATAGGAAGATACATGATTGCTTTGTAATGAAGAGGACTAGAATAAGCTTATCAAATGGCCATTTATGTTTTCATTATTGCCCTACTCTTATAATCATATTCATAATGAACATCAGGAAAGTGTATAGTAAGAAACTTAACTCCAAAACAGTCAATACGTAATGTCAAAGTAAGATGCATGATCACATATTAACCCTCTAGATAAAGTATATGTATAGAAGACTGCACCAAGATTTTATATATTCAGTAAATATGTATTAGAAACATTGTTTTAAATTTTTAGATTATTAAATACTATTTGGATACTTTAAAGTCATCATATATATTTACAGTAGTCAAGTGATAATGAGAAGATACTATTATTTCTAAAAAAAATCTGGAATATAAAAATCATTCTTATATTTAGATTGAAATTATATTCTATTAGATTGAAATTTTATATGTATATATACAAGTAAATTATATATATATATATATATATATATATATATATATATATATATATAGTTTCAATATTCTGTGCACCAAAGGAGATTTGAAGAATCAGGATAATTTTGAAGATAAAGTAATGCAATTTTGCCTTAAATATCCAATTAAGAAAATGTTTTTTTTTCTTTATACTTGATCCAAGTAATTGTTGAACTTCTCCTCTTGATTATATATAACACCTTCATAGTTACTGTTGCTAATTTCTTTAAATCATACTACAAGTGATACTTCATCAATTGTGGGAACAGAATTTTATGAAAATAGTTTCATAAAATGTCTGTGCACTTATTGTCTAGGCCAGACACATCCATATGAGATAAAATCATGAATAAGTGAAAATACCTGAATAATACAGAGTAAAAAAAAACCTTTTTGTGGAAGAATAAAACCAAGGGAAAGGAGCATTAAAAAAAACCCTGGAAGAATACAGATAATCACCTCAATTTTCTATTTTATTTAGCTATTTAAAAGTATTTCATTTCTATGAAAAGAGGTGTCTTAATTCCTATCCCATTACTTCGTTTTCCATTGTTGAAACAAAGCCAATTATTACTTGTCCTGAAAAGAGCAATGACCTCTGACAGTACATTAAGAAAGGAAAGTGAGAGATCTAAAGAAAGGATTATATCAGTTAGCATTTTTTATCACAAAGAAAAAACATTTTGTAGTATTTTGGTACAAACACATTCAATACCCAAACAGTGTGGAGATGGGAAAAAGGAAGAGCAAGGTTATGTGTTGTTCTTGATGGTTCGAGAGTCACTAACTAGAGCTAAGTGTTTCATTAGATCATAAATGTTCCAAGGCTATGTGTGGTGGCTTTGTGACATGTCAGCTTGGCTGGGCTGAACAACATTTCCCAATATTCCTTTCATGTGCGTGACCAATTAAGATGGGCAGTGACGGAGACTGTGGAGCTCATGAAGGGCAGAGTGAGGCAGCAGCCGGTCCAGCATGTCATTCAGACATGCTGTCACTTGTCTGCTGGCTCTTCTCACTGGAGGGAGGCCACATCTGGACCTGCAATTTACGCTTCTTTCCCTGGATCCTCCTCAACTTCTGTCACTCCTAGGCTTGACGACAAAGGGCCTCAGCTTCCGCCGGACACTGATAACTTCAAGGTCAGAGGCCCGTGAGTTCTAATCTGTTCTCATGGCCTCTAACTCATACTTGTGGCTTACAGCTTAGCTTTGTGGCCCCTATTTCACGTCTATCTTCCCTTCTGCACTTCCTGCGCAGTAGACTTTAAGCTCTAGTATCCGACACACAGACAGCAGAAACTGCTTACCCAGTTGTGTAATGTCAAATCTATGTAACAAACCCCTTCATGAACAACTGTCCATCTTACTGGTTCTACTTGTATGAATAAAATCTGACTGATAGACTAAATTCATCAGGATTAGAGTGTCGTATATTTTTCTACTTTTAAAAAATTAATGTCTCCTAAATGCAAATAATTTTACACTTGTGATTCTTTATGGTTATCTCATGGGGTGTATTTTTATTTGCAGAAATATCCACAGACACGTCGTTAGGCTGTTTCTTTGGAGTCTGGAATTTAGAGTTGGGTTAATAATTTTGAAGCTGCAATCTCAACAAGTAAAGTCTAACTTCCTACCTATTCAAGTTTAGCTGAAAGATATTTAACTGATGAAAAATAAATCACTTCCACTTTCTAAAGAAAAGTAAGATGGAAAGTAAATCTATAAGATAGAATATTAGTCAACCCATTGATAACAATTAGTCACTTAAAAGTTGGCTATGCCATAAAAATAAGACCCACAGTGAACTTCTGAGTTAATTTTTAAAAAGACTTCTGCTTTTCCATGCAAGGAAATGGAATTTTATATGTGCTCACTTCTACACTGTAATAATATGCAAAGGAAACAACCTATTAATGTAAGGTTTTTTCCTCCAGTTCTTCATCCCTTGGGAAAACCTGTGAGTAGAAACATTTGTCAGCTTGTCGGCACATGGGCAAACTGATAAACATCAGCCAAACCACAAAGGAAAAAATTTCCAGTTACTCTACAGGCAGGTAAAGACATCACTCTGTACTCAAGAATAAGGACGAGAATAAATTAGTTACAGTGTATGGAAGATAAAATAATGGCCTCCCAAAGATGTCCACATCTAATCCCCAAAACTTGAATGTTTTGTTACAATGGCAAGAGGCAATTAAAGGTACAGATGAAATTGAGGTTGCTAATCAGCTGATTTTAAGACAAAGAGATTATCATGTGTAATCTGGGTGGGTTCAGGGTAATCACAAAGGTCTTCTAATGGAAAGAGAGAAACAGAAGAGTCATAACCACAGATAGCATCATGAGAGAGACCTGATCATCCATTGTTGCCTTCGAAGAGGGAAAGGGACCACAGGTTCAAGGGATGTGGGCAGCCTCTACAAACTTGAATAGTCAAGGAAACATATTCTGTCCTAGAGCCTCTAGAAGGAACAGTCTTACTTATAGCTTGTTTTTAGCCAGTGAGACCCATTCTTGACATTCTGATTTCCACAACTGTAAGACAGTAAATTTGTGTTAAGACACCAAATTAGTGACAATTGTTTACAACAGCAATAAGAACCTATTACATGATATCAGAACAAAATAAGCAATTGAAGTCAGCAGCTTCAAGAGAATATTTGTACTCACATCAGCTTTCTCAACCCTACTAAAAGTGAAGGAAGATAACAGGAATAAATGTGCAGTTAAAACAAAAACACATAAAGGGAAATGTACCCACGTTGAGAAAAAAACCCACATTTGTTTTCCCAGGTTTCTAACTTTTATCAACAACAACAACAAAAATTTTAAAGAAAAGAAAAAAAAAAGATTTAAATTAACATGTGCAACACTAACTTACACCTCTGTAGCCCCCACTGCATTATATCTTTTGATTATGCAGAGTTCATTTCAGCTCATTGTAGATTAAATCGAATAGTGACATTCCCAACTGGACTACCAGATGGAATCACATTTTAATTAACTTTTCAACAAGCATACAGATGTGCTTCTTCTGATCATTATCAAGAAATCATTTGCTTTCAGCAAAATGAGAAGCCCTGGTGGCAGGTTGTAGCTTAGAATGATTGATCACATCGTGAGATCATTAACCTTAAAATGCTTTTAATCATTTATTGACCAAATGAAGAAAAATCTTATAAACCAGTATTGAGTATATCTAAGGAACATTATCATGTACCTTTTGGGAGATTAAATTAAAGGAAATATTTGCATAGTCGAATAATGATTTATGTATATATATGATATTATTAACTTCCAAAAAGTCACATGTCTTCTGAAACTCGGCTTCCATACACTATTGAAAGTATCCACCATTGAAAAAAAGAACTTAAACCTAGAGTTCTTTTTGTTATCATCACCATCAAATAATTACAAGTCATATTTGACTTGCTTTAAGAATAATAAATAAAATCCCTACCTTCTAAACATTTACACTTTTTTTTTTAACGTTTTTTATTTATTTTTGAGACAGAGAGAGAGCATGAACGGGGGAGGGTCACAGAGAGAAGGAGACACAGAATCTGAAACAGGCTCCAGGCTCTGAGCTGTCAGCACAGAGCCCGACGCGGGGCTCGAACCCACGGACCGTGAGATCATGACCTGAGCTGAAGTTGGATGCTTAACCGACTGAGCCACCCAGGCGCCCCAAACATTTACACTTTGAAAAAGGTCACTGACATGAATAATTGGTCCTTAAGCATAAAAAAATTAAGTGAATAAAAATGAAACATAAAAGATAATTTAAAATTATATGAAAAGAATAAAAAAGCTTACATTTATGCGACTTATTTGAATTGTTTACTTCAGTTTTCAAGCTATAACTAGTAAACTAGGACTCTAGCGTTTATAAACATTGGTAATAAGAAGTCTTTCCTAATAGTTGAAAGCCTTTTTTTCTCTTTATTCCAAAATTTGTAAGTGAAAGTCAATGTGTAAAATGTAACTTCCATTGTTATCAGTTATTAAGTTACTATAATATGTCCAATATCAGAGAAAAAACAAGAGGCATCTGTGTTTAGAAAGTTTCAGGTTGTGAGAGAATAAAAGGCAAGCATTAGCAGGTCAGAACCAAGCCCAGATTATTTGCTGCATCTTTTAAGGTGTCAAGGTAGAAAGCATGCCATCATTCGTTCTGTCCTAACTCATAAAAGTCGTAGCATGTCTATTAACCAAGGTATAAACTGTTATCTGAGTGAGCTGAAATTACAACTTAGGCCTCTGTCCTTCAAGTGCAAAAAATTATCTATTATAGGAAATTAGGATTCTTATTCCAGCTGTCTAGGTGACCACATAAGCTCCCTGGACCTCAGTTTATTCATCATAGAAATGATTCAATTCCAATTTTAATTAGTACTTAAACTCCTTTCTCAGCTAAAAATATCTCATATGGAAGCCCTGTACTTAAAGCAGATGATGGTGGAATGTCTTTAGTAAAACCTGAGCTGGAGTGGGGAGTGTGGAGACCAATTCACATTGTCCCATTATACATGTGGCTCCCTAAGCTCCTCAGAGCCCAGACTGAAAACTAACACAGTCCCCCACCCTGGCTCAGTCCAACCTATCCTGTCTAATTGAAACTTTTTGACATTATTGAGACAGCAGCAATGACACCCCCAGCCAGGCCCCAGCCTGCTAGGCCTCCCCATCTCCCAGCCAGGTGGTTGGCCCAGGAAATCTGGCCCTGAAATTATTTGTTCTTGGATACAAATGATCTAGAGAGAGAAAACCAATGAGAAAAGAAAAGAAAATGGATTAGAAGAGAAAAAAATTATTGGATAAAAAAATGAACTAAACTTTCTTAGTCTTAATAATTTGTATTTGTAACTAAATGGAAAAATTAAGTCATGAACTGTATATAAATACACTTTCAGGTCAGGAGTGAGTGCTCTGAAATATCACTTTAACCTTTTTAATAGGCTGGACTCAAACCTCTTTGTGAGCATAGTGAGGCATGAGAATGTGTGTGTGTCCTTGATGTAATAACTACTCACTTATTTTGCCATGAGGCAGAATGGCTAGTTGAATCAAAGATCATTTAGTCAAACAAACGTAAAACAGATTTCTAAAAAAATTCATGATCATGTCAACAGAGCCCTTAATTCATTTAAAATGTTTCTCAAGCTATGAAGCAAAGTTGAACTCAGTTATGTTTCTGTGGTAGTAGTGTTCTTCTCGAAGAACTTCCACTTTTTTCTTTTAATGTTTTGCTGTTCCTGAGCTTAATGAGAAACAAAATATGATTTGCCTCCTTAGATAATAACTTTCTTCAACATTTCCCTAGCTGGCATTCTTAGGATGCCAAAAGCGACATCATTATTATGGACTCAAAATAGGAATGGGCAGAGGATCCAAATGACAAGTTGGATTTAGCCCAGTCAACATTGGTAATGCTTACTGTGTCCACATCACTCTGCAGTTTATTCGGAAATTCTTTGGCAGTAACTATATACTAATACTATTTAATATATGTGTGAAGTCCCTGGTTCTACCCTCACTTCCTGATGCTTCAAGTCTCTTCACATGTAGGCCCAGGGTCTATTATGTAGGAGAGACACCAAGGAAATACCAGGACCTGGGAGAAGCATCTGTGGGAACTGAGGTTTGCACACCTGTGATCTCTCTAGTTCAGAAAGTATGTTGATAATGAGTTTGCAAGTTCACCAGTTTATGCAATGACTTTTCTCCCAAGACTTAAATTTGCAAACGTTACTGATTTAACAAAGATTTAGATTGTAGGAAGAGTTGAGTTTATGGATAAAATAATACAGTAACAGTCAATTTCCATTTTCAGCATAAGTGTGATTCTTAAATCCATGTAAGGCTCCAACATAACAAAGACAGCCCATTTCCTCTCCATCTTCTGTAGCCACTATGGTCTGCAAGTCTCTGATGAAAGGAATTTAAAGACCAGTAGAAAACCATTCTCTTTGTTTTTCCCTTTCCGCATACTGGCTTTCTTTCATTTGAGCTATCTTTGCTAACTTTTTCTTCAGACATATTATAAAATACCAGGATCCTAAAGAAATTTGCTTTAACAATTAGAACATAAACAGTAAGTTTAAATTCAACACTTACATGTAAGCGTTTTATTCAGATTTCACTTTGTCATTCTCAGAAAAGTTGAAAGGTAGGCTCCAAACTATACTTTTTTCTTGTTCATTTTTTAAACTGACTTTTATGTTGTGTATGTCTACAAGTAGAAGTTATGTTGGTGTGGTAGAAAAAGCCCTGGAATAGCAATTAGACAATAGGGTTGAATTCTGGCTCTAGCTTTGCTGGTTCTATGACTTTAGACAAAACATTTTTCCGTTCTATGTCTCAACATTGAACCTTGCATATGGGTTATGGGGATGGTCTAAATATTAATTATATGTAAAAATGTTTGTAAGCTCAGTATTGCTGCATCCATTATGTAGTATTTAAGTTGATTTGAAAGAGTCACAAGTAGTCTTAAAGTGAAAAGCATTTGGATCACTTCAGCCATTGCTACATACATAAGCAAGATCAGAATACATAACAGAATAAAATTTCTCTTACTGCTCTTTGGAGGGGGTAAGATTGCCATCAATATATCTCTAGATAGTAGATAAGGCCTAGTAATTTGGATCAAGCTGGTAATGTGTCATTGCTAACACCCCTGGGAAGACAAAGTCTGTATGCACCTTTACACAGTTTTCTGTCTTCCAGGAAATTTCTCACTCAGCAACAACATTATTGAGCTTGCTCACTCAATCGAAATCCCCATCAGGGGGTTAGATTCTTTACTAGCTCCCTCATTATAATAGAAATATAGCATTGCTTCCTTACTTATTTGGGGGATTTTATTTTCCTTCTCAGATGCCCAATAGTGCAAGGTGCATGAATCAGCCAAACAAATTGTTTCACCTCCAGTCCTTTTCCTTCAAGAGGAAAATTGGATCTTTGCTCTGTGCTTCACTTTTTATTTCTTTCTACATGATCTGCCCAAAATGACAGTGTCAGACACAGCAAGACAGTTGTGCTCGCTGCTGGTGTTAAGTCTGAACATTAAACTGACAGAGAAAAACAAGGGCCCTACTATTGTCAGGGACTCGACATACAATGTCTGCTTAAACTGGTGTCTGCCAACCCTAACTTCTTAGGTAGGCTAATGCAGCAGACTTTACCTGCTGTTGGAAATCCAAGTCACATAGGACATTAATTAGCCCATGATGTAGCATATTTGAAAGGACAAAAACCTCACTAACTGTAACAGATGAGTTCCTGACGGTTCCTACTAGCCAGTAGAGAACAGCAATCTCAGTGTCACTTGCTGATCTGGAAGTTTGGTTATAAGTGTAAACCCAGGGTTTCTCAACAGCAATACTATTGACAACTTTCTGTTATGTTTTCTTTTAGTGATAGCCACAGATTTTACTCTTAGGTAAACTCCTATTTCACACTTGGTTTAGGTCATCTGAAAAGGGTTCCAGCCCTGGCTGTAGGAGTGGTGCCACAACATAGACATAACCAATTGAGAGGAGATCTTGTTGAGTATATAAAGATAAAGGAAAGCTTTCTTTCCTATTGGACTTCAACAAAGAAGAATGCAAGGCTGGATTTATCTAGGAATATTATAGCTACATGCAGTCTAAGAATGAAACCAGGCATGGAGGAGAACAGAACTCCACAAAAAGATGAGCTCAACAAAAAGATGTCTCCTGATGACAAGTTTGAACTTTGAGAGCAGTTCAACATCTCCACCTTCCAGTTATGGGTCAGTCAAGTCAGGTTGAGTTTTCTGTCCTTTGTAACCAAAAGAGTCTCAGTGGAAGCATCCAGTTACTTCTGATAGTCCTTGGAGTTGTCTCTTGTTTGCTTACACATAATCCTCTACTCTAGATCCCTTGTGTGATGTCTGATATTCTACTGCCATTGCTGTTAGTGTTGGCATTGACACAGTAACACAAATATCCATGCAAAGAGTAGTATTGCTAAATATTCTCAAATCAGCAAACATCGGCCATAACAACACTGCCTTGTCTAGCCGTGTCATAACCATAATGGAAGGAGGATAAACCCTCTCACTCATTCATTGTCTTTGTTACACTCTTGTCTTCTCAGTATGAAAACAGGGTTACTTCTGTATCCCAGAGACCCTAATGAAAGTGTTTTTACAGGTCCTGTCTGTAGGCGTCCCAGCCATGTGATGTAGACATGAGGGAGTAAGTCTCAGAGTTCAAAGGTTAGAAGCTATCAAGGCTTCCCCGTCCTCCATCCTCAGGTCTGATGAGGGTATTTGTAACAACACCTTCTCTTCTTCTGTAGCCAGTGACCTTTTGTGAAAATGGAACTGTGGTGATTGAAAGAAGGAAAAAAAATAACACTTAGCAGGCTCAATGAAAATGCATCTTTCTAAACATTAAATAACTAAAATGCTAAACTAAAAAAAATTTAAACATAGTATCCCCACATAGAATAGAAGAAATCTAAGATTATTCCTTATATAGGAAGAAATTTGAGAGATCAGTCTAGGTCAAAGGAGTCATTCTATCTTATTTTGTTGTTTATTAAATCCGAAGATGCAAAAGAATCTTCATAATATATATAAGTGTGTGTGTGTGTGTGTGTGTGTGTGTGTGTGTGTGTGTACTTAAAGAATACATGGAAAGAAAATTATTAGGTGTTCTGTGAACACTCTCTACATTAATCCTATGTGTATCTTACGTTCTGTAAACATTGGATCCATATTTATGATTTGTCTTTTCTCTATTATATAATAATAATGCTTAAGACCAACATAGCATTTATGATGCCCCCCAAAATATTTGAAATGAAGCAACTGAGGCCAAAGTTACATTAACTCTGTATATTGACTTGGGAAGTAAGATCCTTACATATTGGATATTTCAGTCATTAAGATTACATGTAATTCTCTACTCTTAATATTTTACTATCTTTCAATAAAATTTTATAATTTTCTCATAAAGCACTTGCTCGCCTGATGTGAAATCCATTCTTACATCCTGTAGTATAATTTTTTGGTAGTACATAAATTTGCATTTTATTATTGTATGTTGAACCAGAATTTTTTTCTAAAGCCTTATTAGTTATTCTAATAATTATTTGTAGATAATTTTGAATTTTTCTGTATAAAATTACATTCTCTAAAAAAAATGGTTGCTTCCCATGGGGGAGGGGAAGGAAAAAAAAAAAAAAAAAGAGGTTAGAGTGGGAGAGAGCCAAAGCATTAGAGACTGTTAAAAACTGAGAACAAACTGAGGGTTGATGGGGGGTGGGAGGGAGGGCAGGGTGGGTGATGGGTATTGAGGAGGGCACCTTTTGGGATGAGCACTGGGTGTTGTATGGAAACCAATTTGACAGTAAATTTCATATATTAAAAAAAAAAAATGGTTGCTTAATTTTCATCCTCTCCTCTGTTCTGCCTTTTATTTCATTTGTCATGCCTTATTGCATTGAATAGACTCCAACAGTCTTAAACAGAAATGGTGGCAGCTGACACCCTTGTCTTGTTTTTAATCTGAAAACAGTGTTTTCAGTATTATACATTTAGTATAGCATAAATATGCTCTAGGTTTTTTGTGACTGTTTTTATATTATAAGTTCCATTGTATTCCAATTTTAAAAAGAACTTTTTATGCTGAATTGATGCTGAGGCCTATCAATGTTTTCTACATCTTTTAGGATAAATATATTACTTTTATTCTTAAATTTTTGTTCATGTGATGAAATATACAAATTTTCTTCTTAAATTTAATATACTCTAACATACCAGAGATAACTACAAATTTGTCATTTTTTTTGTATTGTTCCATATCGATGGATTTGGTTTTCTAGTATTTTGTTTAGAATTCTGCATCCTTGTTCATGAATTGGACTGTCTTTAACTTTTTTCTCTTATATATTCTAGTTTGTGTATCAAAATTATGCTAAATTCATAAAATGAAACTGAGTCACTCTTTGTTATTCTTTGGAGAAGTTTGTATGTGCTTAAAATTATTTGTTCTCTAAAAGTTTGGGAGAACTCAGTCGTGAAGCCATCTGGGTCTTGTGCTCTTTTTGTAAAATATTTTTTAACTATGGATTCAGTGCCTTAAATAGTTTAAGGTGCTTTAGCCTGGGATCCTTAGGAAGCAGAATAGTCTGAGACAATCCATTCTCAAGCAGCAGGAGTGAGGGGGGAAAAGGGAATGAAATAGAGAGGGAGGGAGAACCAGTATTTGGATGTAACATGGAGTTAGTCATTGTTAAGGGCACCACTTGACTGGTCTCACAAAGCTTGACTGGTTTCACAGAACAGTCCCTGGGAAACTATATAACCACATTATATCATTAAATCAGTAAATTCAGAAGATACAGTTGACAGAATTTAACAACTATTCATGATAAAAAATTTTAGCAAACTAGAAGTAGACATTTCTCCCAATACTAAAGACTGCCTCCAATTACTTACAGCTAACATTATACATAATGGTGAAGGCAGAACTCCCTAAGATGTAGAAAAGTAAAGGATGAATGCCCTCATCACTTCTATTCACCATTTTACTGGAGGTGCTTGCCAGGACAAGAAGACAAGAAAAAGAAATATAAAAGTTATAAAAATCAGAAAGCAAGAAACAAAACTTATTTTGTTTGTAGATAACCTGATTGTTTGCATAGAAAATCCTAAGAAGTCCAGAAACAGAATATGGGAATGAGTAAGTACAGTTAGAAAAGTCAACATAAGATCAAATTTAAAAAAATTCTATTTACTCACAAAAATAATTTTAAAATAAAATTAAAAATCAATATTTATAATAACATAAAAAATATAAAGTACTCAGGAATAAATTCAACAAAATAATGCACAAGATCTGTAGACCTTAAACCATGAACCCCTATAGAGGAAAAAATATATTATTAAATCATTTTATCTTTAGAAATTCAGTTTGGTTCCTCTTGGAGTCTGATAGGTAATTTTTATTAGAATTGTCTTATTGATTCATATTGAATATTTTGAACATTTTGTTTGTCTCACACTTTCAGAATTTGAAGCCTTAGCATGTCAAATCCACCTGTCAGTTAATTTGCTGGCTCTCATATATGATACCTTGTTTTCTTGTGCATTTTGAGTTTTGACTGTGAGCTCATATATCTCGGAATGTTACCTATGGGAATTGTTTTGAGATCTAAAAGTAGGTCCCATCAGAGAAAATTTATATTTGCTTCTGCCAGTACCTCAGGGCACTACCAGCTTGAGATCACTTTAAAATAAATTCTCAGCTTGAGGTATTTTGGTCCAGGCATGTAATGTGAATTCAGGCTAGCTGTGGTTACAAATTCTCAGGGGAAAGTATTTTTCCTCTCTTCTAAGTGCTATGCTTCATGAAAGACAATTTTCTTTATATTCTCCTGAAAGGAGATGAAATTTTTCCATTTCCTCATGACACTGACAGTTTAATCCTTTAATGTTGCAGATTATATGAGTCTCTCCTATTAAACTGCATTATTGGCAGGCTGTGAACTTTGTTTCCTTTACTTAAGCAAGGTGTGATATTTGAAAGTGTTAATCAGGTTCACCCAGCTTTGAAAATGTGCTGACGGTCAAAGACCATTTTTAATGGTCTCCTCATCTTTCCGGATTTCTGCTTTCATTTAGTTGTTGGCGTCTGGGTAAAAAGCCTCAGTCTACCAAACTACCCCACTGCTGATATACAAAGATGACGATGAAGGCTCATGAGGTGAAGGGATTTCGCTGGCTTTCGAGTCACATGATACGGGTGCCAGTTGCCTGAACCATGTTTCTGTGGAAGCAAAGCCTGGGTCAAAATATAAATGTGAAACATTATCATAGAGAATTTTTTTTAAAGAAAAACATAAGTAGAAGAAGTGGAGACAGTGAAAAAGGGAGAGCAGAAAGTGAGTGTGAGCAACAAGGATTCTCTTCATCGCTGATGTGAATACAAAATGGTACAGCCATTTTGGAAGACAGTTGGGCAGTATTCTACAAAATTAAACATATTTTATGGTACCATCCAACACTTTCACTCCTTGGTATTTACCCAAATGATCTGAAAACTTATGTCCACACAAAATCCTGAAGAAAGATGGTTATGGCAGCTTTATTCATAGTTGCCAAAATGTGAAAGCAACTAAAATGTCCTTCAGCAAGCAAATATGTAAATAAACTGGCATGTTCAGACAATGGAATATTACTCAGTGCTACGAAGAAATAAGCTAACAAGCCATGAAAAGACATGGAGGAAACTTAAATGCATATTACCAAATGAAAGAAGCCAATCTGAAAAAGCTACATATTCTGTGATTCTGACTGTATGACATTCTGGGAAACTCAAAGCTATGGAGACAGTTAAAGGATCAGTGGTTGCCAGGGCTTAAGAGAGAGAGAGGGATGAATAGGCAAAGCACGGAGGAATTTTAGGGCAGTGAAAATATTCCGTAATGGTGGATACATGACACTGAAAATTCATTGAAAACCATACAATGTGCAACACCAAGAGTGAACCCAAAGATAAACTATGGACTTTGAGTGATAATGATGCATCAGTGTAGGTTCATCGATGGCAGCAAATGTACCACTCTGGTGTGGGATGTTGACGGTAAAGGAGATGTGTTTGTGTGGAATCAAGGAGTATATGCGAAGTCTCTATACCTTCTGCTCAATTTTTCTGTGAACCTACAATTCCTCTAAAAAATAAAGTTTATTTACAGAAATTAGTAGATGCATTTCTCAACCTTCCCAGCTGCACAACAACTCAGCTTTCCTAAGATGAAAGGAAATTCCTGAACACCTTAGAGGAAAAGAGACAGTGCCGTCCATGTAGGATGCTTGCTTGCTTTCACATTACTAGCTCCTAGGGGTTTTCTCATGATGTGTTGCTGGGAGGAGCAATTGGAGAACGTCAGTTTTGAGTATCTGAGTAAAATAAATAAGTAAATGTTAATCTGCTGTCCTGATTGAGCAGAAATGGGTTAGCAGATGAGAAGGGTCAGTAGCAACCTTTTGAAAAGCTGCAGATAAGAAAGTCAGCATGTCCACTTACCAGCTGACTGTGTTCATGGTGTTTGTCCTGGCATTATGGCCTCATGGAAATATCTTACTTGTGATTTTTTTCATCTTTTTATTTTAGGAAAATGCACACAACATAAAATTTACCACCTTAACCATTTTAAATGTACAATTCAGTAGTATTAAATTAGACTCGTACGTTGTGCTACCATCACCACCATCCATCTCCAGAACATTTTTCATCCCGTAAAACTAAAACTTTGTTATACCCATTAAATAATAACACCCCATTCCTCAAGCCCCCAGCCCCTGAGAATTACCCTCTACTTTCTGTCTCTGTGATTTTTAATACTTCATGTGAGTGGAATCACACAGCATTTGTCTTTTTGTGTCTGGCTTATTTAACTGATCGTAATGACCTTACAGTTCATCCATGTTGTAGCATAGGTCAGAATTTCCTTCCTTTTTAAGGCTGAATGGTACTCCATTGTGATACATACCATGTTTTACTTATCCATTCATCCATCAATGGATACTTGGATTGCTTTTACATTTTAGTTATTATGAATAATGCTGTTATGAACATGAGTATACAAATACATGGTCAAGACCCTGTCTTATATTATTTGGGGTATACACCCAAAAACTAAATTATCGGACCCTATAGTAATTCTGTTTTTAATTTTTAATACTGTTCTCCACAGAGGCTGTACCATTTTATATTCCCACCAATTATGCACAAGCATTCCTAATTCTCCATATCCTTGTTATTTTCTGGGGTTTTTGTTTTTTTGATAGTTAGCCATCGTGACTGGTGGCTATCTCATGGTTGAGTTGATATCTCATGGTAGTTTTGATTTTCATTTACCTAAAGGTTAGTCAAACATCCTTTCATATGCTTATTGGTTATGTGTATATCTTCTTTGGAGAAATGTTTATTCAAGTCCTTTGCTCATTTTTGAATCAGGTTTTTTGTTGTTCTTGAGTTGAGGACTTCTCTCTATATTCTGGATATTAAACTTTTATCAGATTTGTGATTTACAAATATTTTCCCTCATTCTGTGAGTTGCCTTTTTACTGTGTTGATACTGTCTTTGATACACAAAATTTTAAAACTGTCATCAAGGGGTGCCTGGGTGGTTCAGTAGGTTGACAGTCTGACTCTTGATTTCGGCTCGGGTCATGATCTCACGGTTTGTGAGTTTGAGCCCCTATGTCAGGCAGGTGCAAAGACTGCTTGAGATTCTCTTTCTGCCCCTCCCCTGCACTCTCTCTCTCTCTTAAAATAAATAAATAAATGTTAAAAAAAAATAAAGTAAAATTGTCATCAAGTCTAACTTGTCTACTTTTTCTTTTGTTGCCAGTGTCTTTAGTGTCATACCCAAGAAATCATTGCTAAATCCAATGTTGTGAAGTTTTGCCCTATGTTTTCTTCTAAGAATTTTATAGTTTAAGCTCTTGTATATAAGTTTTTGATCTATTATGAGTTAACTTTTGTTTATGGTGTTAGGTAAGATTCAAACTTTATTATTTTGTATTGGATATCCAGCTATCCCAGCACCACTTGTTGAAACATGATAGTCTCCTTTCCCCATTGAATTGTCTTGGCACACTTTGCAAAAGTCATTTGATGATATGTGCAAGGGTTTATTTCTGAACTGTCCATTTTAGTCCATCATACTTTATGTCTGTCTTTTCACCAGTACCACATTATTTCAGTTGCCATAGCTTATAGCTTTGAAATGAAGTATGAATCCTCTAGCTTTGTTCATATTTTTCAAGGTTGTTTTAGCTATTCAGGGTGCCATAAGTTCCATATGAATTTCAGGATGAGATTTTTTTATTTCTGCAAAAACAGCTTTGTGATTTTCATAGACATTGCATTCAATCTAAAGATCATTTTGTATTAACACCTTAAAAGTAAATATTAAGTTATTGACCTTTTAACATTCATGGACTCACAATCTATGGACATGGGATATGTTTCCATTTATTTATGTCTTTTTTAATTTCTTTCAGCAGGATTTCATGGTTTTCATTGTACAAGTATTTCACCTTTTTTGTTAAATTAATTATTTAAATATTTTATCCTTTTTGATGCTATCATAAATAAAATTTTGTTTTAAAAGCTTTCTTGGATTGTTCATGGCTAGTGTATAGAAATGTAACTGATTTTTGTGTGTTGACTTTTATCTTAATATTGTGCTGAATTATTAGTTCTAACAGTTTTTTGTAGAATTACATTTAACATCCCAACGTTGTAACATAATAATTTGAATTTATACCAGCTTCACTTCAGTAACATACAAAAACTCTACTTCTTTACATCTAGATCAATTCCTTACCCTTTCTGTTGTTGATGTCACAGTATTATATATTTATACATTGTGTGTCCAAAGACTTAAACTGATTGTTTTAAATTCACTTGTCTCTAAAATTATTTAGAAAACAAAATGTGGATTTATGAATCAAAGTTATAATAGTGCTAACTTTTAGACTAATAATTATTTAAACTTTTAAATCATCCAGAAAATAAATATTGGAGTTACAAACCACTGTTACAGTAATATTAGATTTTATATTTGCCCATGTATTTACATTTACCAAGATCTTTATTTTTCATATGGTTTCAGTTTGCTGTTTGGTATCCTTTTGTTTTGATCCACAGAACTCCCTTGAGCATTTCTTCCAAGGCAGGTCTAATGGTAATGAACAGCTTTTGTTTGTATGGTAATATCTTAATTTCTCCCTCACCTTTGAAGGACAGTTTTGTCAAATACAGAATTTTTGGTTGATAGTGTTTTTCTTTTTTATGCGTTGAATATATTGATCTACCACCTTCTGGACTCCAAAGTTTCTGATGAAAAGTCTGTTGATTTTATTGAGGATGTCTTGTATGTAATGAACCACTTCTCAAGATTCATTTTTGTTGTTGGCTTTCAAATATTTGATTATTAGGTGTCCAGTGTAGGTCTCTTTGAGCTCATCTTACAGTTTGTTGAGGTTCTTAAATGTTTGTATTCCTCAGATTTAAGAAGTTCTCAGCCATTATTTCTTCATATATTCTCTCTCCCCACCTTAACCCTTCTGGGAATTTCATATGCTTATGTTGGTTCACTTGATGGGGCCCCATAGATGAAGGGTCTTTAGGGTCTATTCTCTTTTATCCAGTATTTCTTTGTGGTCCTCAGACTTGATAATTTCCATGGTCCCAAATTCCAATTTGCTGATTTTTTCATCTGCCTGTTCAGCTTTGACTTTGAATCTCTCTGTTGAATTTTCCATCTCAGCTATTATTCTTTTCAGCTCCACAGTTTCTTTTTGGATTATTTTTAGGTATTCTCTTTACTGATATTTCCAGTTTGTTCATACATAATTTTCTTGACTTTATCCAGATCTTCCTTTAGTTTTTTGATCATCTTTACAAATGTTTTTTTTTTTTAAGTCTTTGTTTAGTAGATTTGCCATCCAGTCTTTTCAGGTACAGTTTCTGTTGATTTATTTTTTTACCCTTTGAATATGCCACAATTTCTTGTTCATTGTATGCTTTGTGATATTTTGTTGAAAATTGGACTTTTTAATCTAATAAGATGGTGACTCTGAAAATCAGATTCTCCCTTTTCCCCACTGTTTCTTAGGATATTTTGTTTTTATTTTTTAATTATTGTTATATTAAACAAAATAGTAATACAATCTTCTATGCTGAATATCTGTCTGTGGTGTAAACTTTAAGTCTCCTCAGGTCATTTCTGATCCTGCATTTTTTCCTAGGCATATATATACAATACAATATATACATATATAATTTCTGAATATAGTCAGTTGCTTTTGAATGTCCTACTCTCTACTTTCCAGGTTCCAGAAGGGGAAAAGAGAGTAAAATAAATGAGGTAAAAAGAATTCTAGCCCTTTAAAACCCTTCAAGTCACTTCAGCTAGAGGGAGAAGTGCTTGTAACACTGGGGGAGGGGTGTGTATGCAACAAAAATGACCACCCACTTCTTTGTCTGTACATCCAAGGTGAAAAGCAACAATTTGCAATGAGTGCACAGATCCCCAATATTTGGAAGACAGGATTCTTTTTGGTTACCCTGTCTCCTGAAAACTGCTCTGCAGAATACATGCACAGCTGACTGCCACATAGCTGGGCAGTGGGGGCTACCTAGCTGCTACTGCATTAAGAGCTAAAATTGACCAAAATTTAACACAGTTTACCATCCCCTGGAAATTGTTAGCCTTCAATAGACTCCAGAGTTCCAAAATAGTTACATCCGACAGATTCTGCCAGTGTAATTGTTGCCTAAGTGGGGAGATTCCTGATGGTTCCTAGTCTAACATGTGCCCAGAATCCCACTCCCCCTGTGTTTTGCATGTGTGAAGGAGCACATTACCCACTACATTACTATGTCCCTTGAAAAATAAGCCATGCAATACTCTTGGGAACTGAGTATTGCAAATAATATCATTTCTGAGGTTCTAAGATTGCTATAATTTTTATAAATTGATAGTCAAATTTGGAACTGGATTTGTTTTTCTTTTTGCTCTGGTCACTTGGGAGCTCAGAGCCAAATTTTCTGCTGTATTTAGTGGGGAAAAGAGTACAGGAACTTAATATCTATTTTTCATAATTTATTATATTCTGATTGTCTCTAGTTTTGTTAGTCTATAAATATATTTTCTGCTTCAATTTTATTTTCAATTTTATTGTCTTTCATATATTTTTATAAGTTGTCATAATTCTTAGTGAAATGAGGCAGTATATAGACACATACATAAAAGGATAATTCTTACTTTAGAGCAAAAAAGTATAATGGACCAATTTATTGCTTGGCTTTTTTTCAGTTGTAATGTAAACCATGAACAATCAAGTGAGGAGATGTTCTTTAAATATTACTTCCTTATTTATCATGTATTATTCTAGGCACTTTTATATCTTACTCATTTGACCGTCACACATTTGCCAACAAATGAATTTTTTTTTCTATGTCATTCATGGGGTATATGAAGTTCTATTATAACTCTGCACCTGAAATATGAAAGGCATAACCCTGAACAGAATAAGATGTAGTCTATCTCCTATTGTTTTCTAGATAAAAAAGACTTTGGTATGATAATACAAAGAAGATGCTGTGAAGAGTTACCCAGTGAATCTTTGCCATCTTCTTGTCCTAACAACCACCACAACAAAAATGCACATAGTGATAAATCAATCAGTGCTCCCCAAGAATGAGTTCAGTGAAGTCACTTTGAAAACTGTTCCAACACTTCCTCATGAAATAGAAATTTATTTGAAAATAGAAGTCAGTTTCTAAATTTAAACTGATATTTTATGGAGCAGTTCTACTTGACATACTTCTCACTAAAACTAAGATGATCTATTGCATAGATTCAACCAAAGCTGCATCTGTAGTCATCATGTGTTGTTACGCAACTGAGAGTCTAAGTTGTGATAAGAAATGTGTATTTCAGTACCAGCTTCTGGGTATTTACTTTGTATACTTTTTTACAGTCTAAGATTAAAGGTTTCAGCAAATTGTTTAGCATTACTCTATGAAAGATGGTGTGTCATCTTTTTATTGTTACTGTAATTGAATCTATTTAAACAGAGAAGCAAATTAAGTGCAATAATTTGTGTCCAGTTTCTTTATACACTAACTTTACCATAATAAGCCACTGTGATAAGAGCCTCCATGTTACATTTCGCTTGAACAACATCTTATTTGCCTGTCGCTGTTCATTTGGCTTAGCCTGAAAACACTCTTCAGATGCTTAGAAGTTTTGTTCAGCATACCTCTTCTCATCTACTTATCTGTGGCCAGCATGTGAGAGCCAGGGGAACAAGTAAGAGCAGTGAGACAGTTCCAGTTACTTTGAAGGCACATCAGATAATTTTATAATCTTTGTTTTGAACCTCTACTGAATACATGGTATTAGGCGGCATTCCAGAGTTCATTTGTTATATGGCTTCCTTCCAGATTCAAGATTTTCCTCCACCTCTGTTCTCTTCTCCCACTAGTCCTTCTAGGATGAGAGTCAAAGATACTGTTTAAAGGGTATTGCATTTTTTTCCCACAATTAGGAGCAGATAAGCTCTACATAAACTGGTTTAAAACTACACTTAAAATAGCAAATAGGTAAATATAAGAAGATAATTATTTCATATAGTATACCTTTCTTTGGGTTAAAGTACCAGAATAACTTTGATGTAATGTCTGCTTACATAATGTGTGTTTAACTGACTGGGTATGTGTGTGTCATGAGTGCAAATGATTTCATAAAAGAGAAAGAGCAACAGGACAAAACCAAATGAAAATGAAAACACTATTTATCACCCAAAGCACCATCGTCTTTACACTGAATCTTATCAAAGGAAGTACTACTAAAAATAGATGAACTAGAGATATGCAAATAAGACATTTTAAGTGCAGAAGAGATCTCACCTTTCTGATTTATCTTCCAGGAATAGCACATGCTGTTCCAAACAGGTCAGCTGTTTGATTCAGTCCCTCTGACTCTATACTAATAATCTAAACAGTGGTTCAAGTAATTATTTTCTTTCACTTCTTCATTGAAAACCTGTATGTAATTATGCACATGCACACAGAGATAATTTTATTTTTGGTTCCTATATTTACATTATCTCTTCTGAATACTGCTCCACAGCCCATGTCCTTCAGAAATTCCTTTTTACTTGAACTGAAACTATAGCCATGCTGGCTGGTTTATGATTGAAGAGGTCACTACGAGCAAACCATCATTTGGATATGATCTTTCAGTGGTTCCTCTGGTCCATTCTGAGTAGGATCAGGTCCTCATAACAAATATTAACATTGAAGAATTCCAAAAGTCTTCTCCCTTCAAGTATAAAATGTATTTGGGTGGCCACCATCCTGCATGTCTTGTAAATTGTAGTCTTGTGTTCCCGCAACACACATGTGATCCTTTAATCCTCTTCTGTTAGTTCTCCTTTTCTTTTCCCTGCCTTTAATTGTTCTTCCCTGTCTAGACTTGTCAGAGGCACCCACAGGCATTAACATGTCATTTTGGACTAATGAGTCTGTTGATGGACAGATTAAGCATCCTTATTCCCTCACCTGGGCTTCATGATGACAGCGGTCATTGGCCAAGATGTGGTTTTAATCACTGCTTTTGGAAAATTATTTCTCTTTCTAAGTTAATCGCTCCCTGATTACCATAGAGAACAATCTTCTGACCTTGACTTTATTAGTCCTGAATTTTTACTAGCTGAGCTATCCAATCCAAACTATTCCCATCTGTTTCTCTCAGTACAGTGCAATTGCTCTCCTGGATAATGGAGTAAATGAGAATTTCTTATAACGGATCCCCATGGAGCTAATGCCTACATTAACAGTCCCAGAGATGTTACTGGAAATGTCAGTAGGGTAATGAATGAGGTAGTGGAGCATGGTGACTACAAAGACATTAGAGTGAAGATTACTTGCTGGCTCAAGATCAGACTGAAGTTCTCATCGGTCTGCTTCAACAAAAAGGAAGAAATGTGTCCTTCTCCTATTTTCACAAGGCAGAGAAAATACCAGGCTATCATATTAATTACTCAGAGCTCAGCAATAGGTACTATCAAGGAATAAAAGAAAAATATAACTTTAAATTTTTTTTTTTTTCAACGTTTTTTATTTATTTTTGGGACAGAGAGAGACAGAGCATGAACGGGGGAGGGGCAGAGAGAGAGGGAGACACAGAATCGGAAGCAGGCTCCAGGCTCCGAGCCATCAGCCCAGAGCCTGACGCGGGGCTCGAACTCACGGACCGCGAGATCGTGACCTGGCTGAAGTCGGACGCTTAACCGACTGCGCCACCCAGGCGCCCCAGAAAAATATAACTTTAAACTGAAGATTATCTGTTTTTCCTAGAGCCCATTAGCCAAAAATGTTCCTGGAGATGAGGCCATCTCTCTGCATTGTTCCTAGCCTACTACCGTGTTTCAAAGTCAATTTCTGTCCCATTAATTAGAATCCTTTTTGACCCTGTTCTCTGTTCTCAGGATCCAAAGCTGAACCTTCTCCTTAACTCCAGCTGTGAAGAGAGTTCTTCCCAAACCCAGAATAATGCCCAGTCCTTCCTGCTCCAGCATAATGGAAGGAGTGGGTATCCATTTCCCTCAGAGGAAACCTCTACTCCCAGCCCAGACCTCATTCCTATATGTATGGAATGGTATGATATTCTCTAAAGGTCAGAAAGACAGTCATTAGAAACAATAATACATGCCTTAAACTCTAAATTATTCAATCTAAAAAATTGAGACATTAGAGTCCAGTAAGGATCTATGTTTAGACTAAACATAATTTTAATCATTTAAAGACTAATTCTGAAGTACAGAATATTTTATTTACATTAATAAACAGAATAACAAAAACATGAAAGATATGAATTTCTTTTACTTCACAAATCCAGAGATAGTTCATTTACAATGAGTATATATTTTTCTTGTATTAACTTCATTTAAGAAGCTCATCGGGGCAACTGGATGGCTCAGTCCATTGAGCATCTAACTCTTGATTTCAGTTCAGGTCATGATCCAAGGGTCACAGGATTGAGCCCCACATCAGGCTCCACACTAAGTGTGGAGCCTGCTTAAGATTCTCTCTCTTTTTCCATCTGCCCCTCCCCTCTGCTCGTGCTCTCTCTCTCTCTCTGTCTCTCTCTAAAATAAAAATAAAATGAAAATTAAAAAATAAAAAGCTAATCAAGTTACACATTAAAATTCAGAAAATATTTTGATCCCTCGAATACCAATTTTCTAATTTCAATCATTTGAAGAATCTAATTCCAGCCATATGTAATAGAACCTATGATCAGCTTTAAAATAGCCTTTTGTCCCATCCATGTACTCTTTATCTAACGCAGTCCACAGGTGACTACTAACAAAATCATTTAGGAAATGTTTTAAAATGCAGATTTCTAGGTACCACCTTACATCCGTGGATTCAAAATCTTTAGCATTACAGTCCTGGGAATTTATATTTTTAATGAACATCTCCAGTTGATTCTAATTCTGAGTGAAGTTTAAAAATCACTTACAATACTTGCCTTCTTGCTACAGAGCAGATCAGGCTCTGATCAGCCACCTTGACCCCCCACAACTCTGTCAAGCATCTGCCACCTTAGATGCAACTGTTATGTAGAGGGGAGATTTCGGGGTTCTAGTAATCTAGTTACTAGTAATCTAGTGATCTACTAATCTAGTAACCTAGTGATGGACACTGCAATTTCAGTCCCTCCTCTTGTCCTCATTTACTGTAGAGATATCAGCAAATTACTTACCCTCCTTGACTTTAATGAAATCATTTTTAAAATAGAATTTTTTTGAGGATGGAATGGGATAATGTAAGTGAACTGTTTAGTAAATCGTATAAATCCCTACAAGTGGAAAGGCTTCTACTTAGCCCACAGATTCTCCTTTCTATAGCTCATTGATTTCCCTTCTTTTCTTATCCCCTCTGGAAGAAGAATAGTTTTCATGGAAGGCAGGGAACTGGTGCAGCTGAACTACAGCACTTGTTTTCTGTGTCTCAGCCCTTCCTATGTAATGTGACAGTTCCTAATCCTTCAGATGTAGAAAGTTAGTCCCTCTTAGGACTGGTTAATTGACTGTAACATTTGTTTGACTCACAGTGTTCCCTGCAAACCCAAGGAAGAGGAATGAGAAGAGAGAGAGTCCAGTTGCAGAGCCCGGCTCAGTTGATAGTCTTGGTAGAGGATTATAAAGCACAAACGGTCTCCATGATTTTCAGTCATGCACTCTTCATAAAAGATTCATAAGCACATCCTCAGTGTGCCTATATTTTAAGAAATAATGCAAAAATGTTTACATGACTATATTAACTTATTATACAGATTATAAACATAAACAATAATAGAAACTTGAAAGGATGAAATGGAAAATAAGCAGGGATGCCTGGGTGGCTCAGTAAGTTGAGCATCTGACTCTCGATTTCAATTCAGGTCATGATCCCAGGGTCATGGGATCGAGCCCCACATCAGGCTCTGCATTGAGTGTGGAGCCTGCTTAAGATTCTCTCTCTCTCCCTCTACCCCTCACACCTGCTTGCCCTCTCTCTCTCTCAAATAATAAAAAAAAGGAAAAGAAGTAGAGTTATATAACATTATGAAGGTTCCACTGAATTGTACACTTAAAAATGGTGAGAATGATGGATTTAATGTTATATAAATTTTACCATAATAAAAAATTTAAAAAAAACATTTTTTTAAGTTTATTTTTATTTTGAGAGAGGTAGAGAGCAAGCAAGGGAGGGGCAGAGAAATAGGGAGACACAATCAGGAACAAGCTCCAGACTGTCAGCACAGAGCCTTATGCAGGCCTCAAACTCACAAACCGCAAGATCATGACCTGAGCCAAAATCAAGAGTTGGGCACTTAACTAACTGAGCCATCCAGGCACCCCCAAAAAATTTTAATATAAGTAGAAATAGTATCCTAACATATAAGCCTACAATGCCTGGTGTGCCCTGTGGTGCTTGGCTGGAGAGGTGAGGGAAACTTAAAGGTTGGGTGCACTTACCACTCTTCATCCACACTATTAAAGGCCAGCTTTCCTATGAGACATCTATCAGGAAACATCTACAATTTGGAGGGAAAGCAACACAAATTACCAGCTCTGAGATCTTGGGCAAATCACTTAAACACCCTTATGTTAGGTTTCCTAATTTTTTTAAAGAGAGGTGAAAAAAATTTTTTCATTTATTTATATCAAATATGCACTAGATTACATTAAACTTTTCATAATTCCCAGAATAGCTTCACAATATAGATTATTTTTCAGATTTTTTAATGAGAAAATAAAGATAAAAAAATAGTAACTTATCTAAGATCACTCTGTTAACAAGGGGCAGATTCAGGGTTTGGAACTGATGTATTTGCCTTCAGTGAAAATCCATCCTCATTCTGTCCCCTAGAGGTGACAGGAGGTATACTCACCTACAGGGGTTTTGTGAAGATTATAAACATGGTCAAGCTAAGGTAGTATGCAGTTACTAGCCAGAATAGACCTTTTCTTGGAAACTTTATCCTGGACAATTTCTTATAATATACTGCATACTAAGTAGGCAATTAATAAATGAGGAATTGGGTTTTCTTTAGGGAGCAAATTAAGGGCAATATTAAAGGCAAATTAACCTATCAGTCTCCCCTTTCCCTCTTTTTTTTATTCTCTACTCCCTCATGCACACACACAGACACACACACATCAGTAACAATCCTGAGCAATTAAGCCATGAAACCACAAGTAAAAGAATAATTGGGGTAGTAGAACAGTGCCAGAAATTTGACCTCCTCATTTTATATAGAAGGAAGCTGTAACTGAGTGATTTTGAATGACTTACCCAAGGTCATATAACTAGTATGTAGAAGAACTGAGTTTAGAACCCAGTCTTCTGAGTCCCACACAGTGTGTTCTACATCATAGCCTCTGTAGTATAAAAAGTGGTAGATAAAAGAATAACATGGACAAGAAAGAAACAAAGGAGAAGATAGTTCAGAAAAGGACAGCTTTCAATCTAAAGGTTCCAAGAAGAAGATAGATGTCTATATTGACAAATGTTATTTATTAGAAATAGCAATAGCTTATTTTTACAGTCAGTGACAGGGAAATCTCTTTTTCTGTGATTGCCACTCTGTGTCCTCTGGTAGCTCTTGTGTGGCAAGATGCTTAACTCTTTGTGAGTTTGTGTGCTTCAGAATTTCTTCATTCCACTATTTACCTATTCAGCGAGGACAAGTGAATGCATTACATTAAGTGGAATTAAGGATGGAATACAATTCTCTGTGAATCTCTTGCATTCCACATATCTTGCTGGCAGATTCACTGTACTCCATACCATCTTCCAAGAAGGTTATAAAATGGAGAGCTTTAGAAGAGAAAGGTAGTGTCTCCCTCTACAGCACAGGGCAGGCATGCTTACTGGACATTACAATTGATTTCATTCCCTAAGTTCACGGTTTCTCTCCTGTGACACAGTCCACTGAGTATAGGTATGTCACCTGGCTCTGTCCCTATTTCCCAGTGTGAACTGGGCCGTAGAGAACCAGCACAGATGTTCATACTCTACTGCAGCTGCTACAAGTTATAAACAGTCCTTGTTTCTGATCCACAACTCCTATGTCTTCTGCCTGCATCAGTGAAACAGGACCTGTCCTGGGACCAAACCATATAATGGTGGATAATACATGTGCTGTGCACTAAGGGAGTTAGGTGAGAGCATAGTAAGTTGGTGAAAGCAGGCGGGGATGGACACAGGTAGTTTCTACAATGCCGTCTCTCTTGATCAAGGGCTACAATGGTTAAGTTCTCTTAGCTGGTGTGTAATGAACAACAAGTCTCTCATTTTAACTGATTGTGAATCAAGGTTAGTTCAATCATGCAGACTGCCTGTAATGATCAGTTAATTTACATAACGGTAAGTAAATGGCAAAACGTGATTGCAACCAAAACAAGAATCACAATTTATTGTCTTTTCCATCATTCAAGTATTGTGACTGACCTATGTGCAGAATGCATAATGAGAACAATAGGCTCTTTACCACAAGACAAGATTTTATGGAGTCCTAAAATAATGATTGTTGCCACATTTTAAAGAAAATGTACTTTAATCTTAACAGGGAAGTGTGAAGTGGAAATTATCTCTGAAAATTAGCACATAAAAGAAGTTTAAATGATTGTATATAACTCAAAACTTTTTCTAAGAGAAAATTATTTCCTCTTGAGAATTTATTCTCAGTGTCATGTTAGAAAATTTTCATGATTATCTCTTACACTGTTTCAGTTGTTAAATACTGAATGATGTTCTTTAAGGCTCTTAAAAGGAGGGGGGATTTATGAGTTCGTGAATTTTCAGTTTAGCATTTTTACTAAGCATGTGGTACATTTTAAAATTACTGTTCTATCACTCTTATCAGACATACAGTTTTACCATTCTGCCTGGTAGAAGTGTCAAGGGATGTCCTTTTCCTCATACTGAATTTTATTTATATAACATCAGCCTCCATAATTTGTGAATAATGATCTTGTCCAGTGAACTAGTATGATGTCCTTGTATCTAGTAGTCCTCATATTAAGCAGACAGAGTCTAATTCAGTGGCAAGTCTACAAGAAATCTCTGTGATATATCACATGGAGTGAGTGGATGAAATCTATTTACCCTTCAGTCTGTTGTTAAGGGTTTGAGGTAGTTGAGATATGAACAAATATTCTGCATGTAAACATTTTTAGAGTAAAGGGATGAAAATCAAAATGCTATGAAATTCTATGTTGTAGAATATAGTATTGAGCATTCAATTTTTATAACAGACTAATATTTTCTGGCACAAAACATATCAAAAAAAACCTGAAAAGAATTCGAGAAAAAGAAACAAGTCTTCTGAAATTTCAACCACGAACTTAATTTTTTTTTCCTTTTTCTCACTACACTTCCATCAGAAGCAACTGACACTTCAGTTAGAAAGAGTTAGGAAGGAGGTAGAGGTTAGTTAATGGGCCTGAGAATTAGGAATATTTATGATGTTTGAAGTAATTTGTAATTCAGAATACACTTCAGGTTTTAAAATTTCATGAGTGCTTTTTTTTGCCATCCATCCAGCTGTGGTTTTTGTCTTGATGGCAGTGAAATATTTTTCTGAGGCTAAATCCTGAACAAAGGAATGAATTCTGTTCTGCTTTGCATTTGTGAGAACTGCAGGTTGGGAGAGTGCTGATCACCTGGCATAAAGCACTCTTTAAAACACCATTTCCAGTAAGAAAAATAGCCCCTTATTAGGTACATAAAGACATTCGGGGCATGTTTTGGTATCTAACATGAATGTACCAGGTGGCTGATAATACATTACTTCTCAATTTGAAGCAGCTTTTGTTATATAAAAATGTAAACTCTCATGTGTCATATTACCTAAGAGGCAATAACAGATGATGGAAATATTCTTACAAAAATATGCAAAAGCTCTCTGATGCTAAATATATTTTGGGATCTGACCAAGGCACGAGTGAATCAGAACCGAGCTTTGTTCTGTCAAGTATTTTAAGTGGCCCTAAAGAAGGCTTTGGTTCTCTGATGGAACTTCTACCTGAGAAACTGAGAAAGACTCCTGTTTGTTTCAAGGGCCTGAAATCAGGTTAAAATATGTCTTTAGCCTTTTTCTGTTGAATTGACTAATTAAAGCCAATTTGAAAACAGATGCACATCTCCTTCAGCCTTTTCTGAAGCAACGCAAGTCAGAACTGAACCACTTTGTTAACACCACGTCTGTAGCCCAGACCACCTTGCCGAGTTCAGATAAGCCTGCAACCCTACCTGTGTCTTCTTCAACACATGCACATCCAGTCCACCAGGAAGCCTGAACTGCTTCCAGAGGCAATTGAAGAAAGCTGTGAGTGCTGGGAGGGGACTTGAAAGAATCTACACAGCCACAGGAGGCGTCTAGTTAAAGGACACTTAGACACCAGGACTCTACTTTTGGAACCTGATGAATAAATGAATGCTCCCTTGCACATCCCAGCTTCCTCTCCAGGAACACAAATGACTCTGCCTTTGTGCCTCAACTACAAGGATATGGTTCAAAGCAGTTTAGACATAGACCTAGACTCATTTCTCCACTTTCACATGTATTAGATATTTTTTTAAATTTTTTAATTAAAAAAATTTTTTTAGTGTTGATGCATTTTTGAGAGACAGAGAGAGATAGAGTATGACCAGGAGAGGGACAGAGAGAGAGGAGGAGACACAGAATCCGAAGCAGGCTCCAGGCTCCAAGCTGTCAACACAGAGCCCGACGCGAGGCTCGAACGCACAAACTGCAAGATCACAACCTGAACTGAAGTTGGATACTAACCAACTGAGCCACCCAGGTGCCCCTAGATATCTTTTTTATTAATATGTCATATGAAACTGAATGTGTTAGGGCCATCTTGAATTTATTAGGCCTTTCACTTTTGTGTGCTAAGAAAGAAAAATAAAAAAGAAAGTAGGGTTAAAAAGGTATGAACAGAGTAAATTGTATTTTGTTCAAGACTTGATTTGTAATGAGTAACAATTTCTTATTCATATGTGCACAAAAACTATTGACTCTAATAGAATAAAATCATCCTCATTGAGTACTTCAGAATTTTGTCATTATATTTATTAGATGTGATGTAACTTAGTGTCATTGACTATTTTTTTCCGACTCTTAGCTTATTTAAAATATCCTGTGTTTGGGGCACCTGGGTAGCTCAATTGGTTGAGCATTAGACTCTTGATTTCAGCTCAGGTCATAATCTCACGGTTCTTGGGATCGAGCCCCACGTCAGGCTCTGCACTAACCACATGGAACCTGTTTGGAAATCTCCCTCTACTTGTCTCTCTGCCCCTCCCCTGCTTGTGCTCGCTCTCTCTCTCTCTCTCTCTCAAAATAAATAATAAACATTAAAAAACACCCCGTGCTTTTTACCCTCTATCCCTCAGGCGTCATAATACCCTATATATGTTAGGCATCTCTATTCATTTCAGCATGATCCCTTGCACTCTGGGGAAAGCTAGGTGGGGAGCAGTATCTACAATATTTTAATTGTGTATCCTAGCACATATACCACTGCAGCATATCAGAAGAATAAAAACTATGAGAGAAAATTTTAAAGGAGAGACAAGGGCTATTCCAGTGCAATAGCATACAGAGAGGGTTTCACATTATATCATTACATCAGTGGGTCTTTATTGAGTGCATAGTATGTTAGACACTGTTACAGGTAATGGAGTTGTAACACTGAACAAAACAGAAGGCTCTTCGTTGTCATAGCTGTCACATCCTAATGGGGAAATTGGGCAATAAGTAAACAATTTAATATAATACCAGGTAGTTATAATCTGGGAGATAATGCCGGGAGATAAATGGGTTGGGGCAATGGCATCAAGAGTGAAACATGATGAATGTTGGGGGAGCTGATGAAAATAGTGTGGTCAGGGAAGCCTTCTCTGAGGAGGTTGCATTTGATCAGAGAATTTTAGAAAGTGGGGAAGCAAACTTTGTGAGTATCCATGTGAATAAGGAAGGTGTGTGCAGTTGAGGGGCTAGCAGTTGCTCCTGATGAGGAACACATTTGACATATTCAGGACCATTATGGAGACTAGATGAGCGTAACAATCAAAAGAATGACTATAAAAAGCAGACGGAACACTATCCAGGGGTCAGATTATGTAGAAACTTTTATCTGAGAGTATGAACTTTAAATTCTGTTCTGAAAATTCTGGGAAGGCAATAGAGAGCTTTGAGCAGAAGAGTGGTATGATCTGATTCAATATAATTTTACAAATGTATTGAGGTATAAGTGACATACTGTAAGTTGCAAATGTTTAAAGTATACAATTTGATAAATCGTGACTTCCATATAAGCATACTGAAACCATTACTATAATTAATATAGTGAACATAACCTTTTCCCCAAAGATTTGTTTGTACCCCTGTGTAATTCCTCAGACCTGCCCCTCCCCACCTCCTTCATGACCAGTCAATTACTGATCTGCTTTCTATCATTCTAGATTGGTTTGACTGCTCTAGATTTGGACATTTCATTCTAGAACTGGAATATTATAAAGTGTGTGTATTCTCTTGTGGCCCAGCTTCTTTACTCAGCTCAGTTAGTTGAGGGATCATCCACATTGTTGTGTGCATCATTTCTACACTGCTTTTCATTGCTGAGTAATATTCTATTACATAAAAATTCCACAGCTGTGGTTTATTCCTTTACCTGCTTATTTACTCACTTGTTAAAGGGCATTTAGTTGGTCTCCAGGGTGTTTTGCTATTAATAAGGCTTCTGTGGAAATTTATGTACAAGTGTTTATATGAACATATGCTTTAATTCCTCTTGGGTAAAATACCTAAGAGCAGAATGACTAAGACATATGTTGGGTGTACACAAATCTTTTAAGAAACTGCCACATTATTCTCCAAAGTAGTTACATCTTTATACATTCCCACCAACAGTGCATGAGGGCTCCCACTTCTCCATATCCTGTCAACATTTGTAATGGTCAGTTATTTTGTGTTTTGTTTTTAAATTTCAGCCACTCTAATTAGTAGGTAGTGGTATCTCACTGTGGTTTTAATTTTCACTTTCCTAATGATGAACTAACAATGTTGGACATTTTTTGTACGCTCTTTGTCATCTGTATGTCTTCTTTGGTGAAGTGTTCAAATCGTTGCACATTTTTTGAGTTGTTCTCTTATTATTGAGTACTGAAATAAGGACTTGCAGTGAGTAATACTCACAGTATTTTTATTGCTGAGTGGCCTGATTTACTTTTTCATGACTAATTCTAGTTGCAGTAAGAAGAATGGGTGGTATATATGGAGGGGTGTGCTGGGCCATAGCAAGATTTGCCTTATTCTTTTTTCTGAATGTAATTAAAATTCTGTTGTAAAATGTATTCATTTAATTCAATATCAAGGGCTCTATGAAAGATCAGGACAGTGGTATCTCCTTTACAATGCAGTTATTTAGAGCAGGCCCTAGACTGAGTTGCTCATATCCCTCACCATTCTAGGGATAACTTAGATTTAGACAAGTATATTTGAGTTGCCTATCATATACCTATATAGAGACACTAAGTAGGCAGCTGGAGATGATGAAAAGGAAGTCTGAAATTCAGAGAGATAGGACAAGGAGTTATGAATTCGGAAGCCTTCACCCTGTTGGTTATATTTAAACCCACAGAACTGGAAGATCTCATCCAATAAGTATAGATAGAGAAAATAAAAAAAAATAAGAGGTAATTCCTGGGACACCCCAACTTTTAGAGGTTTGAAAGAGAAGAATTCAGCAAAAAGACTTACAGTGGTTAATCGAGATGGGGGGGGGGTAACATTCAGAGAGGGAGACACAATAAAAAATATTCACTTTCATTGATTGTGCTACAAGAACTCATTTTTTCATGTTTGTTTAGTTTTGAGAGACAGAGACAGAGTCTCTGAGCTGGGGAGGGGCAGAGAGAGAGGGAATCACAGAATCTGAAGCAGTCTCCAGGCTCTGAGCTGTCAACACAAAGCCCAATGTGGGGCTTGAACTCACAAACCATGAGATCATGACCTGAGCCAAAGTTGGCACTTAACCAGCCGAGCCACCCAGGCACCCCATGCAAGAACTCATTGAACCACAGTTAGCAGGCACAGGTCCTACTCTTTGGATGTGGAAGAAAGAAAACAGAGTGGTTACAATAGTATTTAAATTATTAAAAAGGCACACTTTCTAATGTGACAAGGTTGGTTACTTGATGTTAATACTCAGCTTCCTTAGGCTGATGTGGGTGCAAATGCTTTATAACAATCAGTTTTCTTAATGCCTGTACCTGAAATGAGAACCAATATACTAATTTAGGGGGGGGGATGTTACAAATGCTTATGAAATAAGTTTATTAACATATATGGGTCCTGCTGTACAACTTTGTGTGAGTGAACATTCCAAATGAAGAGGAAGGTAATGACTATATTGGATTCCCCATGGCTCACCCAATGAAGGTTAATGTAAAGAGAAGTCATGTGCTGAGGTCCAAAAATAGAACTTTACTGTTGGAAAGTAGTAAGATGGTTATAACTAGTTGAAACATGGATATTATTTTTGGTACTCTATATTCTATTGAAGGTTACATGGCATACAGCCCTTCTTGTCTTTCAACTCTTATCATCATCTGCTACCCCTATGAAGTTCAGATTGATAACTCCACTGAGTACTTATTAAATATTCTTTAACATCAATAAGTTTTAATTATTTTTATGTCCTTTAAATTTGTATTTTATTCACTGCATTGTCAACAAGCAGCAAAGAGATATGGCTGGGTGTCACAAATGTTGTTAGTGTCAATGTATCTGCCGAGTGAATGAATAAATGAATGAAATAATGAATATTGAATAAATTCAGCTGAATAAGTGCTGGACTTATGGCAGAAACTGAGTTGCCAGAAGTTAACTAGGGCCCTGGGTGAATCACTTCACTTACTCATATCCATGTCATCTCTAAAAATAGAACTTTCAAAAGGCATCTCATAGATCTGGTGTTTAATAATCTTATTACTCATACTGATGTATTTCTCCATACAACATTACTTTTAAAATACTGACTTCATAAAATGTGTAGTTTTGTGCAATAAAGTAGTTATATCTTAAACATTAAAGACAAGTGATCATATTTCTCATCACTTTTTTAAGTTCACATTAAAAGACATATTGGACAAAGGGCTAGTATCCAAATCTATAAAGAACTCACAAAACTCCACACCCGAAAAACAAATAATCCAGTGAAGAAATGGGCAGAAAACATGAATAGACACTTCTCTAAAGAAGACATCCAGATGGCCAACAGGCACATGAAAAGATGCTCAACGCCGCTCCTCATCAGGGAAATACAAATCAAAAACACACTGAGATATCACCTCACACAGGTCAGAGTGGCTAAAATGAACAAATCAGGAGACTATAGATGCTGGCAAGGATGTGGAGAAATGGGAATCCTCTTGCACTGTTGGTGGGAATGCAAACTGGTGCAGCCACTCTGGAAAACGGTGTGGAGGTTCCTCAAAAAATTAAAAAATAGATCTACCCTATGACCCAGCAGTAGCACTGCTAGAAAGTGACCCAAGGGATACAGGAGTGCTGATGCATAGGGGCACTTTACCCCAATGTTTATAGCAGCACTTTCAACAATAGCCAAATTATGGAAAGAGCCTAAATGTCCATCAACTGATGAATGGATAAAGAAGTTTTGGGTTATATATACAATGGAATACTACTTGGCAATGAGAAAGAATGAAATATGGCCTTTTGTAGCAACATGGACGGAACTGGAGAGTGTTATGCTAAGTGAAATAAGTCATACAGAAAAAGACAGATACCATATATTTTCACTCTTATGTGATCCTGAGAAACTTAACAGAAGACCATGGGGGAGGGGAAGGGGGAAAAAAAAGTTAGTGAGGGAGGGAGGCAAACCATAAGAGACTCTTAAAAGACTGAGAATAAGCTTAAGGTTGATAGGGGGTGGCAGGGAGGGGGGAGGGTGGGTGATGGGCATTGAGGAGGGCACCTGTGGGTATCAGCACTGGGCATCGTATGGAAACCAATTTGACAACAAATTTCATATTAAAAATTTTAAAAATTTAAACAAGATCATTGGAAGCCATGAAAAATAAAGTGATGTCACACTAAACATGATAGTTTAATAAAAATTAAAACAGGTATTAGCTGGATATAGGCTAAAATATGTACATAAAGTATCTCATTTAATTCTTATAGTAAAGGTACTTAATGATAAATATCATTATTACTTACATTTTACAACTTCAGAAATAGGCACAGAGAAGCTAAGTTTCCCAAAATTGCACAGCTAACCAATCAGTAAATGATAGAACTAGGACTCCAGTTTTGGGATTTTGGACTTGAGATTCTGTGTCCTTACACGTTGTTCTATATGCCTCATAATCACATACTGTGAAAACTTAAAGGATTTATTTGTAATTTTCTAAAGCACTCATTGAATGGAAAATGCATTATCAATTATCACTTAAATTTTCATTGTTTATGTTACCGTACTTTCTTTATGTTTTCTTTTTTTGTGCCATTGGGTTTTTATCACCCACTTTTTAATGCTTGAAATATAAACTTCTCCCTAAAACAAGTAACCACTAATTATAATGTTATGCCTCTTAGGATTTCCCCCAGAGGCATTATCAATTAACATGTCTTATTAACTTAAAACATTTATTTTTATGTAGCTATTAAACTTCTAAGAGAAGATCTGCTAATTTGACTATTTAAAATAACTACAGTTTGAACTTTCTAGATTTCTAATAGTTTCTAGACCTATGGTTGCTGCATGGCAACCAACTCAAACTTTAGCAGTTCTGGGCACTTTTTGGTTTTTAGGTGATGCTCTTTTGCACACAGATACACTCCAACCCTGCCAGCTGCCATAGATAATTTACCCACTGGTCGTCAAGGGACTGATCTTGGACATGGAGCTGACCTAGGACAAGCAAGCTGACACCACTGCAAAACAAATAGAATGGTTTATCCTTTGGACTTCTCATACAAAAGGAATATATTCATAATCCTTGAACATGACACATTCTAAATGTATGTTTATAAGTTAAGCTTCTGCTTGCCTTTATATAGAAATAATGGGTTTTTATGGTTTTATAGGTTGTCTGGTTTGAAGTTGACTTTAATTCTGTCTAATGTCTCAGAACAATCAATATTATCATCTAGATGGCTGTGAAATCACTCTTTCCTATTACTATAAAGGTAATTTGCAAGTTACTCTGTACAAATAAATTGTACACCTTATACTCTGAAATGCATTTTAAATTAGGAATAAAGCCAAATAATTATATCCATTTAATGCTTTTTGTTTGTTTTTACATAAACTGAATCACATCTACTAGATTTGATAAGGCCTCCTAGAACCTGGAACCAGGTAAAGTGCCATGATAAAATTTCAATTTTGTTCTTCTGTATAGATTTTAAGAAAACTAATTACATAAGCACATGAATCTTTCTGGTGATAAATAATAATTTACTAACACTGTTTTATTTTGAACCACCAATATTTTGACTATAGCCTCTTTTGTTCTTTATAAAATTTCTGTACTTTATAATTTTTATGCTTTTCAAAAATTTAAGAAACTAAATTGTTCCCTGGACTACCTTATAATACATGAAGATCTAGGAAGTGTTGATTTTTATTCACTCCACAGAGTGTGGCTGAAAATTCATTAATTGGTTTCAGTCTGCTTGTGGTCAAAGGTCTTAATGCTTTTTGAACTTCTGATATTGAAGTAGAGAATTTTCAGCAGATATGCCAGCCCTTATTTTATTATATTTTATCCCTAGAGATTATTTCTATTATGAGAAATTCACTGTCTTTAATAAGTAGTCATTAATTCATGTTCCTTGTGTGCACATATGCGCGTCTTGGGTCTCAGTGTTTTCCGCCAAGAATTAACGTTTAGCCCGTTCAGATTTTTGCATCTGGGTGGTTGAAATCATGTAAACACTTTATAAATCTGAAGCTTAAATATATAAAAGCTAATACCTTCTCTGGGGGAGAGTAAGCTAAAATAAATGCAGTATTAGCTTATAATACTAGAATTCCAGGTAGCACTTTCACAGGTATCAGGCCTCTATTCTTTCTATCTCTTTTTAAAATTTCAGCCCATTGTCTTACGTCAAGGGAGGGAAGAGTGGGTGGGTGATGGGCATTGAGGAGGGCACCTGTTGGGATGAGCACTGGATGTTGTATGGAAACCAATTTGACAACAAATTTCATATTTAAAAAAAGTATAATAGCTCCTGATTAATCCAGAACTGCAGCTAAACATTCATAAATAGCATTATCGTAGGGAGGAGTTGATAATATTATATATGGAATCCAAAATATACTCTGACCAAAATCAATCCAGTGTTGCTTTGTATTTATGACTTTATAACTTGACCCCATTTTAAGAACAGGTACAGATATTAATTTTTTCCATTATAAATGTGTAAAATAAAGGCATATTTTATTATTCATGAATGAAATATATAAATTGCCATCGTATACTTACTGCCCATTATTCTTGAGAACACCTATGCTAATATGCCTCTAAAACAAACAGAATTATTAATATTTCTCCTTAATTTATTAAACATCCGTACTGTTCCAGGTAGGAATTAGATTGGATTTAAAGAAAATAAAAATTTAACTGAAATATAGTCCCTTCCCTTGAAAAACACTTTATCAAGTAATGAGTGTAGAATAATATGTATATAAATTTACTCCCAGATCAATTTCATTAGTAATTGCTATTTATACACAATAAGTCTCCAGAATTTTTATGTGAAGGAAGTTTGAAGACAGTAACATAGTTGGAATTGTGAGCTAGGGAAGTTTTATAAAAGCTGAGTTTGTATAGCAAGCAAATTTTTACTTACACTGTATGTTTGTTGAGGATGACTTCTATGTGTGTCATGGAGAATCATGGAGGTCATTAAAGTCCGATGGTTAAAACCTTTCATTTTCAAGCCACTTCTAGCCTTTATTGAAACATGTGCCAGAAATCCTCCTCAGTTTGGTACTTATAATATTTCTAATAATTAAAAACCCAGTGAAAGAATAACATGAGACACTGAGAAGTAAAGTGACTGATCCACAGTCACATTATTAGTGAGTATGAACTGATCTAGAATTTGAACTAAGTATATCTGACTGCAAATTCATTCTTATGCTTATTTATTATTATTATTATTATTATTATACTTATTATATATTTACTATTTGATGTCTTTTTGGTAGTCAGAAATCATTTCTTCCCATCTCTTTATGGTGTATGTATTTACTTATAGTTGTCCTGTATAATATGCCAACTTGTTAAGACTTTTCTAGAAGTGACCAAGGCTCACTGAGGCTTAGTTTTAAGTGTTATGCAGATGAGAGTCAGAGTCAGACATCTTGTTCCACATTAGCCTTACCCTTTTGGACCAGTCAGGGTCTCACACCTCTACCAATATCCATAGGTGAGATTTGAAGGAGCAGTTTTAATTTTATGAAAGAATGCTTCGTAACACATTTCTGAAACTAATTTTGCGACATTTTCAAGAAATGGATTCAGAACTTCTATTTCTAATAGAGTACGCCTCTAAGCTAATGAAATATAGGCTGTATATGAATAAGATTTAAAGTTTATATAAAATGGAAGATTAACTGTGCTACCATTGTTCTGTGTAGCCCATTATGTTCCATGCTAAACAGTTTAGATCCCACTTTCTAGTGTGAGTCTCACAACCATCTCGAGAAGACTGTATTATTATCAACATTCTGCAAGTGCATCACTAGAAGTTACAAGTGGATAACTGTCTTGCCCAAGGTGTACCATAAGTGGTGTAGTTGGCATTTGAGCCCAGACACCCTAGAAGATGTATCATTTATTAGTTATAATACCATATTAAGTAATAACTCTCCAGGGCCATTCCTCATCATTTTATCCTGGATCCAACAGAGTGCATATGTGGAAAAATGGAATTTGATTTTACTATGGCCTTTTGTGAGCTCACCTGCTTTCCTGCCCTCAATTGTTTGTCTAGTAATTACCCTAATAATAATGGACAAGAATCCTGAATTTCTTGTCTAAAGCATGAGTTCAGGGTTGTTTTTTTTTAATTGTTTAAAAAAAAATAGGTTCAGGAAGGATTACCCTATAACAATGGAGAGAGGGAGAGAAAGATAAGGGAGAAAGGTTATGTTAGAGCTGATGTAATGATTTAGAAACAATCCAGCAGTAATGTTTTTCATGCATGCATGGGATTTGCATTATGCTAAGATGGCGTGCAGGCTTTCTTCTTAAAAGAACTCCATGAGATGTTGCTGTAAAAATTTGTAACTTCAGGGGCACCTGGGTGGCTCAGTCGGTTAAGCCTCAGACTTAGCTCAGGTCATGATCTCACAGCTCATGAGTTTGCGCTCTGCATCAGGCTCTCTGCTGACAGCTTGGAGCCTGGAGCCTGCTTTGGATTCTGTGTCTCCCTCTCTCTCTGTGCCTACCCCGCTTGCACTATGTGTGTGTGTCTCTCTCAAAAATAAATAAAGATTTAAAAAATTCTTTTTAATTTGTAACTTCAGACTCCCTGCTGGGCCAATATTATGATATAACGAGAAACTGTCAAAAGTAGGCCATAAATAAATGACAGTGAGGGAAAGGTCTGAAACTTGGACAATATTCCCTTTCCTGGTATTGTGGGGGTCTTTTTTGTCTTCTTCTGTTTTTAATGTTGATTTATTTATTTTGATAGAGAGAGCACACATAAGCAGGGGAGGGGCAGAGAATGAAGAAGAGGGAGAGAATCCCAAGCAGGTTCCATGCTTAGCACAGAGCCCTACACGGGGCTCAGTCTCACACCGAGATGATCACCTGAGCCAAAATCAAGAGTCTGAGCCACCCTAGCTCCCTACCTGGTACGATGTTATGATCCATATCTAGCTCATTGTGCCTATTTATCCAACTAGGAAGCTCTCATATGTCTTCAGCTATTTTATAGAACCAGAATTTACATACCCAAAGATAAAATTTTATCACATTTCTTTATATATTACTGACAGAAGGAAGGAGGGAGAAAGAGTTGAATAATGGAGTGGGGACAAGAATAGACGTCTGGCACAAGAATGGGACAGGCTTGAAGTAGCACATCACATGTAAGTGAGGCCCTGCCATGGTGCAGAAGGAAGAATTACCAGCCTTTGCGTGGATCATAAACTTGTCGAAACATACATTTGCATAAACGTGTGTGTGTTTGTGTGTGTGCCGTGAAGGTTTTAGGATTTTTTAAAATTTGGTCAATTTTAATTCAAAATTTAGCAAAATACCTAAGCCTGAATTTCCCCTGACAGTGTCTTGAGAAATATATGGTCATTAAGGTGCTTTTAAAAGAATGGAAGATGAAAATGCTAATGAAAACAACCCACCATGCAGCACATTTTAAATGGCTGGTCTCTAATATGCGGACTGTCTTACAAATATGTCTCCAATTTTAAATTAAACCCATAGAAGGAAATAATATAACCCTAATACAAAAAGTGGTTTGAAAACTTGATAGATTTTCTAGGAGCTGCAGACTGGGGTAGATAAAATATGACCACCGTATCTCTAGAGCAAACTTGTAAGATCTTAATTTGATAAAAATTAAGCAAAAATTAGTAGTGATAATAACAATGATAAGGCTACACAAAGAATACTAAAGATAACCCATATCCATCAAGGTACAGAAAGAAACAGATGGCACTTCCAAATTCAATAATTTGCGAGGAATTGATAGTCTATTTGCAATGGGTGTGAGCAGAGTATATAGAAGATACAAGGGATAGCGTGGTACCCTGGCTAGAAACAACAGGAAGTATTACCACCCCACACGCTTGAAAAGGCAAGAAGAGGGAACATTTTTCAGAACCCAGAGACACAGCAGGTTTTGTAGAGAGGGCTACTTGACAACTGCTGAGACCTCCAATTAAGGGACAGAGCCAGCCTCTGGTGATGTCTCACAGAGGGGATAATTTACACTGTCTCATTATCCTCCACTCCTATAATTTCCAACCGGGGGTCCGCATTGGTGGAATAAAATTGGAAGTCGGTGAGCAAAGCGTCTGTAATGAGATCCATCCAGGTGTGCCTCCTGGGCACAGAGCTGTGAAGAGTGGGACATAGATCTCAAGTCACCTGCGAATGGTGGGACATAGATCTCAAGTCACCTATAGTACACCTGCGAATATAACATCTGGAACTCAAATGAATATATGAAGTCTTTATTACTTAAACTCTGAGATTCCAAGACAGAAAAAGGCCAAAAATTGGGGAAATGTTTAGCATTTATAAGAAAAGCAGTTGATTAACAAGGAGTGTGACTTTATATAATTTTTTGCAAAAAAAATATTAAAAGGAAACTGTGGATTTTTCTTTTGACAATATTAATAAAGATTATTGTGATAGAAAGTGTATGACGAAAAAAAATTTTATACATAGATCAATAAAAAATGCAAGAAGTTTTATAAATTATGTGTATATTCTTACAATACTAGAGGTATGGTGAGCTTCCTGTTTTTAATGTGAACATTGTCGTTATAGAACAGAATTGGGGAACAAATAAAACTGCTTATATTTCACTCTTATAGGGGTTCAACTGTTGTACACTAAACTGTTGTATGCTGACCTTACTCTATATACTGTAAAAACAAACAAACATAGCAGTAATCACCTTTTCAAACAAACTAGTGGACTAAAACCATCACCTTCTAAATTTTAGCGCCATTCGGTACCCCTTATTTTCTGTCTTTTCATAACTGTAAACATATCTAAATTAAACCCTCAGGTCCTTTTCTCTGGTGCTCTGGCAATTTGGCCAATGATCACTATACTATATTATTTTTCTTTCCATCCAAACAAGATCAGTTTGAAGCGTTTTCAGTACTGGGGTGTACAAACTTTAAAAAAATGTTTCCTGTTGTTCTCATGTTAGGAATTACAACTGCTGACTTGTTTAGAATGACAAGTCCTTCATCTGTAGAGTCTTTCTTTTAGAAGAGTATACCATTAAAAAGGTATTTTTGCATGAATTTTTTCGGGAGGGAAGGGAAATTTCCATCATGTGATTTTTATATTCTTTATTTCCTAGTGAATATAGTTGTTTGGCTGTCTGAATAGGTATGAGGGTTTTATTCATTATCATAATTAACAATATTAACAAGTTTTTCAATTAAATTGGATATTTGGGAGTATGTTTGTTTTTTAAAAAAATTAAGAGTATTTTAAGTAAATTCTATGCAGTACAAAATTTAATAATAAATTTGACCACTTACAAATATATGTCCTTTTCACTAATCTTCCTTTAGCTCTAGCAAATCCAAGCTTAATCCTAGGTCCTGCTTATACTTATATAGTGCCTTACACTATATTTGGAACATGCTTTTTCAAAGTGTATCATATTTGTTCCACAGCTATTTTAAGAAGGTAACCATATGTTCTTATGCCCACTTTGCAAATTCAGCAAGCCAAGGCCAGAGAAGGTAGATGATTTTCCTAAGGTCACATGGTTAGTAACGGAGCTCTAATCCAAATGTCACTGTTTTTTTTCTACCAATCCTACTTGACCCAGTAATTAATTTGATGCCTTTATGTTCCATTTACTGTACTGTCTTGGGGAATATAAACATAAAATGTTTCTTGCAGCTCTTTTACTCTCTCTCTCTCTCTCTCTCTCTCTCACACACACACACACACACACACACGCACACACATTTATCACTTTATGATATCTAATCTTTGATGAGTAAGACTAACTTTCTAACTTTCCCATTTTTGTTTCTTTAATTTTCTTAATTTGATATTTTTACAAAAATATTATGAAAAACAAGTAAAACTCTACCACCCAAAGATTTTTTTTTAAAGCTAGAATATCTCCATAAGCCTCTCTGCTCCCTGCAGTACTATCATGCTGTGGGACTGAGGGTAACCATTATGAGTAGATGGTGTGATAATAACCGATATTGGATGAGCATATTTTTGCTTAGTCAAAAATATATATGTAAATACATAAATATTTCTACAGGTTCTGTATACTTGATTTTAAAGAAATGAAAATGTCCTCTACATGTTATTGTTTAACTCTCTTTTTCACCTTAATAATATATTTTGGATATCATCACTTGCCAATAAAGATGTAACTTCACACTTGCATTATAATTTCTGTATGCACTTCACATCCATATATAATTTTATATAAACAGGCATACACCATGCTCTTTTTATTTTCAAGGACTCTTCTTCCCCCTTATCTCCTTTCTCCTCTTCCACTGGACTCTCCCTCTGCCCTCTCACTCTTGCCCCAAGAAACTCATGTTATCACACCCATGAGTATCCCTTCCATGACTTTTTCTATTTTTTTAATGTTTATTTATTTTTAGAGAGAGAGAGAGAGAGAGAGAGAGAGAGAGAGAGATCATGAGCCAGAGAGGGGCAGAGAGAGAGGGAGAGACAGAATCCCAAGCAGGTTCCATGCTGTCACTGCAGAGCCTGACATGGGACTCCATTGCAAGAACAGTGAAATCATGACCTGAGCCGAAATCAAGAGTCATACTTAACTGCCATGACTTTTGCTATGCTCATATAGTCATACACAAATACATGTCTACACATAAATATATGCACACATAGACACTTGTAGAAGTACTGTCTTTATATGTTTTCCAAATAATCATATTATACAACTTCTCTTTTTACTTTTTGGACTCAATCTTATCTTGTGGAAAATTCCTTTTGGACAAATGGCAAGGAGCTGATTCATTCTATTTCATAATGGCATAATATTCCAAAGCGTGGCTCTGCTATAACTTATTTAATCATTTCTCTGTTGGTGAGCATTGTTTACTCCATTAGTCAGGAGCTAGTCAGGAGAGAGAAACCAGACTTCGGTTTTAATATAGAAAGCTTAATGTAAAGATTTATTGCCTAGTCTGGGTGAACAAAGGAAAGAAACTGGATTATTTATAGCTTGAAAAAGGGGCCCAATGGAATTGAAACCCGAACTTTTGAAGAAGGAGCCAGCGGGCTGGTGTTGGGATCTAAAGAGTGTGGCATCTGTTTCTGAGGCTGTTAGAAAAACTGCACACTGTCCTTGGCTACTGCTCCAGGAGGTGACCCCAGCTACCAGAGTAAAGAAGCATTTCTAGGATGATACTCACACAAGAAGTGGAGAAGAAGCCAATGGAAAGCAAACAGGACTGAGCAAATCCCGTTTTCCTTTTCCAGCCTTCCAAGTTCCCCTGTAGTGCCCCTCTTAGCAGAGTCAGAGGGAGTGGGGTGAGGAAACAGAAATGTGGTTTGCAGAGCCCCAGCTTCAGAGTAGAATTTAGGAGGGTGGGCTTAAAGCTTCGAGAACAAATAAACATTAAAAAAAGAAAAAAAAAGAGCACTGAACAGTGGGTCAAAGGACATCGGTTCTGGTCACAGCTCTTTCATTGACTGCCTCTATGACCTCGAGCATGGCATACCACATCTCAGAGCCTCCAGTTCCACATTCCAGAAGTCTCTTGTGGAACACAGCTTGTCAATCAGGAAACAATGAAATTGGACTAAGTATTAATTGACATTAGAAAATTAGTTAATTTCATTTAAGAAATTAAAAAAAAATAAAGCTTCGAGAACATTAACTTAACAACTGGCACGTCTTTATTGCCAAGATGGGTTTTTGTTGTTTTTTTTTTTTTCAATTAAGAACAGAACTGTATTTAAGTGGCCTTATTCGCATATTCGTATGAACCAGTGCTTTTATTTCTCTGGGACAGATTCCCAGCAGTGAGATTACTGCATAAAGTGATATTTTTAATTTTAACAGATGTTGCCAGATGTTTTTGCAAATGATCCTGCAAAAATTCATACTTCTCCTAGCAATTTTTGAGAGTACTCTTTCTTATTCTCCCCACCAGCACTGGAAGCTATCACTCTATTCAATCTTTCTAACATGATGAGTGTAAAGCAATGCCTTGTTTTTACTCTAATTAGCATTTTTCTGACAGCTTGTGATTTTAAGCATCTTATTATATGTTTATTAACAATCTGCAATCCTTTTTTTGTGAATTTCTATTCCTATGTTTCACTTAATTTTATTTTCTATTGGATTTCTTCTGTTGCCTTTTTCATGAATATACAAAAATCTCTCTGCATATTACAGAAATTGAACTTTATCAATCTTCTATTTTGTGCTTGTTTATAATGTTACTGTTTGTTTATTCACTCTAATTTTTGTGTTCTTTACAGACATAATATAATCAAATATCACTTATAGCTTCTGGTTCTCGTATTAGTTATATATAGACCTCCCCCACCCCAAGATTGAATTTATAATTTAAGCTTATGTCAAATACTTTTTTTTAATTTTTTATATTCAAGACTTTGTTCCACCTGGAATCTATGACTGTATATGCCATTTATTTTATTTTTTTTAAGTTTGCTCATTTTGAAAGAGAGAGAACGGGGGAGGGGTAGAGAGAGAGAAAATCCCAAGCAGGCTCCATACTGTCAGCATAGAGCTTGACACAGGGCTTGAGCTCACAAACTGATAGATCATGACCTGAGCCAAAGTCAAGAGTCAGACGCTTCACTGACTGAGCCACCCCAGGCACCTCTGTATATGCTATTCAGTATGGGTTTGATTTTTTTTTTTTCCATGTAGATAGTCAGTTGTCCAGAAGCATTTATTATGACACTTTCCTTTCAATATTGATTTGAAATACCAAGTTTGTTATATGTGAGACTCTTTGATCTGCTTCTGCATTTTCTATTCTGGATTTCACTGGATTTCCTTTTGGTCAATTCTTATGCCAATGCTATATTGACTTAATCACAGTGGGTTAATATGGACAATGCCTAGCATTTGGAAACCTTTTTAAAATTAATTTCTTGGCTATTCTCCAGCATTTCTTTTTCTATATGTGTTCCTCAAGATAATTTTATCTATCTCCTTTCTGCTTCAGAAAGGAAGAAATAAACCCCATTAGAGATTAATTTGAACTACATTCTATTTATATCCCATTTTGTAGAAGATGTATATTTTATGAAATTATCTTCCCATCAAAAAGTGGTGCTTTCATTTTTTCAGTTCATGATCTCCTCAGTAAGATTTTGTAATTTATATTTTAATAAGATTTTATAATTTATTTGTTAAATTTATTCTTAAGTATTTTATGGTTTTTGTTTTTATTATTACATTTCTGGGTATTTATTGCTGGAAGGGAAAAAGCTATTGATCTTGTAGTATTTCTATTAAGATAGACTAAACCATCACAAGAAATAAATCCAAAAAATGTGATGGCTCCAAAGAAATACAAGTTTATTTCTTTTTCATGAAAGTTTAGAGTGTATGTTCCAAACTGGCTGAGGGCTCTTCACCATGTGGTCATTCGAGGACTCAGGAGAATTCAGCTCTACTCTACTTAATATGTGGCTTCCTGGCTTGCTCTGATAGTCACCGTCTTAGCACCGAGCAATAGAAAAAGAAATTGTAGATTTATGGGACACGCAGGAAACTGACAATTGTGAGCTCTGTTCACATCTCACTGGAGGGAATTTAGTTATAGGCAACCTATAATTGAAAGAAATGCTAGGAGACACAGTGTGACTGGAAAGAAATATACCCAGTTGCCATTCTGTTTTTGCAGAAGAAAGGATGATGCATTTTAGGAAATGTAGTAGACTCTGCCATGGTATAATTATCCTATATCTAGCCATTATACTAAAGTCTCATTAATTCTCATAGTTTTCTTCTTTAACTAGGTACACTTGGAATTTCTATCATATCCATAAGAGATTGCTTTGTTTTGCTCCTTCCTTTCAATATTTTTCCCACCAAATATTTTATTTTATTGTTGTTACATGTGTTAGAAACTCTAAGATGAGTTGAATAGTAATAGCAAGAGCAAACATCCCTAACAGAATTTCATAGTTCTTGTATTTTATCATTTAGAATAATTTTTGGCATTGATTTTAAAATCTTGTCTTTATCACTTTAAAAGATTTCCTCCAATTCTTATTGTACTTAGCACTTACATGGTAGTAAGACTGCAGAGGTTTGTCAATTATCTTTTTGGCATATAAGATCATTATATTTGTCTCTTTCAATGTATTAATCTAATGAAATATTGACAGATTTCCTGAAAAAGAAATGTCTGGAATAAATCTTATTTATTCTATTCCTTATGCATTTTTGGATGCACTGCTGGTGTATCAAAGATGCATACTACGATTTAGATATATGCTAATATTTTTAAAGAAGTTTTGCATCTCACTCAGGTGAGTGCCATGCTACAGGTGGAGGCTTAAGGCAGATTTGAGTTTTAGAGAAATTATGGAATGTGACATTCTTTGTGTGCCAATATTTTGGACTAAAATTCATAAGCATCACACACATTTAGATAAAAGAAGTTAGGAATGCCTGGGTGGCTCAGTTGGTAAGTAAATGACTCTTGATTTCAGCTCAGGTCATGATCTGTCACGGTTTGTGGGACTGAGCCCCACGTCGGGTTCTGCACTGACAGCACGGAGCCTGCTTGGGATTCTCTCTCTCTCCTCTCTCTCTGCCCCCTCCCCCGCTCATGCTCTTCCTCTCTCTCAAAATAAATAAACTTTAATAAAATATAAAGAAGCTGGAGGAATTCCTATGAACACAGCACAAGAGATAGCAGAGTTTTGGAAGAAGAAGAATAAAAGGCAAATATACTAGTAGCAATGGGAAAGAAAGAATAACAAATAGAAATAAAACAAACCATATGCATTAGGGTCCTCCAGAAAAACCAAACCAATAGGAAATATAGGATATAGATAGATTAGATAGATACATAGATATGTCTATGTCTATATCTATATCTATATGTATATCTATCTACACACACACACACACACACACACACACACACACACACAGAGGGAGAGAGAAAGCTATAGAGTGGGAGAGTAGGCTGGAGACTCAGGGGAGTGGTAGTTCTAGCCCAAAGGCAGTTCTGCTGGCAGAATTAGCAGAATTCATTCTTGTTCTGAAGAGGTCAGTTTTTGTTCTATTAAGGCATTCAACTGATTGGGTAAGATTTATCCACATTATACAGTGTAATCTGCTTTACTCAAAGTCCACTGATGTAAATGTTAATCTCATCCAAAAAAACACTTTCAAAGAAACATCCAGAAGAATGTTTGATTAAACATATCGGCACTATGGCCCAGCCAAGTTGACACATAAAATTAACCATTATATCCCCTGAATGCCAGGGCAATTTCCATTTATCTGTGTAAGAGACCTTCAGTTGTAAATACTTGAGAATCTACTTTAGAGATCACTTGCTATGTAAAACAGAAGAGAAGATGTTAGGTTATTGCAAATATTTTGAAGCAATAGATACATCTATACTTAAGGTTCTAATGCAAAAATGTAAAGGATGAAAAATGAAAAACTTTCAAATAGTGGAAAAATCTGAAAGCTGATTTTAAAAGGATGTATCATATAAAGAGCTTGTGTAAGTTATTCAATTTTTCCTAAAACTGAGAACAAGGGGCAAGAATGGAGTCAAGGGATCATAGACCAGCACAATAGAGGTATTTCTCTCCCACCTCACTCTTTTACCAAAAGCTAACTTGGCCCTCTCTTCTCCTTCTCAGCATCTAGAATCTAAGAGTCAGAGGAAATGAAACTAATTCATTGTACTTTACCAAGGCGGCCCCCCAACTGATATTTGACAAGGGCCTTAGAAATATTCTCTGTTGGGTATCATGAGCCAAAGTACCCTCAACTAAGTCCCCAACAAGTGCAGGTCTTGAAATATGCCAAAAATGTGACATATTAAAAAATATAGTGTGACCTTCACTGGCATTATCACACATCTTTGTTCTACTGAATGAGTATAGACTGAGCCAGTAAACTGGCTCTTATTGTGTGAAATACTCTAAGAAATATCTCCGTCAGATTTGTCTCCACATGGCTTCCTTGAACTGGCAAAAAGTTATAGCTTACATTATTGTTCTTCAGTTTTTCAATCCAGATTTCAGATTGCTCAATTAAGACTAAAGCATAGTTTCCTTTTCCTTCTGTATTTCTTTTTGGGTACTGTCTTAACACATTATGCAAGATTAATAACATGAATTTGGGAACTTTATGTATCTATCGTCAAGAATAATGTAAATAAAATTGAAATTACGTGTTCTTTAAAAATGAGGTACAACTGGGGCGCCTGAGTGGCTCAGTTGGTTAAGCATCCGATTTCGGCTCAGGTCATGATCTCACGGCTTGGGAGTTGGAGCCCCAAGCCGGGCTCTGTGCTGACAGCTCAGAGCCTGGAGCCTCTGCAGATTCTGTGTCTTTCTCTCTCTCTCTGCCCCTCCCCTGCTCACACTCTGTCTCTCTCTGTCTTTCAAAAATAAATAAACATTAAAAATTTTTTTAAAAAAAAATGAGGTACAACTTACTTGGAAATCATCATGCCCTTATTCTTTTTAGGGCATATAGACTTCTATTTACTTATCTAATTGCTTGTTAATTACTATATGTATTCAAGTAGACTTCTATTTACTTATCTAATCCCTTCTTTGTTAATTACTGTATCTATTTAAGTTTTTCCTCTTCTTAAATAAATTCTGACAACTTTTATTTTGCTAGAATATGGTTGATTTTTTTCTAGGTTTTCAGATTTGTTGCAATAACATTTCGTGTAGCTTTCTTTTACAATTTTTCTAATTTTTCTGTGTCTTTGGTCATTTATCCTTTCTTATCTTATCTATTCCTGCTTTCTGTTTCCCTTGATAAGCCTTACTAGAAATTCATCTATTTTGTAATTATTCTCAGGGACCTGCCTTAAGAAAATGTTTCTGTATTATTCTTACTTATATCTATTTAATGAGTTTTAGCTTTTATAATTGATTACTTTCATTTTTTCTATGTTCTTTTATTTTGTTTAATTACTGTTTTCTTTAATATGGAAAGCATTTACAGTTATAAATTTTATCTGGATATAGCTTTTGCTGTGTTCTCTATAAGTCTTAGCATATTATTTTCAAGAGTTTCTGGCTATAATTTTCCAAAGAATTTTATTTCATTGAACCAAGCATTATCTAAAAATGTGTTAATTAGTGGTGATTAAGATTTATTAGTCACATTTCAAGTTTTTATTTCTAATTTTATTGGTTCAATATCAAAAGAAGTGCCCTATAAATCTCTATTTGAAGTTTTTTTGTTAAGGTACTGTTTGAGGGTACATGAATTTTACATCTTTCATAGACATTAAAAAACAGTATTTTTCACTTAGTGGACATGAGATTTTTAAATATATCTATTAATCAAGTTTTTATTGCATACAATTTCTCTGTGTTTTTTTTTTTTTTCATTTATAAACCGCATTGCTTTCAAAGACTTTTATTACAGGTTTTAATTACCTTAGTAAAAATAGTTCCATTTTTACTTAGAATTCTTCAGATGACCTTCAAATTTGCCTCATTTCTTTTTCTTCTTTGAAATATTCTTGATTTTTAGCCTGGACAGGGGTAGGGGGTGGAGGTGAGGGGGACCAAGGAAAAAACTAGAGAATAACATTGTATCAGTGAAATGTGTGGATCTTATTCTGGTTTCTTCACTCAGGCAGGAATTTTTTTATTTTGTTTTGTTTTTTTCCTTAAGTTCACATAAAACAACCTCCTTCAAGCTTCCTTACTGCCCTCTTCTGATCAATGGTACAATATATAGAATATCCATGTATAGATACATACATGTCCAGCCATATTGTATATTCTTTAACACAGAGTATTGCCTTTTGAAGGAACAATAACATTTCGTGTAGCTTTCTTTTACAATTTTTCTAATTTTTCTGTGTCTTTGGTCATTTATCCTTTCTTATCTATTCCTGCTTTCTCTTTCCCTTGATAAGCCTTACTAGAAATTCATCTATTTTGTAATTATTCTCAGGGACCTGCGAATTTTCCTCAGATTATAACATTAAAAATGTGTTAAAACAATTTAGTAATGATTTTCTCATTTGGTAATCATTTTTCCTTTGTGGTAATAAAAATCCAGCATGTTTAGTAAGATCAAATTTGAAAAACAATCATTATCCTAATAATAATCACAGAACAAAACTAACAATGTCAGATATATTTATATCAAACAAAAACTTAGAAACTTCTTGTCAATATTAAAAAGCACTTCTGAAATTAGAAGTCAAACTCTATGCATACTGTGAATGGTCTGCTAAAACCAGTCTGCTAAGATAGCTACTCAACATTACTGATTGATGATCCCATACTTTTCTTGCAGACTTGTCTGAAGCTCTTGTTGATTCCAACTTTTAGTCCCCTAAAAGGTCACTATAATTTGAGTTACCAGTAAGTTACATTAGAATCTAAGACAGCTTCTATTTAATGTAAGGTAAAGAATTTCAACTGATCATAATGAGGTATGACAACCGTATTTGACTAATCTATGAAGAAGAATTTGTCATTGCAATGGTAATGGGACAATCCACCCAATTAATTAGTAGCAAATGAAACAGATAGCTTTGGAAGTTTTCCAAGAGCAAAAGTGCTTCTGGTGCTTTGCTTCAAAAGCAGAGCAAACCCAACTTCCTTACTTGGGTAGAGAAAAATTTGATTTTTCATTCTTACATTTTGTATGCCAGAATCTAATCCACAATAGAGGCAAAATTGCAGGACGGAGAAACGAGGATGTTTGGGTTTAAATTATGAGTCTAGTAAACTGTGATGATCATCATGATTTTTGAGGGAGCTCTTTGGGTGTTTCCTCTACCTGTGAATAGTAATTGAAATAGTATAACCTTGCAAACTATAAAATGTTTTCATGTAGAGCTCATTTGCTTCTTCCAACAATCCCCAGGGTATTATTATCTCCTCCATGTTATAGTGAAGACACAGGTTACAGTGAGGAAAGTTCTGGCTTGTCAAACTGTGATCTTGCCAGAACCAGTGCATTACCACAGGGCAAATTGCAAGTAGGGCTCTCCCTCTCCAAAGCTGCCAGCACAGCACTCGTGTATGCCCTCTGTCTCCTGTATTAACTGGAATGGACACAACAGGGAGCTTAGCTCTGGCAAAATAAATAAATAAATAAATAAATAAATAAATAAATAACCTTTGCCTAAACTCCTTTATTTCTTGCAATACCTAATCTTGTGTTAGGAGAAAATAGAACCAGTGGATCTCAAGTTAAAAGATCTCTTGATGTACTAAATAATCAAGAAGATGCTTCCTCCCTATTAGATTTGGGGATGCTGATGACAAGTATGGGAATTATCTGCTTATTATAACCTTATGCTGAACTCATTCACAACTGTGGAGGGAATCTGGCTCTCCTTGTTTTTATCTGAAAACACCACAAAGTCCTATTTGGTTTGCAAAATTAAGTTATCTGATGTCGTGTTAAATTTCTGTGGTACCTCTGGGCTCTTGTTGAAGCACCTTTCAGTCCTAGTTCCTTAATTATGTTTTCACATACCATGGAAATATGGAAAACATAACAAAACAACTACTACACAAAATTCTTCCCTGTCTATTATATTATGTGACTTATTTCCGTCTGTTCTATATAATAGTGTGTCAGAATCCTGCATTTCACTCAGAAGGGAAGATGGATTAGTTTTGTTTTCTGGTATCTAGAAGAGGAGTTGAGATGTCAGGAGAAAAGTACTTCTCTCCATCACCAGAGGAAGCTAATCAAGGAAAAATGTCTGCTGGCAGTACATACATTAATCTCCAGCTGGATCACGGGGCTGTTATGAGGTGTAACTAATCGTATCGTTGTGACTCATCTTGGTCTGTAATAACACGCTCCACAGTGACATCAGTGGTTGTATGAGATGGATGTTGCATGTAAAGGAAAAAATACTATTCAGCTGGAATATGTGCAAGCCTGCACGTGACACAGTGACAATTTGCAGTAAATGCATCTACTGTTTCTCCACAATAACATTTGCCTTATCCTGTCATCGCTGTGTTGCTGAAACTGTCTCTAGCAGTCATCATGAGGCAATTTCAGACCTGCAGTTGTTAGAACATCTTAGTTCTCAAAAACAACCTCTGTCAAGACGCACTGTAGTTGTCTACACAGGTCAACTTTGGCACCAGGTCTAGATGCTCAGAAATTTCTTAAAAGAATATTAAGGTGTTAATTCAGATCCTTCACAAACTCTTGGTTTCCAGAACAGCTTCTTCCAACATTTTCTCTACAGAAGGAAAGGTGTACTGTGATCTCTTGGTACATGTAAAATTCATAATACCCATGCATTGTGATTTGTCAGTCAATTATCCACTAGCCGATAATTGGCAGAGTAGAAAGAGCAACCAGACTGGACTGGACAGAAGGCCTCAGGCTGACTCCAGCTTGAGCATGAGCACTGCCATTGCTGGGAAAAGAATGCTTCTGGGTTTCAAAAGAAGGGCTCCACTTTCTAAGGTCTCTCTGTACCTTAAAATTGTACAGTTTTCTTAAAATATTCAAAAGCTTTTCTCATGCTTTTCTACTAAATTGGACATCCTTTAAGAGGCAAGAACTGAGGGTATAATTTTTTTAGTGTATTTTTAAGTTTCAGACTTTAAAATAATTTTTAAAGGTTTTTAACTTAATTAAGGGTTTTAAATTTAAAACTATCTTCTAAATTTTTACACTTTATTGTTTTAACATTTATTTATTTTTGAGAGACAGAGAGAGACAGAGTGTGAGCCAGGGAGGAGCAGAGAGAGAGGGAGACACAGAATCCAAAGCAGGCGCCAGGCTTCCAGCTGTCAGCACAGAGCCTGACACGGGGCTCAAGCTCATGAACTGGGAGATCATGACCTAAGCTGAAGTCAGACGCTTATCCAACTGAGCCACCCAGGCCCCTCTAAATTTTTACATTTTAAAAGTGAAATAACAGAGGGCAATCTGGGTGGCTCAGTGGGTTAAGCATCTGACTTCAGCCCAGGTCATGATCCATGGTTCATGGGTTTAAGCCCCACATTGGGCTCTCTGCTGTCAGCACAGAGACTGCTTCAATCCTCTGTCCCCCACTCTCTAAGTCCTTCCCCAGCTTGCATGCACACTCTCTCTCCCAAAAATAAATAAACTTAAAAAAAATAGAACAAAAGTAAAATGACAGAAAAGATGAATAAAGATGTATTTTAAAATAACAGGAGTTAGATGTATGCACCATGTACCTGGTGTGCAATATTTACTGACATTAGAAACAGAATTTACTTAGAATGTCCTGGTAGCAAAAATGAAAGAGGAAATAATGGAATATATATCCATTTTCTAATTTATTTCAAAGGAACTGCATACATTTTTTCTAGAGAAATAAGCATTTCCTGGACATAAATACTCCTAGAATGTGATGCTAATTGAAACATTTTCACAAGGACACTGATCTGTACTAAAGAAATAAAATTTGGTAAGACAAAAACCATTGTGTGTAAGCAATTTGTATATTTATCAGTCAGAACAATATAGAGAACATTTAGACGTTGGTCTGTGCTGGGCTTTCTTTTTTCCACAGTAAAGCCTATTGCTAAATTCTTAATCAATGTCTGTAATTTTATTTTTCAGAATGACAAATCCCCAGGGCGATCTGCAAGTCGATCAAGTAATATTTCAAAAGTAAGTAAACCGTATTTATTTGTTTGTTTATTGACTTTCATGTTTTATGAGTTTCAGTAAATATTTTATAATGTTTAACCTAGAATTGTTATCTGTGAGCAGTACACAAATATGACTTGTTAATGGTTTTGACTCTTTTAAGCTTTCGCTGTGATGAGGGGCACGATTTCATGATTTCACACAACAAACATTTTGTTTGTTTGTTTGTTCACACACACATTTAGTTTCATTTCAACAAAATGAGTTATTTTTCCTTTTCAGTACTATATGCAAAAGATAACTTGATACTTTTGGAGTGTCATAAAAAGTATTTTTTTCCTCTCATTTCAAGCATCACAGAGCTGTCACATACCCAACTTGAAATTGTATCAACATTCATGGTACAGTTTCCGTTAATTCAGTTTTTCTACAAGTTTAGGCTCAACTATACTGGTATTTAACCAGGACAGGTTTTAGAAATGACTTACTTTAAGGCATTAGTTTGGTCATATTTGTTTTATAGAGTCAATGGATGAAAAAACAAAATACTCCCTAAACTGTCTTAATTCTAAGCAAAACACCAGAATGTCAAAAAAAAAAAAATTATGGCACGGCAGAGATACTCTAGATTTTTATTTTGCCTAGAAAACAAAATTAAGGGCTATTCTCTAAAATGAGACACAATGCAATGTATAGACTCTGTGTTTGGGGGAGTGAGAAGTCATTTAGAGCCATTTATCAAATTGGAAAATTATGTCTTCCAAAAACGTAGTTCAGACAAAGATAGATTTACCATGAATAGAGTTTGGTCTGCAGGGCCACTCACTTGCCGGCACCCTCTATGGCCCTGAACTTAATTTTGCATATGTAATTTTATATTCTTTTCCTTCAGAGGAGCCCCCAAATAGTTGTCAACTATAGGCACTATAGAACATAGATCCACATCCACTTAAGGGAAGTGTTTTGTTTTCAGAAACAAAGAACTTTATTACTCATTGGAAAAATAGCAGTAGCCAAGTATCAGGACTTTCTTAAGCTGGTTTCCTGAGGCCAGTTCTTAGGAGACAATGCCGAGATGGTCTGGTGACACTTGCAAACACACTGCATTGGTTATAGGAATGCAACCCTACACTTAGGAAACTCTCATTTTTAATAGATAGTAAGTATGCCTGTCCATTGCTCTGTGAGACAAAATCTCTATGTTCCAATCTTAGCCATTATGCAAACATCCTTACAAAGATAGTCGAGCACTAAAGCTATGAATAATTCTGCTTACAAGACATGCAGAGATACAAGAGACCCATAAAAATTGTATCTCAATACATGGGACTGAACATTTATAATTACATCCAAATCTGGGGACCTTCATAGATTTTTGAGGGGCGATGTGGGATAGTACTAATTCTGGAGAAAGAGGATCAGAGTGTAAGTTGCTGTGCTGTCACTTCTTATGTGACCGTGAGACATTCACTTAACCTCCCTGAGATACAGCTGCCTCCTCAGTGACATGAAGGTGATAGTATCAGTCATTTGAAGGTTTCCTTAAGTAACTGTAAATTAAAAACATACCTTTCAAATGTCTTTCATCTTAGTCATATCATGAAGGGCCTCGCCTGCAACTGCAGAACATTGTCATCTTTATAAACTTGAATGTTCATGTTGACCTAGAAACTTGTAAACATACTGACAACTCCTTTATCACACCAGATATTGTTTCATGATCCAGGGGTACAATTATATTGCATTGCCAAGCTGCTGTTTGAGTTTGACATAATGCAGCTTATTTATAACTTTTAAACTTTTAACTTATTCTTTGAGAAATAAAAAAATCTGGAGTGTAGTTTCCCTTCTAGGAGTTCTTCCAGGCTCTGGTATAGATTAATTGCATCCCTATGTGGGAGACAATTAATGACAAAAATGCATAATATGCAGAGGGAAATGAAAAGCTCTCTTCTTAAATAGTCTAATTGTGCGATAGCAGAAATTCAACTATCAGACACCTGCAGAGATAAAAAGATTTCTGTGTGCATGTTTATTTTATTTAAGCCAAAATGACTTTCCTTTTATTCACATTCAGAATGACAGTCATAAATGCTAAATACATTGTTGAGTTCTCACTACTTTTTCATGAATTACTAAGTGATAAACTTTTCATTAGGACCATATAACTTACCAACTGTGAAGTGGCAAAATCTAGCAATATTTGAGTCCATTAACATTTTTAAATGTTTATTTATTTTATTTTTGAGAGAGCGAGCAGGGGAGGGTCAGAGAGAGCAAGACAGAGAATCCCAAGCAGGCTCCACACCTTCAGTGCAGAGCCCCATGTGGGGCTCGATCTCATGAACTGTAAGATCATGACCTGAGCAGAGATCAAGAGTTGAATGCTGAACCGACTGAGCCACCTGGGTACACCGAGTCCTTTCACTTTTAAAGTGGTGGGGAAAAAACATTAAAGCAGAACAAGGGTGCTTTTTCTCTCATTTTGTCAAAATTATTTTTATGTAGAAAAAACGACTATAAGTGTTTGAAGGGTGTGATTACAGACTAATTAAGAGCATGGATTCCAAAGAAACTGTTTAGGAGGGTTATTTAACTTTCTTAATAATTAACCTGTGAAAGGAGAATATATTATAGTATCTACCTCTTGGAGTAGTGCTTAGAACAGTGACTGGCACTATGGCAAGTATTAGCTATACTTATTATGGAACTCTTAATATTTATATCACAGTGAGAGCACAAATAAGTGCTTCATAAATCTTCTGGTAAGTAAGTGAATTTGGGGCATAGGTTCTAATATATGCATTGTGTTCTGAGTGGAATAAGAATAAATAATAGGCTGGTAAAAATTAAGTCAGTCAAGTGCCTGGGTGGTTCAGTCCATTAAGCATCCAACTTCAGCTCGGGTCATGATCTCACGGTTAGTGAGTTCGAGCCCTACATCAGGCTCTGTGCTCACGGCTCAGAACCTGGAACCTTCTTTGGATTCTGTGTCTCCCTCTTTCTGCCTCTTCCCCGCTCACACTCTGTGTCTCTCTCAAAATAAACAGTAAAAAAAATTACGATGTTATGATATAGGTAAACAATGATCTGACATAATTTTATTGAAAAAAATACTGCATATTTCTGTTTCCTAAAAAAGTTACATATTTATACCTATATATGTGTATATTTAACAATAATAAATTATCTTATGTCAGTGGCAATATTACTCATAATGAGCATCTTTCTTAATTTTTATCAAGTTCGTGTCATCCCCAGTCCTTTGATACAGGACAATTGCAGATACTACAGACGAGTCTATCCCCAGTGGGTTGGCAGGACTGTCCACCACACTACGGAGTCTGCTTTCCTGCCCATTTCTTACAATGCTTTACTGAACCAGCAGAACTTTCTAATCATCAATATTTGTGGAATGTCACCCATCAATAATCATATTCTGTACTGGAAATGAGGACTTCCATGTACTCAGTGAGCTTACAGTGAAGGAGTTGAGATCCCATATATATGTGAGATACACACATATATAAATTAATTAAGTAGAACTGAAACTCCCTGTGCAGAAAAGATAACAGAGCAGGCCTGAGACTCTTATCTCCAAAAGGCCTGTTGGTAAGGTTGGCCCTTGGCTGGCATCTGGGAACATGGATTTCAGGAATGGCTTACCACCCTAAATTATAAAAATAGTTCACAGTGCCTGAACTGTGAAAAAAATATATATATATGGCTTATCCAAAATACTTGCCTTCCTTAGGAAGTCTGGAATTTGGGTACATGCTAGGCAATAGGTACCGATGTGACCAGCCCCCAGTGAAAACTTTGTGCACTGAGTTTCTAATGAATTCCCCTGGTAGATAGCTCTTCACATCTGTTGTCACAACTTATTGCTGTAGGATTTAAGTGCAGCCTGTTTGACTCCACTGGGAATAAATTTGGAAGTTTGCTCCTGATTTCCTCTGAACTTTACCCTCTATGCCTTTTCCTTTTGGTGACTGTGCTTTGTATCCTTTCACTGTAATAAACATAGCCATGATTATGACCATAATTTAGTCCTGCGAGCTGCCTAGAAAATCACTGGAACTGGGTGTGGTCATGGGAACCCCTCCTGTGCTAGCCAAAAAATATAGACAGAAGGCTGTGGGAGTTGAGAGAATGATCACTTCCACGTGATGAGGACAGGATAGCATCAGAGCTGGTTTCTTGGAAGAGTGGTATACAAACAGGGCCTCGAGGAATGGGTGTGACTTGATCAACTACCAAGAAAGTAGGCTTAAACGGATATAAGTATGAGGCATGGAAGACAAAAGAAATAAATTATAAGGAGAAAGATACATAAATGGTTTTAAGGACCTTTGAGATGGAACTCTGAATAATAGGATACGTTCTCTTTAGTCAGAACAGACAAGTGTCATCTATCTTGGAAACATAGGGATGGATTTAGAACCCATCAATGTCCTTGAGACTTTTTTTCAGTAAATATGTCTGAAATTGAACATTATTATTTTTGCTGTTCAGGATTGTATAAACATGATCTCACAGTTGTGAATATGAAATATACAAGTGTGGGATAAATAACAAAAGTTGAATTGTTAATAAACATTAAAAATTTTCTCCTAGTTTTATCTGTGAATCTTTTTACCCCATATTATTTAATTGCAGTTATACTTTGAGTGTTATACTTTGAGTTTTCTGGCCATTCCACCTTTTAATTTTTTTCTTAGTTTATATTTCTAGTTTGTTTTAGAACATAGAAGACAGACCTGTGATTCTCTCTTTTTTTTTTTTTCCTATTCTAATAGGATTTGTATGTGTTGAACAAGTTAAAATGGATGCAAAAGCTACAGAGAAGCTATATGGGTTTAAAACAATGTATGTGAGATTGTCAGAATATCTTCAGTGTGAATATAACAACATTTACTTATCCATTACTTGTTTTTGTTTGTTTTTTGAAAAGCTGCTCTTGATATTAATGCTGGTTGCTGCTTTTTAACCCACATATGGCTCATAAATAGGTTCCTCAAGATGTAAAATTAGCCAAATTTGGCCTTTCTTTTATTTCTTCTAGGCTGAGAATTCATGATATTCAACTAGCAACAGCATATTATGTATTTCACAAGAAAAATATTTCAAAAGCAAACTGTCAAAAGGAAAGAAAGCCTGTACTTTCAATTCAAATCAACATCTCGAATTTTCTTTTAAGTGAAATACTTCAGGCCTTTTGGTCTATGTGGGAAGCAGCTCACAAAATGTAATCTACTTATGAAAAGAAACTCAAAAGCCACCATCTTAACAAAATATTTCGGTGTTTCCATTATTTCCTGTTATATCCCCTAGACTTCATTTACTTGACAAAGGTTCATCGAAATTGTTCTGTTGGTCTTTACCTAGAAATATCATGTATAATGTTAAGGAAAGATGGTATATAGTGTTTAAAATAATATTTCTAAAGCTTTCTCTTCTCTTATTCACATACCTACTTTATTCTTCCATAAATGAAGATGCATGGTATAGTCAATACAATTTATTCAACAAACATTTTTTAAGGATACACTGTGCACAATACATTATAGAAGCGATAGCATTTTAAATAAATACTTTCTTTTGATCAAATACATACTTTGATTTTACTGTATAAATCTTTAGCTCTCCATTTTTGCCAGATATGCCTTTAATATTATAACTTATTTTCCAACAAGGTCAAGGTGGAAGTGTTCCCTAAATGGAAAATGTATTGGGAATTCTTTCAGCTGAACCTGAGCCAAGCATTTGCATCTCTGAACAGGTGTTTAATGTTCTGACTTATTGAGAGATCCATCTTGGTTTGCTTGTACAGGGGACCTATAAATCATTCATAGCCTCAGACTACATACCTTTAGAGGGCAGGTTTGATAGGTAAAATGGGATGTATAATTAGGAAACAACTAGAAATGAGGTAGACTAATTTGAGAACTGTCATAGAGCCTGAGTCAGGGTCTATTCTGAGACCAAAGCTGAGGAAATGAATGTAAATTTAGTTAAATTGGTAAAGGTAGTAGTGAAAGAGTAAGAAAGCCTGAAACCTTATATTCTGAGGCTTTTTCTTTATATGCACTCACTCCTTAGGTGATCTCATCTAGCCTCATGACTATATACAGTATGCCAACAACTCTCAAATAGATATTTCTAGCCCAGATTTTTACCGTGAATTCCAGACTAAAATATCCTACTTACATTTTCTATACCAGTGTATAGGAATCTGTTTTAGGTCAGATTGCCCATAAATAGGTCATAAAATGAATTTTTTTTTGCAATTATTTACTATGGAGAAACCACAGAAGCTCAGGAGAAGCCATCAAAGGAGTGGGAGGAGCAGGACAGGGAAGAAGAGGAAGTCAAGAAAAGTTCCCCTGATCCTGCAAGGGGGATCTGCAGTATAAAAGGAACTGAAAGTTGTTCCCACTTGAAGCATGAAAACAGGGCTTTCATCCTCACCTACCAGCCATTCATGACCTCAAGGTCTCCCAGAGAGGGGAAAACTTCCAGGTACTTTGACTGTCTTTACATACAGGTAAAGCTGTCTAAGAAGCCAAGGGCAGTTCTTCAAAGGGAATCACAGTTACAGGATCTTGGGCACAAAATTGCCCAGAAGCTTAAGGATCCATGTACTGAAACAATGAAAGAGGCCAGACTGGATTTTGGTGGAACACTGGCAGCATCTGCTATGGCCCATCAGTTGAACCACTCAGATCCGTATGAACTCATTCTATCCTGTCATGGATACTAATAAAAGATGACCGGTCATAATTTCTGAGGAAAAAAAATAAAAGACATGGATTAGTAGAACAAGCTCGTGCTATACAATTGCCAAAGCCATAAATGATTCATCATCATCTCCTACGACTCATTCCAAATATCCCTCATTCTGGATGATCAGTTCTGTTAGGCTAGATAGCTTACTGGTGAAGTGTCTCTGACCTCCAGTACTTATTACCATGCCCATAACAGGCTGTCTTTTCTGTAATCAACCGTTTGAAGTTAATCCTGGGCATGGTTAAACAAGCAAACAAACAAAATGCTGCAGTGGATCCCCCAAGTTTTAAAATATGTCTTGCTTCCTCATTATATAGCAGCAACCCTACCTCCTCATAATGGACAAATCCAATTTTTCAGTGAATTGTTGCTCTGCCTACCAGACAATATAATTTGTGTTACCAAGTTCATGAAGGAGAGCTTCAGTCATGTGGTCAACTGATGTCCATGGTAAGACCTTTGGTCTTTCTAGAGCCAAGTGGCATGCCAGGAGCTGCTTTCTATGAAGAGAACTCCACTCCAATAGTATGGCCTTGATCTGGAATACTAGGGTTTTCACAGGATTTCTCCATTCAGAGCTTGACAGAGAATCTGCACTGCATTCTTATTTACCGTGGTGCCTCTAATAGTATGGGATTTGCCACTTAGTACAACTCTGGCATGAAGGTTACTTATACTGAAGCCAAAACTACTGCAAAAACTTCTTTTATGCTTGACCCTACTCAAAACTGGTAGCCTTCTGAGTCATCTGACAAAGGATTTAAGCATTATTCCAAAGTGTGGTTCTTGCCACCTCTAAAACCCAGGATCCTATCAAGCACTCTGCGTCTTTCTTAACAGTGTGCTAAAATGCAAAATTTGTCCTTCACTCTGAAGGGACTGTGTTGACAAGCACAACACACCAGATCCCCCAAAATTTTCACTGATTAAGCCAGCTCCTGAATGTGGGATTTTTCTCCTGTGCTCTAGAACACACATAACCTAATGAGGCATTCAGATCACTGGCCTTTCCTGCTCCTTAGATCTGATTAACATGATATCATCATACAATAAATTAATCTCATGTTTGACAGTTGTCAGTCAAGGTCACCTCCAGTCTACATTGTGACAAATCCCTGAGGCAGGATCAGGAATGTGTACTGATGTCCATGCCAGGTGAATGCAAGCTGCCTTTGATCCAGCTTTGATTCATTTATGATGAATATTAAAGAGAACATGTCATTAGGACAATAGTTTCATAGTACATGCCCAGCCTTCATACCACATCGTGCCGATCCGCTCTAATAATGATAGTGCATAAAGCACAGTAACTGCAATTATGGCCGCTGCCTGGCCGCTACATTTGCCATTGTCTACTGTTATTTGCCTGACCCACTGGGTTTCCATTTCAAGAACTAGCCTGAGAAATTAAATGGTGACATGATGGGAACAATCACCCTTCTATGCTTTCAGGTCTATTTTTCACACAACAGCCAAAATGATTCTTTTCAAATATAAATCAGATAGTGTCTTGCTCCTGTTTAAACCCTCTGATGGTTTCCTGTATCACTCAGAGTAAAACATAAATCCTTACATTGGCCAAGAAACCCTAATCTGGCCCTGCACTATCTCTCTAATTGTATTTCTTATCGGTCTCCCTCCTAGTCACTCAGCCCCAGACACACTGACCTCTTTGCTGTTCCTCAAACAAAAGCTTTTGCTGCAGAGCATTTGCCCTCCTTGCTCGTGCTATTCAGAATGCTCATTCCTTGGATATCTGCAAGATTGGCTTCCTTCATTTTTTTTAATTTCTACTCAGATACCATCTTATCAGTGAGCACCTATCTCCTTTCCTGCTGCATTTTTTTAAAATTTTATTTAAATCCAAGTTAGTTAGCATACAGTGTATTAAGGGTTTCAGGAGAAGAATTTAGTGATTCATCACTTACATATAACACCCAGGGCTCATCCCAACAAGTGTCCTCCTTAACACCCATCATCCATTTAGCCCATCCCCCCACCCAACACCCCTCCAGCAACCTTCAGTTTGTTCTCTGTGTTTAAGAGTCTCTTATGGTTTGCCTCTGCCTATTTTTAAGGTTTTTATTGTGATCTGTAATTTTATATATGTTCTTATTTGTCTTATTTAAGCTCTAAGAGAACAAGAACTTTATTTCTTTGTTCAGTTTTGCTTCTTCAGCACCTAGTAAAAGTGACTGATAAATAGTATACATTCAGCATACATGTGTTGAATGAATGAATACAGCCTGTTTTGCTTTTTTAGCTTTAAAACATATTCTCTTAACTTGGAACGTGTGGATATATAGAACGGTGATCTTTGAACAAGGCCAGTACTTGAACTTGTTACCAGTACACATAAGATAGAACAGAATGTATAAGTGTTTGCAGTAGATACAATTGGTCCCACCCTAAAACTTAATACCACCCATCCTCTCTCAGCTTCTTTGAATGTTTTCAGATCATTCACCAGCCACCTCCCTCTTCATAGATTTTATTCTAAGTCAAGTGGTGACCTTTCACCCTGTATACATAACACATGAGCATTTTTTTATATTTTTTTATGTTAATTTGAGAAAGAGAGGGCAGGGGGTGTGGCAGAGAGAGAGAGAGAGAGAGAGAGAGAGAGAGAGAATCCCAAGAAGGCTCCGTGCTGGCAACGCAGAGCCTGACACGGGGCTCAAACTCACCAACAGTGAGATCATGACCTGAGCCAAAACCAAGAGCCACATGCTTAACCGACTGAGCCACCCAGGCACCCAAACATTTTTTAAAACCACACTTTAACACAGACCAAGGGGCATCTATTGCAGAAGAGGCACTTAATAACAAGGTAAAAAGGATGTCTTACCAAGTGGATTTCAGCCAGCCTGTGTCCTAAGCTCCCCCATTCCTGTGCCAGGGCCCATAAATGGAATAGTCATGTTGTCAGAGAAGGAGGCTATATTTGGACAACAATGCCATGATCTCTTTCTCACCAAGGGTGAATGATCACTCCACCACTGAATGAATGCTTAACCTGTCAGAAACAGAGACTGATGTTGAGCCCCCACCAGTTTAGTAGCATTTATCAAGAAGACCATCCAGCCACTTGATAGCAACTTGATTGCCTCAGGTAACTTCCATTTTGGGTTTGCCTCTCATATAAGGTTAGGACCAGGGTGAAGTAAGTGAAGCATTAGGCCCAGACACAAACTTTAAGGGGATACCAAGAAATCCAGTAAATTTTAATGCAATCAAGGTAAATTTTAATGCAATACTTTAAGAATCAAATGTCCTGCAAAAACTCCATGATAACTAAAATAACAAAATTTTAAATAAAAACAGGATCAGTGCTGTGTCAGGCTATATGCAGCCAGAAGCAAAGGAAAAAAATCTGTAATACTGATTTTTCATTTATTTACAGTTTTGATATTTGTTCATCGTGGGTTTTTTTGCATTAATTATGATTTTTAAAAAATATTGCTTTAAAAATTTTCTTCTAGTGGTTGCTGAATTTTTTCGTGCACTTTTATGTTATGTGCCCGCGGCAAGTGCCTCACTCCTCCACTCTCTTCCCAGCTCTGTGTCTATCTGAATTTAAATTAGTTGCAATTATATAAAATTTAAAAACAATTTCTTCAGTTGCGCTGGCCACATTCAAGTGCTCAATAGTTCCATGTGATTAGTGCTTACCATATTGAACAACATTGATGCAGAATGTTTTCATCATCACAGAAAGTTCTATCAGACAGATGTTGCTCTTGAAAATGTGTTGAACTCCTCTGTGGAAAGAAATAAGTGAATGGTACCTAGATGTTTTCAAAACAACTAGAAAACTAATCCCAATCTGGAAAATATGTGATACTATTTAAATTGTCAATTTGCACGTTCTTAAATCCCAATGCCTGCCATTCCCCTTTGCCTGACCTAAGGAAATATTCACATAATAAGAACTATTGAAGATCAAGAACTATTGATCATGAATGAGCCCCGGGAATTAATGACACAGCAGTAATTGCTGTGATTGAGATACTGTAGTAATGTTGGAAGTTGTTTTTCCAGGCCAGATCATAAAACAAAAGTGGGCCAGTATTTGGTTCCCACAATAATCCAGAAAGGGAATGAATAACATGCGGTTTTGTGGTGCCAGGGGTGGGAATCATCTCTCCCCACTGATCATCTGTTATACAGAGCAGAAACAAAAAAGCAGCCTTACAGTTGTACTTTCTTTTCCAATGGAAAATATCTATTTTAAATGAGGATGATTCCATTCAATTTAATTCTCATTTTTGCAGATACTCATATATTTCATTGTAATGAATCTCTGATGAAATAAAAGCATGTATTTAAGGTCTAAATAGCCATGAAATAATAGTTTTGTGGAATGTTGGGGGCTGGGGATAGAAGATGCTATAAGCAAGAAAAATGAATGCTATCTGCTGATACTCTAAACTATCATAACTTTCTCCCACTGAATTTCCTCAACTCAAAACTTAACACAAGAAAAATTGATCTGAGGCCAAATGGGTGTTTCTTTCCTTTGAGTATCTTTAATATCAACAAACCATACAAAATGTTTTAAGTTTGTAGCATCTAACGTGGTAGTGTGATGGTTGCACCCTTGAATTTTTCACCTATGATTTTATTTTAGGAAATAATTTTGCAGATTTCCCCTCTCCTAACAATAGCTGCATTTAGTTCCAGCAACTATAAAGACTGATCAGTGAAGGACTTGGACGTACTCTAGTTCAAATACTACAAGGAAATAAAAGAGTATTGTTTAAATCACTGAAAGCCAAAAAAGTCAGAGTTTTTGATCATCTTTAACCTATTTACACAAAAGACATGTCGATATATTTTCCACAGGATTACACCAGAGTCTCCTCTCACTGCTTCTCTCCTTTTCTGTTATTTTTTTTTTATATTATTAGATATTAGTTGTCGTTTTAAAAATTTTTATGGCCTTGGTTCGTTTTCTCTTTTTTTCAGGTTATAATTAAATCCTGGGCGGGTGGGCAGCGGGTTGTTTATTTTTGGTTTTGTTTTTGTTTCTTGTGAGTTTTTTTGCTTCTCTCAGCTACATTTTATTTGGTTACTTACTATCATTTGTTTCCTTTCAGCGTCCTTCATCACCCCCTATTTTTGAGTTCTTTCCATGTATCCTACAGCGAGGAGAATGTTGGCAGCTGTGTTGTTAATGTAATTAATGTGCATAGTCAATTTGGATTGACTAGGCCAAATAAATCCACTTTGAGACTTAAACTACCCAATTTGGCTGTCTTTGTTGATCAGATTAACTGGGTAATTGTCAAATCTCTATCTCACTAATTACTGCAGAGATATATCATGTATTCCCTCATTTGATTCTCATATCATTGAAATTTACAATCAAAGCTTTATGAAGGAATAGTGACATATAAATAGCACCAACTGAAGATAAAATTCAGCAACCACTTGCATCATTTTCATCTCCTCTTTGTACTGAAGTGAGAAAACGCAAAAATTATTAGAATGTGTTTTTCTTGCTGCTGCCAAGGAAAAGATGAATGCTGGGAACTGTACATCCACTGGACCTAAAACCCACATACACCGTACTTCCCCTCACAACATACTGAAAATCTCAAACTTAGTAAATTTTTGTTTTTACCTTTAAAAATGAAAGTAGAACAATTAATTACTTTTTGGCTTGCGATAGGCTTTCGGTCAACCAGAAGGAAAGATTTTGCTGACCAAACTGCAATAAACTAGTATTTTATTTATTTAGTCAGCAGACTTATCTTTTGTACTTGTTCTGAGGTAAGTGAAAAGAACATAGCTTCTTACGTCTTGGAACATATGTTGCTCATGAGAGGCTGTCGGGTAACCCGATGATTACAGTTCCATATAAAGTGCTTTCTTGATTCCCCAACTTGGACATTTCTACTATTTCAAGATGACTTTGGTTAAAATAAGAAAAAAGAGAATACTAACATTAATATTAGTAATTACTATCAGATGTGCCTGCCCATCTAAAAAACCAGACAAAACATACACACACCAAGAAGCTAACAAATTAGCATGTCTCTAACCCATGTACTGCAGAATAAATTTTACATTGTTTGGAAAGAGCTCTAATGGAAGGATTTAGTTTTGTGAAAACGTCTTTCTTCTGAGAATAGAACAAGATGGCTAAAATAGTGAAAATAGTAATTATTTAATGGTCCTGAAAATATTTCATTTGATGAAAAAAGAAAACCTTTCTCACGGGTTTTTTGCAGTGAACTTTAATGGCAGACTCATTTTGTACATGAGCATACACTATGTAAAAGAGCACTTTTCTTATGTCAGCTGGGCCATGGACTTGCTTTTTGTCCTAAGTGGACAAATAACAACAACAATAATAATAGTTCACATTGATTAAAAATCAATGTGTAAAGCACTGAGCTCAACATCTAATCCAAGAGATAAAGGGTTTTCAATGTAGGTATTTAGAAAATCAGGCCTTATGATAGGAATAGTTCAGTGAATATATATATTCAAGGTACTTGAAGGAGATATGAAGAAAAATATTAAATGTGGCCCATCCATCCATCTTTTCATGTGTTTTATCCACTATGTGTTCATTCACTCAGATATGAACCCAAATGAGGATATAGAACAACGTGCAATTTATATACAGGTCCTCCTGCTCAAATTATGAAGAAAAGCTTTGCTTACTGCTGAATACACAGTAAAATTATGGTTTTTATAAATTTTTTTAACGTTTATTTATATGAGAGAGAGAGAGGCACAGTGTGAGCAGGAGAGGGTCAGAGAGAAAGGGAGACACAGAATCCAAAGGAGGCTGCAGGCTCTGAGCTGTCAGCACAGAGCCCAACGCGGGGCTCAAACTCACAGACTGTGAGATCACGACCCGAGCCAAAGTCAGACGCTTAACCGACTGAGCCACCCAGGTGCCCCAGTAAAATTATGGGTTTTTTTAAATATTATATCTAAGGCAAAAAAAATTGTTTTATATTGAAAATTATTTTTATCAGTAAAATACAGAATTAGCCTTTCTTGAGGTGAAACTTTATTATGTCTTACTAATATAAATCAATATTAATGAGCACTTGCTATGTGTCATTTATTGAGCACCTACTATCTGTCAGGCATCTTAGCTGGTGCTGTACACATATTATCACTAACCCTCACAGGAAGCTTTTTAGATAGGTTTCCAGTTTAAAGATTAGAAAACTAAGATTAGGTAATTTACCCTCATTCACAAAACAAGTTAGTGGCAGCGCCTGGATTTTTAACCTAGGTGTTGTACTCAAAGAGTTATTTATCCACAGACTAAGGTGCCAGACCACCCTCACAGGCCTCTCTGACCTGTCTTCAATGTGACACACACAGAGGTATGAATGGCCATCACGCATTATGTAGGACTCACACTATACAAGGAAAGGGAAGTGATTTCAAACTGATTGGATAATTAACATGTATAGTATTAAGAAAAGATTTGGGGTGACTTATTTTGATATACAGTAGGAAGCCATTTGGGTTTCTTAGGAAGAGGGATGGCATAATAAAAATGTCATTTAAAAAATGCATTGTAAACCTGTCACGTGGTACACTTAAAATATATGCATAATCTTACAAAAAAATGTATTGAACACAAATACTGAATGCTGGATGATGATATACATTCTGAACGAATTTAGGAATGAAGTGTACTTTTGTATGCAACTTACTTTGACATGAATTATAAAAATAAGATGGATTTGTGAATGGATAGAGGGATGGATGAGTAGATAAATATATGATAACATAAAATTAGCAAAATGTTAGAAATTTGCGTATTGGTATATTGGTGTTAGTGCATAATCCTTTAATCCTTTCAGCTTTTATGTATATTTGAAAATTTTCATCAGATGCTAGAAAAAATAGAAACATGGGTTATAGTATATTGGATGGAATGGAGGAGCAGAGAGCAATGCTCAGGGACATTACAGTAAACTGGATATGAGCTGAGTATCTGTGGAAGTTAGTGACAATGGGAAAGAAGCATTGATCATGATTAATATTTACATAAAGAAATGAGTTATGGTAAACAATTAGAAATAAGGGATGCAAAAAAAGAGAGATGAATCTTATTGAGAGATTCCAGCCTGGTGCAAAGAACAAATGAGGGTACTTTCATAATCTGGCATTAAGGTCCTTGATGTGACAGGTGCCCAAATGCTGGCTTTTCTTCGAGGCACTTCTGTAGCAGGTTTTTTTGGAGACCTCACAAACTGGAATTCTCCTGACATTGGCAACATACTTTGTAACTGAGACCTCATGACCCTCTAAAGCTCATTTTACTTGCTACACTGATACATATCCCCTGCCACATGCTCTTCCTGCAATGTGACATTCATATTCTTCTAGCAAGAAGAAGGACCTATGTTCCCTCCTCTTGAAACTAGGTGGAATTTCATAATTTCTCCAACCAGTTAAACATACCAGAAGTGATACTGTGTGTCTTTTAAGACTATGTCATAAGACTCTGCTTAGTCATCGCTCTGTCATGACACACTCATTGAGAGCCCTGACATGATAATGTAAGATTGCTATTGGCTGTCCTAAATCCACCATGCTGGGAAGCTCACATAGAGAGTTCACACAGAAATAGAGATGCCCAAGGAGCCTCAGCTATTCCAGATCCCAGATGCTGGAGTCTTCCCATTACTGGTGGCAGACAAGTGAGTGAATGAGCCTCCCTGTGATTTCTGCCCCAAGCCTTTAAGCCTCCCCAGTTTTCATCAACTGAAGCCAAGAGTTGTTCTTGTTTAGCCCTGTCCAGATTGCACATGTGTGAGCAAAATAAATGTCATCATTTCAATATACAAAGTTTTGGGATAATTTGTTACTAAGCCATTATAAGTCATACACACAGACTTTTTCCATTAAGGTCACTTTGTCCTAGCTGGAAGACTGATTTCTTTTAAGACTACTTAAGGCCCAAAGGAAGCATGAACTCTTGCTCCTAAGCAGTGAAAATACATCTTATTCCAGTTAGTTTCCTCTCCCCACTCTGTACTAGTGCCCAGATTCAATTAGTCTCTTTAAATTTTTGTAGATGAGTCAGACTGTAATCTCCATGGCTTCCAAAATCTGACAATAAATATCAAACTAGGCCTACCACCAGTCCATATGTCACCTTTGTGCGAAGTAGAAAAAGGTACCACTTACCCACAATATTATCTTTCCATCTATCACAAAATAATCATAATATATACTCACTTTATTGGATCAAAATATTTTGCTGCCGCTTGATTGAAAATTATTTTACTATACTGAATGTCTGTAATGCGAATGACACCCCTAGAGGGCAGTGTAAAATCTGCATATCACTGCACATACCAGTGTGAGAATTCTTCTCCACATCTTCCTAAATCTCCTTTTACTTGACTTGAGATGGATAGAAACATCCTTTCAATCACACTGAATAACACTTCTCTTCTATCAGTCTTTCCTTCTTCATATAGCCTAAAAGTGGTTAATGGCCTAGAAATGTCACAAAACTAGATTTCAAGAGCCATCTCTTTAAAATATGGGGATACTGTTATAGTAAAATAAGAAATTAAAAAAAAAACTGTACATTAACTATACAGGAATTAAAATTTTAAAATAAAATACAAATATGGGGATACTGTTTACATTTCTGACATGCAGTTCTGGGGTACCTGGGTGGCTCAGTCTGTTGAGCTTCTGACTTTGGCTCAGGTCATGATCTCACGGTTCGAGCCCCATGTTGGGGTCTGTGCTGACAGCTTGGAGCCTGGAGCCTGCTTCAAATTCTGTGTCTCCCTCTCACTCTGCCCCTCCCCACTCGCTCTCTCTCTCTCTCTCTCTCAAAAATAAATAAAAATTTTAAAAATTATTTAAAAATGCAGTTCAGAACTGCATAGTACTATTTAGCATAGCCCCAATAATATCTGGTTATTATTCATCTATTCCACAGCATTGTTTATTATATATATATATATATATATATATATATATATATATATATATGTATGTGTATATATATATATATATGTATGTGTATATATATATATATATACACACACACACACATATATAAATACAATTAAACACATATATTGGTTGCAATAAGATGTACTTTCACTGGTAAGGATTATATATATATATATTGATTTTATGTGTGTACATATGTGTATATATATATATATATATATATATATATATATGTATGTGTGTGAGAGAGAGAGAGAGAGAGAGAGAGAGTGAGAGACGGTACCAGGCACTAGGAAAGTAATAGTGGGTCATGAAATTTACAGTGTAATGAGTCATTCAGGCAATCATAAAATCATGCAAATACACAATGGTAACTTTGGTAGGTTTTATAAAGGAATTTTAAGTCACAGTGGAGTATCTTGGAGTATGGTCTGCATTAAGAATAGAGATTCGGGATTTATCCAAAAGAGATGATGTTTCTAAATGCAAGAAACCATATTCATGGGGAGTAAATGTATAAAAAAAAAGATCTGAAGTCTAAAGATAGAGTTGCAAGAAACACTCCTAGTTCTACAGAGGAAGGATGGCAGGGAGCCCTGGAAGAATGCAAGAAGTGGCAAAAGAGATAGGAGCAACCCTGAGTGTTGAGCCATGGAATACCAAAAAGGAGGATGTTCACAAAAAAGGTGGCATTCTAGAGAGCACAGTTCCTCAGAGAGTTTAGGGAGGGTTAATACTGAGGAAAGATTACTAAGTTTGACAAACATGCAAGCAGTCGTTATCTTCAACTGCAGGAAAAGGGTCCTGAGTTTTATGATAAAGACATGAGGAGGATATAATAGCTTCAGGGGAAGAGGAACTCCAGTTAGGATATGGATCCAACAAGGCTTTTTGGGTAGGTTAAGCCTGAGTTGAGTTTTTAAAGGTGAAGTAACAGAAGGAAGATAGGAACAGCTTGTGCAAAGCCATAGAGAAAGAAAAGAGCATGCAGGGCATGTTCTGGAACGGCTAGTAGTTTGGAGCAAACAGTTACATTCGAAGGTATGACAGAGACAGGACTAGTAAGATAAGTAAGATCATGTCAGATCCTTGGACTACCTTAAGAAATATAGAGCTTTACAATGAGGTTATGGGGAACAGTGAAGGATTTAAAACAGAAGATCATGGGAGAAGATCTGTAGAAGTAAGATTGATGAATTTAGTAAGACAAGACAAAAACAAGAGATCAGTTAAAAGGGAATCGCAATTGACCCAAGTGAAACATGGGAGTTTAAGAAGTGGAGGTAAATCTGAGGTAGTTTTAAAAGGCCAAATACTTAAGGGGGCGCCTAGGTGGCTCAGTTGGTTAAGGGTCCAAGTTTGGCTCGGGTAGTGATCTTGCAGTTTGTGGGTTGGAGCCCCACGTTGAGCTCTGTGCTGAGAGCTCAGAGCCTGGAGCCTGCTTCAGATTCTGTGTCTCCCTTTCTCTCTGCCCCTCCCTGGCTCATGTTCTGTCTCTCAAAAATGAATTAAGGTGAAAAACATTTTAAAGGCCAAATACGTAGGATTTGAGGACTCTGGAGTTTGAGGTCTAGATGAGGAAGAAGCCTAGAATGAGCCTAGGTTTTCATCTTTATTACCAGGATGATTGTGTGGGGCACATACTACAGTTTTCTGCTAAACAGGACACAGGAGCAGAAGGATATGGAACTGAGGTAGTCAGATTTCCTAAATGCCAGTAGGCTCTGGGTGAAGTGATTTGGCTGTAGGAAGAAAATAGACGTAACAGTATATACACTCAGATTTTTTTTTCTGGAAAATGATCAAGTTGGGGTATCTTTAGATCTGGGATAATGTACTCCAAGAAAATCCAATGATCTTTTGAAACTCATGACACAAGTTGAAAAATACAGCACAGAAATTCTCATTTTGCATTCTCCCAAAGCAGTCTGGCAGGACGGAAGGAATTTCAACTCTCTTCTTTTTCCATTCATTTGAGTGTTTTGAGAACCAAACACTGCACTTAATGATTTATAGCCACAGCTCACAACTCCACTGTACAACTTAATTCCCCTGCCCAGATCCCACACTGCAGTGGCATATGCTAATACCCAGTGTTGACATGACTCATTAGTCCATGTGATCGTTTTTGGAAAATCAGCACAGTTATAGAAATAAAATGTTCATTTTTTTAAAGCGGTATTTACTGCAGAGAGTGATTTTATCTAAAAGGAGCTGCTTTTACACTTAGGGAAAAAGTTAAAAGTCACTGTGGTTATCTTGCTGACTGAACAACCTGATAAATAAAACTGGTAATATGTGGATAAACAACAAGGCATGGACTTAAATTTTATGAAACTTCCATAATTCCAAGAATCCAGTACCATGAAAGAAAATGTAGAAAAATGTAAGGTATTCCTAAAAGCATACAGTAAGGCCCAAAGAGACACTGACAATAAAGAGAACAGTATTCAATGTATTGCTGTCAACTGGCTTCCACATAACTCACACAAACAGCTTATTTTCTGTGCAGGAAATGCTCCAGGATAGTGGAAAAGATATACTGAGTGTTTATTCTAAAATTACCCCGTGTGAGACTTAAGACATTTGTTTCCTTAAAGGAGTCTGCCTGACATTTGAACTTCCTTATAAAATTGCATTAAATATGTATCAGCTTGGAGGGCCTACCAAAATAGAATAATGCATTTTCAATTTAGTCTTGGTTACACTTGACCTGTTTTAAAGTGTTTCTTTAATGAAATGGAAGCTATACCAAAATTAATTCTATGCAAGTGGCAAAGCAGGTTCTGTGTTATTTAATCATAATGCATACCCTCCACTTTGCCTGAATGTAGAAACAATACAGAGATGGCGATTGCTTTAATCTGGCAGGCCTGATAACATTGTCATAATAATCAAAACGAAGTTCAAGTGGTTTTCTGACCTGAATGTAACACTCATGTTTTACTGTAAGAAATAAGGAAGGGCACAGAACCAAGAAATTCCACTGTGGCAGTTTTAGCTTGTAATCGTACTAATTCTGCATCAAGGGCAACTGAGCCAAGGATGAAGGGTTTGAAAACCCAATCTTCCTCATTACCATCGCCAATTTATCTGTTAAACAGTAGACACCATTTTAGGCACTTTTCACATGAATTAACTCATAAGTGAGTTCATCCTTATAACCAAGCCTGCCTGTTAAAAACTGCAATTTCTACAGATAAGACTGAAGCCAGAAGAGTTTGAAAGTCACACAACTGGCAAGTTGGAAATCTGGGATCCCAAAGGCCATGTTTTCTTGTCTCCATCATGCTTCCCTATTCAGTAACACATCAGCACACAATGTACGGCAGGCACTCTGCTGAAGGGCAGGAATATGCAGTGAATAAAAAGTCATAGTCCTGATAGGAGCTTTCACACTAAAGGGAGAGACCAGCAGTAGACAAGTAAAGAAGTAAACAAGATGGAATTATCAGATGGTAGTGCTTGCTGAAGAAATAGAGTTGGCATGGAGAATTAGAAGAGGGGGAATTTTGCCTGTTTTATTGTTTGTTTCCAATGTAACATGAATAGACAGGCCTTCCTGAGGAAGAGATAATGTAAGGAGAGACCTGAATGATACAAAGCCAGGAGACATAAGTGAAAGATTACTGTACTAGGGAACAGTAAACTCCAAAATCTGAGGCAAGAAGGAGCTTGGCATCTTCTAAGTAGTAGTAGAGGCTAGTTTTGCAAAAATGTATTATAGAAAAAAGAATGAACTAAGATGGGAGAAAATCATGAACCAAATCAGCCAAAGACTTGTAGAACTTTCTGGATTTTATTCTAAAAATAATGGGAAACTATAGAAAAATTATAGTAGGAAAAATACATAACCTAATTTACATCTTTAAAATACCATTCTAGATTCAGTATGAAGAATAGATCGCTTTTTTTGTCTACTTGATTGACTCTTCTGAGAGAAAGATGTAAAATATCAAATGACATTTAAAAAATTATTTATTTCATTTTAAATCCCCTATAGTTAACATACAGTATTATATTAGTTTCAGTTGTATAATAAAGTGATTCAACAATTCTGTACATTACATAATGCTCATCAACGTAAATGTACTCTTTATCCCCCTCACGTATTTCACCCATCCCCCTCCCACCTCCCCTCTGGTAACCATCAGTTTATTCTCTATTGTTAAGAGTCGGTTTCTTGGTTTGCCTCTATCTCTCTTTTTTTCCCCTTTGCTCATTTTCTTTTTGTTTCTTAAATACCACATATGAATGAAACCATATGGTATTTGTCTTTCTCTGACTGACTTATTTCACTTAGCATAATACTCTCTAGCTCCACCCATGCCATTGCAAATGGCAAGATTTCATTCTTTTTTATGGCTGAGTAAAATTATATATATATATATGTATGTGTGTATATATATATATATATGTATGTATATATACACATTTATATATACACATGTACATATACATATATACACACATGTATATATGTGTGTATATTACACAGGCATATATATGTATATATACACATGCATATATATGTATATACATGTGTATATGTGTGTGTGTGTATAGATAGATAGATAGATAGATACACTTCTTTATCCATTCTTCAGTCGATGGACATTTGGGCTGTTTCCATATCTTGGCTATTGTAGATAATGCTGCTAGAAACATTAGAGTGTGTGTACCCCTTTGAATAAGTATTTTTGTATTCTTTGGATAAATACCTAGTAGTATAACTGCCAGACCATAGGGTAGTTCTATTTTTAACCTTTGAGGAACCCTCCATACAGTTTTCCACAATGGCTGTACCAGTTTGTATTCCCACCAATAGTGCACTAGAGTTTTCTCCCATATCCTCACCAACACCTGTTGTTTCTTGTGTTGTTGATTTTAGACATTCTGACAGGTGTGTGATAATATCTCATTGTAATTTTGATTTGTGTTTCCCTGATGACAGTGATGTTGAACATCTTTTCATGTGTCTGTTGGCCATCTGTATGTCTTCTTCAGAGAAATGTCCGTTCATATCTTTTGCCTATTTATAATTGGACTATTTGTTTTTTAGGTGTTGAGTTGTATAAGTTCTTCATATATTTTGGATACTAGCTCTTTATGAGATATATCATTTGAAAATATCTTCTCCCATTCAGTATGTTGTCTTTTAGTTTGTTAGTTGTTTTCTTTACTATGCAGAAGCTTTTTATTTCGATGTAATCCCAGTATGTTTTTGCTTTTGTTTCCATTGCCTCAGGAGACTCATATCTAGAAAGTTGTTATTATTATAGCCAATGTCAGAGGAATTACTGCCTGTGCTCTCCTCTGGGATTTTTATCCCTTCAGGTCTCACATTTAACTCGTTACTGCATTTTTAGTTCGTTTTGGGGGTATAGTGCAAGAAATGGTCCAGTTTCATTCTTTTGCATGTAGTTCTCCAATATTCCTGGTACCATTTACTGAAAAGACTTTTCTCTATTGTATATTCTTGCCTCCTTTGTGATAGATTAATTGACCATGTAATCATGGGTTTACTTCTGGGCTCTCTATTCTGTTCCATTGATCTATGTGTCTGTTTTTGTGACAGTACCATACTGTTTTATGACCACAGCTTTGTAGTATAATTTGAAATCTAGGATTTTGATACTTCCAGTTTTGTTTCTCTTTTTCAAGATCGCTTTGGTGATGTGGGATCCTTTGGAGTTCCATACAAATTTTAGATTTTTGTTCTATTTCTATGACAATTGCTGTTGGTATTTTGATAGGGATTGCATTAAATCTGTTGATGGGCTTGGGGGTATGGATATTTTAACAATGCTTGTTCTTCCAATCCATGAGCATGAAATATCTTTCCACCTCTTTAGGTTGTCTTTAATTTCTTTCATCAGTGTTTTATAGTTTTCAGAGTGCAGGTTTTTCACCTCCTTGGTTAAGTTTATTCCTAGGTCTTTTATTCCTTTTAGTGCAATTGTTAATGGGATTGTTTTCTTAATTTCTCTTTATGCTGTTTCATTATTAGTGTATAGAAATACAATAGGTTTCTATGTATTGATTTTGTATTCTGCAACCTTACTGAATTTATGAATTAATTTTATTAGTTTTTTGGTGGACTCTTTAAGGATTTCTATATATATTATCATGTCATCTGAAAATACTGGAAGTTTTACTTCTTCCTTACCATTTAGATGCTTTTTATTCCTTTTTATTTGTCTGATTGCTATGTCTGTCAGTACTTACAGCACTTACATTAAGTACTATGTTGAACATTTTTCAATTCTTCAAAATTATTGTTCCGTTGTTTTGCATCACATGTTATACTATCAAAATGTTTGACAACCTGATTCTTGTTCCTACAAGGAGATTTACTGTTTCTGTCCGAACATTTCTGGAATACTTTCACAGCTTTGACTTTCACAAAAAATGTTAGGTAATGATTTTCCCTTCTCCCCCTTGATTAACACATTATAAATTCAGTCTTTTAGTTCTCAACTCTTTCTTCCATCTTTCTTTAATCTTGTGAAGTTTATCTTTAATATATTTTATGCAGATTTTTCTATATCTTTATTTTTTAGAGTTGTCTTCTAGAAAAGCTCTTCAATATTATCTTCCAAGTCACTAATTAATTTTTCAGCTATATACAGCTTGATATTTATCCCCTCTATAATGTTCTTTATTTCAACCATTGTATTTTAATATCTCATGTTTCCCATTTTATGACCTGTTTTTTTTTTCTTATTTCATATTGCTTATCTTACTTTTTCTCCTTAATCATAAGTATCATACTTGTTTTAAATTATGGTTCAAATTATTGTGCTTCATATTGTATATACTGTTCAACTTAAAACTTTCTTTATAATAGTTTCATTACCCAGGTGTCTAGTATTTGATTTGTGAGCTCTTGTTTCTCTGGAGATATTAGCTGCTCTGTCTGGTCAGGGACAAAGGGGAAGAGTTGAAAGCCGGGAATAGGGATGAGCTACAAGGGACAAAGAACCAAACACCCAAACTACTGTTGATAACCTGTATTTGCTGTCACTCTTCTGGATGAACTCATTGGTCAGGTTTTCACTTCAGCTTTTGAGATAAAATGTGGTACATAAGGAGAATTCTTATTCTTAGTACAGACGGTCCCCAATTTAGGATGGTTTGACATGATTTTTCAACTCTACAATGGTGCAAAGCTGTGCACATTCAGTAGAAATCATACTTGAATTTGGATCTTTCCCCAGGCTAGCACTATGCAGTAAGATTCTCTCTCCTGATGCTGGGCGGTGACGGCTGCAGCTCCCAGTGAGTCCCATGATCACATGGGTGAACAACCAATACACTTACAACTATTCTGTACCTATACAACCATTCTATCTTCACTTCCAGTATACTATTCAATTAAAATTACTTGAGATATTCAACACTTTATTATCAAATAGGCTTTGTATTAGATGATTTTGCTCAGCTGTAGGCTGATGTGTGTTCTGAGCACATTTAAGGCAAACTAGGCTAAGCTATGATGTTCCCTAGGTTAGGTAGATTAAATGCATTTTAACCTACGATTATTTTCAATTTACAGTGGGTTTATGGTGATGTAATTCCCTTGTACATTGTGGAAGATCTGTAATCTAACTACCCTGGGGATTTAGAAAAGGAGAGACTGGAGAAGCTCTAATCTGTGAAGGCACTTGACCAGCTCCCCTTGTTTTTATCAACTCTTCAGCCCATAATTCCCATTTCCTTGTTTGTGTTTTACTCTGTTAAGTTTTTAGGACCCTGATTGTACCTTAAATCAATATTTTCTGGGTATTGACAATGAGTTGGATAATGAAAGGTGAAACAATGATTGTCTGAAGGCAATGAGGGGAGAGGTAAAAGAAAAATTTGAAAGATCCCCAAGGACTTGCCCTTACCAATATCCCACACTCACAGTTCAAAGCCTTGGGCAGCTTCCTAGGGGTAAATCAAGTCAGATTGTTATTTAGGTAACTCCTGTAATTCATGTTTTCTTCTCTCATCTTTGGGTTTTCCAAGTTTAATTTTGAAGAAGAGGCTACAAACCCATGTTAGCTTACTATAATGACAGGAATAGAAGTTTTGTTTTGGGTTTTTTCCTCACATTTCTTTGATATAGTCAATACTGCCATCATTCTCCAAATCCCATTAATGAATTATACTCATGACAGATTCCAAAAGTAATATATAACATATCAAATATAGAATATGGCAAACACTTAAAAAAAAACAACAACAAAATTGTGCCTTTTATATGTTGCTTATGGATTTCTTAGGAAATCATGGCTTTATTTCTTCTTCTTTTTTTTAAGATACTGCAATAGCTCACTTGTTTTTGCTACCTGCATTTCATGGAATAGCTTTTTTACAATTGATAAGAGAGCAAATCTTCTTTATTTTTTTAAAAGTTTTTATGTATTTATTTTGAGAGAGAAAGACAGAGCGAGCGGGGCAGAGGCAGGAGAGAGGGAGAGAATCCTATGCAGGCTCTGAGCTGTCAGCACAGAGCCTGATACAGGGCCCAAACCCACAAACTGTGAGATCTTAACCTGAGCCCAAATCAAGAGTCAGAGGCTTAACTGACTGAGCCACCCACATAGCCCAAGAGAGCAAATCTTACTTAATAGGATATTTTTATCCTGTTAAAATTTTGTTTAAATGTAGAAAACTAAGGAAATTCCTGTTTTTGTTATTGAACACTGACTAAACAAATAAGAAAAAGAACAATTAAAAGCCAAGTGTTAAGATGATTAAAAGGTTTGGAAATTCCAATGCTGAACATTAAAATAAAATACAACTGTCATAAAATCCTAGTCAGAATGTAAATTAATACAACATTTTTGGATTTAGTAATACGCATTCAATTAGGCTTTTACTAAATGTTAAATAGGAAAGTATTGACCAAAAATCTTTAAGTGGACATGTGATTTAACAATAAAGTTATGTCTAGAAATGTATTCTAGGAAATAATGAAGGAACACACACACATTAGGTTAACCATCTAAAAGATGTTTATTTTAGCTTGATGTGTGTGGTAGGCTGAATAATGGCCCCCCAAAGATATCCATGTCCTAATCTCTGGAACCCGTAAACACACTGCCTTTCGTGGCAACGGATTTTGGAGATGTGGTTTAGTTAAGGATCTTGAGATGGGAAGATTATCCTGGATTATCTAGGTGGGTCACAAAGGCCTCTGTAAGAGAGAGAACAGAGAGTCAGTCAGCAAAAGGGCATGTAACAACAGAACCAGAAGTTGAAATGATGTACTTTGATGATGGAAGAAGGGGCATGAACCAAGAAATACAGGTGACCTCTAGAAGCTGGAAAAGACAAGGAAATGAATTCTGCCCTGGAGGTTTCAGGAGGCACAAAACCCTGCCAACATCTTGATTTAGACTCTGACCTCCAGAATTCATGTGGTTACTTTAAGCCACTAAGTTGGTAGTGATTTGTTAAAGCAGCCATTGGAAACTAATATAGTGTACAATAGTAAAAAGTTAAGGGACACCTGGGTGGCTCAGTCGGTTGAGCTTCCAACTTCAGCTCAGGTCATGATCTCACGGTCTGTGAGTTCGAGCCCTGAGTTGGGCTCTGTGCTGACAGCTCAGAGCCTGGAGCCTAATTCAGATTATGTGTCTCCCTTTCTCTCTGACCCTCCCCCGTTCATGCTCCCTGTCTCAAAAATAAATAAACATTAAAAAAAATTTTTTTTAAGTTAAAAACACATCAAGAAATATGTATTATACAGCCATTGAAATTATGTTATAGGCCAATATTTTATATGCTTAGGTTATTAAGTAAAAAGTGTCTTATAAACAACAATAAACAATTTTTAACAAGGAAATTACAAATAACAATAGCTTCAATTTTAAAGTGTGTGTGTGTATGTGTGTGTGTTTCAGGAAACTTTAAAGAGCTTTACACATTTTATCTCAATTACTGATTTTGTGAAGTGGATATTATTATCCCCACTTTTACAGATGAGGCAATTAAGGCACTGAGAGGATAAAATACTCGTCCAAGATCATACAGTTAGTGACAGATCTGAAACTAGGATATGAGACCCCTGAACCTGCAGATAGTCCTCTCTGTATAAATAGCACTGGACAGTAAACAAAGCAAATGTATACAACCCTGGTGTTGCTATGTGGTGGAAAACAGGCAAGTTTTCTTTTGTTCTTTTCTTTATCTGAACAATAAACTTTAATTACTTTTGAAAAACAGAAAAAAAATAAGCTTTAAAAAGATAGGAAATAATAAATGTTTAAAAAACTATGTTGACGATCTTTAGAAAAATACTTCCTGTTCTCATTTTTATTTTTAGAAAAATTCACATCTTTCTTATTTCAAATTAAATTGCCACAAGGATATTATATAAATACGTAATTGTCTAAAGAATGAAATTATGTCATGACCTACTTGATTGTATACCATTCAAAGTTTTGCAAGCCTAACATGTGCATATTTAAGTACCAATGCATTTGCTTATAAATACCAATAAAGATACATATGAGAAAATGTAACATTAGAAACTGAACTGAAAAATTAACCCCAGGGGGAAAATGGCATCTGGTTAGCCTCTAATGTGGCTTACCCAACACCACTTACAAGTGAAGTACAAAGACATACAAAAAAATACCAGAATGGAGTCATGAAAAAAAAAAATGAAATTGGGAAAGACTTGCATTGTGTTTTTGCTGAAAGTAAGACAACTCTTAGACTCTGCCCCACTGGAGCCCTAGTTGAAAATGTGAAATCTCTACTAAAGCAAATTCTTTGCAGCTATCTTTCTACCATGAGTCCTATGCTTTTTGAAGTAGCCGAAGTACTGATTCACACACCCTCAATCACTCTCAGCCTTTGTACATCTTGTTGGTAATTGTATTTCCCAAAAAACAGAAAGTGAGATTTACAGAGAAATAGCTATAGCCATAGGAAAAGATAAGACACAAGAATCTTTGTAACAATAGTGATTTTATTTTTCCATCTATGTCATCCATTTATAAGACTAGGTAGTAGGTCTAGGAGCATTCCCATATGCATTCCGCTGCTAGAACAGGAAACTGAGCAGAGAATTACATCCTCCATCAACTATCCAGTTAAATGGTAGGGGAAGGACTTAACCAGCCAACAAATGAACCAGAGGAGATTAAGTCAAAGATAATCTCATGGTCTTCCCATTGTCATGGCCTAGGTCTGCTTAGCTCTCCTCTTGTTCAAAGATTAATAAACAGAAATAAAAGTTATAATTCCCAGGTTCCACAGGACAACATAATGGAAGCACCTGAAGATTCAGAAAAAAAAGAAAACCCTTACAATGACTGACTACCAGAATGAGAACATTTATCTTTCCTGTTAACCATTGTCTCGCCAGCTCCTATAACATTTGTGTGACTGATACTGGGTATTTGATAAATGTTCACTGACTTAATAAATAATATTTTTAATAAATGTATTCTGCATCTTCAATGAGTAACAAGAAGTCTTTAAATCCATAAAGCATGATAGTAAAGCTATAGAGAAAATAAACTGAACCAAAAAAATGTAAGGGAAATGTACAAAGTAAGAAAATACAAGTGCAATTAAGAGAGTAATAGCTGATAGGTATAAATAATTTTCTCTTTGGTGTGTATCAAACACTTATTATCAGTCTATGACCTGTCTTTTAACATTTTTTAATGCACAGAAATACTAAATTTTACACAGTAAGATCTCTCTCTCTTTGTTCTTACTGGCTTCTAGTTTTTATGTCTGACTTAGAAAAGCCCTTATCATACTAAGATTATAATATTTTGCATTTCTTTTTATAATTTTTATGTAAATCTCTTTTATTCAACTGAAATTTATTATTATGCATAATAATAGATTTGTGTTTAATGAATGATATTTAAGGAAATATACTTTAAATCTCACAATAACAAGTTAATTTGGGTCATTACTGCCCCTAAAGACAATTAGAAAAGCTGAAAAATTATGAAAACTCTTCTCCTTGAAGACTTTGGAGAATTAATGCAACAAGGACAAAATAGCAAGCAAAGACCCACAGAAGATAAAAATCTCGAGAGAGAAGCTTGGCATTCGGGGCTCCTTTCCCCAAGAGGTATTTACGAACTTCTGAAGTGGCCAAGCAGCTGAGAATCTGAGAAGCCGAAGTAGAAGTCCAGAACTGGCACAGTCAGGGACCTGATAAATATCCCCTGATTTGGTGGTCCTTCAAGGCTAAACCCAAAGATTAAGTGTAAGCAGGAAGTAGATATGCCTCATAGCACCTGCTCATTTTAATGTCTGGAACAAAATTAATGAGATTCTGGATTACTAGTGATACTAGATGCTGCAATGAAAATTCTCACTTTGCCTCAAATTATTTCTAAGGACTGTAATGAATACAGTGTCTAATGAAAGATAACTAGAACATTTAATATGAGTACTGGAAGTACCAACCCTGGAAGACCTGAGTGTCTGAAGACCTGAGACGCTACCACTGAAAATTATTGCACTTAGCTGAACTAAGTGACTTAGCTGAACACTGAAGAAGGACTTCTCAAAAGCTTTACAAAAGCTGCTGCAATTCTCAGGAAGTTCTCACAAGCTTCCACAAACTACCACAAGTCTGCAGAAGTGAAATGGGTGAATCTCAAGGGCTCATGAGAAAGCCACTGTAAATCTCATGTCTGCCCACACTTGAGCTGCAAAAGCCTCTAAAGAATAATGACTTCTTTTCCTCTTTTGCCTTCCAAACCACTTCCAAGAATCTCTCACCCAGAAATATTTGGGGAAGGAGATTTTGAGAACTGTGTCCTTTGACTAATTTTCTTGGTTTCTATAAGATATGTAGAAATGAATCTCTGTTTGTTTTTTGGGGTTTTTTTGTTTTTTGTTTTTTGTTTTTAGTTTTATTGAAGTAATCTCTATACCCAATGTAGGGCTCAAACTCATGACCCTGTGGTCAAGAGTCTCATGCCTCTATGAGTAAGCCAACCAGGCACGCAGAGAATCTTGAGCGAATTTCTTAAATTAACTCAGAAAGCAGAAGATTTTTAAACTATGGTACAGAAAGCACTAGCCATAAAAAAAAAAAAAAGATTAATTGATTGGACTGCATTAAAGTGAAGAGATTCCACTCATCAAAAGTCATCAGTAGTGGAGTAAAAAGGCAAGCTACAGCATCTGAAAAGAGATTTTAAACATACATAGAGGACAAAGATTACATCCAGAATATGTATAAAAAACTATGATTCAGTAAGGGTGGGGTGGGGGAGGAGGGGATGGAGTCAACCTGGAAGCCCAATAGAAAAATGGCAATTAAAGTCATGTCGCATACAAGAATATCCAACTAGTTAATAAATGTATGAAAGATATTCAGGCTCCTGAGTAATCAGAGAAATGCAAATTTAAAGCATAATGAGATACTATTACACAGATATTAGAATGGCTACAGTTTAAAAGACTGAAAATACTAAGTGTTGGAGAGGATGCGGAACAAAGGGAATGGGTGGGAAGGTTAATTGAAACAACCGCTTTGGGGATTATTGCCTAAAATCACAGATACTTATTCCCTATGATCCAGCACTTCTACTCATTTATACATTCAATATAAATGTGTGAATATTTGCATCAAGACCCATACAATAAACTTTATAGGACCTTTAATTTTAATAGTGCAAAAATTAAATGATCCAAATTTATATAAAAAATAGAATACATAAACTATGGCATGTTTATAAAATGGAATACCATGCAACAGCAAAAATGAATTACTTATACATGCAAAAATTTTAATTAATTTCAAATGTGTTGACAGAAACCGTCAGAAAATAATGCATAACTGTATGCTTCTGTTTGTATAAGCCTACTTTATTTTTTTTCAATATGTGAAATTTATTGTCAAATTGGTTTCCATACAACACCCAGTGCTCATCCCAAAAGGTGCCCTCCTCAATACCCATCACCCACCCTCCCCTCCCTCCCACCCCCCATCAACCCTCAGTTTGTTCTCAGTTTTGAAGAGTCTCTTATGCTTTGGCTCTCTCCCACTCTAACCTCTTTTTTTTTTTTTTCCTTCCCCTCCCCCATGGGTTTCTGTTAAGTTTCTCAGGATCCACATAAGAGTGAAACCATATGGTATCTGTCTTTCTCTGTATGGCTTATTTCACTTAGCATCACACTCTCCAGTTCCATCCACGTTGCTACAAAGGGCCATATTTCGTTCTTTCTCATTGCCATTAAGCCAACTTTAAACCTGCATCATACTTATCAGGACCACATATATAGATGCTGAAAATATTTTTAAAAAGACAGGAAGTGCCACAAAAAAAAGAATGATTCTCTTTGTGGGGAAAAGAGCGTAGGTGACCAAAAAGAGCCTGAAGGCTGCATCTAAAATAGGAGTAATGTTCTGTCTCTTGAACTGATGCATTTTGTGATAATTCGTGGAGTTTTCTAGTTAATTTTGTGAACTTTTCTGCATATTATACTACTAAGAGGAAGTCACCTACAGCGTTCTCACACTACTGTTTATAATTCATTCGGTGTACCATTGACTATAGGGAAATGATCTGAGAGAAGTAACATAAAGAAATCTTACTTCTGTTATATTTGGTTTTTCCTTTCAGAGATGTTACCCAAGCCATGCTTACTTACACTTCCAGCCACCCTATTTTGTGATTTAGCCTTCTCTAGTCCCCTGACTCGACCTTTGGCTGGCATGGTGTTTCAATGGTAACAAATATGTTCCTTTGTTTACATACATCCAATTCGACTTCCTTCCGTATGTATCTGGTGAGGTCTTGGCCTCCCAATGGACCAGCTCACTTGATATATGCTGTAACCTTTCTTTGTCCATCTACCTCCACCTCCTCGTCTTCCTTCTTAGAATTAGTCATTTGTCTGTGCTATTCTCTGTAATATACATGATCCCATTGATAATATTATCAAACAACATACACATTAATTGTTTGCATATCTACTTCACTTGTGAGATGATGGCCATTCCTGAGAGCTGGTACTTACTAAGTCTATTAGCAGCATTTAGCTCACTGCCTAATCTCTCACTGAGATTAGGGCTTCCACACTTCTGTTGATTGTAATTCACTAATTCATTGCCAAAGTTGTGAAATCTGTATCTGTTTGGAATATACCCAAAAGACTATCGTAAAGTTTCTTCAAAATATGATTGTGTAACCACACTGAGGGATATGACAATTTCATTATCAGTTGGTCATACATTTATGTCAAATAAATAGTTTAATCACTAAATTGCCACCAGTGTTTCTAACTAAAAATCTTCGACAGATTGTGCTAGGGATTGTGTATACATTCATTCTAACATAAACCTTTCCAAAATAGGCATTTAAAAAGCAGGCCATAAAAAATGACTTCTCCATCAAACTTAAAAATTTTTATAATAATGGACATCATGCAGCTATATAATCATCTAAAATATCCTAAAACTAAGAGATATCCTCAGGAATTCTCTATTATTCTAGGGGCTCCTCACATAAATCCAATCTTCCTTGAAGATTAAGGAAGATAAGTGTGTATATTTTGATGTCAGTAAAAGATTTTATAACACAATCAGTAGAACACTATTTTCCCCATCTTCTAGTTTATGGAGCACTTTTGTTGTCGTTCAAGCGAGTACTCTCAAGAGGACAATCATGCATGTTAATGACCGAAACATGTAATACTTTTCCCTTGCTGGTGAATCCTGTGATAACAGCCTGCAGCTTCTGACAAGTATGTGCGAGAAGTTGATGGTCATGTGACTGTACAGCACAGCTTCCATTTGCCCCTAGAGCTCAGGAACTTCCCTGTGTGCTTCGTCAGAACATCTGTAGGTATTCACACTGCTGGGTTGTTTTGTTTTGTTTTGTTTTAAGTATTTTGCACCTAACCGACTACTGGCTTTTGAAAATACGATGTTGAACAATTTTTTTGTTGTTTATAAAACTTCTCCCATATTAATTTAATCACCAAATATTACTGTATCCATACCCAACAAGGCAGTGTCGGATATAAGGTGAAAGTGGTCCCTTTCTCTCAGGAAGCGTAGAGTCCTTGGAGTCTGGATACAACACAAAAATGACAAAAATACAGGGTTTTGTGGTTTTAGTGTCCTTGATGTTTAGTGATTTAAAAGTAGAATTCTCAACTGTTTTTAAATTATGTTTTAAAATGGGAACAAATAACGGTGGTCAGAAACAGGAAGTATAAAGCAGAACCTTGAAGTCTATGAAAACAAGCCAAAAATGAAAATTCTGAAAACTTTATCTTGTGACATGACATTCCTCATCTGATTCTACTGCTTCCTAAAAATACAAGTTGACAGTGAAGACCACCATAGGTACTCAATCCATGTATTGAGAATAAGGACAGCAGTCAGCTCAAGAGCAGACTGTCACTTTTAATATGAGTGTTTTATATTTATGGAGATGCAAATGGTTGAAATATGAATGTGTACCAGTTTGGCAAATCCTGGTAATGAATTCAAAAAATAATCGCTCTTGCTGAAACATTTACACAGCACCAACACAAGTCGTGAGCCTCTTTTATTTGTGTGTGCGTGTGTGTTGCAACTTTTTAAAAAGAGGAAGAATTGGCTAGGAGCAATAAAATGAAAACCACTTGTTTTAATGCTCAAATATTTCTTCAAAATCACCTACAGGATGAAGTGCATGATACAGATAAAATATCATAAAGCCGTGTGTTATAATGGCCAAAGCTTTATCAATGAAAATGACACCACCAAATGATACGTTTATGGTTTATGAAAGACAGAGGGTTCAGATGGTCTGCTTCACCCCTATAGACTCTTGTTCTTTACTGCACAACTAGATAGATATATGCAGAAATACTAATGATTGTAGGGTCATTTATTGATATTTGTTCTCAGTATTTGGAATAATGATGTATATAAAGTGCTCAACAGTAAATTAAGTAAAATAATGCATTTTAACTTACTATGTGAGCTTTTAGTAAGCATGTTTGCATGCAGCATAAACATGAATGTTTGCCTTAGGGGCTGGGAGCGTTGCCCATGTCTAACCCATCGGGCATAGTACCCTCTTAGCATTCCTCAGAAACGCTCACTTCGCAGCACGTGGGTGGCTTAGTCAGTTAAGCATCTGACTCTTGATTCTGGCTCAGGAAATGATCTCGGGATTCGTGAGAGGTTCGTGAAATCGAGCCCTGTGTTGGGCTCTGGTGCTGACAGCCTGGAGCCTGCTTGGGATTCTCTCTCTCCCTCCCTCTTTGACCCTCCCCCACTTGTGCACAAACACTCTAAATAAATAAATAAATTAATTAATTAATTAAAGATTTTTTAAAAATGCTCACCACTGAGAGAATGTCTCAGTATGCCCAATGGAGTAGAAAAACTGATAACTTTAGTTATAAAAAAAGTAATTTAATAAGTTTTTAGAACAATTTATAATAAAATACTAAGTATCTTTGCAAGCTTACTCTGTAACAGATTTGTTCTGTTTCTGGCAGAGGGTAACACTAGTGAGAGTTTTCTTTCTAGTTAAGGTTGCAACATTCTTTTTCACTGAAGAAAGAAAATGTCACAACAGAGGGGAAAAGGATGGATAAAGGGAATGAATTCACACTTCACCTTAATAATCTTCAAGCCCCAAACTGGCTTATCTAACAGCGTTTTCTTTCATTGTTACATGCTCTCAAGCAGTAACTGCAAGGAAACACTGTGTATTTCTATCACACATAAAAATTGTTGTAATGAAAGTAAATTATGGTGTGAGTAGAATGGCATCACTAGTTGTTTTTACTTCCTGAAAATGCACTTTGGAGAGGATTTCTTTGAGATAGAGAGGGGACAATTCCTTAAGTCACTCTGTCACATGAGCATCTGAACCTCTTCGGAAGAGGCTGAAGCTAACAGTTCTCACCCACCGTTCTATTTTTGGCAGCATTAGCATCTCTCTTCAATTATATCCTCGACAGAACCTTTTAAGCAATTTAAACACATTGTAATTTGTATCTGTGTAGTTGCTTTACTCTGTATTGCTAAATATTGTGACATCAAGGGTGACATGGGAATTTTCCTGTACAGTAAAACTTCCAGTAGAATCAAGTCTCTTTAATTCTGCGGAAGGTTGTTGGGATCAGGGCCAGAGCATCCTGTCTAGTAGCTAACAGGACAGATAACCAAAGATGCATTGTGACTTTCCTGGGCCTAAGGCACTTTTGCCTTGATAGGTCCCTTCCTGGAAAAAATAAAGTAAAATAAAATTATGTTTTATGGCCATATTAGTATAAAGACAAGTATAATCTAGTCTGGATTCATTATTATAAATTCATTTTTATGGTAGTATTTTTTTCTGATTCTAAAAGAAATTCAAGTCAAATATTTTCATGGGTCCTAAAAATATTGCAGGTCCTAGGACCTCTTCCTATAGTGTCTGCTGGATCAGTTGGCCCCTGCAGATAGAATATGTCTTTATTCCATCATGTTAGGAATTTCAAACCTGATTTTCAGGTACAAACCACCTCCATACAGAATTTGGTCTGTTTTGTAACTATTTCTGAGGGCTCCGGGGTTCTGTGGAGGTCCTGAACAGATAAGACGGGCCGGTGAGAAAGCTTTCTCCCCTTCCTCAAAGAGAATAGTTTTACCTTAATCTGTTTGATAGTCAGGGGTCCTTTGTAATTAATTTTGGGAAAGGGGGCTTTACTGCCTTTTTAAAAACTTGGAAATCATTGATGCGGAATCTATGCATTAACAAATATAGGTCAATTACTATATTGCTAGATTATACTTTATTTATATTTATAAATAACTTACATTTATATTATACTGTGTTGTATATATATTATACTAGACTATGTTTCAAAATAATCTCTCAACTAACTAGATCTTTTGTATATATCTTGAAATTTACTGAACAATGTGTGCTCAGTAAAATCTCCATACATGCTGTGAACATTAAATACAGGAAGCACATGAATCTCTCACCAGGAAGACAAATAGAGATGGCATATAACACAAGTTCATTGCTCTAAACTCCTTATTTTTGGTTTATAAAACAAAACATTTTAGTCAGATTTGTGAAACATTGTAAGTGACTTTGAATTTCATTGTCTATGAAAAATAAGGTAGTGAGAATACTCTGTTGACTTATTTTTCAGTGTTCGATCCCCAGTTAAACGATGCAAATTCGTGTATCACGGCTGATTGCATCTGTCAGCTGTTTGGTGTTTTTGTCTTTTTTTTTTTTTTTTTTTTTTTACTACCTTATTTTAGCAAGTACATGGAAGCCTTGACTTAGTTGTGTTGATGGATAAAAGTTCTGAACAATCTAGTAGCAAGAGATTATTAAAGGAAATACAAGATGCAGAGTGGAAGATAGATTGCTAAATATGAAAGCTTAAGGATTTTTAGCTTTTAATTTTATGTACTTGATATTTATTTCTGCATATATGATAATAGATGTCAGCATGAGCCTGTGTTACATTGTGATTTATAATAAATATACATTTGGTCTTGAGCCCCAGTTCTGGCACACAGCTCCTAAAACACTTGAAGTGTCTTGATAAAGGTGTCTTGATTTTCATAACAAACCCCTTTCAACCACGTCTGAGTTTATGTTAATGAGATGACTCTTGGAACACCTAAGAATGGGGGCTGGTTGCCAGGTGAGCCGACCATGAATCATGAATAGAGGGTTAGAACTTTCAGTCCCACCCACTGATTACCACAGAGTGGAGAGTGTCCCCATAATCAGTGATGCCTATGTAATGAAGATTCCATAAAAACCCAAAAGGAGGGAAGGGGGTTCAGGGAGCTTCCACGTTAGTGAACCAGAAAGTTCCTATGTGCCACCGTGCGGGGTCCCTAGACTCCATGAGGACAGAAACTCCTTTGTTCAGGACCTCACCCCATGTATCTCTTCAACATGCTGTTTATTTCTATCTTTTGTAATAAATTGGAAATCTAGTGAGTAAGTGGGTTTTCTGAGTTGTATGAGGCACTGTAGCAAATTAACCAAACCCAAGGAGAGAGGCTGTGGGAACCTCTGATATGGATCCCATGGATCAGAAACACAGGTGACAACCAGGACTTGCAATTGGCCTCTGACGCTGGGGCAGTCTTGCAGGACTGAACACTCGATCTGTGAAATCTGACACCATCTCCAGGTAGATGGTGTCAAAACTGAGTAGAATTATAAGATACCCAGCTGGTGTCAGAGAGTTGCTTCTTGGTGTGAGGGAAACCCCTTCACTCAACACACACACACCTATGCACACACTGGAATTGGGTCCAGAACCTTCAGCTTGTATATATTAGTGTATTTTAAAATCAGAAGGTTCTAGAAGTAGAAGAAATCTGGGGACACAGCATGCTGGAGAGAACACTAGAGTAGGAAAGAGGTGACCCTAGCTCTGCCACTTACTGCCAGCTTAGTCATTTAGCTTCACAAGCTTCCACTTCCTTGCCTGCAACATGCATTATTTTCAAAGTGAAAACAAGATGGTTAGAGACTAGTAATGTTGTAGATAAGATGATCTGAAGTCACTCCTAATATTAAAACTTAGAAATACTGGATTAAAATATAACGCATATCCTGACCGATGCTTAGCTGTGTGAGCAAGCAGGGAAGAGAAATCTCCAGGAACCAGAAAGAAAGAATGAACCATAAACCAGAGAAACTAGCCTAAGAGTTGACAGTGTGGCAGCCTGGGGAGCTGGAAGGTGGTCAGTTGTGATCATGTGGTCAGTTTCAGGGCCCACTCAGAAACAGAAGACAAGGGATGTAGAGCTAAACACCTCCCACCCCCAACCTTAAAAAAAGAGAGAGAGAGAAAGAAAGAGAGGGAGAGAGAAGACCTTTAAAATGCTACTGTTTCAGTAAAAATATCTACTAGGGAAAAAAAAAAGAATCCAACCACCCACATAGAGAGATAAAAAGGGAGACGTTTGTCCTTTTTTTAGCCTGAATGCCATGGGTACAAGAAAAAGTTTTTAAAAAAAATCCTCTGAAAAATTTAATCACAGATCTGTAATACACTCCTGTTAGGGGCTTTAATTTGTGTTATCCGCATGGTCTAGGATCCCACAAGTTAAGAAACACTTTGTTACGGCCCAGTGATGACTCCTAGCAAATAAACATAATCGCCTCTGAAGGAATATTCTCCCACTGATGGAGGAATCGATTTTTCACACACTACAGTCTGTGAAGGTGAGCTTCCAGTTCAAAATTTTAAAAGACACAAGGAAAAGTCTACTTGAGGAAGAGTAAAGCAGCACCAACATAAATAGCAGAATTAAATCACCAAGAACTTCAAATCTCTGAACATCAAATAGAGATTTTTTAAATAGTATGTTTAAAATGATTAAAGATATAAAAGAAGGATCCAAAGATAAGAAAATATCAGGACACCATGAAAAAATGTATTAGAAATGCAGGAATGAAGAATATAGTAAATGTATTTTTTAAAACTCAGTAAGCAATTAAACAAAATATCAGACAGAGCTGAAGAGAGAATTGCCATTCTGGTTAAACCAGGAAAGCTGATTACATACATTTCACACATGTTCTCTTTTGAAATTTCACTAAAATTATAGTCAAAGATTTTTTTAAGTGTAAACACAAACAGACCAGAAAAAAAGTGTGGAGAAGAGACAAAAGTAACAAAATATGGAAAGGTGGAAAATTGAAGAGTAACTCAGCAGATACGAGAGTGATAGTATAACAGAAAGAGCTAAAACTAAGCTCGCTGCTAAGAAGCAAGAATAAAGCTGTTTCATGCTACAGAATTCCAGGAATCAGAGGCAACTGTACTCTGAAAATGGGGCTCAGGTTGGGCTGAATAAAAAGAAACTAGATTTGAAAGTACATGTAAGAGACAGAAAGTCCTGCAAATCCTTTCTGGGCCCCAAATTTCTGGATGACTGTCTTTTCCCAACCTTGGCAGATCACAAAGTGATTCACATGCATTCTGCATTTAGGAATATCAGGCTTAGCTAAGAATGGGTTTAGTGTTGTAAGAATGATTTCAGTGAAAGTCTGCATTATGAGTGATGACTCTTTTTTTCCAAACTTGGTCCCAATATGCTGGCATCAGCTATATGCTCCAAGGAAAGAGTTGGCAAGATTTATTTTTAACTGAGAGAGCAGACAAAATAGGTGAAGATACTAATTTGAGAAAATTTCCCCCCAAAACAGTCTAACCTAAGCACCCTAGTGGGAAGGTCATCTGTTCACTTGCCTGAAACATACACATAGAATTCCTAGTCAACGTTTTGGTGATTTATTCTTTTTAAAAAATTTTTAACGTTTATTTATTATTTTGAGAGAGAGAGAGAGAGAGAGAGAGAGAGAGAGAGACATAGTGCAAGCAAGGGAGGGGCAGTGAGAGAGGGAGATGCAGAAACCAAAGCACGTTCCAGGCTCTTTGCTGTCAGCACAGAGCATGACATGGGGCTTGAACACACAAACCGTGAGATCATGACCTGAGCCAAAGTCAGATGCTCAACCAACTGAGCCACCCACCAATGGGGTGGCTGATTTATTCTTAAATATGGTAATTTATTCTTAAATATGAACCAATATCCAAATATCAAACAAAACAGAGACAATGAAAGAAGCAGAAGGATTTTATTTAAAAAAATACTCCATTGAGAGGCAAGATACTGTCTTTAAAACAAGACAAGTAACTAAAAAAAATGAGATTTTGTAAATAGAAAATAGAGGGTGGATATTACAAATATGAAAGAAAAATAAAAAGCAATTTAGAAGTTTGGAAGAAAATGTTGAGGAAAATTTCCAGAAAGTATAACAAAATGACAAAGGAAATGGAAAAAATTAAAAAACATGAGAATTAATTCATGGGCTTCAATATCCAGATAATAAAAGAGTTCTAGTGTGAGAGTACAAAGAAAACAAGTGAATAGAAAATATCAAGGAAATAATTCAAGAAGATGTTCCCAAGCTGAAAGACACAGATTTCCAGACTGAGTGGGCCAACTGAATGCCCTGCAAATTGGATTTTAAAACCTTTAGACCACTGGAGACAAAGACATCTTACACAATCCAAAGAGGAAAAAAAATTATTTTGCTCAAAGAACCAAGAACCAGAATGGCCTCTAACCCCTCAGTTGTAACCCTGGGATCAAGGTTGGTGGAGGAGCAATTACTTGAAATTTTTGAAACAAAATATTTTAATCTAGAATTCTGTATTCAGTTAAGCAATGAATTCAATGACAAGGTAGGATAAAAATATTTTCCAAAATAAAAGTGTCAAAAATTCACAGCCCATTCTCTGGTACCTACTGAAATCTGTATTCTCTAGAAACAAAGAAATGCCACTAGAAAAAATGAAGATATTGGATCCAGGAAGAGGGCTTCCAAAATGGGAGAGACATGAGAGGAATCATGCATACTAGTAGCAAAAAGTTAGTGAAATACATCACTCAATATTTACATTGCCAAAATTATTATACAATTATATTAAGGGAAGAGGAGGGGCTATATGGGTGGAGGTAGGTTTTATAATCTCTGGTCTACTTCAAAAGGCAGAAACTTAACATCTCACACAAACTTCATCAGCCTCAAATTTTGTTTTTTCTCTTGCATTTTTCTACCCTGTTTTGTTTTGTTTTGTTTTGTTTGACAGCACTTCTTATACCTAATAATTCCATTCCTTACCTTTCAACTCTTTCTTGAACTTATTCGCATCAGCGCTTTACCAAAGCTTTTCTGTTGTCAAGGGCACCAATGACTTCCATAGTGCCAAATAGTCAATTCTCAGTATTTATCTTATCAGACTTCTCAGGACATTTAGCACAGTGTTTCTCTCTATCCTTCTCAAAGTCCTTTTTCTTTATCATTTGATTTACAAGGTCCCTTTTCCCCCACCCAAATGGTCACTTTATCTAAATCTCTTATCGTGGTTCCTCTTCATCTTTCTAAGCTCAAAGATCTGAGTGCTCCGGGGTTGTATCCTTACCTCTCATCCTGATATATCTCTCATCTCAGTGTATTTATTTGTAGAGAAAAGCAAACAGGAATTCATTGACATGTGTACCTCACATGTACATGGGAGATACTCAGGGAAAATGAGTAACTCAAGGCAATGTCTTAGAACTCCAGCTTAAATACCAATTTTAGCTAAAGACAAAAGAAAAAGCTGTGCAGAGGGCAGTTATAAGGCAGTTACCGGTAAAGCACAGTAAACAAGAATAAGATTTTTTTATGCAACAGAGAAAGACAGATACCATATGGTTTCACTCATGTGGATCCTGAGAAACTTAACAGAAACCCATGAGGGAGGGGAAGGAAAAAAAAAAAAAAGAGGTTAGAGTGGGAGAAAGCCAAAGCATAAGAGACTGTTAAAAACTGAGAACAAATTGAGGGTTGATGGGGGGTGGGAGGGAGGGGAGGGTGGGTGATGGGTATTGAGGAGGGCACCTTTTGGGATGAGCACTGGGTGTTGTATGGAAACCAATTTGACAATAAATTTCATATATAAAAAAAAGAAGTTGGAAAATTCAAGAAATAAGCTATATTCAAGAAAAGGGATATATAAGGAAATATAGTATCCAAATTAAACAATTTTTGCAAAAAAACAAAAAGATTTTTTATGCAGATTTAAGTGAGTGACTTCTTCACTGATAAGTGTAGACAGTTGTCTCTGAGGACTAGCTTTTGTCCTACATGGTAGGGAAGTGGAAGGGGGGAAGTAGAACACCTTTGTAAATCTCTGTCCTTTGTTGGGGAAAATGGGGATAAGAAGGTAAAGAGCTTTTCTTGTATCTACGTCTACTCAGTTGCCTTCAGCTCAAAATAATCTGTATACCAAAGTGGCATATTATGGGAAGGCATATTCTGCTACTTTTCATTTTCTACCTCTGAAACTTCCCCAAGAAGTTTCATAGTCCGGAAGCTATATATTGCTCTATATCTCACTGAACCAGTCCCTTAGTCCTGAGTAAACTGTCCTGTTAAACTGAGTCTTGTTCAGTTTAATAGTTGTGTCTCATTTCAGGAGATGGGGTTGAAGGCAGGCTTCTATCATAGACCTATATGGTGCTAGAAAGCAGGTATTTAATAAAAAGCATTTCTATGGAAACAAAAGAAAAACAGAAGTTAATCATTGGAACAGACTGTAAACCAGTTTCTGAGCCTGGAGGGCAGCCTGTCAAGATTTCTAGATGTTGGGCTTGAAGCACCTTTTGCAGTCTGAATGTCTCTGGTGGTGTCATTGAGTGTTACAGTGAACTCTCTGCTATATAGCAGTAGGCACAATGGTTGTCAGTATATGAGCTATTGTGGTGATTTCCCTAAAGCATATATCAAGTTGTCCAGCTTCAGCTTTCAGGACTTTTGGAAAAGCACAGTTTTTGTTTTTAGTGATCCCAAGTCAAAAAGTAGGGGGAAATTGGAAACACTAGTTTGGAGAATCATAGCCAGATACTGGAAGAGACTAGAAGAATTCAGGGTACAGTCCAGTTATAAGTCAATAACAAAACCTCAAAGACAATGCATAGAATTTGATATCCATAAGGGTGTACTATAAAGTCATTTATTCACCACAGATGGGCATGTCTCCTTCTAAGTCCCTGAGTGAGCAGGACCACTCCAGAATAATGGCTAAGAGGGGTTGGAGATGTGTTACAGGGCTATTTCAAGATCTGTAGCCATGCCTCCAAGGGACATGGAATGGCATGTCTCTTGGATGGTTCATGAGCAGGTGGGAATATTCCCTGCCTGTGGCTGAGAGAAAATGAATGCCAAATTACAGGGCCATTTCTAGATCTGCAGTAGGACCAAGGTTGGAGGGCTTGCCTCAAGGCATAAACAACTGTGTCTCCCAGCAGGTCCCTGGGCAGGCAGGACTACTCATAGGTCCAAGTTAAGAAGAGCTGGAGCCTGGCTGGAGCCACTTCAAGATCCATAGTCAGACAGAAGTTAGTGGGCCTACCTTTGGGCGCATTAATGGGCATGTCTTTCAGTAGGTCTTTGAGTGGACAGAAGTGTTCCCACCTAGGAAGTGAGGGTCTCAAGCTGGGTCATAGGTTCACTCAAGGGTCCACAGCCACGACTGAGGCCAGAAGGTTTGTTACCAGGAACACAGGCAGATGTGACTCTTGCTGGGTCCTTTAGTGCTGGTGGCAGGACAAGGCCAAACGACTCTGTAGCTGAGTCTATAGGGAGCAGAGCTGTTTCCATGTCTGTAATTGGGTCATGATTAGCAAGCCTGCCACCTAGGCATCTCTCTCAAAATGTTCCTCCGCAGTCGGGTTCCACTAGGGTTTCATAATCTCTTATCTGGATCTGCAGCTCCCACAAAGGCACTTCTATCTATGGACGACTGCCAAATTATTGTTGCTGAGGGAGTATATGAGCAGGGGATTCCAAAACTTATAACTCTGATCTTCTATAATCAACTATTTACTCATCATCTTTACTTGGATAGCTAACAGGCATCTGAAGCTTAATATTCCCAAGACCAAATTTTAAAATACACTCTCGCATGTCTAAAGAAAACCCTGATATATCTCTCACAGTGCTTCTCATCTTCGAAAAACAAAACCAAAAACACAAAAGTCTACTCCATTCATTGAATCCTCAGGGCCAAAATCTTGATATCTACTTCTTTCCTTTTTCTCCTACCCAACAAGCTACGCCATCATTCTCTACCTGTGGCTGAGAGGGAACCAATGGAGATCCAGAATTTGTTGTTAAATTATGGGAATAAGCTTCACCTTTAGCATATATCCTAAAGCCATCCTGTTTTTGCTTCCTCTATCACTACACCACCATCCTGGACATAGCTTCTATATCTCTTGCAACTGTGCAATAATCTTATAATTCGTCTCCTCACTTTCACTTCTACCTCCCTAAGCTACCCTCTCCACACAACACACAGTGTTCAGCTTTCAAATATAAATCATATTGTGTCACTCAAAACCTCCAGTGAGTTCCTGCCAGACTCAGGGAAAAAATCCATTGTTTTCACCGCAGCCTACAAGATACATTTGTAATCTGGTCCCTAGCTATTTCTCCCACCATTTTTCCAATCATTCTGCTTCTCTCTTGCTCTGATATAGTCATGTTGTCCTCTTGGCTGGTTGATGTTCATTTGTAACAGTGTTTGCTGTTCTCCCTGTGTCTAGACTGCTCTTCCGCATGTATGACCTACTCTCTTACTTCAGTTGCCTCTTCAGAGAGGCCTTTACAGACCACTCTATTTAATTGTAACCCCCTCACCAACAACTCTCCATCCCATTGGCATGATTATCTTACCTAAATAGTATTTATCCTTACCTGATGATCATTAATGCATTTTCTTGTTTCTATTATTTTAATGTTCTATCTCCAACCTCCCTTCTCCCCAAAATACATGAACTCCATAAGTGAAAGGACTTGGTTTTCCTGTTTTATCACTGATACCTAGAGCAATACCAGGAACATAATTGGGACTCAATAAATAGTTGTTTAATGTTGGCTGAATTAACAAATTTGGACTTTAGATGAGCTACTGGTCTCCATTAAAAGATCAATATGAAAATACTATTTGGAAATATGTGTAAAAATGTGGAGTTACCTAGTTCTTTTCACTTAATTTGGGAGTAAAACATTTCTAGTCACTTTTGGGACATTTAGAATAAATAAAAGATATGTCGAATGATAAAGGCAAGGATATTGCCCTCATAGATGAAATTTATGATAAGTTCTGTAGCGACAATAAGCAAAATTATGTGCTCCAGAGTAGCTGGAGAAGGAAACTATTTTAGATACAGCAATTAAGGAGAGACTTGAGATGAAGCTGAGTAGTCAGTTCCACCAAAAGTTGGAAGAGAGACATCATAGTCAGAAGGAAGAGAAAATGCAAAGTCACTCTTCCAGAAAAAAAGAAGAAAACTGTGTTGAAGACACAGAAAGGAAGAGCATGTGGCTGGCACGTGGAGAATAACAGGAATGTTGTAGGAGACAATATCACAAAGATATATCTCATGTGGGACCTTCTTCAGCCATGGGAAAGAGTTTGAATATTATTCTAAATGCAATAGAAAGCCACATAGATGTCTTAATTAGGGGAGACAATGCCATTTTGGTATGCTAGGTACAATGTTAGGAGTAAGTACAGACTATTATGGGAGCAACTTGAGAGACATCTTTAAAAGCCCAGTGGAATCAGAGAAAGCTTCATAGGTATTAATCATAAGGTTACAAATAGTTCAGTAAAATGAAGCCTAACATGTAAGGGAGGGAGGGAAGAGCTTGTAAAGATAACCAGGGGCCAAATCATAAAGCCTCATTAGCTACCAACAAAAACCATGACTTTGTTTTCAGGAAAATGGGGTATCTTTGAAAGAAGATCCAATTAGGAGGCTGCTGATGTCATTTAATCAAGAATTAGTGCCTTGAACTCATTTTTTTTAAGTGTGAATGGAGAAATATGACCAGATTAGAAACACTGAGGAGGAAAAAGGAGAACTCGATGATGGCTTGGAAGTGGATTGGAGGGTAGTATAAAGAGAAAGGAGCTAAAGATGAAACCTAGATTTTCTATTAAAGATGGTATGGCAGACCCCATCTACTCACCTCTGCTTTTTTTCACATTGCTGCTAAAATAAAACTAAAGGAGTTTTTAGAAGTATAAAACTATTAAAATGGGAATAAATAATGCAGTAAAAAAAAAACATGCTATTTGAAAAATTGATGGAGCTATGGGAATTGAAGAAGCAGAGTCAAGAAAGCAAACATCTAAGGTTTTAGTGGAAAAAACAATGAAGCCACTCCTTTCACAACAAGGAATTCCCAAAAGGTCAGCTGATAGCCTTTTGATAACTTGATAACTGAGGTGGGGATGAAGGTGGAGGTAAAAGTACTCGTACTGGTTAAAAGTCTGTTTTAGAAGCTGTGAAACCTTCAGATCATATTGTATTTGAATGTACTGAGAGAAAAATTCAACAAATACGGAAAATTTCCTAATTACATTTCCTAATTACACATCCTCGCCAACAAAAATCCAAAAACATGGCAAGTAACTATGAGAAACCACTTGCAGCTGGTTTCATGTGGCACCCAAAACAAACCATTTGTTCATTTACCCATTTACTCAAGAACTACATACTGACACAATATAACATGATGACTAGATCATTGGTTCTGGAACTAGACTTCCTGGGTTCAAACCCCACTTCTTTTTTTTTTTTTTACATTGATGTATTCTTTTTCCACATGCTCATTGTTTCTGTTTTTTTTAGTATGAAATTTATTGTCAAATTGGTTTCCATACAACACCCAGTGCTCATCCCAACAGGTGCCCCCCTCACCCACCCTCCCTTCCCTCCCACCCCCCATCAACCCTCAGTTTGTACTCAGTTTTTTAAGTCTCTTATGTTTTGGCTCCCCCCCAAACTTTTTTTTTCCTTCCCCTCCCCCATGGTCTTCTGTCAAGTTTCTCAGGATCCACATAAGAGTGAAAACATATGGTATCTGTCTTACTCTGTATGGCTTATTTCACTTAGCATAACACTCTCCAGTTCCATCCATGTTGCTACAAAAGGCCATATTTCATTCTTTCTCATTGCCACGTAGTATTCCATTGTGTATATAAACCACAATTTCTTTATCCATTCATCAGTTAATGGACATTTAGGCTTTTTCCACAATTTGGCTATTGTTGAGAGTGCTGCTATAAACATTGGGGTGCAAGTGCCCCTGTGCATCAGTACTCCTGTATCCCTTGGGTAAATTCCCAGCAGCGCTATTGCTGGGTCATAGGGTAGATCTATTTTTAATTTTTTGAGGAACCTCCACACTGTTTTCCCGAGCGGCTGCAGTTTGCATTCCCACCAACAGTGCAAGAGGGTTCCCGTTTCTCCACATCCTCTCCAGCATCTATAGTCTCCTGATTTGTTCATTTTGGCCACTCTGAGTGGTGTGAGGTGGTATCTGAGTGTGGTTTTGATTTGTATTTCCCTGATGAGGAGCGACGTTGAGCATCTTTTCATGTGCCTGTTGGCCATCTGGATGTCTTCTTTAGAGAAGTGTCTATTCATGTTTTCTGCCCATTTCTTCACTGGATTATTTGTTTTTCAGGTCAAACCCCACTTCTGACACTTGTTACCTGTGTGACCTTAAAGAGGATGTGTCATTTCTTTTTGCTTCAGTTTCTCTTTTGTAAAATAGGACCATAGAAGTATTCATTTCATGTGGTTGATATAAAGTTCAAATTAATATTTTTAAACTCCTGGCATATGAGTACAGAATATGTATTTGCTGCTTCTTCTGTTACCACACACGTCCCACTGTTCCAGACTTTAGGATTATAAGCAAGGAAAAGACAAAAGACTGTCTCATGACATTTTAGGGTGGAAAGTAAGCAAGTCACCCCAAACTAATAAATGCACCAAGTAATTTCAAGGGAGTGGTGAATGCTGTGAAGAAAATGGATTATCCATAGAGGAATTATCTGTTTTCCAGATTAAATAAATGAGGAAGTAAATGAAAAGATTTTAATTGCATTGTATTGCTTCTCTGTGGAATGTAACTTCCATCATCATCTTTAAGAAAGAAGCGAGTGAATATAGTAGGTGTGCTAGATACTTTACACCTGATTTAATGTAAGCCTTATCACCACATACAATGCAAGCAGTGTTATCCCTATTTTACAGACAAAGAAACTAAGACTTGGTGAAATTCACTAACTTTCAGGGGATAAGGAGCCGTGGCATTACTGAGTGGGGGGTCAGGAGCCGTGGCATTAGTGAGTGGCAGAGCCGGGATTCAAATACAAGTCTGTCTGACTTCAAAGCCCATGCCACATAGTCTTATATTATCTGGATATTTTAATATTTTCCACTGCATAACTATGTATTTTCTCTAACATTAAACTTAGAAAATGGCTTTGTTTTCCCTTTTTTATATTTTATTAATTAACAGCTACTCTTAAAAACGTTTCAGTGCTTGGTTATGTTAATTGTCACAGAAATACCAGAACCGTTTTGTATTCTAACTTCATCCTTCTCAGTGACCTCAAAAAAATGATACCCAGCATTTTTATAAAACTCATATCCCATGACCTTTTATAATATCTTCTATGCTTACTCATTCTTTTTCCTCTACATGCTAACTTTAATCCCTAATCCATCACTAATCAGGCCTTCCACCTAAAGATCTACCAAGGACTATTTATCTGTCTTCTTTTAGAAAGCCTCCTGGCTTGTTGAGTCCTTGCCCCAACCTCCTCATACAGGTGAATCGGTATGCATTATTTGTCTCTAATAATCAGTAAGTGGGTTGTACTTAATTTAGCTCCTTCTTCATTTTGCCTCTATCCTCATAGAGATATCCTCTGTTTTCTTGAGGTGGAACTGAGGATAGCCATTGAGCATTTGTATCAAGGACACAATGACAGAACCAGGTATAAACAAGAGAGACTCCAGGGTGTATCATGAGAGGACTTTCAGTTAGTCATTTTGAGGGAAAATGCTGGGATTTTTCTTTTGTTGTTATTTTATCATCATGCATTTTAAAACTGACATCAAGCCAAGAGGTGATGATTTACTTCTGAGACTCTTCTTTGGATGGACTCTGTACCCTCAGCTACTGAGGACCAACAAGGCTAAGCTTCAATGTTGCAGATGCTATTTATGTCCTAAAAAATCAATTTAAAATTTCACTAGATCAGTCTCTCTGAAAGATTTGGAAACAAAAAACATGGATTATCACCAATTATTTTCCCCAATATCTTTTCTTTTGTGCAATATGTCTTGATTTATAACTCTCTGCCTATAAATTTGTCTTCTATTGTAGAATTAGGTATTCCTGTGAGTTTAAAGGAAATGAAGCTTAGAGCAGTTAAATTCCAAAAATTCTCCAGGAAAATGTTCTTTCTGTATGATGTAAGTCAGTATGAGGGCTCTGGTAGCCTATTTCAGTGCAGAGAATCCATTCTTTTTAATGGAATATCCAATCTAATGGAGCATATTGTGCTCAAAGAAAAACTCATTCTCAGGAATGTGCTGAACCAGGTACATAATTTACCAGAAATGAAGTTAAGTTCAGCATATTCTAGAAAAATGAATCACATGAGGCTTGGATCTTGTGCTGTGCATTCAACTTAAATAGCACTGTTTGCCTTCTACAGCCATGATGATTTGAGAAAAACCAAAAATATAGTCACACTGGGAACATAGGCTACAGTGAACTCCCTGTGCTTTTACATGGTCTTGCCCGAAGATGGTATCTGTAACAGTACCTCAGAGCATAACAGGAAAGGACAGGGATAAGCTTCTTAAATTAGAATTGTGTTTGCATGTTTCCTTTTACTTTGTCCAGACATCTGAATTCCTTTATTCTTTTTTCTTGCCACATCCATTCTTCTTTGAGTTGTTATTTACTAATTGAGTTGCAGGGGGGGTTTTTGGTGCTTTTTTTGTATTTATTTATTTATTTATTTATTTATTTATTTATTTATTTATGTTTTTTGGAGAGAGAGAGAAGGAGAGAGGTCGGTGCCTGAACAGAGAAAGAGACCATGAGCATGCACATGTGCAAGCTGGAGAAGGGCAGAGGGAGAGACAGAGAGGATCCTAAGTAGGCTCCATGCATGGCACGTGGACTCCATGCCTAACTCACAACCATGAGATCATGCATGACCAGAGCCAGAATCAAGAGTGGTATGCTTAACTGACTGAGCCACCCAGGCGCCCTATGTTCCTTCCTTCTCCATAAAAATTTTCAGCTCTTATTATTTTTTACTTTCTCGACAAGATTATATATTTTCTTTTCTTTCCAACTTTTTTTTTAGTACCCAGCATTGAAAGTGGCCAAAATTTGCCCATGAATTTTCACCTTTGATATGGAAAAGGTTCAGAAAACTTTTTCTGTAAACGACCAGATAGTAAATATTTTCAGCTTTTTGGGCCACACAATTTATCACAACTACTTAACTCTTACATTGTCATGTGAAAGCAGCCATAGACAATATGTGTATGAATGAACATGGCTTTATTTCAATAAAATGGTACTTACAAAAACAGGTAACAAGATGGATTTAGCTCATGGGCCATAGTTACATGACACCTACTATCGATGACAGGATGAGAAAATAAGTGAAATCTTCACAAATAACTAGGAAAAATGCAAAAATGCCTAACCTGCCTAATTTCATGCACCAAACTTCAAATGTTTGCAAATAGGAGATTTGCATTAAGACTGCTAACTCACCAAACTTCTTAATATAAATAAGCTGAACACAGTATTCCTAATTCTTGGGCAGCATTCTGCACATTACTTTCAGTATCTAGAGTTTCTGTCACTAATTGCTAACAATCAAACCTAATATCTAGAAACTAAGATTTATATCAAGGTAAATATTTACTTAGCCTCAATTTCCTGTGTTTTGACTCAGAAAAAATAATTTTTCTCCAAACACAGTTTGGAAACGTTTTTACTACGTAAATGACAAAAGAAGGAAAGAAAGAAAGAAAGAAAGAAAGAAAGAAAGAAAGAAAGAAAGAAAGAAGAAAGATCCTAATTTCCTGTTAATAGAAAAATTTTATTAGATGATATTCTTTCTTATAGATCAAGACTTATCAAATAAGCTCTGGAATGTGCTTCAGTTTTTGTTGAGAACTTAAATTTGAAGGACAATTTTAGAAAAAAAATACTTAGAAAACATGGTCTGAATTAGCATATAGAAATACTGGCTTTGCCTAAATGTTATAAATTTTGTAATTAAAAACATTTTAAAAGGGACATGGGTAGTATAACTTATAACAGCACTATTGAATATATATTATAAGAAAAACACATTTTAATTTTGAGGTCATAGGAGAAATGCTGTGCAATAACATTGTCGTGGTTGCTCTTGTATTCTTCTCTTCCTTGGTACCATCTCCATCCCATCTTTATTTAAAAAATAGATGATTTTCTTCCATATGATTTTCCTCTAGGCATTTCTTTCTGTTATAACAAAACAGTAACAAAAAAATAAATGAAAAACAAACCAAAAAAATAAAAACCAAAAGCACTGCTTACCCCTCTTACCCCCACTTCCAAGAGAAAGGAATGTCTAAAGAAATGTAAATCATTGAAACCATTGCTAATTATTCAGGACCAATCTTAATTTATTAGTCTTAGTTCTCCAGAGAAACAGAACTGATAGAAAGAGATTTACTACGAGAAATTGGCTCAGGAGATTATAGAGGCTGAAAAATCCCACCATCTGCCACCTGCAAGCTAGAGACCCAGGAAAGCCAATGATATAATTCCATTCTGGGTTTCTGAGAACCAGGGGAGCTAATGGTGTAAAATCCAGTCTAAGAACAGGAAAACAACAATGCCCCAGGTCAAGCAGGCAGGAAGAAAGCAAAAACAGGCGAATTCCTTCTTCCTCCACTTTTTTGTTCTATTCAGGCCCTCAACAAATTGAATGATGTCCACCCACATTGAGGAAAGCAATCTGCTTTATTGATTTACATGCTAATCTCAAGGAATAGCCTAACAAATACACCCAGAAATAATGTTCAATCTGGGCACCCCTTCACCCAATCAAGGTAACACACCAAATAACCATCACAGCTAGGGAATTAACAAGAAGAGCAACTCTAGTAATTTTCCCCTTTCATTAACTATTTCAAAATCAGAATTTGGGTATCTTTTATTCATATAAATGCAGTTCTTCTTTCTTGTCCACTATACCCCCATTGTTAGCAAAAAATTATATTTTATAAAAACAAAATATAAGAATGTGGTATTTCAGTAAGTGCTTAGCCTACACGAAAGGGATTTTTTTCTTATTCTTAATCTACAGGATTGCCTAATAATGATATTAAAGAATTCAATTCATTGTTATCAAATAATACTTACTGTAGCACTCCATAGATAGAGGTATTTTAGGAGGATTATTTTGACAGGTCCACAGAACACATAATACACTAACTCCCCAAAATATGTTTAGCAAATCTGGAGTTCTAGAGGAGCAAACCAGAAGGGTATGTAGTATATCCAGCAAGCTTCCATTAAACACTTGCATCCATTTGTTCACATACATATGAAAAAATGTAATTGTAACACTAGCTACAGAAAGAACTCTACAAAGAGATCTAGCATACTTGTCTCCTTAGTCAAAAGATAAACATGCAACGAAGCCAAAAAAAAAATGCAAGGCAGTGATTTATAAATCCAGTGAGAATGGTTCATCCAGAACTGAAGTGACATTTAAGCAACCCATAGCAACTGTCCACTTTGGTGGGAAAATAAATCCAAGTGATCCAGTACACTATAGGAAATTTCAACACTGTTGACTATCGAAAGGCAAGAGATACTTCTTATAGTTAAATGCTAGTAAAAAAGAACTAACTTTTTATTGTGTTTAAAAAGGAACAAATTGAGTCATGTATTTTTCTTTTCCTGTAGGACAATGGAAACTTAAAGCCAAATCTCAAAATTACCATCCAGAGAAAGGCAAAAAGTTAGTGGAATCACTAATTCTGCCACATACTTATTTATGAGAAAATGTATACCTAAGCTCAGTTAAATTTGTTGAGTAACTGATCCAAATATAAAGTCAAGTTACTAACACTTTGTGATGATCTAGCAAATCAGGAATTCAACCAGGACAGTACAGCCAGTGGAAATGAGATAATGGGAAAAGGAGTGGAGGGTAGAAAGACTTCCATAAGAAAAGGAACACAGTGTCTCCATTAGTAGACCCAAGATATAAGTTTTATGTTGACTTTCAATTTGACAGCTTCTGAACAGTTGTACACAAGGCAGGTCAAGCCAAAGAAATCAGGAAAATTTGTATAATATTTAATTCCAACTTAGATAAACCAACTGTGTTCCTGGTCCTACTAGTCTCTAGCACCAGTCTGGAGAGGAAGAACCTAACAATAAGAAAAAAGAAGAAAATAAGTAGAAATGAAAGAGAGAGAGAGAGAGAGAGAGAGAGAGAGAGAGAGAGAGAGAGAGAGAGAGAGAGAGACTAGCATAGAAGTTTGCCTTTTGGAATTCTTTGGAGTTCCTAAATGTATCCATCTGATTTATGTTTCCCAACGAAGTTCCACTCCTCTTGTGGCCCAAGAAGAGAAAATTTGCTCCTGGTGTAGGGGAGATAAAATCTCTCCTCTAACCTCTTAGGGTTTCCAGCTGGGACTGACAGAAGACAGATTAACAAGAGAAAAAAGTATAAATTTTATTTATAAGATTTTACATGTACATGAGAGTCCTCACAGGAAAATGAAGACCCAAAGAAGTGTCTAGGCCTGAGTGCTTATGTACTGAGTTGAACAAAGTGTAGCAATTGTGGAAAAGCAAGTAAAATGCATGGGGAGACTAAAGGAAGTTAAGAATTATGTTAGCAAGGTCTATTTGTACAGATTTCTTTCAACCTCAACTCTTTGTTACTGGTAATAAGAATGTTTCTTTCTTTCTGGTATATGGAAGACATCTTTCATGTGGAAATTGCATCTCCTGCTTTTGGAAAGAAAAGGAGAGGACAGAGTGCCCTTCTTGGACCTGCTGTTTTTCAAATCCCTTCAGCTCAAGATAATCAATATGCCAAAGCAGCATATTTTGAGGTGGCATGTCCTTGACTCCTTCACTGACATAAATATTTGCCTTCCATTGAAGTAAACTTAGAGATATTTATTAACTTCTGTGCTAGCTCAGGAATTAATATCTTCCTTGCAGTTTTCTATTCCTGATGTAATATGTAATAACTACATATAATAAACCCTAGGTTTTCAGAAGGTATGCATCCCAAGACCTTTAGTCAACCCCAGATTTATGCATGTTACAGAGTTAATTTCCTTTTGGAGAAAAAAGCAAAAATAAACTATTTGGACTACATCAAAATAAAAAGCTTTTACACAGCAAAGGAAACTATCAACAAAACAAAAAGATAACCTACGGAATGGGAGAAGATATTTGAAAATGATAGATCGAATAACAGGCTAACATCCAAAATATATAAACAACATATACTACTCCACAACAAAAAGACAAACAATCCAATTAAAAAATGAGCAGATCAGGGAAATGCAAATCAAAACTACAATGAGATATCACCTTATACCAGTTAGAATGGCTAAAATCAAAATGACAAGAAATAATAAATGTTGACAAGGATGTGGAAGAAAAGGAACTTTCATCAACTATTGGTGGAAATGTGAATTGGTACAGCCAGTGTGGAAACAAGTATGGAGGCTTCTCAAAAAAATAGAAGTAGAAATACCATATGGTCTAATAATTCTACTGCTAGGTATTTACCCAAAGAAAATACTAACTCAAAAAGGTATATGCACTCCTATGTTTATTGCACTATTATTTATAATAGCCAAGATATGGAAGCAACCAAAGTATCCATCAATAGATGAATGGATGAAGAAGATGTGGTTCACACACACACACACACACACACACACACACACACACACACACACAGAAATATTACAGAAATATTACACAGCCATAGAAAAGGATGAAGTCATGCTATGTGAGAATTTAAGACAACATGGCTGGATCTAGAGGGTCCTGAGGGGGTATTATGCCAAGTGAAATAAGTCAGACTGAGAAAGACAAATACCATATAATTCCACATAAGTGGAATCTAAAAAATTAATTAACAAAACACACAATTGAGATCTATAAATACAGAGAACAAATTGATGGTTGCCAGACAGAAGGGGAGTGAGTGGGCAAAATGGGTAAAGGGGAGAGTAAGATACAGGCTTCCAGTTATAGAATGAATGATGAATAAGTCTCAGTAATGAAAGCCACAGCATAAGCAATACAGTCAATAATATAGTAATAGTGATGTATTGGAACAGATGGTCTACACTTGTAGTGAACATAGCATAATGTATATAAACTTCTCACATCACTAAGTTGTACACCTGAAACTAATGGTAACATTGTGTGTCAACTATACTCAAATTGTTTTTCTAATTTCCTTTAGAAACCTTTTATTCCCTGCAGACAGTCATCATTTTCTTAAAGTATTGTTAGTCATAATAACTAAATTACAGGAATTGTAGTAACTTAAGTTCTTTCCTTTCTTTTTCCAAACAGTGTTATTACTTGATTTCCCTACGCTGTCTCAATCAAAGTTAAACTATCATTTTATTCTTGAAAGGTGACAGTTTTGATGAAATAACAACTCATGTTAAGAAATATTCTTTAGCTTCTTACAGCAGACACTACAAAATTAACATAGGAATGCAAGAATGGGATATTATATAGGGAATGTAGGGAATGCAAGAATGACATGTTATAACATTAAACAAGTGTATTGTATTTGCCAGATGCTAAAAGTTATTTTAGGAACAACAGAGAGACTGCACTTACAGGTTAATATGATAATGAGATTTTGTGTTAAAACCATAAAGACACAAATTATAAACGAAGGAAGCTTAAAAACTGAGACTAATATTATAAAATCTTTTTTTACATTTTCTTGTCTTATTGCCCATTTGTACACCTTTGGCATTAGAAATAGAAAAGCAAACATTCTCTTTGATATAGATAATATGATTTTAATGAACAAAGGGTGGCCTTAACAATTAGCTCAATTATTAGATTATTAGTCTAAATATCTATAAATCAACTATTCTAAAATTAAATGTGCTTTTGCTTATGTGAAATGTCAATAATCATGTATAAAAATCCAGCTTAAACATTTAGTTAGGCATGCGTTTGCAAGCTGTTTAACTTGATGGGTATAATAGAAGGTGGCTGTTAAATATACTATAGGCAATTTGCTGAATTTTTTGTATAAACATGTTTGGACAAATTTTTAAAATTTTCCAGGCTAAAATTATCTACAGTCGTGGCCCATGATATTGAAATTTAATATCTTCACTATCCTTTTATCTATGCACTTAAGTGTGCCTCAAAAGTTTCTTCTGCTAGCTCTTGGCCCTGCCTATATGTTCATTTTTGAATAATTTCCTTGTGACTATTTTCCAGCTTTTTATTCAAGCACACATTTTGATAAGCTTCATAATATATTCAAGAAGATGCTTACATTTCACTGACCTCATCTGACTCCACACTGTAGCCACAGGAAATAGCTTCATGGAAGCGTAGGACTGGGAATATATAACTCTGAACTCATTTCACCTCTTAATCGACAACCCTGTTGAGAGACACAGTGTTAATAAAGTATTATCTGGTTTCTGGCTTTTCCTCCAGCTATTCTAATGTTGATTCCTGAATTAAGCTAGATAGCAAATCATACTTGAGATCCCCTATTTTACTCTTCTGTGGGCCGCTTTTCATGTACACAGACTAAGTAAGTCCAGCTCTTTTTGCTCCCAATTTAAGTACTGTGTCAACACAAAATGTTATGCAAAAGAAATGAAATCCCAACTCTGAAATCACTGGTGATCTCTTTCATAAATAAAGGTTTTCTTGCAGTGATGTATGGATAGGAGGCAGAAGTGGAAATGAAGTTGGAATCAGGGCAGAGAACACACAGTAATTCCTAAAGATCCTTTCCTTATGTCCATCCCCTAAATGCTCACTCATTAAAACAGCTGTTCATGTTTATCTCATCCACAAAACTCTTAAAGCTGTTCTCAGCTCCTTATCCTTCTGCCATTACTCCATCTTCTTCATAGATCTTGTTTATTTCTTTTTCAAACTTTCCTTTGTAGAGAAATCTATCGCACCTCTCTTTCTCCCTTAAGTATCACTATCTATCAATCCAGATGGCATGATACAGATATGGCAGACAAGCAGTGAAGATTTGAAAAGGGAGGGGGTAGGGGAAGGAGCTAAGAATATTTCATAATGAACACAGCATTATTATCTTCCGATGGCATAATGTCAAAGTAAAAATTTTTCTGTCACACTGAAGTTTACTTTGACATTATACCATTGGAAAATAATCATGGACATGTGTTTGAAACTCCTGACTGCATTCATTATAAAACTTGTTTTGAGCATAAATGTTCAACACTATTGCTCTTAAGTGACCACCCGGAGATGAAACTTCTTTTTGGTCTCAGCACCAGCAATTGTGCTTCTGATGATTCAGTTTGTTTTTCTTATGGAGAGTACAAATCATATGATTCTTTGTATCAAGGACTAAAATCTTTAGAACCATGTTGGTTTATTGTTATGGCCAGTGTACCAAAATGTATATATCTCATCTTACTTGATCTCATTTCTTTCTTAGCCCATTTTCTTCTTACATTTTTTAAAAAAATTTAATTGTGGTTAGAATACACATAACATAAAATGTGCTACCAACCAATTTTTAAGTGTATAAGTTCAGTAGCATAAAATATGTTCTCATCATTGTGCAATCTCCCGAACTCTTTTTATCTTACAGAACTGAAAATGTATACTTATTAAACAGCTCCCCATTGCTCCCCTCTCTACAGCCCCTGAAAACCACTTTCCTACTTTTTGTCTCTATGAATTTGACTACTTTAGGTATCTCAAATAAGTGGAAACAAACAGTATTTGTCTTTTTGTGACTGGCTTATTTCACTAACCTAATGTCCTTTGGGTTCATTCGTGTTGTATAATGTGTCAAAATTTCCTTCCTCTTTAAAGCTGAGGAATTATTCATGTATATACCACATTTTGTTTATCTATTCATCCATCAATGGGCATATGTGTTGTTACTACCACTTGCTTTTATGAATAATGATGCTATGAACATGGGTGTACAAATATATCTCTCAGACCCTGCTTTCAATTATTTTGTGGATGTACCTAGAAGTGGAATTGCTGGACCATATGATAATTCTGTATTTAACTTATTGAGGAACTCCCATACTATTTTCCATAGTGGCTGTACCATTTTACATTCTCACCACCAACAGTGCACAAGGGTTCTGATTATTCCACATCCTTGCAAACACTTGTTATTTTTATTTTTTGTATGGTAGTCAGCCTAATGGGTATGATTATCTTATTGTGGTTTTAAGTTACATTTCCCTAATGATTAGTGTTGTTAGCATCATATGCTGACAGTCATTTCAGGATCTTCTTTGGAGAAATTTCTGTTCAAATGTTTTCCCCATCAATTTCTGTTCAAATGTTTTAATTGGGTTGTTTGGGTTTTTTGTTTTCATGATGTTAAGTTGTAGAAGTTCTTTATATATTCTAGATATTAACCCCCTATGTGAAATATGATTTGCAAATATTGTGTCCTATTCTGTAGGTTGCCTGTTCACTCTGTTGATTGTATTCTTTGATGCCCAGAAATTTTAAATTTTGATATAGTCCAATTTACCTATGTTTACTTTTATTGTTTGTGTTCTTCATATCATAGCCAAGAAATCATGACCAAAACCAATGTCATGAACCTTTCCCTCTGTTTCTTTTCCTGAAAGTTTCTCACATTTATTTTAACCATATTTGTCTTCTGTTATATGTATTTGTGTGATGTTTGCATTTATATATGTTGTATGAGTTAGCTTAAATTCATTCTTTTTTTAATTTTTTTTTTAAATTTACATCCAAGTTAGTTAGCATATACTGCAACAATGATTTCAGGAGTAGATTCCTTAATGCCCTTTACCCCTTTAACCCATCCCCCCTCCCACAACCCCTCCAGTAACCCTCTGGTTGTTCTCCATCTTTAAGTTGCAAATGGCAGGGGCGCCTGGGTGGCTCGGTCGGTTAAGCGTCTGACTTCAGCTCAGGTCATGATCTCACGGTCTGTGAGTTCGAGCCCTGCGTCGGGCTCTGTGCTGACCGCTCAGAGCCTGGAGCCTGTTTCGGATTCTGTGTCTCCCTCTCTCTCTGCCCCTCCCCTGTTCATGCTCTGTCTCTCTCTGTCTCAAAAATAAATAAACGTTAAAAAAAAATTAAAAAAAAAGTTGCAAATGGCAAGATTTCATTCTTTTTGATTGCCAAGTAATACTCCATTGTGTGTGTGTGTGTGTGTGTGTGTGTGTGTGTGTGTGTGTGTGTGTATACCACATCTTCTTTATCCATTCATCCATCAATGAACATTTGGGCTCTTTCCATACTTTGGCTATTGTTGATAGTGCTGCTATAAACATGGGGTTGCATGTGTCCCTCCGAAACAGCACACCTGTATTCCGTAGATAAATGCCTAGTAGTGCAATTGCTAGGTCATAGGGTAGTTCTATTTTTAGTTTTTTGAGGAGCCTCCATACCGTTTTCCAGAGTGGCTGCACCAGCTTGCATTCCCACCAACAATGCAAAAGAGATCCTCTTTCTCCACATCCTTGCCAACATCTGTTGTTGCCTGAGTTGTTAATGTTAGCCATTCTGACAGGTGTAAGGTGGTGTCTCATTGTGGTTTTGATTTGTATTTCCCTGATGATGAGTGATGTTGAGCATTTTTTCATGTGTCGATTGGCCATCTGGATGTCTTCTTTGGAGAAGTGTCTATTCATGTCTTTTGCCCATTTCTTCACTGGATTGTTTGTTTTTTGGGTGTTGAGTTTGATAAGTTATAGATTTTGGATACTAACCCTTTTCTGATATGTCATTTGCAAATACCTTCTTCTATTCTGCTGGTTGGCTTTTAGTTTTGCTGGTTGTTTCCTTCGCTGTGCAGAAGATTTTTATTTTGATGAAGTCCCAGTAGTTCATTTTTGTGCTTGTTTTCCTTGCCTCCAGAGACATGTTGAGTAAGAAGTTGCTGCGGCCAAGATCAAAGAGGTTTCTGCCCGCTTTCTCCTCGAGGACTTTGATGGCTTCCTGTCTTACATTTAGGTCTTTCATCCATTTTGAGTTTATTTTTATGTATGGTGTAAGAAAAGTGGTCCAGGTTCATTCTTCTGCATGTTGCTGTCCAGTTTTCCCAGTACTGCTTGCAGAAGACACTGTCTTTATTCCATTGGATATTCTTTCCTGCCTTATCAAAGATTAGTTGGCCATACGTTTGTGGGTCCATTTCTGGGTTCTCTATTCTGTTCCATTGATCTGAGTGTCTGTTCTTGTGCCAGTACCATACTGTCTTGATGATTACCGCTTTGTAGTATAGCTTGAAGTCTGGTATTGTGATGCCTCCTGCTTTGGTTTTCTTTTTCAAGATTGCTTTGGCTATTCAGGGTCTTTTCTGGTTCCATACAAATTGTAGGATTATTTGTTCTAGCTCTGTGAAGAATGTTGGTGTTATTTTGATAGGTATTGTATTGAATATGTAGATTGCTTTGGGTAGTTTTGACATTTTAAAAATATTTGTTCTTCCTATCCGGGAGCATGGAATCTTTTTCCATTTTTTTGTGTCTTCTCAATTTCTTTCATAAGCTTTCTATAGTACTTAGTGTATAGATTTTTCACCTCTCTGGTTAGACTTATTCCTAAGTATTTTATGGGTTTTGGTGCAATTGTAAATGTGATCAATTCCTTGATATCTTTTTCTGCTGCTTCATTATGGATGTATAGGAATGCAACTGATTTCTGTGCATTGATTTTATATCCCGCCTCTTTGCTGAATTCATGGATCAGTTCTAGCAGTTTTTTGGTGGAATCTTTTGGGTTTTCCATATAGAGTATCATGTCATCTGTGAAGAGTGAAAGTTTGTCCTCCTGCTGGCCAATTTGGATGTCTTTTATTTCTTTGTGTTGTCTGATTGCTGAGGCTAAGACTTCCAATACTATGTTGAATAACAGTGGCAAGAGTGTTCATCCCCGTCTTATTTCTGACGTTTGGGGGAAAGCTCTGTTTTTCCCCATTGAGGATGATACTAGCGGTGGGTCTTTCATATGGTTTTTATGATCATGAGGTATGATCCTTCTATCCCTACTTTTTTGAGGGTTTTTATCAAGAAAGGATGCTGTATTTTATCAAATACTTTCTCTGCATCTATTGAGAGGATCATGTGGTTCTTGTCCTTTCTTTTATTGATGTGATGTATCACATTGATTGTTTTGCAGATATTGAACCAGCCCTGCATCCCAGGTATAAATCCCACTTGATTGTGGTGAATAATTTGCTTAATGTATTGTTGGATACAGTTGGCTACTATCTTGTTGAGGACTTTTGCATCCATGTTCGTTAGGGAAATTGGTCTATAGTTCTCATTTTTAGAGGGGTCTTTGTCTGGTTTTGGAATCAAGGTAATGCTGGCTTCATAGAAAGAGTTTGGAAGTTTTCCTTCCATTTCTATTTTTTGGAACAGCTTCAAGAGAATAGGTGTTAACTCTTCCTTAAATGTTTGGTGGAATTCCCCTGGAAAGCCATCTGGCCCTGGACTCTTGTTTTTTGGCAGATTTTTGATGACTAATTTGATTTCCTTACTGGTTATGGGTGTGTTCAAATTTTCTATTTTTTCCTGTTTCAGTTTTGGTAGTGTATGTGTTTCTAGGAATTTGTCCTTTTCTTCCAGATTTCCCATTTTATTGGCATATAATTGCTCATAATATTCTCTTATTGTTTTTATTTCTGCTATGTTGGTTGTGATCTCTTCTGTTTCATTCTTGATTTTATTTATTTGGGTCCTTTCCTTTTTCTTTTTGATCAAACTGGCTAGTGGCTTATCAATATTGTTAATTCTTTCAAAGAACCAGCTTCTGGTTTCATTGATCTGTTCTACTGTTTTTTGGTTTCAATAGCATTAATTTCTGCACTAATCTTTATTATTTCCTGTCTTCTGCTGGTTTTGGGTTTTCTTTGCTATTCTTTTTCCAGCTCTTTAAGGTATAGGGTTAGGTTGTATATCTGGGACTTTTCTTCCTTCTTTAGGAAGGCCTGGATTGCTATATACTTTCCTCTTACGACTGCCTTTGCTGCATCCCAGAGGTTTGGGCTATGATGTTATCATTTTCATTGGCTTCCATATACTTTTTAATTTCCTCTTTAACATCTTGGTTAGCCCATTCATTCTTTTAATAGGATGTTCTTTAGTCTCCAAGTATTTGTTGTGTTTCCAATTTTTTTTCTTGTAGTTGAATTCAAGTTTCATAGCGTTGTGGTCTGAAAATATGCACGGTATGATCTCAATCTTTTTGTACTTGTTGAGGGCTGATTTGTGTCCCAGTATGTGATCTATACTGTAGAATGTTCCGTGTGCACTGGAGAAGAATGTATATTCTGCTGCTTTAAGATGAAATGTTCTGAATATATCTGTTAAGTCCAACCGGTCCAGTGTGTAAGCCATTGTTTCTTTGTTGATGTTCTGTTTAGATGATAGCTTGAATTCATTCTTAAACAAGATCAGGAGATACACAGACAAGTTTTGGGTTTTTGTTTTGTTTTGGTTTGTTTTGTTTTTCTTTTTTGCTTTTTATCCAACACTTTTTGACACAATTTGTTAAACGCTCTCCAAACCAATAAGCACGGCTGCATATTTAAGTCCTGCAATTGATTTTACATTGTGTATTTGAATCTTTTTGAATCTTGAAGTATATCTATTTATTCTGTTTACTGTATGCCTAAAGTCCTTCATATCTCATAAGATCCAGTTTAGGACAATAAACAAAATACCAAAGTTAAAAAATTTAATTTTCTACCAAACTATGGAATCATGGCTAGATTGTATAAAGTTTTCAAAATCATAGACACCCACGCTTCTCTCCACAACATATGGATATATGAATATAAGTATCGTTTTGCTTTTTTCCCCTTCCTTCTCTCTCTCTAACTCATATAAACAGAACAATAGACTGCATCCTTTAAATCCTTCGGTTCACTGAGTTTTGACATAAAACTGCCAAAATACACAACATTGCTATCCACCTCCTGAAGATTCTTTAGACTCCTACGTAGTTCTTCCATTGATGCTCTCAGCAACCACCAATCTGCTTTATGTTACTATAGATTGTTTTGCAATTTATAAATGAGATTGTGCTATATGTAGTCTTGTACCTGGCTTCTTTCACTTAGCATAATTATTTTGAGATTCACTGATGTTGTTGCATATATTAGTAGTTTGTTCCTTTGTAATGCAGGGTAGTATTTATTCTAAGGCATGACTATACCATATTTTGTTTATCCATTCACCTGGTGATGAAGATTTGAACTGTTTACAGTTTGGGCCTATTGTTGATAAAACTACCATAAACATTTGTATGCAAGTCTAGGTGTGGTTGGACATATGATTTTATTTCTCTTGGGTAAATAACATAGAAGTCGAATGGTAGGCATATTTAACTTTATGTGAAACTGCCAAATGATTTTCCTTTTTACAGTTCCTCCAGGAATGTACAAAAGTTCCAGTGGTTTTGCATCTTTGCCAGCATTTAGTATTGTCAGTATTTTTAATTGTAACTATTCTAATGGGTGTATGGTAATATGTTATTGTGATTTCATTTACATTTCACTGATGATTAATGATTTGGATATCTTTTCAAATATATGTTTGAAATTAATATATTTTTAAGTGACTGTCAAATTGTTAGCTTATTTTTATTGAGTGCTTATTATTGAGTTACAAACATTTAAGGATTCTTCATATATACAAATTTTTTAGCCAATATGTACCTTGTATATTCTTTTGCTTTCTAAAAGCGAAAGTTTTTAATTTATATAAAGTCTAATTTACCAACAGTTTACTATATGATTTATTATTATTTGATGTATTATATTCTCTGTACTTTTTGTCTCTCATCTAGAAAGTCTTGTCCTAGTTTGAGGTCTTAAAGGTCTTATTGTATTCTCATGGTTGTACAGTTTTAGCTTTCTGTTTTGAATGAAGCATTTTAAGTGATTTTTAATATGCTGTAGGGTAAGGATTGAGATTAATTTTTTTTCCCTGTGGATATTCATTTGTTCCAGCACCATTTCTTTGAAAGATGTTCCTTTCCTCATTGAGTTACCTTGACACCATTGTCATAAATCAGTTGATCATTTTTGTGAATTTATTTCTGGACTCTCTATTCTGCCCCATTGATGAATTTTATGTATTTTATACTTTGGGTGCTATTGTAAATGGATTTTTTAAAGTTTATTTTTAAGTAGACTAATCTTTTGTAAGGACACTTGTCATCATCCTTATCTCCTAATCAGAACCTTCACTGATTCCATATCAAATAATGTAGAACACTACTCAACCTAACACTGAAGTCCTATCATTGTCTAAAATCTTCCTTTACAGATTTATCATTGGCATCCTGTGTTTCCAGTGAAGTTAAGTACTCACTGCTCCAAAAGTATACTCCACACTTGCATAAGAATATGATCAAGGATAGGGTGCAAGAATACAGTAGACATGAGGGTCGATAAGTAGTAAATGACCCTGATATAGAAGTAAGACTCAGAGGGGCGCCTGGGTGGCTAAGTTGGTTAAGAGTCTGACTCTAGATTTCGGCTCAGGTCATGACCTCACATTTTGTGAGTTCGAGCCCTGCATCGGGCCTGCTTGGGATTCTCTCTCTCCCTCTCTCTCTGCTCTTTCCCAACTCGCACTCACTCGCTCTCTCTCTCAAAAATAAACTTAAAAAAACCATAAAGATAAAGAAGACAGACTCAGAGTGTAAGAAAATGCTGTGTGGTTTTGGAGGGTAAAATTAGAATTGGTGCTGGAAGCCACAGAGAAATTTGCTTCAATGTGATACTGCAATGATATAGCTAGATGATACGGTCAGAGAAGAAGGGATGTTCTCAGAAGACCATGAATTCTGTTACTGGCCACGCAGGGGTTGGATGATCACCTATTGAGAGTGTTATAAATGGTATAATAGTGTCAGGTGGGACTAGACCAAGACTCTTTATAAAATTCCCCTGGCCCTGAGATTCTGTAAATATATTCTCTATATTTTTTACTTTATTTAATCGTTAAATATCATTTTCACAGCCAAAAAGAATCTTTCAGCTTCTGGCCCATTTCTGTTCCCCACATCCAGTTTAATATTTCATTTTATACTAAATTCTTCAACATGTTACTCATGAACTACTGCTGAAATTAGTGGAGGCTTTTAAAAAAAAACTGCAGCAGCATTTCCCATCTGAGGCTCCAGAATCATTCTTCATAAGGTATTATTAATGTATTACTAAATAAGAGAAGCCATTTGTAAATGATTATGCATGATTATTCTTTGTCACATCCATAAATTATATATTGGGTTCTCCTAGTGGAGTGGATCTAAACTGGTCAGGGCAGCGGGAGGCAACAGCTTTAGCATCTTTCAAAACAATAATTAATTTTCAAAATGCCAAGGCCAATTGGCAGTAGTTAACATTGCCCCCAGAGCATAATCATGGCCTAGATGCCATAGAGACAAGTTGTCTTGTGTTGCCTATAAATGGATTCTCAGGAAACCTAATTTGAAATTACTGCCTTTAATTATACTGCTGATATAAATAACTTTGATAAAATTAGTGCAGCTGGCCTCTTGTTTGTTTTTCCCACTTAAATGCACTGTACAATGTAATCATCTGAAATAAACATCCATTACAAAGAATGCTTCATTTCAAAGAACATATTATTCTGCTCATCCAGCCAATTGTTATTTTTTCCTCCCCAGCCACATTTCAATCTTGCACCTATTAAAGGGATGAACAAATTATCAAGCTCTCATAATGTACCAACTAGTGAATTAAAGCAATTCATTGCTGCTGAATAGGGCCATGCATTTAAAAGATTTTAATTCATTTTTATCCTCAATTACTATGTTTTCTTTTTAAACAGACCCTGCCAGCTTAAAACTTGTTGAAAGACATACTCTTCTCTACACAATATAGTTACGTTACTTCCTAAATAGCTACGCCTCTCTTTAAAAGAAAACAGAGATACATCATTCATTTGATATGCTTTTTGACTTCAAAGTCCAAGGAAAGTGTCTCAAAAATTATATAAAACGTTGGCCTCAGTTCATTTATTTTGTTAGAGAGCAGAATTGCCTCTTTTACAGAGAAGAATGGAGCCCTTTCTCTTGGTTCACTGTGATATGATTGTCATCTCTATCTCTACTGCAATCAGGACAGGATTTACCAAGGTCAATTCAACTCGGTCCAACTATTACCAAGCTCAGTTCAACCCAATTCAACTGTCGCCAAGCTCAATTCAACCCCACAACCTGTTATTAGCTACCTGCTATGTACAAGACACTATGAAGATTTCTAAAATGAGTAAGACGTGGCCTCTTTTCTCAATCTGGAAAAGAAGCAAAAAAGATTAACTGTGGAACATTGTGGCAGTTTGGAAATGGTTAGACAGGAACACAGATGATAAATGCTAGAGCAAGGGTGATACAGTAAGAGAAGTTAAATGGGCCTTGAAGTTCAAAGGAAAATGGCTGTGTGTAAAGCTGAGAAAATAAGATAGGCCTTAAGGAAAATTCCGCAGCTTTCTTTTGCTCTTTTCTCTGTGGAGAAGGGCATAGAAATAAAAGTATGAGACACATTTGGTAATATAAATTTTATGTAATTATACTGACAAACGAATAAGCTAGGTTTTGCTGGAACCTAGGAATTAAGAGGAGTGGTTGAGGTATATACCAGAAACGTTGACGGGAGTGAAAACACAAAGCCCCAAAATCCCAAACCATTCTCTTTGTATTTACTAAGTAGTCAGGAACCATTGTAGCCTTTTGATAAGGCAAAGGAACTGACTGAAATTATACCTTCAGAAGATAGATATCAAAGCTCCGTAGATACACAGATCAAAATGTAGAAAAATGAGGGGCACCTGAGTCGCTCAGTCAACTCTTCATCTTGGCTTAGGTCATGATCTCACAGTTCATGGGTTCAAGCCCCACATCAAGCTCTGCACTGAGAGCCCAGAGCCTGCTTAGGATTCTCTATCTCCCTCTTTCTCTACCTCTTCCCCCCACCCTTGCACTCTATCTCTCTCAAAATAAATAAACATTTAAAAATGTAGAAAAATAAGAGGCAGTAAGAACCATGAGAAATTTTCCTCTCTCTAGATAATCACCTGCATGGTGTTGAGGAAGGGGTCAGGGCTGGAGTTTCATCTTCTTGCAGTGGGACTCAGATTGGGCACCAGACCTGCATGTAGGGGACTCAGGAGATGGGGAATATGTACAACTCCAGGAGCATGGGAGACAGTCCAGGCCAGCAGGTGCAATGGCAACAGCCAGCCAATTTTTCTGATGATAGAGCCCACCCTAAACCTCCAGTGTCTGAGTTTAAGTTCTCACTGAAGCAGGGCCTGGGTGAGACAAGAACTTGTACAGATTGCTGGTTTTGGAAGTGTTCTCTAGGCATCAGGAGTGAGGGAGAAGGAAACTAAGACAGATAAAAAGGAGAAGCCAATAGAAGGGTGGTAGTAGAGAGGTCACTGAGGTGACAACAGGGCTTAATTCTACCAGGTTCTCCTTATGACATGTAAAGAATGTCTCCAAGGATTAACCACCTGAAGAACAAGAGGCTGATGACTTATCCTCCAGCTTCTGCTCCTTTTGGCTGAGGGCTGCCTAGAGCTAACTTGCATCTCTGTACTTTGGGCTATACTTATACACAAGCCTTCATAAAATGCCCTTGCTTGCTATTTGGCCAAACTGAACCTGCCATTCTGTTTCATTGAAGCCTCCAAGGCAGTTAACAAAGCCAAGCAAGTTCATATCCTTTATAATTACCATTGGCCTTTACAATACAAATTCCAGAGCTACTGCAGGCTTCCCCATCACCTGTACAACCCAGCAACAGTGACGCTACAGCTCACAAGGCGTTATCACCACCCCCACTTACTACCAGGAAAGAGTTCCTGTGATGTTTGACCATGAGTGACTCAGCTCCTAAACTCTATCTTGTGAGTCTGCTTTCTGGTACCATTTCTGCTACCAACTCTCTCTCAGTTTGGGTTCCCTTCAAATCAATACTGGTGACTAGACTTTTGGTGCAGGTGGTGTACTTCAGAAGTGATCCCAGGAATCACAAATAAGGGTAAAAAAGTCAATTTAACAGTGCATTTTGAAGTCGGTTATGATTTTTTAAGGTTTTTTAAGGTTTTTTTAAATTTATTTTGAGAGAGAGTGAGAGAGAATACAAGCAGGGGAGGGCCAGAGAGAGGAGAGAAAATCTCAAGCAAGCTCTGTGCTGACAGCAGAGCCTGATGTGGGACTCCAACTCACGAACCATGAGATAATGACTGGAGCTGAAGCCAAGAGTCAAATGTTTAACTAACTGAGCCACCCAGATGCCCTGAAGTCGGTTATGATTTTAATAGGGCTCCTGAGATATATCCAAAGTGTCTCTCAGAACTTTCTACCTGAGGGACAGAATAGATCATTTATCCAGAAGCTTTGACCCCCCCCCCCCCTTTTTTTTAAGTTTGTCCCTAGAGGTATTATTTCCCTTGCGTTCAGGCTTCTGTAGAGCCAAACGGGTTCTCATGGTTTTAGGAGTAGATTATAGAAACTCACTTGCACTCACTTGAGGGGACATTCTCACCATGAGGTCCATCGGCACTCACAAAGGAATTACTCACTAGGGCTGCAACTATCAGGAGTGGACTGAGGAGATGTGACATGGGGTGCCAAAGGCAGCTGTGTGAATCTGTTTCTTTATCTCTCACGATGCATAAATTTTACCAGGTAGCCTGGGTACCATGATGGGTCCTGAAGTACCCATGAAGCTGGTATTTCAAACCAAATCCCCTGCTATGCAATCCTTGTTGACAATCTCTGTTCCGTCTCTGTTTTCAGCTGTCTTTCCAATAGGACGTTAGGCTGGCATAGCTTGGCCTCTGCAGACCAGTGGGGCTCTGCTTGTTGGCCTTCGAAGGCCTTTCCAGGCAAGCTGGATTCTGCATCATTAGCTGCCGCTTCTCTTTTATACCTCTCAAAGAATCTAGTGTGGCTCTAAGCCTCACCCCTAATGGTGTGAATTGCCAAAGGTAGATTTGGCTTTCCTTTTTTGAAAGGATATTCACTTCCTCCCAAAAGTTGGTGTGCTGAAAGGAAAGTTTTAAGACAACTTATCATGCCACTTTTTTTCTTTTTGTCTAGCCTGCATCTTTCTTAATGCACCGTTTGTAATCCACAAGATTATATAGACTCAACTTCAAGATCACTTTCTTCTACATTTAGATTTTATAATCAGCCAATGGTACAGATATTTGCTACATAGTGTCTTAGGGATCCCACATGGCCCCCAGGATGAAGTGTGGTATATTTTGCACAATATGGGGGTGGGGGTGGGGGGGAACGTGTGACTTTCTCAAAGTGAGCCTTCCCTTTATCTTCCTTCTGATTTCTCTTTACTGCTGGTATGGGAAATATCTGATTTTTTTTTTTTCAAAAAATGATCTGTCTCTACCAGTTCAAAATTTAATCACATCCAGTCTTTCAAGCTCTCATCCCATTACCCGTTCAATTTTCAGTGTATACTAGGGCAGGGACCTCTCTTTAAAGTTCTGTTCTGAGAGTTTTTACCAGACTTATTGCTAAGGCACCAAGATCTGGTGTCTGGCTCTTTGTTACAATCAAGCAGGCTGACCTTCCAACCCATTTGGATTTTCACTGTCATTGCCAGGCCTTTGTCTGATAGTCTTCTCTGTGGCCCTCTGTTACAAAGTCACATTGACTTTAACTCTCATGACCCTTGCTTACTTCTGCAGGCTAGCAATATCAGTTATCTTTCACATACTCGTGAAAGCACAAGATGACACCTGGATTTCATCAGTCTACCCTAGTCTGGAGGAATGGGAAAGCTGGCACAGGTCCATCTGCCTCTGTCACTTTTACCCTACCACGCAGGCACTATATTAGGCACTTCCCTTACCCACTGAAAAGCTGATCTGAAAGACATTACAGTCTTTCCAGGGAAAGGAAGGACAAGCATCACACTCTTGGTTTTCCCACAAACAAATCCTGGTGAGTCTTGCATGTATCCTGTCCTGCCCCCACACCCTCTCCCCAAACCTTGTTCAACACAGGGTGGATAAATGGGGAGGGAGAACACTGGAATTGGGTAGATACCATGTTGAGTACATATAATTGAAGAATGAAAGTGAAATTCAAAGAGGCTAAATAAGCAAAGACTTCATCGCTTGAATAGAGGAGGGAGGCACGCCTGGATGGCTTAATCAGTTGAGCGTCTGCCTTCGGCTTAGGTCATGATCTCATGGTTCCTGGGTTTGGTTTGGGTCCTGCATTGGGCCCTTGCTTACAGCTCAGAGCCTGGAGCCTGCCTCAGATTCTGTGTGTGTGTGTGTGTGTGTGTGTGTGTGTGTGTGTGTGTGTCTAACCCTCCTCTGCTCACGCTCTGTCTCTCTCTGTCTCAAAAATAAATAATAAACATTATTATTATTTTTTTAATATTAGAGGAGGGGCACCTGGGTGGCTCAGTCGGTTAAGCTTTCTGACTCTTGATTTCAGCTCAGGTCATCATCTCATGGTTCGTGTGTTTGAGTCCCACGTTGGGCTTTACGCTGATGCTGATAGCACAGAGCCTGCTTGGGATTCTCTCTCTCTGCCCCTCCCCCACTGTCTCTCAAAATAAATTAACTTTTAAACAAATAATTAATAGACAAATAAATATTAGGGGGAAAATACTATTACTGATTTCTATATTAATAGTTGTCATTTATGACATCATCACTAGAATGATGTATTTTTCCTTTTATTAAAATTAAAATTTTACGTATTATAAAATATATAGCCTGAAAACTAAATGTGTCTCATAATCCTATCTCACAAAGATAGTCACTGCTCATGGTTGGATGTGCGCTTCTCCAAATGTGTCCTATTCATATGATAGCACATATCATGAAAGCATTGTTTACCCAAATGAGACCATACTACATACAGTTCTGAAGCTTGACTTCTTACTTAAAAAATATATCCTACACATATGTGTGTGTCACTTTGTGTGTCTGCATGGTATATCTCATTTCTTAATATGGCTTATGTATTTCTATGTTAATAACTAAACATTTGAATGATTGCCAATTTCTTGCTATTACAAACAGTGCTGTAATGAACATTCTTGTTACAATGAATATATCTTTGGGCAATTTTGCAGGTGTTTTAAAAAAACTGATTCCTGAGTAGATTTTCTGATGTGAACACCATAGATTTTTTTTTTTTATTTTAATGACGTTTACCAAATTGCCCTCCAAATAAGTTGTGCCCCTTTACAATTACCTCAACAATATATGGCAATGCTTAGTTTCACCCACCTTGGCTACACTAGGTGTTATCAATCTTTTTTAAATGTGCTGATCTAGGGGCTCCTGGGTGGCTCAGTCGGTTGAGCATCCGACTTCAGCTCAGGTCACGATCTCGCGGTCCGTGAGTCCGAGCCCCCGCGTCAGGCTCTGGGCTGATGGCTCAGAGCCTGGAGCCTGCTTCCGATTCTGTGTCTCCCTCTCTCTCTGCCCCTCCTCCGTTCATGCTCTGTCTCTCTCTGTCTCAAAAATAAATAAATGTTAAAAATAAATAAATAAATAAATGTGCTGATCTGGTAATTGAAAGTAAGTGCCATTGTTAACTGAATTTGCATATGTTTGCTTATTGAGATTGAGCATCTTTTTACATGTGGCCAAAAACCATGTGCAGTTCCTCCCTTGTGAACTACCTTTGTGCTTTATTCATTTTTTTCTAGGATCTACCAATTTTCCTTTTTTTTCCCCTTTAATTTGTAAAAAATCCACACGTACTAGAGAAATTAGCTGTTTGGCTATCATATGTGTTATGAAATATGGCATTATCATGGCTTTGAGTTTTGTCTGGGGTAATGTTGGTGTGTGAGTGTGTTTCTTTTTTTATAAATTAGGACTTTATCTTTTTAATTATCATGCTTACCTGAATCTTCCTATGTTAATTTTTATTTCATGTCATCCTAAGAAAGGGATTCCTTTCCACAATATTATAAACATACTCAGTTTTGTTTTCTTCTCATATTTTCAGTTTTATTTTTATTTTACATTTAAGTCTTTCATTAAGTCTTAAGTTTCCACCTAAACTTCAGTCTAAGCAATAAGGAAGGGATCCAGCCTTACATTTTTCCAGATGACTAGTCATTTCTCCTCATGCTATTTAATAACCTGGCCTTTTTCCACTAATTTGGAATGCAACTTTATTAAGTACTAAGGAATGGAAAGCTAAGAGATAAATAGATAGCTAGATAATAGTTTTACACACACATATTATCCTAATTCCTGAAGGTTCATACTATGTTTTGATATCTGGTAAAAGTACTCTAACCACTTATCCCACTTAACTTTACTAAAAAATTTTCATTAAACATTAAAGATGTTTCCCCATGTTACTTTTTTCAACTCATTTTTGAGACCATTTTAATCATATTTAAAAATAAACCGGGGCATGTGGGTGGCTCAGTCAGTTAAGTATCCAACTCTTGATTTCAGCTCAGGTCATGATATGTGAGATCAAGCCCTGAATCCAGCTCTGCACTGACAGCTCAGAGCCTGCTTGGGATTCTCTCTCTCTCTCTCTCTCTCTCTCTCTCTCTCTCTCTCCCCCTCCCCCACTCACGCTCTCTCTCCTCAAAATAAATAAATAAACATTAAAAAAAAACAACCAGTTGGGATTATATTGTTTAAACTATCACTTTTCTCACTCCCTGCTACATCCTGGATATATTGAATACTAAATATTTCCCCTGCTTATAATCACTCCTGAACTTTCCAATTTTCAGCTGCCAAAGTCTAGTGCCCAAATTTAATCATTTCCATTTGTTGCTGAATATCTGTCAGTGATACCATTCATTTGAGGATACAATCCAAGCATTTAAATGTGATATATAAGACCTCTGTCTATTCCTTTATCCTGATTTTGTATCACTTCTTATCTCACTCAGCACTCTCCCCGCCCTAGTCATTATAACACTTTGTTCACCTTCACGTTTTCTTGTTCAGATGTTCAAGTGTCCTAGAGGATACTTGCTTTAAATCTCTGCTCCACTCTACATCAAGTGTCCTTCCTTCATCAGAACTCCCGTTACTAGACTATCAAGATATACTAGACTATACTAAAATTGCCTGTTCATTTGAATCTCTTTTCCACTAAACAAGAAACCTCTTCAGGTTTCTATCTTTTCTTTATTCCAAGAACTCACTATAGTATGTATTACAATAGACCCTTACTAATTCATGTTTATAAACAAATAAACCTAAAGTAACACAAGCTGGGGTTAATTTTATATCAGTCAGTTGATCAAATAGATTCCACTGTCTTAGTTGGGTGCAGGTAGTTCTTCTAGAAAGTGATCCCGGGAGGCACTATAGAGTTTGGGAGAAGAAAGACAGAAAAAGTGGGAATGCCAGTAAAGGGGTGTGTGGATGAGTTAGGGTCAATGGGCCTTAATGCAGCTTGGGATCTTTTGAGAAACTGAAAGTCATTTTAGGACTGCCCTTTTGGGAGAATGGGAAATCTCTGACATTTATCCACTGACTTCAGTCCAAGAGATGTCCCCAGAGGTTTTAGCTTAGCCTAAACTTCCAGATTGTGCCTGTGTGCAGCCAAGAAAGTACACCTGGTACCAAAGACCCAGGGGATAGAACCCAACAGGCACAGGCACTCAAGTGGGAATCAGTCAGTGTACAGGTGAACTCAGAGGAAGGCCAAAGGGACAGAGTGGATGTTAACAGCATCAGCTACAGTAGCTGATACTACAGCATCTGCCCCAGCACCAAGCTGAACATGTATACACTAATATTGGATATGAGCTATTTGAAGATTCGTGATGGACAATAAGGATGATTTCTATTTCCTTTAAAATACATGAGAGTTATAGACATAAGTGCTATTTGATTCAGTGTTGTGGTGGACCAAAAACTGTCCAAAGGGAAGCTCCATGTTTTTTAGTGTTCTGTGTTATTATTCATTGACAAATCATACTCTCATTGTAGAACATACATTTGCTCAGACATGTGAGATTATAAAATTTGTTTATTACATTTCAACATCTTTTCCATATGCAGATTTATAGAATCGGCTTCAACACATCATTAAGTAGCCTTGGATATCCATTATGATGCTCAACATATTTTAGTTCACTTTTATAATGTCATCAGTAATTTGAGGTTACTTTTGGGCTGCATTGCTTTTTTTTAAAGAGAATGAGTAGTGAACTTCACTTTTTTCAGTGACTGCTGTATGCAGAACCCCCTACTAATCTCAGTGGATGTATGTAGGATAAGTGGTGCACAACCTAACAAAACTTACTCTTTACAGCATAAAATACAGGAATGCTTATACTTTATGAAAATTGACTATGTGTCTATTCTGGTGATGCAGAAATGAAGTTAATCTGAATTAAAAATTGGAAATAAATGAGTTTTGATAGAAATCTTGAAGAACATAATCAAACGTGGACTGGTGTTCAAAAATGGCATTCACATATTTTAAAAATACATTGTTCATGGGTTTATAGGGGAGCCTCTGAAAATTATAAACCAGAAGCGTGCAGATGTTAATCCATCTGTGGGAGCGTGCTGAGAACACCATCCTTCCCTCTGGGCATCCTGTTTCTTCTACCTAGAATATTTTTTATATCTTCTTTAATAATTCCTGCTTGCCTTTAAGATTAGCTTAAGTCTCATCTCCTATTGTGTCTCCATAGTTTCCTATGACTACCATGACAAATTACCACAAACTTGTTGAATTAAAACAGCACGGCTCTATTGTCTTATGGTTTTGGAGGTCAGACGTCAAGTGTGGGTCTCACTGAGCTAAAACTGAGGTGTCAGTATGGCTGCATCTTCTGGAAGGTCTTGGGAAGAGCCCATTTTCTAGCCTTTTCCAGCTTCCAGAAGCCACTTACATCCTTGGTCAAGACCCCTCCCTCCATCTTCAAGGCCAAAAGTATAGCATCTTTCTTCCTCTCTGACCTCTGCTCCTATCCTTCCATCTTCTCTCTCTGACCCTACCTCTGTTGGCTCCCTCTCATAAGGATCCTCATGTTTACATTGGGCCCATCAAGATAATCCAGGATGATCTCCCCATATCACTACTCTTAGCTTAATCATATCTGCAAAATCCCTCTTGTCATGTAAGGAAACATAATCACAAATCCCAGGGATCGGGGTGTTGACATCTTGGGGCAAGTGAGGGGGCAGGGGGAGCATAAGGCAGTATTATTCAGCCTACTATGCCTCCTCTTGAAAGTTATTGAGTTCAATTTTTGAGTTTTAGAATTAGTTTATCTTTCTCTGGACCCACAACCATCTATCTCTAACATGGGAAATTTAGAACTACTTTGAAATTTGGGGTTACTCTTTCCACCTTAACTGTTATTTCTTGATGTGAAAACTGTATTTCATCTGTGCAGTCATACTGATCTAAATTTGGACCTAGGCCTCCTCCCTTAGTTTCCTCCTGTGTGAAGGAGAAGTGTATTACAAGGTAGGTAAGAGAACAAATGTGAGAGCAAGATTCCTCATCCCAAACCTCTGTCCTAGCACCTAATTGTATGAAGCAGCACCAATTTTTCAGTTTTTTTATCTATAACATGGAAATGATTACAACATTTAACACATTCACTTCTTGTGAGCATTAATGAATGGACACATGAAAATTACTTAGAACAGTGATTGCTCTAAAAGTACTTAGAGCATAGTATTCACTCAAAACTGTTAGTTGTTATTATCTCCCACCTGTGAGATTATAATAAAGATTTAGGAGACAGTCGATAAAGCCACAGTACAATGCCTGGCACACAGCAAATTCTCAATACCTTCTACCTTTTGATTGATCATCATCATCTGTATTAAATACAAGTTAAAGAAGTCAAATTTAGTGAAGAAAATGCTGTGTTTCAAAGGTAAGAGTTTGGTGAAATGTGCTCAACTCTAGGCTAACAATCTGAATTTTTTCAGGCTCTATTATCCTCAGGTTCAATATGGTCACGAAAGGTCAATAATGGTGTGATGGATAGATTTTATTAGTTTCAATGATGAAATAATAATAGTAAAAACTATCGGCTTTTAAATACTACAAACTGTTTTCAAATACATTATCTCCTAGGGACTTGATGTGACTTAATGTTTATTCCAGACAGTATCTAGCAGGCTAATGGCTATTTGATTATTTAGGCTTCCCAGATTGGTGTGATCTTTGTCACACAATAGCCTTCATGTCCTTTGTATTATGAAATTTTCAAGTGTTACCCATTGCTTCCAAGGCAAACTGAGCCATTCCATTCAAATGTTTACAGTAAATAGAACAGAAACTTGTGGAATCGTCTTCCTCTCTCATAAATGAAGCAACAGCAAAGTGGTACAGCATCTCAGCTGTTCCAAGTTCCTCAAATAAGTTTTACTTTTGCAAAACGAACTAACTTCCTATATGTTGTGAGCTGCGTTATGAGCAACATGACCGGCAGCCACGTTTGCTGTAATTTTTTAAATATGTGGAAAAAAAGCAAGATATCGACCATGTATTACCTTAACCAAGATGCCAAATTATCTAACTTGTTTCTCCAGGCAAGCAGTCCAACGACAGGGACAGCTCCCAGGAGCCAGTCAAGGTTGTCTGTCTGTCCATCCACTCAGGACATCTGCAGGTAAGTGCTCAGCAAATTATCCTATTTAAATATTTTTTAGACCAACGTTTTGTATTCCTCTCCTGTATTATGAGATTGTGTGGCTCTTGCTTCTGCCTTGCATTGTCCATGGACAATTTATACTGGTTTAATTTTTCCCCCTTCATTGCATTTTCTTCATTTGAACTTTATTTCCCAACTTCTGGTCCATGCTATCATTTTCATCATTCTCTCTCTCTGTTTTCCCATGGCTTTCCTCTCCATTCCCATCTCCCATCCTTTGCCTGCTGCTTTGTCTAGATCTGCCATCTTGCATGACATGTCAGAAGATGCATTTGAGCAATGCACCCCTGTCATGGTGCTCAGCCCTGCTAGGAAGGAGTCTGGTAAGAAATCAGTAAAACAGAGGCCTAGGAGGAGGAGGAGGGCCTCCGAGAGATATGAGCATGCAGAAGAACAAATCAAAGGGAGAAGTGATTTTCACCTCCAGATCGCAAGCCCCAGATGGAGTGAGCTTTACACAGATTCTTCAGATTCCTCTTCCCCAGATGAGAGTCACTGGATTCAGGCAAAAAGAAGAGCCCAAGTTAAATTCCGACTGTCACGAAGAAGAAGGAGAAATAGTAGTAAACCATGTGGAAACTTGAATGGGTCTTCTGCTCCTAATGGAATGGATCTGATAGATTTGGAATCCAAAGGTAAAAAGCAACAAGAGCTGATTGAACATGAGAGTTGCTCTTTACATCTCTGCAGAGGAAAAGGCACAAGGTACCAAGAATGCAGCCTTTCCCTGCCAAGAGGATCCTTTGAGATTAAGAGATCCTCAAGGAAGCATGAGGAAAGCAAAGGCAGATACCACCACAGGGATCCGCAGCTGTTGCATAGTCTTGGGCAGTATGAAACCATCAAGAAAGGACTTTCAGAAGCAGATTCTAGCCCTGAAATATTGGCAGTTGCAGAAGGCAGCAAGTATGTGGATGCTGCTGGGTTCCAGGTGAATAACTCTGTGCAGAAGCCTCCTGCCACCTACCATGATGGGTCTGATAATTTAAAAATATGCAGGTCAGTCACTGTAGAGAAAGGCTTGATGCCATCCACATGCGTTTCTTCCCGCTGTGTGTCAGGTGTGTGTTTGACACCTACCCTCAAAACATAACATTTATTTATACTGTTATCTGTCTGATTGGATGTAAGGTAAGAAAACAAGAAAAGGTGTGTGAGAGAAGAAGAATATGGAAGTATCTAGGGGTCTGAAAGCTGTTCTAGAATAGAATTAGATTTCCCCTTTACCTTTCCCTTAATTGGATAATGACTGATCCTGTTAAATGGATCGACAAACAGTTGGATCTGATACCCATTCTATTTAAGACAAGACGAGTGGAGTAAATATGAGTGAGAGAGTGTATGAAACCTTAGGTCCTTTAATGCAAATTTGGTGAACTGTTAGCATCCTGATGGAAAGATATTTAAGGCTTGGGTTTTTTAAGGTCAGATTTTTATACGAAAAAAATCTCCTCTGCAGTTGGTGCTAATTTGTTCTCCAATTGTCTGACTCAGCAGGGTAATTCAAGACTGAAAGGACAGAGAAACAGGTCATGGACATATCAGTGGGGGTGCTGGAGCCTTCAGGGAAGGAGAACACATTAACTTTAGTGATAATCATGTACTAAAAGGTTTCAACATGTAGACATTTCATAGCTATGAGACTCTTTTCTCCCACTTTTCATCCATCCATATACATTTTCAGAATAACTTAATGTGAATAAGAATTATATGAATATCCATGCTGATGTGCACAAATCAGATAATTTTAAACAAAACAGATAGTTTTACATTTTCATGTTATACCCAGTCATTTAAATTGGTTAGATTCTGTTTGGGAGCATATGAAGTTTTTTTGGGTAATGCTTCGTTGTTTGGGCTTGTTTTATGAAAGTCAAAGTTGCTTTAGAAAACGTGTGTGTGTGTGTGTGTGTGTGTGTGTGTGTGTGTGTGTGTGATGTGAATCACATGACCCAGAAAATGCTGCCCATGTCCATTCAAAACAAGACAAGGGGAATTAAGCTCTGGATGTAAATAATATTATAATAGTTTGTTTCTCTGAAAGTTTTATAAGATATTTATAAATTGTTTATTCGTAGATTCATTCAAGCATCTGTGATACATCAATTCTAGGCATTAAAAATATTACAGTACTTGTCCAGTCTCTGACATCTTAGAGCTTACAGTCTAATGGGAAACACAGGAACACAATAATTTCACAGTTGATATATAATTACAATTGTGATAAGGAATATGAAAGCACATAACAAGGAAGCTTTACCTATTCTGCAAGATGAGAGAACTCTCTTGAGGAGCTGATGAACTGACTGAAGCTCAAAGGATGACAGGAATGGATCAAGGAAAGAAACAGGGAAGATCATCTGGGCAGAAGGTGGCACAATAAGAAGTCAGGAGGAGGGAAGGAGTTTCGCAATCCAGGGAACTGGAAGTGGGCTTCTGTGGCCAGGGTGTGGTGAGCGAGGGGGATGGGTGGTGCAGAGGAGGAAGGGGGAGGTGGAGAAGGCCTTGTCAAACATGCTCAGAGATTTAAAGGAAGTGGCACCATTTGATTTATATATTGATGTAAGTTTCTTATAATCCTTTGAATATGATTTAAGTGAGACTTTGCTAAAATGTTGGAGGATGGAATAAAACACTATTTCTAGTCTAAACTAAGAACTCCCCACTTACAACCATCTGTCGTCATTCCCCGAATCTACTTCCAACATAATTTAATGAAAGTCAGTTAAAGAAGCTAGTTGTAGGCTTAATGGTAATTGGAGAAAAAAGTAATGCTTGCAATTAAAGTCATAGTGGCTGGTTCTCCTAACTTAAAAGCACTGCTCTGGAGGAACATTTTCAAAGACAGGATATTTAACTTAGACTTCTATTAATGAAAGTGAGATTGATGGGCCTATAGTTATTATTTCTTGCTGTGGGTTATCGTCAAAATATACCCACTAAGCCAATACTAGGGCTGCATATTATGCTAGATGCTGAGGGCAAAATGCAACAAAAGACTTGATTCTTTCCTCCAGTGGCCTGTTATCTAGTGGGAGAAATTGAACACATACGTGAAAAGATGCAAATTCAAGATAGTACAGGGTGAATTAAAAAAAAAAGGAATACTGCAGAAATTTGAAGAAAGAAAAATTGCTGACAGCTGGAACAATCCGGAAAGCCCGTAAGAGGTGGGATTGGGACAAAGAAAGGTAGAATTAGATTGGCAGAGACGTATGGATAGGCATTCTGGGCACTCAGGGCAGGGGAAATACCATAAACCCAGACAGAGATGAGGGAATGACTGTGCACTGAAGAATTTTGTGTGAATTTATATGACTAGGTTGGAAAGTTTACATAGATAACAATTCAAACAAACAAACAAACAAACAAAAAGACTTGTAAAGGAAACATATGTGTGTTTCCAAAGAGTTCAACTGTGTTCTACACATCTTTGTTCTCAAACTGCCTTGATGAGCCTTTTGGTACCAAAAAGGCTGCCTCAAAAGCTGAGAACAGATCAAGGAGATTGTGCTCCCTTTAGCCCATCTTCAGAGAAGCTTCATGATTATCTCTTGTGTGTAACGGGGTTCTACATAGTATCCCTTTAAGAAAAACAAATTTCACTGCAAAAAATAATACAGAAGAGCCTTTGCTAAATAGCATAGGCCTGATGAAGAAAAACATATATACAGAGTAGTCCCACTGTCCCGGGCTGGTGGGGGTAGGTGTATTGGGAAAGGAACCTAGATTTAAGAGAACAAGTTGTAATAAGGTAGAAGTATCCAACTTTGGGGTAAGTAGGATTACGATAATAAAGAGTAATGAAAGGAAAGAACAGATGGTATACTGGCATTCCACTGGGTGAATGGGAACAATCTTGGTGCTTGGAATTGGTAACAGCATAAGATAAAGGAGTCAAGGAGGACTCCAAACCTTGGAACTTGGGAGACAGTAAACGCTGATGATATTGACAAAGTCAGAAGAGGTCAGAGGCAAGCTGGTTTGGGAAAGACATGATGAGTTCAATTACAGGCAGGCTGTTTGTGGTTGCAATGACATTGCAGGGTCAGTTGTCCAGCAGATAATATGAGACATGTCAGCGAAAGGCAGGACAGCAATCACAGCTGGTTCTGTATAATTTTTCAAGCATTAGAGAACTATACACAGATCAACACTAAACAATTGCATACTTGCAACTGTCATTAACATGATGTGTTAGCACAGGGCAATAGCACAAAGATACTAAAAATGAAAATCTTCTCAAGGCCAGGGAGGACATATAGATTTGGGTATCATTCTCAGGCAGGTAACTCTGATGCCTGGGAAGTGAATGAAATCTCCAAATGAGCTCATACACAGGAAAAAGGCCTTCACATGGACACAGCCTGAGCACCAGAGTCCCCTGTGCAAGGAAGAGAAACAGCAATTGCCTGTGAACTTGCACTCTTGCTGCTTCAGACACGCATGGGCAGAACCAGCCTCAGCCACAACCACAAAGCAGAAGAAGCTCCTAAGCCCTTCCTCCTTTTCTGTTCCTGGCATTTGGTCCCCATATAGACACCCTACCCTCTTTCCCACTCTCATCAAAGCCTTATTCGGAGAAAGTTTCTCTATTAGCCAATTACAACTTACAGGAAATTTAAGTCATCATGCTAACCTACCCATAGCTGTGTAGTGGGAAAGGCTTTATCTTCTTCATACAAAAAAAAAAAAAAAAAAGTTTTAAAACATGGATTAGATCATGTTAGCCCATACTTAAGGCTTTTCAATGGCCTCTTAATTGCCCTCAGAGGCAAGTTCAAAATCCTTAATATGATTTACAAGTCCCTGCATGATCTATCTATCAGATCTGCCTCTCCAGCTTTAACACCCATCATTAATGAAGACCTGTTCCTGCTAGTCTGTCTTCAGTTCCCTGAAAGTGCCCAGACCTGTCCCTTTCAGGGCCTAGAATGTCTTCACAGCACCCCCTCTGCCCTTCCCCAGATGAAATCTTACTCATTCCTTTTTAGTTGAAATGTAATTTCTTTAAGGACACCTTCATGATTATCTAAGCAACACTCAAGCCCCCTAGTCACTTCCATGGCATAATTTTTAATTGCTAACATGTAGGTATTTTTGTGATTGAATGTTTCAGATTTGTTCCAGTGTCCACAGTGCCTGGAACAGCGACTGGTAGATAGAATATATTCAGCATATAGTTTCTGAATGAATGGATTTAGAGAAAATGAATTTTTCTAAGGGAATTATTCTTACAGTGTGAAATCATAGCATTAGGTGGTAGTTTACCTCACCTATGGAACCAACATACAAAGAATACTCGACACCAGCAGTGCTCAGACCTTAGTGGACATGAGCATAGGCCACAAGGCTTGTTGAAATACAGATTGTTGGGCCCACTCCCAGGAGTTTCTGATTCTCTTCTCTGGGGTCAAGTCCATGAATTTGCATTTCTAAAATGTTCCAAAGCAATACGAATGTGGCGATCTAAGGGGCCACATTTTGAGAACCACTGTGCTATGCTATATTTCTCCTGGGCCTTAAGTGGGAAGAGAGAAATTGAAAGGATGAATTTGGGAAGTATAATTATAGTTTTCTATCGTATTCTATTGAGTGATGACACAAATCAAAAATAGATTACTTTCTTGTATTTTACACTGTCATACCAGTACGTGCTGGTCCTCTAAATCATACACTGACAAAATCCCAACTTTACCAGGAACTCAGATGTCATGGTTTGTCTACTGTGTCTCTTCAAACCCACTTCCTCTTGCAATTACCCCCAGTTCTATCAGTGCATTCACACATACCCTGAATTTCCAGTTTTTGACTATTTTTCTTCTGCTTTGGTTATATCCAGTCGCTAACCAAAACCCATCATTTGTTTCTCCCAAGATGGCTTTTGATCTGTGCCTTCTTTCTCAATAGTCCCACTTTGACTCGTCTCTACACTTCGTTCTTTCTCACATTCATTCTTTAGCCTATTACCTGCTTTTGTCAGGACCCTTCTGCCAGATTAAAATCAACTGAAACCAATTCAAATGAGCTTAAACAAACACAAGAAGGGGATGTATTAGCCACAGACGTAGGAAATCCAGATATACAGATGACTTCAGGGACTGCAGAGACTCAAACAGTATGGTTCTCTCTTCTCTGTGTGTTGTTTTCATTTTCTCCAACTGCAGGCAAGTATCCTGTAGATAGCAGAGGGAAGAAACAGTGTGGGTAGAGAGAGTTTTTGGCTTAAATCTTACCAGCCTCAACTTAACTGAAGAGAGACATGTTATCTTCAAGCAGTTACATGTGAAATCCCAGGGATGGAATACAATTAGCCTGCTCTAGGTCACATCCTTGGGCTAATCATAGTCACCAGGGGCTTTAGGCATTATGCTTGGACCGAGTCCTTGGGTGGGAAATTTGGATTTAAATCTGACTATTGGCAACCCCTCAAGACCCTTATGAATTGGAGAAAAGACATTTCAGTAACAAAAAGAACAGCATCAGTACCAGAAAAAGTGAAAAGAGAATTATAAGCAGGAAAAAACAAAACAATAGCATTCAAATACCATCCAGTGAAGCTGTCCCCCTTCCCAGTGTCTTTCTCTTCCTTTCCAAATGCCCATATTTAGATGTATCAATATCCATCTCATTTTTATCGGCTCCATAAGGCTTTCCCAAACTATTCTGGTCAGCAGTGATCTTTTCTTTCTTTAAAGTCCCACAACCTTTTGTAGTCGGTAGTGCTTGTTTAGTATTCCCTTCTTTTCTTTTTTTTAAATGTTTATTTATTTATTTTGAGAGAGAGAGAGAGAGAGAGAGAGAGAGAATACACACATGAAGGGGGAGGGACAGAGAGAGAAGAGAGAATCCCAAGCAGGCTCTGTGCTGTCAGTGCAGAGTCCCACCCACATGGGGCTTGAACTCATGAACTCTGAGATCACAACCTGAGCTGAAAATGAGTCACAGGCTTAACCAACTGAGCCACCCAGATGCCCTAATATTCCTTTATTTTCTTGTGGTTCTCTTTTTCCTATATAATAAGCTCTTGAAGTATGAATTATGTCTTATATCTATTTTGTGCTGTCCACAGTACTCAGAATAATTCTGGCATTTAGCAATTGCTCAAACTGAATCCTCAGAATGGCTTCGAAATTAGTGAGTGCTAAAAGAGGAGACTCAAAAACCATGGGGAACAATGGGAATTGGGTGGTACAAGGTAAAAAAAAAAAAAAAGATATATTTAATTCCATCAATGGTTTATTTAAAAGAGGAAAAGCCCAAAAGTAAATAACTTTTTGTAATGTTTTAGTCTAGCATGGGTTAGATGATGAGATTGAGGGTATACTTTATATTGTTTTGCTATGGACTTCATTATTCATATTCTCATTTTTTTCTTTAAGAAAAAAAATTTTGAAGATTAATTTTAAGAGACAGAGCGAGTGGGGTAGGGGCAGACAGAAGGGAGGAGAGAGAATCCCAAGTAGGCCCCACACTGTCAGCATGGAGCCTGATGGGGGGCTTGAACTCATGAACCACAGATCATGACCTGAACCAAAACCAAGAGTCAGATGCTTAACCAACTGAGCCACCCAGGCACCCCATCTTTAAGAAAAATGTTTGAGGAAAATGAGAAAATTCTAAAAATAGTCTATTTTGACTTGTTTAATTCTTGCAATTTGCAGTAACTTTAAACGAGGTGAGGGAAAATGGAAAGAGAACATTTTTAAAACTCAGAATGTTCAAAAATAAAATAAAAAGTAAAACTCAGAATGTTCATAGAAGAAAACTACTTTCAGAGAGCAACACAGTCATGCTTTTTGACAAAGCACTAGCATTTATAAGATTGATTTAGATAATTTTTTAATAATAAGCCTGAGCTCCTAAGAGAAGTGTGCTTAAAATGGACCATTTTTATCCCTGCCATCATATCTGTGTATTCATTTATTCATTCATTCACACAGTAAACAACTATTTATTGGGAATTTACTCTGTATCCAGGCAACATTCTAGAAGCTGGAAATAGAGTGGAAAATATAGGAATGGTCCCATCCCCTAACAACTTACATTCCTGTTAGTAAAACAAATAATTGAACAAGCAAATGTGAAACAAAAAACAATCCATGAGTGAAGCTAAAGGAACACATTACATCCAATAGAAAAAAAGCAGGTTTCCCTGAGAAACTAATAATTAACAAGAAGTCCAAAGGAGAGTAGCCAAGCAAAGAGAATGGATAACCTGTTCTAAGAGAAGGATATTGTGTATGTGAGTGTCCAAAGATGAGTGAGGTAGGGCATAAAAGGATTTCAGTGTGACCTAGCAGCGAGGATGGGGAGGGGAATGGTAACCAACCATGGAGTTCTTAATCAACCACAGATAGGAGTTTGGACTGCGTTTTAATGACAGGGGTAAATTTCTGTAGGCTTTTAAGGAAGAGATGACACTGTCACTTTAGTGTTCTGGAAGACCACTCAAGCTGCTTTTGGAAAATAGACTGGAGAGGGTGAGGCTGAAGGGAAAGAAAACCAATTAGAAAGACAGAGCTGTGTCCCAAGGAAGAGTTGGTGGTGGCTGTGAGAATAAAAAGAAGTAGATGGATTTTTAAAATATTTTGAAAGTAAATCAAACAGAATCTGATGATAACTCACATTTATATCTGATCTCAAGTTTCTGATTTAGAACACTGGGTAGATTATAGCACCCTTTCCTATTGAGAGAACACGCTGCTTGAAAGTCAGATTTAAAAGAAGATGAGTTCAGTTTTATACATAATAGTTTGAGGCACAAGACAACTATCCAAAGAGAGATATCCAGGAAAGTTCAGAAGAAGCTTCGCAACTTTACATGAAGAGTAGGAAGTCTTGAGCATATAGGTAGTTATTGTCAAGATCTCCTACGGAAAATCTGTAAACTGAGGAGATGATGGCACGAAGAACCCTGGGGAATAGGAACACTTAATGGCCCTGAAAGAGGAAAAGAAGCCAACGGAGAGAAGGAAGAGAGTGACCAAAGAGGCAGATGAAAACCTAAGACTGTATAAAGGAAAGAGAGAATGTAATAAATAGGGAGAGAGGTGAATTCAGGGGCCTCTCTTTGTTTTCAATTTAGAGAATATTTGAGCTCAGAGAGGGGAAGAGAGAGAAGTTGACAATGAATAAAACTGATCAGACTGTTATTTTTTAAATCCCCACAGAGAAGATAGGAAAGGATGGGACCCAAAGCCCAAAATAAAAAGATTGCCATGGCAAGGAAAATAGGTATGATTTTCTTTGCAATAGAAGTAAAAGAGGAAATGACAGATACCGGAACAAATGTAGATCTACAGATTACAGAAGTTTCTTTTTGATGGCCTTGGAGAGCAAAGGGGTTGCTTGCAGGGCCATACATCAGTGAAATTTGAATTTCTGAGAACAACAAATAATTTCTCATTGGGATTCACATATACTAAAAAAATACTCTTTGGGGGCACCTGGGTGGCTCAATCAGTTGAGCTTCCGACTTCGGCTCAGGTCATGATCTCACAGTCTGTGAGTTCGAACCCCGCGTCGGGCTCTGTGCTGACACCTCAGAGCCTGGAGCCTGCTTCAGATTCTGTGTCTCCCTCTCTCTCTGACCTTCCCCCGTTCATGCTCTGTCTCTCTCTGTCTCAAAAATAAATAAACGTTAAAAAAATAATAATAAAAAAAATTAAACATTAAAAAAAGTACTCTTTGTTTCTCTGAAATTCCAATTTAACTGGGTGTCTCGTGTAATTTTCCTAAGTCTGGCAGTGCTAAGCATAGCAAGGTAGAAAAAGCATTGTTGGAAGCTCTCTTGAGGGACAAAACTATGTGTTTATATGGCCACAGATGGCAGGAAGTGTAACTTACCTCTGCAGTACATCATTAAATGCAGACACAATCAAAGAAGGCAGTTGAACTTGGACCTAAGCAGTGACATCATGAAACCTCTAGATTTCACATTTAGCACAGCTTTACATACGTATCCCCAAGTATCTCCAAATAAATTTGAAATTTAAAAACTGAGACAAATATGCTTTACAAACAAGATTTTTAAAATAACATTTTATTTTAGTAAAATAACATTTCAGTTAGTAGTTTTGCTTTCCATATTTATTTAGAGAGGAAAAAAAAACCCATACTCCTTTTTACCTTACCCTTTCAGGTAATTATTATAGCATTGGGAAAACTCATAGACTCACGGATCATCTAGGTCACTTTCCAGTCTGATCTTTGAAGACCCTTAGAACATCAGCACACATTACAATCTCTGTCTTCCTTGGACACAAGAAGGCTTCCTGGGGCAGCCTCTTTCCTTTTAGAATCTCTAACTGTGAAAACACTCTTTCTCATGTTTAATCAGCCTATATCCTTGTATTTTCTACCTGTTGGTCCTAGATTTATATTCTTTGTGTAATAGATATTTAAATTTTGTTTATGTATTGTGTTACTTCTTTCTGTTACTTTTTTTGTACCACAATGAGACTGGCATTCTATTGTCTAGTCCATTCCATGAGTAAAAGATGAACTGTTCAGAGTTTTCAATATTTAGGTAAGAGAGGTCTCCTAAGTGACTTAATGGCAACCATTTATATCCAAGGGGTAACAGACTCTTCAGAAAGTTCATAAATGTATTCTCTTCCTTAGGCTTTGCCTTGTTTTGCTGAGTCTTATAAGAATTAATAATAATCTTTCTTCTGTTCACTTTAATAACAACTTAATTGGTAGGAAGTACAGAAATGAACACCATCAGTAACCTGTCACAGGTGAATTATTGGAATTACTCAATATAGAGTCATAGGGTCTCACTTTCAACTCTTGCTTTCTCTCTACTGGGAGGGATAAAACTTGGAAAACATAAAATGGCTCTCTCTTTATATATCCGATGGAAAAAATGAGAAAAATGGATGTGTATTGCAAATGTATGCATTGCTAGTGTGATAGTGTTGTAGAACTAATTTCTTTTTTTGAAATGAATAATTATGCTTATTATAGTCCTCAGCAAAACTTCAGACATAGACTATCTACTTTATTCTACAGATCTAAGGGTTCTCCAACAAATAAAATGTTAATTAGCACCACATTATAATGTTATGAATGTATAGTGCAATTTCAGTCTTTCAGCATTTATCCAAGTAACTTATATCTTGAATGAACAAAAGCAATGAACTAAGACATTGATATTTATACATATATACACACACATGAAATTTGTGAGAAAAAAAACATGAAAGACTTACAGAAATGGCATTTTATATCTTTTTCAAAATACATCTTTCAGATACATACTTTGTTCTTAGCAAGATTTTGTGTTTTTTGGGTATTTTTCCCAATTGTTCTCATTTTGGGAGACAGTCTTTCCAGGAGTGGAATGACAGTGTCACCAATAATACTGATTGTCTTGATTGGTAGATTATCACAAGCCAAGTAGATTGATTAATATTCTTCTAATTTGGCTAAGTAAATCACTCTGACTTTGGGAAATAGCATGTATTCTGTAGGCCAATTATTTAACAAGCTATGATTTTAGAAAAGAAAAAAGAAAAAAATGGACATTTCTCTACCTATAAAACCAAAAGTAAATTTGAATATTAAACAGGAATTTTCCAACCTCAGAAAACTTCAGGCAAAAGTAGATAGAAGTATGGTGGTCCTTCAGACATAGAAGTCAATATTCACATATTATAAAGCTGTTTAAACTATACTACATTTGTCTTTTCTTTGTTAATTTCTAAGTTGGTTAAATACTCAATTATATCAAAGTACAAAATGCTAAATAAGAAAAAATATCAATTAGGTGGGGTTTTTTTGTTTTTGTTTTTTGTTTTTTGGGTTTTTTTTTTTTTTTTTGAGACAGAGAGAGAAAACGTGAGCAGGGGAGGGGCAGAGAGAGAAAGAGAGAGAATCTTAAGCAGGCTCCAAGCCTGGTGCAGAGCTCAACACAGGGCTCCATCTCACGACTGTGAGAACATGACCTGAGCCAAATCAATAGATGCTTCACTGACTGAGCCAAACAGGTGCCCCTATCTACTTCCTAAATTAAGAACAATATGTGTTCAGGATTACAATTATTTTGAACTATGAGCTTTCTTTAATGGACTTATATTTGTTTGGCAAGGTGCAATTTCTTCCCTGCCGAAAGAAAGGAAAGAAAGAAAGAAAGAAAGAAAGAAAGAAAGAAAGAAAGAAGAAATAAAAGAGAGAGAAAAAAAGAAAAAGAGAGTGGGAGGGAGGGAGGGAGGGAGGGAGGAAGGAAGGAAGGAAGGAAGGAAGAAGGGAGGGAGAAAGGAAGGAAGAAATAAAAAGAAAAGAAAAAGGAAAAAAGCAGCACCTTCAGTCTTCTCTCACATATACAAATTCATTTTTAAACATATATTTGTGTGTGTATATATATATATATACACACACATATATATGCAAACAGAAAATGAACAGTGTAATGAACACTGTATAAAAAAACTGATGAATACTGGGTACAGTGTTTGTTGCTACCACCTCATGACTTATATGTGAGAATTTATTTATAGCATGAACATTTCCTCCATTTCTAATTACCATGTTTATGTTTTCATCTTCCTTACAACCATTGCAGGGTCGTTACACATTCATTTCAAATCTTCTGCAACCATCCTCAGACATAGGCAAATTTAAACACCAGTGTCTAATTGGGTTCAGAAATTAAAATTCCCCTGGCACAGCCTGGGTGAGTTGTCTTTGGTTCATAGCACTCTGACAGCCATAAACTCAGCCTGATGGTCTCCTTGCCTCTTCTGTCAGATATAAGGAGGCCTCCAGGAGTCTGTTTGTTCCCATTCACTCACTTCCAGGTTTATGCAGAACTAAAGATGTCATAATACAGGAGCTGCTGTATTTGGAAAGCTTCCTGAAGGTGGATTTTACTTTAGACATTATACTGCAAACTTTCTTCTTTCCTTCATGGTTCTCTAACAAGTGATCATGAAGCCTCTCCATTTTCTGCCTAACTTGTACCACTTTGCTCTCATTTGGCCCCTCTGAGCCTCACCTTAATAAATTCTGATGTCTTTATTTTAAAAGTATTTTGATCTGAGCTAGCTCACAACTCTCACAGGGTGTAACCAAATTAAAATGTTTGCCACTGTATAAGACAGTATCAATGGAGAAAACAAAGGCAGAATATAGGAAGAAAAATAAATAACTAGAGTGAAATAGAAGTCACATACAATGTCAGAATGTTCCATGAATGAGAGGAGTCTTGGTTTGAAAGCCTCAAAATTATACCAGTTCAAGCTAGAAAGAATGAGAAAGATCATTTCATCCAGTAGTTCTCAATCTAGGGTATGTGTTAGATTCACCTGGCAAGTTAAAAAAAAATGTTCCTGCCAGGACCCCATCCTGATCCCCCTGGAAGTGATGTCTCAACATGGGTACATTTTTAAAAGCAACTCAGATTACTTTAATGAAGCCAGGGCTGAGAATCACTGATTTTTTAAACCCAATATCAGGTGAACAAACTGATGCCCAGAAGATACATATATTGCAAGAACCATACTTTGGGCAGCAGGTTCACTTGGCAACACTTCTATAACCCAGAAACACTAAAAAGGAGCCTGGGGGTGAACAACTGGTACAGATTATTTCCCTTCAGCTCTTGAAACCATTTCGGATAGTGGTTCTTAAACTTGAGAAGTTTATTGGTGGAAATAGAAGATGCAGCTGCTTTTTACAATGTTCATCTTGGACCAGACCTCAAATTTCTCATCTAGTTGCAATTCACTTGCAAATGACACTGTAGAAAAAGCAAACAAACAACTAAATCCATGGCTCTCAAAATATAGTCCCTACACCACTAGCATCAGAATCACGTGGGAACTTGTTAAAATGCAAATTATTGGCTCCCAACCCAGACCTACTGAATCAGAAACTCTGGGAGTAAGTCCCAGCTATCTAGTTTAACTGGACCTCTATGTGATTCTGATACACACAAATTTTGAGATCCACCGAAGTAGCAACTGCAGATGAGAAAACAAATTGTAATACAGGTGTTCATGCTGCGATGGGTAAATATAGGGAGTTTTGGAGTATAAGGAAACGGAGCCTGCTGCAAGTATGTACATGAGAGACAGGAAAACACAGGGTAAATAAAGGGCACAGATATATGTTTGTATTTGATTATTCTGTTTTTCCTTTTTTTCAAGGACATGATACATGTTTGTATTTGATTATTTTCTTTTTCCTTTTTTCAATGACTTGACATATGTGTGTAGATATATGTGTGTGTGTGTGTATGTATATATACATATATGTGTGTGTATATACACATATATATACACACACATACACTCCAAAAGGATAAAATAGGAAATTGAGAAAATCAGGACACATGAAAATAAGGGTAGAATGATACTAAATCTACAAAAATGCATATATGGAGATATACTACAAACTTAAGTTTCATAGGCACAGTGGCCAAAGCAAAGAAACAGATTTCACGGAAAAGCACACCAAGTGTTCAGATGAAACACAGCTTTTGCTAGTAATGAAGAATGACTAAGCAAAATTTCTTTCATGAGTCCTTATAATGAGAACATTTCATATAGTGGATGGCATCCTCGGCTACCTGCATGTAATGAACATGTTCCACAGGGGTCCACTTTCTTTAACAATGAGGGTTGGTAGAGAACAGGGTTAAGGTCTTATCCTACTGCTAGAGAGCTATGTTAAGTGCTTAGAAGGATGGCTTCTCCAACTTCAAAACTCTAAGACACTCGGTATTTGTGGGAAAAGAAATGTCATAGAAGCAAATATCTGTATCCACTGGCATCCTGCACTTTTTTGTGATAAATAGCTCAAAATCAATTCTCTCTTATTTAACTGCTTAATTTCCCATGACATATAATGACTTGAACATTCTTGCAAGGATGATTTTTTAAATTATATCATGACTATTGACTTCATAAGAAATACAAAGATGTATCATAAAAGTCATGACTTACATATTTTTTATCATTTTGCATCATGTACTACATATAGTATGTCGTTAATGGGTAAGAGAAAAGTTCGGGGTAAAATTATGTGAAATTTGCTTAAGAACCTTAAGAAGAATAGAAAAAAAAAGTATATGCTTCTTCTTCCACATCACCTCCACCCACCTTCCCAAATACTGAGCTAATGTGACCAAGTACAACCATAGGTTGATGCCACCTACCCAGTTAAAAGAGCATTTGTGCCAATTTCTCACCTGATCTCACAACCATATTCTTCAACATCCCTTGGGAGACATCTTGGCCTAAATTCCACTCTATGCAAAAATAAGGCTCACAAATGTGCATAAGTTTTGTAGCTTCTTCATGCCTTTGCCAGTGGTAAGTTTGCATGCAGATTAATTTTCAATATATTTATCATAATGATATGATGAGTCATGTGAATGGACTTTTTTGGCTCCATGTGCAATGATTTCATTCCCCTACCTTTTGTCAAATGCCATTAAGGGATCAAGTGCGGAAATCAACAAACTTTGTGATTCACTAATATAATGTGAATATTCATTATGATATGAAATATACATACTTATGTTTATAACATATATATGTAATAGATATATAATCTACAACAGGTAAAGCTGTTACAGTTACATTCAAGTAAAATGTTATTTTATGAATCCAACTAAAGATATTATCAGTTTGTATTCACGATGTACTTCTTTCAAGAATAGCCACATTAAGATGGTATTTGAAAATTAAAATAAATTTGAAAACAAAAAGCAGCTTTCATTACAATGACAGTGAAGATGTTTTTAAATATCAAGCCCAGGACTTTACCTTCTTTCTTGCTGTGTGCATCAAAAAAAAAAAAAAAAAAAAAAAAAAAAAAAAAAAAAAAGATACAATCTCCATCAACATCAAGAAAGCATAGGAATGTTACTAGTTTCTTATTATCTATCAGCTATACATCATCAAAAACTAAAATAAACTGGGAATTAGTCATGACAGTGATACACTCTTTTATTTATCTCGCATACTTCAGGTTTTACTTCTGTACTTCCTTGTTTGCACTTACGTTTTTCACTTTTGTAGTTTGTGCATGAAAAAAGTTCTCATCTATCTTTCATCAAACTCCTTGTTGAAGTTATACATTTCACTTTTTTTATATAGTTTTTGTCTTCAAATAAAGACAGCTGCTTCAGAGACCTTTAAAAAGGCAAAGAAAATAAGGAAACGATATACAAAATGATTGCATCTGGCGTACATAATTAATGAAATTCATTATGATTATATTGAGTGTGGAGGAAAAATGATATCAATTTATCGGTTAGATTATGTCGTCGTGAAAAATGCTGTTGAAAAAGTTCAAAAGGTGATGAAATCACAGGAATACAAAATGAAATCACAGCCAGGCACCAAGAAAGACTCCATGGGCAGTGATGAGTATTGAGAACATAAGGGAAGGGAAACAAAACTAATATAAAAACAGGGAGGGGGACAAAACAGAAGAGACTCATAAATATGGAGAACAAATGGAGGCTTACTGGAGGGGTTGTGGGAGGGGGGATGGGCTAAAGGGGTAAGGGGCACTAAGGAATCTACTCCTGAAATCTTGTTGCACTATATGCTAATTTGGATGTAAATTTAAAAAAATAAAAAATAAAACAAGTTAAAAATAAAAAAAAAAGAGATGTCAAAAAAAAAAAAAAGAAAGTTGAAACATATCCACAAGTCCAGGCAGGTAAAAATGCTGATGATGGAGCTTGAGAGACCCCTTTCAGCTAGCAAACAACAGGGTAAATTGGTTTTAGCTTCTAAGGAACTGAAGCAGAATTCTATACAGAAATGGAATGTTTGAGTACACATACTTTTGTAGATCATAGATGTATACCATAGCTGCATGAAGTATCAAGTTTTATATACTTAGAATTCAGATAATATAAGATATCTGTGGTATTGGTATATACGTGTGGAGCGTAGATGAGGGACAAAGTATTCTGAACACTTTCTGTCCTTCAAATCAATATATATATTGGGTATAAACTGGAGACTTTCACTGATAAGGCTAGCACCTGCAAGTTTGTATTTCTGTTAAAATATAAATGACAGTGGGTGGAAATCCTTTGGTTACTACATAACCAAAATGTTATAAGGGCTGCACCTAGAGAGGGACACACCAAGAAACAGACTCTTAACTAAAGTGGAACAAACTGACCGTTACCAGAGGAGAGGTGGGTGGGGAGATGGATGAAAGAGGTAAAGTGCATTAAAAGTACACTTATCATGATGAACACTGAGTGATGTATAGAATTGTTGAATCATTACATTGCACACCCAAAACTAATATAACACTGTATGTTTACTATACTGGAATTAAAATTAAAAATCTTAAAAAGTGAAAAAAAATTAAAATAATGAGTTTTTAAGCTTTTTATGAGGAAAAAGAGTGGCTGCTTCTGAAGCTGAGCAGGAAGGGAACAGTAGAGCAATCCACATTTACTGATAATAAGACAAAACACTTTTCCAAATTGTTCAAATATATATTCATGAATTTGTCAAAGTACTAGAGAATGAGAAAAAGAAAGTGAAGTAGAAGTGGAGAATTATTCTTAAGCCCTTATATTTTTTTGTTTATTTTAATATTTCTTTTACTGATTATCACAGTAGTTCCAGTTATTGTAAAGAAAATTAAAAACAGAGAAAACTATTTTGATTTACACTTAATTACCTGGTGGGTCACCTGGGTGGCTCAGTCGGTTGAATGGCTCTTGATTTCGACTCAGGTCATGATCTCACAGTTGGGATCGAGCCCCACATCAGGCCCTGCGCTGACAGTGTGGAGCCTGCTTGGGATCCTGTCTCTCTGCCTATCTCTCTCAGTCCCTCCCCCCCTTTCTCTCTCTCTCTCTCTCTCTCTCGCTCTCTCTCTCTCTCTCTCAAAATAAATAAACATTTGAAAGAAAAATAAACTTAATTACCTAGCTAGATAATCACTACTTAGATTTTAATATATTTAGATATATTAAGATTTGATATATTCCCTTCTAATCTTTTATGCACATAATTTTTAATAGGATTATGCTATGTTTTCAGTTATTTCTCCAAATGACAATGTATAATGTTCACACACATACCTTTAAAAGAAACTTATTTTGGTATAAGTGGAAGCTCTGTTCTGTAAAGATTATGAATAAATAAAATTTATATGATTTTATTTTTTTAAGGCATTTTCATTTGGATCCACAAAAGTGTGTTTTCCACCCCAGAGAAACAAATGGTTGGGACAATGAAATGTATGAGAATAATTCTGGATATACTACATACTAGGAAAATTGAATTAGAGGGAGTAAGGAACCACATTATTAATTAGATATTTGTCATTCTACTGCTAGTTGGAAAAACATATTTTAAATGTAATTACTGTATGAACTAATTATCTGTTATTCTGCTATTTGGCAAAAATATCTTTCAGATATGATTTTTCATTGAAATATCTCAAATCCAAGATAGTAGAATCTATGAGAAAGTGTGAAACTGCTTCCTTCTGTTTTTCAGAATGACTGTCCCATACAATGTAATGAAGTTAAAAATTAGCTCACAAACATGATGGTTTTTAAGTGGTACCTGTGGTGACAAATGCTCAGAGGCCCTGTAGATTAAGCATCTGTCCTGAGAAGCTTTCATTAAAACCCTAAAGTCAGTCTGTCCTTCACTCCCATTGTCCCACAGCCCACCCCACCTCCTTTACCCAGATTGGTACCTCCTTTACCAACTTGTACAGTATCTAGTGTTCTCTTTTCCATTCTCACAACTATTACTGTAGCTCTTCTTACTACTATTGATTTTGACTCTTATAATATTCCCTTCTTTTTCTTTCAGATCTCTGAGGTAACACAGATTAAGCTTCCTAATGATACTAGTTTCTTACTCAAAATTTTTAGTATGTTCCCACTCCTACTGAAGACACTTAAGCGTTTTGTGTGTGTGTGTGTGTGTGTGTGTGTGTGTGTGTGTGTGTGTGTGCAGGTGTTGGCAATGGATGAAGGAAATGTATTTGAGGCTCTCCATAATCTTATTTTATTTTTCAGCATGACATCCCACTACAGACTTATCCAACATTTCATGTTGCTGTCAAACTTGTCCACATTTTTTACCTGATTAGCGGGTCAATTCTACTTCAAAACATTCACTGAAAATATCTGCTATATACGGAGTATCCCGCCAACTGCCATGTTTATCTGCCAAAATTCCACCCAAGCTCCAATTCCAGTTCATATACTATGTCTTCCATTGGACTTTGACCACTCTCCCCAACTCGCAATCTGTACATTGTCTTTCCCTCCTTTGCATACAACAGCACTTGAGATGGCACACAGCACATTGTAACTTGGATTCTAGCTAGTTGTGCCATTTCCCAGTGTATAAACTATCAAAGAATAAGGTCCTTGAAGGGCAAAGACTGAGACTTACTCTGTGTGTTTATCACAGTACCTTATATAACCTCACACATAGTGCATATACAACAAACTGTTGAGCTAATGATTAATAAATGAAGGAATTAATGGATAACTGTGAATAAAGACTGATTCATTCATTGCATTCAAAGTAGCTGGACCTGCTATAAAACATCAGTATTTTGCCAAGACGCTTAGTTGCCTGTTTAGAAGACTTCATATGCAGAAGCATATTTCTAATTCATTCGATGCATTCTTGGTTATCTGTAAATAAATTACCTGCTCTGTAAATTATCCATGGCAACTTGAGACTTCCTTTGATGTAATGCTCTACCAGATAAGATTACTGAGTGGACAAAACAATGGAAGGAAGTTATGGTTGAGAATGAGGTTATGAGTATTCAGACACTTAGCAATCACAGAGAAAGTGCTATCACAAAATGAATTTGTTTGGGAGTGTTGTTTGTTTTTTTTTTAAAAATCACTTTGAATTAAGAATCTCTGCCAGATGCAGAAAATAAAAAGACTAAAAAGTTATAATGATAATTTTTCTGGTAGTTCTGTTACTATGTATGTACAAAAGCCCTACTATGTATCTGAGCAAATGTTATTTCTTTGGTTACATCTACACAAAAGGCAAATAAGTATGTGTCCTTTTGTTTTTCCTGTCACATCAATGCATGCAGCTGATAAGTTTAAGAATATCTGCTTAGGAGTATCTCTAGTTTAATTTTATCAGTCTTACAAACAAACCCAAAAAAGATCTCAAAACTGACTTATAAAGTGAATGTTTGTGCCATGTGTGAGAATGTAGAGAAACTCAGTATATCAGTATGCTCATTCAACATTTATTACCTATTTACTCATCTGTATGTCACCAAAATTATAAGGTAGGGTCTGAAAAGATGCATACTAGTGGGGAAAATCACCTCCTTTATCCAGGAGTAGATTGTACTCAGCTCAACAAGAGAGTAAGGATAGGGCAACAAAGTAATAGTTAACAGAGGAGGGATTATTCCAAAGGGTACTATCCATCCTCAGGTCTCTCCTGACTTGGAGGGTTTGGACAGTTTGAGTTGATCTTAAAACTACTGAGAAACTCTATTCTGTTGTTGGGTACACTTGGGACTCTTGGGACCATACATGCCTGTACATGGCAGAAAAATCTAGTGTGCTCCAAGAACCCATGCAAACTTCCCAGAAAGTCCTCAAAGAGGACCTAGCCCACGATGAGACTAAATCACTAGACTGTACATGATAGAGGAGTCCCTATGAGAATCCTTGAACCCAGTCAAGAGTTTAAACTCAGTATCAACAAGATCAAACCATCACCAGAGGTGATGACAGCTACAGGAAGAGCAATTCGAATAGAATCTTCCCAACCCATTGCAGCTCATACAACCAAAATACCTATAAATTCAAATAAGAACTGGCCTCCTGCTACAATTATTGGCACAGCAAGGTGATCATTATCTTCTCGCTGTTTTCCATCAGTGTGATCGATACCTGGTGAGAAGAAAATGTGGCTGATTAGTTGCAACTTTGTATCAGCTCTGGGATCAAGTTAGGAACCAGGGACATTGCTATGTCACTACTCAGACTACAGCTCTGCAGATGGTCTGAGGTTTTGAACAAGTCAGTGATGACAAATTAGGGCGTGAAATTAAACTCAGGAAGTCATGCTAAGTACCAAGTGTTTCTGAGTTGAAAATATCCCTTTCAGAAAACGAAACACTTGAAAAAAATCATTTTTGTGTGAAGAACTGTCACTTATCTGCAGATTGTCTAATAGATTCAGAATGACCAATCTTATGATTACAAAAATTGTATTAGCTCTCTGTAGAATATTTTTATTCTTCTGTCATAATTATATTTTTAATTCGAGTTTTCAAGATTTTTTAAAAAAAATTTTAATGTTTATTTATTTTTGAGAGAGACAGAACGTGAGCAGGGGAGGGGCAGAAAGAGAGGGAAACACAGAATCTGAAGCAGGCTTCAGGCTCTGAGCTGTCAGCACAGAGCCCTATGCAGGGCTCAAACCCATGAACGGTGAGATCATGACCTGAACCGAGGTCGGATGCTTAACCGACTGAACCACCCAGGCGCCCCCGAGTTATCAAGATTTTTTAATCTCAGGCTGAATGGTAACTTAAAATATTTCATCTCTGTAAAGAAAATGTTAGATATCTGATTTATAAGGTTTTTCTTAATTCTAAAAATGTATGCTGATTCCATATCAATAAGAGTTGGTGGAAACAGATGTTAGTAAGAATAATATTAAATAGTGCCCGTCTTCGCTGCTTATTAAGTAAGAGTTACTTCTCCTTTCTACTAAAGATCGGTTTGCTTGACTTCCTCTGATACTCAGATAGGATACAAAATTGGTTCATCTCAGTTTAGTTCCTCAAATGCAAATTAAAGAGTGCATGGTATATGTAAGGATAATACATTTCTCACTTTCATTATAAGTGATTTTCCCAAAACACAAACAAAACACTGGTAGTTGGTAACGAGTTCTGAGAATTGCTAAATCATCTCACTAAGCTATCTCTTTTGGTCTCTGCTCTATGCATGGGTTTTTTTGTTTGTTTGTTTTCTTTCATTTATTTGTTTTTTTCTGCTCTGTACATGTTTAAATAATCGCTTAAAGTAGAGTGTTCCCAATCCATTTCTGGTCTAGTAATTAACCATTTTTACCCTGACTTTTTAACACTGCCTTCACTTAAATTACTCAGTATTATGCTATTCTTTCTGTACAAAGAAAATCCTACCCCCAAAAATGAATAAACAGGAATTTATGTAGCCCATAATATCAGAACTTGCATAGATGAGATAATTAACAAACACCAAGGATCATATCTGTGTAGTGTGGAATTTAAGGGCAATGAAACCCCAGGAAATGGAAGGAGCATTGTAGGGAAAGAAGATCTAGAGGCTGTTTCATTAAGGGTGTGAGTGTTAGAACAGCTGCAATTTAGATGAGGTATTATCAATAGAGGGAGGGTATCACAGGTATGAGATCATATTTGAGGATTTTTCCAGAGGCAGATATTCCCAGAATGCAATAACCATCTCAGTATTGATTGAAAAAATACTATTTAACCTTTATTTATCCCTGAATTTTATCCTTGTAAACAGTCCTATAAAGTATGGACCCTGCTGTTTTCCTATTTTATGGATTAGGAACTTGAAAATATAAGAAATTAAGTAATATAACAGACATACAGAGGCAGAACCATGATTCTAACGCTGATTGTACTTTTAACAACTACACCAGAGTTTTCCAACATATTTTATATTTTGACACATGTAGAGCATGATAACACTTCTGAAGCAACGAGGGTTAAGGGAGAATACACTCAGTATCCTTTACCTAACCTCCAGGCTGATAGGAATCAAGATCTTGGCACAGTAGGAACTTATTTGTGGCAAAACCCACAGTTTATCAGCTGGTAAATTTGTACCATGCTACCATGCCTGTATATTGGGATTTAGTGGGAAATACAGAAGGATAGGTAAGATAAATATAAATTACAGAAGGTCATATAAAAAGCAGGTGAAGTAATTTGGATTTTATTTGATGATGGTAGAGTTCTTGAAGAGTGACAGTATTTAAAATCGGAATAACTATGTTTTGAGAATGGTTTGAAAAGAGCAAAGACTTAAAGACAGTTCATGTACCTGTTGACAATTCAAAACTACTAGGGAGATAGCAGTAAGGATGAAAAGAAGGAAGATATGGAAAACACTGAGGGAGAAAAATATTGGCAAGTTGATGACAATTTGAATATAGAGTCTAAAGTATATGGGAGGTTCCAGGATAAAGGCAAGCTGAGAGCAAGATACTTAAGGAATGGCATCTTTGGGAAGAAAAGCTAGTTTAAGACATGGTGAGATATAGGAAGCATCAAGTGTCTTATTGAGGATACCACATTAATGAAGTTAGAGAACTAGCTGAAGTTTCTGGCTATTGGAGAGGCAGAGATTGGATCTATATCCAATAGATGTTTTAAAACCACAAGTCTAGGAGTAATGCTAGAAGATGAAGTACAAAACTCCCAGGACAAACAAAGGAGAAATGCTAACCAAGGAGGGAGGGAGTGGAAATCAGTCTGTGGAAAAGAAAAAATAACATAATTGCAACATTAGAAAAGAAATATGAGTTCATGTTGTTTAATTGCCCTTGCATGAGCTCCTTTGACACAATGCCTGCCATATAAATACCCTGCTTATATTTGAGTATTTTCTTTTTTTTTCTTTTTATTTATTTTTAATTTTTTAATGTTTATTTATTTTTGAGAGAGAGAGAGAGAGCACGAGCAGGGGAAGCACAGAGAGAGAAGGAGACACAGAATCTGAAGCAGGATCCAGGCTCTGATCTATGAGCACAGAGCCCAACATGGGGCTCGAACCTGCAAACCATGAGATCATGACCTGAGCCAAAGTCGGATGCTTAACTAACTGAGCCACCCAGGCGCCCCGAGTACTTTCTTTTTTTTAATGTTTTTAAATTTATTTTTGATAGAGAGTACGAGCAGGGGAGGGGCGGGGAGGGAGACAGGGAATCCCAAGCAGGCTCCACACCATCAGCACAGAGCCTGATCCAGGGCTGGAACCTACAAACCATGACATCATGACCTGAGCTGAAAGCTGAAATCAAGACTCAAATGCTTAACCAACTGAGCCACCCAGGCACCCCTATATTTACATACTTTCAATGATGGGAAATTTGCATTCTCCTGGGAGGAGTTCATTATGTCTAAGCTCTAGGGTTGTGTGTGTGTGTGTGTGTGTGTGTGTGTGTGTATAGTTCATGGAAATTTGTTTCCTTTAACTTCTAATACACTCTTTTTTTATAATTTTTTATAGTTTATTTATTTATTTTGAGAGATAGAGCAGGGAATGGGCAAAGAGAGAATCTGAAGCAGACTCTGCACTGCCTGTGCAGAGCCCAACGTGGGGCTCGAACTCACAAACAATGAAATAATGACCTGAGCTGAAATCGAGAGTCGGACACTTACCTGACTGAGCCACTCAGGTGCCCCTGTTTCCTCTAACTTCTGTTCATTAGCTGCAGTTGTGGGACAAAATAAGACCAGCTGCCATTTCACAAAATATCTTTTCACATATCTACAGTTGTCAGGTAATTTCCCCTTCTTGCTTTTTTTCCTCCCTCCAAAATGTTAAATATGGGAATGAATAGTTCTCTGTATGTGTCCCAAAACTATCGCACTCATATTTAGCTTGTTTTTATAGTTGACATATAACTACATTAGTTTCAGGCGTAAACAATGATTTGGTATTTGTATATACTGTGAAATTATCACAGTAAGTCTAGCTGACATCTACACTCATACTTTAAAAGGTGCCCCTTCGACTTAAATTTTTTTAATGTTTATTTATTTATTTTCAGAGAGAGAGAAAGAGAACACAAGCAAGGGAGGGTCAGAGAGAGAGGAGAGAGAGAATCCCAAGCAGATTCTGTGCCATTAGTGCAGAGCCTAACACAAGGCTCGATCTCCCAAACCATGATATCATGACCTGAGCCGAAATCAAGAGCAGGATGCTTAAAAGACTGAACCACCCAGATGCCCCTGACTACAATTTTGGCTTTGTGGAAAAGACTTAGCCATGAATTTAGATATATTGAATTCTAGATTATTTTCCTGTCATTTCTTACTGTGATATCTCACCTACAAAGTCATATCATGGTATCATCTCACCTATCATTTCTCACCTTCCTAGGCTCCAGAATCCTAACATCTTTGGTCTGTTCCTCATAAGAAATCACTCGGGGCGCCTGGGTGGCGCAGTCGGTTAAGCGTCCGACTTCAGCCAGGTCACGATCTCGCGCTCCGTGAGTTCGAGCCCCGCGTCAGGCTCTGGGCTGATGGCTCGGAGCCTGGAGCCTGTTTCCGATTCTGTGTCTCCCTCTCTCTCTGCCCCTCCCCCGTTCATGCTCTGTCTCTCTCTGTCCCAAAAATAAATAAAAAAACATTGAAAAAAGAAATCACTATTTGATCTCTACGGTCATCTTATATGCCCTTCTAATTCCAATTTTCCCAAGTTTAAGGCTAGTAGCCGCAGAAGCCAAAAAGGGGAAAGTTACAAAAAGGAGGGGTTAGCCAACAACAACAAAAAGAAAACCAGGAAAAATAAATAATTAGAAAAGGTTTTCAGACCTGACTGTATGGAGGGTATTGGTAGCTTACCAGAAAACCAATCTCAGTAGTAAGATAGATCTCCCTTTCTTACACTACAGATCTTTGAGACGAAGAATGACAGAGTCCTACAAATTGAAATGCAGACATGAAAAATTGAGTTGCTTTTATAAAAACATGCAATCCATTGCATTTATTACCTAGGAGCAATTTTTGTTGATTTTACTGATCACATATATATTGGCAATAATATCTTACTTGGGGATGGTGTTTACGTTTTGTATCATATTCTCATATATCTTATTTGAGCCTTATAATAGCGATGTAGGATTTCAAAGATGAGAACACTAACCGTCTGAAAACTTGTCTGAGACCACCCAATATACAGATCTAAATACACTGCTTTGCCTACCTTTCCTTGAGACATGTCTGTGACTTGGCTGATGTAAGGATTCAAATGTGGCAGAAGCTAACTCACCTGTATGGAATCGGAATTCATGAACTTGGTCTTACAAGGATTGACTCTACCCAACTTACCGAACTAGCTGTCAAAAACACATAGCGCCATCAGGGCACCTGGGTGGCTCACCAAGAGCATCCAAGTCTTGGTTTTAGCTCAGGTCATGATCTCACAGTGGGATCGAGCCCCAAATCAGACTCTGTGCAGACAGTGCAGAGCCTGCTTGGGATTCTCTGTCTCCTTCTCTGCCCCTCCCCTGATTTGCAGTTCAGCTCTCGCTCTCTCTCTCTCTCTCTCTCACAAAGTAAATAAATACACTTAAAAACAACAATTAGTCCCGGTACAGTGAAAGCAATGATATAGGTAAACAAAATTAGTAGTAGTACCAGTAGGATCCGAATATCCCATGATAAAATTAACAAATACTTGGTTGCCTACAACATGCCAAGTACTGCGCCTTTTTATCTCCTTTAATCCTCAGGACACCTTAAGAGGTATTTTTTGCCTCATTTACACATGAGTAAACTATGTAAACTGAGAACCTCTCCAGTTTACTGGAGCAGAGAGCAAGCATGTGAATCAGGATTTGGTTTGCTTGTGAATCCCAAACACCAAATAACTTCTTTTTTTTTAATTTTTCTGTGATGGTGGGAATAAAAAGCAGCACAAAAAGGTTATTAATTCATCCTTGAAGGATATGAATATGCTATATGTAGACAGTTTTTGTCCCATTTCCTCCCACTTTCAACATCAATTCTTCAGTATCATAACTTCCAGTCTCTCAAACCCATCCTTTCCCCATGATACATGAACCACGAGATGTCTTCACTCTCCTCCCAGCTCAGAGTCTAGACCTTATGACCAACTGTTTTCACACTGTGTTCCCTGATGCGTTAGAATCCTTCACTCCTTTGTCCTTCCCATTTCTGACTTCCTGATCTCAAGATCATGCGTTAGATTGTGCTATAGTTGCTCTCTGACTGCTGAATGCTGCTGCCTCCAGTCAGTGTTAAGGATGTCCACTGTAAATTTGTGCTGTCTAATCTTACCAGGGACCTCACGGCTGCTCCCCGGTTCTAATAGTCATGCTTGAACAATTTCCCATCACTTTCTCCAAGTGGCTTTTTCTAATTACTTACAGCCTCTCTAATACCTTAACCCCATGCCTTCCTGCCTTCTGTTGAACATACGCATTGTCTGCTATGTCAGGAAAGATAAGAAGACCCCTCCCCAGACCCAGCTACTGCAACCCCTCTGCCTCCACCATTTTCACTTAGCATTTTCCCTCTACCTCTTGCTCACAGGGAAAGCGTGTGTTTACCTCCTGTGTATTTTTTCCCCATACTTTGTTGACTTCTCAAGAAATCTTCATTTAACAATGAGGTGTTCCCTTGCCTATTTTTTTAAACTTTCACCTATCTATGGCACCTTCAGTTCTGCTTGTGAACAAGTCCAGGTTTTCCCTGTTAAAAATGAAATGAAATGAAAATTAAAAATTAAATTTTCTCTAGTCTGCTATTCTTTCACTGCTATGCTGTATTTCTCGAAAAGAGAGAGAAATTATATCTGTTCACTTGTTTACTTGAGCACTAACTTCTCATCCACTGCTTAATACATTTCAGTATGACTTCCACCTACATGTATTCTAATCATTTTTAGCTTAGTAGAGTGAATTCTAAGAATGAATGCCAAAGTCTGAAGCATGATAATTAGTTTTGAGTAAAGATTAACATCCAAATTAAGTAATTACAAACATAGCTGTACCTGTAATGACTGTGCTCAAAGATTATTTAGTTGGGGAGGGGTATGGCACGGTGGAGGAGGTGGGGGGCCTTCTGTGCCTGGAGGGATGGTGGGTGCCGGCCGAGCCCCAGGCAGCCCCCTGTCCTTCCCGAGCCAGACCCCCGTTCTGTGACTTCCAGGGTAACCTGAGGCCCGTGCCAGGCAGAACCTCCATTTCCAGGCTGGGTAACGGTCAGGAGTGCTTGAGCCGAACTGAATGTTGACAGTTTTCAGGCATTTCTACCACAATATTGGAATTGAACACACTGGCCAAATAAAATTGAAATTTTACAAAAAAAAAAAAAAATGTAGGCAGGGAAGTGAGGAGGTAGATCAGAAAGATTTGCCAAAAGAAAAGGGGCGTGGGGAATAGCATGGAATATGGGAAGAGAAGGTTAAGAGGCTGTCTCAAAATAATAGGGATGATTGCCTTTAGGAGTTACATATTGTAAATGGTCTCTGTTACCACAGCCGGCATAGAATGCAAGTAAGGCCCCCTGCATCTCTACACATTCTGCAGACTGAGGGGCTCCAGTTTCCTCCCCAGAGTCACAACATTGTTTCAGATTCTTTTTTTTTTAACGTTTATTTATTTTTGAGACAGAGAGAGACAGAGCATGAACGGGGGAAGGTCAGAGAGAGAGGGAGACACAGAATCTGAAACAGGCTCCAGACTCTGAGCACTCAGCACAGAACCCGACACGGGGCTCGAACTCACAGACCGCGAGATCATGACCTGAGCCGAAGTCGGACGCTTAACCGACTGAGCCGCCCAGGCGCCCGTTTCAGATTCTTAATACCTAGGTGATTGTAATAGTTGCTCAAATGGGTACCTGCCTCCAGGTTCTTTTCTCTCCTTGGTAATTCACCCCACATGCTGATGCTATTGTCTGATTTTCTTTGCGTATAGCAAGAACTAAAGAAAATGTGAATGAATGAATGAATGAATGAATGAAAAAAATCCCCAAATTACATGATCAATATGATCTTCATGAAGATTTTTTTCAGTGATAAATTATTTTTTAAAAAAAAGAACTTATGTAGAAAAAAATACTATTCTACCAGAGCCAAGAAGCCTTGGCAAGAGAGGGGGTTGGGAGCAGTGGAGGTCATTTTAAGATATGTGAAACCAAAACAAAACAAAACAAAACAAAAACCTGCTTTTCTTAAAACTTAAACATTAAGGAAAGGACTAAGCATGCGCGTACACACACACACACACACACACACACACACACACACACAATTTCCAGAATTTCATTTGCTAAATACTATTTGGTGGTCTGCTTTTCACAGAAAGCTAGAAGTTATATGGAAGTAGAAGTTTATTCAAGTCATAAATGGTAAAAATCTCAACATATACCGATTAGACTGTAAGCAGCCAGTTAAAAAATTACAGTGCAAATAAAATTTGTGAATTCAGCTTATTCTTGTCACTAGGTGACAGACACCTATGTCAATCACCAATAATTTTATAGAATCACTCAGTTCCCAAGCTTTTATTTCCCATAAGATAAAAATGCATTGAAATTATGAATATTTTACAATGCAATTTTATTATTAAAATCATTTTCTCTGCCCAATTATTCTGTTGGAAAAAATCATGTCTATGTTTTATTACCATGCTTTCATTTATAATTTAGCAGTTGTGGTTAGTGTAAAATATGTCAGTTTAAGATTTAATTCTTTTCATAATGGCATAATATTATTTTTTATTTCTAGTAGATATTTGAAGTTGGTATTTAGTTCTTAAGTTCGTTTTCAACAATCTATCTCAACATGATTTGAAAAAGGGTCTTGGGGTTCAACTTGGGTTGGGATAATTTAGCAAAGGTGCAAAACGCTAAAATCATGTAAAAATAAGTCTCGTGAAATACTAATGAAAACAAAATAAGCTTTTGATTTTCCCTGTGAGAGATAACCTTAATCTTATGAAGAAATGAAATTACTGGTGATGCTTCAGGTAACAGTTTCTGCAAAAGATTTTAGAAAGGAATATGTAAGACATAGGAAGTTGAACTACAATCAGTGAACTGTTCAGGTCAGGTTGAACTGAGTAATCAACAAGGTCTTTGTTTAAATCTTCTTATGAATAAATTACTTTTTTCACATCAGTAAAAAAAAAAAATCAGACCTCAGAATCATCCTGGCAGCTGTGCAGCAGTTGACGTGGTCTTTTTTTTAGTAAAGAATTATCAGATGGCATTAATTGCAAATTTTTCTTTTTCAAATGAGAGATTTTGCCGCTCTCCCTGCAGACTGTTCATGGATCAGCAGGCTTCAATGCCAGGCCAGGAGAGACTTTTGTTTTTATTGTCTGCTTCTCTAACCTTTACTTCAACTTTTGTTACTTGCAGTTGTTGGCGTAATATATTTTGTAAACTTCGTTTTATTATTGTTGGTAATATTCAGGTATTGTCTTTAACTCAGAATCACCATATTTAAGGCAAGGGTAAGCAAATGTTTCCTGTAAAAAGGCAAGTAGTAAATATGTTAGTCTTTGTGGCCATATGGTCATTGCAGCAACTCCGAATTCTATAGTTATAGTACAAACACAGCTCTAAACAGTACATAAACAAATGTTTGTGGGTGTGTTTCAGTAAAACTTTATCTACAAAAACATGTGGCAGTAAGAATTGGGCCATAGTTTGCTGACCCCTAACCTAAAGGAGTATCTTTGTGTGGATGCAGAGAGATGAGAGGTTCAAGGACATAAGAAATATCAATCTCTCATGCTATATAATTCATTAGGTTTCAGTGGCTCCAAAAATAAATATTGCAAGCAAATGAAGTGCTATCGAAATCCAGATTTGCTTTCACTGTTTGCTCTTATAAGTTATAGTTTGTTAATGAAATAATCTTACTCAACAAACATCTACTGAGCACCTATCATGAGATTAATACTCTATTGACAAGTGTGATACAAAGTATACACTTTTATATTAAAGAATAGACTCTCAGTAATTTTTAATTTTTCCCCAGCACATCAGACTCTTATATATGCTGCTACTTCCAACACTACTACTTTCTACCTCAGTTCAGGAGAACGAGGACTCTGACTTTGAACTTCCCTAGGCTCTCATCTCATCACTCCCACCCTAAGGACTTCAGAAGTCAGTGTTCCTTTTTTATTATATTATTTTTACTTAAGAAAAAGAGATTCAAGGAGTTCCTGGATGGCTCAGTTGGTTAAGCACCCAACTCTTGATCTCAGCCTCAGGTCTTGATCTCAGGGTTGTGAGTTCAAACTCCACACTGGGCATGAAGCCTACTTAAAAAAAGAAAAAAAAAAGAAAAGAAGAGAAAAAGAGATTCAAAACTCTACTGTACTGTGTCATACTTCTTTATTTTGAGCTTAGGGAAGGGCTTGGTTTCAATTCCTGTATCTTACTGCAGTAACAATTAGAGCAACCATTTCATTTCCCCTGGGAGACAGCTGAGATTGATAAATACGTTTTAAAAATCCATTCTTTAAAACTTATGCTTCTGGAGAATAGGACATATAGATCTAAAAGGAAAGAGCAGAAATTCAAACATTCTTCAAGCCTGCCGCTGTGACTCAGCTCAAAAAAGTAACTCTACAGATTTTTTTTGGAAATGCGCCATTCATATTTTTAAAAGATTTCAAAAAATACTTCTAATCAAATTTATTAACAACTTCTAAATCACAAGCATTAGTGAAGTACTGAGATTTGAATTACAATCTTGAGGTATGAAAAGCTTATCCCATCTAATGTGGAAATAAACTTCTTTTAATTTGTAGATGAACATAATGAAGATTTCATAGACTGTGAGTCTATGACATTCAAGTTCATAAGAATTCAGTAAACCAGTTGAATTCTGAATTCCTTGGAAGATGTAGTAATTAACATTTTAAAGCAATAGAATTCACTGTTTTTGAACTTTATGCGACCAGCAATCTTTGTGACTGTTAAACAATGGTGATTATTGACAGTTTAGGTCATTAATTGGGACCAAATATATGTGCATCTTCCTGGGAAAATCTTTGTAATATTTCCAACCTGAACTTTCAATACTCACTTTATTCTTTGGTAACATGTTAAAATTTTTCAGAATTCTTCCACATAGATACTAAATTATATATCATGCTTCTATAAAGCTGTCACCAAAATAAAACAGCAAAATTATCAGGTTAAAACATTCCTTACAATGCTTGTATATATGAAATCAAGCTGATGCTCACAGACACTGACGTATTAAATAGATTAAGCTGAGGATATGCCTCAATAGTTGTGCCGTTAAAACTGGCATTAGTATCGGAATGATATGATAGTGCATTTTTGAGTTACTAGTATCTAATGCTTAACAATATGAGCATGAGTAGTAAGTGAAAGGAAATTAATATTGGGCATAGATTCCATTCTAGCATCAAGTTGGAGTCAAATGTCCATGCTTTCTAATTCTTAGGTTGCAGTTTCTAATACAGTCTCGTATGAGTGAGGGAAGTAATCCACTGGGGAGCAGTGTCCTCTGGGAGAGCTCATCCTGACTGCCTTGTCCTTCCCCAGGATCTGTCACTGTGAAGGGGATGAAGAGAGCCCCCTCATCACACCCTGTCGTTGCACCGGCACCCTGCGCTTTGTCCACCAGTCCTGCCTCCACCAGTGGATCAAGAGCTCAGACACGCGCTGCTGTGAGCTCTGCAAGTATGATTTCATCATGGAGACTAAGCTCAAACCCCTCCGGAAGGTATGGTATTGGCAGGAGTTGGTTTGAAAGAGAGCACTTGCAAGCAGGCATGTTTTAAGAATCCATTTCTTTCCCCAATAGAATTTGGTAATATGCTAATAACCACGTAGATACATGTCTTGTGTTGGGCTCAGTATGTAAAACATCCAAGTGTTTGCAAATAATCCTTTATCTCCGTTTTATGTACTGGGCCTCTGATTTTATGTCAATTCCTCCAAATTAAAAAAAAAAAAAGCATGTGTATGTGTGTACGATGTATGTGTTTCTGTGTGTATATACATATATACACACACATACACAACAAATATACTAGTAATTCGGAGAATTGAACGGATGGAAACTGTGAGTACATGGTACTTACTGAGGTCAATTCTCTGGAAGGTTAGGATAATAGCTTACATTAAATAATACGAACTTATCTAATTTCTTGATAATCAGGCCTTAGGTAATAGAAGAGAATGTTTTCTTCCATAAGATGTGAACTCTTTCTTTGGCCTTTATTTGGGGATTTTATTTAGTTCATGTATAATTACAGTAGATAGAAAAAGTATTCTTTTCTATATTGTGCATCAAGCTGTAAGGGAGATGTAAGTATATTTTTATCTATAAAATGTAGATAATCTTAAATACAATATATAAAATAGATAATCTATAAAATAGATAATCTATAAAATATAGATAATAACTTAATCTTCAAATTCCTCATTTACATTTCTCTAAAGAAGGAAGGTAAGAATACAAGTCAAATATAATTAGCATCTCATTCAAAGCTAGCAAAGGACAACTTGGGAAGGACACAAATGAAGACCATGAACTTTATGTAATTCATGCCTTATAGTTGTGGCCCTGGATTTTAGCATGTAACTTCTCTTTTTACCTAACTTCAGCCTTACATATATGGATGTCTCAATTTCCAAAGGAGAGTCTAGAGACTGCAATTTAAATAATGAATGTGCCTAGAGCTGCTTTTTCATTTAAATTAAATGCAAAACAAAAGTGGATGAAAAGAACATTGCTTAGAAGTAAACATGAGGAGGGGCACCTGGGTGGCTCAGTTGGTTGAGCCTCCGACTTCACCTCAGGTCATGATCTTACGGTTCATGAGTTCAAGCCCCACGTTGGGCTCTGTGCTGACAGCTTAGAGCCTGGAGCCTGTTTCAGATTCTGTGTCTCCCTCTCTCTCTGCTTCGCCCCTGCTCATGTTCTGTCTCTCTGAAAAATAAACATTAAAAAAAAGAAAGAAAGAAACATGAGGAGGTCCAGGATGAGGAGGGATGTAAAGCAAAAAAAGAGTATTCCAATAGGAATCTGATTGGTTCCTGCCCATTGCAATTCTTCATTAATTCTGTAAATCCTGGAAAGGGAAAATAGCATTTCTTGCCTTTGCACAATTTTGATTTTTAAAGTCTCCAAATGGTTTATAGATGTCAAAACTGATGTTCAAAATGCCTTTGGGCTATGCAGTGTCTTTTTTAATGTATGGGGTAACTTGGGTGACAAAAGGTGGCACTCTGTTCCTCCAGGTCCCAGAGCAATCAATGCCAGAAATAGAAATAGACCCTTACTCTTTGTCCTTTGCCTCATCCATTGAACAGATGCTGTGTGATGTCTGGAGTAGCTAAATAACACATTGTGCTCTGTGATTCTGTAAATTTCTCTTCATACCCCTCAGGGAACTACAAATTGTTTCATAGCATCTGTAGATTTCTCCATGGGTTTCTTTTTTCAACTTGCATCCATATAAAATTTTCATTTCAACTTTGTCAAGTGTAATATTTCATTTCAAGAGCAACAATCTAGGATAAAAAAAATTCAGATTTTCCCTTCTCCATACTATCTATCCCTCCCCTATTTTTGTGTAATAAACATTACACGATGCTGTATGGAACTTGAAAAGTCTTCTGCCTTCAGATTTTGTGGAATCATCCCTTATATACAACTTTGATCCTTTCTTAGTATACCATTCCCAATAATTTACAACCTTATCACGAAATCCCTTTCTTCTCAACTAAACTATTTATAAACCAGAGAATGGCAGTGAATACATCTGTCTTTTTTAATCTTCTTAATAATGAATATGTGTAGCAACCTAGTGGGCACCTACTAGCTGTCAATTCATGAAATACCCTACTTTCTTTTTAAAAACATTTCCTTTGTCATAAATATTAATGAAGGACAGCATCTCAACATCCGCCAGTTTTAATAGCATGTGTATATGTATAGAGGATGTTAGAATCTAATCCAGAAGTTGCTTCCTGACAGCCCACAGATGTGTTTTATTTGATCCACGGGCCTTAAAATTTGAATTAGTTATCAACATTTAGATGTGTGATTATTTCATGTAAAATTCCACATATTTGTATTTGTTTGAAAACCTACAGTATCTAGCTTTACTGGAACCACATTTCCATAGGGCAACATCTAAGGGGTAGCTAAGTGGAGCTAAATGGTGTTTAGTGCCTTTAAAAGGCTATTTGCATTCAAGTTCTCTGCATTTCTCACTGTCCCTCCCTCTCTGCTCCTGACACCTTGTGCCATCCCCACTTATCTTTTTTTTTAATTTTTTAATGTTTATTTATTTTTTGAAAGGGAAACAGAATGCAAGCAAGGGAAAGGCAGGGAGAGAGGGAGACATAGAATCTGAAGCAGGCTCCAGGCTCCAAGCTGTCAGCACAGAGCCTGATAAAGGGCTGGAACCCATGAACCATGAGATCCTGACCTGAGCCAAAGTCTGAAGCTTCACCGACTGAGCCGCCCAGGCCCCACCCTCATTCCCACTCATCTGAATGCCTCTGTGGCTCTAGTGTTAGGATCTGAATTTTCAACTCCTGATCTGACATGAGCCCTAGATATGAGAAACATACATTCTGTCCCTGTTTCTATGATTTATAGGTTTTAAAAACCTAGAAGTATTCCAAACTTTTACTTTCTTCTTTAAAAGTATGGAGCATTAGCATAATACTTAAATGACAGTATCCAAAACAACTTCAGATTCTGAAGTGATATGAACTATACAGATATAAGGCATGTGTAAACTGTTTTAGATGGCTTATTTTGATGGCACTAAGATTCATCAACAGTTTTCTTTTGATAGTTTTTAATTGGTCATTACAAATGACAGGTATAGCATTTGGTTAGGATATATATGAAGTACATTCCATTAATTGCTCTCAACTCAGTAATTCCATTACAGTTTATAACGTTCTAAAGACCAGCCACATGAAACAATTAATTTAGCTAATTATTCTGAATTTCTACCATTAGCCAATACAGGCAGGAGATTCTATTTAAATAAAATGGCTTCTTAAAGTAGAAAGGTGCAAATCTTCATAGTCTGACGAACCTTGGGGCTTAATAGTCTTGAAAGGGATCAGTAAAACCTTACTTCATTAATTGCTACTATTGCTACACCAAAATCTTCAGTTAGTAAATTCATCAAGGTATCCTAATGTCTCCAGAAAAAAAAATCTTTGAAATCTAAATAAAGTCAAGGGCTTATGTGAGAAAAAGCAATTTTCATCATCTTTAAGTCAGTAGCTCACCTACTTTTATAACACTCAATAAAAGTCCCATTATTCTACTGGTTACCCGGGGTCAGCAGTAATTCTCAGAGCCCAGAAAAGTCAAAAGGATAAAAATATACAAAGCATTGCAATTTGGAAATGCATACCATATCAGTTAGGAAGCCTAAAATCTTCTCCTATTCTGAAGCTGAAGAGTTGCATGAGGTTCAGATTTGAGTCTGAATTGGAAAGACCAGTTGCTGGATATGAAGCTAAGCTTATGAGGCCAGCAAATGCCACTGACAGCTTTATATTCTCCCCTGAATTATTTCTTTATATAGTTTTTCATATGCATGCTATTTGACAAATATCTAATATTTGAATATGTAATATTCAATTCTATGCATCCTTCTATTGCTTGTCTCATTTTTTCACTTAAATTAACCAGGGAATCAATTACCTTTGATTTAGCAATGATTAGATTGAACCATATGCACTTGTCATTTTTGTAGATCAAAAACAGTTGAATATTGGGAAGTTCATAAAATATAAGTTCTGTGTGAATTTATTACGCCAAATAAAAAGGAATGATCATTTTGGTATTTCTACATTTCCACCATAATGACTTCCAATGCTTTAGTTGAAATATCTACTTAAAAAAAAAAAAGAACTGTATTGGACAAATGCAAATGCTATGTTAATTCCTTCTCTTCCTTAATTTGATGTGACATCTGGCTTTCAGAAGAGCCAATGCAAGTTACCATAGCAGGCCAACTGCCCAAAGGTTATAATTCTTTACTAATCTCGAGGTCTCACAGTTCATAGTCTTAAAATTGGAAACAACAGAGAATGTGGTCATATGCCTAGCCAGGGTCTTCTAGTACCCTATTGAATAATATTGCCTAGTCATACATAAGAAAATTCAGAACGCTTCATTTACTTACCATGATGGAGAATTTGCAATGTCATTAATACAACCGGCACATACTGAATTTCTACTGTGTACCAAATATTTAGAAGATACCAACTAACTTAATCTTCATTACAACTCTATTTCTGTAGGCACATGAAGCCTATTTTAGATAAGGAAAATGAGACACATCAGACACTTACATGCCAGTCAAAAAGAATGAAATCTTGCCATTTGCAACTACATGGATGGAACTGAAGGGTATTATGCTAAGCGAAATTAGCCAGGCAGAGAAAGACAAATATCATATGACTTCACTCATATGAGGACTTGAAGACACAGAACAGATGAACACAAGGGAAGAGAAGCAAAAATAATATAAAAACAGAGAGGGGGACAAAACATAAGAGACTTAAATATGGAGAACAAACAGAGGGTTACTGGAGGGGGTGTGGGAGGGGGGATGGGCTAAATGGGTAAATCATCATTGCACTATATGCTAACTAATTTGGATGTAAATTAAAATATATATATATTGTATATATACTATATATATTGTATATATACTATATATATATATAGTATATATACTAACTAATTTGGATGTAAATTAAAAAAATATATATATATTGTGATATATATATATAGATATATATATATATATATATCTCACACATGCCAGAGCTCCGTGATTCTAGAGCTTTGTTCATTGTACTGTACCACACTCCCATAAGTGGCTGATAGACTCTCTCTTGAAGAATCAAAACTTCAGTTTTTACTTAGACCATCTTTAAGGGAAATCTTCCCAAATAAACCTTTCTAAAATAATTTTTTTTCTAAAATCTCTCTTCTTAAACATGGATGTTTTTACCCAAGGTATTTTCGTAATACTTAGTTACGTCATCATGTATACATCACTTATTTTACAGGTTGAAAATCATTAACTGGCTCACTAGATTGAAACACATAGAAAGCTGTTATCTTTGTTAATTTTAAAAATAACACTGTCAGTTATTTTACCGGCAAAAATGAGTTTATTCAGGAATAGCAGAGAATTACAGTTTAGGTCAAGCAAACTACAGCAAAACTATAGGCAAGTGCAGAGAACAAGGAGAGGAATGCTCTTTTATAGAACAACAAGGGAAGTTGTGAGGGGTTATAAAGAAAAGAGTCCATTGTAGTAAACTTGGAGTGCAAAGTATAACGGCTTTTCATTAGCTGATTTGTGGCTGTCTTTCATTGGCTGAGCTTGGGGGGGGGGGGAGAGCAGAGAAACACCTTTTTTCCTCCTGCTGAGGTAGCAAAGTGTAGCTTAAGTGGTATCACTTCCAAGGTTCCTTTCTTCCTGTTGATGACTGTAGTAGAAGACCCCCTTCTGGTCTTCTGACTTCATTTTATTTTCGTTTTAATTTTTTTTTAAGTTTTATTCATTTTTTTGAGAGAGAGAGAGAGAGAGTGTGTGTGAGTGGGGTAGGGGCAGAGAGAGAGGGAGACACAGATTCTGAAGCAGGCTCCAGGCTCTGAGCTGTCAGCACAGAGCCCGATGGGGGACTTGAACTCTGGAACTGGGAGATCCTACCTGACCTGAGCCAAAGTCAGAGGCTTAACTGACTGAGCCACCCAGGCACCCCTCCTGTCTTCATTTTAAACAAGATTTCTGTTATTAATTTTTACATCTTTATTCTGCACTTGCCAGCGTGCTGTGTTTTGAACGCCCTTTGTAGGGGAAGAAAAGTTTTCCCTTCTTCCTTTTTAGGTCCTTTGGCTGGTCTGATAATTAAATCAATATAAGACTGATTACCAGGGGCACCTGGGTGGCTCAGGCGGTTAAGCATCCCACTCTTGGTTTTGGCTCAGGTCTTGATCTCATGGGTTCAAGCCCCACATGGGGTTCTGCACTGATAGCATGGAGCCTATTTGGATTCTCTCTCTCTCTCTCTCTCTCTCCCTCCCTCTCTCCCTCTCTCCCTCTCTCCCTCTGCCCTCTCCTCCCGCTTGCACTCTCTCAAAAATAAACAAAAATTAAAAAAAAAAAAAGACTGATTAAAGGTACAAAAACAAACAAAAGTTTAATAATATGTCTACATGGGAGATACCCAGGAAAACCAAGTAACACTGAAATGACCAAAGCCATCACCTTAAATACCATCTTCAGCTAAAGACAGAAGAGATGTTTGGGATAAAGAGGACACCAGTTATGGGAGGTTACCAGGGAAAACATAGTAAACAAGGGTAAGGTTGTTAAGTAGCTTTAAGTTGTTGCCTTCTTCATTGGTAAGAGTTCTAGAAATTGGCTCTTCTAGTACAGTAAGAGATCTATCCTTACCAGTGGAGATTTTCCTTATAAATGTAAATGCTTCTTACAAAAGGGTAACTTCTGCTGGATTTTTAGAGCTTTTCTGTCTGCTGTGTTTTAAAAATAACCAGTTTAAAATAATCACTATGTCAAAGAAGCATATTTTAGGGTGGCAAAATCTGCTCCCCTTCACCTTTTATCTGTTTTGTTGTTTTCATTCTTCCTCCTCACAGAATCTGCTGTTATGTCTCCGTTCCTTCAGTAGCCCTTGTTCACGATTTTACATAGCTACTGCTCTTCTGCTTTAAACAACAACAGCAATAATCAAGAGTTATAAAATTAGGTCTATAAAAGGCCCGGTTCTAGATGAACTTCTGCAAGATTCTCTTTTGATCACTGGCAAGAGTTTTAGTGGGTATGAACATTTTGGCATCATTCCAGGATTCTTGGACCCCTCTTTGGCATCCTTCTTACTTCTCAGTTTTACTTGGAATTATATGATAAAAAAAAAGCCCTCAGAAAATATATTTTTTAATGTTTATTTATATTTGAGAAAGAGAGAGACAGAGCATGAATGAGGGAGGGGCAGAGAGTCAGAGACAGAATCAGAAGCAGGCTCCAGGCTCTGAGCTGTCAGCACAGAGCCCGATATGGGACTTGAACCCATGAACTGTGAGATCATGACCTGAGCCGAAGTCGGATGCTTAACAGACTGAACCACTTGGGCGCCCCATCAAATGTTTTGATGTTTCCAGGAGGTTTCCTTATAATCAGAGCCCAGTTCTGGGGAGTAGGTTTGCTGTTTAATTTCTTCAGAAATGTATAAGCTTGGAGGCAATGAAAATCTCTGCCCTAGTATGAGGCTAGATGAAACTTTCTTTGTACTTGCAAAAATTATCCATACTCATCATCTGCAATGCGTACTAGCCCTGTCATCTTGCTGTGTTTCAGTTCCATTATTATAGGAGCCCTAAGTGCAGTGATTTAGAACACTCAAAAAATTATTTTGTTTTCAACATAACACTTTCCAAATGAGCCACGTAAGCTCTTCACAGCAAATTTCTCTATCCAGTGGTGGTGTTGTCTGCCACCAACAGGTCCCCTTACTTCTCACGGCTTCTTTTGGTGAGAAGGAGAACCCCAACAGTCTCCTTAGCTGATAGCCCTGGGAAGGGAAAGGACAGGTAAACCACAAAATAACAAAAAGATCATTAAAAGAGAAGCATTTCAACTCAGTTGGAGCATTATCTTTTCTACTAAAATCGTTTCGTTTTGCTTTAGTTTTTTTATGTTTGTTTTATTGCCTTAACACGTTCATGTCTGTGGGGCGTCCGGACTGAATGGGGACGGTGGCATGGTGGGGCGGGGGGAGGGGATTCACCTGAGGCAGAACAAGACATAGGAGTTTATTGAATCACTAGGAAGGAGCAGTGGGCAGGACAGCAAAAGAGAGACTGTCTGCATTGAGGGAGTGAGGAGGAGCCACAGTTACAGGGCTGAGTAAGGGAGTATGGAGACACAGGGAATTCTCTCTTTTCTGGAAGTCTCAGGAACCATGCCTGGTTGTAACTGGTTAGTTAGAGTCTATGACGGTTTCAAGGTGGGTTGCTTAATGAGCCTGTTTGCGTCACCTCTGCGGTCACTGTGGGCCCTTTTCCCTTGCTTAAGTTTCTGTTGCTCAAGACTGTTGCCTAAAAGCAGCCTCTACAATGCCCTCAGAACTACAATTGATATATATATTTCTTAATTTTTTAATGTTTATTTTTGAGAGAGACAGAGACACAGTGTGAGCAAGGGAGGGGCAGAGAGAGAGGGAGACACAGAACCCAAAGCAGACTTCAGGCTCTGAGCTGTCAGCACAGAGCCCAACCGGGGGGGGGGGGGGGGGGGGGGGGGGGGGGGGGCGGGGCGGTGCTCGAACTCACAAAACGCACCAAAGTCAGACGCTTAGCTTAACTGAGCCACTCAGGCGCCCCTCAGAACTACAACTGACATTTTAATTAAAATAATATTAAATATGAGTAGATAGCAATGCCAACATGTCTTATGTCAAATAAGATGGAAAATATAAGTGTCTCATGCTTTTTTCTAATAGATACTTGGGATTTATTATAGGGCCTCATCCTTTTGTCTTTTGAGAGAATTCCGACAATTGAATTCGTCTTTAAAATTTCAAGAACAAGAAGACTAGGCAGCTGGGGTCAGCATCACAGAATAGTTTGTTCAAAATAGAAATATTCTTCTGTGGGCAGCAGAAGAACATATTCGTTTGTGAAGCTTCCATCCATAAACAGTCCTCCCTCTAGGCAGATGTGAACTCCAACCAGTATCAGACTGTGTTCTGAATGATTGCTCTGAGAAAGCTCCAGTCATGCCCAGTTCACTTATTCACTCAACTCACTGTAAAATCTACCACGGTAGTTGTGTTCAATAGCGAACCAAATAGAGAAAAAAAACTGCTGTCCAAGAGCATACAGCCCACTGCAGGAAGGATGGAAAAAGATGAATTACTTACAATATTTTGTAATAAATTTGAAAAGCATGGTAGTCAATGGGATGGTGGTGTGGGGGAATCAAGAACTTTCTGTAACTCCAGAGGGAATGGTGAAGGTAATTCAAAGAGAGCAAGCCATCATATGTTTGGTGTTTATTTGCGGGACTGTCCATATAAAAGGATTTCTTTTTTAACAGTAATAACAGTAACTATAAATACATTAAAAAATGACTTTCCTCTTGTTGCCCAAACTTCACATAACATAGGCAAGTCAAGAAGATATTACTTAGCAATTGGATATCCAGGACACTGGGGAAAGAGAATTTGGATATAGAAACAGGATTTGACAAGAGGTTGTCACAAAGGAGACTTAAACAATTCTTGAATAATCATCGTTGGCTGGAACATTTCTCTTCCCTACTTCCTTATTAGTAGATACAATTATATATGACTTCAGTTCTGTTTCTTTCTTTGAAAATTATTGCTTGAAGAACATAACCTCACTTCCTTGCTAAGATGTCACCTTGTGTTACTATTCGAGATATGAAAAGAAATACTTAACCTGACTAGATTTGCTCTTGAAGTCTTTAACAGGATACAGTTCCATCTTTGTGAAAATACAGTTTTATTTTGACCAGGACAGAGGGCCCACAAAATAGAACTTCTTTTATCTACTTTGTTTTTTTGATATTTGAAACATAAACTATGTTTGAAATGAGGGAATCAATATTACAATGATCCATATGGAAAGCATAAAAGCATCAAATTAGAATGTGCAGGAGCATATGTACATCTATGTGCACACACACACACACACATATACACACAGATTTACAAATAAAGATTTCCCCAAAGCATCATCTTATGATTGAGGTTTTTTTAATGAGAAAGAAGTTATATTTGTGTTTCATTTTCATTTTTCTTAAGATGCTATAACAACTGAGTTTCAAATTACTTTCATATTTAAATTTTCCTCCAGCTAAAGACTTTTCTCTCTCAGCTGGAATTATTTCTTAATTCATTTATCCAGTTTCTCAAATCTTGGCATAAAATCTAAGAAAAATTTCTTTGTAAATTTTTGAGTGAATTTTTAAAATTAAGGCCCGAGGAAATCAACATTTTTTTTTTCAAAAGCAAATATTGTAGACCAAATCAAATTGCTTTTCTATTGCATTGACAAGAGAGAAATGAGGAAGACTTTGACATCTCTCTGGAATGATAGTGTCTAGCCCTATTGTCTGTGCATCAACATGCTTGTATGCTATTATCAACTTTTTAATAATACAGATGTCTGAAAGATTTCACTCCAAAGAGACCTAATCTCTCACAAACCAGCTCCCATCCAATTTTCTATTTTTCTCTACCATCAAGTAGCTGCTCTCCTTTTGTTTCCCACAGAGACATACCACCCACTGCCTCACCATACCAGTGCTATTATCTTTCATATGAACGTTTTGCCCCAAATTAGGTGAATTTACCCACTCGGCCACAGGTGTAGCAGAACCTGCCCTTGTGAAATGTATAGCATGGAATGTTATAAAAGGTGGGGAAAGCAGAACAGGAGGCAGAAGTCCATACCCAGTTTTTGTCCCCCATTTCCTCTGGTAGAGAAGTGAGTGATGGACAGATAGAGACGAGCTATGTTATTCTAACAGAAGCCCTTCCACATGGAAACAGGATGGGAAGAAAAAGAGAGAGAGAACCCTAACACAGAGAATCCTAAACACCAAGAATGATAAATATTTTTAAATTCTCTTTTCACTGACATATAAGGAAAGTAGCTAAGTTAAAAAGAAGAAACAATTCAAACAGTAAAAAAAAAAAAAAAAAAACGAAACAAAACAAAACAAAAAAACACTGTGCTGGGTTAAGAGTCAGGATGTCAGATTTTAATTCTGGTTCGGAAGCTTAATCATGCTGAGCTGTGCCTCAGTTTCTCCATCTGTAAAACAAGGACTGAATGAGATGATCTTTTAATTTCCTTCCAACTTAAAATTCTGTGATTTCATAAAAAGAAAGTGAGGAATCCACTTATTTAAAAGGAAATAAAACAAAGAAATTTTATATTCAAGTGAATTTTAAATGTTCAGAAGGAAAGGAAAAACTGGTATAGAGAGAATTCTTCACATCCACAGTAGCTTAGGTTGTGTTCCTTGGTGGACCGGGGAGACTCTGGGCCCTGAGGCCTCCACCAGTCCATCCCATGATATCACCAGAGGCTCTTGGTCTCATCACCATAAAGAATCCAAGGAGAGATGAGAAACAACAGTTGAGTGGTGCAAGTAGGAAAGTTTATTAAAGGGAGAGTACACTCTTGAAATGTGAGAGTGGGCGAGCTCAAGGATAGCTGCTCTCGGGGTTAGGGTCTCTGTCTTTTAACAGATGTTAACTAGGGTGTGGAAAATATATTACTTGGGGAAGGGATATCTTGGGGGCAGGGTTTCGTGCCTTTTCTCCCTTACTTGGTACTTGGTTAGAGGGCCTTCTTTGTCTTGAGCCTGTCTGGCTTGATCTGGCTTCTTGAGGCTTTGTTTTTGGAATGCTGCCAGGGCAGATCTCTAACTTGCCCCATAGCTGGCCATGACTACCTGTTTGCCGGCCTCCAGTCCCTTTAAAGCCTAACAGTTGCAACTAACTGCCTACTCTTAACAGTTCCTTAGGACAGGGTGCTGAGTAACAAAGAAGTCCAAGGTCCAGGTCCTAAAAGAAGTAATATATGTGCTTTCTTAATCTTTCTTATTACCTTTGAAGCAAATCATGGTGAGAAAAATAAGATATACTGTATATTGAAGAAAAGACAACCATTATGGGGCACCTGGGTGGCTCAGTCGGTTGAGCGTCTGACTCCTGGTATCAGCTCAGGTCGTGAACTGCTTGTGGGATGGAGCTCCACATCGGCCTCTGTCCTGACAATGCGGAGCTTGCTTGGGATTTTCTCTCACCCTCTTTCTCAGCCCCTTCCCAACTCATGATCTCTGTCTCTCCCTCTCTTTCTCTCAAAATAAATAAACGTTAAAACAAACAAACAAACAAACAAACAAAAGAAAACCATTAAAAACATGTCTACAGGAAGACAGGAGAGAAGAAAGGGAGAAGAGAAAAAGGAGGAAAGAAGCAAAGAGAGGAAAGGAGAGTTTGAGGCCAATTGAGGATGAGGAGGCATCCTGAGAGGTAAGTAGAAGCTAGCTAGATATAAGGGTCCAGGCCACACTTCATTTTTTCTCATGAGTTGTAAGCAGGTGTTTAAAGGCTAAAGTAAATTAAAGTAGTTCTGGACAGCAAGCTGTTCTGCAGCCCTGAGACATACATAGAAGATTTCTGACCCTAAGAAAAGAGGCAGGCTGGGCTGAAAGCCATTTTCTCCCTGGCACAGTAAAGAAAACCAGAGTAGATTGAAGGTCTAAGCAAATTAGTTTAGTGAGTCTATGAAAGATAATTATATTTTCTTGAAACTTAGAGTTTCTGTAAATACAGAGCTAGCTTAATATAAAAGTTGATATTTCAATGGAGTATTTTTGTCAATGAAGAAAACTAACAAATTTTTGAGCTGGATCTTTTTAGTATCTAGGAAATTACTTATATCTTAAGCACTGATAAACTCCCATTGGACTCCTCCTATATAAGACCACCCCCAGAGCCAACTGTATCTGAAGGACCACACTGAGAGCTTCCAGTAATGTCCATTATGATTCAGTACTCCCATTTCATTCACTCAGTCACCATGTATTTACTGAGTACCTACTATAAGATTACCAGTCATAAGATTATAGTGATGAACAGGAAAAATTTTCTGATCTTAGAGGACATACATTCTTGTCGGGTAGGAATGAAGGCAGGGAGTTTGAAAATGAGTTAGTTATAATATTTTGAAATAGACCTAAAAAGGGTTTGGGAAACAATTTTAGTAACTCTAGATAGGGTTAATATAATTCCAACTACTAAATTATAACTGAAAGAAAATTTATGGGGATTTCTAGGTGAAAAAATCCTTAATTTCACAACTGTCTCCCTGTCCATCAGGGAAACAATTTAATAAAGAAAATTAAGATGAAAAGATTGCCAAATGACTGTCAGGAACCAGAGCTAAGAAGATGCACAAAGACAATCCTGTCCACATTGACTGAGAAAACTTACCAACAATGTCTGTGGAATGCTGCTCAGTCCCACAGATAATTTACTTTATATCAGGAAACAGGTTATATAAATGAATGAAGCAGTCTGATTTTATGGTGATAAATGGAAAATAATGCAGTCCAGGGAATATGATAAGGAGAAGTGGTGACAGTGGCATTACGGAATAGATGTGCCTACTCTAAACAGAGTAGTAGCTACTCATCTCTAGTTGACTGTTGTCAAATCAACTACTTTGTCAGGAGAATCTTAAAATTCTAGATTTAACTTATCTCTTCCAATTTAAAAAAAAATAACCGTAACTAATTCAAACTTAAAAACTATTCAGGCAAAGCAAAACACATCTGAAGGCCAGAATCAGCCTGCAGACCAAGAGTTGATGATCTCTGCTGGACAGAAATGCCCATGTGTCTCTGCAAGTATTGCCCAGTGGGGTATAACATGGCACAGTGGAAAGAACCTAGATGGGGTGTACAGAACAGTTGGAGTCAAACCCTTAATGAAATTGCTTTGTGCCTTTCGTTGAGTCTCATGACCTGAAATGCATTGTGTCAGAAAAATGGAAGATGGAAGGACGGCAATAATATCTTATTTGCCAACTTTTCGGGATTATCCTGAGAAATAAAATGATGTAAGTAAAAGTACTTTGTAAACAGTAATTTCCTACTAAGTGATATCTTCCCCAGCTCTCCATTATCAACACTGTGACAAGTTCACTTTTCCAGTCTTACGAAATCAATATTTAGGATTGAATTCACTTTAAGGCCAAGAGAGTAGCATGCACGTTTTTAAAGAACTATTCATTGAACATTGGATTACTTTCAAGGTGCACACTTGATTAATTTGTATTCCAGCAGTTCTGAATATATAGTCATCCAAGAGTTGGATAGTTTAAGCTTGCAAATTCTAAAGGGAATTTGCTGAGCAAATTAATAAAGTAAGCAGAATTGAGACAGGAAAAATATCAACATACTAAAACCTTTTCAGGAGTTCATACAAAATGTTAAAACAATTATTCTCGCCTGGCATATTTGAACAAAATTTATTTTGTGTTTACCTTCTAAAGGGTTGTACTAAGTGTAACAAGAGTTATTTGTATATGAACACCTGATATGGTAATTAATCATTTTTATAGGTTCATTGAAATATTTCTCTTAAAGACTTCTTATATAAAGTAATCCATAATTCAGTTAGTTTTATTAACTCCATCTGACTAATGTGATGATCAAGAACTTGAGCCCTAGAGTCAGCCCATCAGGATTTGGGTCCTTGATAGTGGTCATTGTAGCAAGTTACTTAATTTCTCCATGCCTGTATTTCTTCATGTGCTTAATGAAGATAATAGAAACATGTACCCCCTCATATGCCTCATATGGTTGGTAGGAGGTCTGAATGAGATAATACACATAAAGCACTTAGCAGTGTATCTGGAATATGATGAGAGTAAATGTTAACTATTAGTATATGTAAATTTTAAATGAATTTATTTTTTTTATTTTTTTTATGTTTATTTATTTTTGAGAGAGAGACAGAGTGTGAGTGGGGGAGGGACAGAATCCGAAGCAGACTCCAGGCTCTGAGCACAAAGCCCTGTGCGGGGCTTGAACTCATGAACCACGAGATCATGACTTGAGCCGAGTCCGTTGCTTAACCAACTGAGCCACCCAGGTGCCCCTAAATGACTTTAATTTCAACTTTTGAGTATTTTTTGTGGTCCCAAAATTTCCACGTTAAAATTATTTTTTGCAATTACAACTGGTTTCTGAAGCTGTTTAAAGCAGTAGAACTCTCCTTTTTAAATGCAATTTTATTTAGAATTCATAACTTTAAATGTGGTCAGAGGAAACTGAGTAAACTGAGACACTGCAGTATGAGTCAGGAGTGACCCAGCTGATTGAACTATGGCATTCATAGGGATAGGACATAGGGATCTCATGTCAGCAAAGCCAAAGTTGCTTTTGGGGTCCACACAGCCTGCCCTGGAACAGTTTAGAGTATTGGAAGATGTGTTCCAAAAGACCAAGTACACAGACTGGGTACATGACTTCAACCCTCAATCTTGATGAGCCAATGATAATGCTTTAGTTCAAGAATCATGATGTCAACTGGAAGAAACAGCAGTAAAAAACAGCAACTACTGTCACCAAGAGCACCAAACCGTGTCACTTCAGTGACAGAGGGAAAGGCCCCCTGACCCACAGCTGCTGTGGACACTTGTCCTGTGAGTCCTGGAGTTCCAGTGCCATGCACCTGATGCACCTAAGCCTTCTGGCCCTGAACCTTAAACTGCTCCCCCCAACATTTTCCTTAGACCACAATTCCCTGTGCAACTGGGTGCCTCACCTGGGGAAGATGATCCCACAGCCTAAATAAGTATCTCTTCCTTAAGGTGCCTCAACTAAGAGGGGCTGGCTGACATGATCCTCGGTCTTTCTATCTCAGCCACACAGCTCTTGAGGAAGGCCTGTGATCCAAGGCCTGATCATCACAAAGGTATTTCCTAACACCTTTAATGGGCTGATTCAAGTCAAAAGGCACCAAGCATAAGGATTATTCTGTAAGAAAAATAATCCCTTCACCTTTTCTCAGTGCCCGTATCTTCTGTCTTCCCATTGAGTATCTCTTCATCCAAATTTCTGAATCAGACAGTGATCGAGTCCCTTTGAGGAAGTAGCAGAAATTAAGCTCCAAGTTTACCCATTGAGTTTAGTTCAGAGACACCCCAACCAAAGTCATGACAAATTAAGAAGGCCTGCTCTTCATTGGTCAGCATTTACCTCCTTCATAAAGCATTTAGATTTTTGTGGAAATTGGAGGGTGTCAGGGCTTGAAACTTGTAACATACAACCCAAGTGATATTTAAACACTTCCACAGGGCACCTGGGTGGCTCAGTCAGTTAAGCAACTCACTTTGGCTCAGGTCATGATCTCACGGTCCGTGAGTTCGAGCCCCGCGTCGGACTCTGTGCTGACAGCTCAGAGCCTGGAGCCTGTTTCAGATTCTGTGTCTCCCTCTCTCTGACCCTCCCCTGTTCATGCTCTGTCTCTCCCTGTCTCAAAAATAAATAAAACGTTAAAACATTTAAAAAAATAAATAAATAAACACTTCCAGTGGGGAGGGAAAGGATGAGTTTTTCAGTATTCTTCAGGAAGCTGCTCTAGCATTGGCATCAGAACTTGACAAAGAAATCTCAATTGGTTAAGTTGCATATTTATGTTTCAAGCTCCCATCAATTTAGAAAAAATGAAAGAGTAGATTTTTGGAAATCCCTTAGAAGTCAAGTAGCTAATAAAAAACATTCAGTGAAATGCTTGAAAAAGAAAGTTGAGCAAGTATTTCAGAAACTAAAATAAAAGGGCAAAAAAAGGAGTAAAACAGTTTTTATAAAGGCTTAATAAAAGAAGGCTAGAATTGGATTAAGAAAATTCCCTTATGCTTAAAATAAAGAAGAAGGCAGAGAAAATTATCAAAGAAATAATGCAAGGTTGCTTCTGCAACACGAAAGGTATGATTATCCAACACAAATGAACAAAGACTTAGCTAAAGGTATGCTACTGTAAAAAATCAGAATACAAAGTATAAATAAAAAATGGTAAATTCTGGAAGCCTCCAAGGAGCTTCTGGTGAATCCCATTGTAATCAGTATTATGGTGGTCTTCTCAACAACACATGCTTAAGAGACGATGCAGTAAGAATTTGAATATTCTAAAGAAATATTCATCCACAACTTTAGTAATCAGCAGGTACACCTATAAAACATAATAGAATAAAGATGTTCAGGCACTGCAAGGATTCTAAAACTTATATCCCATGCCCTCTTAGGGAACTTTTCAAGGAAATGCTAGAGCAAAATAAGGAACTGGATACAGGAAAAACCTTAGGATTGGAGAAGCACAGGAAGCAACAAAGCAGGGGAGCAAAGGAGCTTCCAGGACAGAGGTTGTGCACTAACCATTTCTATGCCATTTGAAAGCAATCACCGCAGGGAAGGATGCAGAAGAGGAGAGTAGAAGGGGAAAAAAGAAAAAATAGAAAAAGAGACCATGACAGTGACCAGCTTAGAATGTAGAATAAAACAGAAGCCTCAAGGTTAGAGGTCCCTGGAAAAAAATCAATTTGATAGGATATCTGATTTGCTTAAGAAATAAAATTAAAGGGCTTTGGATAGATGCAATGAAGGATATAAAAAATAAGGTAGGTACATCCTTAGCAAATAAAAAGGAATTATCTTTAAAAAGCAAAGAACTTTGTTGATAACGTGAATTATTTCTCTAGAGAAGCAATTCTCAGGCTTTCTGGCCTCAAGACTTCTTTTACACTCTTGCAGATTATTGAAGACAGCAAAGAGCTTTAGTTTATGAGGGTTGTATCTATCAATGTTTACCATATTAGAAACTGAAACTGAGAAATGGTCGCACATATACTTACTAAATCATTTTAAATTAACCGGAAACATTTACATGTTAAGTCTATTTCTGTGAAAAATTGTATTTTCCAAAACAAAAACTATTCAATGAGAAGAGTTCAGTTGGTTTTCATTTTGCAGATCTCTTTCATGTCTGGCCTAACAGAAAACAACTGACATCTCATCTGTGCTTCTGCGTTCAGTCTGTTGTGATACATCACGTACCTCCTGGAACATCTTACCATTCACAAATCTTTAAGAATTAGCAAATAGTTTTGACACCTGCTCCCTTAAAAGGGCCCCCAGATGACACTGAAAAAAAAACAGTCCTCTAGAGTAATACTTGACTTCTTAATGAATACTCTTTTATATAGTTATAATATAATTTCTTATACTGATTTAACCAAAATAGCCATTCAGTTACCCTGGGAGTCTGGATGTGAGTGAGGAAGACTCTAGTTAGCATTAAATCATCAACAACAATAACAGATCAAGGGGCGCCTGGGTGGCTCAGTTAAGTATCTGACTTTGGCTCAGGTCATTATCTTGCAGTCCGTGAGTTTAAGCCCCGGGTCAGGCTCTGTGTTGACAGCTCATAGCCTGGAGCCTGCTACAGATTCTGTGTCTCCCTCTCTCTCTGCCCCTCCTCACTCACACTCTGTCTCTGTCTCTCAAAAATGAATAAATGTTAAAAAAACTTCTTTAAATAAAAAAAAAATAATGGATCAAAAGATGATGTGTAGTATCAGTGAGTTGTTAATAGCAGTAGAAGTAATTTATATTAAATGCTAGAGGTAAATATCAGAAGCATCACCTCCCATATTTTAAGTGATTGCTTCTAGATGATGGTAAAGAAGGGTGCAGAAGGGTAGAGCAGGAGACTGTTATAAAATGAAATTCTATGCAGCCTTTAAAATGAGCTTTTCCTATAAATTTATGGAAATAATTATCAAAATATGAATCAAGTTTTGATGATTCAGTGGACCTCAGGTGGAGCTTCAGATTTTGCATTCCTAACAAGCTCCCGGGTGATGCCAATGCAGAGCCATGCTTTCTGTAGCATCGACTTAAATAAGGAGAAAATAGTCCTAACTCAGAATTTTAAATCATTCTGATGGTATCAGAAAGAAAGCCTCAGGTACGAGATTGTGCTTTATATCTCTCCCATAGTTGCCGAACTCTGAAAGATGGCCTTGGAACTTTCATGAGGGAACAGTATCTAACAAAAATTTAAAAGGAAAAAGTGAGAAAATTGGTGAAATCCTAATAAAGTCTAGAGTTCAGTTAAAATTAATGAAGCTAATGTTGGTTTCTTTGACAAATGTTATCATGGTAATATAAGATGTGAACATTAGGGGAAACCATAAATTTCTAGTTATTCCAAAATTAAAAGTTTAGTTAAAATGTTAAATAAAAGAGTAAATAGCAAAAGAGGTAAAAGCCGAAATACTCTGATTAGACCAGTGAGAAAAGTAAAAAGAGGGAGACCCAGAATCCTTCCTATTTTTCATTCCCCTTTGACCTCTGGTAGCTCCTGAAACTGAAAAACCTTTGGCCTCTACATAAGATTGGAAACCAGCAGACCTAACATTCTTTTTTATGTTTATTTATTTTTTTGAGAGAGAGTGTGAGTGGGAAGAGGGGCAGAGAGAGGGGGACAGAGGATCTGAAGCGGGCTCTGCGCTGACAGCAGTGAGCCTGATGTGGGGCTTGAACTCACAAACTGTGAGATCATGACCTGAGACGAAGTCAGACGCTCAACCAACTAAACAATCCAGGTGCCCCTACCATTTTATTTTACAAGGAAAAAAAACACGAGACCCAAAGATTATTAACCGTCTTACTCAAAATTACACATTTGTGTAAAATAAGGACCAGAATGGAAGATTTCCTTCTGTGTCATCCTTGTTGCTTTTCAACAACTATGGGTTTTATTTAGATATATCTAGTTTTCTTCTCTAACACAGGGGGATTTTCTTCAATGTGACCACAAGATAGACTCACATATGTCACCCAAATAGCTCCCAGGTGAGACTGACTTATGTGTGGTCACAATAGGTAAACCAAAGATCAAATGGGTCACTTATCATGAGAACTGAAGTCACTGGAGAAAGATGAGTTCTGTCTTCTTGGATAAATTCCTGTTTTCCTGTGGTCCAATGAGTGTTTGCATGGAAAGTGTATGAATTAGCTTGTCAATTGATAAGGTTAAAGGACTTGGCTAAGAAGGCAAGTAATAGCTTGGTATTTGCTTGAATTCTTGATATTCTTATCTTTTTTAATGTTTATTTATTTTGAGAGAGTTTGTGAGTGGGAGAGGGGCAGAGGGTGAGAGAGAGGATCCCAAGCAGGCTCCGCGATGTCAGCACAGAGCCGGACTCAGGGCTCCATCTCACGACGTGAGATTATGACCTGAGCCGAAATCAAGGGTCAGAGGTTTAACCAACTCAGCCACCCAGGTGCCCTGACATTCTTATCTTGATTGAGAAAGCCTGATGTTTAGGATTAAATCAGAAGCTGTCCATGACTACTTCTTTGGCACACTTCCCAAATAATGTGCCCATTTTTCTAGCTGGTATCTAGTCACTGAGCCATTGTTGATGCTATGCCTGTAGTGTTGTCGCTTCTAAATATGCTCATAAAAAGCAAAGTGTCCATTCATCCTTTGCCATCCTTTTAATTATTCATAGGTTTGGAGTGTTGGGCTTTACCTCCAAGAGATATAGAGCCTCATGAGTAACACAGGCCTTTAATGCAGGTGATGGGTTTATCTATTAGGCTGCCTATTAGCCTGGAGAAAAAAATAAATGCAACTTGGAACAAAGCCTTTCTTTGTTCTTAGCCTTCATATTCAGTGGTGTACTTCCCTAGGTTACCTTGGCCTTGCATTGTTTGGAGCTGTCTCTACCCATTTATACTATCCGAGCTTTCGTGGGTGCTTGGACTAGTGCTTCTCAACTTTGTTATTACAGAGGCAGTTCCTCTGCTCCTAATATGTGTCTCTCAGGTCCCGCTTCCCTTCCATGATCTTTAAAGCTAGGCAGCACAAAAGGGAAGGTCAGCCCAGCCACGCAGTATGTCTCTTTCACTCAGCCCATCTCTAGCACTATCACACGAATCACAGCATGAGACTGTGCTGAAAACGAAATCCTACTGCACGTTAAGCCAACGAAAAGCATAGTTCTGCTTACCTTAGAAAAAATCATTTATGAAAGGAAAATCCAAACTCCCCATTCAAAATTGCTTTATGGTGATTTTTTTTTAGAAGCAGAGTATCGAAATTGTGTACTTAGAACAGTGCCACAAAGCGGTGCTTGCTGGGGGAAGGAAACAAGCTTGTTCAATAACGTAGGTTTTTGAAACAGGCTTTGTCTTGGAGGCTTGATGATTTACAGATAAATCTCTCCTCAGTCCTGCCAAGATAATTGGACTAAGGGCATACATGTTAACAGGTTTTGTTTTCTATTCAACTAATAAGTAGCTTTGTTGTTAATCCTTATTGTGTTCATTACTTAAGAACATGCAATATGGCAGGTGATACTCCTCCTAGAGAGGCTTTGTGGGAGACTGCTAGGGAATCAGGGCAAGATACATTCCTCTTAGTAGAATGGACTTTCAGAGAATATGCAGGAATTCCTGGGCTCCTGTTACCATGCAGCGGGGTCTAGGAGGGAGGGGAGCAGACTCTTAAATAAAACCCTTGCATTTGCTGCTTTTTTGCCTGTTTTCCTGACTGAATGTCTTGTCCACTTGGATGTTTCATCTGTTTCCTAACAAGGTTCATGATAAAAAGTGAGAACTAGTATTTCATAGGTCAGGTAACACTGCCTTACCGTGAGATTAGTTTTCTTTTAACATAATTTGGTAGATAGTTTGCAATCTTGAAATACCAGAAGGTCCTGCATTGCCATGGATTTCTTGATGCAACTAACCCATGTTGTCAAGGCAACCCACTTCATGTTTTCTCCCCTCTAGAAAACCATTTCCATGTTGCAAACCTTAAATCACAATCATCTCTTAGAATACACAGGGTCAAACATCCCCTGTATGCACAAAGCTATTACTTTTTTTTTATAAGATATCGTGTCATTACAGTAGAATAATTTGACTTGAGGGATAATATGTGTATTAAAGCATTGAAGTTAAAATAATTCTGTAGCATTTATGTCCTATCTCCCCATTTCCAGGAGATATGAGGCTGTTTCCTACAAGCAGTTACATTTTTGAAGCTCTAGTAACAATGTTGACATATTTTGACTAATTTCTATGTAAATTGATTGCAATCAACAGCTTTTTCATGGTTTGTGAAATTAAATCACTTAAAAGACGAAGTACTTTCTGGAATTACTGTCACCCACCTGTTGTATATTTTCTCCTTTTTTAAGAGACAAAGACCAGTTTTGAGAGTTCTTCCATGTTATTGATATGACTCCACTATTCTCTGAGAACCTGGGTTAGCATCATGCTGGAACTCAGAGACTGACATCAGGCGGAAAGTGTTCCCTCAGATATCTGGGCTGTTTGAGTGGTTGGTTTAAAAGAAAATCCCAATTGGGGCGCCTGGGTGGCTCATTTGGTTACGCATCCGACTTTGGCTCAGGTCAGAATCTCACGGTTTGTGAGTCACAGCCCTGCATCCAGCTCTGTGCTGACAGCTCGGAGCCTGGAACCTGCTTCAAATTCAGTGTCTCCCTCTCTCTCTGCCTGCTCCCCCCTACCTGCCCCCCACTCCCCGCTCGTTCTCTGTCTCTCAAAATGAATAAACATTTTTTAAAAATCCTAATGAAAGGATAGTAGGAATCATTTTACCCCTTTTCCTAGTTCACTATTAACAAAAAAATTGGGTTAGGTTAAGATTCTTTCTGAGGTTTGAAAATTTGAAGACTTTATTTTTAACCTACTCTTGGCAATACAACTCACAGGCTACATTTAACTTACGTAGTAATCAGAAGTAATTCTTAGTGACTCATCCAGTACTGTTGGTCTGGCTTTCTAGTTAGTCTTTCAAATATTTATAAGACTTCCTGCCCCTTACATTTTTGTTCAAAAGTTGATTGCATAAAAGGTAGCCATGTTTCATTTCATGATTCCCAAAGGTTTGAGAACACAAGTATGTGGCTTTAAATGAAGTTTCTATGTGGGTCTTAATGGCTCAGAGCATTTTCACGTTGCACGTTTATTAGATAAAACCTACTTTGGCACCTTTCAGCTGCCATTCTTATTTCAACAAGCTAAAGAATTTTATCCATATAAAATAGTACAAATTATCATATCCACTATTGAGGAACTGGCATTATTTTCTTTCCATTATTGTGATTTGACAGGTCAGGCATTCAAACGTCAGTCAGTCTACAAAGCCTTTTAGGTTACTTAGCTCAGCCCTCTCCTGTTATATCCTTCAAAAATTATTAGCACTCCATCACAATGCACAAAGGATTTGAGCCTACTTACAGAAATGCATGCCAAAAAGTGAAGCCAATTGTTAAGGAGGTTGTAGGAAAAAGAAGCGAGTGAAATAAAATCCTAAGACAAACATAAGGAAGATGCATACCACGGGTCCTGTGTGCTAGTTAGACAGGAAGAATAATTTGCTTCCAAACGGATTAGCATCCAAAACAAAGAAGGAAGTGTGGTAAATTAAATAATTTATACAAATATAAATATTTTATACAAATGTAAATATTTTAGCAAATACATAGATTATCAGATCACTGAGGTCCTAGGGAAATTTTCCTCTTGTGCTGCCATTAAGTAAATTTGGTAAAGGTGTATATCATTTACAGTAATTATACTCTAAGATGCGTTGTGTTAATGACCATAATAATCAGCCAGCATTTCCTGGTTGCTTACTGGTGTTGGGCACTGTGCTGCATGCTTTGTTGTGTACCCAGCCTCATTTAACTCCCCCAAGAAACATGAAATAGGTATTCTTATCATAATGTCACAAGGGAAAAAACTCAGGCTTAGAGAAGTTAAATAAACTGTCTAAGGTGTCTGTTTTTACTCAGTGGAGCTGGGATTCAGTCTTAAATCAATGTTATGCCTAAGTCAGGTTTTAAGCACTATTCTACGCTGACTCCATAGGTCAAAGTAGGGAGTGATCGTATCTGCCTGCAAAGTTAGAAAATGCTTCCCAGGTAGAGAGGGAGTTGAAATTGGTTATGAGTGGTAACTAGATGTCTCTCAATGAGACGTAAACATTTGAAGACATTCTATGCGAGAAAACAGTGCATTTAAATTCACACAGGATGAGTAGTTCACAAATTGAAAATAGCTGGCTTTGCCAGAAAGAAGGATGACCATAGGCAAGTTTCTCAACCTCCCATCCTCATCTACAATGGAAGTAATAATAGGATGCCCATCATTGAGAGGTTTTGAAAATTAATAATGTAAGGCTATTAATATTATTGTTAAGACAGATAATAGATGAAGTTAAACAGAAGCAAGTACCAGATTATATCCAATGCTTCGCTAAAGAAGGACATGGGAAGGACAGTAAGGGTATTAAATAATGAATTGATATATTTGGACTTTTGAAAGATTGCTTTGCAGCAATGTGTGGAGAATGAATTGCCCATGTAGTTGAGCCAGGCACAACATGCAAGCTAGAAAACAATATGGACTTAATTAAAGCAGTAGCTGAGGGGACAGAGAGGAAGGAACTTAATAGGGTTTAGTTACTGAACGACTGCCAGAGCTGAAGATGAGAAATGAGGTGTAGGAAATAACCCGTGATGGTTCTCAGCTTTCTGCCTCCACTGATTAGGTGAAGGTTTTAATCATTAACTAAGGAAGAATATACATGCAGATGAACAAATCTGAGGAAATAATATAAGAAGTACAGTCAGAACACATGAGTTTGAGATGCTTGTGAGCCGGCGAAGTAAAGGAGGTGAGTCTGAGAGAGGTTGAATCTGGACTCGGAGGGAAATGTGGGTGGAAGTCATCAGGATATCTGTGGTCGTGGAAGCCCCAGACTCAGATGAATCAGTGAGAAGTGAGCTATGATGAGAATGTGGAGGAAGATGGAGCCCTGGGACCCAGATGTAGGGCCAAGTGGAAAAGAGAAACCAGCAGACATGCTCAACAGCACCAGCCAGAAAGGGGCAAGAGACCAGTGAAGAGTGACACTCTTGAAACCTAAGGCTTAAAAGAAATTGGAAGACTCAGCAGTGCAGTGTCGAGTGCTACAGACAAGACTTTGAGTAAACGTAAAATTAGGAGGTCCTCAGTAATTTTTAGCAGGAACCATTTCAGGGGGGCCACATTTGTGACAGCTGGATTTCAGAGGGTTGAAGAATCTACAGAAAGTAAGAAAGGGCTGACATTCAGAGAAAGGTAGAATATGCATTCTAAAATGTTGCCTGTGAAGCAGTAAGTAAATGGCTTTTGGTGGAGCAGAGAACCAGAGACTGTGTTGTTGTTGTTGTTGTTGTTGTTGTTGTTGTTGTTGTTGTTGTTTAACTGGAGATAGATGTATAAGGTTCTTAAATATTAAAAAAACAAAAATAAGCAACCAATAGAAAAAAATATGGGGAAAAGCAAATGGTCAGTACACACACACACACACACAGCAATCTAAACTATTAACATTTCAACAACAATCTAGTATCAATTTTATCCTGTTAAATTGGCATTTCAAACATGCTCAGAGTGGAATAATTTTCCCAGAGAGCAAATTTGACACATACCAGAAGTCTTAAATATGTAATACGATGTCTCCATTAAGTTTTATTTCTAAAGATTTACATTAATGAAGTAATCATGGGTGTGCACAATATTTTGCTACATGAATTCTTGGCACAGTATTAGCTATAACAGTGAACAAACAAATGTAAAACCTAAAACAATAATACTTCCAGGAGAAAACATACGAGAAAATCTGTATGACTTTGGGATAGGCAAAAAATAACCAAAATAACCAAAATTTCTATTAGTGAGATGCTAATAGAGACTTCAGTTGCTATTTGATAGCATATATGCAGCCATTAAAAATGAAATACAATGACATTCGTGATATATCGTTGCCTTTTAAAAACTGTTTTTACTGAAGTGTGTTAGCATAATGTCTCCCTTTTATTTAAAAATAGAACTCTTACTTAGCATTGTACTTAAGGTTCTAGCCCCTCCCTATAGGTGCAAATGTTCTGGAACACTGTAAAAGGGAGTGTCTGTACCTGCTATGCAGATAGGAGTAAAGTACTGTGGCCCAGAAAGTGGCACTCCTTTTTGGTAGCCAATGGGGGGATCAGTGCATGGAGACAAAATCCTGTCCTCCTGGGCTCCAGTGATAGAATGAATGATAGGCCAGAGCACAAGTGCAGACAGAGTCTTTTAAGTTCAGGATGGATGGTTTTTGTGAGGTGACTCAGACTCTGCAGTCTCTTGAACCATGTGTCCCGAAGTAGTCCTATGTTAGACCCATTCTCCAAGTTCTCCCCTGCTAGAGTGGCTTGTAGATGAGACCTATTGTCAAGGGTCATGGAAAGTGACTAATTTAGACTGCAGAGGGATGTTTTGTCCTCTTAGATAAGAGGAGAGGAAGTAGGAAGGGTGTGATGCAGTTATAAATGAGGATTTAGTCTAAAGACAGGAAGTTGAGAATTTATGCATGAGGGTATCAATGTTCTCCAAAGTAGAAGTTATATTTAATAAGACCCACTGTCGAGACATCACTTCTTTCCCTCTCCTGGAGGGAAAAACTAGTAGCAGAAACTACTAGTTAATCACTCTCTGTCTCCACTTTATCTTCCATACAGTTATAAGAATGACCTTTTAAAAACCCTGGTATCCTTAAACTCTAAAAGCCTTTCTATCGTAGTCCTTGGAGATTGCGTAAACTTGGCCCACACCTCAAATCCATGGCCTGGGACCATCCACATCTTGTACCTGCTTTCTGGAAGTGCCTGCAGCCTACTTTCTGTTTCTACATACTCTGTCCATATAGACTGTCCCACTTCTGTTCATATAAATCTGATCTCCAAGGTGAGTCACTTTGTGGATTTTGTCCCCAAATTCACTTACCTCACCATTTGGTGAGCTCAGTAGCAGGAGAGCAATCCCACCATGAAGCCCAGGGGCTTCTGCCTTCTGTCAGCTACCCCACAACACTCTCAACCCCTCCACCTTCTCCTTTCCTCAGGATAGACAAACTTTCTCCATTGTCTCGCTCAAAGAGATCAGCCCACATCCGTGTTCCTTGTGGTCTTGATTTTCACTCCAACTAATCATACAGAAATTTATTTTGAACAAATTCTGAGAGGGAAATCTGGGAAGGACATCTGCTTTTCCCCACACATGAATGTCTGTCAATGTCAGGCCCCATTTTCCCTGCCTTTGGGTTGATACTCAAGGCTCTTCACCATCCGGTCCTGCCCACTCTTCCCACCTCACCTCTTGCCTTTTAACCTCTTGCTCACGCTCTGAGTCTTTGCAGTTTCCTCAAGCAAATCTGCATCCCGCAGAACTGTGTAAATTTTCACATAATTCACCTTATCCTCTTTCTCCTTCTTATCATGCTCAGCTCAAGCATTGAAAGCATTTTATGATCTTTAATAGAAAGGGGATGTTTAAATGGGAATATTAAACATTCCTACTCCATTTTCAATGTGGATAACTGAACTTCACCTCTTGGTTTTTATAAGAACAAATTATTAGAGTAATATTAGATTGGCTTACCATTGGCTTACCATATTCCTGTCCCTTTGCAGGGATTCAGTAGCACTAGAGAAATGGACAACTGAATCTGCTGAAAAATGATGCTTATCAGAATTTTAATGACTGGGAATTAAGGACATGGAGAAGGAAGCAGGCCAACCCATTTTTATTAGATTTCCAAAGAGATGGGGCGGGGGGAGAGGAGACAAACTATTAAATAAGAACTTTTAAATAAGAATTCCTCTCATATTCACTTGTGAGTCTTAAAAGCTAGGAAGAAAAATGGAATCTATTCTAGAATGTGAACAAGTATCACTTGTGTCTCAACAAATTCCACACAAAGAGCAACCAGATATGAGGGATACATTGCTTGAAACAGACTTCTTAGCAAGGGCACCTGGAGGTCCAGAACAAGTTGTTTTCAGTGTCCTCTAAAAGGACATAAAATTTTTGGCCACCCAGAAACTTTCCCTGGTTCAAAGCAACTTCTTAAATGGAAGAACACAAGAGTTGAGTGTGGTAGGACGGGACACGGTTGCCTTTCCTATACTGCAAAATGCAGGAATGCAGTTGAACATTCCCCTGCAAACAAGAAGGAGCTACCAGTAGGCTGAGAATCGGCATTTGAGATTTGGAATTCATTCTGAGTACCGCAAATGAGGAAACTGGCCAGTTGTGGTTGTTTTCCAAGCATGTCACGTCCCCGAACCATAAGTTTCATTTCCAGCCTGTAGAGATTATATGTACCTCCCACCCTTCCCTGGTCCAGTGCTTCCTTATTTTGTAAGAAGCGGATATGTTACTATTAAATCAATTAAAGGGAAAGGCAGCTTAAAGCAAAGGCCCTCAATCTGCAAAGTGTCTCAGACCTCTCTGAGAATTCGGTGAAACGATATGGACCTCTCCCCAGAAAAAGTAAATGTAACGTTTTACATACAATTTACAAAATTAATATACCCCTAGAAATCCCAAGGAACTTGGCTCTTTAATGAAAAGGCTTCAGTTTTAGGACAACACTCTTAGCAAAGGCTCAGTCTCTAAAATGCAAAACAAGCTTAAAAGTAATATATTGAGTCAGCTAATTATGCTGGATGTCAAAACGCTGCTAAAACTGATTTTTATTTGGTTATCTTTGTGTTATTATATCTAAAATGTGAATCAATAGTTAGAGTAAAGGTCATTGGCTGCCATTTAAGCTGGAGTAGAAGAGATATTTATTTTTCAAATTTATTTCAAATTTTTATATGAGTGTAAAAACACCAGCTACAATGATAAAAACATTATATACAGTGTTCAGATGTGACACTACTATTAAAGCAGGCTAGAAATATGATGAAGAAATTTTTTTGACTCCTAAAAATAAGTATTGACAATGAGCTGTCAGTAGAATTGACACTTTGTACAATAGAGACGCCACAGAGAAAACTCGCTTTTTTCTTTGCTGCCACCCGAAGGAATATTTTGGAAAGATAACTATATACATTCACACATACGTACAACAAGACAGTTGAGAGAAAGAAGCATTTATGAAATCAAAGTCTGATGGGCAAATACAGTTCCCTGTTCTAATACACAAAGCCCCACAATTATGAAGCTAATGTAAACTCTAAGAAAGCAGGAATTTAGGTTGTGTTCTCTTGCACCTAGAAAATATCTGACACATTGTGATGCTTCAGTAATTAGCTCCTGAATGAAAAAATCCACTACTCAATAGAGTTTTAAGAAATCTACATATAACCTACTGTATTGCTCTGGGCAAATCAGTTCAGTTCTCTGGACCTCCGTTTTTCCATGTAGAAAGGGAGGGGTTAAATTTGGGTCTTTTAAAATTGGGTCTTCTAATATTCCCAGTCTCTATGATTCTGCTTAGTACATAGGTACTTTCTTCTAAACCTAAATGATCATTTTAGGTACAAAGAGCCAGCAAGCAATGGCCTATGAAGACCCACATGCACATGGACAAAAGGAGATACTTACAAATGAAATAAACATGAGGAATATATATTTCTGAGGCATGTTTATTTCTTCTGGGGAAGAACATCATAGAGGGCAGTGGCAATTCCAGGAGTCCTACACAAGGTCTTAAATCTGTAGAGAAGAAGGAATATGCCATTTTTATGGAATGTGATCCAGTTATTCTCTCTGTTTTCTTTATGAAGTCACATCCCATAATGAAATATCCCCACGGACACAGCACCGTAGATTTTCTGACAGCTCAGCATGCCTGAAGTGGTAACACACTGATCTCTCTTCCAGAATGTATGATATGGTATTTTTCACCATGAACTCAAGAAAAGACAGACAACCAAGTATTGGTTGAATATTTTAAAATAAACTTTATTTAAGTGCATCTCTTAAGTCTCTAAGTAATTTGTGTTCTTACATGACAATACTAATCAGCCCAGATTAGGGTGAAATTTTTTTTGGCGGGGGGGGGGGTGGTTGAGGGGGTTGGTAGGGAGGTAGAAATATTTTCACTCTTGTGGAAAAATATTAGAAATTACACTTTCTCCCTAAAATATTTCCCTAAATTTTTATTTCCTCAGAAAAGTAATCCTCAAATTTCAGCATACATAAAAATCAGTTGGGAATGTTTATTGAGAATGCAGATTTCTAGATCCTCATACAGATCTGGGACAGAGCCTCAGAATTTACCATTTTAACTATTACCATGTCAATTCTGATGCGGATCTGCCAGAGTACCTCCTAGCACATCTCCCCTCTAGACAGACCTAGCTGTCCAGTTCTTTCTTTTTTTCCCCTCTCATCTTCATTTGTGACATCATTGCACCCTCTAGTGGATGATTGTACTCAGTAATTTTTTTTTCTTATACTTAAAAACACCTTGCTCAAATCTAAGGAAATCTCATTGCTTTTGAATTTCTTGAATGGAAACAATGAGAGCTCGGGAAAGCGTTTATAAGAAAACATGTTTACTAAGCATCAAATTCATATTTATGTATATATATTTAGTATGTAATATACACACATTTTACAAAAAGAGAGAATTTTAATCCTGGTAAGTTTGACTGAATTTAAGATAGCTAATAGGCTTTTACAATTTTTTAAGTTCTTATTTATTTATTTTGAGAAAGAGAAAGAGAGAGTGAGTGGAGGAGGGGCATAGAGAAGGAGAGAGAGATTCCTAAGCAGGCTTCTGTGCTGTCAGTACAGAGCCCCATTCAGGGCTCAGTCCCAGAAACCGTGAGATAGAAACCAAGAGTCGGTCGGACTCTTAACCAGCTGAGCCACCCAGGTGCCCCCATATATTTTTGTCACTTTGTATCTACTGACCACAAATTTTTAGACTATTTATACCTGTATTGTTGATATTCTCACATAGCAGTTTCCATAAACGCCTTCCAGTGCATCAGTACAATAACTTGGGTCTTCCAGATCTCCTTCTGAGCATCTTTTAGTACCTAGTGGTCCTTGAGACCCCTTGAGTCACACCTAAGATCCACAGGTCTTTTCAGAAAGTATTATATGTTTTTTACCCCATGGCTTCTATCTCTGAAAAACCTTGTTTATTGAGGCTAAAACCTCAAGGATCACAAATTCTGTTGGACCAAGCAGGTAATATAAATGAGTAAAGTAAGCAGGGTGTAAACCAGAGAGTGGTGGGGACTAAGGAGAACTGAGTTCATTACATTTCAAGGAATTCAAAAATTAATATTTGTGAACCCACGATGGGCCTAAGAACTATATGGAACTTGGTTTTACAAACCAGTTAAGGACCCCTGGTTTACTTGAGGGTTAATTAAATGCTAACTATTATGGATGTTCCCATGTATAATTCTAACAAATACCCTATATAAGACATAGTAGATCATCCCAATTTTACCAGTGAGGTAACTGGAGCTTGAGGAGGTGGGTTACTTGCCCGACATCAGAGTCAACATCAGGGAGTTGAGACTTCCTGCCTGGGTCTCTAGTCCAGGTTGGCCTGACCCCAGAGTCTGTGTTCTCATTCACTTCATTCCAAAGCATCTCTGAGCATGTGCCTTCTTGCCTGTTTGGCCTGACTGTCACTTTATGCTCCTCACCACCCGCCCCCCATGCGGCCCCTAATTCTCCCTGTTTCCCGCCCCCACCCCCCCCCCCCGCCCCGCCCCCGGCCTGGCTCTTTCCAACATCTTCTGTGTTCTCTTAGCCTCTGATTCTACTATTGTCTTTGCATTTCGACCATTTCTTATCAGGTAATTGACACCTTTCTCTGCATCAGCATGATTCTTAGTAACTTATTACTCACATCGTAAGCTAATGTGATAAGCATATTGATACAATTTTTTTCTTACTATTGCGTAAATAAGTGCACCTTTTCCTAGAGCTTTCAAATGGTATTTCAGTGATGCTTAGATTTTTGTTATAAGTTAGATTTGCCCTGATATAACATCTCTACGTTTCTACTCAACTGGGCTCTTTCTGAGCACTACTGTAAATACTGTAAAGTAATATGAACTCTTCTCTAAAGTACTATAGAGCAGTTGGCTCAAAAAATTTGTTTTTGAGGGGCGCCTGGGTGGCGCAGTCGGTTAAGCGTCCGACTTCAGCCAGGTCACGATCTCCCGGCCTGTGAGTTCGAGCCCCGCGTCAGGCTCTGGGCTGATGGCTCGGAGCCTGGAGCCTGTTTCCGATTCTGTGTCTCCCTCTCTCTCTGCCCCTCCCCCGTCCATGCTCTGTCTTTCTCTGTCCCAAAAATAAATAAAAAACGTTGAAAAAAAAATTTAAAAAAAAAAATTTGTTTTTGAAAAGTAAGTATTAAGAGTAATTGTGTATAAAATTCAAGTTAATTACTTTTGGAGGAGAATGAGCTATTTCTTTCACTTATCCATTCTCAGGTAACTTCTTGGGTTGTGCAATCACTAAGAAAGAATGGCAGCCCTGGGGCGGGTTTCTGGATGTTTCCTATCAGGCTGGCTTTCATGTTCTCCATTCCTCAAGAAAGACATCATTATAATCCACACACCCACATTAATGCTTTTTTATTTGGGATGTTTGAGTCTCTTCAACCTTTTATAAAAACTGTCACCCAAAATAGTATTTCTTTGGGAAGTCTTAACATAACATTTTGAATTGAATTTCCAAACAAAAAAGAATGAAATCGTACGGGCGCATATATTGCAACCTGTGATATATTTTTTCCAATCCTAACAGAAAAGAAGCTCTCATCGTGCAGCCTTTTATATGATTCTACCTAGTTTATGCAGAGTAAATTACCCACTTGCCCTTCTTTGTACAAATAGTTAACAAAAACAGACTGTATTTCCCTGCTATGAGACTCAGTATTCAGAAAAAAAATCTATTTGAAATTGGAAAATAGATGGAGATGGGTGGCTTTGGCTGCCTTAATTATGTATGAACAAACCCCAGCTCATCCTTCCTTCATCCTTCGGTGATCAGCTATCAACAAGAAGCATCACTCTAGAAGATAAAGACAATTGAAGTTTAATTGGATACAGTGCTGCAAGTTCCAAGCTAGGGTAGCCACTAACTTTATTGAATTCTTCTTAAGTACATGGAACTGCTCTGCACTTATGTGCGTTAACTCACTTCAACTTGACCCTGTAAAGTAGGTACTATTCTTATCACGATTGATAGGTAAGGAAATGGAAAGACAGAAAATTGAAATAACTCACCCACGATCACACAGCATTTAGTGGTAGAGTCAGGATTTGAACCCAGAGCCCTCATTTTTAACAAGTACACCTTGAATCGAAGACACAGAGTACATTGTGAAATTGCACAGCTCATTCCTCAGTGTTGGATTCAGCCAGGCCTGGGTATGCATATTGGGAACTAGCTCCCCAGGGATTCTGTTACACAGCCAAGTCTGAAAACTACTTCTAATTATAAAAGATTCCCAGAACTGAACAATTTTTATTCTTACTTCCCTCCATGTTCAGGTAGTGCCCATTAGCAACTCTAAATGCCGAAGGAGACCGACCGAGCCGTAGCAGGATGTAGCCGTTGATTCCAGGTTCCCAAGTGTTCCTCCTCTTTGTGGGAAAATGTATAAACCGTGTCTCAGTAAGACTGGCCAATTACTTGCAGCATTATTTTTACATAAGCTGGGTATCTATGACTGTTTTCCCCAACTTTAAATCACCACATGCTCAAATGACCCCCAGATGGTAGCTGTTCATGCTGTATATTTCGAGTGGAGATTTTGAAGGTTCGTCTGGACACACGGCCCATACCTCACTATTCGCGCTCGCAATTTTTTTGGATATAGATCCTAACCCTTCTTGCAGTGCAAGACCATCTCCTTCTGTCCTGTTGTCAAGAGAAACAAAGGAGCTGCATTCAGTCAAAAGTATAGAATGCCCCTCACATTGGACCTTGCATGAAAGATGTTAAATAATTAGTATCAGTGGACCAAAAGTGGAAGAGAGAACTGGGCGACGAGTGGGGAGGCTGATTTCAGATTATAGTAGTCGCACAGAGAATTTCTGGATATAACATTTGAGATCTGGGCTCCCACTAAGAAAGCCAGGAGATCTATGTACACAGTTTGAATCATGTACCAGCTTGAATCATGTACACTTTCTGACTTGTGTCAGATAATAAGCACCTTAACTAATCAGTGAGCTTAACTACCCACCCTCCACATCTCAACCTGGCTTTCTTGTTTCCTACCTTTCATCAGGTTTGTGGTAAATATCACTAAAAGCCTGAAGAAGTGGTTCAGTCAGTTAAGAGTCTGACTCTTGATTTTGGCTCAGGTCATGATCTCATGGTTTGTGGGATTGAGCCCCATGTCGGGCTCTACAATGACAGTGTAGAGCCTGCTTGGGATTCTCTCTCCCTCTCCCTCTCTCTTTCTCTTTGACTCTTTCTCTCTCAAAAATAAATAAGTAAACATTTAAAAAATAAATAAATACAAGCCTGAAGAGGTCACAGTTTCCTCCAGGGTTCTCCAATCCATTTTTAAGAGAGAAATTATTTACCAAGGCATGTCTGTGAATTTGGGAATTAATTAAGTTCTCAAGAGTTAGGCCTTATAGATGTAAAGAGTCTTTTGTTTGGTTCTCTCCCACAGTATTTGAATTATAACTAATGAAATTAGTTTTACTATGTTTTCATTTTATTAGTTTTAATATGTTTTCGTGTACCTAAACACTAATTTGAAAATTAAAATAAAAAGCAAAATGGTTTGTTTAGTGATTAATGAGCTAATGACAAATGATTTTATTTTATTTCAAACAGATTCACTGATGTTGTGATTTTTTTCATTCAACCTGAAATACTTATATCACAGCCAAGTAACCAACCTGGTTTGTTGATTTTCCTTCCCTGAACTACTAATCAGTTTATGACAGGGAGTGACAAGTGCTACTTCTAGTATAGGCATCATTGAGGTCACCATACAACTCTGCCAGGTGTCATTAGACAGGTGGTGCTCAAAGTCTACCTTGCATCAGAATCACCTGAGAGGTAGTTAAAACATGGTTGTATGGCCCCACCTCCAGAGCTTCTGATTCAGTAAGTCTGGTGTTAGGCACAAAATATTGCATTTCTAATGTTAAAACTCAATTCAGGCATATTAAAATTTGTAAGAGTTTATGTGAGCAAAACTCAGTTTGAATCCGGCAGCACAAAACCAGAAGTGTTAGGAGCTCTTTACCCACAGGATCCAGCGGAGAGACTATACAGAGAAAGGGCGGGAGGGAAGAACGGAAATAATTTGATTGGCTGTAGCTCAAAGCCTAGTTGACTGTGATTGGTTTATCCTTAGGTTTCCATTTCCGAACCTTCAGGCATTTATAGGCTTAGATTTTGGTTTGCTTAGGTAGGCTGTGTTGGCATTAAAGCCATCTCAGCCCCACGGCCTCCATGTTTAGTTGAACACTAAACAAGAACCAAGTTGATGCTGCTTCTGGGGAACACTCTTTAAGAACCACTGCCCCAGGGGCGCCTGCGTGGCTGGGTTGATTAAGCACGCCACTCTTGATTTAGGCTCAGGTCATGATCTCACGGTTGGGTTAGAGCCCTGCATCAGGCTCTGCTCTGAGTTGACAGTGAAGAGCTTGCTTGGGATTCTCTCCCTCTCTCTGCCTCTTCTCCACTTGCACTCTCTCTCTTCTCAAAATAAATAATAAACATTAAAAAAAAGAAAAGAAAAGAAAGAAAAGAAAAGAACCACTGCCCCAGGAAACAGATTCATAAATACAGAGAAGAAGGAAAAGGGTCGCCAGGGAGAAGGTAGGGGATGGGCAAATAGGTGAAGGGGAGTGGAATATACAGGCTTTTAGTTATGGAATGACTAAGTCACAGGAATAAAAAGTACAGCATAGGGCATATAGTCAATGGTGTCATAATTGTGTCGTATGGTGACAGATGGTAGCTACACTTGTGGTGAGCGTAGGGTACCATATGGACTTGTTAATAACTACGTTGCACACTTGGAACTAACCTAACATTGTGGGTCAACTATTCTTCAATTTAAAAAAAAAAAAAAAGAAAAGAAAGAAGGAACCACAGCCCCATACCAGTGGACCCTCTAGAAACTGCACCAATATTATAAGCCTCAGAACGTTTACTTACTATCCTCTGGCACAATATATCTTACTAAAGCTTATAGATAATGTAGTAAACTTTAGACGCCCCGGATATTATTTTTAGTCACATGAAGTAAAACTCTACTATGTAAGTCGGTTCGGAAAATTTTAAGTGCTCTGACAGGGAGTGACAGTTAAGTGTGGTTTTGCATTTATGCTGGGTTGTTGAAATATCCAGGAAGAGCTTGCTCAGCTGGCTGGCTGGGAGCTCCTGGAAGGCACTGTTCTCGCTACTAGTACAGTTTGGGCCTGGCGCCACCTGGTGGTAGTTATTTGCTCCATCATTCTGTAGCTTTGCTGATAATCCAGTTTCAATGGCTGTTAAGAAAATTAGAAAATGTAGTGGAAACTATGTCAAGGAAGAAAAAGAAATGGATTTAGTAAAGCATTCCTTAGCCCGTGTATTTTGATAGTGTGCAAATAAGCGTCCTCTATTCTTCTCTGATACAAAGATTTACAAAAGCATTCTTATTGGATGGTACTTTTTAATTTATATGTTAGGACAGAATAAGAATACAAGTGACTTAAACTAGAAAACCTTCACAGTTTGATTCAGCCAGCACAAATGGAACATTTCACAGAAACAATGTGAGTATAAATGCATCAATTTATACTCCAATTCAGAAGTCCTCAGAAAAAAATCTAGTTGTATGATTCAAAGTGAATAACAGAGTTCTGCTCAATTCTTTCCATTGTTGAGGGCTTTCCGTAAGGGACCAAAGGCCAAGAGCAATAAAGCAGGTACCAAAGACCTAGAGATCCAAAGACAGCAAGGTCCAAGACCACACTGGTTTTGCCAACATTAGCTAATCCCTCATTTTGGAAGTGTAAAAGAGGACTGAGCGACTGATGGGGGGTGGACAGGGGGATTGGCGGTGCAAAGAGTCATAGACAGCTGGACGGTGTGCTGTGGTGTATCACTGCCCCTTGTCCCTCAAGGAAGGGAAAGGGAGCTGCTGACTTATTTCCACCAGCTTCCTTGAGTCTCCTTGGAGAGACATGTGTCGTCTTAAAACTGAGGGATTTGTAGATGGATATGTGACTCAGGCCTGAATAATCTAGAGAGGAATGGCAGTGACCCTGCTGTCCCTGCTGGTAGTAAGACAAAGGTGAGGTTGTTCCCCTGGCAGAGAGCTGTGTGTCATCAATGACGGGCCAGACGTTAGTATTTTCTGTGTGCCTTTGGGCAAGGCCAATGCAGAGACGTCTCAGAAGTGGTGCATGAGAATTTGCATCCCAAACAAACACCCAGGTGATGCTGACACCACACTGCTGCTGAGCAGGGGCCACACTGACGGAGGGTGGGGGGCAGCTCTCCTGTCTGATATCCCCCTTCAGAGAGGTCCCAGTGGTAAACATCGGACTGGGGTCTGATGGGCATCAGCACACATTATTTTGTACAAGTGGATGGGGGGAGGGGGGGTGGTGAAAATGCTGTGTGCATTCCTACAGATTATCGCTTTCCTGTAATAGAATATTTTGTGAACTGATATTCAATTTCAGCATCCCAAATATTAAGTTAGAGCCCTTTCATGATAGCTTTGGTTTTGTTTTTTTTTTTTAATGTTTATTTTTGAGAGAGACAGATCATGTGCAGGGAGGGCGGGGGGTGGACAGAGGATCCGAAGGGGGCTCTGCACTGACAGCAGGGAGTCCCATGCGGAGTTTGAACTCACAAACTGTGAGATCATGACCTGGGCCAAAGTTGGCCACTCAACCCACTGAGCCACCCAGGTGCCCCTCATGACAGCTTTGTTAAAAGATTTCTATCCTTGCCTTTCAATCCATTCCTCATTGTAAAGCCTTACAAAATGTATTCAAACTTTATATATAAACCTGAAAACACAAGAATACGGGTGAACATTTTACAAAATACACTGATTTCTGTTAATGCTCAGTGCTGAATATTGTGTGCAATAATGTAATTATTAGAAAGAGGGCACTGTGGTATTGCATTCACCAATTTACCACTGTGGTATTGCATTGTGATGTCTCATGCATTCCAGAATAGTCCCTGTAAGAATTTATAAAGGGAAGCAGGGAAGTTTGATGGTCCCTTTACACTTCACTTCTCCTTAAAATGCTACTGAGATTAGGAAGTGACAACTTCAGACCTTCTATTGTCTGGAACCAGAAGGAATCTTTACAAATGAGTTGGTCCATCCTTGTCAGCCCCACTCATATTTTTTTTATTTGAGCCTCATTAAATTTGAAGAATGTGTTCTCAGCCACCTCATCAAAATGCTCCTTAGACTTAAGAAGACACAATTCTTAAGGTTCTTTTTTAAGCCAGTTTTACAAGTGACGGTTGATTTGGTAGGGATATTTTGTTACTGAACATGTTTTCATCCGCTTGGAACATTTAGGAAATATGAACGTGTAAAGCTGCCTTTCTGCACCATCCGGCAGTTTTTATTTGGTCATACTGGATATAAAGATAATTCACAACGGTCCTTAAATCACGAAATGCTATTGCCAAATGATAATATTCTGTTTTACAATGAGACAGGTTATTCAGATTAACGTGACAATAAATCAATGACAAAACAGATTTTTAAACATCAGTCTTTCACAGAGATGGTATGAAGTTTAGATAAAAGCCAAGATACACATATGAAAACCTTCTCAGTTCAGTGTCGATTAATTACACGTAGAGCCTAGACTGAAGCATCTGGTTCTCCCATAGGCGCATTACCAAGATTTCTCCATTATTTGTTTGATATAATATATAAAATACAGTTTAATCAAAAAAGAAAGTACAAGATGAAGTGTGATTTTTTCATTGGTTCTAACAGACCCTTTATAAGGAAAACTGCGTGATGACTAGCCAGTAGGGGAGGAATGGATGGTGTTTGGAAATATAACATTTATTTCTCTAAAGTGTTTACAAAGCTTTCTGGCGCATCATGACCAGATGTTAAATATTGTGCTTTCTTACAAATGAAATTATAGGATCTTAATCGTCAGAATGGAAGGCACGTTAGGAAGTATCAATTTAACTCTTCTATCAGGGGTTGCATTTGACAGCAAGTAGCAGAGTCCTGAGAAACGGTGGCTTAATTAGACAGAGCTTTATTTTCCCTGCATATAAAGTGGGCAACCAGAGAGAAGCTGTTGCTCATCAGGCTGAGTCTCTCCAATTCTCAAGACTTTCCCTGGGGCTTGCAAGAAGCTGTTGGGACTCCTACCATTAATTATGAATTCCAGGTAACAAAGAAGAAAAACTGAAGGAAAGGAAGAGGGGGAAGTTCCTGTGCCAGGAAGACAAGAACTCAATATCCCAGTAGATAGTCACCTCATGTCATTGATGGAAACCAGTCATTGTCCACCTCTGTCAGGGAAGGTTGGAAGGTAGCTTTTAGCTGGCCACAATGCCAACGCTCACAGAATTAGTCTGTCAATAAAGGAAGAAAAGAAGAAGGTTCCTCTCCCCATACCTCTCTGTTACAGTCTCTGCCACAATCTATATCTTACAGAGATGAAGCGATTGGCTCAGAGAGGTTAAGCAACTTTACCTCTGTCTCAAAGCTGGTGGCAGAGTCAGGACTTACGGAGCATGAACATATGCCCTCTTGTTTTCAACTGAGGACGTGGGGATGGGTGGGAAAGGAATGGGGGTCTTCTGAAGTTCTAAAGAGTTTGCTTTAGCAAGAGCATAATAAGAATGGGGAAAAGAAATCACGGATTCTTCAAAGTTTGGCACATCGATGTGACAAAAATCACAGCGATTTGATTTCCCTTTAGAAATGGTGCAGCGAAAAATAAAGGCACAATTCCTAACAAAAATGAAGTCATACTGTAACCGTCAAGGCATTAAAATTTTGAGTCTGTTTCTCCGAAGTAAATAATGGACATGTTTCCTCATACAAACCTGAACTTACTACAGTAAAAATTGTGGTCCTCTTCCTCCCCCAAGAGGGATCAGCCCTCAGCTTCCTGAGGAGTGTGCCTAAGGGCCAGTGATTTTGACGGTAGTGGTAGCAGAAAATCAAGATTGTGCTTGAAGGGCCTTCCTCGGATTCTCTCCCATTGCCCAGATGATAAAATGTGTTCTCTCGGAAAAGGGCTGTGAACAGATGTTGGCTTTCACAGATACTATTCAGCCGTTCAAGTACCTGTTAATGTACATACGTTCAAGAATGCAACACTATATCCGGTTATGTGTTAATCCGAGAAGAGATTACTTATTACTACTTATAATCTAGTACCACAAAGGAGGGAGATATGCAGAAACCTGAAGGAAATCTTTTCCAAAAATTGTACAGCTGTAAAACTATCCCATCTGTGTTATAGACAAGAAAACTACAGGCCAGCAAAACAGAAATTACTTGATTTAATTTGTTTAGGAAAATATTTGTTTTCATTTTAATATATATTTAAGTTATATATAACTCCAGGGGTTATGATCTCGTATCTTTCCCAACACAAAGACTTATTTGAATGTTGTCGTGTCATCTGAAATTGCAGATATCTTATGTTTCTCCTCCATTCATGGTCAATGTCTGGTATATAAATGGGGGGCCAAGTTTCCTAGTCAGAAATTCAGTATTGTAAGTGATTCATTTACAATTGCAGTGGGAGAAACTACAGATGACCACCAGCGAAAGGAGGAAAATATTCTGCTCTGTCACATTCCACGTAATCGCGATCACCTGTGTGGTTTGGTCTTTGTATGTATTAATAGATCGGACAGCGGAAGAAATCAAGCAAGGCAATGATAATGGTAAGAGCATGTCTCTTTTCTTTTTTCCTCCTATTGGTTTCTCTGATGACATCAGAGGTGGGTAGGGAAGCTATTTCCCCTGTTAGGTCTTCATGTGTGATAAGCTAGCAAAAACCAGTACTGGCAATTGTCATCTCCAGTTATGTTATAAATACTCTGATTGAATGCCTAGGGTCCCACGCTGAGGTACGAAATTTATCAAGTCCATATAAACATTGGTAAAGAGAAATATATAGATGTCATACATCACTTCAGGCTTTTCAGGAACTGATTAAGAATCATGTTCTGCCTAGGGAGCCTGGGTGGCTCAGTTGGTTAAGTGTCTGACTTCAGCTCAGGTCATGAACTCATTCATGGCTTGTGAGTTCAAGCCCCACATCAGACTCTGTGCTGACAGCTCAGATCCTGGAGCCTGCTTCAGATTCTGTGTCTCCCTCTCTCTCTGCCCCACCCCTGCTTGCACTCTCTCTCTCAAAAAATGAATAAACATTAAAAAAAAAATTTTTTTTAAATCATGTTCTGCCTGATGTGAAAAAACAAACAGTTGTGAAAGTGGAAGTTTTTTCATTTAGTTTAATTCACTATAGTCATTGCTTCTTTTAAAACATGAATAAGACGATACTCTACTAGAGAAATATGTTATACCTTATTAATTAGTACCATATAATTTGATAGGAGTAGATTAACACTATGGTTTGAAATTTTAGCCATACTGAGTTTAATTGTGAAGGATGGTGTCAAGCCTACAAAGAAAGCTGTTTCAAAAATCATTAAGGCAGATTCTAGGATCTGAAAAAGATAGGTCATTTAAAGCAGAATAAAAAATAGACTGTTTATTTTCACTTCTGAATGTACTCAGCTCCATTTCTCATCAGGCTCTACCAGCTTCCACATATGGCATAAATCATAGCTGGTAAAACAATGAGAAATATTCCCAGAAGCACCCCCACCATCAACCCTTGAAAAAAACAAACACACAATATTAAGCCACTGGTGAATTTAAAAAGAGAAATTGTTCAGATGATAACACTGTAAGTTTGTAGTATTCTCAAAAATGCCTATTGCTTCCCTCAAAGAAAGAAACTGAAAGAAATAAAAAGGTGACAGGAAGTTAGGGAGAGGAAGTGAGGGAAAGAAAGAAGAAGGAAAAGAATATTAAAAGGAAAAGTTCTGTTATTTCTGCCTTTCTTTGGGTTCGTAACAGCAGGAGCAATGTGCCATTCTCACGCTTGCCCGCTCGGTGGCAGCAGGGAGCACCAGCGCGCGCTCTGGGCGCTGGAGAAGCGGCTGGGGAGGAAGGGACTGTGAGGACCCGCCTGCTGCGCGGCGATGTGGTGGCTAGGAAAACGGGTCGGTGCAAGTTGTGTTTGTGTTTCAGTTCCATATGACAGTGATATTTACAGTGTGTACCAGACTAGACTGTTTACAACTACATTATGCATTAGTCCTGAGATACTGGATTTTTAAAACATGTCTGTTACATCCCTGGAATAAGTTTCCTGAGGATAGGACTTTTTTTTTTTTTTTTTTTTTTTTTAACCCACGCCCCCTATACTTACAGGGACGGGCCCAAGCTAAGTAACAGAAAGTGTGCCATACACAGCAGTCATGTACGGATAGAACAACAACGAGGCACCCCACCACCACCCTCACCTTCGCACACCCCGGTATAAGATCTTCAGACTCAAGTGTTTTCCTAGCGATCAAGGGCAGCCCTAACAGCCAGGGATAAGTAGTTGTAGATGTCTGATTTAGAGTTCAGTGTTTGAGAATCATAGATCGGCCCCAGTGTAGCCCTGCCTTCTCCCAGCGGTCACCATGATACCAGCAGGGCCCCTCCTGTTCTCCTCTGGCCACATGAGAGGAAAGGAAGATTATGAGCACCTGTCCTGGACATAATGAGAAGCAATCTTGTGTCACCCATATACAGACAGTCTAGAACCTCTCCCTTACATTCATTTACTCAATCCCACTTCTGAGACAAGTGAGTGAACAGTGATCATTTCTCCTACAATGAACAGGACTATCTCCACTTCAGCCAACCAAAGTCTCCAGAACCCAAGAAACCCTTGGCCCCAAGCTTCCTTCCATTTATCTCACTCTGCCTGCTCATTCTCCAGTGCTCCTGGATACCCTCATGCCTTCAGTTGTCATTTCTATGCTGAGAACCAAGCTCCAAATTTATCTCCAGCTCATACTGCACTCCAGATCAGGCATCGACCTCCTGAACGTCTTCATTTAAAGGTCTTCCAAGCACCCCAAACTCAATGTGTCCAAACTTTTAATCTACTACCGCTGTCCACCCTAACACCCGTGGGAAAGGCATTACTACAAACACCTGTTGCCAAATCCATTTGGACTGTCATTTCTCCTCTCCCTCTCCCCAACTTCTGCCTTCAATCACCAAATCCTATTATTCTGCCTCATTGGTCTCTGGAATCTGTCCCTGTCTCTCTTTCCTGACTGCCCTCATCCTTGTGCAAACTATCCTTTTACTTGAACACCTGCAACAGTATCTTTACTAGACCTTCTCCAGTTCTGCCCACCTTTAACCCATGCCCAATGAGGTATTCATTGCAAATTTACAAAACACACATCTGATCACATCCTATCCCTACTTAGCCATTACTCTTAAAATATATCCCAAACTCTTTAATGTGACTAAATTGCCCCCTTCCCTGCCCCCACCATGACCTGGTTGTAGCCAATTTTTCTGAACATTCGTTCAGCCCCACAAATGGGGCTCTAGACCTTTGCTCAGCTTTTCCCTCTACATGAAACCTTCCTCCAGCTTCTGTCCACCACACAAACACTGTTCTGTGTTCTCACACCGCTCAACTCCCACTCAGCCTTTGCAGGTTGCCTTAAATATCACTTCCTCTGGGACACCTGGTTCAGCAACCTGAGCTAGAACAATTGTTACTACCGTAGTGGTTCTCAAAATGGTTCCTGGGACTGATAGCATTAACAGCACCTGGGCAGTTGTTAGAAATGCAAATTCTTGGCCTCTCTGCACCCCAGACCTATGGACCAGGAATTCTGAGGACAGAGCCCAGTAGGGCTGTGCTTAAGAAGCCAACGGGTGATTCTGATGCCAAGTATTGAGAAACGTGCTCACCTAGCATCCTGCACTTAACCCACTTCATTTTGATTGCATATTTGAATTGCCTGTGGAGTTTCTATACCCTACAAAGCCTGAGTTTTATCCCCAGAGGTTTAAGTTTAATTATCCCCTACGTCATGGTATTTGCAGACATGATGAGAAGCTCTGCTGTACCAGGAAACTTACCACATACTATTGTAATTGCTCATTTAATTGTAAGTCTCCTGGCACCAATAGACTCTGAGCTCAGGGAAGGACAGATCGCTCTCCAGCATATATCCCTGGGGCTGAGCACTGTGTCAGGGACCTGGAAAGTTGCCCAGTCAACGTTGTAGAAGGAATGATGAAGTGTGAGTGCCTCATACCCCATGCTCACACTTTCCTATCTTTCATGTTTCTTGTAGAACTTTTCTTCAAAATGCCTACCCCCCACCTCAGTTCTGGGTGGATGCAGGATTTCAGGCCAGAGTCTCCCAAATGAATTATTACTCAGGTCCCTCAGATTTCCAAAAGAAAATACTGAATGATAATCAAAGGCTATATATATATATATATATATATATATATATATATATATATATATGGTCCAGGGTCAGGTCAGCTTTCTACTGTATACTTTTAAAAATTATTTTCAGTTTCTTAAGAGCAAGTGGAAATGAGATGAATTTTATCTTTGGTGTTCAGAGCTTCTGAATTAGGCAGCAAGATATTCATCAGGAAACCATATCCATGACTTCCTACAGACCCACTTGCCAGTGGGACAGTTCCTACCTAACTTGGATAATTTCAGATGGAAACTATAGTGACTTTTGCAAAGGGTACCATCTGTACTTATGTCCAGATTGTATTTAAAGCCTGACTTCCCAAAGTACACATTTGTAGGTAGTGTGGGCATCTGTATGAGTTGTTATTATTTTAATCTCCCTTTGGCATTGGGACTGTGAGTGCTGAGCCTGAATTTACTTTTAACGTCTGAAAAAACTGCAAAATTTAAAAGTCAAAATATTTTAAATCGATTTCAAAAACCTTCAAAAATATTGGAAGAGGAACAAATTGTCCTTCTTCAACCCGAACTGAGGTTGAATGTAAAACAGCAAAATTCTTTGAACTGTAATAACAATACTGAAAGGGAAAAAAAAAAAAATCCTTCATGTGTTTTTAATGGTTGTTCTTTTAGATTAAATAAGCCTGGTGCCCCAGATAGCTCTCTCTCTTCTCTCTCTGTTGCCTTTAATGACAAAAAAAAAAAAAAAAAAAAAAAAAAATCAAAGACTTGGTACTCGAAACTTTAACACACTCAATCACCCATTACTAACTCTAATTTGGGGGAACAACGTCCTCCTGCCTTATCTTTACATATTCTAGAAAAATGTTCCAGTATACTGTTTGTGTGTTGAAAACAAAACACAAAAATACAGACCAGGAAAACACAAGAATTTATACTATTCGAGAGACAGTAGGTGCAGAGTATTTTTTTTTAATGAAGTATATAGCTGATATACAATATTAGTTTCAGGTGTACGACATAGAGATTGGACAACTGTATACATTACAAAATGCTCACCGTAGTTGAGTGTGGTCACCATCTGTCACCACACTGAGCTGTTACAATCTGGTTGTGTTCCCTATGCTGTACTTTTCACCCCATGATTTACTTACAACTGGAGGTTTATACCTCCGTTCGCCTATTTCACCTTTCTCCCACCTCCTCCCCTCTGGCAACCACAGTTCTCTGTATCTATGAGTCTAGAGTCTATTTTCTGTTTTCAGTTTGTTTTGCTTGTTGTGTTTTAGATTCCACACAGAAGTGAAATCATATGGCAGGTGCAAATTTTAATCTCGCCCTAGAACTATGTAAATGTGTACACCACAAGGGGCTAGCATAACAAATCGAATTTTTTTTTTTCATGCCTGCCCCACTTGTGAGCCTCTAAGCATCTCCAGGGCAGGGGCCATGCTTCATTATTCAGAGAGGATTTAATATGAGTAGAGGTTCAAAAAATGTTGCCAGCTGTGGCTGATCCCAGCAGACAGGCACGATGGCTGTGCCATACTCGTTAGCTGTTAACATCTGCTTCGAGTGGGTGTGAAAAATCACTTCCCAGCAATCCATATATTTTCCATTTGAGCACTGCTGTTTAAGCATTCCTTTTTAAAGTGAGTGTATGCACTGTTATTGTTAATAACCCAAAGATGATAAACACTGACTTGAGCTATGTGTCAGAAGCCCAGGCTTCTAGTTCTGCCCTTGGTCGCGGACTAGTTACGCTGAATAAAATAGTCACTCTGAAGCTCAGATTCCTCATCTGAAAAACGAAGTTGGACTGAATACCCTTCAAAGGTGCTTTCTGATACATTTTTCAAAGATACTATGAACTTGACCTTGCATCAGATAAATGGAAACATCGTGTTTATACAAATACCACACATATATATTTGTATAATTTATATATATTTATATATTCCTTTTTTTAATGTTTATTTATTTTGAGAAAGGAGAGAAGGTGAGCAGGGGAGGGGCAGAGAGAGAGAATCCCAAGCAGGCTCCATGCTGTCAGAGAAGAGCCAAGCCATGGGGCTCCAACTCACGGACCGGGAGATCATGACCTGAGTGGAAATCAAGAGTTGAACGCTTAGACTGAGCCACCCAGGTGCCCCGATATTTGTATATTTCTTATATATACTCATACTTTTATATATTTTTGTATTTTTATCTTTACTCACAGTGAATACCACCATTAAAACAAGTTAAGGAAAATGTTACAAATGTGTGAGGTTTTTTTTTTTTTTTTTTTTTTTAATGATTTAAGCAACAGGAGAGAAGCAACCAGGACAAAAGTAAAGGAGAAAACCATCTCCTTAGCCCCATCATTCACACACACCCTTACGCAAACACATTTCATAACTCTGCATAACCTAAGCACCCAGCCAAAAATATCCCAACTTACCAATGAGATGCTTTTTCTAAATATATATTGTCCCTGCAGCTGTTAAATGAGACAGGTTCTCTTCTGCTGTTTGGGGATTTTAAAAGCCTTTTTAGACACACTCCAGGTGTCTCCAGTTACATGATCTACACAAGATATGCAGAATACTTTGAGAATTCCAATTTAAAAGCAGGAAGAGATTTTAGGGATCACTGTTTTAAAGATGAGGAAGTAAGCAATTTGCCTCATCTTCAGCTTTATTATGAACACCCTCCCAGGAGCCTGTGGTTTACCCAATTTGAACAAGAAGCAAGATGTTACAGGTGACCCTGCATGTGTTTCTCCAGTGGAGAGAGCTGGGGACCCTGTTCTATTAAAAGAAACATATTTTCAGAGAAACAATATAGCTAGAAAATGAGTCTGCAAGAGTCTGAAAGTGGATACATCTCAGCTTACAAACCATTGTCATTGTGGTCTGAAAGTCTTGGCATAAATGTTTCCTAACAACACACAGTGAGATTTCTGAGCTTTTCTCCATGAAGGGAATTACCGATTGGGAAAGATGCCCAACTGGACTTTCTCCTCGCCTAGTTGTGGAGGTTTTCATTGCCCTGGAGTCTGGAGTCCAGATGGGACATCTAAAGGTTGAAGCCCATTGAAGTTAGGTCTTAGTCATAGGCACCAGTGAAAGCTTTGCATTTAGTCTACAACTCTATCAGCGAAAGGTGTGTAGCATTTAAATCATCCAGATGGCAAAAATAACTTATATTTACATAGCACTTTCTATGTCAAGAACTACCCATTTAACCTACACTAGCAACCTTGTGAGGTAAATACTACCAATATCTGCATTTTTAACTGATATATCAGTTATCTTTTGCTATATAGCAGACTATCCCAAAACTTACTAACTTAAAACCACAAGCATTTATTTCACTCCCAATTCTGCAGATCGGTTGGGCATTCCTCCTGGCCAGGACCTGGCTGGCTGTTCTCTGCAGCATCCACGTATGTGTCTACAAACAGCTGGCACACTGGCTGTCTGCTGTATAATCAAGGCTGGCCTCCTCCAAATGCCTGGCAATGGGCATGCAGTTGGTTGGATGACAGAAACAACTGAGCTGTGTTTTTCGTCACACAGGACCTGTTGGCCCTGTCTTCTTCCCATGGCAAGTGCAGTGTTTAAACAAGTAGCAAGAGGGTAAACCACACACACAATGGGAACACTTTTGAAGTTTCTGTTGTGCCCTATTTGCTATTGTCCTGTTGGCCCAAACCAGTCATGTGGCCACAGCCAGAGTCAATGAGGGAGGGGGTGGATACCCAAGGACACGGTGACAGGGAGGCGTGAGCCAAGTGGGAGTATTTTTGAACAAGCTACTAAAGATGAGGAAACTGAGACCAAAGAGAATACCAGGTAACAGGCTGTCAATACCTGAAGGAAATGAAATAGCACTCTGAATTAGGACAGATGAAGATATAAAGACTGGAGTGACTGATTCTTGGGAATAAAACCCATGATCCTTAAGAATGGGTGTGGACTTTACACAGGAAAACAGCCTTTGAGAAGCATAATAAAGAACATCCTATTGGGGTCTGGTCTGCAAAGAAATTGAATAAAAGTTTGAATCCTTTGGGATCAGGGTATTAGCCAGGAAGGAGGGCCTTCTGGGAGTGAAGATGTTATAAAGAAGGGAAGAGATGGTCAGTGGCAGTGGTCCTGTTGACCAATAAATTCTAGTCTCAGGTTCCTGAAGGGGAAATGCCCTTAAATAGTCCCAATCCATGTCTACTTACCCAGCCCCAATGGAGAATAGAGTGAGGAATATCTGGAAGACCTTTTTATGTGAGAAAATAATTTATAAATTTTATTCTTTCATTCATTTTTATTTTTATTCAAGTATTTATAGAACTTTACCTAGAGTCCCCAGTTTTCCTCTCTGGCTTGCTAGAAAAATCTTGCACAGATTCAGATTCCCAAGAGTCTATGATGAGCTGAAAGGCCCATTTGCTTTTCTTTGTCTAGAGTGCTTTTATTTGCTCTTTGAATATAAATTTCCCTACAGATTGTGGGCTGATTTCTGTGGCTCTGGTAGCACCACACATTCATCAAACTCTACTGTGCAAAATCTTCAATACCATAACCCAGGACGAATCTACAGACCACCTTAAGCCTTTCACAGAAGACCTCCTAGCATGTTGGTTGTTTGGCTGGCCCTCCAGTACCGCATCATACACATGCCCTTACAGAAAGGAGGCCTGGACATTTACCCATGGGATACAGGTGTGCTGTTTCTTAGGGACACATGCACCCCCATGTTTATAGCAGCACTATCAACAATAGCCAAAGTATGGAAAGAGCCCAAATGTCCGTCGATGGATGAATGGATAAAGAAGAGGTGGTATATATATATGTATACACACACACACACACACACAATGGAGTATTACTCGGCAATCAAAAAGCATGAAATCTTGCCATTTGCAACTACGTGGATGCAACTGGAGGGTATTACGCTAAGTGAAATTAGAGAAAGACAAAAATCATATGACTTCACTCATATGAGGACAAGAGACAAAACAGATGAACATAAGGGAAGGGAAACATAAATAATATAAAAACAGGAAGGGGGACAAAACAGAAGAGACTCATAAATATGGAGAACAAACAGGGTTGCTGGAGGGATTGTGGGAGGGGGGATGGGCTAAATGGGTAAGGGGCATTAAGGAATCTACTCCTGAAATCATTGTTTCACTATATGCTAACTAATTTGGATGTAAATTTTAAAAAATAAGAAAATTAAAAAAAAAAGAGGAGGCCTGGAAGAATCTAATAATCATATGTTGAGATTGCTTGAGAATGTACTGGCCATTCGTGGAGGATTGGCATGACAATATGGACAGTGAATGAGTCAGGTTTACCTATTATAGGGGACAAGAGAAGACTTCCATTTCCTTAGAAAATGGTTGTGGACAGAACATCTGCTCTTCCAAGCTCCTCCAATTCTTACCCAAGAATTTCCAAGCAAGTTTCCTGTTGTTTAAAAGGTAGAGATACAGAGAGTTTATTCCTAAGCCTACAGAAATTTCTGAAGAAAGATCCCAAGCACAAAGGCAAAACTACAGATAGATCCTTGGGCTTCAGAGAAATGAACAGATGGTTGAATTGCCTCAAGTTGAATTTCAAATTCCTCTTCCAAACTGGCAGGTAGAAACAACTTTGAGCTCTTGGCATTTCCAAGTTCAGGTTCCAGCTTCAAATATATATTAGTGAGGACCAAGAATTACTTGTTTACACAAAGGATCCACAAGGAACAAGACTTTGTGCCTTCACTTTTCTACCACCCTTATTGTGTACATTCTTTCTTCTTTACAGAAGACACCATAGAACTGAGGAGTCCAACAAGGTTGAGCATGAAGACAAATTACTAAGTCTCGATAAAAGGAGGTAAATACATCTTGCCAATGGAAACATTCTTGGAAATTCACTTAGCCCCATGTTATTATCTCCTCTCACAATGTCCTTTAGGTGAATTTTCCAAGGTAAAATCTTATAACTGCTCAATAATATCTTTATAGAAAACAAAAATCGTGCCCACTTAGTCAAAACCAAAGAGAAAGATCAGGCTGTCTCTGAGAGAAGATGTCACGTGGACAGTGGGTTTGTACCCAAATGACTTCTGGATGTAGGGTAGGGGGATATTGCACACTCTAAACTGTTGATGGATGTACTGGGAGCCCTGACTTCCCAAACCTACGAAGGAAATGACTGGAGGAGACAAAATCAATTCAGAGAACATTGTGAAAGAAAGTGGAGGAACCAGACTGTCTCCCAGAATTAGAGAAAATGGCCCAGATTCCCAAGTATATTATGGTTTCCAGCCATTATTTCAGGAAGGAGAGGTAGGACAAGAGTGGATTCTTCATATTATCCACCAATGAAAGCAGGGCTTCATGGACAAGTGAAGAAAGGCTGTCACCTCTGGTTATATTAAAAAGACTGAGGCAAAGCAATCCAAGTTGGAACTTCAAAAGCTTTCATTCATCCTTGAAATAGCTACTGAGCAAGGCACTGTGGAAAATTAAGACCAACCTGACATAAATTCTGTGCTTGTCAAGATTATGGTGTACCAAAGTAAAAATAACTTGTTAGAAAGTTAACACATGCCACAAGTGGAAGAAATAACATGAAACTGGAAGAATGCGGGTTTATTTCCAGCTGGAAATTACTTCTTAGTTGGCTTTTGTGGAACAGTAGACATGCAGAAGCACGGAAGGAAAACCGAGAGAAGAAATATGGACAAAGCCTCAGAAATTGAAAACCTCCAGACTCTTAGAACAGCTGGTAGTTTGATTTAGCAAACAGAGGGGAAAGTTAGATGTAACCCATGGGGACTTCCCCCCAAATGGGAGCTAAAGCACGTCTTCTCCAGCTTGTCTGTGGTTAAAACATTCCAAACACATAGAAACTACGGATCAATATAGTAGCCAAGAGCAAAAATCTTTCTAAATTTGGAGAACTTCAAGATGTCTGATCTGCGTACTGAATCTTCCCTGCAATTAAGAAGCTTAAATGATTATCTTCTACACGAATTCTCAACCTCAGCACTACTGACATTTTGGGCTAGATAATTCTTTGTTGGGGGGGGGTGCTATCCTACGCACTATAGGATGTTTATGCAGCATCTGTGGCCTCTATTTACTAAAAGTCAGTAGCACCCCACCCCAACACCAGGTGTAATAAACAGTATCTGCAGACATTCCCAATGTCCCCTGGGAAACAAAACTTGCCCTTGTTGAGAACCACTGGTCTACCCTCGGTCTGTGTGTCAGATTGTTCTCCTTGCATAGGTAGAACTAAGGTAAGAGCTGAACAAGCCCTTGTGTCTGTTTTCTTACAGAAGCATAAAGCATATGTCACTGTTACAAAATATAGGTAGGACTTCTTATAACTTTATCCATTGGTATAAGTAAATAACCCAAAATAGAATCAGAAACTCTCATAAACTAGGATTTCTAACCAACTCTTCCTGGCCCAACATACTAAAGCCTTTCACATGAACGTAGATGGCTATTATACCCTCCACACATACTGATGTTGGCAAGAGATGGACTCCTGACTGTCATGTATTTAACATTCATAATATTGTTGTAGCTACAGAAACTCTTGTGAAATAGTTTTAAAAATTGTGAAAGACAATTTGTAGTTATGATGGTGGAAATTAAGAGAAAATACTGATATGTAAGAAAGTGGTTCTCAGCGACAAAAAGACTTATGAAACAAAAATGACTAAAACACTAAATTTTATGCATGCCTATACTCAGGAATTGTTTCTGGTGAGATGTGACAGCTTCTTTCTTTCACATTTATTTAATTTTAAAGGGAATGAGGGTGGGGAGGGGGACCTGAATGTACAATCCTATAAAGGTACCTATTACTTTACCTTTAAAAGATTTTAAGGTGGACCTTTAAGGTTTTAGGTAAGGTAAAATCCTTTAAAAGAATTTTAAACTGACTCTTTCACTTAGTATGTTCACTATAAGGAATAAATGTCAAAGTAAGTATCTAAAGTCTAATGTCACATACTTGATGCTATAAGGAGAAATAAGACCATTATAGTGGTAGGTGAGCTCCTTCATGTAGACTTTCAACAGTACCTTTAAAAGAGTTGAAAGCAATTAAGCAATTCTGGTTAGAATTTTACTGCCTGTTAACAATATATTTCTTATCCACAAAATTTAGTAGGCAGGCATGGTCTTTTGAAGGAGTCATAGAAAAAAAAAATTACCAAGTCCATTGATAACAACTTGGTGATAATATTCTCTTTTTTATTTCAAAGGTGTTCTTGAATGGCCATTTTGGACAAAACTGGTTGTGGTGGCCATTGGCTTCACGGGAGGTCTTGTCTTCATGTACGTACAGTGTAAAGTCTACGTTCAGTTATGGCGCAGGCTGAAGGCCTACAACCGTGTGATCTTTGTGCAAAATTGCCCAGACACTGCCAAAAAGCAGGAGAAGAATTTCTCGTGTAACATAAACACGGACATCAAAGATGCTGTGGTGGTGCCTGTATCACAAACGGGTACAAATTCACTGCCATCTGCAGAGGGAGGCCCCCCTGAGGTCATCCCGGTGTGACACAAACAGTTGGGAGTTTCTTCACTGAAGGGTATCTTTCTAGCCCTTAGCCACTACAAATGACAGAAGTGATCCTGAATCATTCACTCCTTTATCTTCTCCTTTCTCCTACTGACTCATTCTTCCTTACTTTGCTCAAAAAAGGAGAATCATTCACTCCTTTATCTTCTCCTTTCTCCTACTGACTCATTCTTCCTTACTTTGCTCAAAAAAGGAAAGGACCAAAAGGCACCGATGACCAGGATCCCATGAAGCAGTCCAAAGTGTGATACAGAAATGTGAAAAATTGGCTAGAGGTGATTTCTAAGACAATTAAGAACCAATGGAGCGAGGGATGCTTTCAGGCAATGACGAAAGACTACATGGACACATGCATCTTCAGGATAGCAGGACAAAGTTTAAGAATACAGACTTGAATTGCAATGTGTATTTCTTCTAAGGCCTTGTAATGTTAACTCTCTCATCCAGAAATAAGAAACATACTTGGTTTTAAGCTTGAAATTGTCTACATTATCCTTACGTCATATCAGAAGCAAACTTGGGAGGATGCATATTTTGATATTTATACTTTGGACGGCTAACAGATTTTTATGGCTATAGTGGAGTCCAGTTGTTTTAACAGATGCATGTTTTTAAAATAGATGCAATACACATTTGAAGAGATCAATACTTAGAATTATGTTTAAGTCATGAGCAAAAGATTTTCAGAGGTTTTTGGGTGTAATTAGCACTGTTAAATACCTACAGAAGTTGAAATCAACTATCAGGCTCTATATTTTATCTCGTCCCTCTTAAAACAGTGTTGTCCAACAGATATATAACGTGAGCCACAAACGCAGGACATATCATATGCATACATTTTAAACTTTCTAGCAGCCCATTAGAAAAAGTAAAACTAAATGAAATGTTTATATTTTATTTAACACTATATATCATCATTTCAACATGTCATCAGTATTAAAATTGAGATATTTTACATCTTTTTCTTATGAACCAAGTCTTCAAAATCCAGTATGTATTTTGTCTTTACAACCTATCTTCATTTGAATTAACTGTACTGGATAGCACAGCCCTAAAATTAGAGGCAGGACCTCTGCTTCATCGAACAGTTGAATATTTAAAAACAACAGCTCAATTCATTCTTTTATTCAGAGTCTCTCAAATATTACAGTTTTATTAAGCACTTACATTCATCAAATTAAACATCCTGAGTTAGGTGAACTTACCATTTCTCTAAAAGGTAAAAAAAAAAAAAAAAAAAAAAAGTAGGGAAGGATGAAATGATCTGTGGCAAAGTTCTAAAATTAGCTTGTTTGCTACTATGAAGCACAGATGATAAGGAAACAGAAATTAAATATTTTTCTTAGGTCAAATGTGTAAGTTTTTTTTTTTTTTTTTAATCCACAAGTGGTATCAACTTGACAGAGGAGTAGTTATGACTAAGCATTTAGACTCTGTTTGAAAAAGCTGACAGCATTTCCCTGCTCAGCTGGGAAGTAAAGATACTGAATAGATTTTGTGATAAGTAATAAACTGAGTTGTTGAGGTTTGATGTGCAGCTGATTATCGTGCTCCTTGCATATTCATGTAAAACTGAAGTGTGGATGATAGATTCTGCAGTGAGCTAGATTAATGATTATAGATGTAGTGACCTGTCAAAGAAAGAGGTTCTACATTTTAAAAGGTGATTTATTTTTGTTAGCTGTCATATTTATTATTGTGAAAAGGCAACTGTGATGGCCATAAGAACCAAAGCATGGGTATCGCATTGCACAAACCTGGGTATCACATCGATGCACTTTGTAATTATCAGTGTGCTTGTTCTTCACGGATTATCATATAAGAAAGGAAAAGGAAATAACCTTTTAATGAGGAGAAAGATATGAATATTAGTAGTGGCTGACACTTAGTCCAAATAGTCCCAATTCCTAGAAATAAAGAAAAGGTAAACAATGTCGTGTGTGTGTGTGTGTGTGGTGTGTGTGTGTGTGATTTCATGTATGTACATGAGAAAAGTGGTAAGGTTTTTGGTCAGTCAGGAAACAAAAGGTTTAAAACATCTTTCTTAAAACTTGTTATGGAGGGTATGGAATAAAGGCACAGGGAAGACCCAGTTGAAGTTAACGAAAGTGTACCAAAATTTCTGCACAAATAAGGGTAAAAGTGGTGTAATAAAAAATTAATGAACTTTAAACAGACTAAAATTTGTATTAACTTCCTCTTAAATTTCTATTTTAAAGTTTTAAGATAAATACTCATGAATAGAAGCTTTGGGTGATTTAACCATGGCATATCACCCAATAGATTAACCTTGATTCAATTTTTCTGTTAATTGCCCTAAGCTTTTTACTAATCCATTTCTCCAGGAGCTTAGCAATGGGAACAAGTTGTTTACATATATTCCCTGGGGGGGTGGGGGGTGGGGGTGGGGGGGGGGAGGAAGTGGGAGGGAATCTGTCACCAGCAAGCAATGAAATGTTATCTCTTTTGTCTGCTCTGGAAGGAAAATGATTACTTTAATTACCACCAAAAATACTATTTAAATTCTGTACAAATCTAAAGATTGGTAAATGCATAGCTCATTTCTCAATGGGAGAGGACTGGCTAATAGGCCTTGTTTATTAAGGGTCACACCTAACACTAAGAAAACATTTCTAGAATTAAAAGATCAGCATTACTGTCTTAACAAGAAAATATGACATAGTGTTTTAAGATCATACCTAAATTCTCAAAATTAACTTACAAAAGCCTTGACTTTCTTGTAATGAGAATATAATAATATATATAGCTCCCTAGAAGGTTAACAGTCAGCTTTTTATTCTGCTGTTATTCTTCTGAACTTCATATATAAACCCTGAACTCCCGAATTTAAATCTTTTACAAAGTTTTCCTATAATGGCTGTTTATAGTTCAAACAATCTGAAATAATTACATGCATTTAAAACCTAATGTTGATTTCCTTTCATATTCTGTGTGGCAACTGCCCTTTCAGTGAAAGGATTTGGCTTTGTGACAATACTGTTGTGGACTGGATATACCCTTCAAAAACTACTCTCCAGGCTGACAGTTTTTTTGAAGCATGTTTTCCTGCTCATGTAAAAAAAACGGAATTGAAACAAAGGACTGAAATTGAAGAATGGCAACACAATTGTTAAAAATCTTGGCTTTTTATAATCATGCATTTGGTAGTATCAATACCATAAACTACAGACATTTACGCTGTTAATTTTTAAAAGAACTCTCACTTTCATTGTATCAAAGATTGAACTGTAAAGGAATGAAATTCCAGTTATTTTTTTAAAGAGTGAAGTCCAAAAGGCAATTAAGCTTGAGAACAAACACAAGTAAAACAAAAGTGAAAACAAATCCAAACAAAAATGATCCCATCAACCTGGGATATAGCAGTGGACACATTGAAGATAGGTGTATATTGAAGAAGTGTTTTAAAATATCCCCGGCTTGAATCTCACTCTGAGCTGCTATTACATGTGATTATTGCCCCAGAGATAGCCTCGTTTATTTTGTTATGCAAAAGGTCCCTGGGTACCCCTAAAACATCTACTGTTTGGCTGGAAAATTAGCTCATTAGAGCAATGACATCATTAAGAGACTGTAATTGCCAAGGGGGTGTGGTGGGGAAGATTATTCCATTTGACTGACAGTTTACCTTTCCTTACCTTGCCAATGAATATTTCGGAACAAAGTAGAGCTCTTTAAACTTATTATTCATTATTGTAGTTGTTATATAATAATTGTGAAAGACTTACACTTTAATTAAGAAAGATAAAAACCTTTTTTTTCTTAAGTCAGCCCAAAGGTGCTATTTTACATATCAATACAGCTGAAAGGAAGTGCTGTTATTTTGGGCTGCAATGTTTCCTCCAAATCTGAAGCCCATTTTGAAATTGGATATCACATTTAAAACAAACGAGGAAAAAATATTTTAACTGTGTGCAATTTTTGAGATTGAGCATTTGTACTTTTTTGGTTTTACCTAATTCTCTTGCATTAACAACTTACTGTTTTGTGAATAATGTGTACTGAGATGAATTAAGGAAAAGAAAATAATTATCTGTGAAAGAAAGACTTTGTATATTAAACAAGTGACCTAAATTTTTGTTGTGGTTTCTGTACTCCTTGCCTAATTTACCAGGATTTCTGCAGGTTTGTATCTGCGACATTCAAAAAATCTTGAGTTGTTAAGATTTTATAACAGTCTGGATGTTTAAGCAGCTTCTGAACAGATTCATGGTTACTTTAAAGCCAACACAGGCGGATTCACCCTGATATTACAGAAAGGAATAAAGAGGTGCATTAACAGGGGAAAACCAATAGAAATAATCTAAACAGATTTTCAAAACCTGTTAAAAACAAACAAACAAACAAAAAAACAAAACAGCAAAACCCCTAGAAGAAAAATCGTAATGTAAAGAAAGGACTGTCTCATAAATAAGGCTTGGATATACCAAAGAATTTAACAGTATTTGTCTACTCAGACATAATAAAATAGTAAATTTAGATAATTTCATACATAATAATAGGAGAAAGACTGTGGAATCAATTTCTAATCTATGATGTTTGCTGGTAAGAGAAGAAAATGTCTCTTTCCAAAGCCCCAACTTCTAAACCTGAATTCAGGGTAAACCCACTGCCTAGCCCAAGGCCACCTCCAGGTCATTCTGGTAGACTAATTGTATGTGCTCATTCTGCCTCATTGGATATCCACTTATAGTCTCCTCGCACCTCCTGAATTACAGCAAATACTCCTGGATCACAAGTCATTGTCACTGTGTGTTCAGCTAATGGTCCTAAAACTGGGAGATGTGATAGAGATACCAAAGAAAGCAAGAGAATGGGAAGAAATACTTGGAACTCAGGGAAAGGGCAATGCAGGCAATGGGAACAATAACCAAAGTCCCAAGTGGTTGTCAAGCAAGATTCAGCTACCATAGAAACAGCAAGCCCTTGTTAGGGTCACAAAGTTTATTACTTACAGTGATAGAAGAAAGACAAACCACCAGTAGCCCCATGAGTCCTGTCCCAAGAAAAGACACAAAAAGAGGGGGCATGAGACATGAAAGAGGACACTATAATGCAACAGAAGGGGTGGGGCACCTTGTTGCTGAGATACTAATTCCATGTTGTAGCTAAGCAACTTTGTGGCCTGCAGCTATGCCCTAAAGGGACTCAAAATGGAAAGTCTCATACTTCATCAAAATCTGGAGGCAAGGACAACTGTCTCACATCTTCTCTGGGAGACAGGGAGGCATACATGAAGTGGCCCATGATAGTTCCTCACATGCCCCAAATCCTTGTGTTCCAGGAAGATCATGGGCCATCATGGCTCAGGTTAGCCTGAACCTAGCCTGGCCTAAATGGATAAACACAAGGTCTTCAGGGTGCCAGCAGGGCTGTTCCACAATAGAAAACAGTTTGGCCATTCTAGGAATAGACAGAAGGTCTGTGTACCTGAAGTCCAATAAGCCAAGGGCGAGTGGAAACAAGTAAGGTTGGAGAAGCAGTTAGGAATCAAATTATTTGTCATGTGAATTTCACCCCAAATGTGATAGATGTCAATGTAGGTTCAGCAGTTGTAACAAATATAGCACTCTGGTAGGGGGTGTCGATAATGGGGGAAGGTGCGCATGTGTGGGGGCAGGGCGGATAATCTCTTTACCTTCCCCTCAATTTTGATGTGAACTTAAAACTGTTCTGAAAAAATAAGTGTTTAGAAACAAAATTATACCCATCAAATAAACATACCATTAAGAAATGACAGAATGATACTATAACAAGATGAACAAAGGAGTAGCATATTGTAGTGTACATTTTCAAAAATTCATCAGCAACTCCAGAGAATGGATTATGAAGAACAAGAATGGTGGCATGAAGGCTAGTGAGGAAGTGACAGGTAAGGGCAGAGTGGAGATGGCCTGACATGGACTGATTTGACTCTCTTTCTGAAAACAGAACTACAAATACCGACTAATTAAATTTAATTGGGAGGGTATGGAAGAAAGAAAGTGAAGAATCAAAGATGATTTACAAGCAGTTTTCAGAAATTAGGTGAAAAACTTGGGAAAGATTCAAGGTTCCTGATGAGAGAACAGGGATTGGGATCCAGGACACAAATAGGAGTATTTGCCATTGAAAGGAGAAAAGCTGCTACATCCATAAAATGGAAAGGGAAGGAAGGGGAGGGAGAGGGAAAGGGGAGGGCAGTTTCATTGTCTCAACGATGTATATAAAGTGAACAGTTGGTTGAGGAGGCAAATATTAAAGCTAAGCTAGAACATGAAAAAGTAGTGAGGGACGCCTGGGTGGCTCAGTCGGCTAAGTGTCCGACTTCGGCTGGTTATGATCTCATGGTTCGTGGGTTTGGAGCCCTGTGTCAGGCTCTGTGCTGACAGCTCAGAGCCTGGAGCCTGCTTCGGATTCTGTGTCTCCCTCTCTCTATGCCTCTCTCCCGCTTGGGCTCTGTCTCTCTCTCTCTCTCAGAAATAAACATCAAAAAAAATTTTTTTTAAAGTAGTGAAAATTATCTAAAAGTTGGAAAAATGAACTTATTACAGGTACACAGTAAAACTGCTAAGCAGTATTGAGAATCCACTTGAGATGTACAAACATGAATGGAAAAACCTGATACTCTCCACAAATGCTGAGCTACTTGGGAACAACAGGTACAAAGGAAACAGATAACCTGGTGTGCTCCTCTGAGTTTTGAAAGACGAATACTATGCAGTCAGGGGCAGAGGGATGGAGAGCATGTGACAGGAGGCAACTCTAAAACCCGAATCTAAACAAAACTTAAAAGAATCTGAAAACAGGAGATAGGTGGTGCACAATGAAAGAATGAGGTCAAAGTACAGAACTTCAGCAGTGGAGGGGGATAGGAGATGGTGAATGGAACACAGAATAGTCAAATTTTATGGGAGTTTCAGGAGCTGGTAAGTATCTGGGTGTGGCCACTGAGAAGTGTCTGAATGGAGTGGAGAAAAGGGTCACAATTTTAGATTTGTTACCCACAAGGTCCTGGATTCACTGAAATGATTAAAATAAGGGAGAAGAAAACGGAGCCAAGTAAAGTCTTCAATGAATGAGAAGGTTCTTCTGGGAGGTAAGATAATAAGGAAAGGGTGACAGTGATAGAACTTCAAAGAACAGAGAAGTGGCAGTGGCAATAAAGCAAAGAGGACACCTGTCTAATCTCCTGCTCCTGAAACACAGGGATAGAAGAATAGTAAAAGCTCCTATTTGAGGTGACAGAGTCCTAAGGAGACACCTATGTCGGTGAGGAAAAGAAGTGACTAGGATATCTGGAAAGAGACCACTGTCAGAGTTGACGGCTCTGAGCTTAGAGATGTACCATTAGCTCATATCCGTGGGAGTTCCGCTTATTGTTGACAAACTATGGCAAGCAGGAAAAATCCAGCCTATTTTGTGTATGGCCACAAATAAGAATGAGCTTTACCTTTTTAAGGGTAGTAAAACACACACACACACACACACACACACACAGACACACACACACACACACACACACACACACACACAGATATGCAAAAAGAAACTGCATTTGGGCTGCAACACCTAAAATATTTACTATCTGGGTCTTTACAAAAAAAAAAAAAAAAAAAAAAAATTCACCACCCCTGGTTTACAAAGAACTGCCAGTGAGTTCTCTTCCAAGGCCATGGACTGCAGAAGCCATCTTGCAAAGACAATCTACTGACCGAAAGGAAGGAGCCTACATAAGGCAGCACAAGTTATCCCTGCAGGAAAAAAACATGTTCTATAGATAACGATTAAGGATATCACTTAAAAGCAATACTCTAACAACAAATTATCTCTTAGGCTACTTTGGTCCAGCCAGGAGTAACAGGATTACTGTCATGATATAATTATTTATAATGATATATAATAAAATTATGAATTATAATTATTATCCTAAATGATAAAGTAAATTCCTCCATTCAACAAATACCTACCTATTCTAGTTCCAACCAGGGTGCTTGTTCTATTTTTTGCTTTGATGGTATAGGGAAAACCAGGAACAAATGTTTAAGGGAGAGCACAATCTGCCATTTTCATAAGTTATTTATCTAACAGAATAGTAAGACTTTTTAAATATCAGACCAGATAAAACAGTTTCTCTTCTCTTTAAGATTCAGTTTTAGCAGCTCTTTCTGCCCACAGGTCCTGTCCCTGTGCTTTAATAAAATCACCTTTTTGCATCAAAAAATAATTTAAAAAAAGATTCACTACAAATCAAAACCACACTCAGATATCACCTCACGCCAGTCAGAGTGGCCAAAATGAACAAATCAGGAGACTATAGATGCTGGAGAGGATGTGGAGAAACGGGAACCCTCTTGCACTGTTGGTGGGAATGCAAATTGGTGCAGCCACTCTGGAAAACAGTGTGGAGGTTCCCCAAAAAATTAAAAACAGACCTACCCTATGACCCAGCAATAGCACTGCTAGGAATTGACCCAAGGGATACAGGAGTACTGATGCATAGGGGCACTTGTACCCCAATGTTTATAGCAGCACTCTCAACAATAGCCAAATTATGGAAAGAGCCTAAATGTCCATCAACTGATGAATGGATAAAGAAATTGTGGTTTATATACACAATGGAGTACTATGTGCAATGGAGTACTATGTGGCAATGAGAAAGAATGAAATATGGCCCTTTGTAGCAACATGGATGGAACTGGAGAGTGTGATGCTAAGTGAAATAAGCCATACAGAGAAAGACAGACACCATATGTTTTCACTCTTACGTGGATCCTGAGAAACTTAACAGAAACCCATGGGGGAGGGTAAGGAAAAATAAAAGAGGTTAGAGTGGGAGAGAGCCAAAGCATAAGAGACTCTTAAAAACTGAGGACAAACTGAGGTTTGATGGGGGGTGGGAGGGAGGGGAGGGTGGGTGATGGGTATTGAGGAGGGCACCTTTTGGGATGAGCATTGGGTGTTGTATGGAAACCAATTTGACAATAAACTTCATATATTGAAAGAAAAAAAAAAAGATTCAGTGTTTATAGCCATTTTGAAACAAAAATGAACCCCCCCCCCCAAAAAAAAGGACACTTTCCAGTGACTAAAGAGACAGGAACTTCTCTAACCATAAAACCATACTCTTACAAAGATTACTAAAGAAAGCAAATCAGCATCAGTTGAAACACTGAAATGAAACACTGAAAATGAAATAATTGGAACTTTAAGAAGTGAAATTATGGAAATAAATTTTATTTTTAATTGTCAATAGTAAAAAAAGCTGTAATATTTTAAATAAGTTGTTAACAAGACTTAGTTGATGTCTAGTAAACCTCTTATAGCATCCTTTTACATTTATATTCTTGAAAATACTCAAAGACACTTGCATTGTATCCCTTAGAAAACAGCCTAAAAGATAACTGCATTTAACAAGTCCTATAAAGAACAACATTCTAACATTCATGTTTTTCATATTTGAAATACTGAGTTATATTATATGTCATTTAGTGTATCACTTAGAAGAATAAATAACACAATCGCAATAACTGATGCTCTGATCTTTGTTTCCACAGATAAAACCTATCAGCCTTCATGAGAAAGCAGGAAATATACAAACAAAAAGAGTTAACCTGCAACCACTTATCTTATTTGTTAAAAGATAACAAATTACAGTGTGGGAGACTAACATTAGGAAAATAGTCACCATTTTTTTCTTTACCATTAAACTCTGGCTCAAAGATAATAAAAATAATGTACAATCCATCAGTGTGTATTTATTCCATATCACATTTTCCCTATCTTACAAGGAAAGAAAACAGATTTAATTTAAGAGGAAGATTAGTGAAACACATTACTGAAAGACAATTTTGTTATCACCACTACTCAAGAAGTATGCATGGGACTCTTTCAGAAAACACATTGCTGTACATACCCCACAATCTGAGATTAGGTGATCCAAGGTGAACATGAAAAAAATTAAAACTTTTTTTTCCCTTATTCAGATCACTCCCTATGCCCAGGAAAATCAGGTTAAATGGATCTTAGAATACTTTTATTTTATTTCACTATATCTATTTTAGCAACTTAATGTAAATGGAAAGTAACACTTATTTTTAAGTGAAAATCATAACACTGTTTGAAACTGCAAATGGGAGTTTCATCATGAAAGATGATAAGCTACATGGCAAATTCTTATATGTAGACAGTTATTTACCATAATCAGTTCAAATATAACTTTACGCTTTCCATTTATTTACTTTCAACTGAAATAAAGGACAATTAGGCCACTGCAGTCATTTCCTCATCTGAGTCACTGGATTCATCTTTTAGTTCCAATTCCCCTAAATCTTTGTCTACGGTTATAATAGTTTTCTTCTTGCACTTCTTGGGAACTGCATCATTAGCACAAATTTTTCTCATTTTAATGGTTGGCAATTTCTTCAGATCCAAATCCCACTCCCTAAACAAAAGAGAGTACACACAGAGGGTTGCTGGGGTGTGAGGTGGGGAAACAGTCAATGTATTTAAAACTCTAAAAGCAGCAGAATAAAGCTTATGAATGTATAGTAGATTCAAATGCACTAGAAACAAACAACATAAATGCATTAGGAAAAAAAAGAGTCCCAAGAACTGAGGTCCAAAGCTTTGTCCATATTTCTTGCATCTTCTCATTAACCTATAATAGCTATAACTGCACACAGATTCCCACATATCCAAAACTTCCAAAAAGCAATTCAGGAAAACATTAGGCAGAAGTTAGAAGGAGGCTCTGTTCCATTCTTTCATTCTCCCTAACCTGAATCTTCAGTCTGGCCATATGGTTTCAAGAATCTAAAAAGTAGGAACTAAGACACCTGGGTGGCTCAGTCAGTTAAGTCTGACTTCAGTTCAAGTCATGATCTCACAGTTCAGGAGTTCCAACCCCACATGGGGCTCTGTGCTGACAGCTCAGAGCCTGGAGCTTGCTTTGGATTCTGTGTCTCCCTCTCACTCTCTGTCCCTCCCCTGCTCACATTTTGTTTCTCTTTCTCTCAAAAATAAATAAAAATGAAAAAACTTTTTAATAAATAAATAAAAAGTAGGACCTAGATCATATCTGGCAAATTTCCAAAATGCAGTCAGAAAAGATTCTTCTTTTCACACATGGTGGTAAATCACAGTAATTTTCAGAAACAAAAAACATGTTATTGTTACACTAGAAAACTCAATCTTTCAACTACCAGACTAACTAGTTCTTGATGACTTAACTTTTTCTCTGGGATCACTTCCCAATAACCATCCTTTCTGAAAGAACTCTGAGCCATCAAGCCTGTTGCTGTTAGGTTATCTTTTAAAAAGTATGAACTGGGGAAGAATAGTGAGAACAAGTTCTTTTAGGTATTATATTAAGGTATCTAAATTTTCTTTTAAAAATAAATAAAAGCACCATGTCACTATCATTTCAGTGTACATCAGGTGTTTCAAAGAAACACAAGTTAGGAAAAGCCTTACTTTGATAAAACAGAAAAAGTTAAAAGAAACCCTTGAGTTTTTTTTTTTTTTTTTTAGCTCATTAGAGCTAAGTTCAAAGTTCTAGGTTCATAAGGGAAGAAAGTTTATGTCTCATGTATTTTACATGCAGCTTCAAGGAGTAATAAAAAGAGACAGACTTACCTAAAAGTTTTCAGATTACCTGCGTTTACAATGTCTGGAATCTCTAGGAAAGAAAATAATTTACATCCATTAAGCAATGTTCTTTAAATTACAACACTTTACAGTTTCCTTGTTTATTATCTCACATACAAAAGTGACAGCGAAAACATCCAAAGCAAAACAAAATTTCAAAGCACTGCTGTAATGCTATATGAAAAGTAAGTTTTGGAAGTATAAAGGGCTTAGTTTAAGAAGGTGACTTATTCACCAGACGCACTCCCTGACACTGGAAGCAGCACTGTGGCACGCCTGAAACAACACCGGATCTGAGTTTTTGGGCTGACTCAATCACCAATACATGTCTGAGCTTGGCCACGTCCTATTAATTAATCTGCTGGCTACATGGTGAACAGACTTTAGAAGGAAAGAGCAGTAGCACAGAGACCAACTGGGAGGCCGTTAGAATGGTACAGTTGAAACAATGGTGGCTCAAACTAGGGAGGTGGTGACAGTAGCAGTAGAATTTATCAGACACAAAATGTATTTTGCTGAGGATATGGACGGAGCATAAAAGTGACTATGCATGGGCTTCTAACCTGAACAACTGATGCCACTGCCAGAAATACAGATCATGTGGGAGAAGAAAGTTTTGGGAGAAGAGCTGGACTTTGCTTTGGGACCGGTCAGGTCTGAGATGCCTATAAGACATTCAAGTAGAGATTTTAAGAAACCCATCTTTGATAATGCAAATCTGGAGTTCTAGGGACAAGTTAGCACTGACAGACACAAATTTTGAAATTATGGGCATGTAGACAGTATTTCAAACCAAGACAGAATGAAATCCATTAGGAATTGGTATAGACAGATAAAAAGAAGAGGCCCCCAAAGTAGAGACCTTGGCCAAAATTTAGTTTGTGAAGAGGAGGAGTCAATTTAGGACACTAAAGTCTTGGCCAGTGACCTAGAAAGACAAGTAGGAAAGGGTCTTCTTTACCAAATGAAACGTGTGACAAGAAAATGAAATGATTGATCATCTGTATCAAATGATGCAGAAAAGTTGACTGAGAATCAATGCCCAGTATAGCAACTATTTGCCAGTACTGTTAGTTGAGTGGAAACGACAGCTAATTAAAGTGGGTTACAAAGAAAATGGAACATGAGGAAAAATGGAGACTACGAACATGAACAAATTTTACAGTCTGATGGTGACAACTCCATGAAAGGGAGTAGTTGAAGCTCTCCCTCAACTTCCTGTGTCAGGTACTTTGATAAATCAAACTTTATGTAACTTTTAAACAACCTGTGGAAGTAGGTATGCTATTTATTGCAATGTTTAAACTGAAGAAAACAAAGCCGCAGGAGGGGAGGATTTAAATAACTTGTCCTGTTTAATAGTAAGCTGTAAGGGTTTAAATCAGATCTATCTAGTTCTAAAGCTATTTTCTGTTATTTTTTCAGTTAGGAACGCACTTCTTACAGATGATGAAGAGGAACTACCAACTACTTCAGGGTTTCTAGCATTATTGTAGTGTAGGTGCCTGACGTTAAGCTTTTGATTGTCTAGACATCTGTATCACAGACACCCTTCTCAAATAAAAGTCTTGCCAGCTGTATGACACAGCTACAGCAAAACAACTAGATGAGAAACCAGGCTGCCCCCATCCGTGAAAGTTCCCTTTCAGAAAGCCCTGGTAACCAAACACTCGAGTGACCCCACTTTTCCCTTCTCGCGCCCTAACTCCCACTGCTGTGTTTCTAATTTGGCAATAAAGAATGAACCTGTGAAACCCTTGGCACCTCACCTTGGATCCTAATAAAGGTAGAGCCCCAGGTCCACACTCCCTCTCTCTACCTTCGTCCTCCCTGTATGCCCTGGGTTGTGCTGTGGACCCTCCAGGACTTGTGAGTAATAAATCTTTTTTTCCCAAAGTCCCCTGATGGTTGTTACTGAGGTGTATCATGCAATCCTAGTAAGAACCACAAAACCTGGTCCTACCACGTAACACTGGCTCTGGTTGGGGAAATGCCCATGGGGGTCACCACAAGTACCAGGCGCCCAGGTGGGTGCTTCAGGCATGTCTAGCAGACAGCACCACTATCAATAGGCTGGGATCAACACAACAGTTATCCACAAGATACTTCCTTTAGGGTCAGTGTTTCAGTGTTATTATTACCAAAATTTAAAAATTTAATTTGCTATTAAGTATTTCATTCATACTATGCTTTTTAAGTAAATCCATGTACCATAAATGCAATCATAACATGGACTAGGAATGGAATGTGAATGAAGGAATGTACAGGACCATGGCAAACTTAAGAATATATGATCAAATCTAAAAGGGACAGCTGTTACTCCACTATAGTGGATTATGCTGCCAGACCATTTGCATTTTTTAAAAAGAAGCCAGAAATCTACATTTTTCATGTGCAATCACCAGGTTTTTTCTACAATGGCAATTAATAAGTCAATCAAATGCCATCTGCAGGCCATGTTGCCTCTGTGTCATCACTGTTTGTGGGCCTTGCAAGCCTTAAGTACCCTCACTTAAGTGCTTTTCTTCTGAAAATGTTAGTAAACCAGCAACACAGAAATGCCACAATGAATGAATGAATGTTCGATTTTACAGTTTTTCAAGTATGACTACAACCCATAAAGGTTGGTCCTGTAAGAATGACAAAGACGGGGAGGGCACAGCACCCACTCTAAAGGAACACAGATGTAGTTGGAGACGGGCAATAACTCCACAATAAAGCAAATTAGGTATGTGCCAGAGGGAGAGGAAAGCTTTATTGTCACAGTAGAAAGATACGATGTCAATGTCACAAGTGACAGTTTTGAGAATGTAAGGAAAAAAATGAAGTAAAAAATTGTTTGATATACTCACAAAAGAAAGGAAATCAGAGGAAGAAATTCAAAACAAACTAAATAAACAGAATTTTAAAAATTAAGCATTTGAAATGAATTATAAATCTGATATGGCTATGTATTTTAGAGAGTAAAAATAAAATCACAGAAAACACACCAAGACCATATCCTTCATACTGCTGCCGCTCACGCTCCATTGTCTGCTTGATGACTGTCTCCCGGGAACAGTGCCGCCTTCCCTGCCTGTCTTTGATGCTGTTATGTAATTCAATCTGCTCTAGTTCACTGCTGAATCGATTTAAATACCTGAGAAATGAGAAAGCAACCTGAATTACAAGTCTGTACATTTGGCTGACATTACTTCATTTAAAATATAAACCCCAGGGGCACCTGGGTGGCTTGGTCGGTTAAGCGTCCAACTTCGGCTCAGGTCATGATCTCACCGTCCGTGAGTTCAAGCCCCACATCGGGCTCTGTGCTGACAGCTCAGAGCCTGTAGCCTGTTTCAGATTCTGTGTCTCCCTCTCTCTCTGCCCCTCCCCTGTTCATGCTCTGTCTCTGTCTCAAAAATAAAAATTAAAAAAAATTTAAAAAAAAAATAAATAAATAAAATATAAACCCCAGGCTTCACCCGTCCTTGAAATTTTTGTATTCTTCTGAGTTCCTCGAGTCCTCAGACTTCAGACCTTTCCTGGATAACCCCACCATTTCTGAAATTCCAGCAACCAAATCACTGCCTGCTATTCCAAGTATCTGCTAAACTCCAGATCCTCATATTCAACCACCCCCTGGACATCTCCATTTGGATGTCCCATGGAGGCTTAACACATCAAAAGTGAACTTATGTTCACCCCAGTCCCCCTCATCCCCCACCAAACCTGCTCCATCTCTGGCTCTCTACCTCAGGAAACAGTATAGCCATCCACCCAGTTGGCCAAGTGAACAATGTAGGTGTCCTCCTTGATGCTACTCTGTCCCTTTTATGCCACATCTAAGTTTTCACTAAAGAGCGAGACTTTCTACCTTCTTTAATATCTCCAGAGTCTTCATTTCTCTTCACCATACTGCTACTAATGATGCAGAGACCACCATCATCTCTTGCCTGGATTGCTTCATGAGCCTCTCAACAGTGTCCTGGCCAAAACCATGCCCCTTCAGGCTATCCATCCTCATTCTCACTACTGTGACATTTCTAAAGTTTAAATATGACCATCTCAGGTGCCTGCTGTAAAAAGCTTCCTGTGGCTCCCAATGTCCTTCGATAAAGTCCAAACTTACAATGATACTTGAGGTCCTTAATTAGCTGTACTTGTCACAATGCCCTCTTTGAACCTGTTAACAAATGTCTGGCAGATCACTACATATGTCGCTCTTATCTGTGATTCTCTCTGCCTAAAGGCTCTTCAGCTAACTTACCTCAACCTGCTAACTCTTACTCTTCAGGTGTCAGTTTAGACAATATTTCCATTAGGAAGCCTTTCCTGACCCCCAGGAACTAACTGGGTGGGTTAACTAACACACCCAGGCTCAGAAAGGTTACAAACCTACTAGAGTGGCTAAGCCAGGGTGTGAATCTTAAAGCCTTTCAGATAACAAAGTCCGTTTACTCCTCTATAAATCCAGAATAGAACTCTGTCTCTTGAAGAACCAGGTTGAACAAGTCCCTCTTTTCTGACCTTTTGCTCATAACATGCCCAGTGTTTACCTTTCAATTAATTCACAAGCATCTTTCTTTGAATATCCTGCTTTTTGGGGATCAAGATGACTTTGAAACCACTGGAGTTTTTCACCTGTAACAACAGGTACCAAGATCATTCAACACCGTAAGTTATCACTTATGCAATGAGTATTCATTATAATTTTCAACATCACTGTGTTTAAAATAGTATCAAAATTTATTTCAATGTTAAATACAAAGGCTTGTGTGGGCTCAAAGCTAATTAAACCAGTCTGTCAGAAATCAAATTGTCACATTTTAATTTGGGGAAGAGACAGGGGTGGAAGAGATGCTTTTCTGTGTATTTCTTGTCCAGTAAGAATGAAAAATTCTTTTTTTAAAAGCGTAACAGAACATGAAGTTCTAAGTATTTCAAAAGCAAAGGACAGAACTTTTCTAAAATAATGAAACAAACCTGATTAGATTAATGGTGAAGATGGTCGTTGCTGAACATTTAATAAGCATCAGGCTCTATGTCAAGAGCTTTACAATCCTATGAGGATCAGTACATTATTATCCCTACTCAGAGATGAGAATAAGTAACCTGTCCAGGGCCTCAAAGTCACTAAATATATTAACCATACAAGAGCTGCTAGACACTGTGCAAAGAGTGACCAACATTATCAACGAGCTAACACACCTCATCCTTATGAGTAAATCTGACGATCAGGGTCATATTCAGTTAGATTTCTCAAAATTACAGATCAAGAAATGACCCTACCCCAGATATGGATGACCTACTTAGAAATACTATTCTATTAACTGAGAAAGCATTGGAGAGGAGTGTTCAAATAAAGCCTAAGGGTCACTATTTTTAAGTCGGGCTAATAAGTAAAAATTTACTAACAATAAATATGACAAAAAAAAAAAAAGATTATGACACTGAGATACAGACTGAGGATGCACGTATCCACATCATTAAATATAAGCTGCTGTTTCCAAAATACTTAGGCCATAATCCTTCCTAATTCTAATCATTAGGGAGTAGAATTAAACTTCAGAGATAGATAGATATAGGTAGGTAAACATAAACTAAATAGTTTCTGAAAAAACTGAGTAGACATTATTAACGCTTTCTAAGAGCTAATGATTGATTTTACTTTGTTGGGTTTTAATTAAATCTGGTAAAAAAAAATTCATTTAGATAAAAATAGTATTTGCCTAGAAGAATCAAAAAAATAGGCATATAGCAGAATTTCACTATCCTCTAGCCAGAGTGTCAAATAAGTAAATCTACTTACCAATAAGGTTGAGACGCAATGCCTTTTCATTCTTCAATCTTGGGGAAAAAAAGGTGCATAATGTGTTAGAAAATTTCCAAAGCAAGTTTTAAAAATCTGTCAAAAACAAACAAAAAACTGCCCACAGAACCTTAATTCAAGGATCATTCTTTTATACATATGAAATTAATTCTGATAGTGCAAAAACACTGAACATCATGCTTTTCTTTTAAATCGCTGGAACACAATGTTACTAGAAACTTTTCTTTAGCTCTTCAATGACTAACGACCAAAGGACACCTATAGAGCAAATCACCTTTGAAAACACACAAAAAAAAGGCTTGATTGGATTACGAATGTTCAGGTGGATAATACTTGTGCACAAAAGAGTAATAATGAATACCTTCTAGAAGATGGAATGCAGGCACCAAGGCTAAAATGCCTTACTGTCACCTTTTAAACTTCAACAAGAATAAAACAGAATGTTTACTTTTCATAATTTGCAAAGAACTATAACAAAGAACTCATCTATTCTCAGAAAACAGTATGGGTAATACGTAATCCCACGATTGTTGGTATTCTAAATACTAATTCATTCAGATGAGACCTTTGGATAGCTAGTTTTTGCCACATTTTGTGCTACCCACCAGAGATATAGCAATGAACAAAAAACTACTGTCCCTGCCCTAACAAAGCAGACCAGATTTCTCCTCCCACATTAAACAATGAGAAAATTGTAGAAATAAAATGAAGCCTTTTTTCAAAAAAAAAAAAAAAAATTTAAGTACAAGGGCACCTGGGTGGCTCAGTAGGTTGAGCATCTAATTCTTGATTGCAGCTCAGGTCATGATCTCACAGTACCTGAGTTTGAATCCCCATGCCAGGCTCTGTGCTAACAGTGTGGAGCCTGCTTGGGATTCTCTCTCCCTCACTCGTGTGCATGCGCACACAGGCGCTCTCTCTCTCTCTCTCTCTCTCTCTCTGCCCCTTCCCAGCTCCAGCTCTCTCTCTAACCCTCCCCACTCACGTATTCTCTCTCTCTCTCAAAATAAATAAATAAACATTAAAAAAAACTTTAGGCACAGAACGGATTAAAATATACATAATACAAAATACTAACAAAGGACTTGTATTTAGAATATACAAACACTAATTACAAACACTAATAAGACAACCCAATACCAAAGAGGGCCAAAGATTTTAACAGATTTTTAATCAAATCAAAGACAAATGACCAACAATCACATAAAAAGATACTTAATATCATCTAGTCATCAATATGTACAAAATTAAATCATACTGGGATACTATTATACAACTACCAGAATGGTTAAAATATTTTTAAAAAACTGATAATACAACATGTGTAAGAGGATATGGAGAGAATGTAACTCTTACACACTGGTGGTGAAAATATAAAATACTATCACTTTGGAAAAAGCAATTTCGTACACACTTAAACGTGATACCTATAATATGACCAGCAGTTCTCATAACTTATTTCATATAAACTTAATTTCTTATATACTTTAACATACGTTCACCACATGACCCAGAAATTCCAGTTCTAGGAACTGAAAGAAAAATGAAAACAAATGCCCAAACAAACACTGTACATGAATGTTCATGGCAGCTTTATTTATAATATCAGAGGCTGGCAAATTTTTTCTTAAATGGCCAGAGAATAACAGGTTAGGCTCTGTGGGCCATGTGGTCAGTCTCTGTCACAACTACTTATTTCTGCCATTTTAGCCTGAAAGCAGCCACAAATAATACAAAAGGAATGGGCACGGCTGTTTTCCAATAAAACTTTTTAATAAAAACAGATCGCTGGACCCGTACTTTGCAGAACCTGATAATAGCCCAGTACTGTAAATAATCCAAATGAACACCAAAAGGTGAATGAATAAACAAACTGCATTTCCAAACAATGGAATACTACTCAGTAATAAAAAAGAAAGACAATATATGAAATTACATGGGAAAATTTCATAAACATTACAAAGAAGCTGGCACAAAAAATTATAATCATTTCATTTATATGAAACAATAGGAAAGACAAATCTCACCCATCAAAATAAAGAGCAAATCAATGGTTCCCCGAGTCTAGGGTACAGGGTGAGTGAGGATGGGCTGAGCAATACACAAGGGAATCCTCTGGAAGAATGAAAATGCATATACACTAATCATGGTGATTACACCAATGTACTGTCAAAAACTCAAATCTGTACAATGAAGATATGGCTATTTTACTGAATGTGATTTATACTTCAAAGTTGATTTTAAAAAATAAAGAATACTTCAGGGGCACCTAGTTGACCAGTCAGTTAAGCATCCCAACTTTGGCTCAGGTCATGATCTTGCAGTTCATGAGTTCAAACCCCACATCGGGCTCTGTGCTGACAGCTTAGGGCCTGGAGCCTCCTGCTTCAGATTCTGTGTCTCCCTCTCTCTGCCCCTCCCCCACTCACACTCGATCTCTGTCTCTCTCTTTCTCTCAAAAATAAACATTAAAAAAATTGTAAATAAAAAAATAAAAATAATACTTCATAACAAGAAAGAGAAAAATTCATTCCTTTCAAATAAGCCTAGAGGAAAGAATCTAGTTAGAAGTCAGGTTGCTGAGCGCCTGGGTGGCTCAGTTGGTTGAGTGACCAACTTCGGCTCAGGTCATGATCTCAGGGTTTGGAAGTTTGAGCCCCGCATCAGGCTCTGTGCTGACAGCTGAGAGACTGAATGAAGCCTGCTTCAGATTCTGTGTCTACCTCGCTCTCTGCCCCTCCGCCACTCATGTTCTGTCTCTCTCTCAGAAATAAATAAACATTAAAAAAATTTGTTTTAAAAAGAAGTCAGGTTGCAATAATTCTGAACGAACTAAATGGAAGCCTGAACTAGAGTGGTATCGGTTGGGATACAGAAAAGTGGAGAGATTTGAGATTAATTCTCAAAAGTAGTTGTTTCCTAGATTTTTACTTATTAGGCTTAGTTTCTCTGTTAATTTTCCATACTAAGTCATTTTGTTTTGGTATGTAGAGTTCTTTGCTGGTTACTCTGCAGGAAAAGACATGACAGTATACACCAACAAAATATCGCTAAGCTCAGAATCATAAAATAAAGCTAAAATCATGACACAGAATAGCCATTTGCTGTCCGTAATTGTTCATCATTTGCAATGTACTAGTCTAGTCTTCAAACCATACTAGTTTAATACGAACAGAAGCAATATTGCAAACAGTCTTAAATCAGAGCATTCAAATACTGAAGAACATGTTTGAGCTCTCAGCTGTTGCTATTCACTCCTATAGTATCTTTAAGTAATCAGAGTCTATCAATAAAAGTCAAGGTGATCAACTTGGTCTGGTTTTCTATCCTTCTACCACTAGTCAAAGGCAATGCAACATAATAGATATCCTCCCTGATCTTCCCCTCACTTGTCATTCTCTCTAAAAAGAAACCTTAGGAAGCAGTACAAAGAATCCTCAGTTCTGTATAAAAGTACAGAGACTGGAACTGTAGCTGCCTTTGTTCCTCAGAAAACCAAATATCTTAGTAGGCAGATAGTTAACAAAAGGTGATAGTATCTAAAATGGTCCCCACTGATTCTTGTGTCTTGATATTCACGTCCTTCAGTGTGGATGGCTAGACCCAGTGACTTCTAACAAATAAAATAGCACAATGGATGTCACTCTGACTGTCTTCCATCCTGGCCACCCTCTCTTGTTCTATCTCAGAGGCTTTTCTCTGTTGGAACCAAGCTACCATGCTGTGAGTAGCCCGTGGAGAGGCTCATGTGGCAAGGAACTGATGCTTCCGGCCAATAGGCAGCCATGCATGACTTGAGATCTGTCAACAGCCACGGGAGTAAGCTTGGAAGCAAAACGTCTCCCTATGAAGCTCTGGGATGAATGTAGCCCCAGTCAACATTTTGACTGTAGCCTTGTGAGAGACTGAGTCAGAAGCATTCAGTTAAGTGACACTGGAATTCTTGACCGAGAAACTGTTTTAAGCTGCTAAAATGGCATATAATTTCTCATGCAGCAATAGGTATTTAAAGCAGTATTTGATAACTGTTATTCATTACTCAGAAGCCATGGGCACCTGCACTTCAAGTTAAGTCTTACTGGTACCTTTTCTATCATCTTGCATACAGTTTGTCCCAAGAGTCTGAGTATCTTTCACCAACCATCTCTCCAAAATATACAACTCAGCCTTTCTGTCTTGCTGGAAGTACTACTCTAGTGCAGGTAGATCAGCATTATTTTCGGATAATATTTGTGATCATGCCATTTAAATTAAATAGAACTCATGGTCAATGATGCTGCTACTCGAAAAAAAACGGACATCTATGACAGGAGTAAGCTTGTTTCATAAAATACATTAGACACTAATAAAACTGTACATTTGTTTGCTTCTGGAGCCATTAATGGTTACAATGGTGACTTCTTTAAAATAAATGAGAAAAACCTGTTTAGAACGCTGTCCAAGCAGAAAAAATTAAGTATTACCTTTCAACTCTGTGCTATACAAATGGAGCTTTGGTCAATAATGGAACCTCCTTGGATAGAATAAGTTATATAGCAAGTAGCATGTTGTTCAGTTTTAGCCTTCTATAATTCTTTTATGTTGATTCTGTAAATCAATGCATAAAATCCTGAATACAACTGAAAACATACAAAGATTCTAGGCTCACTAAGCTCACTTCAGTGAACTGAAGAACTTAGCCAAATTCTAAAGCAGTATTTGCTAAAATATTGCATGTATACCATCGGTACTACATAAGCTAATTTTTAAGTTTCTTATGGACACAGAATTAAATCATCTTTAAGCAAGTTACTTTTTTTCCTCATTGTCTTTTGATCCTAATTACATTACAAAGAAAACTAAAAAAAAAAAAAAAGAAAACTTAGTTCAATATTAGTTTATTTTACAAGTCTTACAACCTTTGCCAAATCTTTCCACCGAGGATAAAGCAAGCATGCCTCAGGCTCAGACCATACAGGGAAGGCAACAGTATCTACTTGGTTTTAATACAGATCAAATGTCTCCTTGAAGAAAAAAAAAAAGTAAGGAAAAAAGGTTCCAAAAGAATATTAAGTTAATAATACTATAGGTCAGTGGTTCTCAGTGTGGTCCTCAACCAGCAGCAATAGCATCAACATTACCTGGAAGCTTGTTAGAAATGTAAAATCCTGGCACTGCCCCAGACCTTCTGATGTAAAATTCCAGGGGTGGGAACAAACCATTTTAATATGCCCTACAGGGGTATCTCATGTTCACCTAAGTTTGTGAAATACTAGAAGATGGTAAAAGGACTGCAAAATCACAAAAGTGGTAATTATGTCAAAAGACATTGCAAAATTCATGAAAGTGACATATAAATACTTTAAGTTTGAAAAGTACTGTTTTAAAGCAATACTGCTATCATCATAATAACCTTTATGAAAAGAAAAAGAAAAATTTGATTATACTATCACAGCACTTGTCTATTCTCTTCCAGAAAACTTCTAGCCAAATCACTGTGGAAGAGTTAACCTTTACTAAATATGCCTTTAGGTCTTGGGTAAGGAATTGATACATAACAATGAACATGCTGGCTTCTATCAGCGAGTATGGAAATGTATCTACCATTTATTAAAATGGTAAGGCCATTTAAAAATAGCCAAAATGATGACTTTTGTGTTTGTAACTTCATTTTAAATTATTTATTTGTTTCTACAGCAGTTCCTGGGGACGCTTACAGGCCAAAGATGGAGGGTAGGGGCGAATTGGCAAATTATAAAATGTAGGCTGCTGACGAGAGAAGGGAGACTAAGGGAAAGGAAATGGAAAAGAAAGGGCATTACATATGCATTCTGTATTCCTAAGAAGAAAATTTTCCTATGAATTGTTCACATCAAGAATACAAACCAACTTCCAAAATGGCATATGGACCTATGAAAATCTACTTTTCCATAAAAGCAGAGAATACTAACAAAACTTGTTGAAATCAACTTTTTCGGAAGTATGAAAATTAAACAAAGGCTTGCAAGAATCCAAGGAGTATTCTCAAGAAAAATAAGCCCAGTCTCAGCAAGAAAAGAACAACAAATCTGTTTTTTCAGTGCATAGAACATACTTAACATTTATTAAAGAAAGAACAAGGGAATATTGATGAAAGATAAAAGTATAAATGAGCTTTACACCAATGCATAATATAAATGATAAAAAGATACTTACTTTTCCTTTTTTTCTTGTTTGTGGGCTTCTCTTGTAATTTGAGCTGCTTTTCTACTATATGGATGGATGACCTTTTTTTCCCGTCCTACAAGTTTTCCCTTTAGGGCTTTAGGCTACAATGTAGGAAAACATATTACATACATAGTCAGATATATAAGTGATTTCTGTCCAAAAAAAAATTTTTTGTAAGTAATATAACAGAAGTATTGTAAGCCAGAAAGACTATAAAAAAAAGGTGCTGAAAGTGTCAATAAACCCAGCTCCTCAACTGTTCCATCTTCAAAGTATGTAAGAAAATCCAGATAGTGAGGAGAAACAGTTAAACACGTGTGTTACAGTTAAGAAAATTAAGGAGGTAGAAGGAACATAAGATGTTCATGGGAGGCTGACTGTAGAAGTTGTTCATGGAACAAAGTGGGCACTGAATCAAGCAAAATCAAAGTTGGATTCATAGAAAAAGAAGAAGAGAGGAAATAATAGAAGCCATCTCAAAACCAGCGCATCAAAAAGAACAAATTACTTTCCCATTCAAACCTTATGCCAGTTTAACTAGGTCACAATTCATTCAGTCCACTGAACTAGACATGTCAGTAATTCTTTATTCCCACATAATTCTCCATCTTATCACACCTGTTACCATTTTGGAGTTGGCTTCCTATAACAACAGAAGCCCAAAATAATAATGGTGTACGTAACCCAACAAAGTTTGGTTCTCTCATGTAAAAAGTAGGAACTGGAGACTCCACTCCACAAAGTCCTCAGAGATCCAGGCTCCTTCCATTTTGTTATCTACTATCCTTAGGCCCCAATATATCCACACAGTTCAAGATGACTTAATACCAAGTCTAAATTCCAGACAGTGAAAAGTAGAAAAGAAAATCAAAAGGCATATCCCTTTCCTTTAAGAGCAAGATCTCGGAAGCTGCAGCCTTCTGTTTATACCCCATTGACCAAAATTTAATTGGTGGGTTATAAAAAGGTGAGTAGTAAATATAGTTGTTATTCTCAGGAAGGAAAAAAAAAAACAAAACAAACAAACAAACAAACAAAAACATGATTACAATAGAAAAAGAGCCTATTTGGGGACAGTTGACAGTCTCTAATATACCGAAGCCTGGAAAAGGTCAAGTGTTCCTAGAATCTTCTCTTCAGAACTATTGTCATTGCCTTAAATCAGCCTCGTGATCTTTCATGATTAGGGTGGCCTTCAGATTCTCACTGCTAGTTCTTTTTTCATGGAAGTCATACAGCTTATTTTTCTACAACATTAATCTAGTAAAGTCCCTCCCCCTGCTAACAAACTCACAGTTAGGTCCCAAGTCCTTAATGTGGAAAACAATCTACCCCCACCCTAATTCTCCAGCATTATTTCTCATTCTTCAAAACATCCTTCACCCCATTCTTACTGAACTTCTCCCCCATTCCCAGAATACACCTTGCTGTTTCCTAACTTTTGGAAGCTGCACTTGTTACCTCTGCCTGCAAAATCTTTTCCTCTCTGTTCTTTCATAAATTACAACTCAAAGTTTTCACTTGTAAAACTTTTTGCAGAATTAATTAAAATGACCACCAATTCCTCATTCACACATGTATTCTCTCCTTCAACAAATACTGAAATACAAAACAAATATTTACTGCTCACTTCTTGATAAACCTAAGTAGCGAAGACAGCTCCAACTGTGAAACCCAGAATGGCATGGGAAGGTTGTTACAGGTATAGGAGAATAAGGTGAAACCATCATAAAACAGTACAAACATGTTTCATTTTATTGTGCTTCACAGATATTGTGAGGGTTTTGATTTGTTTACAAACTGAAGGTTTGTGGCAAACTTGCATGAATTAAGCAAGTCTATTATTGACATTTTTCTATCAGCATTTGCTCACTTCATGTCTCTATGTCACAATTTCGGTAATTCTTGCAATATTTCAAACTTTAGCATCATATTTGTTATGGTGATCTGTGATCAGTAATCTTTAAAGTTACTCTTGTAATTGTTTTGGGGCACCATGAATATGCCTACATAAAACAGCAAACATGAATTGTGTGTGTTCTGACTGTTCTCACTCACCAACCATTCCCCTATCTTTCTCCTTCTCTTCAGGTCTATTTCCTGAGACACAACAATATAGAAATTAGGCCAATGACTAACCCCACAATGGCTGCTAAGTGTTCACGTGAAAGGAAAAGTCATACATCTCCCACTTTAAATCGAAAGCTAGAAACAATTAAGCTTGGTGGAGAAGGCGTGTCCAAAGCTGAGACAGGCCAAAAACCTAGGCCTCTTGTGCCAGTTAGCCAAGTTGTGAATGCAAAGGAAAAGTTTTTGAAGGAAGTTAAAAGTGCTACTCCAGTGAGCACACAAATGATAATAAAGCAAAACAGCCTTAATGCTGAGAAACAAAGTTTTCAGTGGTCTGGAGAGATCAAACCAGCCACATTTCCTTGAGCCAGAGCCAAAGCCAAATCCGGAGAAAGTCCCACCTCTCTTCAATTCTACGAAGGCCGAGAGAGGTGAGGAAGCTGGGGACGAAAAGTTTAAATTGGCAAAGGTTGGTTCATGAGGTTTAAGGAAAGAAGCTATCTCCATAACATTAAAGTGTGAAGTAAAGCAGCAAGTGATGTAGAACCTGCAGCAGTTATCCAGAAGATCTAGGTAAGATAATTAATGAAGGTGGCTACGCTAAACAAAATTTGTGTAGACTTTTAATGTACACAAAGCAGCCCTCTACTGGAAGATGCCATCTAGGACTTTCACAGCTAGAAAGAAGTCAATGCCTGGCCTCAAAGCTTCAAAAGACAGACTGCCTCTCTTGTTAGGAGTTAATGCAGCTGGTAACTTTAAAGCTGAAGTCAATGCTCAGTTACCATTTCCAAAATCCTAGGGCCCTTAAGAATCATGGGCCCTCTACTCTGCCTATGCTTTATAAATGGAACCATGAAGTTTGGTTGATAGCACGTCTGTTTATGACATGGTTTACTGAATATTTTAAGCCCAAGGTTGAGACCTATTCCTAAGAAAAAAAGATTAATTTAAAAATGGCTGCTCATTGACAACACACCTGGTTGCCCATGAGCTCTGATGGAGACAATGAGATTGTTGTTTTCATGCCTGCTAACACAGCATCCATTCTATGGCTCATGAATCATGGAGTGATTTTGACATTCAAGTCTAATTATTTAAGAAATACATTTTATAAGGCTATAACTGCCATAGTGATTCCTCTGATGAATCTGGGCAAAATACTGAAAGCCTTCAGAAAAGGATTCACCATTCTAGATACCATGAAGAACATTCATGATTCACGGGGAAGAGGTCAAAATATAACATGAATAGGAATTTGGAAGAAGTTGATTCCAACCCTCTTGAACGACTTCAAGGGGTTCAAGACTTCAGTGGAAGCAAGTGCAGATGTGGTGGAAACAGCAAGAGAACAGAATTAGAAGCGGAACCTCAAGATATGACTGAATTGCTGCAATCTCATAATAAAACTTGAACGGGTAAGGAGCTGCTCCTTACAGACGAACAAAGAGAGATGGAATCTACTTTTGGTAAAGACACTGTGAAGACCGTTGATATGGCAGCAAAGGATTCAGAATATTACACCAACTTAGTTGATAAAGCAGTGGCAGGGTATGGGATGACTGACTACAATTCTGAAAAAGTTCTACTGCGGGTAAAACGCTATCAAACAGCACTGCACACTACAGAGAAAATGTTCATGAAAGGAAGAGTCAATTGATGTAGCAAACTTCATTATTGTCTTATGTTAAGAAATTGTCACAGCCACCCCAACCTTCAGCAAGTTCTAGCCTGTTAAGTCAGCAGCCTGATTGAGGCAAAAACCCCACTAGCAGAAAAAAAAAAAAAAAAAAAAAAAAAAAAAATTTGCTGAAAGGTCAGATGATGGTTAGCATTTTTTAGCAATAAAGTATTTTTGTAATTGAGGTATTTACACTTTCTCAGACGTATGCTACTACACACTTAATAGACAGTATAGTGTAAATATAACTTTTCTATGTACTGGCAAACCAAAAAAAATCATTTGACTCGCTTTATTGTTACATCCGTTTTACTCGGACAGTCTGGAACTGAACCTGCAGTATCTCTAAGGTATGCCTGCACGTGCATTCTTTTGTCTTACTCTCTGCATATATATGTGGGGTGGGGGTGGGAGTACAAAAAAGGTGTGGTAAGGATTTTTTGTACATGAGCTTTACACACACGAACCAATAAAAAACATGTCAGAACTCATGGTAGGTTGCCTCTGGGATGTCTCCCAATGAATTCCACCTCCTGATATCATGCCCAGGTGTAATCTCCACCCCCTAGAGTGTGGACCTCGTGACTCACTTAATGAATAACATTTGGCAAATGGATGATCTATCAATCGTGAGATTAGGTTTTGTAAGGACTCTGGCTTCCATCTGGCCTATTCTCTCTTTTGCTCTCTCACCAGGCTTGCTCTAATGGAAACCAACTGTCATGTCAAAGATTTGCTCTGAGGCTGCTAAAACTTAACTAAAGTTACAGAGCTGTGTGTTAACACTGTTTCAGCAATATGTCCAATTCTATAAAAAAACTTCCTTTAAAGATTTAATAAAAAACTTTCTTTAGAACAAGAAATGATTTGATATCCTTGGAGTATGAATATGTCCTCAGAGCTTTAGAAGTCCCAGTTAAAGAACCTCTAAGACTTAGTACAAAGAAGACACAAAAATTGAACTTATACTCTGATTCACCTGTAGTTTGCAATTCCTTCTATTATTCATGAAAAGGTTGCCTCAAGGCAGGATATGAATGTATAAGGCACAGAAATATGTACAATATAGCTTGTTCAATTTTAAAAGATTTTCGTATTTTTCAATATATTAGTATAAAAAAGAAATATTCAACAGGGAAAAACTGAAATAAAACCCTATCAACAAAATGTTAATCTATTAAACAGTCTATTCAAACTAAATATCCCTTAACTAAAAAGTAATTAATCTCTAACCTTTGGAGGTTCTCCAAATTTATTTGTAAAGCATCTGATGATTCATAGACTAGTACACAATGTAAACAAAAAAACAAATCTGGGGGTGGAGGAAAGAGTTTAAGGTATATTTGCTACAGAAGATTAACAGTTATGTTTTAACTTTGAAAGATACAGCAAAATAGTATTTCTTTTCATAAGCATAACTAAGGCACTGTTTTGAATAACTATGCTTATTTTTTTGTGTGTGTTTGTTTTTTTGAGAGAGAGAAGCAGAGAGAAAGGGAGACAGAGGATCCAAAGCAGAATCTGTGCTGACAGCAGAGAGCCTGATGCCGGGCTCAATCCCACAAACCATGAGATCATGATCTGACTGAAGTCAGACATTTAACCAACTGAGCCACTCAGGAGCCTCTAACTATGCTTACTTTGAAGTTTCTGGCACCACAAAAATATGCCAGTCATAAAATTAGTTATCAAAAGTGTCTCCTTCCTACAATCTTTGGTGATTACTTAAGAAAATTCATTCTAAATTAATCTTTGGATTCATAATTGAGTAACAGAAGAAAACACATAGTTTATTCAAACACAGAAACAGAAAGAAGTATTTCAGGGGCAATAAGCTTCAAATATTCCTGTTAAAATCATAAATAACAAAAAGGACGGGGCACCTGGGTGGCTCAGTCGATTAAGCGTCTGACTCTTGATTTCAGCACAGGTCATGATCTCACAGTCATGAGACTGAGCCCTGTGTGGAGCCTACTTGAGATTCTCTCCCTCTCTCTTCCTCTGCCCCTAACCCGCTTGCGCAGGTGTGCACTCTCTCTTTCAAAAAATAAAGAAAAATATATAAAAAGGAACTTTTCCTAAAAGACCATCAAAGTCATCATAGAATTCAAGCTAACTAGAGGCAGAAAATGCCATTTAGATTACTCAGTGTAACTAGACACCTATATCAAAATAAATTATAGGATATGATATACTAAGTCCTTCGATACCAGTGACAAGATGAAAATGAGAAGACTTAACTAAGAAAAGCTGCTTTGTTGATTAGTAAATCTACCATGAAGAAATTCAGTGCACTTTCCTTGCTTTACAGATAAACATGACCCCAATGAGGGACAACTGGTTATGGCTTCCAGTAGGAACTTAAGTGATTCTGCACATAATCCTTTCTAAACCCACCCAATTCCCAAGGACCATTTCGAATTCAAGTTTACTTCCTCCTTGAAACGACCCAAGAATAATCATTTGGACCTTAGAACGTTTCTCTTTTGGTAGCATTTGCCACATAGCAGCACCTAGTATCATACTGCACTTACCAGTCATTTAACATTTATAAAATCATTTATATTTGTGTTTTATCTTCTCAACAGTGGCTTCTTAAAGACTGTAAATGCGTCCTATCAGTTTGAAAATAATACTTTGAAAGTAAAAGAAAAAAAAGAAAAGTAGGATGTTGCCCCAAGTAAACATATGCTGAGCACCCAATGTACATTAAACTACTGTGAATTAAAAACATGAAAAATAGTCCTTAAAAGTGTGAATTATCTCATATAAAAATAATTTTTAATAGCCCCCAAACAATACTTTCCTTAACATTAAGAATATCTTAATAATTCTCTAACACAGACTTCAATTTCTTTCATGCAAAATTCTATCATCAAGCTCAACTTCTTTTATGTTATCATAGAATCCAAGCTCAACTAGAGACAGAAATGCCATTTAGACTGTTCAGTGTAACTAGAAACCTAGAAAAATGATCATTCCACCAAACACACTTAGGGTACATAAAGGCATACAAATACTTAAAACAAAAAGTATAAGACTAAAGGCATACCTACCACCACTCACAAACATCTAGTCAGAATTAACCTTTTCTCCCACATTCCCTGCTACTACTCTTTACACTTCTACCTTGTACTAGATTAATTTTTTAAAAAATCCCTGAGCATATATGACCATGTACTAGGATAGGAACTAAGGTTCCAGGATCAAAAACAGACACAACTTGTCCTCATGGAGCTTACAATCTAGCTATCTCATGAATAACTATATACTTCAGTTAAGTCCAAAAAATGGTCAGGAAGTAGGAGATCCTGAGTGAAACCATATAAAAAGTGGACCTAATTTCTGAACATCAGGAAAAGCCTCCCTGAAAAAGTAACTTGAGACCTTTTTTTTTTTTTTTTTTTTTTTTAAAGCTGACACAAGTTGCTTGTATAAAGAATAGTTTGGAATGAGGTAAAGGAGTAAGACTACCACTGGTAGTGTTGTGGTCATTAAGAAGAGCTGACAGTCGAGTAGCCTAAGCATGGTGACAGTGAGGGTATGAAAAAAAAAACACAAGGTTTGAAGAAATGTATCTTGAGGCACAATGATACAGGACTCGAATATGGAGGGCGAGGGAAAAGGAAGAGTTAAGTATGCCTTCCCAGGTTTGCAACATAAGCAACAACATGGTCAGAATTACCATTTACCGTTAAGATAGGAATGGAACGTGGAGACAAGGGGCATCAAGAATTCACTGTTAATTAGTTCAAGAGGCCCAGGAGACAGCTGAGTACAGGAGAGATAAATACAAGTCTGGCACTTAGGAAAAAAAGATCTCGGCTAAAGATATAAATTTGGAATGACTTGGGGATATAGGTGGCACTTTAAGCCACTGGAGATAGTAAGATTCCCTCAGTAAAAGAGTAAGAGGAGAAAACAGCCTAGATCTAAGCTCAGATGAAATACATGTATTTGATGAGAACCTACAAGGTAATGGACATTTACAAAATCATTAAGAAAAAGATCAACAACACAAATAAAAACAGGAAAAAGAACACAAACAAGTCACAGAAAGATAAATACAAATGTTATTAAAGTTTTGAAAGGATATGTGGTCTACCTTAAAAGAAATGTAAATTAAAACTTTAATGAAATAGCATTTTTAACGTATAAGACTGGATGTTTTAAATTTCTTAGCACTGCATTAGTGAGGATGTGGGTGAGTTAGTGGTCTCATAAATAAGCAGTCTCATAAATAAGTAAGTATTCTCCCCTGGAGTGCAACTTGATAGTTCTTATCATTATTAAAAATTGCACGTGTCTTTTGACCAAGACATTGTATTTCTATTAATTTAGTCTAGAGGTACATATCTACACATGTAGCAAAAACAAGAATAATCAATTCAGCAGTGTTTGTAGTAGGAAAAGAAAGAATGGAAACAGGTTAAGTGTCCATCAGAGACCTGGTTAAGAAAATTAGATAAAAGCAAACAATGGGTTATCAGCTATAAAAAGCAAGAGGGAGAACTGTATGTACTTACACAGGTCTCCAAAAGTTGAGTAAGACAAAACAAGCAAGGGGTGTAAGACTGTGTCTAATATAGTATTCATATAAGAAGGAGGAGTAGAGACATATACATATGCTGGTGCATGTATATAAAATGTCTGAATGGGTATCTAAGAAAATGGTAACAGGCATTCCGCAAGTGAACTGAGGCATTAGATAACAGAGTTGCAAGAAGACTTACTTTTTGCAGGAGGAAGAATAATGATCTCCCTCCCAAAGATGTTAATGCCCTCATCCACAGACTTGCAAATAATTTACCATATATGACAAAAGGGACTTTGAAAATGTGATCAAAGATCTTGAGAGAGGGAATTTATCCCTGATTCCCTATAAACAAGGGCCCTTCTAGGAAGGAGGAAGAATCATTATCAAGAGAAGGGGTTGTGGCCTTTCTTGGAGAAGCAGGTTAAGTTGTGACACTGATGGCTTTGAAGATGAAGGAAGGAGCCAAGAACCAAGGAATGTAGGTGACCTCTAAAAACTGGAAAAAGCAAGGAAACAGATTCTTCACTACAGCCTCTTGAAGAAAGTCCTATCAACACCTTGATTTTAGCAGAAAAATAAGACTCACTTTTGGACTTCTGATTCCAGAAATTTAACAATAAATGAATCTGCATTGTTTTAAGCCATTAAATTTGTATTAATTTTTCACAGCAGTAATAAAAACTTAATACACTTTTCAAGGACAACAATTTTTTTTAAGTTTATTTACTTTGAGAGAAGGGGGGAGAGAGATTCCCAAGCAGGTTCCACACGTCAGCACAGAGCCTGACGTGGGGCTTGAACTCACAAACCGTTAGATCACGACCTGAGCAGAAATTAAGAGTCAGATGCTTAACTGACTCAGTCACCCTGGAGCCCCACTGCTGTCTGATTTTTTTAAACCATGCATATGTAATACTGTTCCAAAAAGAAACAGGTTCATTAACATTTTTTGTTACTTTTACTAATTTTCAGGAGCAAGTTTTCACTAGCAAGTAATCTCTTTAAGATTTAGGCATATAAACAGACACATACACCAATGGAACAGAACTGAGAGTACAGAAATATACTTATGCATATATGGCCAAGAGTACTCAAGGGCAAAAAAGACAGTCTCCAACAAATGGTGTTGTGAAAACTGTATATTCACATGCAAAAGAAAGAAATGGAACCCCTACATTACACTACTCAAAAATATTAACTCAAAATAGATTACATTTTTTTAAATTTATTTTTTGGGAGAGTGCAAGTGGGGGATGGGCAAAGAGAGGGGGACAGAGGATCTGAAGCGGGCTCTTCACTGACAGGCTGACAGCAGCAAGCATGATGCGGGGCTCAAAAAACTCATGAAACAAGAGATCAAAGTCAGATGCTCAACTGACTGAGCCATCCAGGTGCCCCAAAATGGATTAAACATTTAAATGTAACACCTGAAACCATGTAACTCCTACAAGGAAACACAGGGGGAAAGCTCCTTGACAGTGAACTTGGCAATATTTTTTGTGTCTGACATGAAAGCTCAATCAATAAAAGCAAAAATAAACAAAAGGGACTACATCAAACTAAAAGGCACAGAAACAGAAATGATCAACAAAATTAAAAGGAAACCTACAGTATGGGAGAAAATATTTGTAAACTGTATCTGATAAGAAGTTAATATCCAAAATATATATGAAACTCATACAGGGGCACCTGGGTGACTCAGTCCATTAAGGGCCCAACTCTTGATTTCGCCTCACGTCATGATCTCACAGTTCACAGGATTGAGCCCATCATCAGGCTCTGCACTGACAGCATGGAGCTTGCTTGGGATTCTCTCTCTCCCTCTCTCTCTCTCTGCCCCTTCCTGGTGCACACACACTCTCTCTCCGTCTCTCTCAAAATAAGTAAGTAAACTTTAAAAGAAAAAATAAGTAAATTCATATAATTCAGTAGGAAAAAGAAAACCCCACAATCAGATTTAAAAATGGGCAAAGGAAAAAAAATAAAAATAAAAAAATAAAATAAATAAAAATGGGCAAAGGATGTTTTTCCAAAAATACACAAATGGCCAACAGGGACTTGAAAAGGTGCTCAACGTCACTAATCATCAGGGAAATGGACATCAAAACCCCAATAAAATATCATTCCACATGTGTTAGAATGGTTGTTATCAAAAAGACAAGAGATAATAAGTGGTGGAAAAGATGTGGAGAAAAGGGAAAACTTGCACACTGTTGGTAGGAATGAAAACGGATACAGCCACTATAGAAAATAGCAGAGAGGCTCCTCAAAAACTTAAAAATACAACTACCGTATGATCCAGCAATCCTACTTTTGGGTATATATCCAAGGAAATTAAATCACTATTTTGAAGAGGTATCTGCACCTCTATTGACTAAAGCCTTATTTATCATAGCCAAGCCACTGGAACAACCTAAGTCTGTCAGCAAATGAATGAATAAAATGTGATGCGTGTGTGTCTGTATGTATACGTATATGTACATACACATATATACACATATGTGTATGTATACATACATATGTATGTACATATGTATGTATATATACATATACAATGGAATTATCAATCAGTCATAAAAAGGAAATCCTGCCATTTGTGACAATATCCTGCCATTTGTGAAACTTCAAAGCACTATCCTGACAGCTAAGTCAGGGAGAAAAAGACAAATACTGTATGATCTTACATATATGTGGAATCCAAAAAAAACAAACCTCATAGAAACAGAAAGTACACTGGTGGTTGCCAGGGGCTGAGGTTGGGGGAAATGTATGAAGGTGGTCAATAGGTATAAACTTCCAGTTACAAGATGAGTAAGTTCTTGAGATCAAACATACAGCATGGTTACTATCGCTAACAATACTGTATTGCGCACTTGAAACTTGCTTAAAGAGTAAATCTTCAAAGTTGTAGCTATGTGATATGTTAACTAAATTTATTGTGGTAGTTATTTCACAATATATATCAAATCATAACACTGTACGTCTTAAACTTATACAATGTTATAAATCAATTATATCTCAATGCACCTGGAAAAAAAAAAGTTACCAAGATTTAGTAAGCTGATTTGTTGCTACAGCTTACATTTATAGGTGAGTCCAAAAGTACACAATTCGTGTCGTTAAGGAATATGTATGTAGTCACTAACAGTTAAGGCCCACAGTAATATGTAAAGATAAATCAAGGAGGATAACAGCATACTTTTAAATGTTTTATAATCTAGCTAGGGAGAAAAACAAGCACACTTTTAAACTTTACAACAGGTTTATATAAAAAGGAATATACCTATGAGTGTCTTCTGTATAGTATACACCAAACTAGTAACTTTTAGTATGCTAAAACTTTTTTAAAACGCAGAATTAAGAAGTGTTGTATGGGGCGCCTGGGTGGCTCAGTCGGTTAAGCGGCCAACTTCGGCTCAGGTCATGATCTCGCGGTCCGTGAGTTCGAGCCCCACGTCGGGCTCTGTGCTGACAGCTCAGAGCCTGGAGCCTGTTTCAGATTCTGTGTCTCCCTCTCTCTGACCCACCCCCGTTCATGCTCTGTCTCTCTCTGTCTCAAAAAAATAAATAAACGTTATAAAAAAAAAAAAAGAAGTGTTGTGTGGGATCAATTAGTTGAAAAAGACTGTTTATATTAGTTGAACTAAGCTTTGACATAAGAAAAAGATACGAATTTGTAAAGCTCCAGGACAGGTTCAAAATAAGAAAAAAATGAACAAAGTAACAAAAGTGGACTACAAGCTCTACTGCTATCATTTACTACTATTACTAAAGTTAATTATAACAACTACATTTACTAAGTGCCAGACATTGGGCTAAGTGGCTTACATTTAATTTTCACAACAACTCTTATGAAGTAGTTACTATGATTATTCCAATTTAATAGATGGGGCAACTGAGACTTAGAAGGGTTAAGTAATTTCGCCAAGATCAAAATTCAGCAAAGACAAGTGCCAAACTCAGTCGTCTGGTACTCCATAACCCACATTCCAAGCTGTACTGAAAGAAGTTTAGAGTAACTGATATAAAAAGATGGAGGGGCGCCTAGTTGGCTCAGTTGGTTAAGCGACCACCCTGGGTTCAGGTCATGATCTCACGGTTCACGGGTTCCAGCCCTATGTTGGGCTCTGCGAGGACAGCTCAGAGCCTGGAGCCTGCTTTGGATTCTGTGTCTCCTGCTTTCCCTGCCCCTCCCCCACCTGCACTCTGTCTCTCTCAAAAACTAATAAAACATTAAAACAAATTTTCTTTAAAGAGGGAAAACCTCCAATGCCAAGCTGACTTTAAACTCAAGAAAGGACACAGCACAGCCACTGGTGATATATCAGAAAAATGAAAAGGCAGGGAATATGCCCATGAAAGCAGATTTATATGCCATTCTTTTGATTCATATGACAAGGCAATATCCTCCTGATACAGCCTGATAAAACTGAAATTCTCAGAGTCAAGGACAACTATACTCAAATGCCAACCAACCCCCAATCACTCACACACCATCATATCATCAGTGCTTTAACATTCCACTCTGAAATGGAAAGGCTATGAAAGAAAATTATAAAGAGTTGGTGCACAGAGGCGAAAAGACTAAATTTATGCAAATACAAACGTGTATAATCTAAAGCAAATAAACCATACAGATGTGAAAGACAAAAATGACATGCATACAATGAAAAAAAGAACATAGGACAAGACATTGTGGCCAGAGTATCCTAACTTTTCATCAGATTATAAACTTTTTTATGCTGTTGTTTTTATTAAAAACTGGTCAAAAAGGCATATTTATAAAGCATTTTCCTATTCAAGAATTACTCTACTGAACAGAAGTTAAAAAAGAAAAGGCAAGAAGAAACAACAGTTTTGGAATACAACGAACGTTAAGTGGGAACTATAAACAAAAGGGAATTATAAATACAAAATTTAAATACCGTTTACTCGAGGGGCTCCTAGGGGTTGGTTACAGGTTCAAGTAAAAGAAACATACAGGCTTTCAGAAGTTTTATTTCTTAAACTAGATAATGAATAAACCAGAGTTTCTTATATTGCTAATCTTTATACTTTACTATGTTAATGTGAACATTTTTTTTGCATCTACTCAATTTTTAGTAAAAACAACAGAACAGTTCGAGATTCCTGGTGGGACGGGGGAGGGGGGTACGGGTGCAGGGGGGCACGGGGCGGGGGATGGAAACAGGATTTGCGGAGCAAGGACGTCACTCAAGGGCGCGAATGGACGCCAAGAAGAGAAGATTGAGCCTAACTAAATAGTCTAGACCAGCAAGAGGTGGCACAAGTGTGTGGAGGCAACACTTTCTCAAGTTTTGCTTACCTTCCCCCCCCCCCCCCCATCCATGCTCCCGCCCCCCACATTTTGGCAAGAAAATGTGTAAACGTGAGTCTTTTCCCTTTCCTCGAGGGAGCAGGGCGCTCTATGAACACTTCGGAACCCAGAAGTTAAACTTTAAAGCCCAGACCCTGGGCCGGGCACCTGCCTCGGGGCTGCCCAGCCCAGCACCCCCTACCCGGGTGTACTGGGTAATAAAACCACTTAGCTACTTCCCCTCTCCCGGTTTTCCAAGACTGCCCCCTTCCCTCCCGCCTGCCTGACGGGAGTCTTCCAGAGAGCCAAGCGGGTTCAGGGGAGCGGGAGGGGGCCCACCATGGTGACGTCCTCACGGCCCCGGAGAACCTCCGCAGCCCAGACCCGGGAAACCTCACCAACAGTCGCAGCAGCTCAGAGAAAAACTCCAGCTTAAACACACGTGGTTGCCGGAGAAGACTGGGGCGGAACCGACCGGAAAGGGAGGGGTAAGTACGGTTCTCTAAAACTTCCCCGGGAACCAACACCAAGTCTTTTTATCCCGTGTTGGACTTCTCAGCCCTGGACCCGCCGACAGCCGGCCCGAGTGTTTGCGAGGAGCAGTGGGAGGGAGTTTGGGGCGGGCGGGGAAACCTGGTCCGGCGCCCAGTGTGAGGCCTGGCATTTGAGCTGGGCTCGCCAATGCTGGAAGCTGCTGGCTAGCGGCGTCCCAGGCCCTGGATCTCGGACATCATCTGCCCTGATGTACACCCCCACCCCCGCCACCACCTAAACAGCCCCGTCGAAAGAGTCTCTTCTCTTGGAGGTTCCTCACTGAGGAACTCAGCCACTGAGGTTGGCTGCCTCCCGATTAAACTGTTAGGAGATGGCACGCGTCCTAGTGTGGCAAAAGGCCCTCTGCCCACCTAAGTTACCTTGAGCAAGCCTTTTTCCGCACTGAGTCTTTGTTCACCCATTAAGGGACCTTTCCACATATCCAAGGCTCCTTCCAACCCAGTTTTTCTGTTTTCTTCTCACAATGTGTAAGGGTCTTTCTTTTACGTGTATTTTGTCAGGACTCCACAGATTGTAGACATTCAACAAATACTTGTCTACTGTGTGCCAGGCTTTAGGAATACTTCCCGTCAATATTCCTGCTCTCACTCAGCTCGTATTTCCGTGCAATGTGTTAGTAAATTAGCTAATTATTCATTCATCAATATATACAATTATTATTATCTCAAATGGTATAATTACCCTGAAGAAAATGAAGATGGTGGGGTAGCAGGAGAGCTGTTTTACACGTGATGGTCTCTGAAATCCTCTTTTGAAAATGGGAGTTGAGCAGAGACTGATACTAAAGAAAAATAATTATTCAAGAGGCTTGGGGATACAGCTTGGTCAAATGGGAATTTATAGCCAAGGAGCAGGGTGAGAGGGTTAGTGGATGGAGAATTAGTAAGAGGAAACATCAGGGGTAAGGGGGCATTCTGGCTAAACCAACCTTCCAAGATTATTGTGTAGTGACTGCAGGGTGATCAGACATCACCTGGAAGATGGTGGAGGATCAGGAGCCTGATTAGATATAGATATCAAGGTTAATCAGATATGGAGGACTGGGGATTCTGGCTAGACTGACTTTCTTGCTAAAATTGGACAATGCAGAGAGCAGGAAATCTAAAATTCCAAGCCTAGATGAAAAAGAGTTTGAAGAGCCTGAGTAGACTTTGGTCAAGGAGAGAATCTTGTAACTTGAATGAAAAGAGAAGACTAAGCGTGGGAAGAAGCCACAGGCAAGGTGAAGTTGGGTGTGCCTAGATACATGTGTGTAGATGTATGTATTTGATCAACAAATATATCCATTTAAAAATATATAGATTAAATTATAAGCAAGAATTTGTAACCAGAGGATCTATGAATCTAGCGACAAGGCATTTTCATATGGCTCTTAAGTGCGTGAAAGTGCATTTTGTGTGAATCTACACCATGAAGGTCACCCTTGCAATATATGCTATGGAGACAATAATCTATTGATGACTCCAGTTAATCCAAATCATTTATAGTTTATTTCTGTGCACTAACCATTTCCTATGATACAACTTATACCCTCTCTACCCCATTCCCTGAGTCCAGCCCAGTGCCAGTCAGCTTCCTGAGATCTATGTTACTGCCAATCCAATAAGCATTCAGTTCTTACTCTGGCTCTTTCACCTGTTACTAATTGTTTATTGATCACATAATCTATACCTGCTCCTACCCCTTCGCTAAATTTCAAATTGTCAACAACTCAACAAACCATATATCCTGAGATTTTTTTTCATTTTAATTTGGGTTTTGAAAATAAAAGACTTATTTTTTTCCGTATTCAGACTCAACCTCTAAATAATACTGATTATGGGCAAGACATCACATCCAAAATATTCTGTAGCAAATGCAAAAGTGAGCTATACAAAGGCTAAAAATAACAACAATAACTGGGGCACCTGGGTGGCTCAGTTGGTTAAGCCTCCAACTTTTGATTTTCACTCAGGTCATGATGTCACAGTTCATGGGATCAAGTTCGCTGTCAGGCTCCACACTGACAGCCTGGACCCTGCTTGGAATTCTCTCTCCCTCTCTCTCTGCCCCTGCCCCACTCATGTGCTCTCTCTTCTTCTCTCTCTCAAATAGTACATAAACTTTATGAAAAAGAACAATGATGACTAACATTTGGTCATAATGTGTATATATACCACTGTGCTAAGCAGAATGAATCTCTCCATATCTTCCCTCCAATTCAATATTCCCACCACCCAATAACCACTGTAGATAGTTTAGAGGAATCTTTAGGGAAAATTTTCTGTGCTTTAACAAATATACTGAGAGATGTGTAAGTGTGTGTGTGTGTGTGTGTGTAAGGGTTAAATAATGACTACTACTAGATAGTGATACAATAAGAACACATGTATAATTTCTACAGCAACCACTAAAATAATAGAAAAAGGCCACTAATACAATAGAATCAGGATATATAACTTTGAATAGGATACAAAAAAGTAGAGAAAATAAATGGAATGATTAAAAAATATTCAGACAATTCAAAGCAAGGAAAAAAGGGGAAAAAGAAACATTAAACCATAGGGAAAATAGAAACCAAAAATATGGTGGTCGAGGTAAATCCATATAACAATAACTATTGACTAACTGCTCCCAATGAAAAAATAAATATTTCATATTGGATTTAAAACATACGACCATGTCCTGTTTTTAAGAGATATATCTAAAATATCAGGAAACAGAACAATTAAAAATCAAAAATGGAAGGACATATGCTAATTAAATACTAAAAGAATGCTAGTATAGATATATTAATGTCATACAAAATAGAAAAAAATATTATTGTAGTTAGAGGTCACTTCTTAATGATAAAAAGTTTCCATTGTAAGTTTATATTTACTTGGTACTATAGCCCCAAGTATGTAATGGAAAAACTGATAAAATTTCAAGGAGTAGTAGAAAAATGAATTGCCTTATTGGGAAATTACCTTTTTCAAATATTAATTGAACAAGATGATAAAATATTAACAATGATTTGAAAAACTTGACCACAACACAATTTGAACTAATAGATCTGTTCAGAATACTGCTTCCAGTGCTTGTAAGAACACATATGTTTTCAAACAGATATTAAATAGTTATCAAAATGATCATATATTGGGCCAAAGACAAGTGTAAACAAATTTGAAAGGATTGAAGTCCTACAGAATGTGTTCTCTAACCACCATGCAATTAAACTAGAAATTAACAAGAAGATAGCAATTCCCATACATTCAGAAATTAAGATGTATACTTCCAAATAAATTATATGTTAAAGAAGAAATCATAATGGATATTAGAAAATATTTGGGGTATGGGGCTCTTGGAATGCTCAGTCGGTTAAGCATCCAACTCTTGGTATCAGTTTAGGTTGTCATCTCGTGGTCGTGAGATGGAGCCCAGCATCGGGCTATAAGCTGAGAGTAGAGCCTACTCGGGATTCTCTCAACCTGTCTCTCCAATCGTCCCCTGCTTGCTCTCTCTCTCTCTTTCTCTCTCGCTCTCCCAAAATAAATAAACTTAAAAAGAAAAAAAAGAAAATGTTTTGGGCCGAACAATAACAAAAATACTATGTAACCAAATTTGTGAGATACATCTAAAGCAGTTATTAGCTCTTTTACTATAAGTAGTAGAGCCTCAGTAAGAATATTAGAGAAGAAAGGCTGAAAATTAATTAACTAATCCATATCAAGAGGCCAGAAAAGGAACAACAAAAGAAAATCAAGTCAGAAGCTAAAATAGAATAATGAGCAGAAATTATTAATATGTATATACATAGTTGAGATCAGAAAGATCAAAATTTGTTTCCTTTTAAAGAATAATAAAATTGAGGGTCACCTGGGTGGCTCAGTTGGCTAAGCGTCCGAATTTGGCTCGGGTCATGATCTCATGGTTCGTGGGTTCGAGCCCTGCATCAGGATTTGTGCTGACAGCTCAGAGCCTGAAGCCTGCTTTGGCATCTGTGTCTCCCTCCCTCTCTGTTCCTTGCCTGTTCATGCTCTGTATCTCTCTCTCTCTCTCTCTCAAAAATAAATAAAACATTTTTAAAAAGTTAAAAAAGAATAATAAATTTGATACATTCCTGCAGGATTACTCAAAAATAATTAGAAACGATATAATTAACCAATATCAGAATTAAAACAAGGTAACATTACTTCAGATCATGCGAGCATAAGAGGATACTATGACCAAAAATCTTAAATAAAATGGACATATTCTTAGAAAAAAGATATAACCTATCAAAATGGATGCAGAGGAATAAAAAACGTGAATAGTCCCATTATCATTTTTAAAAATGCTTACTCACATAACTTCCCACATTAAAACTAAAGGCTCAGATGTTTTAGATTTTATAACTGTATACAAATAGGGATAGAATAGCACTTCCTTAACCTGATAAAAATGTGCATTAGTACTAGCGATAGTGGGCATCATTGTCTTATTCCTGATCTCAAGAGAAAGCTTTGTTTAACCATTTTGGAAAACCCCTTTGGCAGTAGCTAAAAAGTTGAAATGTGTACCTCCTCTAATCCAGCATTGTCATTCCCAAATGCATGTACTAGGAACTCTGACATACATATCTCGGGATATGTATACAAACTTTTCATAGCAGTATTGCTCATAATAGCCCAAACTGGAAAAAAAAAAAAAAAACTTAATTGTTCATTAACAAAAGGACAGAAAAGTAGACAGTGGTAAATTCCATATAGCAAACGAAATGAACAAATTACAACTATGCTTAAACACGGATAAGTGTTTAATCATAGTGTAAACAATAAAGATAAAATGATGCATACAGTAAAATTCCATTTATAAAATCAAAAAACAGACAAAATGAGCTACATTCCAGTTTTCATAGATACTCTCATAAGTGGCCAGTGATGTTTCGTACCCTCAGTGGTGGTTATCTTGATGTTTGCTTTATAATTTTTCTTTACGTGTCACATTTATGTTTCATCCACATGTATGTTTGTAAGCTATACTTTCACTGCAAGAGGTGTTAAAAGACATTTTAAGCATAAATATATTACTCCATCATCTCTTGAATCCATTATTACTGTTAAGAAGTCTCATGTTGGTCTAATTTTTGTTCCTTTGTGAGTGGCTCTCTTTTCTGTATGGGATCTTTTAATAATTTTTGTTGACTTTGCTCTGCAATTTCACTATAGTGTATCAAGGTATTGGTATTTCTTTGTATATCTTGGTACTCTATGGCCCTTTCAATTTCCTTTTGGGATGTGTTATCTGAATATTGATATTCTCCAGATCCTTTAGCCTTCTTTTATATCTTCTATTTCTTTATTAATTTCTGTTGCCCCTGGGTGAGTTCCTAATTTGGTCTTTCAGTTTACTATTTTGTTCTTTGCTATAATCATCCTGCTATTTAGTCCATCTACTGACCTCTTCATTTCAACTCTTATTTTTAAAATATATATAATGTATCTAACGTGTGTGTGTGTGTGTGTGTGTATATATATATACATATACATATAATTTTTAAAGTAATTTCTTATCCTTTTGATTTGTCACCATATTCTTCCTCAACTCTTTTGAGTATATATTGTGGTCATTTAAAAGTATTGGTTCATCCGATCCAATTACTGTGCTTAATGTGGCATGTGTTGTTCAATTTAATTTTTTTTAATTTTTTTGATGTTTATTTATTCTTTAGAGAGAGAGAGAACGAGTGGGTGAGGGGCAGAGAGAGAAGGAGACACAGAATCTGAAGCAGGCTCCAGGCTCTCAGCTGTCAGCACAGAGCCCGACACGCAGCTCGAACTCAGGAGCCGTGAGATCATGGCCTAAGCCAAAGTTGGACGCTTAACCTACTGAGCCACCCAAGCGCCCCAAATTTAGTTATTTTTAAAATTCTTTTCTAGCACCTGTACTCCTCAGGTATGTCTTTTTCTTGAACCTGTGGCATCACATTTCACTGATGGAATCAGCTCTCCTATCCTGTAATGTGTATTGGGGAAGTGCTGAAAGGCATATTCTTAAATGTGTCCTTCTTGGAAAATTTGAGAACAAGGACGGTCAAATCTCAGAAGAGAGAGTTCCAGGGACAGCAGAACCTTTGCTGACAGGAGCACAGGAGGTGTGAAGGTGCGAAGGCATTGGCGTTCCTGCACCCGCTTTCATCAGCTCCTTACATTAGCTGGGCTCTGTCTTCTCTGCCAGTGCCTCACACTGTCGGGAGGCCAGTGATGTTCCACATTAGAAGGTGAAGTCAGAGAGACAGGAGCTAAAATTACAAGCTCTCCAGATCCTCCCCCAGCTGCCACAGATGTCCTCTTCACGGGCGACTGCTGTGTTCTCTGCCCGCCTCCCACCTCATCACTTGCTAGTTCCCATCCTCCGTGAGGGTTTTCACAGTTGTGATTTTACTTCCAACTGCCAATTCCTTCCTGTTTCTGCTGTTTTTCAGGGTTGATTTAGGAGTAGGCCTATGCTATTTTATGATTTAATCCTACTTATTTTTAGAAGTACTGATTATATTAGCAAAATTAGCCTTTTGTTACATATGATGTAATTTTTCTCTTGACCTGTTTGTGACAATGTTTGCTGGAGAGAAATTATAAAATGTCTTTCAAAAGGGAGTTAGTTGTTATGTAAATGGTTTAAAGATGGCCCCTGTATAAAGGGCCTTTTTGTTTTTACCTTTACAGTAGGCTGGGACCTGGTAACTCAAAAGCCTGATGGTGCCAAACTCAAATTTTAATGCATCCAGTTGTATGACACATGGTTCCCCAAAGAGAGATTTTTAGCCATTTAGAGCCTCCTTGCTTTGCATACCCAAGCATCACCCAACATCTGTTAGCCACAGGTAAGATAAATCCTGGAGCTGTAAAGACCCCAAGGTACCCTGTCCTTCAGAGTTCTTGAACTTAGAGTCTTCCCACATGCTGGTGATTGACACTAGACACTCCCAGACACTCCTTTTCCAAATCCTTCCTCTAAGCCTCCTGTCCCCACCTCTGGGTAGGAATCTTAAACTCCAAAGTCTTCTGGGGTCAGAGTGGTAATGTCGCTGTAGTAGAGAGTGGTGCAGTCTGGGCTATAGTTATCTGGAGATTATCTGCCCCATACAAGGGGCATATAAAATACCGGCCAGAGGCTACGAACAGGTAAGTGGAGTGAGACTTACCCTCCAACCATAAACAACTAGCAAACTAGACAAACTATACAAACTTGCGTAGACTGGAAAACAGACAGTCCAGAACTGTCATCCCTAAAGAAGAGAAACGAGTGAACCATATCATCTTCTTGAAGGCCCTTTCCAGACAGTGTTGCAGGGAAGGCTATCTTACACAGAGCAAGGCAATTTGTGGAGGTAAGGGAAGAGAGACTGGAGCTCCAGAGGGCTGAATTGGCTAGAATTTTGGAGGGAGTATGCTAACAAGAAGGGAAATGCCTGGAGAAAGACCTCCAGCCATCTTCAAAGGTATATCTTTGCATAAGGTAGATTTCCAAAATGCCAGGAAAGTGACAACTTGAGAGCAATAAATCAAATAGTTCCCAGAGCTCACATAAGGCTGAGATACATCTGAGTCTTGACCAACTGAGGTGGGGAGTCCATGTTGGCACTCAGGGCATTCAGTGGAGAACCCCCAGAGAGGCTAGGCTTTTGTGGGAAATTCACCAGAGTGAAGCATATTCTGTATCGATCTGCCTTAACAAACTTAAAATTCTTAAGATTACCAGGCTTCCTGATAGAATAAACTCCAACACTCTTTGAAAGACGTTAACAAAGTAAAATCTAGCCCTGCAAAATAATGTCCACCATTTAAAAATAATGAATTGTTAGCTATTTCAAAAAGCAGAACAGAAAAAAAAAATCAGTCACAAAAAACAGATTAAAAAGACAGCGATAATGGACTTAGCAGAGAAACTCTTTATTTTTCCCCTTAACTTTACTGAGATATAATTGACAAAATTGTATAAGTTTAAGGTATACAATGTAATAATTTAATACGCAGTATATAATGTGAAATGATTACCACAGTAAGGTTAGGATTTACTTTCCTAACTATGTTATTGCCTGCTCCCTCCTCCCCCAAATAAGAACTCTATACACTATGGGAAAAGCATCATAGGCAAAAATACCACCAACCATTATTTTCAAAACAATAATTCAATTAGGGAGAGCACCAAGAATCTTATTGCCTTAACACAAGTAACTTTTCCTCACTTGCTCTGGTAGTCAGCCTCTAAACTAACCAGATTCAAACAATGGAAGAAAAAAGATGAAGTCAGCATGTGTGCCTTTCTTTTATATAATTCCATTTTGACAGAATTCAACAGTTCAGATATCCGTGAAACATCAATGTTTCTAACCTCTAAATAATAAATAACTCACTCTCAACGCAACAAGAATGTGTATTTTCACAAATCACTGTGGAGCTCCGAAGTAATCACTATATTTGTTTTATTTTCTCTACTGCAGGCTGGTAGAAATTCTACTTACCAGTTCCTGCTATTTTAACTTTCCCTCCATAGCTATTTGTATGAGTGATCCTCCTAGGCTTTCTCTTCATTTGAAGTGCACACTACAACAAATACTTTTCCATACCATGAGAAAAGAGTTATAGCAGAACATTTAAACAAATTTAAAATGATACATTTTATTTACGTTTAACATACTTGGAATCAGGGGTCAAAACCTGCAGCCTGAAGATACATTTTTTCGGTTTCCGTGGTTTTTTTGTCCAACAAAACGTTCACAATTTTTTTTTCAAATTTCAGTGCCTTCAGGTGGGCTTATATTCCCCAGTTTGCCATAAACCACTCCAATCTTCTTACTTTATATCCAACATTCATGTACTATTCACGGTACCTCCTGGCCCATGAGGCACTTGGGTTTGCCAAGCTCTACTTTGTGTGAATAAGCCAAAATTAATAAATAATTTCTTCCTATTTCAGAAGACTTTTGACTATCTTCCAAAATGACCTCTAAAATGAGTGATGGAATTTTTCCAAGACAACTGAATTTTTAACATGTTGGCTTAAAATTTTTTGGCAGAACTTTTGTCAGTAATAGCCGCTTCTAAATGGAGAAAAGAGAATGTGGTATCATTGCTTTGATTTATTTGACTAAATTGTGTTCACAGCCACATTGGGTGATTTTGCATAATCAAATTGTTCATACTTTCTACTTATATTGCTATTTTCAGTTGTATGTTTTAAAATATATTTTGAAAGATTATAATGCTTAAAGAAAATATTAATTTATATATAACTTTTCAGACTTCCTTTTAAAAAATCTCACAATCCTTTAAAACATTTTACAGATAATTTATAAAATATTATTTTCTATGTTGTATAAAAATCCACACAACCTCACTGAATAACAAGGGGAAATTCACCATCTACGGTATTAAATCTCCAAAACCACATTCTTTTCTTAACAAAACTGACCTATACTAATATTAATAACTTTCTATTTAATACTTTGAGAAATAGTTGTGCAATATTGTTAAATGAATGGAAACATTGAGGAACTTGAAAAAAATGTTGAGTAGTTCCTAAATCTCTCATGTTTTCTTTGTGTGAGCGCTGCCTCATAGACCATTTTTATGCTATGTTGTTTACCAATTCTTTGGATTTATTAGAGCTCTCCTCAACCAAAATAATGGTGAGCTACCGTTGTTTGTATTAATTGCTTTCCTGTCTGACCTTAGCAGTGTGCTGTTATGATGCTGTGAAAACTTTTTGTCTCTAATTCCCATATTGCTCTCAGCCTAATCAAAGCTGTTTTTATTTTCTCTTCCTTTATTTGTCTAAAAAAGATAAACAAACACTAATTTGCAAAGAGCATGGGGAGTGATGAATCCAAGATGACCTTAAGGACTTTTCCAACTCCAGCATTCCTTCAGCAGATCTTAAGATCTAGTTAATGTCATACTATATGGTTTACTCTAATATGTATCCTTAAAATTTTAAATGATAGAATTAGTTCAAATGGCAAATAATATTTAAAGTGTTTATCTGAGAAGGGCGCCTGGGTGGCTCAGTCCGTTAGCATCCGACTTCAATTCAGATGATGGTCTCACGGTTTGTGAGTTCAAGTTTCTTGTAGGGCACTGTGCTGACATCTCAGAGCCTGGAGGCTGCTTTGGAGTCTGTATCTCCCTCTCTCTGCCCCTCCCCTGCTCGTGCTCTCTGTCTCTCTCAAAATAAACATTTAAAAACAAAAATAAATAAATAAATAAATAAATAAATAAATAAATAAAATGTTTAGCTGAGATATAATGTAAGAGATATATGAAGAGTAGCAAGACTGCCCTGAATTAGTTGTTTACAACCTAGTTGAGTATTGAAATGATCTGGGGAGCTTTTAAGATTACTGATATCTCTACCTATCACCCAGAAATTCTGACTTAATTTGTTTGAAATGCAGCCTGGACATGAGATTTTTAAAAAACTCTCCAGATGATTCTAAACTAAAACCAATATTAAGAACCACTAGTGTTAAAGTCTATTTGCAGTTTATCTGTTCTTAACTAAGACTAAACATTAGCATCAACAGGTGCATTTAAAAATATACAGCTTCCCAGACTCTATTCCCACACATTCAAATTACTCAATTTGGGATGGAACCAGGGCATTGTTTTGTTGTTGTTGTTCCCTATGTCATGATTTTGATATGGAGTCAATGCTAAATACTATTGCTCAAGAATCAAGATAGTTACCATGGCAGCATGAAAAGGGATATTATGTCGTATTTTTGTTTTTCTGATGACACACAATGACCCTCACCTGCTAGAAGAGCTCTGTGTCACAAATTTAGTTTTATAACCAATGTAAGTAAATTAGTTTTATATTAAAAATTACTCAAAGTGGGGCGCCTGGGTAGCTCAGTCAGTTAAGCCAGGGACTGACTTCCTCTCAGGTCGTGATTTCACCATGTGTGAGTTCAAGGACCCCATCACGCTCCACGCTAACAGTGGGGAGGATTCTCTCTCTCCCTTTCTGTTCTTCCACTGTTTGTGCTATCTTTCAAAATAAATAAATAAACTTAAAAAACAATTACTCATGGTAACGGTTATAGCATTTTAGGGTATACTGGTAAAATCGCGGTACTAGATACTCTGCCACTGAGTGGTTTTAAATTTGTTCTTCCTGCAACTTTTGTCCAAATAAGTCATTGTACTTCTCTGAGTCAGAGACAGAATTTTCAGTTGTTCTGAGAAAGTCTTTGTTGGCATAGTGTTACCATATTGGCTATATTGAAAGCGACTTTGGGTCATTTCTATTAATACCCAGCTGTGAAGCAGTGGACAAATCTTGGATATACGCAGAATGCATTAAAAGAAAAGCACAGCCTCATAAATTTCTCCATATAACACATAGAAATGAGAATGATCCCTTTTGAATTTATAACAGGAGGAAAGGTATAAATAAATTTTATTATTTTTAATAATGTTGAACATTAAGTGACACAATTAATATAAAAATACATTCCATTGAGTGCAGAAGGACACGGCCGTGCGCGGAAGAAGAAAGGTGCACAGCGACCCTGAGTCTCGCGACAAAGCCTCTTCTCCCGCGGCTCTTACCGTTGGCGGAGCTCACTTCCTGGAATAGGCGGGGCCAGGGGCGGCGGTCACGTGACATAACGGTGAGGGGTGCGCAGGCAGCGTTTGCCCTGAGCCGACCGGTGAGCTTACCGTCATGGCCAACGACTGCAAGCCTGATGGGAACACCGTGCAGGTGCTGCGGGACGTGGCCAACCGCCTGCGAATCCATTCTATCAGGGCCACATGTGCCTCCGGCTCCGGCCACCCCACTTCATGTTGCAGTGCAGCCGAGATCATGTCCGTGCTCTTCTTCCACACCATGAGGTATAAACAGACAGACCCAGGACATCCCGACAATGACCGATTCATCCTCTCGAAGGGCCATGCTGCCCCAATCCTCTATGCCGCTTGGGCAGAGGTGGGCAACATCAGCGAATCTGACTTGCTGAGCTTGAGGAAAATTCACAGTGACTTGGAGGGACATCCCACCCCAAGAGTGCTGTTTGTTGATGTGGCAACAGGATCACTTGGGCAAGGATTAGGTGCCGCGTGTGGAATGGCTTATACTGGCAAGTACTTCGACAAGGCCAGCTACCGGGTGTTCTGCCTCATAGGGGATGGCGAATCCTCAGAAGGCTCTGTCTGGGAGGCTTTGGCCTTTGCTTCTCACTACAATTTAGACAATCTCGTGGCAGTCTTCGACGTGAACCGCTTAGGACAAAGTGGAGCCACGCCTCTTGAGCACTGCACAGACATCTATCAGAATCGCTGTGAAGTCTTTGGGTGGAATACTTACCTAGTGGATGGCCATGATGTGGAGGCATTATGCCAAGCATTTTGGCAAGCGGCTCAAGTGAAGAACAAGCCCACTGCCATAGTTGCAAAGACCTTCAAGGGCCGGGGTATTCCAGATATTGAGGATGCAGAAAATTGGCATGGAAAGCCGATGCCAAAAGAAAGAGTAGATACAATCATCAAATTAATTGAGAGTCAGATACAGACCAACAGGAATCTCATACCAAAACCTCCCATTGAAGACTCACCTCAAATCAGCATCAGCAATATAAAAATGACCTGTCTGCCTGAATATATAGTTGGTGACACGATAGCTACTAGGAAAGCATGTGGTTTGGCTTTGGCAAAACTGGGCCATGCAAATGAAAGAGTTATTGTCCTGGATGGTGACACAAAAAACGCCACCTTTTCTGAGATATTCAATAAAGAGCACCCTGAGCATTTTATTGAGTGTTTTATTGCTGAGCAAAACATGGTGAGTGTGGCACTAGGCTGTGCCACACGTGGTCGAACCATTGCTTTTGTTAGTACTTTTGCTGCCTTTTTGGCCAGAGCATTCGATCAGATAAGGATGGGAGCCATATCTCAAACCAATATCAATCTTATTGGTTCCCACTGTGGGGTATCCATTGGTGACGATGGACCCTCCCAGGTGGCCCTGGAGGATCTAGCCATGTTCCGAAGTATTCCCAACTGTACCGTTTTCTATCCAAGTGATGCCGTCTCAACAGAGTATGCTGTTTATCTGGCTGCCAATACCAAAGGAATGTGCTTCATTCGGACCAGCCAACCAGAAACTGCAGTTATTTATACCCCACAAGAAAATTTTGAGATTGGGCAGGCCAAGGTCATCCGCCAGAGTGTCAATGACAAAGTCACAGTTATTGGAGCTGGAGTTACTCTGCATGAAGCCTTAGCAGCTGCTGACAGTCTTTCTCAACAAGGTATTTCTATCCGTGTCATTGACCCATTTACCATTAAACCCCTGGATGCTGCCAACATCATCTCCAATGCAAGAGCTACAGGTGGCCGGGTTATCACAGTGGAGGATCACTACCGGGAAGGTGGCATTGGAGAAGCTGTATGTGCAGCTGTCTCTAGAGAGCCTGACATCCTTGTTCATCAGCTGGCAGTGTCAGAAGTGCCTCAAAGTGGAAAACCTGGTGAATTGCTGGATAAGTTTGGTATCAGTGCCAGACACATCATAGCGGCTGTGAAAAATACTTTAATGAACTAAAATAGCTCATTTCTTAGAGTTAGTCTGTTGGCTGGCTTTGCTTTGATCTTAAAACACTGGCATCTTTATATTACATTCATGATTGTTGTTACTAAACCGTCATTTATATCGATGCCATTGTGGTTTTTTTAAGAGAGAGACATTAAACTGTCACTGTGTATACAGATGTCGCTCTCATTTTTTAATCATTAAAGTAGCTTATAACATTTTGGGTAACAGGAATAGCAAACAAAACAACCACCTCAAACAAAGTTTTCTGGAAGACTACAAATAACTGCACTGAGAATCAACATAGAGGTAACAGTTTCGCAAATTTATGTAATTTCCTTGTAAGTAAAAAAAAAAAAAAAAAAAGAATTTAATTGTACACTTCAATAGTCCAGGTTCTGAGGCAAGTTCCAGCTTTCATGGAATGCTATTGTACCTGCAGCTTCCTGGATAATGTTTGACTGCAATTGCCTTAAAATTTCCTCTGATGTCTGCCTCATCTCTCCTCTACCATTTAGAAGCTGTTGAGCAGCACTAAACGTGTATATGATGTACTGGATGGCATGTGGTGACTGTTCCATAAAGAGATTTTATTTCTTTATGTTCCATAAAGAAAACTAGTTTTCGTTTGTGTCCTACACTGTTCTGTGAGGTTTTAGAAATGTTTCCTTTTGTCAGTGACCAAACCAGATTGCTAACTTGATTATACTCATGTAAGGATACTGACATCAATGTAATAAAGCATTGAAAAACCATCAGCTTTATTTAGTTTGTGCCATGCATGTATGATTTGGCTTCTCCTTGATATTTTGTTTAAATCAGAAGCAGAAAGAGGCGTGTCCCCCCACGGAAATCCTGGAAAAAGGTCCAAGCTCTAGGTAAATCACTAGAGAATAATGTGTGGGCAGAAAAACATCTCTGAAGCAGGCTCCTTACTTTTAGCTCTGAAAACATAAATTATTTGGCTGGAATATAAGGAAAAAGTGCCAATCAGATAAACTGAAGGGAAACCTGAGGTCCAAAACTAAATGTAAAATTACTCTGGTATATCAGATTAATTCTGTATTTTTATTGCTTTCATTAAGTGCCCCTATTAAGTTTCTTGGAGGCATCACCAATTTGTGTCAGGAATTGTTCTAAAAGGTATGGTAGAGATAAAAAAAAAATACTAACCTAGGAAGCAGAGAGATCTGGGGCTGCTTATTTTACTAGTGCCTTTTTTCTTGGATCGTGTTCTAGTTTCTTCTTTTGAAAATTGATCATGATAATTACTCTTTTATTTCATAAGATTTAAAAATTACTTTGTAAAAATAAAGAGTTGCTATAGGACCACTGTGGAAATTTAGAAACTACAAATAAGGAAAAAAAAAATTCCCTCACTTATCACCAAAACCCAAATCCATTTCATTGCGCTTCTCACCTGGGATCTATAACTGAATCTTCCATATAGTCATTCCCATATAGTAACATCAATCAAATATTACATATATCTATGAGTGGGGTACTGAATAATAGTCTCCATCCCTAATTTTTCCAAAGTTTAGGGATAACACTGATGCAGACACAGAACAAAATAAATTGCTAATGCAAAATTACTTGTTATAATTTGCACATACTGGGAAGGAGCTTCAGCTTTTAGGGCTTAAACATAACTGCGGGATGAAAAATGATCTGTTTCCAACCCTACATGCATAAACACACCTTTTAAAATGACAATAGATCAGGGGTTTTTGTGGGTTTTTGCTTTGTTTTGTTTTGTTTTGTTTTGTTTTATAATGACTAATGGGATCTTTGAGACTACCAGAAATATTTTTTTATAGGAAGGCAGGGAAACCTTTATGAATCGTTCCTGCAAATGTTCTGTCCCACAAGGCATCAATTAGTGGCCATCAGCTCTAGAGAGAATATATAGGAGATGAAACTTCTTATTTCATGTCTACAATTTTTCAGGTAAAATGAAATCAAATCCAGTTTTGTTACCTTGAATGTGTTCCAGCCTTGAATCTGTCCCGAGATCTTCTTTTTCTTAAGATTTTATTTTTTAAGTAATCTCGATACCCAATGTGAGGCTTGAACTCACAACCCCAAGATCAAGAGTCACATGCTCTTCCAACTCAGCCAGCCAGGTGGCCCTATCCTGAGGTCTTTTAAGTCTCCATGGAAATCTTAGTAGAGAATAGTCCTAACTGATGCTAACCCTTGACGACTGCTAACGCTTGTGAAGATGCAGTTTTGATTTTGATCAACACCGTGATCATTGGCTTACCTCTGGTCTGCTATTTGTTGATTCACTTAGAAAAAGGTCTTTTAGATTTTCAAGAGAGCCAACTGCCATTCCAGGGACAGCTAGGACTGCCAACAGCTGCCTTGCTTATGGTTGTACTAGAGAAGGCCTGCCGGCAGTCCTTCTTACAGATAGTAAAAGAAGAAATCAGAAGGTTAAATTTTTAAATACAGCAATGGCTCTTAAGCACCTAGGAGTTTGAGGGTTCCTTTTGGGGAAAGAATAGTTTTCTAAAGAAAAAGTAAAAGGATCGATGTTTCTGATTTTTAAGTCATAATAATATGGGGTACTGGCAGATATTTAGTTATCCATGTTTACTGAACTGTACAGGAATTACTACATTCTACAGGGTGCAATCAGAGAGGGTCTGGTTTTGGGGGGTTGAGAAGTATTGGTGGCTATTACTATTGTGATACATAAAGGAGGTCCTGAAATATTACTGTGATGGGGGAAGATGTTTAAATAAGTGAAAATGACTGAAAGTGTTATGAAATTAGTTAGAGACAGCATGAAAAGTGCTTACTTATAATGGAAAGAGACAAGGGGTGTTTCAAAAAATACAGATGAGAGGCACATGGGTGGCTCAGTCAGTGAAGCATCAGACTCTTTATTTCGACTCAGGTCGTGACCTCAAAATTGTGGGTTTGAGCCCCACGTCAGGGTCCACACTGACAGTGTGCAGCCTGCTTGGGATCCTCTCTCTCCCTCACTCTCTGCCCTTTCCATCTTCGGGCACACACCCACTCTCTCTCTCAAAATAAGTAAATAAATAAAAAGAATATAGACAACAGTTAATGAAAAAATAAAACCATTTTATGATTATATACACAAGAGTTGAGTCACCTTAATCAAACCAGTCATAAAAAGAAACATAATTCTTAATATTTTTATATAACATAAATTTAATATAATATTTAAATATGTTTATATCACGCACATTGAATGAAAAGGATTTATGATTAAATTCAAAAAAAATTTATTTTTGTTTCCCTCTGCCCCTTTTAAAAGTGTTCAGTGTGGGTAAATTCACTGTGACTCACTGAATGGAAAATTGGACAGATCCCATGACATCCCTGTCCACATTTAGGTATCATCATTTTAAATCATAAAAATCCAATCAGGATTCAGTGATTAAAATATATCATATGTGTGTGTGTATACTTATTAAGCAATGCTTCCATTTTCTTTTGCTTCGTTTCACCCAAACAAAGGGCCATAGTTAGCAGCTGCTCACTCTCAGTGAAAGGCGGGTTATTGTCTTTGCTTGGTTTCCTTTCCCCTGTTCCTTCTCCCAGCCTCGTCAACTGCTAGCTAGAGTTTTAGGCCAGAAAAGAGGTAAGAGGAGAAGTGGCTCTTACTTGGCTGGAAGGTTGTGTTTGCAGAGTTTGGAAAGTGGTTAAGGCTGACGATGCAGCTTTGTACATGTACCTTTATTTCACGTGTGCAAGTATTCTGAAATTTAGACAACCTTATCTCTATGTCATAAGTTGGAATAAATGCAAGCCGTTAAACCAAAATCCAACAAATACACATTTATTTACAAGAAGTCAAAAAAAAAAAAAAACCAGTCATACAGTGTGTTGTTGTAAGCCCTCTATTGTAAGGCAGTGTTACAAGCTCACTGGATAAATGTTTGCTCCAAGTTGGGCATGAGTAAGAGTGAAGTTCTAAATATTTAACAGCCAGCATAGTCTGGGCACCTACTGCTAAGAATGAATGTTGAACTAATCAGAAGATACCCTGCCAGAAGGACTATACTGTAAAGTGTACTGATGATCAGCTCTGGAACCAATTATATTCCAAAAGGAGAAATAGCAATCATTTAGTTGGATCAGGAGTACCCTGCGAAGTGAAAGACACAGAGCTCTAGATGTGGAGTGTTGTTCCTCCGAAAGATAGATGGCTGACTTTTCCAGATCCTTATATCTCATACCTTCAAAGGGAGAGCAATATGCATAAAATTTATGGTCAAGCCCATTATCTTAAATACAATGTATTTCACCAATGAAAAGTTATTTGAATAACCATATGTTATTAACAAATGGATTGTGGTATGGATTATGCATTAGTGTACTTCAAAAGCAAACTAAGCATCCCATACATGTAGGTGAAAATAAGTGGACACACACACATATGGACATATACACTCACATGTGTGTGTACATCACACTATTTATACTAACGTGTTCAAAAGAAAATTACTCCATGAATGATAAATTCTACTATATTCTTATCTCACAGATGAGAAAGCTAAAGTGGAGAGAGCTTATGTGTGCATAACTTGCTCAATGTAACATAGCTAGTATGTCGTGGAGGATGATTTTATTTTTTTAAAATTTTTTTTGGTGTTTATTTATTTTTGAGAGAGAGAGAGAGAAAGAGCATGCGTGGGGGAGGGGCAGAGAGAGAGGGAGACAGAATCCGAAGAAGGCTCCAGGCTCTGACCTATCAGCACAGAGCCCGACTTGAGGCTTGAAATCACGAACCATGAGATCATGACCTGAGCTGAAGTCGGAAGCTTAACCAACTGAGCCACCCAGGCGCCCCAAGCCTGATTTTAAAGTTATGTGTTTCATATGATTCTCGCAGTAATCTTGAAATATGTATTTTATTATTATCCCCATTTTCTCAGATGAGGAAACTTACTCTCCAGAAAGAGAATGTCACTTGTTTTGTTTCTAAAACTGGTTCCTAAGTTCCATTATACCTGTCTCATTTCTTTTTTATTTCCCCTCCTGAATTATGTTTCTGATTTAAATAGATTTTTTATTCAGTATAAACAGAGATTTTGTAAAAATAAAACACAACAAATAGCTATAGTGTGGTACCTGAGCTTTCTCGTCAGTTCAGGAGACAGGGTCATCTGTACATCGAAGAAACACTTATGGGAACCTCCCTCGGTACCCAGATGCTGCTAAGCTGATGTCTTGTCTTTTTGTCTCTTGGCCTTACAGATATCTGGCTCTTTAGGACTGTATCTACTGCTCTATTCTTATGGTAGCATTGAAGTGTTAGAGCTCCATTTATATACAAAAGGTTTGACAGCAGAATAGAAAAGTTACCCTTGGCCCAAGTTAGTCATCCTCTGAAAACTACTGAGTATATAGTAATCTATTCCCAAAACCCTAAAAAGTATACTTTCATTTCAAATTTTCACCTGCACTAAATACCACTCCCTGAACTATTCTGATAGCATCTACTCTTTAGGTAAGAGATTGAGACCAAATAAATAATAGACATTAATTACATTAAGAGCCACCTAACTCAACCAGCTGTACAAGTCATTTGAAAATAGGGGCATTTGGTTAATTGGTAGTTTCACTCTCTCTAGACAATGCAAGGATGTTAGAACACTTTAGCTTCTGTTTACACCAACCCACTCACACATAAATGGTATTGTTTTCATATACAGTAAAACCTCGGGTTAGGTGCATAATTCATTCCAGAAACATGCTTGTAATCCAAAGCACTTGTGTGTCAAAGTGAATTTCCCCATAAGAAATAATGGAAACTCAGATGATTCATTCCACAACCCAAAAAGATTCATATAAAAATGATTACAATACTGTAATTTAATACAAAATAATACAGAAAATATAAAATATAAAGAAAAATAAACAAATTAACCTGCACTTACCTTTGAAAACCTTTGTGGCTGGTGTGAGGCAGCCAAGAGGAGGAGGAGGGTTATTGTGTAGGAGGACTTTTGCTATCACTAATCACTGCTATCTACCAGCTCAATGGAATCTTTGTCTTTTCATGGAACTCTAACAAGGAACCTTTCCAATGACACTTGCTTTTGCCTCCTTTTGAGAATTTCATGGAAATGTAGCATTGCATTGATGATCACCCACAATCCTGCAGGGTGAGAGGGAAAGAGAACAACCATTGGCTCAGTTGTAATCATGGGACGTTCAGCAACATGTACTACTTGTATTGCAAAACATTGCTCATTTATCAAATTCAAATTTATTAAAAATGTTTGCTCATCTTGAGGTATACTCATAGAACAAGTTATTTGCAACCCAAGGTTTTAAGGTGCTTTAAATCCTTCCATGTACATTTTTATTTAAAAAATTAACAAACTGTTTTGATGTATAGTATCCAATCAAAAAAGTGCACAAATCATAGGTGCATAGTTCAGTGAATTTCCACCAAGTGGAAACATTCTTCTAGCTCACACTGAGTGAAGAATTATAGCAGCATTACAGAAGCCACGTTCTTGCCCCCGCCCATGTGTTGTTTCTTCTTTCTCTTCAGAGGAACCACTATTTTAACTTCTAGCTCCACAGATTACTTTTACCTGTTTTTGAACTTTATGTAAATGTTATATTACAGTGTGTACTATTTTATATCTGGTTTCATTTCCTGAACATTGTGCTTATGGAATTTTCCATATTGTTAACTGTTCTTGACATTCATTCAATTTCTCTGCTGGACAGTATTACAAATCATGGATATACCACAGGATATTTATATCTTTAAATTATTGACAAACATTGGGTTTGTTTTTAGTTCAAGGCTATAAAGTAGCGCTGCTATGAACATTATTATACAGTATTTTGGTAAACACATGAATGTATTTATTTATTTTAGTTTTTAACTTTTACCTTAGGACATTTATAAATTGCATGTTATAATGATACCTCATACTTAAAGAAATAAAAGTTAACCTGCCTTTAAGTCTAAACAATACACTACACTATTCTTTTAGGAGACAAAAGGGATCTCCCTCCTTATTAAATTCTTACTTTAGGACATATCAATTTGTACTCCTCACAAGAGGCATGACATTAAAAAAACAAAAAAAGATGATTTTTTTCCTCCTGCTTCCAAAATTCTTATCAGTCACCCCTAGATGATCACCAGTAAAGTTAAAGGTAAAAAATTAACATGCACAGAGGCACCTGAGTGGCTCAGTTAGTCAAGCGTCTGACTCTTGATTTTGGCTTAGATCATGATCCCAGGATTGTGGGATGGAGCCCCACATCGGGATCCATGCTGAGCGGGAAGCCTGCTTGAGATTCTCTCCACCCCCCTCCCTCCCCACTGCTTGTGCACACTCTCTCTAAAATTAAAAATTAAAACAATTAACATATATAATATATCATCACATCAATTCCCTGTTGAATTTTTTTTCCAAGTGACAGTTTTGTGAACTCAAATGACTGTCAGATGATGAGGAATTTAAATTTTAAAGCAACTATGTAATTAATCTGCAACTTAACTTTGTAACTAAAACCTAGTAAAACAATTTTGAGGTGAAACATTCTAATAATTTAAATTTATGATGTGAGAGTATATATAGTATGTAAGTATGCCCACATTATAAATTTGTGATTTCTTTCTTCCTTTCTTCTTTCTTTCTTTCTTTCTTTCTTTCTTTCTTTCTTTCTTTCTTTCTTTGTTTCTTTCTCTCCTCTTCCAAGATCAGTCAAAAGCAGTAATCCATTTAAAAATCAGGAAATGAGCAAACCTTTTAAAACATTTCAATGTTTTCTTTATACGGTATTAAAATAAATGCTCCATAAAACTGTTGCCTTCGGTAAGAATAAGGTCTGTTTTGAGGACAACATTTATCATTGCCCAAAATCGCTCAGAAGATGTAGATGATAAGATATTTTGCTTGGACTGTAGTAGATAACCTTGAAAACTGTTCCTCAAATTTATTTTTTTTTTAATTTAAAAACAAATTTTAAATGTTTTTATTTATTTTTGAGAGAAAGAGAGACAGAGTACTAGTGAGGGATGAGCAGAGAGAGAGGGAGACACAGAATCCGAAACAGGCTCCAGACTTCGAGCTGTGTACAGAGCCCGATGAGGGGCTCAAACTCACAAACTGTGAGATTGTGACCTGAGCTGAAGTCGGCCATTCAACCAACTGAGCCACCCAGGCACCACAAATGTTCCTCAAATTTTAAAAAGGCAAAGTAAAGGTTTCTCCACTTGCTAAATTATTGGACTTTTTTTTTTTTTTTTGCATAAGAATGTTATTCAAGTTTCCTAAAATGAGAACTTTGAGTTTACATTAAACATCTCTAAAGTGTGTACTTTTTTTTAGCAATACTGTCATGAGATGCATTTATGAAATTATCCAGGTTTAGATTAAATGAGAAACTTGAAAAGACCTTGAACATTATTAATCCTTTCCCACATGAAAAGTACAGATATTAGAATATTCACTAAGTAAAATGAAAATATTACCTGGTGTCTAAGGCACACCATTAATTATACCTTCTAAAGTGGGATTTATTTGATGAACTGCATCAAGCACTCAGAGAACATTTGCTACAACTCAGGGAGAAAGAAGCAAATATTCACATTATATGTTAGCCTATCGTCAAGAAAGATATTTCAACTAGACTATGTCAATCCTTAGAATTACTGATGTAGAGTTTCTGTATAGGGTTTTTTTTAGACATACAGCGCTTAATGCTTTAGAGGGTTAGGTAAACTCAGTTCTCTTTTGTTCAATAATGCCTCGTTTACACCACACAAAGCGTAATCTCCGTTTCTACTATGCAATGCCTGCCTTACATTAAGTCATACTTCGTTAGTACCACATAAAATAATTACATTATAAAAGGCCTCTAGATCACTAGTTTCAAAAATAATAGCCGGTATCATTAGCAAGCCAGTTTTCAGAGCAAGGGAACCTTCTCCAATAATTCTGAGGTTAATAAATTTAATTTTCTAAGTATTCTCCACAAAAGCACAGCAGATAAGTCCAAAACTTTGTTGAAAAATGCCCAAACATGTGTTCCCTCACTGGGCAATTTCATCAACTCTAACCATAATTGGACCATGGGGAGAAGAAGCACCCTGCAGTCCACAGAAGTCTAGATCAGGACTGAGAAAAAATATTCTTTCACTGGTGACAGCAGACAAAGGCTCACGATTTCTGCTCCATGGTGGTCTATCGCATTTTGTTCACATGCGCTGCAATAAAAACGTAAGTGTGACATCATACCAGAAGTGCCAAAGCTCCATTCATCTTGAGATGGCCCTAGAAAAGGATTCACGTGAAGTTATTTTTATTGGTTATATAAATCAGGGGTAATTCCTTTGTCATTTGGCTGTACACAGGTTCACCTTTAACATATACTGACAAATATTTTTCCATAAACAGTATTCTATCTTTTTATTTGCTACATCTTTCAACCCTCTCCATAGTAATTATACGAATTTAAACTCTCACATCAGAATATGAAAGTTCAAGTTGTGCACTGTTTTCATCAAGGTTTGGTTTTGTTCATATTTTTTATTTTAGTCTCATTGGAGTTTATTGTTTAAGTGGTATTGCATCCTGGTTTCAATTTGTACCTCCCGACTGACTAATGAGGTTGAGCATCTTCATATGTTTATTGGTCACCTGAAAGGGCTTGTTCACATTCTTTGCCTGTAGATTGTTTGCTTTTATATTGCTGACTTTTATGGGTACTTTAAATATTTTGTATACCACATTTATTGGGTAGATGTATTCAAATATCTTCTCTCATTCTTTGGACTGCAATATCATGCCATCAAGACTTTCTTTTGATGAACAGAATGTAGTCCTATTTATCATTGGTTTTCCCTCTCTAGTTAGTACATTTTGTGTTATGTTTAAAAAATCTTTGCCCTACCCAAGACTACTGAAGATATTCTCCATGTTTTCTTTTGCAGGCTTCATATTTTTATCTTTCACATACAGATCTATAATTCATCTTGAAATGATTATTGTATGTGGTGTGAAGGTGGGGGTCAAGATACAATTTTTGACACAGTCGCATAGCACCATGAAAAAAATTAAACCTCAAAACATCCTTCCCTCACTGCACTGGAGTGTTATCTTTTTCGTATATCAGGTGACTATACATGCATGGGTTTGTTTCTGTCCCATTGGTCTATTTGTTTATCCTTATGCCCATGCTTTGTTGCCTTAATTATCATTGCTTTTTCATAAGTCCTAATATTTAGTAGTTTAAGTCCTCCCTTTCCTTCACTTTCTGTTTTCAATATTGCCTTGGCTATTCTTGGTCCTTTGGATTTCCATATAAATTTTAGAAATAGATGGTCAATTTCCACAAAAATTTAATTGTCTGTTGATACAATTACATCTGGATTATATTCTCTTTTAATATTTCATTTAAAAATATTACATTATTAAGGTCCTTTAGGAAGTTAAACTAAAGAGATCTCAGCATAATAATTTTAGCAAGTTATGTTCACAGTCTTCAAACTAAGGTAGATGGACTTCGCAGAGGGTGGGGCTTGAAGACTTTCCAAGTGGCATGTAAGCATAGAATATTTTAAGTGAACCTATTTCCAAATCCTTAAATCCATGTTTTTGTTCCTAACATTGATCTGCCTGAGGACACCCCTGTGATTTTTTTCCCCCAATATCTTCTTTCATAATTCCCCCTGTTACCACTTTTCAAAGAAAGTCATACCTTTCATCTATCCTACTGTTATCATTCATCACCAGTTGTGAAATCTTCCAGAATATCAAACAAAGGAACATTTCAAAATATCGATTCTGGCAAAGCCTTCTTTAATGCAGTCACCATGAACCAGCAATAAATCATTACATCTTTCCTTGCCTTGCTGCTAATTTTGGTAAAGTTAAAGCCAATTAGAAAGTTACTTTAACCCATATGAGTATGTTCTGAATTCAAGATATATTGTGGTTTGGCGTGGTGGCAATGATGACATTTTGGTTTAACAAGGTCTTTCCTCCTATCTTTCAACTATTGTCAAAGCATTGTTGCTTAAAGTTTCGGGAGAGCAAAGCAAAGAACAATTGTAAGAAAAACTGAAGATGGCAGCATTTTATTTCATCCAGTTCACAAGCCCTGACATATCTCTCTGCCTTATTCAACTATGGATTTTGGAAATGGAATATTTAAGATTGATGAAAGGCATTTTCAGCCTCCTCATAAAAAAGAAAGTAAAGATTATCATTCATTTGTGTCTATTGTATGAAATTATACTTTGTATGATTTCAAGGTAGAGGAAGTTAAGTTCCATGTTTATTTCTGATAGACCAATAGATTGTTTAATTTTTTGTGCTATTCGCTTAGATGCATAAGAAACACGTTTTCCTTTACATGTGACCAGATTCCTGGATAATGCACAGCCATATGTATTATTTCATTGGTGTGAAACTCCTGCTTGTTGTCACTGATAAGCTGTTTCTCTTTTTTTATCTTTGATTGTCTTGACTATCGCTGATGGTATATACTGCTACCATGAACTTACTAGATTTAGAGGAACCTAATTTTAGTTTATTGTATAGAGTCTACTGTATAAATAGTGCATTTAAAAGACAATATAATAATTAATATACCTGTTGTAACTTCATTTTACTTTTGGTCCAATACCTTGTTTTATTTTTGATGCCAATTTCCACAAATTAGATTTAAAAAAACTGCTCTCTTAATAGCAGAACTTATTGAATGCAGGTCCAAGGCAAAATATTCCCACTATTGCAATCTAGGACAATCTAGGGCATGGTGCCCTGAACTCTAGAGAACTCACTGCATGTAGTTAGAATTGATTTATCCCTTTCAGATTTGATATGTCATTCTAATTCCATCAGATATATTAAAAATGTGATATAACAATTTTAAAAGGCAATGTTAATAATATGACAGACATTACATCTTGAAATTGATAACAAAAAATTTTTGATGTCACCTTCAATTCTCTGGGAATAAGTAAAGAAAAAATTTCAAGACCCCTGGTCTTTAGTTAATGGTAGCCCATTTGTACTAGGTAGACATAATAAACTGTTTGTGTGAGGGATAAATTCAGCCCACAAAGGTCATCTTTTTCTAGCCCAAGGTTGGAATAAATGTTAAAATTTACTTTCTTACAAATACTAACTCAAAAATGTTTTAAGATTCCAGGCTTCTATAAGTAAGATAATTCTGTAGCCAACAGGACCAGTTTAATAATTTTAATTTAAAAAAAGGCTTGCATCTTCTGATTCATCAATGTTAAATGTAAAAAAAGGTTCTATTTTGTTCTATTTGAGTTTGTTTTTTTCTAAACTTAAATAGGTTAACTGATCAAATAGGCTACCTTTACCCTTACATAATGTTTGCCATTATCAAAAACTAAATTTTATTATCTTAATTGAATCATGACTGTGGTAAGCCTTGTTTCAAGACTAATCATGTTTTGTGGTATGTCAGCTTGAAGATAATTTCCAAGATCTTTAGGAAACTTAAAAACTTGGACTAATACTAATATTGACATTTCAGAGAATAGGTTCTGAGGACAGGCTTCTGAACAGACATCATTTAGACAACTTTCAGACTGTATCAGTGGACTGCATCAGGATATCTGAGGAAACTCCTCAGTTTTAGTTGAGAAGTGGCCCAATGTGTCTATTAACCCAAGCTCCAGCAGGAAATGGTTGACAACTGAATGAACTGATGAAGGAGAATTTATTGTGGTTATCTGTTGGGAATATTTTTTATTTTGTTTTTACACTCTATTTTTCTGGATCTATAAGGAGGCTATTCCTTACACTATCTAAACAACGATTTTATATATCCCACTTTTGTAAATGAAAGTGAAACATTTAAAAATAATATCTGATTCCTGTGGCCCTTCCCCACACCCCCACCCCACCCCCAGAATTGAACAACTCTTACTAAATTTCTGTATTTTTCATGGCGAGGTTATCTTGTGGTGATTATCTCATAAGAAGCTGTCCTCCTTCTTACCAAGTTATAATTGGTTACTTTATGCAACCAAAATTTTACCCTGGGGCTTCTTACTTGAGAATGGTAGTTATTAAATCAGTTGTGATAAGCCATTTCAGGTAACAAATACTGATCCACCTGTGGGCCAATGCCTACAAAGTCCTCCCAGGAAAACTGGTCTGATATAGGTGGTAAGGAAGTTAAGGAAACTTAATAAGTCTTTGAGAGTCTTTGAGAAAGGAAGAAGTCATCCCAGTTTTTAGGTACATGGTGAAAGCTAGCAAAGAGTTTTCTGGTCTTGGATTCCTAGCCTCAGGATAACAAATATCAGAGGCTTCTTAAACACATGGAAACTTCAGACTATTATCTCTCTTCCAGGTTGCATGTCGCTCTTATCCTTCTCTCTCTTTTCTACTTTCATCTACGCTCACCACAACCAAAATATCTGAAATTATACAGTAAACACATGACCTATATGCAGACACTTTTAGTTATTGTGATAATGACTTCTCTTTGTAGTTCATGAAAGTAGTTCATGAATTCCCAGTCAAGACAGACTCTCCAGGTTTTCGTTTGCTGCGTCTCACAAAAGTCAGATCCTTCTACAGTACTGTTTCCCATTATAGTGTCATTTTAGGCTGACTAGCAATACTCTTTCCTGGACATGGCTTTACCAAGCCTTTCTCCGCATTCTGCTCTCTAGGCATTTTCCCATTTTTGACATTGCTTCCCCTTTTCAAGACTTTCTTGTAACCTTGTTTCTGTGCTCACATAACTTCTCATGATGTCTGAGACCTTACCCCAATAACTATTCTTTCTTTTTTTCTGAAATCTTGAAGAGAACAGATGCACTGAATAATGAGAGGAAGGTGGAAGCCAATTACAGTAGGTAAGGATGGAGTTACTGGTGAGAAAATTAAGCCAGTGAGATAAGACAAGACTTCTGAGAATTTTTACCACTAATAGTACAGTGTTTAAAAAGATAACAATTTTATGAGTTTTTTTAAAAAATACATTTATTTATTTTTGAAAGAGAGAGAGAACATAAACAGGGGAGGGGCAGGGAGAGGGGGACACAGAATCCGAAGCAGGTTCCAGGCTCCAAGCTGTCAGCACAGAGCCCGACATGGGGCCCGAACTCACCAACGGCGAGATCATCACCTGAGCCAAACACCTTTAACTGACTGCGCCACCCAGGGCCCAGCAAGTTTTTAAGATTAGGGGAGACAGAGGTCATGGATCAGGCTTAGAAATCAATGGAGAAAGAGTGCTACGACTTTTTAAAGATGAAGGCAGAAATATAGTAAGTCCAGAGCACTGAAGGAAACAGTGGCTTTGAATTAAGAAGAAAGAAGGGGTGAACTTCATAGATGCTTTGAGGTAGTAAAGAGAGAAGTGGTAATGATATTTGAATTTAAAGAAGAAAGCAGAAGATAGGAGGTAGTATTCATCTCAGGTATCTAAGAAGCCCCGTTATCCACTCAAAGGCTGTGACATACTGTATGGATTTGTTCACGAACTAGAGAAACTACAAATTTAGTTCTGAGAACTAAAATGTCACCTATGCCCATATCAGTCATCCTCATTCTAACCCTTCCCAGTTTTGCCCTTACTAGTGTGTCTTAAATATTCATTTCTTCCCTCATAAAAGAAATGGATTATAGATACTGGTGCTGGTTTACATTTACCTTTATCTTAAAAACTTCTATTTAGTTTAGCCACATTCAATATTTGTAAAGACTATTACTCTACCATCCATGTATTCAGTGGAAGAGAGAACACTGCATTGAGTACTGTCTTCATCCTGAAAATTTTCCACTGAAAGCTTTCCTTTCACTATTGTCTCTTTGATCTTAAGTGCACTTTCCAAGCATTCATAAGACTGATTCACGTCATTTCCCATTTTTAAAGAATTAACTCAATTAGATTTTATATTTCCCACTCATTTAGAATTTCTGCTTCTTTTGCCTTTGTGTCCTTCAACATTGAAACAGGAAATACATCAATTAATCAATAAACTTGAGAGTGTCTTTGACCCTAAAGGTACAATAGAAAGATATATTTTATGAACAATGTTGATGCCTCTTCTTAAGAATTTGGCCAAATGATGCACTGATTTCTGCACCCTCAATTCTCATGCCCTCAGAGTCTTTTGCTTTATCATCTCCTTTCTATTTCTGCATCTCCCTTTCTACTTCAGAATTTTTCTTTATCAGCATTTATGTCAATATTCTGTTTGCTGAATATAGACTATGGAGAAGATACTCTGATAGACTTTGGAGAAACAAATTTTTAAAAAGTGTTGGGACACCGAGGGAGTTTCCTCTTCACGGGGAAAGATATATCTATAACATTCACAAACACAGGCACATATTACATTGAAACATATGAGACTGCCACTTTTGTAGGTCCAAATTGTTCGAATATTGGCAGTTTCATGTCATTTAGTATCATAACATGTTCTTATAGCATTGCTGTAAGTATTATGAAAAATGGCAGCTGTTGGGTCTTAGGCAGTGAAGAGACTGGGAAAGGAAATGCTAATAATATTGGATGAGCAGAAAAGAATATTACATACAAAGGGAAAACCTTTCAGACTTGAAGGTATCAAGTAATTTGACATATTCTAAGAAGTAGAATTTGTAGAGAGATCTTAAGTAGCTAGACTATCTATCTGGGTTCAAATTCCACTCTGCCACTTACTTGCTGTAAGACCATAGACTATTAACTTCTCTGTCTTTCAGCTACATTGCCGATAACAATAGGACCAACTTCCTCTGTTTGTTGGAGAATTAAATGAGTTAAATGGATAAGGCCCTCAGAATGGTGTCCAGCAAAACGGTGTCATCACCAGCTGTTCTTGGTGAAGGATAAAGATTGAAGAGTCCTAAACTTCTTGACTTGCATTCATGAATAAGTTCTGTCCCTCCCCTTTTTAGGCTTTCCTCTCAGGAAGGGTTTGATGGCATCATCTCCTGACTCACCTCTCCACAACTTTGCTCAATTTTCTCTTTCCAGTGCTTCAGTCCCCCTCTAAGCATATCAAAACTCTCTTCTTCAGGGAGGAGGCCTCTTACTGAATTCAGCTGGATGTGAGCTGATGCAGCATTTTCAACTCTGAACGCTTGCCAGTGGCCATCCACAGAGCAGAACTGCAAGGCCCCTGGAGCTATGTGTGTGACCCACTCCGTAGACACAAAATTTTACTCCCCACACTGGCTTCAGATCTTGTTGGGATTTCTTCAACATTGAAATTGGCCTTAGATCATCACTACAGCATCATTTTTTAAAAGTCTTTCTATTTTAGATTTTAAAATTACAATAGATAATGCAAACTTATTTTAATGAGAAAAATGATGCAGACTTTTATCAGTAAAAAAATGATCTCATACTTCTCAACCCATCTCTGATCTTATCCCCTATGTAAACCAAGTTTAACAGCCCCCATGTGTGTGTGTGTGTGTGTGTGTGTGTGTGTGTGTGTGTGTACACATATAATTCCATTTTGTTCAGCCCCTTGTTGCTCAAATGGGCTTTCCCAAGATTCTTTTATTTGGATATGTAACACATGTAAATTTTTAAATTTTGTTTTGTTTAAAATGGAACCATTTTTTACCTGCTACACTCAAACTTTGTTTTGTTTGTTTTTTTTTTAGTTATAGTACACTTTAATATCTATCTCCTCAGGTCAGTGGATATAGATACACTTTTTACAGCTTCAGGGCACGGGTATAACATAATTTATTCAGCATTCTCCAGCTGATAGACATTCTGGTGCTACCATGCTACAAAAAGCAGCTTATTTTTTATATGAAGGTATTCTTTTATTTATTTCTGGAGGTGAGATTAAAAAAATAATGGGACTTTTGAGTCAAAGGGTGTATGTCTTTTTATAGCAACAGTTATTGACGGATTTCTTTCCAAAACAATTTTAGTAAGTTGCCCTCTTGTTTTTCTGAAACACTGTCAGCAGGGAATGTTTTCACTCTTTTAAATTTTGCCAATCTGATGCGTTAAAAATAACATCTCAATTATGGTTTTATTTTGTGTTGTCCTTAATAGTAGAGACATCAAAGATCATTTTATATGCCTGTTGATGTTTGAATTTCCTCTTCTGTGAATTGTCTGTTTATATCTTTTGCTTCTCATTTCCTTCAATTATTTGTTTTACTGAGAATTCTTTGTATATTGGAAATATTAAACATTAAAATAATTTTTAAATTTTTTGGAGTCAAAAAATGTACAGTGAATACAACAGTAAAAACATCAGCAGCACTGGACACATAGGAAAAAAATAACTATTATTGAATATGATAATACAATAAAATGTGTCCATTTGTTTTTTAAAAAAATGATAATTAAAATTAAAAAATAAAATAAAATAAAAAAAGAAAATTCCCTTGCTTTCTATGATTTGAAATATTTTACAATGCCATGAATAACTATTTGTAAGTAATTGTGCCCCCCCAAATTCTATTCATATTCATATAATTTATATTTGGGAAAATTTCAACTACAGTAATAAGATTTTGTGGTCCAAATAAATAATGATGGATATTAAGATGAGTATTAAGGAAATGAATGGTTTTTCATGAGCAAATTAAACTCAGAACTTTGGTGTCTGGAGGAAAAGATTGGGAAGAAAGTCACATATTAATTACAGTGTGTGATGTCTGGAAAATGTGTCTTCTTTTCTGAAACATGTGCCAATGCAATATTCAAAGATGATGCTCTCCAACACGATGGCTCTGTTTACTGCTGTGCACTAGGCAGCACGCACATGTCTATGTTAGCACCTCGGAACTGAAGGCGCCATGAAGATGGATGAGGAAGAGAATCCAGGGGTGGAATATGAGTCGCACATGTGCTGGAAGCAAACATAATAGTCTAAGCTGCTGAAAGGAAATGAAGTAATTCATTTTTAAAATCCTCATTACATTAGTTTATCACATTCTTTGACTTTTTTTAAGCAGATGTGTAAAATGTGAATGTAAAATAGGAGAAAACAGAAATATACACGTTGAAAGCTTTGTTATAAACAGAAATGAATAAAAAAAGAAAAAGGTCTACCTTTCTCCACATCTATTGCCAAATCTATGGTTGTAGCTTTCTCCAAGATTATCTGTACTAATTTGATGGGTTTTTTTTTTCATATCAGACCATAATTTAGATTTTTAGAAATGTTCACAGAGGGAATTGAGCTTTGTTTCTTCCAACAGAATTAGAAAAATTATCGGCAGTTGAGTTTTTAAAGATTTTAGTATGGAGATTACACGCCTGAAGAGAGAGATCTGTTAAACCTGAGTTAAAGCCAGTAGCAGAAAGTTGAGAACTGAGTTGTCTTTAATTCAGTATATTTTTATTTCTGTAGTTCCTAAATTTGCAGATTTTTTAGTTCACTCATTGTGCCTGAATTTATGTCAAAGAAATTTTCTGTTATTTTGACTTATATTTGGAATCTGAAGTGAGACAAACCAAATCTACATATGTTGTATAGCTTATGACAGATATTTATTTGACTTAAGTAATTCTTAGTTTCCTCATTTTTGCAATGACCTTAATGATATCTATAACACAGGGTTATTGTGAGGATTAAATATGATAATGCATTTAAAGAAAATAACATAGTGCTTAATAATAATAAGCTTTTAACAAATGCCACTTGCTATTGAAATCTATTAAAAGATGTTTTTCTTGGGGTGCCTGTGTGGCTCAGAGGGTTATGTGTCGACTCTTGGTTTTGGCTCAGGTCATGATCTCACACTGCTGACAGTGCAGAGCCTGCTTGGAATTCTCCATCTCTCTCTCTCTCTCTGCCCCTCCTGCACTCTCTCTAGATCTTTCTCAAAGTAAATAAATATTTAAAATAAATAAATAAATAAAAGATGTTTTTCTTTTTAAATTTTTTTTAACGTTTATTTATTTTTGAGACAGGGACAGACAGAGCATGAATGGGGGAGGGTCAGAGAGAGGGAGACACAGAATCTGAAACAGGCTCCAGGCTCTGAGCTGTCAGCACAGAGCCCGACGCGGGGCTCGAACTCACGGACCGCGAGATCATGACCTGAGCGGAAGTCGGCCGCTTAACCGACTGAGCCACCCAGGCGCCCCTAAAGATGTTTTTCTTAATAAGAAAAAAAAAAAGAAGAAAGATGCTTTTCTTGTTATCTGAGCTAGATCTGTATGCTTAGAACCTAAACAAAAGAAATTATTAGAAGAATATTATATAATGAATGGAAAACTATTATTGTGCTCTAATATTAAAATGTCAGGCTAATTTGTTTTTTTGTCTTTGAAAATTTATTCCAAAAATAACACCATTGATTATATATATTCATTATATTCTAGTTCTGAAAGTTGTGGATTTTGTACTATAGTTGACTAATTTGATGTTGAACCTCATACATAATTCTCATTTTAGAAATGTCTTTGTGATACCGACGCCTGGGTGGCTCAGTAGGTTAGGCATCTGACTTCAGCTCAGGTCATGATCTCCGGGTAAGTGAGTTCGAGCCCTGCATCTTACTCTGTGCTGGCAGCTCAGAGCCTGCATCCTGCTTCGGATTCTGTGTCTCCCTCTCTCTCTGCTCCTCCCCTGCTTGCTCTCTGTCTCTCTCTGTCTCTCAAAAATGAATAAAAGTCAAAAAAATAGGTTTTTTTAATGTCTTTGTGATAGATGGTAGATACAGTCATCACAGGCTTTTAAGAAATATTTCCTTGATGATCATTCCCTCTTAAATTTCTGAGTACTCTCTATCTCAGCCATCTGCAGGTATTCTCAGACTTTCATAGAATTAGATTTTTCTAAATCCAGCAGTTTCATTCGACCAGCAGCAAGAATAACTTGGTTATACTTTGATTTTTCTGCTTGAAAGTAATACACATCACTATATTCCTGTTTATTCTCTATCCCAACCACTTTAGATAATGGATTTTAATTTCTTGGGGCACTGCTGGTTTCTTTGTAGTTTAATCAAGTGGTCACATTCATTTTAACCACTGATTTTCTTCCCCACAAGTAAAGTGTCAGCTTAAAATAGGTATAGCACATTATAGTACCTCTTCTACATTTTTAGAAGAAACTTTTTGAAATATTTTACTTATAAAGCAGAAAAATATGTATACCCCCCAGGTTTTGCATAAAAAAGAATATAGCACACAGATGGATCCTAACATGTATTCTAGGTTAGTTTTGTTTACTGGAAAAGAAAAACAATTGAATGTGGTTTATTTCAGTTCTAATCAAGACTTTTTTAGTTGCAAGTAAAAAAAAAAAAAAAAAAGGATTCAAACTGGCTTGATGTAAAGGGGAATATTATTGTTCTTCCTAACTGACAAATCCAGGGTTAGAGCAAGCTCATGTATTGCTGGATTCAGTGCCAAAATGATCTGTCTTTCTACCTCTTGGCTCTGGATAACTCTGCGGTAGCTTTCTTTTCATGAAGGTTCTGTTACGGTGATGATCACAGTGACCACCAAATGTACCCTGTTTACAGTGTACCAGTTCAGGTGCCAATACAAAAGTCAACATTGCTTTCTCAAGAATTAAAAGATCCAGTTCTGACTTTCCTAACTTTAGCTGGTCAGCTTGGATCAGGCTCAAATCTTCTGCCTACCTGTGAAGTCTACAGGTTGGCTCCACTCCCCCTGAAACACATGACCCGAGAGTGCAGGGGAAGAGCTCTCCAAGGAAGTCCAAGGGGCCGTTGCCATTTGCTCCATCTTTACCAATAGGCAGTGGGATTAGTTCTCTTCATTTTAGCCACTGTCATGGGTGTGAAATGGTATCTCATTTATGGTTTTAGTTTGCGCTCCTTTGTGTGTTTGCTGAACATTAGTACATCTCTTGTGTTAAAGTGTCCAAATCTTTGGTTCACTTAAAAAATTGCAATGTTTGTCATTTTACTATTAATTTGTAGGCTTTTTTATGTATTATGGGTGCAAATCCTTTGTCACATGTGTTATAAATATTTTCCCCCAGTCTGTGGCTTATTTATCCATTTTATTAGTGGTGTTTTTTGAGGAGCATAAAGTTTAAATTTTTATGAAATTCACTTAATTAATTTTTAAGTTTTTGGTTAATGCTTAGGCACATGATCCATCAAAATTATTTTTGTGTTTGATGTGAGATAGGAGACAACTTTTTTTCTGCTTTGTTTTGTTTTCTCCATGTAGATTTTAGCTATAGTATAGAAACATCTTTTTAAAAGGCTTTCCTTGGGGGAGCCTGGGTGGCTCAGTCATTCGAGCATCCAACTTTTGATTTTGGCTCTGGTCATGATCTTGCAGTTGTGGGATCAAGCCCCTCAGTGGGCTCCTCACTGAGTGTGGAGCCTGCCTAGGATTCTCTATCTCCCTCTCTCTTTGCCCCTCCCTGACTTGTGCTCTCTTGGTCTCTCTCAAAATAAATAAATAAACAAACATCAAAAAATAAATAAATAAAAAGGTTTTCCTTTGTTCACTGAGTGAACTTGGCACCTTAGCTGCAAATCAATTGATTGCATATGTGTGGGTTTATTTCTAGACTCCATTCTGTTCAAGTGTCTGTTTGTATGCCAGTGCTACACTAGAGTTTTTAAATCAGGTGGTGAAAGGACTGCTTTTTTTCTCTTTTTTTCAAGATTGTTTTAGCTATTTTAGATCCGGTAGGATTCTATAACATTTTAAAAATAAACTTGTCTCTTTCTTTACAAAATACTTGATGAAGTTTTAATGGGAATTATATTGAATCAAAAAATTAACCTAGAGAGGATACTCATCATAACAATCCATGAACTATTATAACTTTCAACTGATGTAGGTCTTTTTAAGTTTCTCTCAGTTGGGTCTCATAGCATTTTGGTGTAGAGATCTTTTATGCCAGATCAGGTTTCTCAACCTTGACATTACTGATATTTTATACCAGAAAAATCTTTGTTGTGGGATGCTGTCTGTCACTGTAGAATGTTTAACAGCTTCCTGGCATTTGTCCATTAGATGCCGGAGTACTCTCAGTTGTGAAAAAAAAAATGTTTGCAAATGTTTGCCAAATGTCCCTGCAGGGACAAGACCACCTCCAGTTGACAATTATATGCTAGATTTAGTCTTAGCCATTTAATTTTTTTTAAGTTTATTTATTTATTTTGCAAGAGAGAGAGAGGGCTGACGTGGGGCTTGAACTCACAAACTGTGAGATCATGACCTGAGCCGAAATCAAGAGTTGGCTGCCCAACCCACTAAGGCACCCAGGTGCCCCTATTGAGATATTTTTAATAACCTACCATGTGATCTAACCAGATGAATGCTGCATGTGTACTTGAGAAGAATATATTTCCTATCATTGTTGGGTGTAGCATTGTATAAATAACAGCTCAAATCTATTGATAGTGTTTTTCATATCTTCTATACCTTCACTATAAATGTAGTCCACTTCCAGTTAATGCCAGCATGTCATGCAAAATCATTTGTAAATCATACTCTAATTATTTCCTCTCCAATAAAAATTGGTCATAAAAATTTTTCGTGAAAGCTTAGATGTGGGTTGAGAAAAGAGCAGGACCAGAAGGAGTGTGAGCATCTTGTTTATGTAACTTCCTTTGGCTTTTAGGCGATATTCCCAAAATAAGTATATTCAAGTTGAATGCTACAATGTATAATCTACATTTTTAATTGATCTCATAAAACTCAGCTCATAATGAGTTTCTCAGTTCCTAATTTCTCCCAGTATCCAGTGATCAGATGTTCAAACCAAGAAATGCATCTCAAAGGAGAAAGGCTTTCCAAAAACTGGCTTGTATTTGCTCCAGAATTCTGAGGCTTTGCTGTAATTTTCCTACCAAAGCAGCCACAGTCTCCATAGATCATATGTATAGAACATTTAAGTATCACTGGGGTTGCTGGATCATAGAGGCAAAAATGGAAAAGCTACTTAAACTTCAGTCTCTATTTCCTGGAGAATCTCTTCTCTTCTTTCTAGGCTCCACCGCAAGCTGACAGATAAGCCTTTAGATCATTCAGAAATGTGATACACACGGCTTCCAAATACTAAGCATTGTGGTCTTTCAGGAAAGATTACCAGATGTAGAAACATGTACTTCATTAAGAAGGGAAATCATGACATGTTGAAGACCATTTTACCACCCTCTGCCCCAGATACTTGAATGAAGTGACAGACCCCTCCCTGTATTTTCCAGGGGTTTATGTTAATGTTCTGTATCTCACCAAAGCATCTGGAATATTTACATTTCCTCCTTTTCCAGTTCAATTAGCATGATGTCAGCATATAGTAAGACGTCTGTGGAATGATGAGATGATCCAAGTTCCTGTTTATTAAATGACAGCAATGAGTCACAGTTGGCATAGTTCTGGTGTAAAATGCTACAAGGTGCTGCCAGTCCTTCCAGGGAAGAGCACATTGCTTCTAGAGTTCTCTCTTAGTTGAAAGAAAAGTCATTTGTGATGATATACCCCAGTAAAGATAGCAGTGGCAATTGGAGTGTGGCTTTCTGATTGAACTGACTATAATCCATTGTCATTCTTCAATACTCATCAGTTTTTCACGTTGGCTTTAAAAAACTTTAAGGAAAGATATGTTAGGAGTTGTTTTTCAGCCTCTCCTGCTCTGGGGTTGTGGAGTCTGTGAAGGCTTATAATTTTATTTTATTTATTTACTACTGTCTTCATAATATTTAGAACCCTGCTTGGCACTGATCAGTGACCATCAAATATTTGTTTAATTAATGAGTATTTTGGCATAAATAAATTGAAAGATGACTGAGAGAATTACAAGAAATACAGTTAGAGATATAAAAAGGGGATCAATCATACCTTGAAGGCATTTTTATGCAGAGGATGTTAGAATTTATTATGTAAGTAATGGAGAGCTACTGAATAAGCTTTAAAGTAATGTTATGATTTATATTTTAGAAATACGATAAAAATGCCAAAGGAGGGGATACTTCAGAGGGCAAAGAGCCCAAAGATAGGGAGACCTAGGAAATCGGACAAATTAGAAATAGTCATCTAGGCCTTCATAATAGTCTCGCATCTCTATTCATCATTCAGTCATTGTCCCATAATGGGTTAGCTTAACACCCTTTTGTAATAAAAATTCTTAGTAAGAATAGAAATCAATTTTCTTAACTTTGTTAAAAGCATCTGTGAAAAATTAGAGCAAACATCATACTTAGTGGTAAAACATTGAAGTATTCCCATTAAGGGAGGAAAAAAAATTGATGAAGATGCCTACGGAGAAAGCAAAGAAACAATCCCGAGAGCTCTCAGCTGGTTGCTGCCCTGGCATTTACAGCAAGGCTATGCTGTTTCTTCCTCACTATAAATGATTTCATAGACCATCCACAACAGCCAAAGTCACTGTGGATGACTGGGATGGAGTGAGCAAAACCAAGGCTATTCCTTCGTCATTTCTGAGCACAGAAAAATAGGACACTGCGCAAATCACAAAAGCACACGAGCATCTATCTGTGCAGGCTACACGAGCCACTGCTATTTTTTTTTTAATTACAACGTTAGTCCCACTTCATTCCACCTGCCTCCTACATAAAAGTTAAGATAATCATAGAATTGTTCTCGTTTTCTGACAACACCTAATCCAGAGCAAAATACACTTCCTTGCTGCCTTTCCCAAATCACATAACACAAGTCCAAATACTCTAACAATCCCCTCATAATATCCAGGCCAAGGGAGGGACAGCCTTCCCTAGAACACCTGTGTCTGCGACTCTGCCTCCTAACTCCAGAGCAGGAGGTAGTTTGTGGCACACACTTAATTCTTGCCAATTGAGTCACAGAGGCCAGGGGAAAGGCACTTTTACTTGGCATACAAGAAGTTCATGGTTTCGCTCTGTGATTTCTACCTTTGGAAGTGTGCTGGCTAGGGAAGGTCACAGAAAACGATGTGCTCATTCTTGCCTTTACTTATGTTCTTTCTCTTTCTTTCTGATAGGTATAATATTCTCCCATTTGGTCTGACAAACAACTGACCTTCTTTTGAACTCAGTGAAGGAATTAACTCTTCAGTGAAGCTTTCGCTGACTCCTAAATTAAGCTTACTTCTTCCTCTTTGGACCCCCACTGTTTTTATTAAGGCACTGATCAATCTCAAATGAATACATCTATTTATCTACATATTTCTTTCTCCGTAAAAGTGCATAATATCTCTTATTCTTCTGTCTCCATCACTCAGCAAAATACCTAACACATAATGGTGTTTGTACCAAGTCAAATATATTGGACTGAATTGATTTGAAGATAAACTGAGTGATCTAATGGAATGAACATGGGATCAGAAGGCAGAAAACCCAGATTTTTAGTTTCATCTATGCTAACTACAGTCATTTGTAGAGTCTCTTAATCTCTGTGCATTTTTGTTTCTTAATATGTAAAAATGAAGGTGTGGGTTCATATCGGTTCATTTTTAACATCACTTTCACAGTCAATACTCACTGATTCAGACTGATGTGCTTCATGCTTGACCTTTTTAGCAGAGTTTTGTACTTTGTATAAAGGGCAGTGATGCATTCCTAGACACAGAAGATCAAAGTGATAATTGACATTAAGGCTCTTATTCAAGCTCTAAGGGCTAACTAAGAAATCTGGCTATGAACACTAGAACATTCCCCAAGGCCATCAGATCTCTCACACTGACTTAAAAAAAAACAGAAGTATAATTTAACAAGCTTTAATCTAAATAGAATTCATACAATGAACTTGGGGTCTATTGCATTACCTCGGATACAAAAAGGTTTACAATACTAGGCCAACTTGAAGCCTGTGATTTATTGAAGTGATTTATTGAATTATATAACATATGGTTAACCTGTGTCATTAAAGGATAATTCTCTTTCCATATTTTGTATAAAAAAAAAATCTTTAGTTGTCAGGAACCAGTTATCATCACAATGTGATTTCAAATGAATTAAATAGCAACAATAGCTTTAACATTATGAAGATGATGTTTATAAATGATTGAATTGCCTTTGAATGGCTTCAACAGAGAGCTATACGAGCTCATAAAACAAGGAGCTTCTCATTATCAAAATTATGCTGTTTTCTCAAGCTACTTTTATGAGATAAGTGATTTTTTAATACTGGCAGGTGGATAGAACAGTATATTTTATGAAAAATAATCTAAAAATACAAATAATATGCAATTTTATCAACCAATATGGATTTATAAAGTGTACATCGAGATGATGACAGCAAGGAATATGTCATTCCACGGTGGTTGTCTATAGGCTTATATTAATTATATAGCCTTATATGTATTGGTCAATGCACTCTGAAGAGTGACCAGGGTTTCAGGTCATGGACTTTGCCTTTGATAAGTTATTATTGCAATTCTGTGTGAGCACAAATAAGGCATCTATAAACATGGAATTTTCCCAGCTGAAAAAAATTGCTATAATTATATTCAAATGACTATCAAGGCCTTTAAAATTACTTTCTGTAAAAAAAATAAATTGACTTTGGGTAAAGAATGTCATTTGTGTAAATACAAGGTCTTAAATATATTCAGATTGAGATCTGAAGAGTGATTATTATTCCCCAAATAACAGAAAATATGTCTACTCTTTTGTTTTTGGTGTGGGGCCATGATAAATGTGCTAAAACCTTAAAGATGTGGCACTGAAATATTTCCAGGAAAACAAAGCACTTATTCTTAGTAATAGTCTATCTAACCAAGCACATGTTCCTATATGAAAACATTGAAATCACCTCTAGGTCATAGGAAAATTGGTATTACTAGCGGAACAAGTGATCAACATCATCCTCAGGTGTTCTGCATTTTTTGATGCCATGGTGGATTGGCTTCCTACCGTTTCTGTAATGAATTACCACAAACATAGTGACTTAAAACAACACATTTATTGTATTACAGCTGTGGTCAGAAATCCAAAATGAGTCTCACTGAGCCAAAATCAAGGTGTCATAAGGCTGCACTCCTTCTGAAGCTCCAGAGGAGAATTGGTTTCCTTTGCCTGAAAAGCATCCCTTGGTTCATGATCCCTAGTCCCATTTGCCAAGTTCATCACTCCAACCTCTGCTGCCCTCACCACTTCTTTCATTGCCTTGCCTTGCCTTTATTAGGATCCTGTGATTACAGTGGGCTCACTTAGATAATTAATCCAGAATAATCTCCCCATCTCAATATCCCTAATTTAATCATATCTTCAAAGTCCCTTTTACCATGTGAGGTAACATATTCACAGGTTCTTGGGATTAAGGCATTGAGTGGCTATATTTTCTATCTTCTACGCATACACCCTCTTGCAGTCTGGTAAGGTCCTTGGTTTCCTTCTTAAAATAATGTTTTAAAATGTATAACATAAAGTAGATAAGATTACAATGGGAAAAAATTATATTAAAATACAATAATCAAAAATTTAAAAATAACTGTGCACTTTTTAAATTATTGCATTAAATAATAATTGCAATGGCTTATAATCACCATAATAATTTCAAAGTAGTGTAAAACTGTTGGGTGCAACAACTATTACTGTGTAATATAAAAATATCTATCTTTTCTGCTGTACTGCTAATAGTTTGCTGGGGTTTTTTGTTTGTTTGGTTGGATGGTTTGGTTTTGTTTCCTCTAATTAACAATTCAAAGAAATGTTAAACTTCAATTAGAAGTTGAGTCAAAATATATAATTTGTATTTCTACCCACAGTCTTGGACTACAAGTTAAGAACCCCTGCTGTACATACATAGCAAAAAAGATTTATAACTTGTCAGTGTATGTGTGTGTGTGTGTGTGTGTGTGTGTGTGTGTGAGAGAGAGAGAGAGAGAGAGAGAGAGAGAGAGAGGCAGAGAGACAGACAGAGAGACAGAGAGACAGAGACAGAGAGACAGAGAGACAGAGATTTCCATTGACCAGTGTGAGCTGAAAAACTTGCTATTATTTTTTTACATATTTACAATTTTTCAGCTGTATTTTTTCTTCCTACCATTTGACTACTAACTGAAAAGTAAAATAAACTAGATTATAGACAGTCTTTATCAGAAATCTACATTATGAGAGTCTCATTCCATTTAACATTAGACACTAAGATATTTATAGACACATGATGAATTCTTCTGTGTATTCACAGATCATCCCAAATCATTTTAATATTTAGTAAGCAATGGGCTTTCTTATAGCCCATTAATTTTTATAGGAGCTGACATTTGTACAGGAGCTTATGCTCAATTTAGCATAATAAGATGCATATATCCTAGAACGTGAAAACAAAATCATTCTAAATATGTTGTGGTTTAATCATTGTGGGTTTTATTAAATTGTTCTTTACATGTTCGCATAATAAGTAAGCTTATGTTTTCTGCAGTCCAAAACAAGAGTCTTATGCTATAAATGCTTAGGGGAGGATGAAAGTTTGCCTTCTAAAACATATTTTTTATCCCAAACGATTGACCCAATAAAGTAGAAGTCTTTCATTTTTTCCTTGACTTTATTCCATAATAGTCCATCTTCAATAAGCCCTACTAAGCAGGCACAATGTAATTAATTATACAGTTACACACATACACTATATATACACATCTAACAAATGAAACAGTGAAAACAATATTCATACTTCCAGTACCTGGACACTCAGTTATTTAGGACAAAATACTCTACTTTGATGCTGAAATTAGAGCTTAATATAGGGACTCTTGAGAATTGGATTTATAGATTTTTAAAAGTTTTTTTTATAGCTATACTATAAAAATAATCTGAGTCAATCTGTGTTCCACTTAGTCATGGGGCCTGCTTATATTTTGCTTATATTTATCCGTTCGTATATTTACTTCCTTATATTTATACTTTCTAATCACAAATTCTGCTCCATTTTGATTATCTTTCTGGTTAATGTGATATGGTAGGCTAAGTGCAACTGTTCAACCAAGAAAGTAGATTCACAGACGTAAGGGTCACCTGGGTATGGATTTGCATGGCAAAGCCCTTAAGCACTATTACAGCTTTCCTGCATTTGTGGACATGGTGAGTACTTGCAAAAAAGAAATGTTCTGCAATAGTGATAGGAATACTGAGATGCAGCTCTGAAACATTTCATATTAACTTGTCCTTACTGACATTGTCACCACCTCACTCCTCCAAGTTTTCCTGTATTAATCAAAGAATTAGCACTCTTCCATTTTTAGTACTTTCAAATTCCATAATTTTTTTTTGGGGGGGGGAGGGTCCTATGTGTGTGTGTGTGCATGTGTGTGTATGCTTTTGCAATTTACATAAAACAGAAGGCTGCCATGAAGAACAAGTTTGAGAATATTTGAAAAATGCTAATAAGACCCGCTGTATGAATGTTCTATTTTTACTTAACTGAAGACATTTCCTATAAAGAAAGGAATCTACATGTTTATTTTTATCTCTTTATTTCTTGAGGAGACTCACAGCCTTAGTTAAATTATTTTCACAACACTGAGGAATTCAAGATCGCAACTATTGGAAAGATATGCTAATTGGACACTAGACACTATGTTTCTTTGATCAAGTAATGAGATAAAGCTGAGTTACTCTGAGAGTTGGGTAACATTTGCTAAGTGGAATGTTATGGTTAGATTAGAGAAAGTAAGTACAACTTGAAATATGTCTTTTCTACTTTACCACTGAATATCATTAAAAATTTTGGCAATGATTTGCCAACGATACGCTCAAGTGTAACTGCATGTGATAAAGCATAAAAATTGAGTAATATGATTTAAAGAGTTTGAAAATTACAAACCTGATAGTATATTTATCACTATTTGCTGCACTTAGTGTTCATTTATCAAATATCTGTTAAAAACCACTGCTTAACATCCACTGCCCCCGTCACTGGTACCACAAAGATGATCATTCCACACTTCAGCTCTGAATTCATAGATTGCTCAGAAGTCTGCAAAAGAACCAAGCAAAACTAAAATACCCTCCATAAAGTGGCATGATAGATATGTGCAGAAAGTGCTCTGGGATCAGAGAGCAAGGCATAGTTTTCTTTTCTTTTCTTTTCTTTTCTTTTCTTTTCTTTTTTCCTTTCTTTTCTTTTCGTGTTTATTTATTTTTGAGAGACAGAGACAGAGCACGAGGGGGAGAGGAGCAGAGACAGAGAGCTGAAGACAGAATCCAAGGCAGGATCCAGGTTCTGAGCTGTTGGCACAGAGCCTGAGGCAGGGCTTGAACTCATGAACTGCGAGATCATGACCTGAGCCCATGTTGGACACTTAACCAACTGAGCCACCCAGGCGCCACGAGGCATAGTTTTAATGTGAAAATATTTACAAAACTTTTCAAGACAGAATTGTATTTTATTTAAGCATAACTTTTCACAAAAGCAAGATTGGAATTCTCTGTCACTGACTGAGTTTGTGCAAGATGTTTGTCTTTTTTTATTTTTAAATTTTTTTTTAACATTTTAATTTTTTTCAAGAGAAAGAGAGAGAGCGTGAGCAGGGGAGGGGCAGAGAGAGAGGGAGACACAGAATCTGAAGCAGGCTTCAGGCTCCAAGCTGTCAGCACAGAGCCTGACGTGGGGCTCAAACTCATGAACCACTAGATCATGATCTGAGCCGAAGCTGGATGTTTAACCGACTGATCCACACAGGTGCCCCAATGTTTCTTTTTGAACCTCAGTTGTAACAGTGATAATAGGAATAGCTAATACCTATGGTGCACTTACTTCATATTACTTATTACTTATATATTAATGTTGTAATAATCATATAATATACATTATGATACTTATTACATATGACATTTTATTTAATCCTTCCAACAATGCTATGAACTAAGTACTATTAATGTTGTTTCCATTTTACACATAAGAAAAATTGTGAGAGAAGTTAAGTAGCCTGGCCAAGTTCCTAGCTAATACATAGCTATGATCAGATCTAGTGAGTTCTAGAGGCTAAGTTCATAGCTGTTACACTCTATAGTCTCTAGTGATTACGGTAATAATATATCTATCTTAACTCGATGTTTGGTCTGAATAAGCCAGGCACAAATAAATATTATTTCAGGTGTCTATGTAGTTCCTTTGAATCTTTTCTCATCTCTTTCTACCGCCTTTTTCTCTCTGAGAAACAACTAGAGGAACGCCCATTTGCAGATAATGTATCTTACAAAATTTCTACGTGACAATCATCATGAAAGAGCTGTTTAGGAATCAGTAAGTTTGTCCTGAGAGTTCTGAAGTGAGAAGGGGCTTGGGTGAAGACAGGCTTACGTCAATAAAGAGTGAGCTTTGGAACATTAAGTTGACTTCCCACATGCTTGCTTTCTGCATCAGACACATACTCTCTGACTCCTAATATATGAGTTTTCAAAATGAGCTATTGTGGGTTTACAACACACCATATATTTTTATATTCTAGTTTATGTGAAATTTTCCACAGAGACATGCTTACAATGCCATAGATTTGGGTTTTATTTTACTACACATTATACTTAACCATGCACATCCTGTTTAAAACATTCTATAGCTATATATCTATTAGTCTACGCAGAGGTTCGGTTAACGCGTTGACAAGGAGATTACACTGGGTCATTCACCCTTTTACATTTCCCCAGAGGTGCTCCCAGTTAGGGGAGAAAAGGAAAGGATCACAGACTAGAGCCTTAACTTCTTCCACCTCATAACACATAGAAATCTTCCAGTGTTACTGTGAGGACTGAATGAGATAATGCATATAATGTATTGACACAATAATAATGCACTGTATTAGTCAGGGTTTTCCAGAAAAGAGAAGCAGAGACAGAGACAGAAAGAGATTATGAGGAATTAGCCACACAGTTATGAAGACAAGACATCCCACAATATGCTGTCTGTAAACGGGAGATCCAGGGAAGATGGTGGTGCAATTCAGAACAAGTCCGAAGGCCTGAGGACCAGGGGAACCGGTGGTGTATGTCTCAGTCTGAGGGCAGGAGAAAGGCAATGTCCCAGCTCAGAAGCCAGACAGAGGAAGTGAGTTCTCCTTTCCTCCATCTTTTGTTCGGTTAGGTTTTCCAATGGATTGGCTGATGCCCACCCACGTTAGAGAGGGCAGCCTGCTTTACTGGGTCCACTAATTCAAATACTAATGTCATCAGGAAACACCCTCACAGGCACACTCAGAAATAATGTTTAATCAAATATTTGGGCAGCCTGGGCACTCTGTGGTCCATTGAGATTGACACATAAAATTAACCATTACATGTCCACCCCTTGTCACCTTGGCACCTGTATGAATCTTCTTGGTCCATGCACACACATTTTCTTTCTCTATCACTTTTAATGTATCTATCTTAGTGTAGAACTACTTAAGAAAAACATTTGCTCATATACTATAAAATTTAAAAGACAAAAAATGAGTATATAGGAACCATAAATTTCTCTCTTACCCCTTTCTACTCTGGCCAATTCCCTTCTCTAGAGGCAAACGTTATAACCAGTTTCATATTGTTTACACAGTTTTGGGGGACGATTTCAATTATTTAAAAATACTTGGCTTTTTAAAAGATTGGCATTTAGTCTTTTAGAGGGGATTTTCCAGAGAAGAGGAAGTTCAAATAATGGCTGTATTCCTTCACTGTCAGGAGTTGTGAATAGTGAAGCAAAAAGGAGCATAGTCAGGAAGCCTGAGTTCTAATCTTGTCTCTTTAATTTGGCTTTGGTCAACTTTGGCCAGGTTATTTAAGTTCTCTGATTTAAGGTATACAATAAAAAGTTTAACTAAATGATTAGCTTTACAGTGCTTCTCAAGTGTTCCATTTTATGATTCCTCATGTAACTCAACACATTTTAGTAACAGTGCCTAGGGGCTGCTCCAACAAGAAATTTAAGCAATTCAGATTAGTCATCACATTTTCTCTTTACACAGTTGCTGAGATTGTGACCAAGAGGTTTTCACCCTGAGGAAATCATGAAAACCTTGGAAAATGTGGCCAGGTCTAATGAAATAGCACTTCTTTTTCTTTAGAGGAAAGTGTTACTCTAAAGTGAGATATTCTGCTAAGACCAATACTTTTGACGGAAATTAGGGATATTCTAAATTGTGGTATTTGTAAGAACTGGATGACTTAAGGCTATTGGACTGGTCTTTGTAACTGTCGGAATAATTCATTCCTGGGCTAATTAGGAAATCTATTAAAAACCCTAACCGTATGCAAAAGGAGAAAGGAAAGTTTGATTTAATTTAATTTTGAAACGTTGGGAATGCTTCATTCCATTTCCAGTAGTACAGTGAGAGGGAAATTCTCTTTTGTGCTCCGGAGCTGATAAAATTAAATTCTAGCCACAGGCTTACCAAGAATGTTTCTCAACTCCCCATGGAGCTCAATCAAAGAAGAAGATATGTAACTTCCACGTAAGATAGCAAAGAAGTGTATGCTTGTTTAGCTCCCCTACCTGAACTTTAAGGAGAAGGAAAAAATGAACAAAACAAAACAACTGGAGAAGAAAACTTTCCGATACTGAAATTAGGGAACAACCACAATTTCATACAAATATCTTAAATAATGCCTGCCTTATACAAAACAATGAGGAACCAAATTGAAAAACAACTTTGAGATATACAAATCTGTAATTCTGAGTCCAGAGCAAAGTGCCAGGAGTGAGGAAATTCAGAAAGACCCTACCCAAGTCAGCTTTGAAGGTATTAGGATTATGGGTGGGACTTGGCCATGAGCAAGATAGAGGACCTCTACTGGAAATCTGTTTCTTCACTGCAGAGCAGGTGCCATTCAGGACGGACAGAAGGAGGGCACTTACCGCTACACCTCTGAGGTGTTTGCCTATGCTGCTGAAGGATGTGCCCACCATGTTTGGGAAATGCCCCTCTCTCAGCCCACTCATGATGCTTGGCACAATCCACTCTAACTCCCCTTTCCAAGCTGGTCTCTGTGACGCCTGTGGCTCTCCTAAATCTCCAGTCAGCCTGGACAATTCATTATCAGTGTGAACAATGCGCGATCTGTGTAACTTCATCTTTCTCATGCTGCCCCTGCTGCCTGGTATGAATTTCTGCTAGTAATACGTAACTGTTGCAATCCTACCCAAACTTCACAGTCTACTCATAGGCAACGTCCTTTATAATCCTTTCTTGATCCGCTGACGTTTTTTAAGACCACCCCCCAAACATTTTTTCCTCCTGAGTGCTTCACGCTTTATTCTTTTATGACATCTCATGTTCTCCCTCATAACACAGTTATTTCTGCTTATAATATAAATTCCTTAAGGTGCAAATCATGCTGTTTTTGTATTGATTTATTTCCAATATCTCCAGGTACAGTTTTTTGCATAAAATAATCATTCTGTAATTACTGGTGAATTTATATTTTCATTTTTAAAATTTGAGAATCATATGAACAAAAAAAAACCCTTTAATTTCTGAAAGATATTTTTCTCTGGGCAGTGCAAGTCTCAACATAGTAAAGCATATCTTTCAAGGTCCTGGAATTCATCATTGGGAAGCAAATGAGTCTTCTGTTCCCTTAGACTTTGCTTGACCTCTACCATGATAAAAACAATGCTTATCCTTGAAGATCTTATTATAGCTCAAATAGCTTGAAAAGTCTCTCTCAAATATTCAATTTATCTTACATAAATTGCCACACCTTTTCTAAGTAAATTGTTTATATATTATTGTATCATTTGAACAAACCTGCAAGCAAAATTATTTTGTAAATTTTCTTGTTCAAATTCATTTTTACAGTGTTATTTTTTCCTTTATTATCTTCTCTAATACACCACCTCACACACACAAGAGTGTCTACAACATATATATAGTTACAAAGCATGGTAATTAGAGGAATAGCCATGAACATGTCACTGAGAAGATTTAATACCTCACATCCATCTATTATTCTTATCTGATTCCTCGGCCTCTCTCACATTAGCTGGATCTTGTATTTATCATTTCCATGCTTCTTTCTCTTAAACATTTTATTTGGAAATAATTTCAAATCACATAAAAGTTTCAAGGATAGCACAGAGAACACCCATATACTTATATATTATACTTACACTTATGTACGTACTTACCACACCACATACATGGACAGAAGTCCCCCCTTCTCCACTGCATTGCTTTCTGAAGTTTCAGTTACCTGCGGTCAGTAGTGGCCCAGAGGCAGCTGATCTTCCCTTGAATGTATAGTCTGAAGGGCATAGTCATCTCTGGCTATGTCACAGTGCCTACGTCATTCACCTCACTTCATCTCATCACACAGCCATTTTGCCATCTCACATCATCACAAAAAGAAGGAAGAGTACAGTCCAATAAGATATTTTGAGAGAGAGAGAGCATATTCACAGAACTTTTATTGTAGTATATCGTTATAATTGATCTATTTTATTATTAGTTATTATTGTTAATCTCTTACTATGCTTAATTTGTAAGTTAAACTTTATTATAGGTATATATTATAGGAAAAAACATAGTATATATGGGCTTCAGTACTATCCATGGTTTCAGACATCCACTGGGGGTCTTGGAATGTATTACCCATGGATAAAAGAGGAATATATATATATAGTGAGAAAGAGAGAGAGAATTAATATATATTTATTTTTTCTCAGAATCTTTTGAGAGTAAGTTGTACATATCATTGTCTTCCTTTACCTTTAAATATTTTAGTATGGTTTCTTAAGATTAAGGATCTTTTATGTATTTATTTTTTTTACATAACCATGGGCCAATTTCCAACTTCAGTAAATTTAACACTGATTTAATACTATTATCTAATTTATTACCCATATGCTCAAATCTTTATTTTGGTTTGTGATTCTTTATATATGTTACTAGTAATATATAAAATACTATCTAATACAAACTTTTAAATATTTTTTTATTTTTTAAAATTTTATTTATTTTTGAGGGGGAGAGAGAGAGAGCGAGAGCATGCAAGCAGTGGAGGAGCAGAGAGAGAGAGAGAGAGAGAGGATCTGTAGTGGGCTCTGAGCTGACAGCAGAGAACCTGATACAGTGCTCCCACTCACAAACTGTGAGATCATGACCTGAGCCGAAGTCGGATGCTTAACAGACTGAGCCCCCAGGTGCCCAAACCTTTAACTATTTTTGTATAATTTACATAATCCTCCTACTCCAGTGATTTCCATGTGTTTTTGCAATTTAGCATAATTAGCAAAATAAATGTAATTTAATGGAAGGACCCAGAGCTGAGAGTAAGGAGAGCTACTGACACTCAACTTTAAGAATTTCATCGAAGTCATTGGCTTTCTTGATTTTTCAAGTCTGCTTTGTGACATGAGGCATGCCTTTTAAACTTTTTTTGTTCTTGGCTCCCTTTTAAGAACTTTTTTGTGAACCATAATTGTCTGGGAACTATCGTGGCACTGTATGTATAACAATGCTCTGACTTAAGAATTCTTTTCCACAAATTACAGATGAAGGAACAGAATGTCAGAGAGGTCTGTCTGCATTCCAAAAGTCCCAGTCCAAGAGATGTCAAAGTAAGCATCTGAACTTAGATCTGATTGCAAGAACAAGTTGGTTTTAACTGCTTACTAGACCTAAATCAGGCATGTTATTTTAGTGCTGAAATGCTCCACCATCTTGTCCCACCATGACTGCTCCTCTGGCCCTGACTGTCTGCACTCTCCCTCTCCCTTCTGTCTTTAGTCTTCTTACCTCCGTTACACCTACAGGGCTCCTTCCTGTCACATGGTTTTCCTCCAGGCTTTCCTTTCTTCACTTTCTTTATCCATGTCCACATCGCCACAATCTCACTTCATGGTCCATCTCTTCCCACCTCTTTCTTTGTTTAGTGGTCTTTTGTTTTCTTGAATTCCTTGCACATCTACTACGTTTATCACCATTTTGCTTCTTTATTGTATTTTCTCCTTAAGAGTTTAAAAGGTTTCCATATTTTAAAAAAGTCTGAATTGTCTCCTAGTCTATCTGTATCTTAATGGTACGAATTATAAATATATGTCACTTTACCACACGTCATCATTGCTTTCAGCCTGGGCATAAAATAAAAGCCTAATTCCTACTGACTAAATTCCTTTTTAAAATTGATCTGCAAATTATTTGGTAAGTTAGAAACATGACACAAGCATATGTTAATATTATTTCCAAATTTTGTCTATATTTCTCTATATCCAATTTCTCTATATCCAATTTCTCAATCCAAATTTCTCTATATCCAATAAGAGTTTATGCAATGGTTCACCAGCTTTCAGTTATCTTACCAAAAGCATGGTCTTCACTGTTGACTGTAGACCAACAATAAGAGGCTACCTGTCTATAACCTTTCAGAGTAAGTGTCTCAGTAATGGTCAATACTGCCCATTAAGTACTCATTACATGTTAAACATTAGAATCTAATCTCATAAAACCCCAAAGAAATGGAAATTACTACATCATTTTATACACATCATCTACAATCCCCAAACAATTTATCAAGAGAGCCACTACCTATAGATACAGAAGCCAAATATCAAGGATATAAGACTTGTCCAAATCTATTCAATAAAGGCAGAAGCTATTATTGCAAGCCATTACAATCTGATTTCAAAATCTCTGATGCCACACTTCCTTCATCTGGTTATCATGTAATTTTAAAACTAGATTAGACAATGCAACACAGCCAATAGGTACCTTTTCCCTTACATATTATATGGGAAGTCAGTAGTTGAGCTTAAAGAATACGCTTCTTTTGCTTACTTTCTATAATATTTCTATTAAACTTTGGATGATGTTCTACATTAGGGGAAGTGACCTAGGTAGGAAAGAATTCAATACAGACATTTAAAAAAAAGTGTTCCCTCTTCATTCACATAATACTGGCATGCCAAAATTATTTTAGTCCTAAGTATAATTATTTCATCTAACACAATAGAGAAATCTGGGTCTTTTTCTTATATCAGATCCTAATGCCAAATTCTTAAAATATGGATAATAGAATGGTTATCTCATACCACACATTCATATTTGTGAATCTAGCCTATTTTGCACTTTGTAAGGTCCAAAGTATTGGTGCAACACACAGATGGAGGCTGAAGTAAATGGATAAAAGTCAGGAACATATGTTTTAATCTCAGTCAAAGGAACCTGAGGCAACAAAATACAGGCAGATTTAATTATTTTTAGAGAACTTCACAGAAATAACTCATCCCGGACAATGCTTATAAGATAGTTCACTGATTACATTAACAAGCCAGGAAGCCACAGATCCTGGAAAGTAAAGATAAATCATAATCTTGGAAACTCTAGCCTGTTCATGAGATAGTGTTGTAGTGACAGAAATGTTAATAACTGATAAAGAATATTAAAAAGGCAGTATGGGAGTGGAGACTGGTGTGTGACGAGGGAGAAGTGCTCTGATTCTAGACAGCTGGTCCAAGTTGTTCAGATAGAACTATCTCTAAAATTTAGAAAATCATTTTATGAGAGTGCTAAGCTTGGCATATGTGCCTTAGGAATATCTCACCTTGCAAGTTACAATAAGAAGCTCAATAAGCAACATTTTTCTATAAAATGTACTTCTCAGAATCATCAGGCAGGAATAACCTGTTAAAATAATTGGCTCTAATTATTAGGCCAGAATAATATTAGCATCCCCTCCATTCACAATAAATAAATTGAAATTCAGTTTATAACTCACAGTAGTGTGATTCAGGATCTTGAAGTGAGCACTTAAAATTTAGTTTTGGAAAATGGAAGCATGGGGACCAGAGCCTGATCCATGCTCTGGATGGATAAGACCAGGTGATCTTACCTGAAGCAATTTCTACTGTCCCCTTTAGGCCCAAGATAAAGAACTGAGCAAGAAAGGGTGGGGTTTCATTATGTTATCATGTTAGTATATCATGTCTGTGACCTGGAAAATGGTCTGTCTCTAAAGGGAAAAAAAAAAATCACAGGTATTGTTATATCTCTTCCCTTTATGAGGATAATGGAAAGGAGAGTCCTGTAAGTGTGTACTTTTACGGCTGAAGGAAGAGAAGCAATGATTCTATGTTGATTTGGATTAATGTTGTCTAACAGCATTTGCTATAAGTGGTTTAAATCAGATTACACAGAGTGCGTATATACAAAAAGTATTATTTTAATTTTGATTAATGGATACTAAAGCACAGATACTTTTCTTCAGAACCCCATATGACTCACTACTACAGAAAATTCTAAATTAAATGTCCCCTAAAAGAATCTTCACTGACAAATAAATATTTTAATGACGCGTATTCTTAATCTTCTTTGATGAATGTATTTCTTTTTTTTTAAACATTTCTCTCTCTCTCTCTCTTTTAAGTTTATTTATTTTGGGAAAGAGAGAGCACACTGGCAGGGCAGAGACAGAAGGGGAAAGGGAGAGAGAATCCCAAGCAGGTTCCACACCGTCAGCACAGAGCCTAATGTGGGACTCTAATTCACCATCTGTGAGATCATGACCTGAGCCAAAATCAAAAGTCAGATGCCCAACCAACTGAGCCCCTCAGGCGCCCCTGATGGATGTCTTTCTTCAGTTACTCACATATGTCATGTTTGTCCACACAGGTTTGTGGAAACCCAGCTACATGTATCCAACAGACTTTTGAGTTTCAATGGTCTTGAAGCATATTTGGCTTATAATATTGGGGCTAAGACCTGCTGGTTTCATAATGATGCTATTATATTTGGAGGTAAACTAGCATCACAGATAATGTTGATCTCAGTCAAAAATAGATGAAGATGTAGAACAATTTGCTTGCTAGCTGTAATAGTTACGAATATAGTCAAATTGCCTTTGCTCATCAAAAACAAAGCAAAGCAAAACAAAAGAAAACAAAGCATTTGATTAGGAGGTTTCCTCTTTAAGGGATTTTCTGGGAAGTTGCAAATGCCCTGGGCTTCCCTTTATTCATACTTAATCTTGCTGCCTCATTCTGTTCCTTGTTTTGCTCTGATAATTGATCTTATTGCCTAGTGAAATGAGCTATTCTGGCTTAATATCTATATCAACGAACCTTAGTTGAGAAACAGTCTAAAGTAGGAGAAATCTATACAGTGTAATTCAATTTCATCTGGTTCTTAATTTAGGAATTGCCAGAAATTCTGGTTTGCTCTAGAGCATGATGGATTCAAAACTTCTAAAATGGAATCTGGAATACAATTAACCTCAAGGAAAATACCAGAGTAGAGCTAGGTTTTACACTAAGTCAAATCCAGAACCAGATGTCTTGACTCTATTCAGAATGAATGGGATCCTCCTGATTTGTTTTTTAAAGTATGTGGATAGAAGACAAGACCACAATTCCAGCAGCTGTCACAGCTCCTTATAACTGTGCCATTTGTGTTTGAAATCAGATGGGAATTGCTGTGTTATTAGAAGCAGTATCAGTCTAATCACTACAGGACAGATTAATATTTTGAATGAAAACTTAATTTGAAGAAATATGTTCCTGACTATAAACATCAACTTAAATGCATGTAAACAAGAGATAAATGGGATCAAATCTTTTAAGAACAAATTCCTCTTAAGAACTTTGTAGTTTTCTCTTGGAATGTCCTCATCACAATAAAGATGTGGTCTTCCAGAAAAGATCTTGACTGTAGGGGTAATAGACCTATTTAATAACACAGTCTTTTCTAATCACATTTTTTGTAAACAGATAAACAATATTAATCCCATTTTTTTTTTCAGTTTGTGGATGGGGAAAAAAGAAACCAGAGGGATTAAGTGACTTTCCCAGGGTTACATAGTTTCTTGTGATAAAATCAGGATTTCACATAAATTCTGACTTTACATGTTGCAATAAGCTGCCGTTTTACATTATAATAAATTGATTATAATGGAAAATGATGACAGTAAGGCTTCCAGTGATCCTAATACTCAAATCCAATGGCTACAATGCCTCATTCTCAGCATTAATGTATCTGTTAACTGAATGAAAGACATGACAAGACTGAGCAAAAAGATATGAGTAATCTTACCTCCTGGACTCTGGAGACTGCCCTTGTTCCTCTGTAGACAATATTTTTCTAAAAATGACTTGAATACTCATTCATTCACATAAGTAAGAATGTCTGTCATCTGCATACTTCTGGATAAACACTGACAAATACTTATTCAATTGTTCTTAATTTCACTATTTCTTATTAATCTCTAAAAACCCCTGTCATTACAAAATATCAGGTTTGTAAAATGTTATAATTTCTAAGAGTGCAGCTTTTTATATTAGCTGTATTTTTGTTGGATGCTTATTCGTCACCTTAATATTATAAGTTAAAATTTCTCCAAATCATAATCTAAGATGGATTTCACCTACTCCCTATCCACTGGGCATTGACTCATGTGCACTTCAGTTTCATATAATTGCCCTTTCTTGTTTTAGAACTTATCTGATCAATTAGTACTAAAGTTCTTTATTAATGTACTTAAGTGTGCTTTGTTGTTCAACAGATATTTGTATGATCCAGTTAAAATCAGGGCATTGCATCAGGTTGTATTAGAAGCCTAAAGATGAATATGAAGCTATGGTTCCTACCTAGTTCAGAAGACACCTTATTTTCAAATAAACTTGTGGTTAAATAAATAAATCACCGGATTTCGAGTTGTTAAAGTCAATTTTTTCTAAACAAAAGACACATGCATAAAACAGTGAGTATTACAAGCAATTAGGAGAGATAGATCGTGTATAAAAATAGTTAGAATTCATGAATTTGATAAGCGGTGCTCATACAGTATAAACCAAGTAACAAGAAGGCACAGAACAGTGACAAATTGATTTCTTCATTGGGGACATAAATAGAAATGTCAGGATGGGTAGCCAAGTTCTGAGGGAAACTGGGTGTTTTATTTAAAGAGCAATTGAGTTAAAGTTTTCAATATAAAGAGTAGGTGTAAGTGTCTTGTAAATATCTGGAATTATGTTACGAAACCTAGTTTAGAAGTAGAGGTTAAAGATAAACATTCAGATTGTTGTACAAGCAAAAATGAAAGTGATGTTAGATGTAGCTTCCTTCGTAGATAATAAAGAACCAAAGGTGTTATTTTACAATTCTAACATTTTGAAAAATGTAATTATTTTAGGTTTGAAGACAATTTTCCCATCATTTTTAAATTGTTATTTTGACTTTGATTCAGAAGAGATGTTCTAGACAGCTAAAGGATTAACGGTCCAGTTTTGGCTTAGCAATACAGAGCTGTTTTAGTGTCTTGCTAGTACATGTAATTGTCTGTAAAACAGTAACATCCAAGGAAAATTGGTGAAGTGCTGGTGCTGAGTATTCTCCTCTCTGAGATGATAGAGTTGGGAACTCAAAACACAAACGTTGGAGGCAAAGCCAAGTCCAAATCCTGGTTTCAGCGACTTGTGTTTTTTAGAGACTTGGACAAGTTATTTAACCTTCTCTGAGTCTCAGCTTCTCATCTGTAATATATGGATAATATCAACCTCAAATTGGGTGTGAAGATTAAATTCATTTTATATTGTAGTAAGCAACCATTACTGTGACAGTTGCTCTTAGCATTATCATTATCACTATTAGTACACTAAATGCAAATTTGCTCATTTGGAATTGTTAGAATATCAAAATGGTATTGTTTGAGCCTTGTAAAGTGGTAAACAAATATTGGCTAATAACCACATTTTGATTGGTCCACATTATTAAGAAAATAGAGAACTCCAAATAATGACAAAACCCCCAAATTTCAGGAAAATATATGGATACAGTATAGAGAACTTATGTAAATCCCTAAAACTCTTAATTTAAGCATTTAAGTTAGTTTATACTAAGCAAAAAGTACAAGTATAAAACACACTTTTTGTTACTCCTAATTTTTATGTAAGGCCAAGTAATTTGTGAAGATGTATCATTTCCTTTCACAGTTTAGGTCCTAATAATTAGATCTCTTCTCAATGTATGATTATGACTGTATGAGACACACATACACACATATATTCCACATCAAGTCTGAGGTCAAAGATAGTTAGGATAGGCTAAGTTGCAACAACAAACAAACTCATTGGTTTAAAAAACAAGAAGATAATTTCTTTCTTCTATAACAGGACAAGGCAGGTATCAAATGTCAGCATAGTAGCTTTCCTTTATGCAATTATTCATTGACCAGGCTGATAACTTCTCTATCATCTTTGATATGTTGCATCCAGGGTCTTGATCATTACCACCCTAATCAGTCAGAAGGGGAAAGAAACATGGAGGAACACATTTAGGAGACTTTATGAATGGTCTCTGAATGTGGCACATTCAATTGAATGTGACCTTCAATTATATTCCTTTGGGTAGAACTCAACTCACATACCCAAATATGACTACAGCAAGGTGGAGTCTTGCTCTGTGCCAACAAAAAGGATGAATGATGGATTTTCATGAACCACTAGCAGCATTTGCCACATTTTTCAATGTCAAGACAAATACATTTAGTGGAATGGCATCTGTATTCATTAGTTACTTTTAGGGATTTGTCAGAGGCATACAATTTGTTCTGCTTCAGTTACCTGGACATGTCACCTCCTAGTTAAAAAAAACAACAACAATGAGACACTATATCCATCTTAAAACTTGATATAAGACCATTGGTAAACAAAAGTAAGGACAAAAAGGGACACACACCTATTAGTTTGAAAATTGGCCCCTAAGTGAAACCATAAATCTGTGGCAATTTCATGTTCTCATAGATCACCATGGTGATAGAAATGAATCAGCTTTTCATGGGACAAAATATGTACTTCAAAAATGTGATTCATATTGAGAATAATTTTCTTTAGTTTTCATATTCATTTTTATAAAATGAATGCTTTCCTGATTTTAACCCCCATTCTGTAGTGTTGGTACTGTGTCTTTAGTAAATGGTGTTGCAATTACATACAATAGATAGTGGATCAGGTCATTCCACTGTTTTTACTTTTGTTTGCTGAAAATCCATACTAACGCTCCCCCTCCTTTTCAACCTGGATAAATTCAGATGTAGGAGAAAAATAAATTGGTACATAAAGGAAAAATCTGAATTTATTTAGACCAAAATTTTCTAGCTAATTCAGTGGCCATGGGGTTTGGACCTTGAATATCACAGAAAAATAGCCTGATTTCTCTATTTTTAGATGAAGTTTGAGTTAAAAGCTCTGATAGTTTGTCAATTTGTTTTCTTGCTACTCTCTAAACTCTGTCTAGGACTATACTTTGTTGTAAATCAGTTTTGCATGGTTAGTATGCATTCACCTGATATTTTTTGAGAAGCTACAATGTATGATATTCATTAAAACTAAATATTTTATGGGGCGCCTGGGTGGCTCAGTCGGTTGGGCGTCCAACTTCAGCTCAGGTCACGATCTCGCGGTCCGCGAGTTCGAGCCCCGCGTCGGGCTCTGGGCTGATGGCTCGGAGCCTGGAGCCTGTTTCGGATTCTGTGTCTCCCTCTCTCTCTGCCCCTCCCCCGTTCATGCTCTGTCTCTCTCTGTCTCAAAAATAAATAAACGTTAAAAAAAATAAAAAAAAAAACTAAATATTTTATGAATAAAAACAAATACAAGGTTTCTGTTGTGAAGAAACTTATAATCCATTGAGTTTAGACAACAAAAAGGTAATTAAAAATAAGTTACTAAGTAAACAGATAGAAATTGTTCATCAGATATTATTTTAAAAAGGGAAAGATCACTGAGATATGTGATAAAAGGGAAAGACATACTCTATGTTGTTGATGTCACCCTTGCCAGCAGCATGAGTAATGGCAGTTTCATTATGTATATCCTATTAATTTATTAAATCATTCAACTCTATCACTGCCATGTGTAGGTGTTTAGCTAAACACTATATAGCAAAGAACAGGACATAGTTCCTGACTCCAGGAAGCTTATAGTCTAGTAAGGAGACAAGCAGTAAATAAGCAATTACAATAAAGTGTGATAAGTGTTATCATTTGAACATTGCAGCATATGATATGGAGGAGGGTATCAAATTTGGGGAAATAAAGGAAAGCTTCATGGAGGAAATAAGTTTACTGTGATCTAAAATGTATTTATGTCCATTAATGCTGAAGTAGATCTAATTTGGATAAACTCCATTTTATGTTCTGTTTTATAAAAGGGTATCTGATTATGCCAAAACAACCTTTTTTTGGAGTATTTGTAATGGTTTGGGAAAGAGTTCCAAATGCATCAAATAGACCTCACAAGAATTCCTTCTAACCATGTGCAAAAAACTTGCCAGCAAGGAAATATGCTTCAGACTATAATAAATATAACAAAGTCAAAAACAATGCAAAATAATGACAATAACAACGACAACAGCAAAAACAGGTATATTTTCACCAGAAATCTTACATGAAGGACAGGTGCTAAGAAACTCTTTAGAACTTACCAATAAAATAATGTCGTACTTTGTAAGACAAGATAAGGGACACAACCAAAATCATTAACATTTAGTGATAAAACGTCTACAGACCATAAAGGGAGGCATATACCAATAACTGGCCCAAGATAACTCTACAATGACATCACATTCTTTCTTCCTTTCAAGCAACAATATGAAAGCATATTTCCCATCCTTTATCAACACATTTCAGCTTAATGAATTAATTTCTTCTACATAAGCCTTTTCTCTGTGTTACAACTTCAGTGAAAGAAAAGATTCCAAGACCATAATACTACCTATTTTAGATATGCAATCAATTTAGTTAATTTTCTAATTTCTATACCTTGAGTTGTGGATAAAGAGCTGATTTTGAGAAATGTGTTTGTGTGTGTGTGTGTGTGTGTGTGTGTGTGTGTGTGCACGTGCACCCATGTATATTAAGTCTAGAGCTGGAAGAAGACTGGGCATGTTTTGTGCTTGAAATATGCTGGATTCTCTAGGCCAAAGTAAAAGTTTGAGTCATTGCAGCACTATTCACAATAGCCAACATGTGGAAGCCACCCTGAATGTCCATTGACAGATAATGGATAAAGGAAATGTGGTATATACACACAATGGAATATTCTTCAGTGTTTTAAAAAGGAGGAAATTTTTATGATATGCAAAACGTGTATAAACCTTGAGAACATTATGCTAAGTGAAAGAAACCAGGCACAGAAGGACAAATATTACATTATTCCAGTTGTATATGGTGTCAAACTCATAGAAGCAAAGAATAATATAGTGGTTGCCAAGGGCTAGGGAGAAGGAGAAATGGGGAATTTGTAATCAACACGTATTAAATTTCAGTTATGCAAAATAAGTAAGTTCTAGAGATCTGATGTGCAACACTGTACTTATAGCTAACAATACTGTATTGTACATTTAACAATCTGTCAAGGGTGCAGATTTCATATTAATCGCTCTTACTAAAATAAGAATTTGAATTTGAATCTGAGTATAATGGGACTGGAGGGCTTTAATCCAAAGTGTGACATGATCTGATTTAGATTTTTAGAAGGTCACTATGGCTGCTGTGTATAATATTCTTTAGAGGGCAACAGTGGGAGCAGGATGATCGGTTAGGATACACTCAACAAAATTCCAATAAGACCTGACAGAGATGCCAGGAACTTGGGTCTTATCAATGGAGACACTATGAAGCAGATGGATGCATGTCCTCAAAGATGACCAGAAATATTTAGGCAAATTGTAGTAAAGAAAAGCAGCATCTCTTTCTACCAGGAATAGATTATTTAACTTTTTTTTGTACTTGAGGTATAATTGACATCTAACATTACATTAGTTTCAGGTGTACAACATAATGATTTGATATTTGTATATATTGTGAAATGATCACTGCAGTAAGTATAATTAACATCCATCACTATTCATGGTTACAGGCTTTTTTCTTCTGATGAGAACTTTTAAGATTTACTCTTTTAGCAATTTTCAAATATGAAATACGGTATTGTTAATTGTACTTGCCATGCTGTACATCATATCTCCTAGACTTATTTATTTTATAACTGAAAGTTTGTAGCTTTTGACTCCTTTCACCCATTTCACTCCCACCCTCCCACCCTGACTCTGGCAATTACCAATCTGTTCCCCATATCCATGAGGGTTTTTTTTTTATATTCCACATATAAGTGAGGTCATACAGTATTTGTCTTTCTCTGCCTGACTTACTGCACTTAGCATAATGTCCTCAAAACCCACCCATGTTGTTGTAAATGACAAGATTTCATTCTTTTTTATGACTGAATAATATTCCATTGTATCTATATACACCACATATTCTTAACCCATTCATCCATCTATAGACACTTAGATTGTTTCCATATCTTGGCTATTGTAAATAACGCTGCAATGACCATGGGAGTGCAGATATCTTTTTGAGTTTGTGTTTTTGTTTTATTCAAATAAATACCCAGAAATGGAACTGCTGGATCATATGGTAGTACTATTTTTAATTTTTTGAGGAATCTCCATACTGGTTTCCATTTGGTTGCACCAATTTACATTCCCACCAACAATGCACAAGGGGTCCCTTTCTCCACATCTTAACCAACCCTTGTTATTTTCATGTCTTTTTGATAATAGTCAAGGAATAGATTATTTTAAATTCATATTTAAGTAAATAAATAATTTTCTTCTTAAACATTCAGTGATTTCTCAAGTTCTAAGGATATCAGCATGTACATTTTGATTCATGACAAGAAACATGGTCCTAAGTAATCAAAATGGCATTCCAGGTATCTAAAAATAAACCCAATGATATAATGTGACAGACGCTATTGTGCTCAGCTATATTGTGCTCAGTTCTCTGCTTGAGCACATGGGAGAAAACCACGTCCTAGTCACTTCAGTTACTCAGGTCATGTGATTGATTCTAGCCAATGAAATATGAAAAAAAACTAAAGTGAATTACTTTCAAGCTGAACATGCAAATGTAGTGTTCAACCTTTAATTTCTCTATTTTTCTGATGGAGAGCCTTGGATGGCATGTATTAAGATATCAGAATTATCACAGCATGGAAGGATCTGGAACCCTCAAAGTCTTTGCATATGACTGAAAAATAAACAATATTGTTTTAAGCTACTGTGCCATAGCCAAGCGTTAATTGTCTTGACTAATACATATAGTCAGAAAAAAGTAAACATTAATTTTTGAGAGTAAAAAGGTGCACTAGAATCATTTCAACAATATTTGTTTTGTGCCTACTGTGAAATAGAACTTCCGTATACATAAAGACATGCTCACAACAAACCTTGAGTTGGGTGTTACTAACCTCATTTTTTTTATAGATGGGAAAACTGTGATTTAGAGAAGTATCGACTGACTCATATTTATACAAGTGGCCAGAAACCAGCTTTCAAAGCTACATCCACTATCTTCACGTAATCCACTTAGCTTGTTGTGAGAAAGAAAAAAAATTAAAGATTCTATCTATCCTTTATTACTTTTAAGATTTTTCAGACAGGTAATTTGGTATCCAATTTCTTTCATATGAGAGACTCTGAATTAATATGTTGCTGGTTTTGATAATCCTTTATCTGAGAATTCAGATCACCTTTTGCAGGAGTATTTTCATTTAATAGCTTATTTTATCTGCCAATATTTTTCTACGCTTAAGAATTTTCATCATTTTTCTTGCAGAAGTTATGAAGCCAGGCTTTTTTGCCTTACCACATCATGTTCATCTCGTGCTATTCCAATATTTTGTGACTCTATCTCCCCAAATTGCATCATTCAGCATCTTCCAGCATAACAGTACATAGCATAGAACTGCAGGATTTTTCCCTCTGATTTTTCAGCACTCTTTATACATCTCATGAAGCAGACAGTAGGGCTAAACACTGCCTTTAAAAGAAAACAAGCTTCAATGAGATAAAATTGACATACAACAAGATATACATTTAAGTGCACAATTTGGTAAATTTTGACATATGTATATACCCTTGAAACCATCATCATAATGAAAAAAAAAACATTTTATGGGGTAGGGGAGGAAACTGGGGAGATATTGGCTAAAGGTTCAAGGTTTCAGTTATGCAAGATGAGTAGTAAATTTTGGAGATCTAATATACAGCAATGTGACTGTAGTTAGCAATATATTTGAGATTTGCATACTTGAGATTTGCTAAGCAGGTACACCTTAAGTATTCTTAGCGCACACACACACACACACACACACACAAATGGAAAGAAATGGTAACTGTGTGAAATGATGGATATGCCAATCATCTTGATTGTGGTGATTATTTCATAATGTACATGTATATCAAAACACCAACTTGTGCACCTTAAATAAACAAATAAGCAGAAAGAACAAAGATCTCTGAAAAAATTCCTTGTGTCTCTTCGTAATTTCTCTATCCCAGCTGCTTCCCAATAGTCAACCAAAACCACATCTGTTTTCTATCACTATAAATTCATTTTCATTTTCTAGAGTTTTCTATAAATGGAATCACACAATATATATATACATATATATATATATATACACATATATATATATACTTTTTTCCTTCATTTAGCATAATTAATTTCATATTAATTCATGCTATTATCTATATCAATAACTAATTTCTTTTATTGCCAATTGGTATTCCATTTTATGGACATACCATAATTTGTTTAACCATTTATCTGTTCACTGATATTTGGGTTATTTCCAGCTTTTGGCTACTAGAAATAAAACTTGTATCAATACACATGTAAATATTTGTACAGACATAGCTTTTCTTTCTCTTAAGTAGATATATAGAATAAAATGGCTAGATTATATGGTAGGTATATGTTTAACTTTTTAAGAAGCTGCCAAACTGTTTTCCAAAGTGTTTGTATCATTTCACATTTCCAAGAGTAGTGTATGAGAGTTCCACTTCCTCCAAATTCTCACCAACACTTGGTGTGGTCTCTCATTCTAAGTTTAGCCATTTTAATAAATGTGCAGTGATATATCTCATGAGAGTTTTATTTCCCCAATGCTAATGATGTTTAACATTTTTATGTGCTTATTTGCCCTCTGTATATCTTTGGTGAAATGTCTGCTGAAATCTTCTGCCCATTTTTAATTGTGTCCTTTGTTTTATTATTATTGCATTTCAGAGTTTTTTGTGTCATCTAGATACATATGTACTTTGCAAAAGATTATTTTCCAGTCTGGGTCTTGTTGTTTCATTTTCTACAGTATCTTTTGAAGAGAAGCTTTAAATTTGATGAAGCCCTATTAATTAATTTGTTTCTTTTATGGATTGTACTTTTTTGGTGTTGTATCTTAGAAATATTTACCTAACTCATGATCACAGAGATTTTCTTTGAAAAGTTTTAGAGCTTTAGATTTTAAATTTAGGTCTATGATCCTTTTTCAGTTATAAATATGACATTTTAATGTTTAAAATTATCAACCATTCGAAGGCACAATTTTTGAAAATTTCACAGATATTATGAGAGCTGTCTTAGGTCAGATGTCCCAAAAAACAGATGATGATTTGTGTGTAGCAGGATTATTGGGAAGTACTCTCAGAAACAATACCTGTGTGTAAGTGAAAACAGAGGGTGTGGCCAAAAAAAAAAAAAAAGAAATTAAACTGCAGCACAGTTCCCATAAAGGTTTTAACAAATCCCATAGAGAGTGATGGTCCTTTAGATTTGTCTCCAGTTGAGGAAAAGAGGTGGGGATTTTGCACACTACATTACTTGACATTGAAGGAGGGCTGTCCTTTGGAAAGGGTGTAAGCTTGGATAAGACAAGGATAATTTATGAGTAGGGACTCAGCTATGAGACCTCAACAGTCAATACCACCAGGGACTAGGGAATGACTCCTTGGACCTGAGGAGGGGATATCTGGGGAGAAAATGTATTACAAAGTCTAGTACAATGTCAAATTCTTTTGTCCTCAATATGAAAGTGAACAAAGTGAACCAAATAGCTTGAGTAGGTTGCCTAGAGTTACTCTTGCTTGTGATAGAGATGAGGGCAGAGCCCATTTTTGAAAAGTTTGCTAAGAGGAAATGTATTATATTGAGAGAGACTTTCACATTAGTATGATGAAAATCCATCAAGGTAAGTCTTAAAAATTACTCTTCACTCCTAAAACAGTGATTTATGCTTGACAGAAGAAATGTATTTAAATTTTGAAGTGAAAAACTGTGCTACTGAAAATTATTAGCCTTTGCATCTAGTGGGAAAATATGCATTCGGAGTTTTTGAGAGAATCTTTATTCAGGCCAAATTGAGTGAGTTTGATGAAAGACTCTCAGGCTGACAATGATGGTTTCTAGCAGGAAGAAATCAGTGAGATAGAAAAATTTAAAGAATGGCTAACTTAGTCCAGTTAATTCAAGATTGGATGGGGAAACAAATCCTGTTAAATGCTGACGGTTGAACTTTACAGACCCAATAAGCTACCTTCTCAGAGTTGATTTCAAAACTGGAAATAATAATTGTGTGTTTATCTAAGCTGAACAAATGTTAGTGTTGAATTTACTGTTATTAATTTGGCTATAAGAAATGGTCCTTATTTTCTGGTTTTAAAAATGATTTAAAAGTTAAATTTTCCCTATATAATTACTATTTGTGTTAAAACCTCAGAGACTCATTCTCAAAGCTTTAAGTAAGATTAACTTGTGGTACTTTAAAAAAAATAGGCATTTTTTTAGTTCTCCTCTATCCCCAGTCCCTCAGCTTGTGAAGTGGGACCCAGGAATATACATTTTAAAAATAAATGTTTCCTGAAATTTCTGAGGAAGGCAATTGTAAATGAAGAAATACTGTGAAAAAAATACTGTTCTCAGAATTTCAAGCTAATCATTAACTGCAAATAACCATCATCTGCTTAGAGCTGAAATTAATAAATCTTAGCACTTAGGTAAAACACTTAGCTTGAATCTTAAAAGTTTACTTTAGAATTACCTCAACTGTCAATCACAATAATCACCAAATTTAGTGTTTTGGTTGTGACAGCATAAAATTAACATTTTTTAAAAGAGAAGTTCTTTCCTTGAAAACATAATTCTCTGTGTGTGTGTGTATATATATATATGTATATATAAATTACCGCCTCCTCCCAACTCAGGTATTTTATTCCTTCAGCTTCATTCCCAGACTGTGACTCAAGTTGGAGGAAATTTCACAGTAAGATCTCTATTTTCAGAGCACTAAAAGTGATCTTATTCTTCCCTCTTCAATGCTGATTCTTCAGCTCCCTGCTGATGGTAATATTGAGATCCTCTAGACTCCAGGTTACTGGACTGATTAGTAAGAAGAAAACTGGAAAACTAAAAAGAAGGGTTTCTACCAACAGAATCAAATTTGAATGACTGAGAAAATGTGCTCTGATTCTATACAGTTCTCCTCTGTTCCCAGCTAGAAGCATTACTACTCACTGTGTAAAGTTGAAAGCAGTCAAGTGTGTGACAAAATCCCACTCTTGAGCCCTAGCAAGGACTTTTTGTACTTAAATCAAAGTTGTTTTCATAATACTTCATCCCTCTTTTATGGAGGGGAGAGAGTGTTGAACAGCAAATGTAACATTTGATAAAACATATTAGCATTGTTTGAAGTTTATTTGTTAGAAGACAATGATGTATGCATATTTTAGTATTTAGCAAGTGCACAGAATGACCTGTCAGACTTGTTAATGAAAATAATGTAATGATGAAATTGATACAAGTGACCAGATACACAGAGAGAGCAAATAAAATTATGCAAATGTATTCCAATAAAAGGAAACATTAAAGAGCCTACTTGAGATGTGAACACTACTGAGCAGTATTTTTAACTGAAGTAGAATAATATCATATGACAGTGTCAAGTTAAAAATAAGTCATTCTCTCTCTATATATAACGTGATATGAAGGAGGGTTGCTTTCATCATATAGAATGGGAAATGGGATATTTCCTTCTAAAGGCTAAAACCCATAAAATTAGTTAACAAAGGGTCCAGCTGCATGTAAGAGAAATTGCTGCTGATGTTGGTTAAGTTTTTAAATGAGAGATATTGAATAATTAGTTCCTGTTTATTTAAAAATAAGAACATAACAATTTACCACTGATGTAATAAAAACATACTTGAATTTTTCTCAAGATATAAATGATGTTAAATAGCCTAGCTTATTTAATTTGTTTCATGTACAGTTGGAGATAATCAGAGATGACCCATATATAACAGAAAAAGGAGTGCCTCAATCCAAGTTGCAAAAAAATGGTTATAGAAAAGTCCGGTGTTGAGATAAGGACAAGTATTTATGTATATGTGTATATATATATGTGTGTGTGTGTGTGTGTGTGTGTGTGTGTGTGTGTGTGTTTGTGTGTGTATATATATATATATATATATATATATATATATAAATACACACACACACATATATATATATACACACACATATACATAGATACTTGTATCTATGTATATAGATTGTCCTATATACATAGATACTTGTATTTATATATATAAATACACACACACATATATACATATATATACATACATACATTGTGGCATTGCAGGAAATTGTCCACAATAACTCTGTTAAGATATAGTAAAGAAAAAAGATAGCAACCTATAAAAACTATGTTTGACAAAATAAAAGTAATATTAATTTGAGTTATAGGAGTGCCTTTCTACTTCAGGGTTATTACTGTACCACAGTAACATCATACATGTGTATGGGTGTGTGTGTGTGTGTGTGTGTGTGTGTGTGTAATATTAATTTTGTAAATTTTATGGATTTTTAAAATTAGAGTGCAAATGTTAAAGTATCCATCTATTTTCAATGTTCATATTTAAGTCCTAATGGTTAACTACTCATGTAGTGTCATTAGCTGCAATCAACTTGAAAATAGTGATTTTTGTGCTTCTTTTGTTTCTTGTCACCAGGTGAATAAGAAAGAGTGAAAAAATAAGGGAAAAAAGAGTTGGAAGTTAATGGGTAAGCAGGACAGGAAAAATAAAGAAAACACAAAGATGTTCTAGTTCTTCTGACAGAATGAGTAGGGCATAAAACACAGTAAGTCCCATTGTAACAATGGAAAACATCAGACAAGGGACAAAAATCATAGTTAAAAAAAACTATCATAGAATTTAGCTTCTGTAAATATGGAGTAGCAGCAACTGGATTTACCTTCCTATCTGAAATGAAAAAAAAATTATACAAATTATATGAAATGATGATATTCATGATAAAGGACATCGGTCAAAAGAGGATAGTGATGCAAATAAACAGAAACAAATGACGTGAATTCAATAATTGTGCCAACTTGCTGTCTTGAGAGAGTTTCTGGGTTGAGTCCCAGAGAAAGTGAAGTCAGGTGGAATATATAAGATTCTCTGAGTTGAGGAGAGTTGAGAATTCAGGGCTGCCTAGTTGGCTAGAGTTTGCAGGACAGAGTATGGAAGAGGAGAGAGCTGCACAGAGAGTGAAGTATAGCACTGTGCAGATTCACCACTCCTTGAATATTCAGCGTAGTATCAATCAGTGCCTATTTATGAGGAAACCAGCCATGGTTGGGGAAAAGGGTGTCAGAGGATTGGAGGATGCTCAATGTTCAGCATTCACATAGAGCTGGAAATGATGTCACCAGTTTAGAAGCCTTTCAATTCATGGAGCACTGAGTAGATTATTCAGGAAGTTCTTGCCTCAGTAGTGGGCAAGATTAAAGTTCATTGGGACCCACTGTAAATTACTCAAACATAGAATAAAGAGAAAATCTTAAATGCAGTTAAAGAAAGACAACATGCTACATACAGAGAAATAAAGATAGGGAGGATAGCAGATTTCTCATCATAAATTATGCCATCAAGAAGACAATGGAACAACATTCTGAAGAATGAAAAGAAAAAAATCCTGTCAATTTAGAACACTATACTCAAATCTTTCAAAAACGAAAGTGAAATTAAGATCTTTTCAGACATATAAAAATTAAAAGAATGAATCACCAACAGAATTTCATTATAAGAAATGTTAAGGAAAATCTTTTAGGAAGAAAGAAAATGACATTAGATGGAAATATGGATTTACTGAAATGAATAAAGAACATCAAAAATGGTAACTTATAGGCATTTATCCCAAGAAAACAATTAGAGATGTCAAAACAGATTGATATATAAGGAGCATCACCATAACATCATATTTTTTAAATTTTTTAAAAAAGGAAGACATGAATAAAATAACCTAAATTTCTAATAATAGATTAATTAAATAAATTAGGAAACAATCATACAAAAGCATGTGCATTTCCATTAAAGATTTTTGGGGAAGTATATTTAATATTACAAAAAAATGTTCAGATTTATAAATGAAAGAGTTTATGAATTCTATGGTATGATTCAAGTTCTTTTAAGTTACAAATGTAAATTTATTACAGTCAAAAAATTTCTAATTCATGATGTGTTTTATTGCATTTCAGTTATCTAAATCTATTTTTACAAAATATATTGGGATATATATTTATGATAATTAGAGAGACCTTCTATGCCCTGGAGCCCATAAAGTTATTCAAATTAATCAACCAACAAGGAGTCCAGGAAGCCTAGCTAATCCCGCTCCACATGTCATATATCAAGCGTCCCCCTGCTTCCCCTACAGCTCCAGTTTGCTGTTATTCTGTCCCTGAGCACAACCCCCTGTGTGCTCCTGCCTGGTAGCCTTCTCTCATTTTGAAATAGAGCAAAACATTCAGCCTTTTATCTATCCAAATGTCATTATGTCATGTCCCACCATCAAAAGAAACTTTAAATATTATAAAGCAGACATATTACAATTACAGTAAATATTGTTCATGTCTTTCTAGATCTACTTTTTACCTTTGTTCACTTTGCTGAGTACCTAGGACACTGACTAATATGGACAACATCAAAGGAGTCTCTTGCTTTCTGGCTTCTAGTTGAAGTCAGCCAATGGCACACACTGCAAAAGACTAGGTTTGAAGTGATTGAAGCCTGGGTCCTTGTGGCCTTTTCCCTGCAGGGCTGTTGCAGGTTGGTAGTGTTCTTCCACCAAAGGGTCTTTTTGGGTAACTCTGTACACTACCATTTCCACTCCTTCTCCCATTTTTAAGCTATATGTGATAACAGCTCTTTGGTATTGTTAACTGTGGGATATGGTATTATCCCTAACTGATTCCTTTAAATCTTCCTCATTTCTTTGGAAAAACTCCAGTTATTAAAAAAAAAATATCTTCATGTACTTTTTTTTAATCCACCATTTTTTTTCTTCTAAGAGTCTTACTGATACAATGATGTAGTTATATAATTTAAATGTGTATTAAAATGGTTGAACATTTTTGTAATACTTGGCAAATAGAATTCCAACTATTCTAAATTAAGTTTTATTAAGCTGTTTTTCTTGTTATTCTAAGGTTTCCATTGTTAATAAGTGTTGTTTTTTAAATGGGGAATTTATTTTGGACATGTGTTGCAGATTTTGAGTCTGGAGTTCTCTCTTGTCCAGCAAGACATAAATATAAGAGAGGCTTTCATAAACATGAGAGAGGCTAATGTCTGGGAGGAGACAAGAGCCCTGAGTAAGACGTGCAGAAAGAGACAATGAAACAGCCTGGACGTGCAGAAAGAGACAATGAAACAGTCATCATTAACTTAAGAGTGTGAGAGAAAGGGGGTTTCGAAGATATGCAGGTTAGGGGTTTGGGTCAACGCAAAACAAAATCCTGACACCACGCAGATGGCTGTTTACAGGTGCCCTGTCTGGTTATCTTAAATTGCCTAGGGGATGAGACAGAGCATGCTACCTCAGGGTCAATAAGTCACCTTTCTTTTGCTAATTAGCCAGGCAATTTCACCCTACTGCGGTGGTCTTGTTTACCTGTTTACCGATTTACCTATTCTGGATGCTTTCAACCTGTGGAAGCAGCTCTATGCTTTTGTTCTATGCAGGGGGTGCTTTTTCCCTGTTTACCTATTCTCACAAGCTTTCCACTCTTAGCCTTGTTAATCTATTGGTGCAAGCTCAGAGAATTCCTAAACTTATTCCTCACAGAGATATACCTATTAATATTTCATAAAAGGCTGTTACTTACCACACCTAACAAAGAATTTACACAAAAGGGCTCCAATTAATTTTCTGATGTCAGGTACACGTAATTCCTCCATCTTTGGCTTATTTTTGTAAGTTTGCTGGAGTATAGTTGTTTTAAAAGTACCTAAAGGGGCGCCTGGGTGGCTCAGTCGGTTAAGCGGCCGACTTCGGCTCAGATCATGATCTCTGGTCCGTGAGTTCGAGCACCGCGTCGGGTTCTGTGCTAACAGCTCAGAGCCTGGAGCCTGTTTCAGATTCTGTGTCTCCCTCTCTCTCTCTGCCCCTCCCCTGTTCATGCTCTGTCTCTCTCTGTCTCAAAAATAAATAAACGTTAAAAAAAAATTTAAAAAAAAAGTACCTAAAGTTTTCTCTCTATTAAAATACAGAAACATAATAGCTGCCACTTATGATAGGGTCTAAGTTTAGAATGATGATATTAAATACATTTTCTCTGTATAATCCACCCAACAACAAAATAAGGTAACAACATCTCATTTTACAAATTGGACTCTATTTAAAAATAGATAAATGGTACAAATTCTCCAGTGATTAAGTAGTGGAAAATAGATTGAAATCTATTTCTGTTTTATTCTAAAGCCTATGCTATAGGTTTCAACTTTAAGAAAAATCCTTTGAATTCAGAAAGGAATTTCTGAATGTGAAATTAACTCTATTTCAAATATTCAAGTTCTTTGTAGATTTCTATCATTTCTAAGCCCATTCCTTTTTACCAATTTCTTTCTTCATTAAAAAGAAGAAAAAGAATACTGCACTTAATAGAAAAAATAAGCCACAAAACAATGGAATGTTTGGAACAACTGATGATTATTAATAAATTAGTTCCCCAAAACATCGCATAGCCTTCATTCTTTAGATAATTTAGTTCAAATGAAACTACCTATGATAAACAGCTGTTTTAGTTTGTGATACTCACTAATAGTTAACATTAGAAGCAGAAAAATTATGACAAGAAATATTTTAAAACACTAGTCTCAAACCAAATTTGTTAAAATTTATAATAGTCAATATATCAAAATCAGGAAATGCAAAATTTTTTGCAGGTTATTCTGTTGAGGCAGTTGCTAAGACTCTGAAGGAGTTAAATGTCAGACAAGAGTCTATCTAGTCATAGACTATTTAAGGTCCATAAATATTTTGACTTACTTCCCTATCCTTTCGTCCTCTTGCAAGATCATGGATAACTTGCTATCGCCTGACTACTACGAATGGAAAAGAACCAATGATCAAATTCACAACTATAGTTCTTGCAGAAACCAGTTGTTGATCTATTTTGCTCCCGAAATGAAGTCCCAACTAATCTCCTCACCTACTACACCGGATATAACTACCTCAGAAAATGTATTTTTTCCCTCTTTCGTTAAAGTTTATATTTAATCAGTCTTAGCCTGACATGCTCTTACCTATTTATGTCTACTTTATGGATCCTTCTTTTCTACTACATTTTAAACAGAAGCCTACAATGTATCTCATTTCTAACACTCCTAATTAATTAACTTCCAGTTGACCTTCTCACTAGGCAGATAAATTCAGTCTCCTCAGTGACCTGAATAAAGCATGTAGTCATTCTAATTCAATATTTCCTGAATTAGGGTGCTTTTGTCTTCAATAAAATTTGATGTAAGAGCAGTTCATGTCTAGAAGTAGTGCTGTGGTCACCATACACATATTGTATAATATTTTTTTGGATTCAGTAACAAAGTTTAGTATTTTTACCAGCTTTATTAAACAGATGGAATAAGCTGTTTGAAAATTGGCTGTGGATTTTAATTTCTAGATTTCACCGAGTCCCATATTTCTAGTCAGGTTTTTAATAAGCTTAATTTGAAAATTGCCAAATCTGAAAAACCTCATTGTTGATCATGTGATGTCATAACTGCTAGATTTAGAAGAACAATCAAATTTGGAACAATCTATGATTGATCATTTTATTAAATTGGAGTGTAGGTTCCATTAGAATTTTCCCAGATTGTATTCAGAGCTAGAAATATGCCAAGAAAGGGTAGAACTCATGCTTTCCACATGCTTTCCACATGTTAGGAAAAACCTACATATACAGTGTTTTCTTTCATTTATTCATTCAAGATTCTATTATATGCCTGGCTTTTTCCCCCCAAAATATTTATTATATACCCAAACATTTAGGTGCATGAAGTGTATGTCATTTTTTTTTTTCATGCAGAGAATTCACTTGGAAATTTAGGTCCTGAAATATCAAAATGTGACAAAGATTTGATGGGTAAAGGTAATATCAATATTACCATGTTGGTACACTTTTCACCTTTCTAATTACATTGATCTAGAATACCCCATTCTCCTTACTCTATTCTTACCTTACTTAAAACAAGAAACAAACCCAAGGATTTGGGGAAAGATAATAAGGTAATATACTGAAGTCGCTTAAACTGGATCTCTTCACTTGGGCTTCTTCTAAAACCAGACTCACATCTACTGTAAGAGAGTTATGTTTCCATATCATGAGATAATCAGGGAATTTTATACCATCAGGAAATATTACATAGTCACATTAAAAATTATCAGACATGTTTTTGAAATAATTTTGCAAGCTCCAATGATGTAAACCAAATAGTATTTCACTGTGCTGAAATACTGAGAAAAATGGAGGAACAAAAACTTATTATCTAGGGAAGTTATTTATTAAAATATACTACTTAACACTAACCCTGTATTGGCTCCAATTCCAGAAGAATTGGCCATAGAATATGAAAACATTTTTCTTAACCCTCCTGGAGTGGAGGCGAGACCTTCATCATGTTCCTTTAAAGCATGCCTGTGAAGATACTGTTTTACAGAATATTTTCTCATAATCATTTTTATTTGCATATAATTTTAGTTGTTTAAATGAAACCAGCAACTCTTTCATTCATTTGTTCATTTGTTAATTCTCATTAGCCAAAATCTTTGAATTGCAGCTGTTGTCATATGCTAAACTCTGAAACAAACTACTTTATTGCATCACTTTCTGATTGATCAAATTTGTGTCTTTTTTTTTTCTGCTCAAATAACCAAATGGGAATGGGAGATCTGAATGTCCAGTGCTGGCCTTAAAGCCACACTTCCCAAATTGTGTTCCATTGGTATAGTTAGTTTCAGTATTTAAAAAAACCCAAAAAACAAAACAAACAAAAACACATCCTCAGTGACTCTTCACAGTCTATAGCTTTATTCTGTGGAACACTAGCATCATTGGTGATATTAACATGTAGCTTATAAAATATATTGAAAGGTCGGGACACCTGGGTGGCTCAGTCAGTCGGTTAAGTGTCAGACTTCGGCTCAGGTCATGATTTCATCACTCCTGGGTTCGAGCCCCGCATGGGGCTCTGTGCTGGCGGCTTAGAGCCTGGAACCTGCTTCAGATTCTGTGCCTCTCTCTCTCTGCCCCTCCCCTGCTCATGCTCTATCTCTCTTTCAAAAATAAACATTAAAAAAATTTTAATAAAATATGCTGAAAGGTCAGGTAAATTTAGAGAAAATTAGATAAAAGAAAATGAGGCAAATTTCTTGACTGCAAGATATCTTAGACCTTTGAATACGTTAATGAGCTGCTGTGAACGTTTAAAGCAGAATATACAATGTCATCTCTTAAAACTTTCCCTCCCTCCTCTCCCTCCCTGTGTTTTTAATGGAACATCCTATGGGCTGGATTCAAGAGAATGAACATTGGTGAACACTTTCACTTTTCTATCCTGTTTTGCACTTAAATATGTAACTCCTCATATTCTCCTTCCCTTTAATGAAATTCACATCATTTGTAGAATGATTAGACTCACTAGTATTCTGAAAGGGCTCCAAGCACACCTCTTCAATACCAAAAATAAGAATCCAAGATTTCTGACCAGTCACATACATCCTTTCAAATGTCCACTGATATAATATTCATTGCTTATTGTCCTTGTATTTCTCATTTTCTGATTGCACTTGAGACTCAAATTTATAAGTACTTCTGATTCTCTGAAAGCCATGGTTTCTGTTGTTGGGAAATATAAATAAAATCAAAATCTACCCCCCCCTACAATTCAGGAAACCTCTCCATAAATGTAGAAGAGAAAGAAAGCAATTTTATTATTGAATAAACATTAACAAGAATGTGACACATATCACAATCAGCTAAGGGATTACAAAGATGGGAAGTAGTATAGCCAAGCAGATACCAGCCATTATATCCATGTCCTCAAAATAAACAATAAATATTCTTCAAGTGAGAGGACTTGATGACACCATTTGTCATACACAGTTCCTCCTAAATTCGCTTGGTGATTGGGGTGACCATCTATGTTAGTTAGTTGGCTTTATCCAAAGAAAAATACTCCTATCTTTATGACAGGATGTAGTTTTGCAACTAAGAGCAAGGAGCCTCACTTCAGCAGCCTTGTCTCCCATGGGAAGGAGGACAGAGGGGCTTTCTCTTCCTTGATGATAATGTTTCAAGGAGATGTTCCCTAGTTCCTTAAGAAAGATATTTCTGGGTCATAAAGCTGACAAGAGGCTTATTTAGCTTTTAAAAGATTTACATCTTTTACAGAGAAATAACTCACAGTTCCAGGTTTTCTAAAGTAAATGCTTTAAAAGAGAGGGGAGGGCTCTTTCTTATTTTCAACTGGGATCATTAAGCCTCTTATTTCAATTTGTATTTACCCTTATATTCAGCAGATGTCCTCCTGTTTCTTACCAGATAAATATGGTCTTTTTAATACTTTTTCTTGGTATTGAATAAAGGATATGGCTACACAATTTTCTGAAGTTTTTTTTAAGTTTGGGAAGCATATTTTCTGTTGTCCCATAAGTGAAACATAATCATGACCTCAGTTTGTCTATGACCTTTCAAATTTCAGAACACTTATGCTGACTGTTTTAAGTGACCTTCATAGGACTAGTCAGAGACAGCTATTGAGATACATCTTTTTACTGAGAGTAAAAAGAAAACTATAGAATACAATGGTTTGAATGTAACCAAGGTCATCAAATATTGATGGCAACATTGATGCAGTAGAGAGAGCCCCACTGAGAACTGGGAGCAGCTTCAAGGCCCAAAGAGAAGCTCTTGGGTTATGTTTGAAACTAACGTGACAGGAAAAAGGAATCTGTCATATTTTGGATTATTTAAGAGGAAATGAGACTTAACCGCTCAGAAGAATACACAGATTTTAGAGTGTGATGAATCTGAGTTTTAATTTTGGGTTTGCCCCTTACCAGCTGCCTGCATGCTTTGGGAAGCCCTGGGTTTCTGCTTGATAGTTGGAATGTGAAGACAAAGATGCTGTCTCTCAGGACTATTGGAGAACTAAATGAAGGGCATATGAAAAAAGGTTCTGACTGCCTGTTACAGAGTAAGTCCTCAGTGAAGAACATTCCCTTATTTTTTCTTTTCTTTTCACAAATTCTTAGTGGCAAAGGCGGGACTAGACCTTGGATCTTCCCATCATTCTCTTGTTCCAAGGCACCTTCCTCTATATACTGCTGCTAATCAAGGGAGTTCCAAATTTTAATACATTTGACTAAACAAAGGCTTTTATTTATTTTAATTTAATTTTTATTTTTTAAAATTAATTTATTTATTTTGAGAGAGAAAGAGGGAGTGTGAGCAGGGGCAGGGGACTGAGAGGCATGGAGAGAGAGAATCCCAAGCAGGCTCTCTGCTGTCAGTGCAGAGCCCAATATAAGGCTCAAACTCACAAACTATGAGATCATGACCTGAGCTGAGACCAAGAGTCAGATGTTTTGAGTCACCTAGGTGCCCCTTAATTTTTATTTTTAAAATTTAGTACAGTATTCAATATACATATTGCCTCAACATTTTATTTTATTTTATTTTAATGCTTATTTATTTATTTTGAGAGAGAGAGAGAGAAAGAGAATGTGCACGCGTGGGGAGGGGCAAAGAGAGGATGAGAGGATCCCAAGCTCGCAGAGCCCAAATGGGGCCTTGAACACCATGAGATCATGACCTGAGCCAAAATCAACCGATGGAGCCACCCATGCACCCCTTCCCTACAAATTGTAGGCCTATTTTTGTCATTGTTGTTTAATGTGTATGTTCTTCCATTGATAGTTAATAGTTTAATCCAAGATGCCCTTTACTTCTTTTCTGGAAAGGTATAAGCATTAAAAGTATTATCTCCGTAGAGCTCACTTATTTGGATTCATATTTTATTACCTATGATGGCAGGGTAAGGGTATTTACTATAATAAAGGAACTTCCTCCATATTAAATGAGAGTGACCCTGAGGTCTTTGCTCTTTCCAGCTACTGCATAGTAACTGGATGGTTGAGGCTGTTTTTATTAACCTCTCACTGGTGATTTGGTGCTTTGCTGAACTGATCCAGCCTTGTTTATCCATTTATGCAACCATCAACTGGTACAACTCATTTCCAGGCCTTTCAAACTATAGCACTGAGTCACAAAACTCATTAGGTGAAATATGTGACCTCCATCATCAAATCGCAATTGGAAATTGTTTTGTAGGTAATCTTTTCCAAGGCTGCATATCCAAAAACACATTCAAAATCAAGCAAATAGATGTAACTGTTTCAGTAAAACCGTGACTAGTGGTATATCTCTGGAAATGTCAGAAGTTGAATTATGTGAATATATTTTAGCTAGAGGAAAAAAACGCATTGTGTTTGCTCCATTTTATGAAAGGTAAACAAAAAAATTACGGTTTCTCCCTTTCTCTTTTTTTTTTTTGCGTTTATTTTAGTGCTTTGACATTGGAAATGAGAAATAAACTGCATTCAAGTGGTGACGATAAAGAGGAAAAATATTCAGAGTGTGATACAAATGTGTATTAGACTCATGAGAAAATATGAATAGACTACTCCTTTCTAAAAGACAATATTTTCTATTTAATTATACTACATTTAAAATCAAGATTTTTTTTTAGGTCCTAGAAATAAATGTATTTTTCTACTGTTCTCAAAATAAATATTTCTGGAACTCTTGTGCAGTGATAGCTGGAATTCTAACACATTTTTATGTTATTTGAATACTTTCTTCTTTTATATTATGTTTCTTATGGCGCAAGGATCTCCGCTGGGGCAGTGTCTACCACTGTGAATGTAGTCATGACTTGAAACATTTAGAGACCTGTGGAGATCAGCCTATCAGAATCAATTATATGCACACAGGCGCTGAATAATTGCCTGGAAAAATAATTTAAACAATATGTTCTTCCACATCTCAGGTACATTCCACTGTGCCAATCAAAATGGTGAAATTGCCCAAAGAAACTCTTTTTTGCAGAAGGACTGAGAAGCATTTTTGGTGCTTAGTCACCAAAAAGGAATGTGAGTTCTGAGTTTGATGGCCAATATTTGAACCATTTCTGGACCAACACCCCATGTATTATGAGTCTTATGAAGAGAGTAGAATATAACACATACGGGAAGTCTCTGCTTTGCACGGTAGTGCAGGACCATAAAACAAATAAACACTTCAAGCTGAAACCATGAAAAGAATTCTTAAAAATTAACAGTAAAAAGTACAATCGTTCTGTGATCTTTAAAAATGTTGTTAAAACATTACAAGCATTTTTTCATCATTTGCCATAAACATGTTGGGAAATGAAAAATAATAAAACTAATATTTATTTATTCAGTACACTGTAATGTAAAACATCAGAAACATTGAGAATTAACATATTTTATTTCTTTGGAAAAACTTATCAAGAGTTGTTTGCTAGAGGGGAGGTAGATGGAGGGATGAGTGAAACTGATAAAGGGGATTAAGAGGTACAAGCTTACAGTTATAACATCAATTAAGTCACAGATAGGAAAAGTACAGGATAGATAATATAGTCAATAATATTGTAATAACGTTGTATGGGAACAAATGGTAACTACACTTATCATATTGAACACTGAGTAATGTATAAAATTGTCAAGTTGGGGTGCCTGGGTGGCTCAGTCGGTTAAGCATCCGACCTCGGCTCAGGTCATGATCTCACCGTTCATGAGTCCAAGCCCGCATGGGCTCTGTGCTGACAGCTCAGAGCCTGGAACCTGCTTGGGATTCTGTGTCTCCCTCTCTCTCTCTCTGTCCCTCCCCTGCTCATGCTCTGTCTCTGTCTCTTAAAAATAAATAAACGTTTGAAAAATTAAAATTGTCAAGTCAATACATTGTACACTCAAAGCTAATATAACATTGTATGTTGATTATACTTTAATAAGAATTTTTAATAAGAATGAAAAAAATCATAATAAAATAGTTTGGAAAGTGTTTGCCATCTTCTTATCAGAAATCTAATTGTATAATGATACAAAGTGCACATCTTTTCTATGCCTTTGTAAATCTTCATACTTCTTTCCAAATTTGGATCAGCTCACACATTTTATCCTTAGTGCTTCCAATGTCATGAAGTATCTCTGAGAGTTTCTTTAATGTGAAGTTTATTTCTAGTGTCACTTCCTCTGGGAATACTCTTCACAACCACTTTCCTCATTTGTGTTGATAAATTCACCTTAATAAGTCCATCTGGCTACATATCTAGAGTCTCTCAAATAGCAAGAGGGTTAATATTCCCATAGTTAGCTATTTCTTTTATGACTCCATTTAGGGTCGATTTGAATTTCACTTCCAGCATTATCATTTTTCATTTCTTTGCTGTGCTTATATTTTTGTTGGCTGATTTCCCCTTTCAGTTGTCCATTTTTGTAAAATGTCAGATGGGTTTATCACCGGGAGACAGAGAGCCAATGCAACTACATGCTTTGGCTTCTGGGCACAAAGGGAAAAATAGGTGTACAGTGACCAATCACCAACAGACTTTGAAAGATGGGATGTGGTCATTAATCATGATGCACCTACCTCTGTTCTTTACATAGTGATGTGTGGGTTGAAGAGCTAGCAGTGAAGTTTGTATTTTATACAATAACTCAAAGTTAATATACCACAGTAATTAACATTTGAACTGTGCTATTGGGGAACTAGTATAATTTAACTAAACCACGGGAACTGCAAGAGAAGATTGCCTATACTGAAATATCTGCTTAACTTGTACAATCCTTTGGGGCTCAAGTAACACTACTTTGGGACATTTGTAGAAACGAGAAATGCAAAGAACAGAAAGGAGATTGTTCTTTACCCCTAATTGTTAAGATTTGGTATCTCAAGAGCTCAGGCAATTTCTAGCAGAGAGAATCACTAAGGCTGACAAGGCAGAGTTGTTTCATGTCTATACCTCATTAGAAAAAAAAAGCTCCAGGAAAGCAGGAATCAGGTCGGACTTATACTTTGTATCCCTAGTGCCTGGCACTGTGTTTTCCCTGTAATAGACATTAAATAAATGTTTGTTGATAGAAATGTTTGTGAATACATTCATTAGTAATGATCAACACGGTTAATTTTTTTTATAAAAAGCCTGAAGTATTACAAAATTTTGCATTGGGGCATCTGGGTGGCTCAGTAGGTTGAGCATCAGACTTCAGCTCAGATCATGATCTTGCACTTCATGGGCTAGAGCTCCCTATCCGGCTCTGTGTTGACAACTCAGAGCCCAGAGCCTGCTTCAGATTCTGTGTCTCCTTCTCTCTCTGCCTTGCCCCTGCTCCTGCTCTGTCTCTCTCTGTCTCTCAAAAATAAATAAACGTTAAAAAAATTTAAGAATTTGCATTAATATGATGACATACCATAGATTAGAAACATTTTTAGAAAGCTTTGAGACAAAGATATAAGGCTAAAATAAATGGTCAAGTAGCTTCAAAGCTTCCCTCTGATTTAAGAGAGGAACTGATATGCGTCTTTCAAGATCACATATTTAGAGTTTATTGCAAGATTTACTTCTCTCTCATTCTCATATTGAAGGAAGGAACTCTCATCCGACTTCGTATGCTTAGACCACAGTAACATCTGCTCTCTCTTTAAATTGGGAGTTTTCCAATCCCTTTTCAGAACTGTCAAAAGAGTATACTCAGAAATTAGGAGGCAGGCAAAATTGAAGACAAACATAGAAAATGAAGCTAGGCCAGAATGGAAGCAGTTATATCTAAGAATTTTCACTGTCTTCCTAGTCATGAGAACTCTAAACCAATGTCAGCTCCACTTTCTATTGTTTGATATCTAATTGTTTTTGGTGAATTATATTATACATGGCATAAGATTCTCATTTCATAAGTACAGAGAGGGGGAGAAGTCCAAATGGCTATTGTAGTCAATACTGTATTGTTTCAGCTGGGCAGAACAAGAAAATATCACCCTTTGCAGATTGCTGCATTAATGAAATTTATTTCTACATGGAAAAATTAAATCTTACATTAGTAAAGATTGGTAATATTGAGAAAAATATTAAATTTCAAATCCTTTTGCTTAAAAACTTTCACATTTTAGTATTAATATATGAAAAATGGTATATATGGCTGTTTTTAAATGTTCTATTTTTTTGTTTAGCAGTACTGTTGAGTGGAAAGCATGTAAAATTTTTACAGGAAGTGCTGTCAGCCCATTATAAGGCACAGCCTAAGTCCTCCTGGTGGTGGCACATTGTCATTACAGGCAAAGTTCTAAGGGCTGGTTTTTGCAAACCCTAATTCATAAAGTAAAATAAATATCATGGTAAAATCCCTGTCAATGAGCATAGTTTCATTATTTATTTTCTTTGGGAATTACACTGTACAAAGAGAAAAAGAAATACATTCTGTTAAGGACTCAAACTATCTTTTTCTTTTTTTAAGCTTGTTCATTTATTTTGAGAGAGACAGAGACAGTGTGAGCGGGGAAGAGGCAAAAAGAGAGGGGGAGACAGAATCCCAAGCAGGCTCTCTACTTTCAGAACAGAGACGGACACTGGGCCTGAACTCCCAAAACCATGAGACCATGACCTGAGCCAAAACCGGGAATCCCGACGGAGCCACCCAGGGACCCCATGGACTCAAACAGTATCTTTAGGTAATATTTAGCTTTTGAATTCACATTTCTCAGATCTGTTACTATTTGATAACAACTTAAATGCTATTTCATTGCTTCTAAAATTCCCAGCTTTAAACGAAAACTTTTGGGGAAAAAATTCATGTCAATAGGGAAAAAACAACAAAGATATTCTTTGGTTGTGACAAACATTTTACATTTTCAAAAAGCATACTTTTCATATTTAAATTCTGTGGGAGAGTAATGAAACACACATTACCCTTGATTTTCCAAGTTTAAAAATAAGTATGTCTAGTCTTTTAGGTCATTTTTGTAAAATATCATGTTAACTTCTTAGTTTAGAAAAAAAGAATAATTTTAATATGTAAGGGTAAAGTGCTAAAATTATGTTTGTTCATATAAAAACGGTGATAAGAGAATACAAGTTGATGAATTGTGAGTTTCTAATAGCCTCAAATAAAACTGAAATCTTGTACTGTCGTATAATTTGTTATGTTGAACCAAAGTAATCAGAGGAAAACATGAGTACAATTGTCATATATGTGTGGCCTTCTGAGAAAGGACAGCCATTTTTAGCATACTAGAGAAGGAGCGGCAATCTGATTAGTTTATGTTTGAGAAAAGGAAGAAACAACTGTCTATCAGAATAAGCAAACATTGGTTTTGTGAATTATATTTTTGTCCCCAAATAGAAAAACGCTGTTGATTGTACCTTCTTCTTTTTACCTGTACACAACAGTTATTGCTTTAATTATTATCAGTAGCATCATTTTATAATAAAATGGAAATGCTGAAGGTTTACAAAAATGACTTACATCTTCGTGATTTGCATTAAGCAAAACATGCCACTTGCTAAACAGCAACATTTATGCTCCTTCACACATCACCCACTTATCATTCAGGCAAAATATAATACATTGAACAACAGCAGGTCTCTATCGAAATGCCAGTTCTATCAATGCGGTTAAGCTATTATTCATGAACCTTTATATCATTCTTTTTTTCCCACCATTTCAATTTTTTTCTAGGCTAAGATGAGTACTAACAGATAGACATATGAAATTTGCCTCAAAGCTATTATCATTTCTAAGTGTAAGAAAGCACTATTATTCAATGATTCCTTATTATTTGGATCACAGCATATCCGGCAAAAGCTTGAATGAAAACCTCAGCTATATTTTTATTCTGTGGTTCTGTGTTCCATATATTTCTATGCCGAGGTGAATTCATGACTGTGTATCTTCAAAAGCATCAATACAAACCTACGGTCCACCTATTTCTTGTTCAAGCCTTCTTGTCCATCCCAGTGGCAGAGACAATCTGACTCACTAATGGTGAGAGAACCGCCCTTCTGCAGTGACTGGAAATAAACAGCTTCAATTTCATCTAATGTGTGGCAATTTCAAATAAATTATAAAAAGTAATACATACATATGGTTAATTAAAAAATATTTCAATAGCACAAGAGGATAAAAGATAAAGCAAATTTTTCATTCCTAAGGTTGTTCCGAGTCTTACCAACCAGTTGGGAGTCCTTTCAGAAACTAATCCAGGCACAAACAGAATTATCTCTGTATGTATGATAAGAGATTTCTTCCCATTGGTTCGAGTTTTGTAAAATCTGTACTGGTTTTCTATTGTTGTTGCAGCAAATTACCAAAGACATGGTGGATTAAAGAAATACAAATGTGTTATCCCATAGTTCTTGAGGTCAAAAGTCCAAAATGGATTGGCAAGGCTGTGTTCCTGCTGGAAGTTTAGAAGAGAAAACATTTCCTTGCCTTTTCCAGCTTCGAGAGGCTGCCTGCCTTCCTTGCTAAAGATCTCTGCTTCAGTCCACACATCTCCTTCTTTGCCTTTCACCCTTCTTCTTCTCTTTCCTAAGGAGCCTATGACCACATTGGGCCCACCTGGATAATCCAGGATAATCTCCCCATCTCAAGTTCCTTTAACATAATCGTTTCTGCAAAGTCCCTCTTGCCATGTAAAATAATTTGTTCATAGGCTTCTGGAATAGATCAGAGACATCTTTGGAGGCATCTTATTGTCCTAATAGAATATCTCTCAGTAAAGTTTTTAAGTTGTTTCCATTCAGGTCCTATACTTTTCTTATTTTGTTTATTCTTAATTCTGATATCTTTTTTGTGGTTGTTGCAGGTTATTATTTATACTAAGATTTTCATTTAACATGGGTTTTTGGTAACTGGAAAAATATGACTTTAGTCAACAACAGGGCTCTTAAAGAGCCTCAATTAAATGCAAGAAGTGAATTGTCCACACTAAAAACTCCTCAAATCCAAAGACATTTTTCCTGGAAATGTCTGTCACTCCATCTTCATATTGCTCTATCAGCATTAATTGATCATTTCCTCCTGCTTGAAATTTTTTTTTCCTCTTGTGCTAAAAGTCTAGTTCTCTCTTGGCTTCCACACTTCATGAACTGCTTCTTCTCAGTCTCTTTAATTATTTTATCACATCCCTTCTACATGTGTATCCATGTTTCTTACACTGCTAATCTTCCTGAGATATATTTATTCCCTCTCTGGATAATCTTTATTCTCATGGCTGTGTAGCACCTATGAGCAGAAAAGTCTTAAACTTACATATCCAGCTTCAACTCCTCCCCTTCATTTCAGATTTGAAAATTCAGCTGCTTTTTTAACATCTCTTAATGAATAATTAATTGGCATTTCAACCTAAATGTCCAAATCAAAACTTCTGAATTTCTACATAACATCCCTACCAATCAACCATTCCCTTCCCCACTTCCCCAGCCTTTTCCATCTCAATAAATGACACTGTCTTTCCCTCAGCTGATTGTGGAAACACACACACCCCTTGGGGAAATATCTGACTCCTCTTCTCTTAAATCCTCATCCAATTCAACATTAATACTGACAGCTCTGCTTTTGAAAAATATTCAGTGTCTCACCACTTTTCATCACCTCTATCATTAATATTCTAGTGCAAGACACCATTGTCAATCAATTGCATCATTACAATTTATTCTTGTTCCCTTACAACATCCAGGATGGCCTTTCTCAAATGTTTCACAGATCATACCACTTCTCTGTCCAAAAACTTTGACTTCCAATCTTACTCAGACTAAAATTTCCCCATTCTTTGATATTTGGGTATATTTGGCATATTGACGCTAAAAGGATGAACATCCTCCACCTGAGATGGTTACAGGAAAGGTGGTGTTCTTAGAGAAGGAAAAGTTTGAGGCAGTAAAAAAAAGTATTCTGTATAGAGGTTTAGGATGTAAATGAATGATCTTTCAGGCAGAGTAGAAATGATAGGTGGGTCAGGGAAGATACTGGGACCTTGCACTTAGATTGTGACCAAGGATGTCAAGAATGTAAAATATGGCATGAGTATCTACTAGGAGATTCCATATTTAACTTGTGTGTTAGTTTGGACCAAACCCCACAGATTTAGATTCAGGCTGAAAGAATCAAGGCAAGGCTGTTTGCATGCCACAGGAAGGCCCTGGCAACCAGCATATTCATGGCAGTGGAATCACAGAGAACCCAAGAAAGAAGGCAAAAATCAAAGGGACAGAATTGGTGCCACTTGGTTCAACTACCATTTTCTATCTGCTGATTCCTCAGTCAATGCCAACTGTTGGAAGTTCTGGGTTTTACTTTATTTAAAGGGGTCAATTCACTTCTAAGATCAATTCTTTATTTATTTTCTTGAACTCATGTCATATCCATGACCCTTCTAAATTTCTTTCTTTATATCAATGTTTCATTGTAGTTTTTTTCATTTTAGAAGCAATTTTAGAAGTTAGAAGTTAAAGAAACCTCCAATAAGGGGGAAGAAAGACAATAGGACTTTCTTCCAGCTTGATGGTTTTTCAAGATCACTGTGGCCTCAGTAATTTACAAGGCTATAGTGTTCTTTCCCATGGGCAAGTGTGTATTTTGGTCAGCTCATACGTTTTTAAGCCATTAGTGATTTGGGCAGTTGAATTTCTTATAACTCACATTCACAGAAATATCAATTCCTGCAAATATCTTCAACATTGTCTCCTAGACAAGAAGTTTTTCAGGGAAAAGTCTTTTTGCTAATATGTGACACTGTTATGTTTAAATATTCTGTTATACTATCTTCATGGAGAGATCTCATTTCACTTGTACCCTTTTCTGACCTATCTTAATTATAATCTTAAGTGTATTGTAAAATTCAACCAGTAAAACTTTCTGTACAATAACACCTTGGGTCTATGAAGTGTTTTTCTGATGTACAAATCAATAGTATTTTTTTTTAACATTTACTTATTTTTGAGAGAGAGAGAGACAGAGTATGATGGGGAAGGGGCAGAGATAGAGGGAGACAGAATCTGAAGCAGGCTCCAGGCTCTGAGATGTCAGCACAGAAACCAATGCAGGGTTCAAACCCACAAACTGTGAGATCATGACCTGAGCCAAAGCCGGGCACTCAACTGACTGAGCTACCCAGGCGCCCTTTATGTACAAATCATGTTTACACACATTCTCTCCTTGCTGTTTAGAAAAGCACTGTAAGTTACACCCAGATCACCACTGCCCTCTTACAAAGAAGAACTAAGGATCTACAGTGTTTAGTAGCTTGCTAATAAGTATCATCAACAGAACTGGTGCCCAGACCTTCTGATTCTTATTATTCTTTACACTCTTGATACAATGGCCATTAAATGGTTAGCCAGAAAAATCCACGAGAAGGTATAACTTAGGATATAAACTACATTACATTGCAACTATTATGGCATTCGTGTTTTTACCCAATGAGGATTCCTTTTCAATTCATACCCAACCAGAAAATTATCCTTTATGCCAAACGTTGACATAATGTGAGCGAGAAACAAATGACTTCTCATAGCAGAAACACAGAACAGAGAACACAGGGGCATCTGGCCAAGGAATGGAAAGCAGTCAGTAAGTAGAGAAAACCATAGAGTCATTAACAGCTTGCTGATAAAGAGCTCACATGCAAAACTGGCAACAGGTATTTCACAAAGCATAGTGAAGAAAATGAAAGTTTCAGAGACAATACAATAGGTAATGACTCTCTAAATGAACTTTCTGTAGTGGTCGAAGTACAAACCAGTTATTTTCTACAGGGAATTACACCTGATTTCTCCACTGTTCTTTAGATCCATGATTCTCAAGAGAATAGTTTATACTGGCTGTCTCCAGTTCTCCCCTTAGTCTAGAACTGACAGGCACATGGGTTTATTTAGTTATTCTGCTGGCTTCTAAAGGCTTAGAAGCATCCTATAGCAACTCACTCCATCCAGGGCTGGTGATAATCTCTTTAACATCCTGCTGACTCTGCACATGCTATCCCAAGACAGTCACAGGCAGCAAGTAAAAATAGAGGGCATACCATTATGCTGAATACTTCTACAAATACCAACTGTTTGGGGCGCACATTGACAGAGATGTAACAATTATAATCCCTAGCCACACTTGTAGCATACATTATCTACACATCTCATAATAGGATCTGGCGATTGTTCTGAAGTACTCTAGAATGCCAAATCTTTGTTTTCTTGATTTCCTGAGGCCAAGGAAAAATAAGTCCATTATTTCTATATCTGTAATGAATAGCGACCTATCAGAGTCTCTGTTCAGCTGGTTTTTCAATGCTTTCTAGAAAGAATAGTCAGTTAAATGAATTTGTCTTTCCACTGAGGCAAATCAGTGAGCAGTAACAAATATTCTTCTACCAGAAAAACTAATATTTACACTTTTGTCTCTAAAGATAATGTAGTTTCCCCCTTTTTTTTTTCCTCTGTGTGCTTGGTGACCTAAAGCTGGAATTGATTTTAGACTGATGATTTTTTAGTGAGTGTTTTACAATGAGGCATTTATTCTGGGGAGCCACAGGCCCCAAAGCTTCATGTCTCAGAGTTAGTATTTACCATTTCTTTTATACTGGAGAATAGAGACAGCAAAAGTACAAAGAAGTCAGACAAGTCAAGCTAAAAGCAAAATGAATACATGGAAAACTACAAGAGAACATGAAAGAAGATGAGGCAATGAGCAAGAAGTGATTCAGCAACATAAAATCCACTGAGGACAAATAAGCACATGACCTCACAGAGCAACTAAATATTTGATAACAATCAGTTATGAGAGCATCTGTCTTTTAGGGGAAAATTCCTACTCCTTTTTTTCTTCCCCGTCTCCCTGTATCTGAGGCCTTTCCCTCTTTCTGACTATGTTGCTGTTTTTTTTTAATTTGAGGACTTAATATTTTATTTTCAACATTCTATAACACTATATTGATATTTATATAATATACAAATAAATATAAATTCAATTTATAAATTTAAAATATAATTGATCTCATTAACATATTTTTACATGTTAAAGCATCCTTATATCCCAGGGATAAATCTCACATGGTCATGGTGTCCAATTCTTTTAATGTATTGTTAAATTCAATTTTCTAGTATTTTGTTGAGGACTTTTGCAAATTTATGCATCAAGGATACTAACCTAGAGTTTTCTTTAATTGTAGCGCTCTTGTCTGGCTTTGGTACCAAAACAATAGTGATCTTGTAATATGAATTTGGAAGAAATTCTGAATTTTTTGAAGAGTTTAAGAAGGATTGGTGTTAATTATTTAAATGTTTGATAGAATTTACCAGTGAAGTCATCCAGTCTTGGGTTTTTCTTTGTTTTTGATTACTGATTCAATCTCCTTACTAGTTAACTCAAATTTTCTATTTCTGCGTGATTCAGTCTAGTTAGGCCATATGTTTTTAGGAATTTATCCATCATTTCTAAGGTTGTCTGTTTTGTTGATACATAACTATTTATAGTAGTCTCTTAAGGTCCTTTTTATATATGTGGCAGCAGTTATAATGTCTCTTCTTTAATTTTTTATTTTACTTATTCCACTCTCTTTTTTCTTAGCCTCGTTAAAGGTTTGTTAATTTTGTTAATATTTTCAAGAAACCAACTTAGTTTTTTTGATTTTTAAAACTGTTTTTCTATTGTCTATTTTTTCAGAATTTTGTCAATGCGTGTTCTGTATCTATTAAGACGATCATAAAATTTTTATTCTTCACTTTTTTAGTGTGCTTTATCACATCTATTGCTCTGCAAATGGTGAACCATTTTTGCAGGTGATAAATTCTACTTGATCATGGTGGATGATCTCTTTAATATGCTGTTGAATTCAGTTTGCTTGTGCTTTGTTGAGAATTTTTGCATCTATATTCATCAGGGATATAGGCCTGTAATTTTTTTTTTTTTTTCTGATAGTGTCCTTGTCTGGTTTTGCTATCAGAGTAAAGCTGATCTCATAAAGTGAGTTTGAAAGTATTCCTTCCTCTTCAACTTTTGAACAGTTTGAGAGGGATTGGCATTTATTCTTCCTTGAATGTTTGGTAGAACATTTACCAGTGAAGCCATCTGGTCCTGGGTTTTTCTTCATTGGGATGTTTTTGATTACTGAATCAATGTTCAAACTTTTTTATTTCTTCATGTTTCAGACTTGGTTGGTTGTATATTTCTAGGAATCTCTCCCTTTCTTCTAAGTTAGTAGTTTTTATGATTTTTTTACTATCTTTGTGTTACCATGTCATAATGTATCCTTTTTCATTTCTAATATTTATTTGAATCTCCTCTCTTTTTTTTCTTAATGAATTCTTCAATTCAGTCATTGTATTCTTCAGTTCCAATATTTCTATTTAATTCTATGTTTTCTATCTGTTTGCTCAAATTCTTACAGTGTTCACTTGTTTTTCTTCTGAATGTTGAGCATCCTTATAGTGGTTGTTTTGAATTTTCTGTCAGGCAATTCATATATCACCGTTTCATTGGGGTTAGTTACTGGAGTTTTATCTTGTTCCTTTGTTTGAGCCATGTTTCCCTGTTTCTTTATTTTCCTTGACTCTGTGTTGGTATCTATGCAGTGGGAAAAACAGACACCTCTTTTAGTCTTCACACACTGGCTCTATACAGGATAAGACCATCTCTGATCAGTCTGGCAAGAGTTTCAGTCTCTCAGATCTTTGTGTGTATGCCTTTTCTGGACCTGTGTGTATAAATTCCCAATTACAGGGGTTTGCTGATTCCTCCCCCCACCCCCTCAAGAGTTTCTAACCTTGCTTCCTCTTGTGTCTAATTGCCATACTATGGGTCTTCCAGGCCAGCAGGATTTTCTAGGTTCTTTTTTTGTTCTCAGTGGCCCTCAGACATCTAGAGTATGCTGGGTCCTGTGCATACTTTGAGACAGGAAAGACTAAAGGTATTGACTTGGGTATTCACCTGAAAAGTCTGAACATTGAGTATATGCTTCAGTCTCCCCCTTTTATTCCCTGGAGATAAGCCAGGGGCTTGGAGTCTTGCTGGGGAAAAGCCTCTTGTAGACGACTGTATGCTAGTCCACCCTGTCTTTGTTCTCAGTGGCCATCAGGCATCTAGAGTATGCTTTGTTCCATTAGTGTTCTGAGACAAGCAAAACAAAAGACAGTCCCTTGGGCAGCCCCTGGAAAAGATGGAATGTTGAACACATGGCCCAACTCTCCCTTCTCAAGGAGAAGTAGGGATATAGGAGTTTTTTTGAAACTCGCTCTGTGCTGAACCAGGGAGAGGGACAATGGTGAATGCTTGTGTGCTGGTCCAAACTGTCATCTTTGTTTTCAGTGGCTCTGAGGCATCTAGAGTGTACTGGGTTCTGGCAATGATCTGAAACAGACAAAACAGAAGCCAGTCCCTTGGGCAGATCTTGGAAAAAGAAATTTTTGATGCATGGTCTCTTTCCCTCCCCAGGGTGAAGCCAGGGTTTAAAGTTTATCATCTGCTCATTCTACACTGAGCTGTGGGAGGGACCTTTGGTGAGTGCTTGCACCCTAGTCCAAATCACCCTCTCCTGAGTTCCTGAGACTTAGATTCGAGCAAGACAGAGATAAATTCCTTTGGAAGCCGGGGAGGGGGGTAATGCATGGGTGGTTCCGACCTTGGTTTTGGCTCAGGCTTGAGCCCTGAGTGGGCTTCATGCTGGCAGCACAGGGTCTGCTTGGGATTCTCTCTCTTCCCCTCCCTCTGCTCTCTCACTCTCTCTCTCTCTCTCAAAATAAATAAACATATAAACTTAAAAAAAAAAGAAGAAGAAATGAGCTCTTTGGGAAGCCCCCTGAAAACTCCAAATGTTGGATGTAATCTCCACTTCTATCCTTCTCTCCCCAGGGAGAAGCTGGGAGGTGCGGGTTTCTTCCCAATCATGTGACTCCGTGCCAAAGAGTGAAATTATGGTAAGAGGGTGTCTCAGTGTTTTTGTTTTGTGTTGTTTTGTTTTACCAGCTTTGATGTGGCTGGTTTCATACTGATCTGGGGTGCAGGAGCTTCTGAACTAGTTGGATTTCTCACTCACAAAGGGAAGTGGTATAAGTATTGTTGGATTGGTGTGTCTGTGGAAGGAAAAGAATGTCTAAGTCTTCCTATCCTGCCATCTTGCTGATGTCTTCTCCTCAAAGTTAATTTCAACAATACTTTCTTAATTTTGATTATTTATATATTCCTTTGTTATACACAACTTTTCAGGACTATTCTATAACTAATTTTATGTAAATTCCTGGTTATTTTCTTACTAGAAAATTTCTTGGAATATAATTTCTGGGTAAAAAATAAGGTTTTTGAAATGTATTTGTAAATTATACTCCTGAAAGCCTGCACGGATTTTATAGACCCTTGAGAAGTAAGTGAGAATTAGCAGGCAATACTTAAATGATCACTATCTTTTAGGGATTAATAAGGTCAGACACAGAAAAAAACACTGACATATGGGAGGAAAAAAACTGAGTTGGTGGGGAGGTGGGAAGTGAGTACTAAGCCTTACGTTAATAAGGCATAAAATTGGTCTTCATCATAGAGAACAGAGACCATGCATACTTTTTATGAATTTGTTGTGCTCTTGAATTCCTGTGAAAATCTGTTTCTCTTAACATTCTTATCTTGTAACATCATAATAATCAAAATGTAATTATCCTGGAAGCAAGGACATGAGCACTCACTCTTAATTTTTACTCTTAATAAATCAAACTCAGAATCTCAGTCCACTTTTTCTAATCTATTCCATCAGTACTGAAGCTATTTAGATAAGATGATGGTTAAGAGTCCATCTAGTTTTTGGCCAAAAGTAATTTGCTGTTGGAATTTGGTGGAGATTTTGCGATAACATAATCCTTTCCTTAGTGTAGGGAAAATTGGACAATTATCACTTTGAGATGATTTATATGGACAGCTACCAGAGAGCTAGTGCCTGCTAGCTTTGCAATAATACAGCTGTCACAGGGCCCAAAATGTCTCTTTCATCTAGCTGGAATTTTCTTTGTTTGTTTATCTTTTTTTCTTTCTCTTGGACCAGACTGAAATCCTATGATAAAGAGAAAAAGAAAATACCAATAGGAATGATATACAATGTTGAGAAATGTTTCTGCCTTTTCATTAATAGCTCTTTTAAGTCTTTCTAATTTTTTGGTACATTGGTGCAGAAGCGTGTAAACATTTTTGGCTCCAATCTTAATCTGGAAATTGCAGAACATAAAATAAAGGAAAAAAAGTACTTAATCCATGATTGGAAACCGTTTGCTGATGGAAAAACTCATACATGTCTGGGGCACAGTACCACAGATGAAGCTTGGGAGAGAGAACACCATGTCATTGTGTTATTTGTGAGCATCCTGTGTGTAGCCACCTTATGTGAGCCCTTGCCTTCTTTCATAATAATGAACAAAAAGAGGCAATGTGTACCCTGAGACTGCAACGCCGTCATTTAATTTGTAACTTCTTATGGGGGAGCGTCTATAGTTTTATAAGTTCTTAGGCTATTCCTAATTACATTCAGTCTAAATATTTTGACAATTTTTTTTACAGCAAGATAGCTCATGTTAACCTAGTAGTTTCTTGACAACCTACTCTTCCGAGAGTATTCAACTGATCTTTGTCAGGCTCTGTGCTGACAGCTCAGAGCCTGGAGCCTGCTTTGGATTCTGTGTCTCCCTCTCTCTCTGCCCCTCCCCCCACTCGTGCTCTGTCTTCCTCTGTCTCTCAAAATAAATAAAACATTAAAAAAATTAGGGAAAAATCTTTTAAAATAAAAAGAAGTGCACAGCAATAATAAATCCTCCAGATGTTGGCCTTGCTTTATTACATTTCAGGATACATCACTTCCCTCAAACCAGGTTGCTAGGGTGATATGTGACCTCTTTCTTTAAAAACTTCCTCTAAGCTGGAAAGCCAAAGAAGTGAACTAAAACCAGCAGGACTGTTTTTAGAAGAGTGAACACACAGAAACAATTTGAAATGGAAAGCGAAAGAAAAACAAGAAAACTCTAATAGAGTAATAGTTGATGCTCTTTTCCAAACAGACAAGACATCCACACTGAACAAGAGGCCTTGTGGCAAGCAAGGCCTGATTTATGTCCTGAACTTTTGAACCTAGATAGTTAATTTTCATCCATTATATAGTTAATTGAAATGTTAGATATATTAATCATTTGTGGGTATGCACATTCAAAACCCTATCAATTTCCTCAAAGGAAAAATACTGAAAATAATGTAATAAGAGTGATAAAATATTTATTTTATGAAACATTAAAATGAAGTTCATTTCTGGGAAAGTCACCTGATAACAATAGTAAAGGAACTAAGAAATTTATTTATTTTGTTATGAAAAGTGCATATTCTCCAAGTTTTTATAAAAGCAATAGAATCAATACATCTGTATCTTCTATGTTTCTTACAGAAAGACCCATCTATTAAAATGAATATATTGGGGCACCTGGGTGGCTCAGTCGGTTAAGCACCCAACTCTTGATGTCAGCTCAGGTCATGATGTCTCAGTTGTGAGATTGAGTTCAGCAGCACAGGGCTCCATGCTGATGTGGAGACTGTTTGGGATTCTCTCTTTCCCTCTCTTTCTGCCCCTCCCCAACTCGTACTCTGTCTCCAAAAAAAAAAAAAGAAAGAAAGAAAAAGAAAAAAAAAGAATGTATTTATTCTATTAAACATAAACAAACAAACATGACACCATCCAAATGAACATGAAAGTTTGACTTTCAGTCAAAAGTTTCCACATGGCCATCTGTACTTTCATTTGGAAAGAAAAGTTCATGACTCTAAAGAACACAGCATTAAGAGAACTTCTTCTGAAAAGACCAGTAAGTGAATAATTTATGTCTGTTTATTTATTTCAGTTTTCAATGAGCATTGGGAAGCCCTGTCCTGGTATCTCTGTACTCATGGGGGACTAGCTGACATGTTTCAACAATGATGTGCTTTCAGAGTCCTGATTGGTAATCGCCAACATTGCTAATCACCCCCAGGTTGTTGTCCTTCTATTCAAAGGTGAAGGGGCTTCTTGGTCTTGAATTGATCACTGCAGCAGCAAACTGTGAGCAACAATTAAAATTATGGAAGGGCAGCTGAGAAGTACTCTCTACTGTGAGATGAACAGAGAAATTTCAGAGCTTCTGGAATTAGTCAAAAATTCTAATAAAGGAAATGACCCTCTTGATGAAGAATTGTAGCAAAACAGGTGAATAAATAAGGAGATCCAAAGGAAACCAGAAGAGAGAGATTTTCTAGTTATACATTCCTAACCATGTCACTATTCCTCTTTTAAATAAGAGTTATTGCTGATACCAGAAAAGTATTTTTATTGTTATTAAACTTTTTTAAGCTTTTAAAATTAATTTATTTAAAAAAAAAAAAAGATACAGAGAGCAAGCAGGGGAAGGGCAGAGAGAGAAGGAGACAGAATCCCAAGCAGGCTCCATGCTGTCAGTGCAGAGCCCTATGCGAGGCTCAAACTCAAGAACCCTGAGATCATGACCTGAGTCAAAATCAAGAGTTGGATGCTTAAACAACTGAGCCACCCAGGAGCCCCTCTTGCTATTGAATCTCAAATTGAATAGGAGTTTGGAGTCCACATGATTCAGGTTTGGTACAAAGTGAGGTTCAAAGTGGAGCAGTCCAGAAATCCAAAAGTATTAAAAAGGAAATGTTAGCATATACTAATGTCCTTTAAAGAACACTAAAGGGGGGCGCCTGGGTGGCTCGGTCGGTTAAGCGTCTGACTTCGGCTCAGGTCACGATCTCGCGGTCCGTGGGTTCGAGCCCCGCGTCGGGCTCTGTGCTGACAGCTCAGAGCCTGGAGCCTGTTTCGGATTCTGTGTCTCCCTCTCTCTGTGACCCTCCCCCGTTCATGCTCTGTCTCTCTCTGTCTCAAAAATAAATAAACGTTAAAAAAAAAAATTAAAAAAAAAAAAAAAAAGAACACTAAAGGCAATTATTTAATACCAACAATACCTTTCAAATTCTTTGCTTCTACTCTGTGTGTGTGTGTGTGTGTGTGTGTGTATAGTGCGTATATAATGTGTGTGTGTGTGTGTGTGTGTGTGTGTGCTACTTTGGAACTTCTCAGATGTTAAACCCTCTAAATGTTCCTCTAAACCCACCTGCATGGTTTTGCCTCTCGTTCTCCCTCTTCCTTTTTGCTGTGTAGGTCAACTTAGCCTATTTGACTTGCTTCTTCACCATCTCTTAGCTCTATTTATTCTGTGCGTTCCGCGTCACACACAAAAACCAGATAAACACATAATATTAGTTGAGGTAAAGATTAGGACACACACAGAGTTAAAAAGATTCCCTCTTAGTGTGAGAGGAGTCTCTAAATTAAATTAACTTGCATCATATATACTCAGGCATCTGAAAATTATTGTTTTAGCATATGAGACACAACACAACACCTCTGGAGCACACTTGCAGTAATCCACGTTTGGGTATTGTGTGATTATGATTAGGCTCACATCGTTTACCCAGCAACCATGCTCAAACAGAGATAGGCTAATGTGTGGGGGTTATTTGGAAGTGACTACTCTGTGATCATTTGGGATGCAAGTTCCTCAGTTCAATGTAAGGTCATCTGTGTACACGATAGCCTTTACCACTTTTACTTTTGTACATTTATGATAATACAGTCTAAATGAAAAATAACATTCTTTACATCCCGTCTCAGTAACGTGGCATACATTTTAAGAAACTGAATTTTGTGGAACATTTTTATAACATTACGGTAGGAGTTATCTTTATATTGGTTATGTAAACAATACATGTTCCTTTTAAAGAATTCAAGTACAGAGAGACAAAAGAAGAAAGTAAAAACTTCACCCCACATCTTATCATCTAGATGCAACTGGCATGAACATTGAACACTGTTCCATACTTCTCTCTGTCCAGTACACATGGCTTTATGTTCCAAATAATAAAAAGATTTTTTTAAGGAACATCCTCATATATAAAAAAGAACTATCTGAAATAGTTATATCCTAGTGAGTCTTATCAAGCCCACAAAGTAATAAACTCCCATCACAGACCATCATCCTAAGAAGAGCCGATACTTCTGCATGAGCATCGTATAAAACCAGAGCAAAAAGATCTACATTCACAGACTGCTGCTCAGCTCCACAAATCTTTCATGTTGGTATAAAACTTCAAAATACGGAACCCATCTGGGTTTAATGCCTTCCTAGCAGTACTTCTTTTAAAAGTACTTAACCTTTTGGGGTGCCTGGGTGGTTCAGTCGGTTAAGCATCCAACTCTTGATTTTGGCTCAGGTCATGATCTCTGAGTTTGTGGGATAGAGCCCTGCATGGGCTGACAGTGTGGCGCCTGTTTGGAAGTCTCTCTCACCCTGTCTCTCTCTGTCTCTCCGCAACTTGCCCACACATGCATGCTCTCTCTCTCTCTCTCAAAATAAATAAATAAACTTTAAAAAATAAAAATAAAAGCACTTAACTTTTAACAGGCCTCAACTGATAATAGCAATCAAGATTCTCATGCCCAGGAATCAGTATATCAGGTAAACTGCAGCCCGCACAAATTAGAGCTTGAGTTGGGTGTGTTTGGCCTGGGCGGTAAACTCCCCCAGTGTTCATCTAAACCCACCTATGTGGTTTTCTGTCCATTTGTTCCGGCATGTTCTCCCTGGAATGTGAAGTAGAGTTGAGTGGGATAGGGTTTATTCACGCTCTGCCTACAATCCTTACAGAATTTAATCATCCCTTGTAGATGCAGAGGTGGATAAAGTCACTTGTTTATTTAGACACAGAGATGCCAGGTTTAAAAAAAGAAAGACAATATAGGATTGAACCAAAAGGTAACAGTGACCGTGAACTCAGACAACTAATCTGAAATCCTGGTTCTGCTACTAGCGAACTATTGACAGGTGTAAATAATTTCATTTTAACCTCACTTTTCTCATCTCTGAAATAGAGATAACACCACATAAAGTTGTTGTAGTGATTAGAGCTACAAATGCTAACATTTTTATAAGTGTTAAACAGTGTTAGACATGTTTAACAGATGTTAAAATCTCTAGTTCATCTTCATCTGTTTCTTAATCTCTGTCCCTTTCTTCAGATTTCCAATTAATCCCATTCTACCAATAAGAAAATAATATTACATATCGCCAGTGACAGATTTAATCAGATTACTCAGATGATCAGGTAGGTTCCAGAAAGATAAAGTCTATCTCCCACGTCCCAGTCCATTTCTGTGCCCTTGGGGACACACTGTTTCCTGTAAGGGCCAGTGATTCTCCTTTAGTCACTCTTAAAAGTAAGCCCTCTTCTAATTTATTGTTAAAAAATAAAAGTACACATTTAGTTTCACAGCATGAAAGATGAAGAAGTCTTTTGTGGTTCTCTCCAATACTGAACCTAGCTGTTTCTTAGGAAAATAATTCAATGTGTCCTAATGGGTACAATTCATTCATGTGTGTCTACTCCTGTTCAGGAAATGAAGGTCCTAGATCATTAAATAAGAGGCAGGGAAGCTTATTGGAGTCCAGACAATATGATTACCAGCAGGTTAAAGATGCTGAAAAGAAGAAAATGCAGGGGCTTTCAAATTTCCAACCAGTAACAGTCACAGTCTTGCTGTGTTTTGGTGAGTACACCTAGGTAGCCAGTTTTGAAGAGCTTTTTTGTAGAAAGCCCACTTCGTATTTCTGAGATGACAAACACATGAGACCTTGTTTCTGTATAGAGGCTTAAAAACAAAAACAAATGCGTTTTGAGAAGATAAGCTTATCAGTGAAGAGTTAATCCCCAGGCTACAGGTGAGTGTGCAGAGACTCTGGAAAATTTCGGGAATTCTTTTATTCACATCCTCCACTCATTGTTCTCATTTGTTCAGTTCTGACCTTTAGAAGTTTGGAGTCGCAAAGTCGATCTTTAGCAGTGGTGGTAATTGCAGTAGAGAATGATTTTAACACTTCCTAGCTCGGGCACCCTGTTAAGGGCTTTCTGTACCCTGCCTTAATCTTCACAGTGTTTAACTGCAGTGATAATTCTACAGTTAGCATTGATGACAGTCTTCTCATGTATAGAATTCATGCTGTTTCTTACATATCCCATCTCCTTTAATTTTCAATTTTAAGTCTATGAGATTAGTATTATTTCCTACTTTATAAATACGCGACCTTATTTTCAGAGCTGTTAAGTCATTTCTCCAAGGTGTAGATATATACTGTGTATTTACACAGTTTGTCATTAGTGCACTTGGTTTTTATCATTATATTACATTGCATCAATTCAGACATATTTTATTATTGCCTTTGCCATTAATAATAGATCATTTTTATTTGGGACCTATTTATTATGTCAAGCATTATACTAGATATTTTATTGCTATCTTGATTAATATTCATGTTTCCCTATATACCATTGCTCTTATCCCTATTTAATAGATGAAGATACTGAGGTTCCGAGAAATGAGTCCCTCAGGCTAAGGCTACACATCAATTGAATAAGTCTAGTGAGATACTGATCCAGGCTTGTACTGGTTGAAAGTCTATAGTTGCCACCCAACCTGACTGCTGAATCAACCCAGGGAAACCAACAAACTAAAATAAGAGTGACAGCATCATTTTTAGGTATACAGATATCTAGTACTATAGTTAAAACAAGTGTGAGATACATATCTAAGACTGACTGCAATCAGTAAGCTGTACTGACATACAAAGATAAAGAAAATACCAAAATGCTGGCACTAATGCTTTAATCAGGCCCTGTTTCATTGCCATTAGTCATTAAAACTCTTGTCTGAGTATGTTTGAAATACCTCTCAAAGTTCATGTTATAATTCAGGTGAGCTGAATAGAACCTAAATCGTGTTTTATCAGAAGGATACCTTGGACCTTAGGATGTAACAACAGGAGTAACGTGGCAAGCTTTCATTTATTCATCTAATTTTAGGTTTTGTATGTCTGGCATAGAGTTTGCTGTGTACATAGAAAATAAATATGAATTATTTTCCCCTGAGGTTAGCAGCTAGGCAAGGGTGTTTAATCACTAAATCTATTAATATTATGCTGGAGGACTTAGCCAATGTAATAAGCCAAGGATAATAAACAAAATGTATGAAGATGAGAAAAAAAGAAATAAAACCATCAATATTTGCAGATCACGTGATGGTATTTGTAGAAAATTCAAAATAATTCACATATAAATCATTAGAATTTATATTCCAAATTAGTACATTTACTGGTAAGAAAGCCAATATAAAAATAATATTCTTATACACTAGCAATGAACACTTCAAAAATGAAATGTTTACAATTTTTAATATTTAAAATAATATTGAAAAACACCAAATGCTTAGAAATAAATCTAAAAGATATGCAAAACTGCTATTCTGAAGACTATAGTACATAGTTGAGAAAATTTAAAGACTATCAAATAAATATTTATGAATTTGAAAATGTAATACTGTTGTAATGTCAACTCTAACTTAACTGACTTGTAGATTGATTGCAAGCCTATTCATTATTCAAAAACAACATAATAAAGCTTGTTATTGTTGTATTCTAGTGTAGAAATTATAAAATTTATTTTATAAACACAAAGGGGAAATACTAATCAAGGAAGAAACAAATCTGAAGAACTTCAGAACAGCAACTCTTATCAGAGCTATGGGGAAAGCATACCTTGTGACCTTAATGAAAAATTTCTCAATCAGACCATAAAAAGCAACTTACCATAAAGGAGAAGATTAAATAATTCAAATTAAGTAAATTAAGAACCTCTAATAAGTAAAAGAGTGAAAAGACAAGCCGCAGTGAGAGAATAAAGAAAATATATATTCATATAAGGAATATATGAAGAATATTCAATCAATAATAAATACAGGACATCCAACATAAAAATGGAAAACACTTGGATAAGCTTTTCACAAAGAAGAATATGCAAATAACTAATAAACATATTTAAAAATGTGCGAGTCGAGGCACCGGAGTGGCTCAGTTGGGTGACTGTCTGACTCTTGATTTTGGCTCAAGTCATGATCTCACGGTTCATGGGATCCAGCCCTGCATCAAGTTCTGTGATAACAGTGCAGAACCTGTTTGGGATCCTCTCTCCTTCTCTGTCTACCCCTCTCCCTGCTTGCACACCCTCTCTCTCTCTCTCTCAAAATAAATAAATAAACATTTTTTTTTAAATGTGCAACTCTATTAATCATCAGAGAAAGGCAAATTAAAACCGCAAGATGATACCCCTAGATACCCTTAGGAATGGCTAAAATTTTTTAACAAAAACATAAAAATAAAAAACCTGACAATGACCAGTGCAGGAAAAGATCTGGAGCAAATAGAACTCTCCTATGCCGCTGGGCTGGTGGGAATGTACACTTGTGTAAACACTTTGGAAAACTCTTCAGCAATATCAGGTAAAGTTGATTGGGGGTACAGCCTATGATCCAGCAATTGTATTCTTAGGATATATGCCTTATTTAAATATATTTTTTAAAATAAGACATTTTAAAAAATATTTTTGGGACAAAATCTGAATAGTCTAAAACCAGAAAAAAATATGAAAGTTTGTAAAAAATCAACTCTTTCAAGGGGGTAAAAAATTAGTCCCTTTAAAGATGCTTGTTCTAAGGGATACAGGAGTGCTGATGCATAGGAGCACTTATACCCCAATGTTTATGGCAGCACTTTCAACAATAGCCAAATTATGGAAAGAGCCTAAATGTGCATCAACTTACGAATGGAAAAAGAAGTTGTGGTTTACATATACAATGGAATACTACTTGGCAATGAGAAAGAATGAAATATGGCCTTTTGTAGCAACATGGATGGAACTGGAGAGTGTTATGCTAAGTGAAATTAGTTAGGCAGAGAAAGACAGATACAACATGTTTTCACTCATATGTCGATCCTGAGAAACTCAAGAGAAGACCAGGGGGGAGGAGAAGGGGGGATAAAAAAGTTACAGAGAGGGAAGGAAGCAAACCATAAGAGACTCTTAAATACTGAGAATAAACTGAGGGTTGAGGGGGGGCGGGAGAGAGGGGAAAGTGGGTGATGGGCATTGAGGAGGGCACCTGTTGGGATGAACACTGGGTGTTGTATGGAAACCAATTTGACAATAAATTTCATATTAAAAAAAATAATAAAATACAGCTCCCAAAGGAGCTGTATAGAAATTATTGAAAGTATTATAGAAATTATTCAATTTATAGAAAATTATTCAAAGTTTTACAACTAATTAATCAATAAATTAATAATATAGTTTATATTATTATAAAAATTTCGTTTTTATCTTTTAAATATGTTTTCACAGTTCTTTTGCCAAACATCACATTGATTGAAACAAAAGTAAAATTAAAATGGAACTAACACGAGTGTGACAAGCCTAACGAAATGTTAGCAAATCACGTTTGGCAATATTAATATACCATGGTAATGCCGAGCTCGTCTTTTGATGAAATCAGGAAGTGGTCACAACTTAATTATACAGACTGTAAAGATTTTTTCCAAATAATGTAAAATTTGGATCCTGCCACTGGGAACTTCTCACTTGCCAACTTTTTCTTTCCTCATCTCTGGACTTACCAATTTGGACCTTGGGGCGAGATGCAACACAGACCATGTGGAGCCGAAATCCCTGCTTTTGAGGAAAACTTTCTCCTTTGACAGAGTATGGTTCAACAACTACTGTGACATCTGAACAATTAAATTAGTAAATTCTCCTCATTTGAGGGGGAATAGGGGTGAATGGGAAGGATCTGAGCTGTGGGGTGATAAAAAGCTTGGTGTGATAAAAAGCAAAAGCAAGCCCTTACCCTCTTTATTTATTTTATATACCCTAAGAGCTCAGAAGGGAATTATTTTTTTTAATTTTTTTTAATGTTTATTTATTTTTGAGAGAGAGAGAGAGACAGAGCATAAGCAGGGGAAGGTCAGAGAGAGAGGGAGACACAGAATCCGAAACAAGCTCCAAGCTCCAAGCTGTCAGCACAGAGCCTGCTATGGGGCTCGAACTCACGAACCGTGAGTCCTGAGATGAAGTCAGGACACTTAACTGGCCACCCAGGTGCCCCCAGAGGGAATTCTTATTTCCAGTATCATACAAGAATCTATACAAATAGGTTTTGGAGTCAGCCTGTACTGTCTCGTGAAAGCTCATTGTCAAATTCGCATGGGAACTTGCAAGACAGTTGTTAAAAATAGCCATTTTAAAAAAATAATAAATTCATAATTAAGTAAATCATATTAAAGACAAAGGTGTAAGTATTCCAAATTCATCACTTTCTAACAATTTTACAATTTGTTCTTAAGGTTATTTATGTCTTTTGTATCTGTATGGTGAAAATACTATACAAGTGGTGTGCTATTGTACATTTCTCCCCAAGTCCACATTTAGTGAGGTCATGTTGGTAGCCTGAAACTGACCAAGTGGATGATCTTTATACTCCCTAAATCACTCCTTTCAGGAAGACAATTGTTAACTATTTACCAGCATATATTCTGAGAGACTCTGTCAATGACAAGTGTTCTGAGAATAATTCTCAACAGCCACATCATTGACAACTGTTTTGTAGACAAGGTGACTTTACATCAACATATACATGTATACTTTACATATGTGTGTGTGTGTGTGTGTAAATATATATATGTGTATATATATATATATATATACACACACACACACACATATATTTGCTATCCTAGACTTATTATTAATGATGCCATCTTTTCATTCTAAAAAGCATTCCAGTTTAGAGGATAAATTATGTGGTTACTCTATAGAGCAGGCTTGCTCAACCTCAGCACTATTGATGTATTGGGCTGGATAATTATTTGTTGTGGGGGATTGTCCTTTGTTCTAAAGGATGTTTAGCAGCCTCCCTGGGCTCTAGAGGGTACCCCTCTACCCCAGTTATGACAACTAAAAATGTCTCCAGATATTTTTAAATAATCCAGGGTGGGGGCAAAATCACCCCTTCTGAGGATACTGTCATGCATTCTAAGGGTCAAAACAATTCCAAAAATAAAATAAAATAAAATAAAATAAAATAAAATAAAATAAAATAAAATTTTCTTTGATGCCCAAAGAGAAAGAGATCTCGTTCTATTTTCTTAGATTATTTCCTTTAAAAATGTCATTGTAGGGGGAACTGGGTGGCTCAGTCGGTTAAGCATCCAACTTCAGCTCAAATCATGATCTCATGGTTCGTGAGTTCAAGCCCAGCATTGGGCTCTGTGCTGACAGCTCAGAGCCTGGAGCTTGCTTCAGATTGTGTGTCTTCCTCTCTCTCTAACCCTCTTCTGTTCATGCTCTGTCTGTCTCTCTCTTTCTCAAAAATAAATAATAAACAACATTAAAAAATTTGAATGTCATAAGGTTTTTTAATGTGTAAGGCTTTTTAAAAACTGAAAACAAAAACAAAAACTCTTGCCAATTCTACAACCCAGGAAAGTTTTTCTTAAAGACCTTGGAGCCCGTTCTTTGAATTGAAACCATCAAGGAAGTTGGCACCCTATCAACAATCTCTGTGAGAGTTTACCCTAGGTGCCTGGCTCCAAGTAGTCACTACCTGCCTGTTGTAGAGATATATGGCATTTTATTTTCTCTTGGTTAAAAACAATTATCTAATACAGATGTCACGCCAATACCAAGTGAATTTAAGATGAACTACGTAGGGCAAATGGTTCTGTCAAGTCCTCTTACCCATGGGCAAATTATCATTTATCTTAAGGTCATGTAGGTAATGGATTGCATCTGTCTGACCATTTTTATAAAAGGGTGAGATTTCCTTCTGTCTTTGCAATCTTTTTAGCAAATTGCCTGTGAAGCTCATTAAGTCTAGTCTAATGCTTATTCAGTAATAAAACTGCGAAATTCTTTTCTGCCTCGTAGGAAGGATTCACTAACTTGACAGGACATTTTATTTTTGTTTTGCCCAATAAGAACAACGTCAAAGGAAGGCAGAATGGAGAAAGCTGAAGCAAACTAGGACAAAGGAGTGACTAAAATTGTATCAGCCATCAGAGAGAAACACAAGAAGCATATGGTCTTAAGCATAACCTTTACAAGAGTCAACTTCATCTAATATTTTGGGGGGAAAGATTTGCTTTTTCCCACTCCTATCTGCTCCCAAGTTAATACATACAGAACATTGCTTCTCATTACTCTTTGTCTTCTAACCAATGTCCTTTGCTCCTGTAGCTTCTATTCTCTTTCTACGTCTGGGATCCCCCTGACAAGGAATATCATTCCACTTCATTTATCCCCTCTGTGAGCTCTTAAGCAAGACTAGTGTTCTGTAGATTTTTCTCAGGAAATGGGGAGGTGATAACAAGGAAGAAGGTAACATCACAGCACAGCAGAGCTGGCGATAGAAGACTGAGAATGATGATCATTAGCCTACAGTTTCCCAATACCTTTGCCAAAGAGACTTTCCTGCTGGCCAATTTTTTCTCTCTTCATCTTTGAACTTACCACTTTGGCCCTCTTATCTCTTATTTTTGTGTGTGTAGTTAAAGTCAGTCTCCACTGTGTCTAAAAATACTATGTAGCTAGACAGGTACTAAGCTCGATCCCAATTATGAAAGAAATGAAGCAATTAGCAACATAAGTAATGCTAAGAGAGTACAATTGAAAGATGCTAAATATTACATTTGGGATCCTCAGGTGAAATTGGGGCTGAGAAGAAGAGAGTCATAGCCAGTTGAATTTGGAGGAAGCAGTAAGGGAATATACATGGAAACTGAATGCATACAGAGCTTATAAATACACAGAGAGAAGCAGACACGTGAGAAATAGTTGAATCATCTCAGTGGCAGAACCCTAGATTGAAGCTTCATATTGTCTTGTGAAGAGAATCCCCCCATCCCAACCTCACCCCAGTGCTTCATGGAAACTTTCAACTCTCAAAATATATTTAATTCTTTGTGAGAACTTGCAATATATCTGTTCATAGATTTGGTCTTTCAACACTTATTTATTTATCACCTGTTCTATGTCAGGCACTGTAACAGACTCTGGGGATATACTGATGAATAATTTATACTGATATAATTTAGAAAAATCTCTACCCTCATGGAGCTCATACTTTAAGGAATGTTCTCAAGAATCCCTAGGTCACTCTTGTCAGATAGATCTTTACATTCAACCCCATAGAGCTCAATATAACTTAGATTTTTTATAGCTAATAAACTTAATTAAAACACTAGACAAAGATAAAAATGTTGAAGAAACTAAATCTACTTCTTGGAGATTTGGTCTTAAACCTCTGTGCCTTGCTGATGTTGGACAGCTTCTGGATTTTTATTTATAGATTGAAGCTAAGGAATTCATTTTTTTTTTGTAGGTCAAAATGATTGCTGGCAATTTCATATGGTTAAAAAATATTTTTTCTTTATATCTGAAGATTACTGTATGAAAAAATTTCCTCCTTAAAATTTTGTGAACATTGGGGGCGCCTGGGTGGCTCAGTCAGTTAAGCGTCTGACTTCAGCTCAGGTCATGGCTTTATGGTTTGTGAGTTCAAGCCCTGGTTCAGGCTCTGTGCTGACAGCTCAGAGCCTGGAGCCTGCTTTGGATTCTGTGTCTCCCTCTCTCTCTGCCCCCTCCCCTCCTCATGCTCTGTCTCTCTCTCAAAATATGTTCTCAAAAATGTCTCTCAAAATATGTCTCTCAAAATATGTTCTCAAAAATGTTCAAATAACATTTTAAAATACAAACTTGATGTTAGTGGGGAAAGTTGGATGAAAAAAATCACAAGGATCAGGAAAGTGAAAAGATAACCTACAAAATGAGAAAAGTATTTGCAAATCCTATATTTTGTGAGGGACTTTTAACTGGAATATATAAAGAGATCTTACAAGTCAAAAAATTAGATGGGGCAACATAATAATCCAGTGGTTTCTATATAATAATGAAAACAAATATCCAGTTCTCTGCTTATATGGTTTTCTCACACTTATAAGAAAATCAGCTGACATTAGACATTCTACTGCTCTCTATATTTAATGGCATTGATTATAAGCTATGGATTTGTAAGTCCAAACTTGAGCACTGAAATAGGCAGCACTGTTAAAAGTAAACCCAAGTTGGGGGTGCCTGGTTGGCTCAGTCGGTTAAGCGTCTGACTTTGGCTCAGGTTGTGCTCTCATGGTTTGTGGGTTCGAGCCCCGCATCAGGCTCTGTGCTGACAGCTCAGAGTTCCCCCCTCTTTCTCTCAAGAATAAATAAACATTAAAAAAATTAAAAAAAAAAAGTAAATCCAAGCATGTGTTTCTAGGTCCTAGAGAATTCCTCCTTCTCTTAGGCTCTCTGGTTGGTTCAAGGCAGTTCTGTCAAATGCACCTGTTCATGATGTAGTTGACACTGATATATGGAAAGAACTGTGGTATGGAAAAATACAGAAGCTTATTCTTGTGTTACACTAGCCAGAAATCTAGGGTTGGGAGTCTGTTATTTAGTTCGCTGTTCCTGACCTTGTCATCACATCAGAAAGGCAGGCTTACTCTGAGCAAGAAGTGATCGTGAAGATTATTTACTATAACCAGAAAAGAGAAAAATGATATGCTTATGCAACACCTAACTTATCTAAAGCATAAATCAAAGAAAAAAACAAAAATTTAAAAAGTAATAATTTTTAAAAGCATTCAGAATTTAGCAATAATATCGTTTCATAACAAAATGAAATAATAAAAATTGCCTGGGAAAAATTGCAAATGTATTAAAATATAGAGAATTTTCTAAAACAAATTTAATTTATCATGAGACCAAAATAGGCATAATTGGAGTTCCAGAAAGAGAAGAGAGAGCAAAATATTCATATGTAAATGCAAGGACCCAAAACAATCTTGAAAAAGTACTAAGTTGAACAACTCACTTTCTGATTTCAAAACTTACTACAAAGCTAGTAATCAAGATGGTGTGTTACTAAGTCTAGAATTACAAATCATTGGAACAGAATTCAGAGTCCAGAAATAAATACTTATATTAATGGTCAATGGATTTTAACAAGAGTACAGAAAGAATTCAATGGGGAGAAAACAGTCTTTTCAACAAATGTTGCTAGGACAACTGGATGTATGTATGCAAAATAATGAAGAAGGATCTCTGCCTCACAGCCATACACAATACAAACTCAAAATGGATCATAGAACAAAATGTAAGATCTAAACCCAACAAACTCTTAAAAGAAAATTTAGGAATAAATTTCCATAACTTTGGATTATGCAATGACACCAAAAGCACAAGTGAAAAGAAGTAGATAAATTGTACTTCATCAAAATTAGAAAACTTTGTGCTTCAAAGAACACCATCAGGAAAGTGAAAAGATAACCTACAAAATGAGAAAAAATATTTGCAAATCCTATATTTTGCGAGGGACTTTTAACTGGAATATATAAAGAGATCTTACAAGTCAACCGAAAGACAAATAATGAATAGACATTATTCCTAAGACTGATTTCAAGTGAGCATATGAAAAGATGCTCACCACCATTAGTCATGAGGGAAATTCACATTAAAATCATAGGAGATACTACTTCATGCCAACAACCTAAATGTCCATCAAAAGATGAATTGATAAAGTGTGGTAGAGTAATTCAGAAGAATATTAATTGGCAATAGAAGTGAATGAAATACCAACACATGCTACCACATAGACAGATGAACCTTGAAAACATATACTAATGAATGAAGCCAATCATTAAAGACTACATTTATGATTCCATTTATATGAAATGTCCAGAAAAGACAAATAAACAAAAACAGAAAGTAGATTAGTGGTTACCAGAGGAAGGGAGGAGGGGGAAATGCGGAGTGACCCCTAATAGGCACAGGGATGTTTAGGATAATGAAAATGTTCGACAATTAGATAGTGGTCATGGTTGCACAATTCTGTGAATGTAAGAAAACTCACTGGCTTGTACACTTTATTTATTTATTTATTTATTTATTTATTTGAAATCTAATTTTATTTCATTAAAAAAATTTTCTTTTAATTTTAAGTAGGCTCCACACCCAATGTGGGGCTACAACTGGTGACCCTGTGATCAAGAGTCACATGCTCTACCGACTGAGCCAGCCTGGGCACCAGATTGTACCCTTTAAAAGGATGGATTTTACAGCATGTTAATTACATCTCAAAAATGTTGTCATTAAAAAACATATCTCAATTTGGTTTTTAGGATAGGAGTAAAATGAGTATACTCCTGGTGAGTTGACTTTTTTCTATCAGGTAGTTATAGCTTTCTGTAGCTACCTGAAAATAACATAGTGGAAATATCAGTGTCTGGTATTAACCACCACAAACCCTTCATCATCCACATAAGCAGTAGAAGGACTTCTCTTTACTACTCCTTACTGCAACCTGGCAGAACTTATTCAAGTTAATAAACATACCTATTTTATCAAGAGTCTAAGTGAACACATTTAAAAAAAATTAATTTTTCCAAAGTGAAAAAGTCTTAGCAAAGTCAAATGGACATGATCTTTGGATTATCTGTGTCTCTATGTCATCCTTCCCCCATCTCTATTACTTCTGATTACATATCAAATTGCTATAGCTTTTAAAATATTTGCAAATTGGATGAGAAAATTCTAGCTATTTATGCATGTCTGAAATGATCTGTCTTGTTGAAAGACAGGAAGCAAAGACATTTTGGTTTTGGTTAAAGTGTAGCTACAAAGAGTAGACATATACTCCTTTAAGCAGGGAGAATCTAAATTCAAATGTCTGCTGTCTAAACTCTGAGATCATCAGTATGGTTATTTCAAAAGAGTTACTGTTTCTGACCAAAATCTCCTATGAAAACAGAGCTAGATTCAACTCAAATCAAATCCTTCCATTATAACGTTCTAATAAGTCGAAGAAGGAAACTCTTTCTGGTAAGAATCCTATTCTTTAAGGAAAGTCATCAAAATCAGGGCAGGGAGCAGCCTGTCACAGCTTTAGTCAGGGTGCACAATAGAATAAGAGAAAAAGATGTAGGAAGAGTAACAGGAAACGAGACAAAAGATGGGTAACTCTAGGAGAAAAGAGAGGTGAGACAGATTAATTGGGGAAGAGGACTTCAAATCAGTTATTATTGAGTGTGGGAAGCCTGAGTCAGCGGGCTTGAATGGAGAAAAAAAGCAAATAATCAAAAAGCACAAAATTATAGTGAGCCACGTTGCCCCTTTCCTTCCCATCTCCTGAATTGCCACCAAAACTCTTAACTCAGCACTATGAACATGTACACAACAAAAATATTTATAGATACTGCCAAAGCTACTGCTCAAGGTAAACTTTTATTATTTTATTTTATTTTATTTTATTTTATTTTATTTTATTTTATTTTATTTTATGGGAAAGGCGAGTATTGTTTTTGATGAGCTTTAACAATACCCACTATATCTCTAGAGAGATTTAGATTTTTTTATATTTAACACATATTTTAACTTACTTTAAGTCAGAATAGCTTCACAAATTCACAAATGAAAATTATACTTTAAAAAAAAATTTTATAGTGCTTGTTTATTTTTGAGACAGAGAGAGACAGAGCATGAACAGGAGAGGGGCACAGAGAGAGACACACACACACACAGAATCCTAAGTAGGCTCCAGGCTCTGAGCTGTCAACAGAAAGCCTGACACGGGGCTCGAACTAATGAACCACGAGATCATGACCTGAACCAAGGTCGGACACTTAACCAACTGAGCCACCCAGGTGTCCCCAAAATTTTACTTTTAATGGTACATGAATATTAACCTATAGATTTAGATACAACAAAATGTTTGTGAAGTCAATCATATACAAAAAAAAAAATCCCTGCTTTTGTAATCTGATGTTTCAAATTGTCTCAATTTGCACTTAATAAATTCAACATTTTAATAAGAATATTTTAGCAATCTGATTCTAGGTAATTCTATTTAGATCACTTCACTCCAACACTTTATCATGGATTTGGATAATCATTATCCCCCAATAAATCAAACACCAAATAGACCCGGTTATTTTCTATTTTAACAATGTTTTTATTAGTTATAGAGACATCTTAATTTGCTACATAAAATTTTTAACTAGATAATGCAACTTCTAAAACTGTTGAAGAGCATCTTGAGACAAATTTGCAAAATTTCATGTTCATCCCTCTCATTAACTTGTAGTTTAACACCAGTGTTCCTTATGCTTCCTATGAAATAATAGTCCATATGAAACAACTTGAGTCTAAGACTAAAGAGTTACAAACTTTTTAATGGTGAAAAGTACCACTGTGGTTTACAGTGTTCCGCTGAGTATTTTATCAACAGACTTAATTGTGTTACCAGCATGCTCCTCTGGCTTACACTGCCTAACATGAACTTTGGCTCAGTATGCATTCGGGATCTCTAAAAGCTGTCTGTTAAAAGAAAGTGGACAGTGTAATAAATATTATCTTAATAGACACTTAAACAGCACTTATTTGTATCTTCAGTGATTTCAATGGCCTGAAACCCTTCCATGAGTTCCATGAAGGTCTACAGACCACAGTAAGGATACACTGGGTCAAAGGAATACCAGATAGCACTGTCCTCGAAGGCAACGTTGCACATGAGAGCATTCATGTAAAGTGCCTCCAGTGTGTCTGGCAAATAATAAGCATCTATTGTTGATGATGATTAAGATGATATACACGACTACTCAGTTTTTTAATCTTGCTATTTACTAGCACAGTGCTACAGCAGTGTTGTTTCAATTCAGTATTTTTTAAGACATACTAGAGATCGTGCCTGGATTAGAGAATCAACTGGAGATGGTCAAAAATAACACTGCTCTGTGTTCTGGCTTCTCTTCCTCTGGGGATGACAGTGATCACCAGTGATTGTACCCCTCCCTCCAGAGACCAGAGGAGACTTTACAACCCTTACTACATGGTGTCCAAGCACCCAAGACTAATTTTTGCTATGCCTGATAAAAGCTATTGCTACCCTAGAGGTCTTATCTCAAGGACTAGGGAATTTAAATGGCAGTAGATTACCTGAGCTAGAAAGGATGTGAAGCTTAGAACTTGAGAGAACTAGGACATTTAGAATTGTGTGACAAACCCACGGTGAATCCTTTTAAATACATACATATATACACAAGGGATAAAGAGATTATTCAAAGAAGTTATTTACTAAAATGTGGTTGATGGGGAATTAATAAGTAGTACATATATAGATTATATAACCACAAGCATTTATCCAAAACTCTGAAGTCAAGTGTATTTAGAAAAATATTTAGTATTAGGATATCATACCACCTATTATCGACTACCTTCAGTATGGTCTGGGGTTGCATTCTACAATCAAAAATATGAATATTTCTGGAGCAAAATGCATGAATATATCTACTAAGTGGTATAAATAAAGCCTATACATAGCTTTATGTAAGTTTAGATCATATCAGGTCAGTAATTGTAGATAAGAATTTGTCGACATGTTATTTAGAATGGAGTACTAGGAATAAGATTTTAATGTATGATGCATAAGAGTAAAGTCATAATATCTTGGCATTCTTTTTTTTTAATTTTTTAAATGTTCTTATTTATTTTTGGGAGAGATGGAGTGCGCATGGGGGAGGGGCAGAGAGAGAGGGAGACACAGAATCTGAAGCAGGCTCCAGGCTCTGAGCTGCCAGCACAGAGCCTGACACGAGGGGCTCGAACTCATGAACTGCGAGATGGTGACCTGAGCCGAAGTTGGAGGCTTCACTGACTGAGCCACCCAGGCACCCCTTGGCATTCTTTTATCACTGTAAAGTAATATTAATATAATATGAAATATATATTTGGTCTCTGCCCCCTGTTCCTAACACAAAGCTACTAAAACCCCTGTAGTTTCCTGAGGAGGGATTGTGGGAACCCGAGATTTATAGTCAATTATTTGACAACCTGAGATTTCTGACTAGTGTCTGAAGTAGGAGCAGTTTTTTGGGACTGAGTCCTTGCCTGTGAGATCTGTCCTAACTCCAGGTAGTTAGTGTCAGAATTGAATTAAGTTATTGAACACTCAACGATTATCCCAAGAGTTGGAGAATTGGTGGTTGGTGTGGGGGAAAACCCCACACATTTGGTGTCAAAATATTCTTTGGGTAGAGAGACAGTTTTCCTTAAATCACTATCCTCAAAAATACTTCTGTGGTAAATTTGAGAGTGGTGCAGGACCCTGGCCACCACAGTATGTGAAAAAGTTACTTCCTAAATTATCTAAGTTCTACATTATACTGCCTAGCTCTTGAAATTCAATGCCTTAGTACACCTTCTGAGAGAAAGAAAGAGAGATTTGAAATCCCATGGTTGAGAAATTATCATTTTTTCAGATTTCCTCTTCGTCACCTATGACTTAGAATGTGCATAATGAAGTTCCACATCTGATGTGGATGACTGACTAGCTATTGGACCTGATCTTCCCACAGATAACAATTACAAATACTAGATCAAAAAAAAAAAAAAAAATGACCCAGAGCCGGTTTGTGGAGACTTCCATCAGCCAAAGATGAAACTATTTGAGCTTCTTATTAATAATAACAATAAAGGCAATGTATCCAAACCTATCAAATGTGTTTACATGAATATGTTTCATTTAAATAAAATATCATTTATTTTCTGATATCCAGAAAATAAAGAGGTAGTAGTAAGTATTCATCTTGTCTTTCCTGAAAGAACTATACCATTGGGTAGCCAAATGATGGATACAGGAAAGTATCTTTCCATTAATGTATTTAATGTAAAAAGTGTAAAAGAAATTATGGAATTAAAGCACACACATACGTATATATATGATTTTAGGAAAAAAGGAATGCTTAATGTCTCTCTCTTTACACATACATAAATATGCTTAGTGCCTACGTATGTACATATACACACATACTTCTACTTAATGCCTTAATGTGTATATCTATAGATAGATAGATATTAAGCATTCATGTTTGCTGACATCATAAAAGACAGAGGAACATAGTTTCTTCTCATAGCTAGAGTGATCCTTTCAAAATGTAAGTCATATTGTATCCTAAGTCTGGTCAAAATTCACAATAGCTCTCAATTTTCTGAAGAGTAGAAATCAACGTCCTTCCAAATGCCTGTAAGAATCTATAAGAGCCGTCCTTGAATTAGCTCCTTATCTAATTTCTCTCTCTTGACTATACTCCTGGTATAGTGCTTTCCTTCCTGTTCTTTAACACTTGAAATGTGCTCCAACTTCAAGGCCTTTGCATTGGCCATATTTTCTGCCTGGAGTGCTCTTTTTCCTTACTGCCACACAGCTTCTTGCCTTTTTCAAATCTTTGCACAAAAGTTATCTTCTCAATGAGGATGATGGAGGCATCCCATTAGAAATTACATCCAACTCTCTTGCTTCTCCTGACAAATGCACACCCCTTCTGACTCTGCTCTTTATTGTTCTAAGGCTCTTATCATTACTAATATCCACTACCATTTTGTTAGGAGTTAACTGCACTCCCTCTACACACATACCCCACCAAAGAAATGCTGAAACACTAACCCCAGGACCTCAGAATGTGACCTTATTTGGAAATAGGATCCTTAACAGATGTAATTAGTTAAATTAGGAGGAGGTCTTACTGGAATGGGGGCATGGGTGTGGGCTACTCCAACATGACTGATGTCCTTACAGAGAAGAGAGAAACTTGAACACAGACATAGGAAGAATATCATGTGATGATGAAGACAGAGACCATTTATGCACCTGCAAAACCCACCAAAAACCACTGGCTAACCCTGAAGCTAAAAAGAGGCAAGGAAGGATTCCTCTGTAAGTTTTCATTGGAGCGTTACCCTGTGGACACATTGATTTCGGATTTTTAGCCTTCAGAACTGTCAGACAATAATTTTCTGTTGTTTTAAGTCACCCATCTTGTGGCATTCTGTTAAGGAAGCCTTAGGAAATGAATGTGTCTATCTATATACTGTATTGTTACTACCTAATTCACTTTGTATTGTCTTACTGTTTATTGTTTGTCCACCTCCTGCCACTGACCCCTTTCTCCCAGAAGGCAAACAAAGAACAGCAGGGATCTTTTTCATTGTTATATCCCAAAGCACCTACAAGAGTTCCTGGTACACAGTACGTACTCAATACTATCTGAATGAAGTAATCCTCATATACATTGCTTCGTCATTTAATTATTTTAGTTGTTCTTTGTGACTTCTCAGTTTTTGTTTTGTTTTAGTGTTTTATTACCCACAGTAATGGACAACATAGCTAGCAGGAAGAATTTAAATAACAACTAAAACTCAATTTAACATCTCTTTTTGAAATAAATATTTAAGAATAATTGTTAAAAGTAATGAGGTTGACTGTTTATAATTTCATCTCTTTTTATTTCCCCTAGCCATGCTTTGTGAAGATGCTGTGGAATAAGTGATCAAGTCAGACACCAGAAAAGAATAGGAGAGTTAAGATAATCAGCTCCAGAGCAATAGAGAGTTGATTGAACATAAATTGTTTAACTCTCTAACCAAGACTCCATGGAAGAAATTATTATTCATAATAAACTTCCCAAACCATTATGGTGTCTATCCACCAATACCGTCAAACTTCTCAACTTACAATTATTAAGAACATTCAGAGAAGCATGGATGATTCAGTCAGTTGAGCAACCAACTTCAGCTCGGGTCATGATATCACAGTTTGTGGGATCAAGCCCTGTGTTGGGCTCTGCACTGACAGCATGGAGCCTGCTCAGGATTCTCTCTCTCTCTGTCTTTGTCCCTCCCTCGATCTCTCTCTCTCAAAATAAATAAACTTTAAAATAAATACTCCAAATTAGTTTATCCAGTTTAACTAAACTCATCTCTCAGCAACCATAAAATCTGTGAAGTTTGACAGGTATTGTACATTTACTAATATAATTCATTCTAACATGATAAAATACCTCCCTATACGTTTATATTTGCACTTATCAGTGAGTTCCCCCTTACCCCCATCCCGCTCTAGCCACTAAAATTACGCCTTGAAATTGACTGCCCTAGTGAAAGTGAAAATACCTATTGCTTTTATTTATTTATCTATCTATCTATCTATCTATCTATCTATCTATGTATCCTGTTGCTTTTAGAAATAAGAAGTCATTCTTCAGCCTAGACTTTTTGGTTTTGGTCTAGGTTTATTGCTTAATACACTTGAATCTAAGCACTGATGAGGAGAAACAGGTTTTAAATCACAAAAGCTTCCTTTTCCAAAAGCAAACCTTGATGTTCTGAACATAATTTTACTGTAAGGCATAGTGAAGAGAAAAACGAAGATATTATAAGTAGGGAACAACCTTTGTAGGTAGAAAGAAATAGAGGCTTTTAGAATAAAAAAAAAAAAGGAGAGAAAAAGAAAAGCAAAAGTGAACCAAAGTTCTTTCATTTTTTCTATCTGTGGCCATATAAAAATTTGGGGAGGACATTAATATAGCATCAGATAGATCAGAGAGAAGCTAAAAGTAGAGGGGAGTGTACACAGTTTCATATTTGAAAATCTCGAAAAAGACTGAAAAGCAGAGTGCTTTTGTGGCAACATAGGGTGAGCACAGCAATGTAGATATGGCAGCTCATAGTGTGTGGGCAGAGAAGAACTCAGTACATCCATGCTGCCTGCTTCAGTTCTCAGTGATCTACGTGAGGAACAGAATTTCATAAGCTCCTGCAGCGTTCTTGGTCACGAATTTAAAGTTTCCCAGCAGTCGCCATACTAGGCAGGTACAAGACCCGATAGAGCAGGAGAGCCCGGGCTCAGAACACAATGGAGGGCATGGTGGAGTGTCTATGCAACCGCACAGTCGATGCAGTGTCAGCAGGGGTGGAGGATAGTGGGGTTGGACTCTCAGCTCCTGACCTTGCCTAGGACGGACCATACAATTACACAGGCGTACATAACATGGAGACCGGGCAAAACTATTACTCCTCAGCTGGAGTTCAGTAGGAGTGAGCTTGGGATACCACGTGGACTAGCACCATTTTCAGCTTCCCCCATGTGTAGACAACATGTAGCAAAGGAGGCGGAGGGTGTGTGAAAGAAAGCCGCCATAGAGGTTTTGGATTTTCAATAGATTAAAAAACTACCCGAATTACCTACTTGCAAACCTAAAATGTTTCTTGTGTTGTTGTTTTCCTTTGTGAACATAAATCACTACAAGGGACGTTAAATCAGTTGTACAAAATGAAGACAGCAATGTCATTTTGCACATATGAGCCATATGTGAAAATATTCAATTTTCAGGGGCTCAGTTTTTTAAAAAAACCGGATGAAATAAACAAAAAGTCTCAATTGTAAAGTTTAGTAAGATAGCATATGAGATCTCACTACTGAAATAGCACAAAGTAATATGAATCATTCTGTATCTTGGCCAAAAAAATTAACCTTTTTTTCTTGTGGACACTAAGTATTTTTAAAAAGTTATTTAATATTTGGAAATACATATACCATTTACACTTCACATTTTAGATTATAAAAGATGTACATGAAAACAATCTTTCTTCGATAGTGTCAATGTGGTATAAGACTAGAAAAGATTTAAAATCCACTTTTATTTGGTAAATTAATTGTGTATTACTAGGATAGTGGGAGTAAATGAACAATCTGACCAATTATCAATAACAGGAAATAAGTGTTTTCTTGCCAAAAGTGTACCCAGTGCTTACAATTTTGATCATGACTTGGGCATACATGTGTCATTTGTTATGATTTGCTGAGCATCCTAAATGTTTTTGGTATTTTCACAACCTAAATATTAAGAAGCCTGTGAAGTGGAATTGAAGATAAATAATATATATTCCTCACATTTGAAATTAAATGATCCTTAGGAAAAATATTTTTGCTTATTATAATTTTCAACCAAAAATACTGAGTTGGTTCGGTATAACTTTTATTTTAAATAAAAATTACAATTTATTCGTTTACAAGACAAGATTAAATGAAACTTAATATAACTACTATTTAATTTTTTTAAATGTTTATTTAGTTTTTGAGAGACAGAGCACAAGTGGCAGAGGGGCAGGGAGAGAGGGAGACACCGAATCTGAAGCAGGCTCCAGGCTCTGAGCTGTCAGCACAGAGCCCAACGCGGGGTTCAAACTCATAGACAGCGAGATCATGACCTGAGCCAAAGTCGGACACTCAACCGACTGAGCCACCCAGGTGCCCCATATTTAAAATGAAATTACAGAGTGTACTGACATTGACTTTATGTAACTAAATGAACTCATCATATTATATATAACACATGAAAATTATCTTCCATATATTATGAATTGACATTCAAATCCAGAACTCTTATACATAAATTGAATTTCATGTTACTAAAACGTGTTTACTATACATAAATAGTTATTGTGAATGTGTTTTAGACCATCCCAACATTTGTTCTTTCCTTGATAAACATTTGGGATTATGACATATGAAGACACTGTATAAGGGAAATTAAATCAGCTTTGATCCCATTATTAAGAAATCCATACAGAATAGGATTCAGACAACAAGACATCATGCCTAACAAATGACAGATGCAATACACCAACTTGAAATGCCTATTTGAAATAAGGTTATCATTAAAATCAGTTACCACATGGAAAAGGTGTAGTGGCATCCAGCTAACAGCAAACACCAATATCAATATGGTTAGTCTATAAAAAACACTTCGAGATCTCTTTTTTATCCTCATGATCGAACGGTTTACTCTCATTTCATGAACGTCTGAGTTTTCTTCAGGTTTCATCTCAAAGCAGGTGGGGACTCCTGGTATGAACTTACTGGATGACGAGAGCTGACTTTTTACAGACCCAAAGTTTTCTGGAAGCATTCTTGAATGGTTCTCTTGAGAAGGTCTTGCTGGAGCAGGTAACACGCACGCTGTCTTCTTGCTGTATCTTCTTCTGTGTTTTCTGATGAATGAATAGCTCCATTTCTGGCTGCTGGAAAGTTTCCCCTGAGGCCCACTCTTTTTGAATGGATGAAGAGTTAAGTTGATCATCTCATTTTCTTCTAGTTTGCTTTCTTGGTTGGACAACCCACAGCTTATACTCCTGCAGACACTGGTATGACTTATGGTTAGACACACCAAGGGCAGAATATACTGAACTAACAATAAAGAGATGGTAAAAGCAATTCTGTATGAATCGGATGGCCACGACTCAACGCATAAATACCTGCTGCTCAGCAGTGTTGAGCCAAATGTTTCCTGAAGTTCCACCAGACTGTGAAACACTGGAAGGGGAGAACAAATCGCAAAACCTAGCGTCCAGACAGTAGCTATCAAGAAGTAGCCGTGGTTTGCCGTTAAATTATTAGATATAGGATGTTTTATCATATGATACCTGACAATGGCAATTGATATTAAAATTAAAGTTGAGACCAGAACTGAAACACACTGAAGAAAAGGCATAATATGACACATGACTTTGCCAAACATCCACTGATCCAGCAAGACGGAGGTCAGTGTGAAAGGTGAGCAAAACAACACAACCAAGATATCAGAGAAGGCCAAATTTCCTATGAGGAAGTTTACTGTAGTCTTCTGGTTACGCTTTCTCATGAGTGCCATTAAAATAAGGAGATTCCCCATGAAACCAAGAAGACTTACAAATGTGTAAAGTCCAATCAGAAAATACTGCAGGTCATCTACACTGCTTTTATAGTCATCCCACACTGGGAAATCAGAGCTCCGAGGGGCCCCAGTACTGTTCTCAGTGGCAAGTGTCTTGTTATAAAAGTCCTGGAGCTCTAAATCCATATCACAGTCCTGCTTGGAATAAAAAGACATTAGTTACCAACTTAAAAAAAAAAGTTACGTGACCACTATAAATTAATACACTGAGAGGGAAACTAAATTTTACAATTTGCTCCTGTTACCTTACTAATCTCCCAAAAAAGTTTTGGGAGGTCTTGAACTGGTTCTAAGAGCACAGCAAATATCAGCCAATAACAATTACAGTAAATCTAAGCCTACCATCACTTCTGTGGTGTGTTAATGTGTTGTAAAATAGCAAACCTTGTTTTTTAAATTTATGTAGATATGACGAAAGGGAAGGAAAAGGCAAATATATGTAAGAGCTTCAAGATACCTAATTTACAACAGCTCATTGCTATTATTTATCCTGTCACGGTGCCTACTCATGGGGTAGTCACATAATCTTACCTTAAACATTCCTTCATTTCCAACTTCAATCAAGGTCAAACTTAAAAGTCACCTATGCTAAAGTATTCCTTAGTCTACTCAACTGGATGTGATCTCCTCTTTGGAACCCCCATACTGCTCTGTTTATAGCTGTCTGATGCGAATGTCACAATTTGCTTTGCTATGCAATTAAAATGCATAGCAGCCTCCCTTATTTATTTATAAGCAATGGAAAAGCAGAAAATTGTCCTTTATTCACTGTGGCATCTACCACAATCCATGGCCCAATAACTTCACCATCGTGGGTGCTAAATAAATATTTATGGAAAAATGAAAAATTCAAACAAGTGTCTAGTATCTTAAATATTATCTTGTTCAAATTTAAGCTTCTCAAGTGTAGAAAGATCACCCCAGGACTTAGGTGTATACAGTAGGCACTTAATAAGTGTTTATCAAGCTGTACTGTTGACTCCGTGTGCACAATACTGGATGGCAGTCATTCCATGATCAATTCTTAGTCCTTTAAGAGGTGCCAGATTATCATGAATTAGGATAGCCACTGGCCAGCAGTCTGCTAGTGTTTAAAAAAAAATTACCTGTTTACTTTTTAAGTTAAAAAGTGAAAATAATTTTCAGCTTTAAAAAGATTGAATACATCCATATGGCCGAATGAAAATTTATATCTTAAAGTTAAATGTATAAGTAATACCAATATCATACCCCATAATAAGTTTTTTCATTTCAAACAAAATTAATAATGTAATATTATTAATAGCACAATGGTATTTCTTATTTATTGCTACATACTGGAGATTTGACAGTATTGCCTGATGAAACACAAACTGTCTATAATATATCAGTAAGAGGCAAAAGGGACCTCTTGTCCTCTTTTTTAATTTTTTTAATTTTTTTATTTTTTAAGGTTATTCATTTTTCAGAGACATAGAGAGACAGGCCCAGGTCATGATCTCACAATTTGTGAGTTCAAGCCCCGCGTGGGGCTCTGTGCTGACAGCTTGGAGCCTGGAGCCTGCTTAGGATTCTGTGTCTCCTCCCTCTCTCCCCCTGTCCCTCCCCAGCTCATGCTCGCACTCTGTCTCTGTCAAAAATAAATTAACTTAAAAAAAAATGTAAACAAAAAAAGTTACTCACGTGGCCTACTGAATCATTTTATTCATCATATTATCAGATAATTGCCTCCCAGTAACTACTCTGAATGGATTAGTGAGCTTCTAATCAAAGTAGCCTTGACTGGCCTTTTTGCCTAATTTCCTGGGTTCTGATAACCCCTGGTTTCATCTACCTTGTTTATAATCCTATTTGTACTTATAACGTGTACAGGTTGTTCCTCTGTATCCTGCTTATTCATTCTTCTTTTGACTCGCTTTCTTGAAACAATCCTTTTTTGTTGTAGATCTGTGGTTACTGATTGCTTTTTCTACTACCAAGGTAAGGACAAAAGAGAAGTTGCATAGATGATTCTACAATGGCTTTGTGTGTTCTTGGGGCATGTAACTGGAGGATGATGCTCCTTTAAAGTAAAATATTACTCTCCACAATTTTTTGAAGGAAGAGGAAATGCAACATAATTTGGGGTAATAGAAACAATGGGGTTTTGAGGCTTAACTTCAGATTGTCTCCAATGCAGTGGTCAGTCTTCTCCATTGGACTGTAATGGAGATAAAGGAAACATCTTAATTCTTTTTATGATAGTAATGGTGCTTAAGAGAATTATGTTGTACATAGAGGATACTAAGTAAACACTTGCTATTTATCACTTAAGAAAATAGTTTAATTTTCCCAACCTTGAAATAATAGAAATGAATCATTTGGGGAATATAGGAAAATTCAGGATAGAGTGTGACTATAGGTCTATATATGTGTGTGTGTGTGTGTGTGTGTGTGTGTGTGTGTGTGTGTATCTTTTTACATAGACATATATATAGGAACCACTGAAATTAGACAGGTTTTCAAATGGCCCTAAAATGAAATGAGGAGATACATCCATAGACAATGGTGATAGTTTAGCACTTTAAAATTTTAAATGAGGCATCTTCAGTCATAAAGGCTATCACATAAGCAACATAAAACTAAAATAGCAAAAAATATTTATAACATGTTTTTATTTAAATGTAAAAGAAATACATCAGATTGCATCGTGTCACTAAAATTTTTCTCTAACAATACATGTCCATAAAATCCTCAGTTCATTACATTATAAAAACCACTGCCTTATCAGTAAGCAAATGAAGGAAATGTCGTCCTAAGTATTCACTGGACACGGGAAACACTGAGGGCAACACTTCTTGCCCTCCTTAAAAAACTCTACTTTAAATACAATTTTAAAGGGGAGGCTCCTTTTACTAATGAAGAGCTAAGATTAGTTCCTTCCCTTATTCATTCAACTAGCATTTACTGAACAGCTGACGTGCTAGGTGCTCTGCTAGGCTCTGGCATAAAGGTAACAAATACAAGGTACTATGTGGTAATATTTCCAGGGGTTAATTCAAGGCTACACAACAAGTAATTAATTATAGACTGCAAGTGCCTGAGATATAAAAGGCCCTAAATGGATTATGAATGAATGAATGACATTCTCCTGATTGCTAGTGATATACTTTTTTACTATGGCACAAACACACTGTTGCTGAAAATCATGGATGCTTACTTGTACCTATTGACAGATTGATAAATTATCATTTTTTCTTATGTTTTTTCCCTCTCCTAACATTCATTCATTTAACATTCATTTTATTTTAGTGTGACTGTGCTGCTGTTCCTCTAACACAAACCGATCCATCCCATCTAAACATAAAAATACACATGACACCTAACATGATGCTCTGCACTAAATGAGCATTTTGTGAATCTTTGCTCCAATGACTTCTCACGAGAGATATTGCAAATAGGGGGAGAAGAAAGGGGATGCAGAGCTATTTCTTTAAAAGTGCCCTCTTATAGGGCTCCCCCCACCCAGGGCAGGCTATCCAAAATGGACCACACATTGGCATGCAGATTATTTTGAGCTGAAAATAATCAAGACCCAAAAGACTCAGGAAGAAACTTTGACCTCCCCACCAACTGCCTAAAAAATTTTAGATAGGGGACCTGTACCCACAAAAGAGCTATTTATAGAGATTCCTTTTTACCTAAGAAACTTAACTGTATAACAGGGCAACCTTTGTTTTCCAAACATCTCCTACCTTCCTGCTAGTAGCTTTCCTCCCTTACCCCTCTCCTTAGCCTAGGATGACACATATGCCTCATTTTGCCTGTCTTTGGAATTTCCATGTCTGTGTAGATTTCCCATAGGTAGGAAACTAAATTTGATTTTCTCCTGTTAATCTGTCTCAGGGAAATTTAATTCTTAGTCCAACTAGAAGAACTTTGGACAAAGAAAAATTTCTTCCTCCCTGACAATAGCCAGGGGAGGGTTTAAACAGTAGGAAATAGTTGTCCAATAAGATTTGTCTTTTTTTTTTTTCTTTAATTGAAAAATCAAAGGTAGAGGAACTACTTTAAAATGAAAAAAAAAAAAAAAAAAACCCAAAACCACAAAGGATTTCTTTTCTTAAACTTACCCCTTCACTTCCCTGAAAAGCACAATAAGCAAACATATAATGGAAATGTAAATCTGTTTAATAATGATCTGCTTTTCAACAAGTGTTATAATGAACACTGTACAATCTTATGCAACATACTTTACACATAATAAAAGTAATGCAGTATGTGTATTTTCCTTCATCTCAGAGTGCTAAGCAAATTATGAGATGTAACCAGAAAGAATGTTTGAAAAGTGAAATATTATTTTAGAGGAAGCTTGATGCTGACTGTGTGAAACCTTTGTTGTGCTTACTTATGAGCTTTTCTTCTTTCGTACCCAGTTTTCTCTCTCACCATCAGTTTCCACAGGGCTGTACATCCAACTTCAACCCTCACAGTAAAAAGTGGAAAAATATAAGTTCTTCCTCAAAGTGTGGTGACTGTGAAAAAGTCTTTGTAGACTTAGTGTAATTTTCTGATATTGTAATTTTCTTATAAAAATCGATCTATATCTGACACCGAGACAAATGAAATCTTCCCAATAGACTTTAAGTATGTGAGGTAGATAGCTCTTAAAAAGAATAATAGGGGGGAACTCAGAGGATTCTAAAAGACAGCTTATATATTTAAATAAGGTTCCTTTGTTAAGATAATTTCCTGTCTTATGAAAATGCACATCTTTGCACAGAGGATGCCAATCACACACAAAAGAATAAAATACATGAATTTTTTTTTTCCTCTAGCAATGGTAGAATATCAACTATCGCCGATTTTGCTATCATCCTGGAACAATGGCGAGATTCCATGTTCTCCAATATTCCCATGATTTATTTTTAAAGCTAGAGTCTGGCAAAATTTGAGTTGGAAAGATAAATACAGCTCTGCTCAGCTGACAAACACGCAGGCACGCGCCACCCTCCCTTCTCAAGTCTAACAGCAGAGTTTCTCTTCCCTTGAGAAATCTGAAATTTTAAATTGCATTCGGACTCAAAATTCTGTTGAAAGCCTCAGGCTATTCCATGATCTGTGGCCAAGTCTTTCGACTTTGATCCAACACAATGGTTCAGTTTCTTTAAAAGATAAACTAAAGGTCTGTGAACTTGGGGATAAAAATTCCCTGTTGGTGGAATTCGAGGTGTATGGATGTCTGGTATTGCTCGCATTTGTCATTTGAGGCCACCTTGCAAACAGGAGCGCAAATCCAGGCGCGCGGCTGCCTCCGGGTCTGCGGCCAGCTGCGGGACCGCGCGGCAGGTGGAACTGCCCGTGTGGAGCCCGGTGGACTGCGCCCCGGGACCTCGCCAGAGCCCGGCTAGGGCTGTGCACTAGCCGAGCACCCCGCGGGCTGCCGTTCCCTTGCCTCGGACGCCAGCCGGGCTGCACCCGGGGCTCGCACCCAGGGGGAGCGCTAGGTCCCCGCGCACCCCCCTCCCGCCTCCTCCTGACCAAGCTCCAGCTCGGATTCCGGACACTCCTCCTGGGTTCGGCCAGCGCCAGTTCCACCCCGGGTGAGTACTTGCCCCGCACTAAAGAATTCCGCTTGGTCCCTTCCCTGCTCTCCCTTCAAGCCTAACAGTTGACTGTTCGGCCACCCCCAAATCCCCACTTTTTCACCGCGCTGCCTTGGGCTTCCCCACCCTCCATCTCGGGAGATCCCAATACACCCGGGGACCGGGGACCGGGGACCGGGGACAGGGGTGCGGCTCCCGGGCCCGGAGCGGACTAGCCGCGCGAGCCAGAAACGGCCTCGGCCCCTCCCTGCAGGCCCACCCCCGCGTGGAAGGGAGCGGCGGGGAGAGGCTGAACCCCGTACCTCGGGGCTCCCGGGCCGGTGCTGGTGCCTCGGTTCCCGGGAACGCGGTCGCTCCTGCGCCCGAGCGAGCGGCGGCTGCAGGGGGAGGACCTGAAGGTGGCGGTGGGAAAGTGGTGGGGGTAGGGAGGAAGGAGCGGGGAGCAGCGGGGGTTTTAGAGGCGCCTCGGGAACACGTGACTGCTCCCGGGACCCCAGAGACCCTGCTCCAGGGCGCCTGCTCCGCGCCAGCTTCTCCCCAAGCCCGGGGTCGGGGCATCCCAGCCCCTACCTTGCTGTTTGGGGCCCCAGGAGGAAGCTGCAGGCCCCCGGCAGGGTACCCCGTCACCCTGGCCTCTGGTTGCTGGCCGAGGCCAAGTTAACTTGACGAGCTGGGAGATTTTTGCCGGTTGTGTCCCCAGCCTGGTGAAGTGAACTCGGAGGCTTGAGCTGATGTGGGAGTGCAGGGGTACCTCTCAGAGCTTAGGCTCCCTGAGAAAAAGCTTCAAGGCCCAGGTTTTCCCTTTGTTCGGAAAAAATGAAAACCAAAACCAAAACAGAATGCTGCTCTTTCTCCCACCCTCTTGGAGTGAGCAAGGGAGAAGTCTAGGTGGAGAGGCTATTCTGGAGGGGCAGGGGACACAAAGGGGTCAGCAATTTGATCCATCGCGGAGAACAGGAAAAAGGATTTATTCCCACTTCTAAGGAGAAGTAGTTGTGGGAGTGGGCAATCGGCGTGGAGCGGAGAAGTGAGGGTGAAATGGGATCCACGTTTCCCAGGGCTTTTCAGTAACATAAAGAAGACTCGGGAATAAAGAATTGTGATGGGTTTTTTTCTTAAAAAACAAAACAAAACAAAAAACCCAACTCATTAACCAAAAAACACCACAAAACTTAGCCCTCTGTTTCTCCTCAATGTGATTCCCATCCTCAGTGTTTCCCAATCTGTGGTGCAGGTTGGCCTTATTTTTGTCAGTCATTAGTTGGCAGGTATTTTAGGCTTCTCTGCCCGGTGTGCGTGTACGTGTGTGTGTGTGTGTGTGTGTGTGCGCGCGTGTGCGTGTAAGAGGCAGGGAGTGGCGAGAGAGAGGGATGGAGAGACACACTGGAGAAAGAGATTGGAGGTAGAGATCCCTATGTTTTTGACCATGGCCTTGCAGGAGGAAGATTGTATTTGTTGTATATTTCAAAACTGAAAATGATTATGTGACAATCATAGCATGGAGTGCTTGGTGTTTGGTGCAATCCAATGGGGCAGGCATTCTGTAAACTGGAGAGGACCATGTCTCTTGGGAGCAAGGCGATTTGTAAATGTAATTTCTGGAGGCAGCAAACCGTAGTGGTTTCCCTAGAAGTCGACCAAAATTCTTGTGCCTCTTCTCTGCTGAATTTTAACATATGACACCCAAGGGATCTATACATTGTCATTGTGTCAGCTAGAAAGGCATCCAAGAGCTTTTAAATACCTCAGGCAAATCCAGTTCCTATCCCATTCTTTTCTGTTTTATTTCTAGAATTCTAGTACATTCTCCCCAAATGCTTGACAGAATAGTCAGTCTGAGCAGGCCCATTGGATCCTGCAGTCGGTGAGCTGAGGGATGGTAATGTCAACACGGGGGGACTGGTGAGAAAACAAAGTTTGGTTCTTAGACTTTCTTAACTCCAACATCTGCATGGTTACTGCACTACACATTGCCACATAAATGTCTATGCTTCCATCCGTTGCACGGTTATAATACATACCTTCTTCAAATATGCATTGTCTTTAAAACAACTTCTAAATGAACCCCATTGTGACTATCTTCTAAAATATTAGCTATGGTGCAAGCTTTTGTATGTTAAAAATACAAGATGGATTTTATTGTTTTCTTTTCCACTAATTTGTTTTTTTTTTTATAATATCAACCCTTAGGTTGAAGTAACTATTATTATTAGAGTATTAAAAATAAAAGGCCAACATGTGATTGAGATGGAGATTTTGATTAACCCACCATTCCTTTCCCACTGCATACACAAACATGCAAGCCTCAAAAAGGGAGTCAGAATCTCTTCTTTAAATACACATTCAACATACATGGAATAAACAAATTATTAAGAATCTTTTTTTTTTCTAAGATACTGTCAACTTGAAATTCCAACAGTATGCTACATAAAGAGGAAGATATGAAGATCAGTGTGCTTTTATCTTCAAAGTTCCCAGGAGGGATTCAAAACTAATCATCATCACTCTTTGTAGACCATAATAAGTAATTTTGTTCCTATTTTATGGAGTCAATTGAAGCAGGTAAAGTACTACCTCTGGGAACACAGATAGTAATGTCCACTTCTGCTCTATATATTTTTGCTACTCAGTATTTATAAAATACTCATTTGGGAAATTAAGTTGGATTTTATGCATGCTACGAAATTAAACTGGGTGTTTTCCAGTTCTCATGGTTCTTCATCAGTTATGAAAGAAAGCATATCTCTAAAGGTGAAAGTTAAAATCACTCGGACTCCTAAGACAAATTATTGAATAATAAAACACTCTCCAAACAATGCTTGGAGTGACATTTCTCTGAGGAACATGTCTGTTGTTTTTGTCAAAGTTATTGCTGTATTTTAATAACAGGGACCATTTGTGAAGGATGAATACTAAAGTGCTTTAACATAATCTCAAATGATATGTAATGTTGATATATAGGAATATATAGGAATAGTGGTGACAAATAAAGTAGAAAAATAGTGTTACTTTATGTGATGCATTTTATTTCTGTGAAGATTTTTGTTACATTCATGAAGAATGTTACATTCATGAAGAATGTTACATTCATGAAGAATGTTACATTCATAAAGAACATTTCTTTTGCCACTGTTTCTATCATGGTAAATTTAAATCCTTAATTCTTAAAAGATGTGGGAAGGGCCATTTCTGGGTATTACCAAAAATGTTTTTGTGATGCTGATTGATGCATTGATTTCTTTGGAATTGTTATAGTTTGTCATATAATCAATATTTAGGACTTAAAACAAGAAACTAACATAATTGTGAAATACAGGCAATTGTTTTAAGGAACGAAAACAAAAAAAATATGAATCCAAAATGTCGAGTGCATAGAGCCATTTTCCCAGATAATTCGATGATAATTTTGAGGTCCTAAGGGGGCACTATAAACACATAATTGCCTTCTTCTGACAAGCACTGTGCTACTTAAGCAACACTTTATCTTTCCTTTTGATTTTCTAACGATTAAATCATTAAGCATAAAATAGTGACTGATTTCCAAACAAGATGTATGGTTCTTTTTTTAAAATAAATTTGCCATGTTAAAAATACATAAACACATATATGTGATACACATATATATATAGTTATACAAGCACAAATCACAAATGTATTTGTATAATGGACACAACCAGAACACCTGGATTTCATCCAGGTTTTATTCCAAATTACTGGCCGGGCTTTAGACGAAACACTTGACCTTTTTAGTCTTCACTTTCTTTGTAAAATGAAATGCTTTGACTAGTAGATATGGAATCCCCTTTGAGCTCTGACTACCTATGACTTTATGCCTTTAAGAAGTATGCATTATAGACATATGTGTAGAAAAAGACACTTTTTGGATCTTCAGAAAAATGTTATGGTCATAGAAATTGTTTCTCTCCTCTCCATATTAGAAAAAAAGAAGAAAATACTGTTGATAGTTTTCCATTATACTGGCACATTCTCTTCCCTGCAGCTATAATAACTATATAATGATACTTGATACATTCTTATTAAAAAATGTGGATGTCTTACATATGAACAAATGATTCTTTTTTTTTTTCTTGGAGAGAGAGAGAGACAGAGTGTGAATGGGGGAGGAGCAGAGAGAGAGAGAGGGAGACAGAATCGGAAGCAGGCTCCAGCCTCTGAGCTGTCAGCACAGAGCCCGACGCAGGGTTCGAACCCATGAACTGTGAGATCATGACCTGAGCGGAAGTCAGGCACTTAGCCAACTGAGCCACCTAGGTGCCCCAACAAATGATTCTTTATCTAATTATATCATTTTAAAAATTTCAGCACAAGATACAGAAAAGAAGAAGAAGACATAATATTTCTATCATGTAAATCCATATATAGGCCATATATTCTTCCCTTCTGTAAATCAAAACAAGAAGTGGTGGTGTTGATAAGCTCCCCCCAATATTGCTTTTTAATATAAATTTCCATTTCTTAGCTAAATTTTCATGGTTAGTATTTTAAATCATACTTACAAGTTTAAATATAGCTTTACTATATTTAAATGGAAATGAAAGAGAAATGGTTTGTTTGTTTTTGATGGTTTGTTTTGAATAGTCTTTAAAAAGAATGTTTAAAGAGGTGCTCAAAGCAAAAGCCCAGAATCAAAAGTTGATTAAATGGCGGTTAAATGATATGCTCTTCAAAAATGTATCTGTTGCCATATTCTTATTCTTATCACGCTCACAGGTACTTCAGCTTTTAAAAGTATATTATTCAGCAAGTAGAAAAAGTTATGAGACATTTTCATTACACATTATATGCATTTTTAAAGGCAGTAGGATTCATTTTTCAAGCTTACACTTAATGGGGAAAGCAGAATCAATACATAAAAAAATAAAGAATATGAGAAGAATCAAGACAAGTATACAGTAAGATATATATGTATAAAATATATATTTACAGATATGTAAAGTATATGTATACATGTAATATGTGTATGTATAAAAATAGCAATAATCCACCATAACTAAAATGCCCAAGACATTTTTAAATGTTTGAGATGAACAAATGGGTTTGGTTTGTGATGTTCATAGTTTGCGTTATCCTACTTCATTCCTTGTTCTTCAGCCCTTCAGGAGAACTTTTGTCAGTATCTTATGATACACCAGATAGAATTCTGGGCTGTGCGTTTAAGGAGATGAAAAGAGTAGCCACTACCTTCCAGAAATGTGTGCAAATAAATAATTAATTACATATAGCGTACTAAATTCTGTGTTAGAAATAAACTTAGAGTCCTGCCGGAATATAAATAAGACACATTCAGCGTATGGGGGCATTTGGGGAGATTGAGAGATATAAAAGAGGGCTTCATAGTAGACAAGATCCTTGAACTGAAGCTTGAGGAGGAATTGATGAAAGTTAAAGCTCCAAATGGCAGGGATGGGCAAGTACGAAGTGGGGAAATAGCATCAAGGCGAGAGAGGGTGTTCCAGTTGGAGAAATACAAATAGTTCAGTATGCCTGAGTGTGTGGGAAGTGGTGGAGGATGATACTGAAAATATTGGTTAAAAGGACATGGCACTTGAAGGGTTCAGAGAGCAACTCGACTATTTAAGCTGGGGAGGGATATTACTAGAGGGCTGTGAAAGCCACTGAGGCAGAGAGACCATTTTGCAGACAAAGAAGTACAGCTTGATGGATATGAAAGAACACATCTGAGACATGTTTAGGGGGTAAAATCAATGGGAATGTGTGAGCAACTGAATTTGAGGGTGTGAGAGAGAAACACGGGACAATTCTTAGATTCTGGTTTGAGGGATAGAGATGATGACAATGACTGAGATCCCATCTACTGACTGAGAAGAGAATTTGCCAATGAAGCCTGAGAGAGATCTGTCCTCTAGAGAGAGATTTAGGGTTATGAGTATACAAGCATGTAATTGATGGCAAAGAATATGATTATGCATTAAGGGTTTAAAAAAAGGAGAAGATTAAGAATGAGATGATAAATTTGGGGCTGTCTGGTCAATCAAGGAAGAGACAAGACCACAAAAGGCAGTAACACACAAGCCTTTTTGGGTGGTGGTCTTGGACAGAGTTGCATGATGGGAAGTCTCTCCCAGCAACAGTGCCTCCAGAGATAACAGCTCATCCAGGGGTGCTACATCCAGAAGAGAGATAGGACAGGGGACTCTTGGGGAGAATGGGAAAATAGAGAGTGGGCTTATTTATCTAGGTGACATCCCTCAGTGGCCAAGTGGGGAGACTTGGTTCAGAAAGCTCCAAAGGGCAGCAACCATTTGGTATCTGTCATGGCGATAGGATTTGTTTCATCTCTGGTTTACACATGATGGGTTCAGCTTCTCAGAGTATGAAAAGTAGATGGATTCTAACTGGTTAAAAATATACATATTAAAATTAATTTAAAGCAATTAGATGTGTGAGAATTTGAGTTTGGTGCTGTCTGGCTTTGGGCTAATCGTCGTAGCCTGCTGTGAAGAAGAAAACAATATGGGGGCCACTTTAAGCTAATACACATGTGCCATCTTGGGCCGATTTATATAGTAGGGTCCTGGGAAGGAAAACAGCTAAAGAAGTAGAGAGAGACAGCAGATCCTGGGAGAGGAGACTGAGGAGCATCCAGGAGGGGATGAGTAAAGCCTGCAGTGTGGAGTTCATGAAGTCAAAGGAAAAGAAGATTCCAAGAGCATAGGATGGTGTAAAGAGTCAAATGCAACATAAAGAATAAATATAATAAAGTCTGAATTGTGTCCACGGGCTTTGGTCATTGGTGTTATGGGCAGAGGTGGGTAGGTGGGCCATATTTGAGGAGCAAATGAGAGGACAGTAAATGTTTTTTTTATTTTGGGAGAAGTTACCAGAAAGAGAAGCAACTACAAAAGCAATGACATGGGTGAGGGAGTTACAATGAAAGAGTGAGCAATTTTATTTTTGTTTTCGTTTTAGTATTGAGCCAAGAAAACGGAGTTGTTGAATAAACAGGTGTTATACTTATATTATTGTGTAACAAACCTCCCAAATTTAGTGGAATAAGACAACAACTCACTCATGGAATTTATTCTCATGGATTGAGTGGGAGAGCACAATGGTGGTGGCTTGTCGCTGTCACTTGGTGTTTCGGGTGTCAGCTGGGAAAACTCAGTGGGCTAGGCTGACTCAAAGCCTGGGGGCTGAAACAGCTGGGAGAGAGGATTCACTGCTGAAATGAGGGATATGGAATTTAGGGAGTAAATACGCTATCATTTTTACTTAATTCAGAAGGAAGGGGGAGTCCATTGAAAATGGGATATGAGGTAGGAGACTAGGGGAGAAATGTGACAATTTGAAATATCTTCTAAAAGGAGAGACATTGGAAGTCACTCAAGCCCAAGAATTTTGGGGTGATATTTAAGGTTCAACGAAAGTTTTGAGTGTGTAGTTTCAATAATCTATGCAGTTGCATTATTTTCACCTATGTGCTATGCTAGTAGAGAGTGGTAGCCAAGCAATTTCCTGGGTTCAGAAGAGTCCGATTATACCCCAGCCCATCTTTAGATATTTTTCCTCTTTGTAGATTTATATGTATCTGGAGAAAGAAAAGCAACAGCTAGACTTTAAACAAAGGAATGAAGAAGGGATACTTACCTAAGCAAAGTGTTGTGAAAAGGTCTAATGTTAAGCCTGAGATTTGGGGAGTGGGGCAAGATGAACTGTCAGACATACTTGTCATAGACGATACAAGTTTCAGAGGTGGTGTTCACACTTGTCCTTCTCACCAGCTATTCCTACTCCATGTCTTTGAGAGGAGATATGAAGTGAATAGTGACAAAAATCAAAACAAATAATAGTAACAATGGCAAGCTCTGTTCATTATACCATGCAATAAATACATAATGTGACACTTTTGTAAAATAACATTATACTTTTGTTGAATGTCTGAAGGGTGTCTGACGAGGTGAGATCTACAGTAAAATGTTTGGATATTTACTAAATAATTTTAAGAGTCTAGTCCTCTATAGTCTTATTCTGACAGATTTAAAAAAGATACTCTCAGTCTGTGGGCTATGTGACTGAATGAGAACTTTCTTGAAGTGCATTCCCGTTTCTAATCAAGAACAAATCCATAAATATTACTTAGTTCCTCTACACAAGGAATATATTGAATTGTTTGCCTACATACTTGTATAGTAACATTTTAAAGAAAATTTGCACTCCTTTCTGCTAGTTAAGTCCCAAAAACAATTAATAATTCTTAATTAGTTAGTCCAATGAATCCAATTGAATTAAGTGATTGTATTGACTATTTGATTGTACTAACCAATTTAGTCAAAACTCTTTACCCCCTATATTTCATTGGTTTTAAGATGAGGACTTTATTAAAAAAATATTTTAGTACTCTCACTTTCAGATTCTTTTATAATCGATTGTGTGTCATTGCTTTACTGGAAGCATTTTCTCTCTTTCTCAGTGGTCCATAAAATAATGTTGCAATCTATATTCTGTGACATCATCGATTCAAATAAATGCAATAGGTAAGTTACAGAAAGAAGGAAAAACTGACACCTAATTAATGCATAGACTATGAACTGATTCACCAGCATGGTTCATATTAAGTTTTACCCCAGTGGAATTTTCTCCTTACAATATCATCTACGTTCTAGTTTTCCTATGTAGTGTTAATGCCTATCAAGATTTAGCTGAGCGATAATTTATGACAATTTTCCTGTATCAAGGCCTAATAGCATTTTAGAAACTTTAATTAACTCTTGGAGCAGAAATTCATCAAGAGACCAATAAAGTAGTTACAATGGATAAATTCCAGCAGCAGGTAGAGTGATACACTTTTATCTAGGCAGTCATTGAATCATGCAATTTAAAGGGCCAGACCATTTTCTGGATGATAAAACTAAGGTCTACAGAGATTTAATGAGGAAAGCCTATTCTTCTGTTTAAATGACAGAACAAAAGACTTGCCCAAGAGAACATGAGAACAGGTCATTAATTTAATTCTCCTAGTCATGGTTTATAGGTCAGAATGCTAGGAAATTTCAGAAGGCAATACACAAAATGGAAAACTCTCTCCCTAGCGAAGAGGTTTTATCTAGTTTGAATTCCAAATAAGAAAGTATAAAACTGGCTGTTCATTTAAGAGTAGAAAAAGAATTTCTTTATTTCACACATATCTTCTCTTTAATACATCTTTTGAGGAATTCACATTACTCTTTAACACATGTCTTCTGAGGAACTCAGATTATGTTATTTGAAACCTTCCATAAGATTACATTATATAAGAGGATCTTCTGTTGCATTAGGTTATTATACTATCCTGAATTTTTTGATTTTACACTTTTTAAAATTTAATTTTATTTTACATTTTACACTTTGAAAAAGTACTTAGTAAATGATACTCCTGGAGAATTATACAATTTGCTGCTGTTGGTGAGCATTTCAAAACTTGTTTTTGCATTACAGAATTTGACATAGAAAAGTCTTTGAGACCAATGAACTTTCAAAGAACGGTATTTAATATTAATATTTCAAGAATGCAGCTTTATGAATTTGCCTTATGGGGGACACTTTATGGCAATTCAGTTAGAAAGGTAAAATACAATGTCCATGTTTATTTGGGGCATTCTTGCAGACATGACTTTCTTAGCATTGTTGGGAAACACAGAAAGGAAAGTGTCTAATGAGTCCAGATTGTATTTTCAGCTCCAAAATATTTGCTGACATGGCACAAATGTTTACATGAAAATGTATTCTTCATGGAGAATTAAATTATTACATTTGTAATGCTTGGAGCAGAATAAGAATAGCCAGTTTGATGATCAAAACCTTGGGGCAAACTTGCTTCTCAGAATGTGACTTGAGGGAATGGAGTAGACAGGTGATTAGAAACCTAGAGTTATTGCTCTTTAAAAGAATTTAAATTCCTAAATTATGCCTTATATTTTCATCCTTAGTTGAAACAAAAAAAAGAATAAAAGAAAATATACTTGCCATTTTACTCTGTTTAACCAGTAGTAGGATTTTGTAAAATGTATGTTCCCATCTACTATTGTAGTTTATTTATTACATGACCACGATATTTTAAATCTTGATCATAATCCCTTTTCAACTATATAAAAATGTCTAAATACAAATATTTTAGAAAGATTTCCTGGAAAAAAAACCAGATGTTTACCACACTATACAAATAAATGAGCTATGACTTATACTGAACTTTAAATACTGTTTATTTTGCCAGAGAAAGAAAACATATTTTAACAGTGTAAAGTTTAGGTCATTCCCTTTGTCTTGGAATTTTTTTTTTTTTTTTGGTTTGAAGACAGAATGCAATCATAGTTGTTATGTAACAAAACTTTTATGCATATCCTAGGCAGTGTCTTGTATCTTTATTAGGAGCGCTTTTTATTTTTTTTGGCAGCTTGATTTGGAAGAAGTTTTATTCATCCTCACCAGTAAATAATGTGTGTGTGTGTGTGTGTGTGTGTGTGTGTGTGAGTGTGAGTGAAATACACAACTTTGGTTTTTCAGAGTGGAATACAACTATGTACAACGTCTGAGATCAGTGTTATCAGTAGTGATCCTGAATCACCGGGCACCATGATGGCTTTGCTACCGTCAATGTACTCTGTGTACATTCCATTCTTTTCTTCCTAACGTTCAGTACAAGGGTAGATTAAGCACCGAGGAAGTGGCATTGACTTTTTGACCACCAGGGAAATGTTCCGTTCAGCGTGCTCCCCTAAAAAAAGCAGCTAGGCACTGGGAACAAACCTAACTGCATTTTCTCAGTGGAAAGAAAGAAGGACAAAGGCCAGGCTAGCTCATCCGAGATTTGCTACTTTTGCTTTTTAAGGTCTTCTCTTTGTTCGCTTTTAAAATGGGGGCAAAAGAAACCAAAAAACAAAAAACTTTTCGGTACTGGTGTGAGAAATATACAAAGGTCACCAAAAAAAGCAAGGAACATATTAGTAACATTGTTGCGGTGAATTTCACATTTCCTTTTCTCCTAAATAACACCCCCTTTCAGTCTTGACTTGGGCTGACGCTCCAGCTTTTCAGCCGGGTAGAAGTTCGGCCACAAGATGGCACTGACCTGCAAACAAAGGAAAACAGTGGCTCTGACTTTCTAAAGCCCTGTGACATTGTCTTGCTTTCCTGGGAGTCCAGGACTGTGGGGATGAGTGCTTACTTTCCTTTGCACCGTGCGTCTGTGTTTAACAACGTGTGGATATGTTTAATTTCTCTTCCTTCCAGAATTCCTAGGCAACGCACCCCCGAAGTGTATACCCAAGCTGAGGTGTTTGTGGGGGGAGCAGCAGGCGCTACTCGCGGGGCGCCGTCACGTGATCCGGGGATAAGGTGGAGTTCGGCTTTAAGGGGGCGTCTCTTCCTATCTTCATCAATCTTTAGGATTTGAGCAGGAGAAATACCAGCGGATCTTTTCTCCCGGCTCTATCCCTTCCATTACCATTCTTCCCGCTTTAATAAACGGGCGAAAACGACGAATCCAACAGAGGGTAAGTTTCAAGTTTACACCTTGTTAAGGACTTTTGAGGGGGTGGAGGATGAAAGACGAAGGAAAAAAAACCTGCCGAGTGCCCGGAATTGACTCTGGGAAACTGGGGTGGGGCATGGAGTCAGCTTTTCAGTTGGGCTCCCGGTGCAGGTAGGTCGCAAGGTGCTGCAGATGATCGGACAACTCCAAGAGCCCTGCCCATGGGTGGGGGCCGACGTTCGTAACCGGGAGTTGGCGGCATCCGTGCACCCTGCTCCGCGAGGATTTCCGGACGGGGATCTGAGTTCTTGCCTCTTCGGGTTCTCGTAAGGCTGTCTTCCCTTGACCTCGCGCATCTTCCACGGTTTTTTGGAGCTGGCTGCGCTAGAGGCTGCGCTGGAGTTTGAGCGGAGGGAACCGGTGGCTGGGATTGTCTGAGGAAGGGTGGGTTTGGCGAGTGACCACTCTCCGCTTTGGTCCCCGTCCCACCGCACGTGTCCCGCGGGGGGCCCGCGGACCCCAGCTCAGGCGCGGCGCCCCCGGACACTTGTGGGTTCCCTGCGTCTGGGCTGGAATGGAGCCCCGCTCCGTCGGTGCTGGGCCCTTCCAGTCTGTCGCTGCGCCCCGGTAGACACTCTGAGCTCTAGCCTTTTATTTCTGAGTTTCAGTCATCCAACTCTTTAGCTCCTTTTGGAACAGCGATGATGGAACCCGGCAGGGTTAGGAGATTGGGCATGGACTGGAGGTAGATAGAGGTGGCTTAAGAGTGTTCAGTTGGTCTCTCCAGGTAGACAGGCGAATGTCTTAAGAACTGAAGTTGGTCCAGAGAGAACTGGCTGTGCTTCTTTTATTTTTGGTTGGTTTGGATGCTTTGTTTGCCAGTCTCATCACGGGTGGAGAGACCTTGATAGATGGCTGGCAAATGGAAGAGGGGGCCAGAAGTGTAAGAATGAGGAAAATCGGGGGCAGTTCACCTAACTACACTGTATGAAAAAAGGTGGGCACGTAAACGTGGCAGCAGGAATTTTGATTTAACCAGCCCATTTCATTCTTTGGTAACTGCTGGAGCACAGGAAAAAGTTAGGGGAGGGCAAAGAGGGAGTGTTTTGACATCTCTTTTCTTTCTTCTTTCTCTTTTTTTCTTTCTTTTTTTTTTTTTTTCCAGATCGTTCAGATTTGCCATGCTTACCTGGGTCCTACGAAAAAAGCATATCTCACTAGGTGGCCCCCAGGCAGGGGGAAATGGAAAGCTTGCTTGTCACTACCTGGACAGAGAAACAGTGTCTGTCAGTCCCAAGACTCTAGAATGCTTTCCTGGTAAAGAGAGCAGAAAGCTGTCCAGCCCAGTACCCCACCTATGACTAAAGACTAAGTGCTTTTCGGTGGGTGACTACTGCATTATTAGTCTCTTTCCTTATGGTTTTAAGGCAGCTGTCTGTTGAACCAGCCCTCCTGGGAGAGGAAGGAACAGAGAATTATGTAACTCATGTAGATAAACTAGCAGTAACTTTGGGAGGCTCTATGTAATAAGGCTGACATTTCTTTTCCAAACACATAAGGTGAACAGCCAGTTGTGAGTATACAAAAAAATTTATCTGCTGCAGGTTATGACCAGAAACCCTGTATTTTCAGGTAGTAACAGCACTAAGAACAGCAAGCAGTGAAAGACCAGCATTCCAATTGGAAAGGATAAGGAAATTTCCCTTTGGAAGGGGGCCAATTTTCCATCTGATGATGTATGTAGTATTTCTATTTTGTCTCTAATTGCTCATGACAGCTATATTGAGATTTAACAACTTTTAATTTTTGCAGTGTCTTTAGTTGCATATCTTATTTTAAATATCAGAATAGTGAATGTCATTATTTTTCTTTTGCAAAGATTATGTGAATGCTTTCTCTCTGAGTATTATTTGCTGACAACCGTTCTTTCTTGAAATTATACTAAGGTAGGTCGAAAATACACATTTTATCCAGTGCAGAAGGGTTTTACCAAACTGGAATGACTACCCAACATGCACTTAGAAAAGGAGGCTTTGCAAACACTTAAAAAATAGTTTGCATTTTCTGTATAGTTAAATTAGCATCTACTTAATAGAAAGACTGCTATTCCTCACAGAGCATGTCCATCAAATATAATTCCAGAGGGTTCAGAGTTGAATTTCAGTATATTCACTTAAAACCATCTGCAGGAAGTGGCCTCTGTAGCCTGTAGTTGTAATAATTTGAAAACTTTTACATTAATTCCAGTATGTATGGAATTTTGTCAAAATAAGTCAATGGATTTAAATTTTCAATTTTTCTTCCTTTGCACTGTAAACGCCTCAGTCTGGGCCTCCACTAGCTCTAATCTGGATTATTGTATTAGCCTCTTAATGAATCTCCCTACTTCTCTTTCCTGTCTTAAATCTGTTGAAAGCAGCAGCTACAGTAATAATGTAAAACAAATCCTGTGACTTTACACCTTTGCCAAAGACTCCACTGGTTCCTCATTTTTCTCAGAGAAGAAGTCAGACTGTCCCATGGAATAAGGCCTTACATAATCTGTTCCTCTTCTGCTTACCCTTCCTAATTATTTTCCTACTAGTCTCTCTCTTACTTATCCTACTTATCATTGGTGTTTAATACACCAGGTAAACTCTGGCCTCAAGGATTTTGCCTTTGTTCTTTCCACATGGGATACAGTCGCTGACATATCAACATGGCCTCCCCACTCACCACTTTCAGGTCTTAGCTCATATGCCACCTTTTGAGGCAAACCGAGGCCTTCCCTACCACCCAGTAATAAAGTACAGGTCCCGACAACCCCAGAACCCCTTCCTTGCTTTATTTTTCTGCGTGAATACTTATCATCTGGCATACTATCCCTTTTACCAGTTTATTTTTTCTTGGCTTTCTTTGCCCACAAGACTGGAAACTCACTCCGTGAGGTCACTGTTGTCTCCACTAAAACAATGCCTGATACAAAATAAGTATTCAAGAGGTGTCTGTGTGGCTCAGTTGATTAAGCATCCCACTTCGGCTCAGGTAATGATCTCACCGTTGGTGAGTTTGAGCCCTTTGTGGGTCTCTGTGCTGAGGTGAGGGCTCAGAGTCTGGAGCCTGCTTCAGATGCTGTGTCTCCCTCTTTCGCTGCCCCTCCCCCACTCATGCCCTCGCTCTCTCAAAACTAAATAAACATTAAAAACAAAAACAAAATGTGTTCAATAAACATTTATTGGATTAATGAATTTTTTCAGAAACAATTCCTTTTTTAACACACAGTGGAACATTTTCCCCTATATACCTGACCTAATAAAATGATTATTATAATTAGCATCCATCTTGCTTGTTAAAAGGACTATGACAGAATTGAGTTATTGATGTTAGGATTAATTCACCCAAGAACCTGCTATTTCAGCCACGCACCTACTAGGTCAGTCAACACGGTTTTTTATTCTAAATTTAACATTTGCAAAGTCCTACAAGGTATATACACTGCCTATCTAAAAGAGGTTATGTCATAATTGGGAGGAGCCAGTTAAGGATTCAAGGGCACTAAATGATGCTTTCAGAGATGAGTAGAGTTTGGATTGGTGGTGAGACAGAACAGCCGGAAAGAGCAATGGCAGAGACGAAGATGAACGTGGAGGCTGAAACAGGCTGGGGGGCACCTGGTGGGCTGTGAGGACCTGGAAAAGAGCACTCACAATGGGGCTGTTGGAACAAGGAGGGAGGCAAAACGTAGAGGTCGTCAAGTGTCAGGCTGAGGGATGTACTCACATGTGTCTTAGTCCAGGATTCTGGTGGTGTTTAGTGACAGGGAACCAAGAGAAGTCATAGGATAAAGAGGATACACTTTTCTATCATGCGAGTTTCACTTTAAATAATGAAGAGAAGCTCACAGTTCACTAAGTCATGTTGACTATCACGATAGCAAACTGAATATGAAGTACGCAAAATTTTCTTGCATTCTTCAGTGAGGAATTTTCAAAGAAATGTTAGATTATTGGGGCGCCTGGGTGGCTCAGTCGGTGAAGCGTCCAACTTCAGCTCAGGTCATGATCTCACAGTTCCTAGGTTTGAGCGCCGTGTTGGGCTGTGTGCTGACAGCTCAGAGCCTGGAGCTTGCTTCAGATTCTGTGTCCCCCCTCTCTCTCTGCCCTTCACCTGCTAGTGATCTGTCTCTCTATCAAAAATAAATAATGAATATTAAAAAAATGATAAATTATCCAAAATAAAAAAAGAAATTATTTTAGATTAGATATTTAGATAATTATTTTAGATTAGATATTTAGATTTAGATATTTTAGATAATTATTTAGATTAGATTATTCTCCAGTGTTTGTTCTCAGACACTAAGAGACAGAGGTTATCTCTCTGCCTTTGGTATTCTTGAGAGAAAAATGGTAATTACTGCATTAAGTTTGTTTATTTTTTATTTACTTATTTTTAATTTTTTTGATGTTTTTTTAATTTTGGGGGGGGGGGGTGGGAGGGGCAGAGAGAGAGAGGGAGACACACAGAACCTGAAGCAGGCTCCAGGCTCTGAGCTGTTAGCACAGACCCCTATGCAGGGCTTGAATCCACAAATTGCAAAATCATGGCCTGAGCCAAAGTCAGACACTTAACCAGCTGAGCCACCCAGGCACCGAATTTACTGCATTAAGTTTAAGAGTCATTATTTACTGGTTGTTGCACAGAGGAGGGGAGAGCCATGCTTCTAAAAACATTTACACTTGAAATCATTCTTCGTCTTAATAGTTTCATTCTCTCTAAATGTTGGAAATCTTTATTTTTATTCAGTGTTATAAAGCTAAATTGTGGTTTTATAATAAAAAACACCTCATGTTCTAGAAAGCAGAAACACTCAAAAAAAGGTTCATTAGAGGTGTCACTTAAAAGGCAAATGTTTCATTAAATTCTTACCTCCTTGAAATGGAAGTAAATCTGCATGATTTTCTTTATTCTCACATAAAAAAGAAACAAATGCAATTCCCTTTCTTAACACAAGCACAATGGCCTGTTAATTAACATAAGAAATCCCTAATCTCCTATATGTATTTAACAATCTAGAGGAAATCAGATTTTTTTTTTTAAAGGAGCTTTTAACTTTAAAAAACCACCATTGTCTGTAATTTGTCCTGTTGGTGAGAAAAGAGTCTTTGCATCACAAAATGCCGTGAAAGATCAAAATTACCACTAAAATGTAGACCCCTGCATTGTGTGGGTATACAGTCTAGCGGGGAGGGAGGATATTTACATGTATAAAACCTTAGAAATCCTTTGAAAGCTTCTGACATTAATAAAATCATAGACTCTTAAAAGTTAGAAGGAACTTCAGCGTTATCCAGTTGAATCTCCTTCCTACACAATGCAAGAGCTCCCCAGAAGTCTTTTGTGTAGTAGCTACAGACTCTTGTGTATGGAGCGCTCCATAGTTCTGCAGGCAGTTGATTTCATTTGATTAAACTTCTGTTCACATCATAGTGATGTGAAATTTGTTTTGTTTTTAATACACACTAATATACTTCCCTTGGTCCTGTTTCTAGCTTATGTAGTCAGACATAATATTCTAAGCCCAGTTTGCTAACGTGCATGCTACCCATTCAGATATGAGAAGACGTCTATACCATGCCTATTCTTTTCTGGATTAGACATCTCCCTTCCACAGTCCTTCATAGGACAAAGTTCTCATGTTGCACTGTATTGGTCATCTCCTTTGGAATATACTTGTGCCAAATAATGTCTGCCTTAAAGAGCAGTTCAGTGTATGGTGGAGCTATTAGTACAACTTAGTGAATTATCTCATTTCTCTAATATAAGAGGAAGAATTAGGGAAATGTGGTTTTTTTTGCTGTTTTTCTTTGTTTCATATCTTATGTTTTAACCCATACATTAAATTTTTTGTTACAAGCTCATTTTTTACAATATTTAGGAATCTGTTGACAGTGGTTTATATAAGACTTTGGGCATGAGATTTACACACACCTTACTGATTTACAGATTACTGTATTTTGCCGAGTCAAAATGTAGTAATGTAGTCAATTGCTAGTTGCTAGCCCAATTAAAAATATTAGGTTTTCCTCAAAATGTTGGCAGTGTTTCTGCTATTTTTTAAAAAAAAGGTGTTTATAGAGATTACATTTTGTTTCTTTATTTCAGTGTTTTCACTTAAAACAGCACTGTGAGTCAGAAGTCATTTTGACTGCCTTCGGTGAAATTAGTAATGCCATTGGTCATTTTCTCTTTACAGATTGTTCAGTTCAAGGGAATGAAGAATTCAGAATAATTTTCATAAATGGATTGTAATATGAAGAATAAGAATAAGCTGAATATTTGATCTGCTTTGAAGAAACATATTTTCCATTTGTCTAGAATAATCTATAACAACCAAACCAATCAAAATGAATTCAACATTAATGTCCCAGGTTGAAAATCATTCAATCCTATGTAATTTTTCAGAGAATTCCCAGTTTTTGGCTTTTGAAAGTGATGATTGCCATCTGCCCTTGGCCATGATATTTACATTAGCTCTTGCTTATGGAGCTGTAATAATTCTTGGAGTCTCTGGGAACCTGGCGTTGATCATAATCATCTTGAAACAAAAGGAGATGAGAAATGTTACCAATATCCTGATAGTGAACCTTTCCTTCTCAGACTTGCTTGTTGCCATCATGTGTCTCCCCTTCACATTTGTCTACACATTAATGGACCACTGGGTTTTTGGTGAGGCAATGTGCAAATTGAATCCTTTTGTGCAATGTGTTTCGATCACTGTGTCCATTTTCTCTCTGGTTCTCATCGCCGTGGAGCGACATCAGCTGATAATCAACCCACGAGGGTGGAGACCAAATAACAGACATGCTTACGTAGGTATTGCCGTCATTTGGGTCCTTGCTGTGGTTTCTTCTCTACCTTTTCTCATCTATCAAGTACTGACCGATGAACCGTTCCAGAACGTGACACTTGACGCGTTCAAGGACAAGTACGTGTGCTTTGATAAATTTCCATCGGACTCTCATAGGTTGTCTTACACAACTCTCCTCTTGATGCTGCAGTATTTTGGCCCCCTCTGTTTTATATTTATTTGCTACTTCAAGGTAAGAAAACTTCCCCCTGCCATTTCCATTTTAACCTTCTTTCCACAGAATTCCACATTAAGTTGGTGGTTCTATTTGAACTTGTTTTTTCTCTCTCTCTGTAGATATATATACGCTTAAAAAGGAGAAACAATATGATGGACAAGATGAGAGACAATAAGTACAGGTCCAGTGAAACCAAAAGAATCAACATCATGCTGTTGTCCATTGTGGTAGCATTTGCGGTCTGCTGGCTGCCTCTTACCATCTTTAACACTGTGTTTGATTGGAATCATCAGATCATTGCTACGTGCAACCATAATCTACTATTCTTGCTCTGCCATCTTACAGCAATGATATCCACTTGTGTCAACCCCATATTTTATGGATTTCTGAACAAAAATTTCCAGAGAGACTTACAGTTCTTCTTTAACTTTTGTGATTTCCGGTCTCGGGATGATGACTATGAGACAATAGCCATGTCTACCATGCACACAGATGTTTCTAAGACTTCTTTGAAACAAGCAAGCCCAGTTGCATTTAAGAAAATCAACAATGATGATAATGAAAAAATCTGAAACTGCTCTAGCATATGGCCCCAGATGACACCTGTCTAAAAACAAGCACAACCCACAACAATACTTTTATTCCCCCAAGGAGTGAGGTTGTAATCATTTAAGAAAGACCAAGATTTGTTTGTCTTGCTTTTTACCGCTTTAATTGTAACTGTCATAATTAAATTCGGACAAAATGTATGGACTTTGGAATTTTCTGACATTAGTTTGACCAGACATCCTTGAAGTGCTTTTTGTAAACATATGCATATAATACAAAGACTTTTATACTTGACTTGTTGGAATAAAATTGCTTTAAAGGACTACTACTGACTGACTTTAGAAGCACGGTATCTGATACGCATTAGATTGGGCTATCCCTATTTCATTAGGTTACACGGTCAATAGATTGGGCAATCCTGATGTAATGATAGACATTTCAGTCTGTTACAGAGGTGACAGCAAAAGCAGCATTCGAGATGTGGAGCTGAGTCTCTGTCTTACATACCTACAGTCTGAAGTCATTGAAGAGTGATTTGCATTTTTTTTTAAATTTAAGACAGGATTTAATTTGCTCCTGATTTATCACTTAAGATAAAAATGCATAAAAATACTTCTCAGCTGTGAATATCATGGGGAATTGGGCCACCCACAAGAATTAAGTGGGAAAGCAGTTCTCTAACTTCAAAACTATTTTGGTACCTGACAACCAAAGGGTTTCAGAGCAATTAATTTAACAAGCAAACTAGTAGTGCAGCAAATAGTTGAATTATATTCATCTGAATTGTTGGTCAAGAGGCTTTCCATTCTTCACAAACTGTTCAGTGTTTGTCCAGTTTTCTAGCCTAAATATATATGTGGCTTAAAGGTATTTCCAACTTTCGATATGTAAAAACACAGAGTGTATTTTCCATACATCAGTGCCTATATAGTAACTCATTTTTAACTTTTTCAATGTCCGTTTTTCAAAGGAGGACACCAAAGTATAATGTTAAAAGAATGTTCACTCTGGCTGGCAGGGATAAATACCTGAAAACTGAGAACACTTCATATAGCCCATTTTAACTTGTATGAACTGTGTGCCTTGTGTAGTCTTGTAAATAATGTACTGTATAGAGTACTAAGTGGTTGTGTTATATTAATATACTTAATTTCATGCATCCTGTATTCATGATTGAGGCTCAGAGTCATTTGGAGAGAAGATATTTTAAAGAACAAGATACAACTTCAGTGTATTATAAACGTATTAAATGTGTTTGATTTTAGAAGGCACACATTGTCTTTATTAAAATTGTTTTTGCTTTTTTTGAGTAGTCTCTTTTGTGTCTCTCTTCAAGCTTAAATTTTTTTTTTTTGACTCATGGTTTCCCTCTCATGATGTTCCCACAACATCCTATTTCTGCTTACTAATGAAACATTTCTACCCCGTGGTATAACCACTGATGTCCCAGTCTCCTTCCTCTGCTTCGTGAAGCTTCTTGGAGGCAGGAGCTATTTTACATGACTGCCCCCAGTGCATTTAACACAGTGCCAGGTACTTAGAAGTTTTTCAAAACTTTTACATCTTGACATTTTTGTCCTCCTCCTAAACTCATATTTATTGAAGAGATATTTTCTCTTTTATTATGTTATTTCCCCTCTAAACTAAGCAAAAATGACATTTTAGATTCTAGGAACTTGCATGTTTCGTCCTGTAAGTCAAACACATGTCAAACTTTTTACATTGAACGTACACATGAATTCAAATTCTAGCCTAGGAAAGACTTTTAGTTAACAGAGAAATTCTAAAACCAGCTTTTAATGTTTTGATAATGTAATGATACTGGAAAATATCATCATCTTTCCTTACCAAAACCTGGGATCTTTAACGTTTTTCTGCCTTGGGGGACTAATGGGAAATTTTGTCTTTCTCCACTTAGGTGCTATGGAAACAAATTGCTACCTGAGAGCAGTCTTAATATGTAGGTGCATCTTTGTTGAAATGGCCATTTCTAAGATTCTCATTCAGCTGTGTAGGTTGCTGATTCCTTATCTTTACATAAATAATGAAGTGAATATAAAATTCTTCTCTTGTATGCATAGATGTCAGTGACTTAATGGTAAAGTCTAGGGTCAACAACAGATCCAGAGTGATTCAGGAAGAATAAAGAGTATGCCTTCTAAACACATATTATGGAACCACTGGGTTTTCTTAAGCCCAAGAACAAAAATCAACTGTTTTAGTACAAGAGCATATTTATAATGTAGCTTGTATAAATTTGGAGTAAAATGATAATAGCTAGAATTTTTAAGCACGCAGCATGTTCCAAGTACTATGTCAAGTATTTACCTGTGAGGATGCATGGCCAATATGATCACATAAGAGGAAACAAGCTCAGGTTGTAAAATTTGAGCCCCATGCTGAGTGACAGGTGGAGTCAGAATCAAACCAACGTCTGTCTAAACTAAGCGTTACTACACTAAGGAATGAACTGAGCCTATGACAGAGTTTTAGAAAATAATTTGTTTTGTTCTCATTACAAGTTAAATTGTTAGGGCCTAACATTACCACTCACCTTTCTGACTTCAGCTGCAGAAAAGAATGAGGTGAAGACAAGTTGAGAAAAAATGGCCATTAGGATCATATGTAGTCATAATTCCCTTCTGAATTAGAGAATTATACTTAAAAATGCAATTTGATTTTTCATATTAGTTTTATTTCTTTATAGTTAGCTGGGTATTCTCAACCCTTTTCTATTCCACAAATTTCCAAGGAAATATAAATCCATGTTCTATTATAATTTCAAAACTTGACAGCCAAATAAGTATGTATTTTGACAATGAAACTCCTTCTCCACACACAGTAAAAGTAGTAGAAAGAAGCAAATTTAAGCTGGAGTTCTGGGGCTAACTGGCCTTGTTCCCTTATTGCAAAAAATGTGAGTTTATGGGCACTGGTAGATCTTTCCTTACAGCCAGGATTGCTTTTTCTCAGCAATCAATTGTTCTATAGTTTCTTGGTGAGATGTGATCTCTTTCACAATCTCATTTTCTTCATTTACTCATCCCCATGGCCCAGCAAACAGCATGTTGAACTTAAGAGTCTGAGCCCATGAGAATAAGAGCCTTGCTTCCTAGGGAAAATTGATAAATTTTCACAAATTAATTTAATGATTCCTTTAATATATCGTGTGTAAGTATGTGTGCACATGCAACACATCGTATGAGAATGAAAATATATTCTACAATACATTTATTTTCATTGCTATTCATTTCTTGATTTCTTCTAAAACTATCACCTATATAGCACTTTCACAAACTACAAAGTAGTACTATGGCTTTCCTCATTTCACAGACAAGGAAACTGAGGCATAAAGAGGTTATATAACTTACCCAGTATCACTCAACTAGTATTGGTTTTTTCTGTTGACAATTTTTCTTCAGCTTCTTCACCTCTCCCAGCCTTCATAGAACTGAAGAGTTAGGGCCTTGCTCTGGATGAGGCTTTGGCTTAAGGCAATGTGGCTGGTTTAATCTTCTATCCAACCCACTTGAATTTTATATCAGCAATAAAGCTATTTCTTATTCATGTTTTTGCTGGAGTAGTACTTTTAATTTCTTTCAAGAACCTTTCCTGTGCATTCACAACTTGGCCAACTGGTACAAGAGGCCTAGCTTTTGGCCTATCTTGGCTTTTGACATGCCTTCTCATTAAGCTTAATCATTTGTAGCTTTTGATTTAAAGCGAAAGACCTACGACTCTTCCACTTGTACACTTAGAAGCCATTGTAGGGTTATTAACTGTCTTAGTTTCAATATTGTTGTGTTTCAGAGAATAGGGAGTTCAGAGGAGAAAAAGAGAGGAACAGCTAGTCAGTGAAGCAGAATACACACAACATGTGTTGATTAAGTTCTCCATCTCATATGGGCACAGTTTCCTGGTGCCCCCAAAGAATTACAATAGTAACATCAAAGTTTACCGATCACAAATCATCACAACAGATGTAATAATTACAGAGACATCTGGGTGGCTCAGTCAGTGGAGGCTCCAGCTCTTGATTTTGGCTCAGGTCATGATCCCACGGTTGTGCAATTGAGCCCTGTGTTGGGCTGCACACTGAGCATGGAGCCTGCTGGGGACTCTTTCTCTCTCTCTCTCTCTCTCCCCCCTTCTGCCCCTCTACTCATGCTCTCTCTCTCTCTCTCTCTCAAATAAAAGAAATAATATAAAATAAAAACTTTAAAAAAAAGGACAAAGTTTGAGATATTGTGAGAATTGGCAAAATGCAACATAGGGACATGAAGTGAGCAAATGCTATTGGAAAAATGGCACCAAGACTTGCTCAACACAGGGTTGCCACAAAACTGCAATTTGTAAAAAAAACAATGTCTCTGAAGCACAGTAAATAAAGTGCAATAAAACTAGGTATGCCTCTATATGACATTCTGGAAAAGGCAAAACTTTGGAGACAGTAAAAAGATCAGTGGTTGCCAGGGTTTAGGGTGGAGAGGGATGAAGAGGCAGAGCACAGTGAATTGTTCGAGCAGTGAAACTACTCTGTATAATTCTATATTGATGGATACGTGTCGTTATGTATTTGTCCAAACCCATAAAATGTACAATACTGAAAGTGAGCCCTCATGTAAATTATGGACTTTGGATGATGATATTGTGTTAATGTAGACCCTTTGTAAGAAATATACTGCTTTTTTTCTGGGATTTTGATAGTGAGGGGAGATTGTGAGTATGTAGGTCAAGGAGTATACGGGTAATTTCTATACCTTTCACTAAATCACTTAATTTAGACACTGGTCTAAAAATTAAAGTCTTTTTAAAAAAAGTAAGAAGAAAAAAAAACTTCATACTTTTTAGCAGTCACTTCTCATTCCTTTATCATTCCTCCCCCTGGCAACTACAAGTCCAATTTCTGTCTCTATGAATTTGACAATTCTAGGCATTTTATTAGGTGGAATTTTCCAATATGTGGACTTTTGTTATTTGATTCTTTCACTTAGCATGATGTTCTCAAAGTTCATCCATAATGTAATATGTATCAATACTTCATTTCTATCCAACAATTGCACTATTAGGTATTTACCCAAAGAATACAAAATTACATATTCAAAGGGATACATGCACCTCAATGTTTATAGGCACATTATCAACAATAGCCAAACTATGGAGAGATCCCAAATATCCATCAACTGATGAATGGATAAAGAAGATGTGGTGTGTGTGTGTACACACACACATATATAATGGAATATTACTCAACCACCAGAAAGAATGAAATCTTGCCATTTGCAACAATGTGGATGGAGCTAAAATATACTATGCTAAGAGAAATAAGCCAATCAGAGAAAGACAAATACCATATGATTTCACTCATATGTGAGATTTAAGAAACAAAACAGATGAACATATAGGATGGGACAGGGGAAGAGAGGGAAACAAACTACAAGAGACTCTTAACTATAGAGAACAAAATGAGAGTTGATGGAGGGAGGTAGATGAGAGATGGACTAGATGGGTGACAATCATTAATGAAGGCACTTGTGATGAGCACTAGGTGTTGAATGTAAGTGATGAATCACTGAATTCTACTCCTAAAACCAATGTTGCACTGTAGCTTAACTAACTAAAATTTAAATTAAAAACAAAGCAAAACAAAACAAAACAAAAAACATTGAAAAAAAATATCCACTGACTTAAATATTTTTTAAAAACTTCACTTCTTTTTTATTGCAAATAATATTCCAATATATAGATACACCATATTTTGTTGGTCTCCTCATATGTTGGTGGACATTTGGGCTGCCTTCACTTTTTTGGTTATTATGAATACTGCTGCTATGAACATTAATGTATAAGTTTTTACGTGAACATACATTTCCATTTCTCTTGTATATACACCTGACAGTGGGTCATCTCTTAATTCTGTGTATAGCTTTTTGAAGAACTGCCAAACTATTTTCCAAAGCAGTTGCATATTTTACATTCCTACCATAAGGTATGAGGTTTCCAGTTTTTCCACTCTTGCCTGTCAGTTTGATCATGCTCATCCTAGAGCTTGTAAAGTGGTATTTTATTGTGATTTTGAGTTGCATCCCCTTAATATCTAATGTTGTGGAGCATTGTTTCATGTGTTTAATGGGCGTTTATGTAACTACTTCGTAGAAGTGACTATTCAGGTCCTTTGCATATTTTTAAATTGGGTTATTTCTCTTTTTATTTTTGAGTTGTAACAGTTCTTTATATATTATGGATACTAGTCCCTTATGAGGTATATGCTTTGCAAATATTTTCTGTTTCTTCATTTAATTTTAAAATGTAAGTTCCTAAGAGGAAAACTAACAAAAGAGGTATTTGAATTATTATCAAAATCTAGTTTCATTTTCACAATGATTCCTAAAGGGGAGGAAAGACCCAGAAGGCTAGAAAGGAGACAATGGCTATATATTTACTGTGTGCCAGAAATTTGATATCTATCGTCTCGTTTGATCTTCACAAAATATCTGCAAGTGGCTTCTTGCATCCTCATTTCATAAGTAAGGAAACAGGCTCAAACAGATTAAAAAGCATTCCAAACTCACTAGAGTCCATAAAGGGCAAAGTAAGGATTTAATTGTATGTTTGACTCTAAGGCTTATGTCAGTTCCAGTCTATCTGATTACCTCCCTCATTTTTTTCTAGAAAAAGTTAATCAAATGATTACTGTTTGCCATTAATGAGAAAATTCTGTGCAGTCCTCCAACTTCTTCCAGTGAAAGCTGCTGTATAAATGTTCATATGGATTCACTGGATGTGTACAAAATATCCGCCAGAGACAAAGTCACTGATCTACAGACTTGTATTGATGTCAGGCTTTGCATTTACATCTTATACTCCTAAGGGAGACAGAAGAGAAACATTTGTTGATTAAAATTGCCTCTTGGGAATGTTGCATTCAAATATGTATCTGACTCAAGATATTTTACCAGATGCTTTTATTTCTACATCAACTCATGATAATGATTAAACTGATGCCCATAAGAGGTGATAGGAATCAAACCTAGATTTATGTGACTGCAAATCACATAACAATCCATGGATTGTTCTTTCATACCTCTTCACCAGCAAATATTGGAATGAAATTGTACAGTTTACTTATTTTGTTTATTTTTTATGCAATCCATATTACTGGTTGAAAAGTGAGGAAATGCAATCAAGCAAAATATTGTGCTTTTTCCAACTGACTAAAAAAAAAGTGTGCTTGTTTTTCTTTTTTTTTAATTAAGTTTTGCTAGTTGTTCTGTTTCTTACGTTTTTGCTTTCTCTTTTATCTTGAGCCTTAGTATTTTATGGCTTTTAAAAAAATTAATGAAATGAGTAAGCACCCATATAAAACATTTTCTCTCATTCCGTCAGTTTTGTTTTATTGTTTATTTCATTTTGAAAGACTACTTTGAGGACTGTTGTGTCTATCCTACACATGCAATCTTTCTAGGTAATAATAATAGACTTAAGGGCAGGGCACCTGGGTGGCTCAATCACTTAAGCATCTGACTTCGGCTTAGGTCATGATCTGGTAGTTCGTGAGTTCAAGCCCCACATCAGTCTGTCTTGATGTCAGCACAGAGCCTGCTTTGGATCCTCTCTCTGTCGCTGCCTCTCCTCTGCTTGCTATCTCTTTCTCTCAAAAATAAATAAATATTAATGAACAATGCCTGTAACGCACCAATCTCTCTGGGCCTCAGCACTCTCATTTATAAAATGAAGAAATTAGACTAAATAATACCTATCTAATATGTATATATATATATATACACATATATATATACATATATATATATACATATAGATAGATCTTTTATCTACATCTTATATATGATATATCTATGTCTAGACTAATTCTATCTGATATCTAAGATAGATATAAGCTCCAAAATTATGTGATTCCATTTAAGTAAATCTAGGAATGAGTTAATAGAAAGGAGATACCTGGTTAGGGACTGTTTACAGGTAAAATGTTCTATCTGTAACCAATCTTGTCAGTGGAGGTATCCTGAAAAATAAGGAAAGACTTTATAGCAAAGTAAGAGAGAAGCCTGTGCCATAAATAAGGACAGACTGGAAAGATGGAGAAGCTAAAATATATGACCAAAGGGAAAGAAGTTTGGCTGGAACAGAATGTAAGATTGAGGTAGACTGGGGAGGTCGGGTGCATGGAGGAGCCAACTAAGGGAACGCACCTGATTTTCCAAATGGACAATATTTTTTTAAATCTATTTTTTACTTTTTAAATTTTTTAATAATTTAATTTAATGTAATTTAAAAAATTTAAAAAAAATTAAAAAAAAGTAAAAATTTTTAAAAATTTTTAAAATATTTTTTAATAATTTTTTAATGTTTATTTATTTTTGACACAGAGAGACAGACTGTGAGTGGGGGAGGGGCAGAGAGAGAGGGAGACCCAGAATCCAAAGCAGGCTCTTGGTTCTGAGCTGTCAGCACAGAGCCCAACACGGTGTTTGAACTCACGAACCGTGAGATCATGACCTGCGTCGAAGTCAGATGCTTCACCGACTGAGTCATGCAGGTGCCCCAAATGGACACTATTTTTAAAGGTCATATAAAAGACATTTTGAAACTGGGAACAGAGCAAGATATTTAGAAATATATTTAGGTATGAATGAAAGGGGGGAGAGGAAAGCAAATTGGCCCAACTAACAGATGGTGCGCAAGGTGGAATTCAGATGCAACGTGGACCTTAATGAGCATAGGATCACAGAGGCCAGAGATTGTGCTGTGGTTCAAGGAAATAGTGACATTCAGCAATTAGTAAGTGTTACAAGGAAGACAAGTGATCTGTCTTTCCAATAAAATGTTTTAAATTGGAAAACATTCAGTTAGAAAGGACTAATGCAGGAGTGCCTGGGTGGTTTAGTTGGTTGAGCATCTGGCTCTTGATCCCACGGTTGTGAGATGGAGCCTGTCATCCACGCTCCACGCTCCACGCTCAGCGCGGAGCCTGCTGAAGATTCTCTCTCTCTCTCTCTCTCTCTCTCTGCCTCTCCTCTGCTCTCTCTCTCTCTCTCAAAAAAGAAAAAAAAAGTACTAGTGCAAAATGACAACAAACAATAACAAATGCAATAAAACAACCTCATTCTGAAGAAGGAAAGGGGCTTAAGGAGAAAGAAATCCTTTGCCATCAAGTGACTAGTGCTCCAAATTATTTCACAGAGGCTTTACCAATAGTTACCTAAGCATTTAGAACCCCACAACAGCCATAAAGCCAGAAGTTAGATAGTGTTGTCATTTTAGATAAGGAAGCTGCAGGTCACCAAGATTACATAGCATCCGCCAAATCACAGTCATTTGCAAAGGCTGAATTTAATCCCACATCTGAGTTATTCCAGAAAGTGTCTACTTAAACACTGGATTATTATACTTCCCACTAGCAGCCAAATGGAAGTTTTAAAAATTGTAAACATACCCTTCAGCTTGAGCACATCCATACAACTAGTCTTTTTTTCTCAAGGACATATTGTTTTCCCATTTAAGTACTTTTTTAAGGGAAAGATTGCACCTGAGTATAAATAAATAATGTATTAACAATTTTAATCATATCTTGAATGAAATTATAATTTATAATTTATAATTAAATAGCCATGATAATACTCTAAATGCCTTATCATTACTAGAGTGTCTTCAAAGAAGTCACCCAAATAAGAAAAACAGGCTGAACATAAAGTAAGCTCATATACTAGAAACTGTGGCTCTCAGTAAAGGGTAGAATCAGTTCAATTCCTTTCAACTAACATTTAATGAGTAACCAAGATAGTGCCAAGTTCTGTGAAAGACTCTGGCAATGAAAGAAGACTGCCTTTACTCTTGACAGACATTCAATTCATGGAAGACATGTACAGAAATGTAAAATTCCAACACATAGCAGGTGGTGAATGTAACCCTAACTGTATATTTACAATTTTCTGAGAGGCACTTAACTCAGTCAGACTGAAGGGAGCTTCTTGAAGACATCTAAACCAAGCCTGGAAAGTGAGTAAGAGCATTAGCTGTGTTAAGGCCTGCTATCACATGACAGGAAGAATCACACAGAATCTTAATCTATCCAGGTCATATAGCCTACAATACAACTATTAGAATTTTTTGCTTTTGTTTCCCTTTGTCCATGTTATACATAATTTATGCATTCAAGACAAAAGTTATTTTTAAACATTTAGTAAGAATAAATATTTTAGCTGAGAAAGGAGCTAACATTAATCAAAGATAAGTGTTAATAAAATCTCAGCTAATGTTCATAGTGTTGGAATAGTAATTAACATATTCAAGAATTATTCTTTTTCACTTGTTGGTTCCAAGTCCAATTGTTTAGAGGATGTTTCGTCCTTGAATACAGCTGTTGGCACATGAGGAGTACCTAGGATAGTGCTGGAGACTCAGAGTTTGTTAAATATATGTAGGTTGCTTGAAGAAGATGTGGTTTTACTGTGGATATCTATGGTGCAAGTTAGAAATCTGAAAGCGATAGGTACATGCGACACCCATGTGCACTTACATTTGCCTTAAGCAGAAATTTGTTTTTATCCAAACAATCAGCTTTGGGAACCAAAACCATTAGGATGAAGAGGCTGTCTTGGGGAACCCTGTGGGTATGCAGCTAGTTATTATTTCTAACTATATTGACTTTCTCCCAACTTTTGTTTGACAAAGCTATTCCATTCCAGTTTGCCGTTCAAGTCACTTTAGCTTCCAAATAATAACCAAGTAAACTAAGTGGAGTTCAAGTGGGTGTAACTTACAAGTGAGCTGCACTAGGGAGACCCAGTAGTATGGTTGACTTGATATTAAGGCTTATTAAGCCTTAATATTAAGGATATTAAAGAACTACCATTGGCTACTCCTCCCATAGCTATTTATATTACCTGACAAATGACCACACACACACAAGAAGATGGTGTCCCAGAAAAAGCCCAAAGGCAATTTTCAGTGTCTTTATGAGCCTGACTTCAGTGGCTTTATGAGCCTGACACTAAATCTCTTAAAGTTTTCATTCATATCTTGTTTTAAGTAAATTCACTACCTCTTGTTGCATAGCCCTTCCTTGATCTGATAGCTTTTTAGCTGAAAATACTTCATATTTAAATAATGTTTTGCAGTTCATAAACCAGTTCGATATAATTTGCTTCTTTTAGATGTTTTCAACAACTTTTTGTACTAAACAATTATTAGCTCCACTTTGCATGTTAGGAAGCCAAGATTAAAAGAGAAAGAGAGATAGAATTTACTGATGCCTACAGGTCTTTTAAAAACCCTCTCATGTAGGTGTCCTCATTTTACAGTTGAGGAAACTGAAAGTTTAGGTAACATAAAATGAGGTCATAAAGCTAGTAAGTGGTGGAACTGTGACTTGAAATCAACTTTTGACTCTTTGGAGTAATAATCAACACGAATGATGATTGGAATCGCATTTTTCAATCAAAATATACCTGCCTTGCCTATATCTCAGACTTCCTGGGGACTAAGCAACCATATGTAAATTTTGAAGCCTTCCATAACTTATTCTGATGTGCACCCCTGGTTAAGATCCACTGTTTCCCCATTTGATTTTTTATTATAAATTACCTTAAACTAGACTCAGATCATCAAGAATCATTCTTCATACTTTTCAAACGACTTCTTGACTTAACTACATTTAAACATCTGACATGGATTCTGACCATGCAGGCCATTAATAACTGACCATTAATAATTACGAAACTTGACTAAGAGATACCTAGTTTTTACTATCTTGTACTACCCTCAATATGTGTTTATAGTATAATTACTTAAAACATTTTAAGCACATACAAAGTTACAATAATAACGATAATACTGGTACAGAAATAGGTAAAGATATAAACAATGGAACAAAAGAGTCTAGGAACAGAGATCCACATTTTTATTAAATGAGTATGTATCATATTCTTTATCATTATTGTAGTAATTGTTGTTGTTGACAAAAGTTATTCTAAAGAGCAGTGAGGTAACTCTCAATATAGTTACCTCTAAGAAATATGGCACCCTCCCCCCTCCAAAATAAATTGTACCCCTACTTCAGACCATACAAAGAACAACAGCTCCAGGTAGATTATAGACTTCTATGTAAAAGACAAATTTTTTCTTCTAAAGCTTTTAAGAGACTGTGTAAGTGACTATCTTCATAACCTTAGGGTTAAGGTAAGATTTCCTTCTTAAATGACACACAAAAAAGCATATTCGAGAAACAAATTAGTAAATTTTACTACATTAAAATGAGAACTCCTGTTTATTAAAAGACAACTTATAATAGAGTGAAAATACAAGTTACAGAATGGAAAAAAATATTTGTAAGCTTATACCAGAGTATTGGTATCCAATTGGGAACACTGGACAGCTACATGCAAAAGAATGAAATTGATCATTTTTCCGAAGAAGACATTCAGATGGCCGACAGGGACATGAAAAGGTGCTCAATGTCACTAATCATCAGGGAAATTCAAGTCAAAACCCCAATGAGATATCACCTCACGTCTGTTGGAATGGCTATTATCAAAAAGACTAGAGATAAGAAGTGTTGGTGAAGATGTGGAGAAAAGAGAACCCTTGTTGGTGGGAATGTAAAGTGGTGCAGCCACCATGGAAAGTAGTATGGAGGTTCCTCAAAAAATTAAAAATAGAAGTACCATCTTGTCCAGCAATCCCACTTCTGGTGTACATCCAAAGGAAATGAAATCAGTATCTTGAAGAGATAGCTGCACTTCCACATTCATTGCAGCATTATTCATAATAACCAGAGTATGGACACAACCTAAGTATTGAATGCTTAAAATGTGGTACACACACACACACACACACACACACACGGGAATATTATTCATCCCTGAAAAAGAAAAATCCTGTCATTTGCAACCACATGGATAAACCTAGAGGGCATTATATGCCAAGTGAAATAAGCCAGAGAAAGACAAATTCTTCATGGTATTACTTACATGTGAAATCTAAAAAAGAAAGTAGAAGGTATAAAAACGGAGAGTAGAAAAGTGACTGCCAAGAGCCGGGGGATGAGGGAAATTCAGGAAGAGGTTAGTAAAAGGGTACGTGCTTTCAGTTACAGGGTGAATTAAGTCTGAAAATCTAATGCATAACATGGTGGCTATAATTGATAATACTGTATTATATAATTAAAATTTGTGAAGAAAGTAGAACTTAAATGTTTTGACCCCCCCCCAAAAGAGGTAAATATGTGAGGTGATGGATGTGTTCATTAATTCAAAGGGGGAAGCTTTTCACAATGTTTACATGTATCAAATCATCATATTGTACACTTTAAATATCTTATAATTTTATTTCTCAATTTTTCCTCAATAAAATTGGGGAAATGACCTTCAAAGTACTGGTATCCAGACTTTCTTTAAAAATACTATTAAGAAAAAGGAAAAAAAACCTCAGTAAAAAAATGGGCAAAATATTTGAATGTCACAAAAAATGAAATTCAAATTGGTGCTAAATATAAAAGGTGTTGAATATTACCAGTAATTAAGAAAAGGTGGATTAAAACCACAATAAAACACCATTACACACCCATAAAATTAGCCAGAATGGGAATAGTGTGAATTGCACACATTGCTGGTAGGGTGTAAGTGGGTACAACCACTTTCCAAAACAATTTGGAATTATCTGGTAAAGTTGAAGAAATGTATACCCTATCATCCTACAATTTCAACCCTAGAATAGAACTCATAAAATTTCTTGCCCATGTGGATTGAATACTATACATGTAAAAGAATGTCTATAGCATCATTGCCCTTAGTTATCCAGAAGTAGAAAGAAGTCAAGTGTCCAAAGATAGAATGGATAAATCATGTATCCATGATTTACATACTGGAATATTTTATAGCCAAAAAGATTTGGCTCTATTCCAAATCTTCCACAGACAACATTAAATAAATGAAACTAGACAAAAATAATGCATTTTGTATGATTCCTCCCATATGTAGCTCCCCCAACCCCCAACTACATTTTTAGGGAGGCACACGTGTTCGGGGAAACCATAGAGAATGTGTTACTGTAAAATCAGGGCAATGGTCACCTCATGTGGGACAGAAAAGGAATGGCATCTGGAAGAGACACATGAGGCAGAGAACCCAGAGGGCTGCAGGTTTCATTTATCATTCTGGGTGTTCTCCTTCTAATTATCCATTATGCTCTCCAATTAAACTTTATGCAATTTTCTGTATGTGTGTTATATCTCACAATTTTGAAAAAGCTTTAAAAAGCCTGCTTAAGCAGAAAACCTGACATAAATACCATCAAATTTGAGTGCAATGAGAATATGAGGTTAGGAATTGAAAGGGTAAATCATATAAGTTTGGGTTACTGCTGAAATGGTATACATATGTATGACTGCTAGAATCCACCAGAAGTGTTATTTTTTTTATTTCATGTGGTAGGGAGTGGCTGGAGATTCTGGAGCTGCTTTTTCCAGTTATAATAAAACATTTCAGACAATAATCTCTAGAAATCAGAGAATGACAATACAGCTTTGCTGCTGGTGAAGCTAACAATGAAGTGCCTACAAGCCAGGCATGGTGAGGGAAATTTTAATTAATCAGCATGTTTATTTTAGTAAAAATGACACTCCCACCACTTCCTGTGTCCAGAGTCTATTATTCATATTTCTATGGGTGACATATCTTCCTGCCAAGGCCTTGCTCCTTTCTTTCTTTATTGTCTTGGATATTGAGCAAAGAGTTGCTATTTAGCCCTGGCTGATTCTCGTAAGAATCTGATAAAAAAGATAAACCAAAGGATTCTTATTAAAATATAAAAAATAAAACCCTGGGCAGCATAGCAACAGATTTGGTCATAAAAGCAGGAGCACACTGTGTGAAACCTAAAACATATTTACACATTAAATGAGAACATTATGAACAAGCACAGAGAAAACAGAGCTATCACAACAATGTAAATGGAAACCAGCCCTTATCTAATTTGACACTCACAGAATCCTTCACCCTTCACTATCCAGGGAAATACAATTAAATTACAAATAGAGGTGTTCCACTTATCATTTAACATCTGTCAAGTGCCTTACATATATTATCTTCTTTAATTCTCACAAAATTTCAAAAAATTAACATTATTATGCTCCCTATTATATAGGGTGGAAACCTGAGGCTTAGGGAAATGGAGCATTTTGCACACAGCAAACCAGGGCTCATGAAAGAGTCAGAAGTCTATCCCAGGAGCCTGATTCCAGAAGCCACACTTAAACCATTATGTAATATAAGATTATATATTCCCTCCCATCTGTGAAGGATCCCAAGAGACCCCATAGAACTTCCTGGCACTTCTGGAAACACCTTGAGTGCTCTTGTTTAATGATAATCACTAGAATAATGCCTGGACAGCATTCTTAAACCTAAACAAATTATGGCAGATTTTAGAAGCACATGATTTGCTCCTAGAAAACTTACCCATGGAGAGTCTGGTATAACTGATAAAGGATCAAGAAACATTTCTAGAAGTCTGCATCGATTCAAGGCTTGCATTTATAAAAGCTGTCTAAGAATGTAATGTTGTCTTATCTGTGATGTCTGCCTTGACTCTTCTGGACTGTGTTTCCACATCTTTGCGTCACTGCACTTTCCACATTATACTGTTGTTTGTTTTTATTTCTCTCTCTCTTTCTCTATTACTGTACTAGATTTTGAAAGCCAGTGAAGGAAAGAGGTTTGAATTCTTTTTTTTTTTAATTAAAAAAATTTTTTTAATGTTTATTCTTGAGAGAGAGAGAGCATGAGCAGGGAAGGGGCAGAGTGAGAGAGGGACACAGAATCCGAAGCAGGCTCCAGGCTCCAATCCGTCAGCCCAAAGCCCTACATGGGGCTTGAACCCACAAGCTGTGAGATCATGACCTGAGCAGAAGTCAGATGCTCAACTGACTGAGCCACCCAGGTGCCCCTTTTTAAAAATGTTTTTAAACGTTTGTTTTTGAGACAGAGAGAGAGAGAGAGAGAGAGAGAGACAGAGACCGAGAGAGACAGAGCATAAGTCGGGCAGGGGCAGAAAGAGGGAGACACAGAATCCAAAGCAGGCCCCAGGCTCTGAGCTATCAGCACAGAGCCCGACTTGGGGCATGAACACATGAACCGTGAGATCATGACCTGAGCAGAAGTCCCACGCTCCACCAGCTTAGTCACCCAGGTGCCCCAGGAGCTTCAAATTCTTATATCCTCAGTACCTCACACAGAATCTGGAATATAGCAAATACAATAAATATTTCTACAATCCAGGGTTAAGCAATAATTAATAGTTCTTATATCTACTAAGCACTGCTATGAGTTAGGTTCTATAGGAGGTAATTTTTGTGTGTTATCTCATTTGCTCATCACAAGAATTTAATGAGGTGAAATATTTGTGTTAGCCTTATCTTTAAGCATGTAATTATAGGTTTACGTTTAACTACAAATAACTTGCTCAGAATCATATTGGCAGTAATGACAAAGCCAGAATTCAAATACATGACTGTCTGATTCTGGAGCCTTCCCTCTCAACACTGCTCTGTTCTCTTGCCTCAAAATTAGTAACTTTTATTAGAAAAGGTTCATCATATTTAACAAGTGGAATCTCTTTTTTATTACCTTGTGATAATCTTCACTGTTTAGTATGTATAAATATTCCTCTTCAATTATCTTTATTTCTGAGATGGATGATTCCTTAAGAGTTAGACTATTTCAACTTCTTTGTTACCTTCTCCAATACCTGCATATGTGGAGAAATTAATAGTGTTTGGTTTTTTTTCTGGACTGCAAAGTCTGAAGAGCTGAGTAGTAAAAGCAAATTTCTGCTGTGTATTAGATATTAAACTATAATGGCAGTGGTGTTACAGAAGGATAGAAAAGAACACTGCAGTTTGAGGAAAGAAGAAAATGACTCCTATTAACCATTTGGGAGGTTACAAATATGATACAGCGATTGTAGGTCTGGTTTCATCTAAGATTGGCCATTTTCATTAAAATTAGTTTTTTCTATAGAGTATCCTTTTGTATTTTGTTTTTAATGAGAAATTTAAGGAGATTTACCGGAGCTCTGGGAATGATTTAGCACTTCAAGCAAGAGCTTGGGGAAAACATCAAACCATGTAGTTGAAATAGATACAAAAAAGAAACCATTCTGGAATTTTCCCAAAACCTGGTCACAATAATGTGAAATTCTGAGAAATGTAAACTAGTTCTCTCTTAAGTGATAAAATTCAAAATAAGCCCAAAGGCAATGCTCACCAAAAATTGCTTATCCATAGCAATTCATGGATTCTGCGGTTAAATTATTCCTGTGAATAAAACCAATGAAATTGGGATACTGTCGAACTATTAACCCAAGGTTCAGCAAGAGCTGCTGTTTTCTTCCATATTCCCTTTTACTACCTGTTCAAAACATTGCATAAGAAAAATATAAGAAAATTAAGGACATTTCTTAATTAGGAAGGGGTGAATTAGGAAGGCAGAAAATTAAACTGCTTACTCTGGGAGATGGTGAATCACCCACAATTGGGGATTTTGAAGCAGAGAGTCAACAACCCCCGGTCAGAGTATAGCAGGATATTGAGGGCTAGGTCATTATTACTCTTTTTTTCCCCCCAAATCTGAAGAAGGGGGTATTCTAGTCTTCATTTATGCTCATGGTTTGTACTTACCTGTTATGAAGTCATCCTACCCTCTCTTAACTTCACTTTTTAAGGGAAGGATTTACTCTCAGTCTTTTGACTTCTGCTTGGCTGGAGATCACACCTCTGAGTCCAGGAGCATCTCTGCCAGAAGACAGTCTGAAATGAGGTAGAGGATAAACTATCTCTATGCTTGTTCTTAGAATTCTATCCAGATTTCACCCACCCTGGTCCCTTTCAGTCCTGATCCACCTATATAGCTATAAACACAGCTAGCAAGAAGTGGGTTGGGATTCAAACCAAGGACTGGCTCCAAATCTCCTGTTCCTCTTGCACCATACATCATCCATTATCCTAGATTTTTGGCAACCGAGCAGCAGAATTTCAATTTGTTCCTGCGCATGTCCTGGCACAGCTCACAACCTGGCAAAGGCTTCCTAGTCTGGAGTGTGCAATGAATGGTCAAGACTGTGGCCAAGCCAGACTGTCATGGCCTAAAAGATTTGTTGGCCCATAATCCAAGCTATCATTGATGCCTCAAGCATATCAACTATATCCTTTCAAAGAAATAATACCATGCTCCTGCTGATAACATTCTATACTAGGGACTTCTGGCTGCAAAATTGAATTTGCATGACCTAGCTGAATTGGAGAAATCACAGAATTATTGAATTAAACATAGAAAGTATCTCAGAAGTCCTTGAATTTATAACTTACATTGTAGAGATGGAGAAATGGAAGTTCAGCAATGCCTAAATAAGCACAATCTAGCTGATTCTATTGTTGGGTTTAGAGCTCTAGTCTGCCCTTCTTGCAATTTAGTCTTTCCACATCACACAGTGGAGGGAGTGAGGGTCAGTAAACCTCTCTGTGTGTTGGAGGGAACTCAGGGACTGCCTTTTCCACCAGACTCAAAGACCAACAATAATGATAAATTGAACTTATAATACTTGTCACAAGATTAGGGTGTACAGAGAAAACTACTGCAAACAATCCTAAAGCAGATAAGAATACAGAACAGCTGGAGGAAATGAAAATTGTAAATTTAAAGTATATAGAATTTGAAGTACCTGTTCTGACTTCAGACAAAAACATTCTCAAGAACTAATTCCACCATTAAATAATGGGTTTTAACAGACTTTTCAAATACTTCTTTTTGCAGCAACATTACCTGTAAAGATAGGATAAAATCTGGCTTTTGGAAAAATGAGGATATAATTTAGCTAATTCTGAAAATGTCTTAAGCAGTGCTAAACATGGCAACAAGAGCATGGAATAAACCCACTATTCAAGAACAGGCTTTATCCTGTTAAAATTTCATCCCCAAATAAAAATTTCAGCCACAAGTATAGGTGGAAAGGCATCTTAAGTATGAAGAAATGAAGAATTTTTTTCCTCAAGGTTTAAAGCAAACTCATGACATGTAACTACATACACAGATTGTACCAATGTCAGATTTCTAATTTTGATATAGCATAATAATGGTACAAGATGTAACCATTGGAGAAAAGTTGGCGAAAGGCAGCTTCCAATGAATCTATAATTATTCCCAAATAAGAAATTTTTCAAAAGCACTAACTCTTGAGGAAGTTAACTAATACAAAAAATGCATACTCATTGCTCATTTCACGGCCTATTGATATCACCATCCATCGTTATTATGTTAGCATGCAGTTGGTCTTTGCTTCTGCTCTTATAAGTGTAATTGCTTATTTAGCCTGTTAAGCACTTTCAAAAATTCAAGGTATTTCCAGTATCAGCATTACAAGCAATTTGATAAACACCAAATATTTATACATTTATATATTTTTCCATTAATTCAGGCCATTTTTTTGTACATTTAGCTACCTAAACCTTCACATCGGTTCATCTTTTACTTTGCCTGATATTAATTTTAAAAACTATATTAATCTCAAATTACAGAAAACAATGTCTCTGTATTGGTTCATTTAAAGATTGTCAGTGCTGATAGAAAACTTTTCGATGTCATATATATATGTGTATATATATGTACACACACACACACACACACATATATATATATATAATTTTGTTTCCATTGAGAAAACAAAAAACCTGATTTAAGACATTTTTAATTTTATAAAATCTAGTGCAAGTGGATCATGTTCATTTATTTAAGGACATTGGTATGTGCTTCATATGGAATGTTAGAGTTAGAAAAGACCATAAGAATAATCGAACCCATACACCACACTTTATAGATAATGAACCATAGGCTCAATAAAATAAAATGATTTGCTTTCTATGGTCACCAGTTATTACTGCAAAACCTGGAGCATTTTTATCACCATAAACCACTTGTAGACAGATTTTGGTTGCCTGAATTTAAAAATCACCTCCACCGCTTTGTACCTATGTGACATTGGTCAAGTGATTTACTTTCTGTGTGCCTAGTTTCTGTATCTGTAACATGAGGATACTAACAGTGCAATTGTTGAAGTCTTTCCGAAGTGGCTTAATACTTTTAATTCTAGATATATTAGGTCTTCACTGAGGTGACTTTGTACTTGTAATTCTAGATATTCTTTTCTATTTAAAAGTTATTATTTAGCATATGACACATTATTAATTCAAAATGGAATATATGGGTTGCACGATTCATTATTATAGCAGACACTGCTGTTTCTGTTTCTAACATCCACTCCTCTCCACCCAGCCTGGAAGGTAAGGAGGACACTGGCCAACACTGATTCTCTCTGTTGAGGTCAGGTAGACCCACAGGTCTTCTCAGAAACAATCTTCCCCTTGTTTTGGAGACCATTTATACATTTTCTTCAGCATTTTGGTCTTTTTCAAGAACTTCCATTCTCAAGGTTCTTGCTCAGCCTAGAAGGGATGGGCTCTACGAGTAGGACCTACGATGTCCTGGATTTGGCTCTCACTTTCTGACCTGTAGTTAGGCCCCAGCTGCTTCTTTTTGGGTTTTATGTTAGTATTTAGACCAGAGTTAGGAGGAGGTCAACAGGGTCATCTTCAAGCCATCATCTTCCTAGAACCTTCTAGTGATTATTGATGAAGTCAAAAACTAAATTATTAATTGTTCAAATCCATTTCTACTCCAAAAGACTAGAATTAATTGTTAATCATCCAATTGCTTAGAAATAATCCTTTGTTCTCTTTCTCTCATCTCCATTTCAAATCCATTGCTAAGGTCTATTAATTTTACCTTCATAACTCTTCTCTCCCTTGCTTCCATCATCTCTCTCTACTACTTCATTACAGAGTTAGCTTTCTAACTAGTTTTCCAGATTCTTTGCTGTTCCTGTACCTTCAGTTCATTCTCCACACAAGAGCCTACAAGGAATTTTACACACAAAATGACTTATGCCTCCCCTCTGTTCCCTACATGTAGCATAAAATTTAAGATTCTTATCATGAACTATAAAGCCATAAATAATCTGGTCCCTGCTTTTCTCTACAACCACATCTGATGCAATTCCTCCTCTCACTCACTATGCTTCAGTCACATCAACCTTCATTCAATTTCTGGAACATTCTAAAGGTTTTTGTTGTTGTTGTTGTTATCTTAAGGCTTTTGCTCCTGCTTTTCCTTTGATCTGGAATGTTCTTCCCTAGGCTGTTCTTACAGCAGCTTTCTGCAGTTCTCAGTTCAATGTCTCCTACTTGGGGATGCCTTTCCCAATCATTGTAAGTAGGTTTCCTTTCTGTTACTTTTTGACTAAACTATTTATTTATTTCATGGAATTTTACATTTTATGATTATTTATTTCTTTGCCAGTTTATTGTTAGTGTTTTTCTGCCAATCTGTATGTTCCATAATAGCAAGAAGCATGTATGCTTTACTAATGATTGTACACTGCGTAACAAGCACATGATTAGTATCAATAAAAATTTATTAAATACATAAATGTGGGTTAAAAAAAAGCATATAAGACATATCCTAAACTCAAAGCATTAACTGTCTTAAAAGGAGATAAATCATGTCTGCAAATGATTATAGTATAAATAAATATATACCAAATACCATATAAAAGACAAACTAAATTTTGTGGGGACATATAGAGTATGGAAAGACATAAGAGCCACATTAAAGAGCATTTGATGTTTGAGTTGAACCTTCAACTTGATAGTAGAGACAAGAAGGAAGGCATTAAAAGGAAAAACAACTTGGAAGGGGATAGAAAACTTCTATTAGGTATATCTAAGAAATAAAGCAGGAAGGACAGTAGAATTTATAGGGAGAAAAGATAAACTGTGATTGAATCACTGAGAGATTTGAATAGTGGGTTGAGGGATTTGTACTTCATTCAGTAGTAGAGGGAAGACTATTTAAAATTTTAAACTTGATAGTGACATTAAACAGGAAGTGTTAACTCAATAGTAGAGATTGGGAGAGAAAAACATAGAGCAATAAGGTTATTAAATTGCCTGGATTAGGATGGTGATACTGGAAATGGAAAATAATAGAAGACCAGAGGTTCCAATCTGGCCTTTTCGAAATGGTAGAGTCCATGGAAGTATCTCCAGGGATGTAGACGCTCCCAGCACATTATATGAAAATATTTTAGTGTTAGAGAGAGAGACCTTAAATTTTATCAGAAATCTCATACAGTCTCTATTCTCAAAATTTTGGAGAGACTGGCTTACTTGACCCTTGTATTCTTTTCAGGGGCTACTCGGAAATGCTTATCCATGGCTTTAGTCTTTCCTGCTTTGTCTGAATTATTTAATAGAGTAAGACACTCAACTAAAATTTGTTAGAGTTGAAAAAAACTCAATGAACACACTTCTAGTGTACCTCAATTATATTAATTCTTTTCCATTCAGAAGAGAGTATTTCTCTCCTCTCACTGATCTTAGTTTTTTAATCTAAGGGTAAGCATTCACATTCAGTGGATTAAATATATACACTCACCCTTTAGCCTCCATCTAACCTTATTGAAATTTGTAAATTTGTTCCATACCTCTAACACAAATCACCTCCCATAGGGTATATCCAAATACTCCAGCCATATACCAAGGTTATTTTTCTAATACCTAGATCAATGGATCCAAATAGATTTACAAAGAAGTGAAATGCTTTGAGTTTCTATTCTGAAACTCTTAACTCTTAGAGATTGTCTAAGATAAACAATTGTTTATTTTCCGCTAAGGGGATTGAATTAGTAATGGTATCTTGCCATGGTTTTCCTAGGTGTGGATATTAGCCATGAAATATGTTTTCTCAATGACTGAAGACATATTTTAGAAATGTTGATATTGACCTGATCTTGAATGCCAGTCAGATGATCTATCCTGCAGGATTTAAGCACTCATTCCCTTTAGCTGCTAGGAGCTGACTGTTGACAGATTTTGCTCCCACTAAAGAGAATTCTTTCAGCCATGCCCTACCCATAATGCAAGGAGTCCACAGGCCAAAGAACATGCCCATGTGGAGTCCATGCCCTTCTTTCTGTATGACTCTCTGTGTACTCAGGACCTTGGAATCCCTGCCCAGATTTAAGTTTGCTTCCTTAGTAGAAAGTAATATAATTACATAACTATTCCATAAGTTTCTGTACTTCTGATAGAAGTGGAATGAAAGTCTCTATTAGTAAAAATAGTTGGATTGTGATTAAGTGTCCATAAAATAAAAGCAATCAGTTTTTAGGAGAACCTCATTTATTATACAGAGACCAGTGGGAAATTTCCTTTAAAGTGCTCTTTAAAAGGCCATTGCATTTTAGACGAGATTGGGCACATTCAGGATAGTATGGCTGTAGACAGGACATTGCATATCATAAGAAACAACAATTGCAACAGCATCCTTACAATAAGTTTAACAATGAGCTTCATAAGATTGTTTCCCACAGTGTTTCTCATTGGCATAATGCAAAAGCACACACAAACAAGGGCAGTTCCACAAATGCTTTTAATCTTGTGGTTCAGGCATGTCTCTTTGTTAGTCTGTGCAAGAATTAAGATTATCTAGAGTAATAAATAAAATCACATGCTTTGGGGCACCTGGGTGGCTCAGTTGGTTGAGTGTCCAACTCTTGATTTTGGCTCAGGTCATGATCTCACAGTCCTGAGATCAAGTCCTGAGTCAGTTTCGCATTGAGTGTGGAGCCTGCTTGGGATTTTCTTTTTCCCTCTCTCTCTGCCCTTCCCCTGTGTGCACACATGCATTGTCTCTCAAAATAAATAAATAAACTTTTAAAAAATGCACTTGCTTCAAGAATATTTGATAAATACTACTTTTAGGAATGATCTTCTAAAGGACTATTTTAAACGTCCTTAAAATTAAGCCAAATGTACCATGTAAGTACAATTTTATAAAAAGCAGGAGTAAATGTAAGTCTGCAAAAATCTTGAAAGAAGCAAAATTAAGGATTTGTTTCTATTTGAGTCTTAGCCACAAAGAGTTGGATTTGCAAATAGAGTTGTTAAGTTTTATTATCTCCAAATTCTTAAAAACTTAAAAACAGAAGCCCAGCTCATTTTATTTCTGTCTCTTCATTTCTCTCCTAGACTCCTGCAAAAGCCTCCACATCTACTCTTGGATTTCTTTCATTCATTATCTAAGCTTCAGGCAGAGTGAGCTCTTCAAAACCAGTATCTAAAAGTGTCAAAGGTCCCACCAAAGACTTCCAGTAAAATCTCCCCTGTTCTAGTGTAAATTCATGCTCTATGTAAACTTGCTACCTCACTCCTGTGACTAGACATCTGTGCCCATTTCTCAGACACAATACGTTGGGTGCTCTTTCGCAGTTCCCTCAGTTTCTAATGCAGAATAATGAAATGGATGAATCTCTACTTTGAAACTTGAAATTTCTATTTCTTTTTCTTGATTCACTTTTGAACCAAGATATTAGAGATTTTGTTTTGAGAGAAAGAGAGAACTCTCAGGCACCTATGCCCATACACACCCACACATGAGTAGAGGAGAGGCAGATGGAGAGGGAGAGAGAGAATCTTAAGCAGGCTCCATGCCCATCTTCAGCCTGATGTAGAGCTTGATCTTACTACTGTGAGATCATGTCCTCAGGCAAAATCAAGACTTGGACGCTCAACCAACTCAGCCACCCAGGTGCCCCAAGAGATTGAAGATTTGAAGACAAGATCCCAAATCCCCCCCAATCTAGAATAGAATAATTTTCTAATAATTAACAAGAAGTTTTGAGAGCTTCACCAATTTAGGAGATTTTTAGTGAAATACTTCAGGACTTAAAAGAACAAACAAAAAATCACAAACCACCTGGTCTATACCCAGTTCGCACCCAGGCATGTAAAGAAGCAGACCCATTCATGAACAAACAATTCTATTGCCAACTCTCCTATCCTGTGTGAGGTTCTGAAACTGCGAATGAGGACTAGTATCCAAAATTCTTGTCCCTTTACTGTGGAAAGAACAAGTGATAATGAGTGGTAGAAATAGATAGAATTCAGTGTTTGGTCAGGAAGATTACTGAATTAAAATAAAATGTAAGTATCTCTAAAGTTACAATTATCTTTTATTTTAGGTATGAGACCCAGTTCATAAATTTATAACTGAGTTTCATGTAAATGTGCCTTAAGTCACATATCTGCAAATTAAGCATTTCTGTGTTCTTCTGCTAGAACATTGCTATAGATATCCCCTCTGAGGAAATAGGTTTTATCTTCTTTTTTTTTTACACTTTTTGAAATAACTGAGATTCACATGCAGCTATAAACAATAATACAGAGATGCCCCCCATAACCTTCACTCAATATCTCCCCTATGGTAACATCTGTCATAATTATCGTTCAGTAGCATAATCAAGTAATTGGCTTTGAAAGAACCCATCAACCTTATTTAGAGTTCACAAGTTTTACATGCATTCATTTGTGTGTGTGCGTGTTTAGCTCTATATATCATTTTATCACGTGTGTAGATTCGTGTGACCACCACCACAGTCAAGACACAGAATTGTTCCATCACACAATACCTTGTGTGGCTCTTGAATAACCTCACCGACTTGCTCCCACTCTTCCTTATCCCACCCCTACCCCCTGGCAGCCACAATCTGTTCTCCATTTCTATACTTTTTTCTTCATTTCAAGAATATTGCATAAAAGGAAGCACACAGTATGTAACCACTTGGGAATGGGTTTTTTCACTCAGCATAATTTCCTGGAGATCCGTCAATAGTTCATTCCTTTTTAATATAGAGTGGTGTTTTCTAGCGCAACGTATCACAGGTTGTTTAACCATTCACCTATTTTAGAATGAGTTGTCTCCTTTTTTTTTGGTTATTACAAATAAAGTTGCTGTAAGCATTCATGTATAGGTTTTCTGTGCAAACAGAAATTTCTATTTCTTTGGAGTAAATGCCCAAGAGTGAGATTGGTAGGTTGCATGATAATTACATGTTTAGTTTTAGGAGACACTGCCAACTATTTTGCAGATTGCCTGTACCGTGTTACATCCACACCAGCGTTGTATGAATGATCTAGTGTCTCTGCATCCTTGCCTGCATTTGGTGTTGTCACTATTTTTTATTTTAGCCATCCTGGTACTCGGGTAGTAATTAGCATTTCCCTAATAGCTCCAGAACTTGAACGTCTTTTCATATGCTTATTTGTCACTTGTATATCCTTAACTGGGAAATGTCTTGTCATGTCTTTGCCTGTTTTGTAATTAAATCATTTGGTTTTTTATTATTCATTTTTCAGAGTTCTTTATGCATTTTGGATATTAGTCCTTTTTCAGGTATGCGGTCCACGAATATTTTTTCCCAGTCTGTAGCTTGTCTTTTCATCCTTTTAAAAAGGTCTTTTGCAGAGTAACAGGTATCAATTTTGATAAGGCCCAATCTTTCCTTTTATGGATTGTGCTTTTGATGTCAAGTCTAAGATTTTTTTTCCTAGCATTTGAAGATTTTCTCCTATTACTAGATTAAAAATTTGTAGTTTTATGTTTTAAATTTATGTCTGTGGTCTATTTTTTTAAATTTTTTTAACATTTATTTATTTTTGAGAGAGACAGAGTGTGAGTGGCAGAAAGAGAGACACAGAATCCAGAGCAGGTTCCAGGCTCTGAGCTGTCAGCACAGAGCCCGATGCGTGGCTCGAACTCATAAACTGTGAGATCATGACCTGAGCCAAAGTGGATTAAGCTTAACTGTCTGAGCCACCCAGGTGCCCCATGTCTGTGGTCTATTTTGAATTAGCCATTGTATAAAGTATGAGGTTTCAGTCAATATCTTTTTTTTTTTTTTTTACTTGCTGAGCATGTTTATTTAAAAGTAATTGTTAAGCAAAAAATATTCCCTTTCTTCTTTCTTATAGTTTATATTATCTAATAGAAGATTATTGAAACTAAATATAGTAATTACCTTTATTAAAAACAAAACTTGTGCGATTATTACTACAGCTCTGCTATTGAAAATAAAACATTCAGGGCTATGTAAAATTTTGGTAACATCATATGTATACAGTGCCACTTGTCCGAGAAAAATTGGAAACGGAAAAGACTAACCATGGAAACTTGCTTTGGCCACATGTGCCATACATGGTTATCCGCAACTGTCCTTTTCTGTTTCAGTGGCCTTGGGAGGGGAATTGTGTCATCTGAAGTATCCTGCTTTTCTTTGACCTTGGATAAAAAACAAGCTCTCCAGCCTGTAGCTGAGACAAGATACCACTGGGCTTCCTGCTTTGTCCCTGCCACAGTGCTAGAGACACTGCTGTGTCCTCCACCCTGGAGAACAATTTGACAATTCTTTTCCTTTTTTTTAAAAGTCACATCCAAAGTCTAGCTCTTCCAACCCATTTCTTTCCCTGATTGCTTTTAATCCTGTTGGTGAATAAACCCTAGATAGAGCCTATAGTAGATAATTTTGGTGGTTTCCTCTCAGCCCATTGCCACGCTTCCTTGATACCTGCCATGTTTTTATATGACCCTATTCTTTCCAAGCCTGACCATAGATAGATGGACCAGAGATGGACGCGTGACCTTAGCTCTTCCTAATCTGTTTTCTTTCCCAAGTATTTGGAATCTGAATCAGAGCATGTTAGTCCCCCAGAGGGCACAGCAACCTGGCAGCCAGGGATAGTCACTGCGTGGAAGTCTTTAGCCAACACTGCTGGAATCCATTTAGACCAATTTTCTGTGAGGCCAAAGATAATGAATACTAAGTTTGTATTTTACTGATGGAAAAATGCATTAGAACACAGGCTAAGCCAGGGGTATGTCTCGTAGTACAAATTTTCCTCTAAAGTAGAGGGGAAAAAATAAAAAGATATCTGAACATGTGAACACGGAGAAGAAAAAAATTATTTCTGGCAAAGATACCTTAAGGATATAGATTTCCATACCGATAGTGTAGGCGGTTTCCTGGAAGCAAAATGTACTACATGGTAGGTTTTTCCTTTGTTTTTGTGCTGGTTTCTCCAAAAGATGTGTCTAATTGTTGTGCGTTGTATAGGAAGCTATGTTAGATAGACTGACATATGCTTTAGCGTCCTCATGTTCTTACCCTTCCGTATCCTCCACATTGTATTTTTTCATTTTTACCTTTCATATTTTTTAGGACAACTTCAACCAGGAATGTTTCTATCAAATGCATACTACATATGTATGCAGAAAAGAAAATGGTGTGAGGCTGCTTTGTTGCATTTTAATATACACAATTTTCAACACAGTGCTTATTTTGAGAAAACTGTAAGACAGAAACAAAGCTTTAAAAAAAGAACCATTGACTATTCAGAGGAAAGCATATAAGTATCTAGAAAGTTAAAAGAAAGAATTAGGTCATTTTTATAGCCCAGAAGGTGAATCGAGCATCATGAAGCAGGGTGATTCTGCTCCTAAATTATCTCCTCACGGCTCTTCTTTCCTTGAACACAAGATACACACAGAGAGGTTCTTGTTCAGGGAAGGGGTCAGGGTTCTCTTGTTTTTGATTTGAAACTTTTCATGTGGCATCCTTTATTTTTTAAACCTCTCTTTCCCTGCAATTTCCTTTCCCTCTTTGATGCTGCAGGATTCTGCCCACATCTTCTTGTCTACGTGGGCAATGCACTCTCCAAGCTAATTTGCTGTGCTTCAGAATGCATCACAGCAAAGCCCAAGAACAAATATTGCCCTCAGTTTTTTGTTTTTTTTTGCAATTAAGGCTTATTAATTGCGTTTCCATTTCCAGTTTTTATAAGCTCTCCCTTTTGTCCTTCACACAGTTGGTTTACTAAGACTTGGATTGCATTTTTATTATGAGGAAAAACTGAAACTATTAGCTGGTTGATTACTGGAAACAATACCAAACAGCTAAATTTCTCCCAAACTAAATATATTTTTTAAATATTGAAAAAAAATATTGAATGTGTTTTATTTTCCTTAGTGCTAGAAAACATCTCCACTTCTCTATAATTAAATGTACATATTCACTTTGTATTGAAATCCTTTTGAAGTGAGCACAATTTCTACATATGTCATGTAGCAGTATTGGGTTCACTTAATATAAATATAAACGGAAATTTGATACCACTCTTCCCCATTCTGAGTAAACTTATGTCAGAAGAATAACAAAAACTAGTTCATTTAAGAAAATAATAGATACTGTGTGTGGAACACTTTATGTATGCCAGGCTTTCTTGTAAATGCTTAACCTGTAACATCTCATTTAATTCTTATAAGAATCCTGTGCAATATGTTATCCCCAAGCTATCCTCATTTCACATGAGATCGCTGAATCACAGAGAACTTAAGTCGAGTTGTTCAAGACCACACAGCTCAGGGGAGGCAGGGCTGGGAACAAAGCCTGCAGTCTATCCAGAAAATACGCCCTTAAACTTTATCCCACGCTGCCTTTCAGCAACATAAGAAATGTATACAATAATTGAAAGTGTCTTTTTTAATGAAGTATTATGCTTAAATATGGCTGGCAGAGGATTCATTCTCAGTAACTGCCTTTGCATTTTTTATTTCTAAAATGACTCTTATTGCGATCTCACTCATATTATAAAATGATCCCACTTATTAAATTATAAAATGATGATAGGTGTTTTCTATTCAATAGAACAAGGAGAAGGGAGATGTTACATTTTGATAACAGATGATTAAATATAGTATAGGAGATGATCTATGTGAGATGCAACAAGTTCAATTAAATTACAGTTGACCCTTGAAGAACACAGGTTCATTTATAATTGGATTTTTTACGGTACGGTAGTAAATATGTATTTTCTCTTCTTTATGATTTTCTTAATTTTTTTCTAGTTTACTTTATTGTAAGAATACAGCATATAATAATGCAACATACACAACGTGTTAATCTACTGTTTTTGTTATCAGTAAGGTTTCCCATAGTAGGCTATTAATAGTTAAGTTTTGGAGAGTCAAATGTCACACACAGATTTTCAACTTCATGGGAGGTCAGCACTCCTAACCCCTGCATTGCTCAAGTTTCAACCATCTAGTCTCTCTCTCTCCATCCTAGACTTCTTCTCTCTAAATCCTCATTTCCAAATGCCTCTTTGCTATCTCCGCATGGATCTCTCACAAGTTTTGCAAATCTATCTTCTGTGACTGCTGCCACCAGCCTCCACCTTGCATACAAACCCAAATCTGCTTTTTCTTTTCATTTTCCTTGTCTGAGTTCATGAAACATCAGTTCTCTAAACATCTATGGCAGTCCTCATTGCTGCTAATGTCCTCTGCTGGCCAGCGGCAACTGCAGACGCCCGATGTGAAGGTGCTTACATCTGTACTGCCAGCCCCATCTCATATTTGAAGCTCAAACATGTACTTGACATTTCCCAGATAGTTTTTTTCCTTTTTGGCCTATTTTTATTGCAAATCCCTTGCTCTGGGACTTGGTTGAGTTCATGGAGACTGAACTTAAGGACACTCTCAGAACTATATTCAGAAACACTTTTCTTTTTAGACTTTGGCCTTGGCTCTAAATGGTCTTTTCCTCTTGGGACACGTTGCTTATGGTGAGGAATGTTGATACTTTCTGTAAGTAGACTCTGGATAGAACCCTGCCCCCTGCCCACTACCAACACTCCAGGTAGGTTTAAAACAAGGGCCATTAGAACTAGGTTCTGTACAGGAACCCTGATTCACTAATAACTTGTTAATAATTTTTCAGTCATAATTTTTGAAATGAAAATAATGTTTATTTCCCTTAAACTCTAGTTGACAGGACTTTACCTTACCCTAGCCATTTGATTAATTGAGGTGTTACTGTATCATTTTGATCTTAGAATTATAAAATAGACATTTGAGGACTTTGAAAAGAATCAAGGCACACAGACACTTCCAAAAAATAAATGTAACTTGTGTTTAAAATGATTAAAGAAGACAATTTGGGTGATACAAACAAACCTTATTGAACACTCCATGAAGCAGGCAGCCTCTATTCCCAAGGGTTTAGAGAACCCCAAAATGGAGCTGAAAGCATGGAACTTTTATAGGATGAAGAGAAAGGAGGGGTGACTGGATGGCTCAGTCAGCTGAGCATCTGACACTTGGTTCGGCTCAGGTCATGATCCTAGGGTCATGAGATGAAGCCACGCATCTGGCTCTGCACTGAGGTGGAGACTGCTTAAGATTCTGTCTCTTCCTCTGCCTCTCTCCCCCATTCATGTTCTCTCTCTCTCTCTCTCTCTCTCTAAAATAAAGAGAGAGAGAGAGAGAGAGAGAGAGAGAGAGAGAGATAAAGGAACAGGGAAGAGAAAAGTAGGAAATGAATAAGCAACAAGGAAATAAGTATAGAGCCCACAGTTGGCTTGGTGTTTGGGGATTGGCTGACTGGACACACTGCATTTCTGGCTGAGTCCACTCATTTACAGGGGAGTGAAAAGTTATCTAAGCCGCAATTTGCTCATGCGACCCCCCAGGGCAGGAGTGGCTCTGTCTTTGGCCTAGAAATTTATTTCAACACCTACTACGTGTTGCCACTGTCTGAATCATGCCCAAATAGTTAAGGGTTAAGTGGGAGCTCACAAGTCAATTGGTGAATACAAAGTCCTCAACTAATCATTCCACAAGCAATATTCAGGTCGCCTCATCAGTTGTCTGGACAAGGAGTGGGTAAGAAGGAGAGGATTTCCTTCTAATCCTACCACAGAACATCCCAGCGTTTCACTGAGTCTGTAGGAAAATTTCCCCAAATGAACCATAATGATTTTTCTCATTTGAAAGCAAAAGAAGTGGCAATGACAGTAACAATGAGTGCCAAATTTGCTTTGATTCTTTTTCCAGACCATCTGCTCTTCTCTTTGTGCTCCATATTGTACGTTGTTGAGAGCATTGAGCAAGATGACTGGAAATAAGCAAAATAGACTCTACTTCATTGAATCCTAAATTGCTAAAATGCATAGTTTTGTTGTTTAAGAAGTTATCTTTAAATATAAAACTGAAATAAGTATAGGAAATTCAAGTGATTTTGTGATATATGCTGCATTCATTTGACAGAAACAAACAAAACGTACAGTGGATTTAAAAAAAGGATAGTTTATTTCTCTATCCTGTAATAACCACAGGTTATTTGTCCAGAGACAGCTGGAAAGTTGTGCATTGACACATTTTGTTTGGTTCTTATTTGATGTCTGCCAGACCAGGAGAAGCCACAGCCAGATCTGATGGAGAAGACAGAATATCACCCAGAAATCCTAACTTTCTGCTGCATGGAAAAAACAGAAGAAATTTTGAGTTGTCTTTTTTGCGGAGGAGGAAGAGTTGTATTAATAGAAAGAAGAGGGTGGGGGGGGTGGAATTTGGAGGAGGAGGGAATAAAGAGGGGCAGGCTGAGGTCCTCTGAATCCCAGTATCCCTTCTCTCCTTACACTAGCGATAGATTCCCCAGCCTTCACCTGGGCACATGCATCCCTTCACATCTGCAAGCTACACACTATTCTCCCAGGCTCTCTTGCCAATGTAAGGCAATTTGACTAAGTTCAGGCCAATGAGGTATGAAAGATTCTGAGGTGTATCATTTCCAGCTTATCTCTTTTTGGATGCTTACTTTGCACTCTTCCCTTTCTGTTGCCTAGGAAATCATGACACTTGGAGAAATCTTGGAAATGTAGGTGAAGACAAGAGCCATCACCAGCCCTGGAATGCTCACCTTTGGAGTGTTCATTTATTTAATCAACTTGTGATAGTTTTTAAAACCTGACATAAAGGGGTGGAGTCTATGTCTCCTCCCTTTGAAAGACTTGTGACTTCTGCAACCAATGAATTATGGCAAAAGTGATACTATGTGACTTCCAAGGCTTGGCCAGAAGAGGCCATGTGACTTCCACTTGCTCTTTCTCAGACTCTCAGTCTCAGGATGCCTATTGGAACCCAGCTGCCTTGCTGTGTTAGGCCCGAGTCCCATGTATAGGGTCATAGCCCCAGCTAAGTTCAGCCTTCAAGTCCTCCCACCCAAGGTACAAACACATCAGTAAAGAAGCCTCCAGTCATTTGGATGACCCTCAGACCTTCACATCTTCCTGTCTGGGGTCCCAGACATCTTAGAACAAAGCAAACCATCTCGGCTCTGTCCTCTCCCAATTCCAAACTCAGAGTATCTGTGAGTGTAATCAAGTGCTCTAAGTATTTTGTGGTGTCCCTATTAAAGTCACTTAGCCTACACTCTAAGTAATACAAATGTCAGATCAAAGATTATTTAAATAAGTTTAAATAACTTTAAAAAATATTTAAATAGTGTGTTAAACAAAAACAAGACCACTTTAAGTACCCAACAAAATCTTAAATGTTAATTAGCTATGTCAGATAGAACTATTTACCTATAATCTATAAGCAACCACCAGACTGGGGCAATTCTGTCAAAGCTGTTCAGATCTCTGGAGGAAAATGGGGGCTGGTCTGAAATTTGGGCTTCTCATGTTATATCCTGGGCATTTGTCTGATTTTCTGCACTGATGTCATTCATATCCATATCTTCTTTCCTTTTCCCTATAACTTGCTGCTCAATGGTCTGAGGATATATTAGGTTTGAGTTAAGTCTAGTTTATGATGTATTCCTACCTAATAAACTTCCAATTGAAAATTTTCCTGTTAACCTTTATATCTGGGCTGGTCCATATTTCTACAGTCATTAAATAATTAACCACTTGCCTCTGAATTTGCCTTTGAGTCTGAGGGTATACACACACAGACACACACACAGACACAGATGCAGACACACACACAGATATACACACTGATAGCCCTTGTTGTGACAAAGTCCACAACAGCTATGTGTTCCAATTGCACAACTTCAAAAGTCTGTGTTTCGAGGGAGTGACTCTCATCTCTTATTATTTTTCCACCTCTATCATTAGTGGGATGAAAACATACATTAAAAAGTGATATACAGAGATAGATACAGACATAAATTACAATACTTTCCTGGGCCACATGCCACCAAACTTGGAATAAGAAAAAGAGATTGTGGTCAATGAAACTATTCCCCCAAGAGACCATGAGCATGAAAAGGTCAAGGCAGGGACCTGGTATGTATATCACTTACCCTTTCTGAGTCACACTTTCTTCTTTGACAACAGGAAACAACTGAGTCTCCACTGCATCTCTCCCAGGATGGTTGTGAGGAAGAAATTACACAATGTGAATGGTACTGAGCTGCTCTAGTATGAGACCCTAGTGGTGTCACCACACATCCAGTAGGAGACCAGTGATAACTAAGGGAAAGTGAACACCCATCCCCCAAACTGCACATAGTCAAAAAGGTTTAAAAATTTAAAGGTTTCTATAGCCTCTCTTTTTTTGTCTTATGTAGATAAAATCCTAGTAAGCGAATGGATCAAGCATGAGAAATCCAATAGCAATACCACCTCATATTTGGATATACAGCAACTAATCAAAACCAGATTTGGGGCCCCTGGGTGGCTCAGTCGACTGAGTGGCTGACTTCAGCTCAGGTCATGATCTTGTGACCATGGGCTCGAGCCCCATGTTGGGTTCTGCTGACAGCTCGGAGTCTGGAGCCTGCTTCGGATTCTGTGTCTCCCTCTCTCTCTGCCCCTCCCCCACTCATACTCTGTCTCTCTGTCTCTCTCAAAAATAAGTAAACATTAAAAATTTTGTAAATAAAAAAAAGCTTTAATTTCTGTTCATTTCTGCTTTTCCCTATTTCCTTCTGCTCTATCAACTCTTTTTTTCTGATGCTGCATATGAAATGAAATCCCTGCAGGACAGCTTGAATTTATTTTATTAATTTATATAAATTATCTAAACCACATAAAAGACTTTTCTCAAAATAAATATTCCTGTGTTTCCTTTCTTGAAAATGTTCAGCTAGCCCAGTGCAGAGCGAGGTTTGAGGTGCAGATGCAAAACCAGGAGACTGGCTCCCCCACCTGAATCTGTCAGTTGCTGACCCTGGCCAAATCTAATTAGGAAGCCCAGGTTCCTCAGATGTAAACAATGGGTTGTATTAAACTCTTTCTAAAGTGTCTTCCATTTCTAAGATTTTGCAAACATGTTGATTTGAAGGATAGTAGTTAAGAGTGCGGGTTCTCAAGCCCTTAGCCTGGGCTTGAATCCCAATTCTCCCACTTACCATCTGTGTAACCTTGAGCAGATGACTTAACTTTCATGTATCTCAGTTATGTCATCTACAACATGTGCAAATGGTGGTCCCCACCTCATAAGGTTATGAGCGCATTAAATGTGACAATATGCATGTAGTGAGAAGATGGTGCCTGGCACATGTAGGGCTCAGTGAGCATTTAATTCAATGCACATTTTAAAAATCACCTAATATTTCATGTTCATTAGACGCTAGAGAGCTCAGAAACCCCAGGTGACAAGACTAGTAAGTTGTGGAGCAACATCACAACCATGGCTGTGGTTGACTGCAAATACCCAGAAAGTGTGGCTTATTGCAAATGCTAGGAAATGGCTATATATAACATCTCCAAATCTTTAGAATCGTAGAATGACTTGAAGACAGTACATTTGAACTCCTGAGTTTGTTATTATTATGGTTGCCTACTTGTTTGGTGTCCCTTTTTGGCAAGCTTTACATTCCTCATTTTTCTTTGGCACTGAAAGCCACTTGTTTTGTTTTTAGTTCCATTCCTGTGAAACAGTCTGAATTGCCTAGTCCAACACTTTCTTCCAGGATTTTCCCAGGGGCACATCCAGGAGAAATGTATGATTTGGGACTTTATGTTAGCCAACCAATCAGACATTAGAGATTTCCAAGTTAACCTTTTATTTACTATCAGGCTAGTAATCTCTTTACACTTCTATTCATTTATTTTTACAACCTGGACAAGGGAGATACACAGAAAGAAAGTGATCCTGAGTCAGATGAAAGAGAAAGAAGAAAAAGCACAGACCAGGGTAGCAAAGGTCAGTAAAACCCTATGAATTCGAATAATACTCATCACCTACCATTTTGGAGCCCCAATTCCTGTGAGCAGGATCTATGCTCCTCACTGTTCAGAGCAGCACATACAAAAACAACCAAATCAGGTTGAAATTTTCAGCCCTATTTTACCCTCCAAGAAACTGAGAGAAATACTAAGAATGTCCATTGCCTTCAGATACTTCAAAATAAATGGGGAAATGATCTCCTGCTCTTATCATTTTCATTTACTTAAGAAATAGTGACTAAAAGCTAAGCCTGTGCTAAGTGCTGAGCCTGACGATGCTGCTGGGGGTTGTGGGAGGGCTAAGACGTATAATATCCAGGTTTGTGAGGACCGACTGACTCCTGGTCTGGTGAAGAGTCTGGTGAAGATGCTGGGCACGTAATAATGATAATAGTAATAACGCTAATGGTGATAGAAGGACTGGAAGAAAAGAGCTGTTGGTGCTGACCTGCTTATAAAACAGTTCCTGATTGGTCTGCTGGCTCTGGGTGACTGACACCCTGTGAGTGGGTGGGAGAGCACTTTCTCAGTGTGGCCCTTCTGAATCAGTCAATGTTACAAAGAACTAACAAGGCTTCCTAGCAGGGGTGATGCTTTAAGTCTATTCTCAGAAGCTTATCAAATTGCGAAAGGACTTTTGATTCATAAACATAAATCAAGTTACACTTCTTGAATACACACAGGCTGAGAGACAGGACAAGTCTGCTGAGACGAGGAATGAAGGAAGAAGGCATATTAAGCAAAGCCTGATAATTTGAATGTGGCTAATAAGAATTTTGTTGAGAATCATAAAAGTAAATGAAATGGGCTAATGGGACAAGTGTCATTTACAAAGCCAAATATAAGTTAGAGGAGCTGGGCTGGCCCTGGGTGAAATGGTTGAAGAAGGCAAAATCTGACTTTGAAACCCTATAGTATTGCCACGTAGTACTCCATTGTGTATATAAACCACAATTTCTTTATCCATTCATCAGTTGATGGACATTTAGGCTCTTTCCATAATTTGGCTATGGTTGAGAGTGCTGCTATAAACATTGGGGTACAAGTGCCCCTATGCATCAGTACTCCTGTATCCCTTGGGTAAATTCCTAGCAGTGCTATTGCTGGGTCATAGGCTAGGTCTATTTTTAATTTTTTGAGGAACCTCCACACTGTTTTCCAGAGTGGCTGCACCAATTTGCATTCCCACCAACAGTGCAAGAGGATTCCCATTTCACTCTTATGTGGATCCTGAGAAACTTAACAGAAACCCCTGGGGGAGGGGAAGGAAAAAAAGAAAAAGAGGTTAGAGTGGAAGAGAGCCAAAGCATAAGAGACTCTTAAAAACTGAGAACTGAGGGTTGATGGGGGGTGGGAGGGTGGGGAGGGTGGGTGATGGGTATTGAGGAGGGCACCTTTTGGGATGAGCACTGGGTGTTGTATGGAAACCAATTTGACAATAAATTTCATATATTGAAAAAAATAAAAAATAAAAAATAAAAAATAAAAAAAGAAACTCTATAGTATGCTTCCTGCTCCTTTTCTTCCTTGCCTGGCAAACAAGGTGCCTTCTAGACCCCTTGTCTCTCACCATCCTTTTACCCTGTTGACAGCTAGTTGCACAGAAATCCCCCCTAAAGCATGAACCAAAAAGTGATTATGCCTCACTCCTTCACATTTCCAAGGGGCTCCTGAAGAGTGGAAGTCCCTGGGGCTTTAAGACATGGATCTCTAATGGTGAGGTTTCAGTTTGTGGTGGAGGCATTGTCTGGAGGCCACAGGATTTTCCACCTATTAATGCCCAGCATGTAAGGGATGCCTTGCTCTGTCATCTCTATCAGGTAGCCCGAGTGCAAGCTGCTTTTGGGGACAGGGCTGTCCAGTTGGAATCTTTTCAGCCTTCAGCAGCGATTCCTAAGATACGGCCTTTTTTTTTTTTAATCTTTTTGATAAATGATAATAATCAAATTCTCTCCTTTTTTTTTTTGGATGAAAACTCAGAAAGTAAATATCAAGAACAAAATATCCTCACAGAGCCACATAGCAACAATATCAGTGTCTTTTCAAACTGGCCAAATCACTGAGCTGCAAAATAACTCATCATTGCTATTGACCTCAAACTTGCTCGCTCTCCCCGTGGGTCCTCACCCTCTCTTCACTCCGTTTCATTGGAAAGCAAAAATAATTTTAAGGTGCACTTAAAAGATTTTTATTTAAGGCTTTTAAATATTTATGGAAAATATTGTCTTGGTCCTCTCAAAAGATAGTTTAAATTTTTAGCCAACCACTTTCAATGTTTTTTCCTTCCCTGAACCAGGATGTAGATGTATATTTAAAATAACTTTTATTTACAAAACCGTATCTTAGCAACAGTGGCACAGCACAAGAGTGTGTTATCTAAAGCAAACCAATTCTGGCCATAAACTATATAAGCGAAGCAGCTAAATGTGATTGGTATAGCTCTTCCGAGATACCATGAGCTTGAGGTGTTACATGAGATTAAAGGCATATTTTTCAGAGACCTGGGATGATCTATTATTCATGTTTAACTCAAGGGATGAGCAACACTTTCTATTCCTAATTATAGAATCATAAAATTTTAGAGCTCAAAATATTGGAGGCTTCCTAGTCCAGTCCTGTCATATTATACAAAGGCAGGGGAAGGAAAGCAAGGGAAAAGAAAAGATAATTGTTTTTGCTTTTTAATTCTTCTGATTACAATAGGTGTATTTTCAAGATGGCTAACCAGTTATAATCTGTGGTCTTGAAACAAAGAGGAAAAAAAAGACAAAAATACCTTTCATAGGAAGTAAGAAACTGTGACTTCAATCCAATTAATGTGGTGTTCAAATAACTAAGTAAGCAGTTTACAAAAAAAAATTCTGGAAGTTTACTTAATTGAAAATAAGTGAAAAAAAGAAACTGAGGTCCTGAGAGGTTAAATCACTTATTCTAAGTTAAATAAATAAATAAATAACCCATTCATTAATTTTGCTACATCAGTGTATTAAGAGGAATGCAAAATGAAAAGTCTGTATTTTTAGCTTTTTATTCAGACATGAAAGAGCAGTCTCTTCAGATTTTCATAGGTATTCACAAGGCTGGAAATCAAACTTTGTTCTACAAACTACTAGGCAATCTATAAAATGAATCTAAGGTTCAGAAAGAGTAGGCAATATTGATAATGGCGTGAAGACATTCTTAGTATGCCAGTGCATTATTGATAAATCATTAAGAGCTGTTGCACTGAAACTATTGGAGCATTTAAAAAGATCATAAATAATTAAAATAAATATCTTTTATAAATAAACACAGATAATGAGATTAATGAGGAGAAAAGCTTACCTAGATTTTTAACTAGAACAAGCAATTATGCATTCCTTTTCTCAAAGTCTACATTGATATTTAAGAGTGAAAGGAAAGACATAATGTTTTCAAAAACATAAACTTGAGTGTTAGCTGGTATCCATTAATACTGCTAATTTGAGTCATACCCTTGATTTCATTGGTGTGCAACATTTGCATAGTTTATAACCATAAAACTTCGATCAGAGTTACATAAAACATAAACATTTTAAAAGCATTTTTAGCTTTATTTTGTATTTACTTGGAAGATTCACCATATTACCCTTTATCAAAAGATGCAAATGAGAATCAGATAAATTTGATTACTCGGAGAAAACATAGTAAGGGAGCTGAACTAGGGTTCTAGGTCTCCTAATCCCAGACAAAGAGTTTTACCAAAAAAAATGTGCTGTCAGATCAAACATCCAATTTCCTTCTTTTTCTCATCCCAAGCTATCCTGAGGAAAGTTGTGCTCCTTGTTAGAATGCCCAAACATCTTTCAATTACTATAGCTGTTTTCTAAAGGTATGAACAAAAACTACCTTCAAAAATGTCACTGAGGATTTTTGCTAAAAACGTTTTTTCTGGATCTCACCTTGACTTCCTGAATCAGGGGTGGGATGGTTTAACAAACTCCCCAGGTGATTCTTATACACACTAAAGAGAACCACTAGCCAGCAGGATAAAGTCCAATTTCTTGGCTTCCAAACAAGAAATGTTTGACTCCTGCCTACATCTTCAAAGTTCTCCTAAATGAAATTCTCTCCTGTGAACTTTGTGCGTCAGCAAAATCTCTCTACTTAGATCTCTCTGACCATACCTATCTGTTCACACCTTGGGGCCTTCGTACTCATTCCCTCTGTCTGGAAAACCTCTCTTTCCCCACCTATCCCCACCTATTTAGCAAACTAATCATTCCTAAAACTAGGTCAGGCTGCTCCTTTTCTAAGCCTTTCCTTTATTCCTAGAAGCACAATCACTTCTATTACTCCTTCTAGGAGCATGTGTATTTATCGGTTTGTTTGCATCTTGTGCAACTGGCACACTTATAAATGTAAAGGAAACGGAAATGTTCAGAAAAAGTCTCTCCCAAGTGCTATTTTGGCATATGGACTACTTTGAGCTGGAGGCAGTTGAGACTCTGTAGGCTCAAGAGAAACTTTTGTTCCTCCCTTAGCTACCTAGAAGAATCTAAACTGGGTGTCTTTCCCAGAACAAGAGCTATTATCAGAGATAAATTTTATCTGAGTGCCCCACCTGCATGGCAGGGCAAACATCTAATTACCAAACATCAGATCTTTTTCTTATTGCCTGTGGATTGCCCTCCCCCTCCCCTCGTTGAAGCCCCAGGCTCCTATCCCAGTGCTTACCTCAGGATGGCACACATACCTCACTTTACCTCTCTGTCTTTGAACGTCTCATATAGGTGGGGTTCTGAAAGGTACAAAATTAAATTTGATTTTCTCCTGTCAATCTGTTTTATGTTAATTGAATTATTAGACCAGCCCAAAGAAACTCAGAAGGACAGAGGAAAATTTCCCCTCGAACAGAAACCATAAAGGTTTGATGAAAGAATAGCAAAGCGCATAGTGTTGTGTTAGCTGTCACCATACTACGTCTGCAAACTGAGACGCAATCACATACAGATGATTCAGCCATGGAGCACCAACATTTCCAGATGATACCATTGGTGTCAAAATATAAACCACCACCTATGATATTCATAGTGATAGAATAAGAACATATTTCAAGATTCCCTTTAGTCAAAATCTATGCCAATTGGAATAATGTTCTAGGTCTTCTTTCTTTTTTTCATCTTTTTGGGTCAATGTGCCTCTCAGGGTTAGAGACTGTTGCTTACAATATGAAAAAGCAGCTTCTATCGTTTCACTAACATTACACACAGATGAGAAGTATTTACAAGTGCTGACTTCCTTCAAAGCCTTTGTTTTTCTTCTTTTGCTCTTACAGATCAGATAACTGTTTGCTGACCAGTATTATTTGTTTACAATTCAGTGCCTATAGAATCTGATGTTGACTTTATGGTTGCTACACTTTTAGGAGACTATGAAATTCTAGTAGGCATTCAGTGCTTTATTTTATATATTCCTCTTTTAGCGAGGGGCAATTTTACACCTCAAGACTCCTAACTTTGAATTTTGAATTCTATGCATATCTATATATGCATAGATAATGGTGCCCAGAACCATTTATAACAAATACTCATTTGTGGGATACTATAATCAGGTAAATTAGGCAGAGAGCAAAGAAAACCACAATAAAAAATATAGAGCAAAGTGATAAATAGGATCAAGTCCTGAAAAAATTTATCCTTGAGTTAAATACGCTTGAAGATGGCCTTGGGTATTGTCATAAACAAGTCATCTGTTACTTTTATAAGAGTGTATTTTTTATAATATGGTAGAGTTAGGACAGAATTAAATAAATATAATAGAAATGTAAGCTGAGTGTCATAGGAACACTGACAAGAGAGGGAAAATGCTGACTTGGGCAATTAAGGAAGATTACAAGGATTAAGAACCATTTCAGTTCGTTATTTAAAAAAAAATTTTTTAATGTTTATTTATTTTTGAGAGGGGGGGGGGGTAGCAGAGAGAGAGAGGGAGACACAGAATCCAAAGCAGCCTCCTGGCTCTGAGCTGTTTGCCCAGAGCCCGACGCAGGGCTTAAACTCACAAATTCTGAAATCATGACCTGAGCCAAAGTCAGACGCCCAACCGACTGAGCCACCCAAGCACCTGTCAGTTCATTATTTAAATAGGAATATAAAAATATGGAAGAACAGAGAAGAGAAGGACTGAAGTTTAGAAATTTTATTTGGGGGGCCATGTTTTGCCAATATTATTCTATTTTGTTAAATCCTAACTTTTAGTTTGTAGAACAAATTGCCTTAGAGTGACCTGCAATATTTTTAAAGCCAATTGTCAGGTCTGTTTGTAACTTTACAGAGAGTAGCAGAGGTTATAATGAGGTTAAGTTGATAAAGATCATAAAGTGTGAGTCTACAAGTGATGAGGGTAGAAGATCATGGTTCTACTCAGCAGTCCACCTAATCAAACATTGCTCACTTTCCCCACTTTCTTTAAAAACAAATAAACAAAACCCTCAGCTTTCATTGTCTCAAGAAAAAACTTTTTATCATTAACTAGGCAGCAAATAAAAATAAATGTGTATGCAATTTATGCCTTTCAGGCTTTTTTTCTTTTTTTTTTTTTAATCTAAAAATAACCCTGCTGCTTGAAATTTCTGCCATGTGGGAACAAGGGCCTCTTGGATGCCCAGCAACTTTTCATCCTTACAGCACAGACTCTGACGCCATCTTTCCAGAGTGTTTTTGCTCTTTGGAGCGGTGCCTATCTCCCCGCATATAGTGTGCCTGCTGGTTTCTACCCTGTTAAATCAGCATGTCCCAGACCGCTGCATGCGCTGACTAGCTGTTGCCTACCAGCCATCAGCTACTATTGCTTCAAGTTGTCTTTTTGCTCTAATGGTGTAATTAAACCCCATCAATCATCCAAGTATTTTCAGTGTTTGTGAATCAGCTCTATTGGTTTTAGAACTGAGAACCTAGAGCAGTTCTTTGTAAGCATATAAGAATTGTAGGAGAGGAAAATTTTTTCCTTCTTCTTTATAGGTTTTTTGGCTGGTCTAATAATTAAATTGACATAAAATAGATTAACAAGAGAAAAAATTTGTATGTACAGGAACTCAAAACACATGAGGCTTCCCACCAGGCAACTGAGGTTTATATGCCCTCTGAGCTAAGAACAAAGGGGTAAGACATCTCTCTTCCTATTTTATAAGGTCTCCAATCCTATTAGATTAGGACCCTACTAATTTTAGGACCTATCCTAAAAATCCTATTTCCAAATACAGTGATACTGGGGATTAGGGCTTCAACATATGAGTTTTGTGGGAAACCTATTCAGTCCATAGCAAGAAGAAAGCAATTTTTTAACATATTACTTTTGGAAAGAATACATACAAAAATTTACCCAACCAATATTTATTGAGCATCTCTTTTAGTTAGTTTGTTTTATGTTTATTTATTTTGAGAGACAGAGAGAGCAGGGGAGGGGCAGAGAGAGAGGGAAACACAGAATCTGAAGCAGGCTACAATCTCTGAGCTGTCAGCACAGAGCCCTATGCGGGCTCAAACTCACAAACCACTAGATCATGACCTGAGCCAAAGTCGTACACTTAACCAACTGAGCCACCCAGGCAGCCCATTATTGAGCATCTTTTATGTGCTAAACACTCTTTTAAGTATTTGAGTTACATAGGTGAACAAAGTAAAGATCCCTGCCCTCACGGAATGTACATTTTGGCAAGCAACGTATTTTTTCTTTTTTTAAAATGAAGTATAATTAACATACAGTGTGATATTAGTTTCAGATATACAGTATAGTGATTCAACAATTCTATTTATTACTTGGTGCTCATCAAGGTAAGCGTGCTCTTAATTCCTTTTATCTATTTCACCCCTCTGTTCCCCTTGGCAGGTAATATTTTTAAATGGATTTTAGTAAACTGAACTCTTTAATGCCAGGTGATATTTTTATATCTCTTACTAAAGACTTGTTTTATAATATGTAATTTTTAAAATATCAGCAAAATGAAAAAATTAGTCTGCAAAAAGCCAGGTATTACAAAAGTGTCTTACAAGATTTGACAACAAGGTATAAAGAAAATCTGTTAAATACCAAAACTCCTATCATAGGACTTCATCAAAATAAATTGGGCTTATGGAGCCATTAGTTAAGAAAATAAAAAATTTTCCCTAGTGTAGAACTGAACAGTATTTTAGAGTTTTTATTTTAGAGGAGGCACAAATAGTATTAGAAAGTCTCAGAAGGAATGAAAAATGAATAATAATGATATGTTACATTTGCAAATCAGTGGATCAGCCCAAGAATAACAGTGAAATAGCAAGGGACCTCTAAAGTATTACTTATTAGGGATTTAAAACATTCAAAATGCTCATTTTATTATGTCATAAATACTCTAAAAGGCATTTAATCTGAGGGAAGTAAAATCAGAAAGAATAATTTTTTTTCCTTAGAAATAATAAATTTATAAGAGATTTTCTTTAAAATCAAACTACATCACTAATAATTACATAGCACTTAACAAACAATAATTGACAACATACATTTAAATGTCATAACATTGTACCAAATCCATTTCTAGACGCATTGGTTAAACAAGAGGAAAATGAACTGTCAAATGTGTTCTTAGGTAAGTAACGTCATTGAAATCCGGAGAGTTGAACTGACAGACTGTCATATCTTTTTACTGGAAGAGCTCCTTCTTAGGCACAAGATCTGTCCCTGAGGGTCTGGAGACTTAACATTTCTCCTTGGTAAAACCCACTGGGAAAGCAAGAGGAAGGAAGGAAGGAAGGAAGGAAGGAAGGAAAGGGAATCTTGTTTATCTGTTTGGGACTGTGAGCTTCAAAAGCTTGAATCTGAACACCATCCCAATATCAGGAATCCATCTAATGTGTACCGGGTGTGCCCTACAAAACCTTCACCATTATTAGGGGGCAGCATTTAAAATTAAAGTTCTTAAGGGTGGCTGGGTGGCTCAGTGGGTTGAGCGTCTAACTCTTGATTTCAGCTCAGGTTATGACCCCAGGGTCGTAGGATTGAGCCCTTTGTCTGGCCCCATGCTGAGCATTAAGATTCTCTCCCTCCCTCTGCCCATGTCTTCCACTTGCACACACACTCTCTCTCTCAAATAATAATAATAAAAAAAAAACTATTAAAGTTCTTAGATGGCAAATTCTACAGCATTTATACATGTACTCAGTATCTAGTAAAAAACAACACTTGATTATAAGCCTGCATAATAAAAAAGAATAGTAAATTCAAGATCCCAGTTTAGTGGCTGAAAACATCAAATGTAGATAACAATAGTTTCATCAATTAAAGTGGTTCTTGGTTACTTTGCCCATAATATGTAAACCAATCCAATACTCTCTATCTCCAGCTTTTGACTTATTTTTTCCTTGGCTCTTATCACCATCTTCCATTTTAACTTTTTGTCTTGTTTATTTCTGCCTCTTGCCACTAGAATATGAATTCAATGAATTTTTTCCCTTATGTGTCTGCAGCACCTAAAACAGTCTGTTATGTTAAAAGTACTCAATACCTTTTGACTGACTGAATAGATAATGCAGAACTGGAAGTTAAAGGGCATGTAGTCATGTCCGAGGCTGGCTGAGAATGATTAAAGCCATTTATTCATTTGTTCAACAAATATTTACTAAGTACATATTATGTCCCAGACAGACACTGCACTCAGTTGGGTATGCAGTATTGAGTATGGCCCCTGCCCTCAATAGACAGGTTTTCAAATGACTCTGAATATAAGGATGACTTCAGTCCTGCATAATCACTATGTTACCCTCAGGACTTTGGGCTGCAAGTGACAGGTCTGTAACCTGCCTACACCTGAGGCATAGGTGTTTCAACTCATGTAGTTAGTAAAGCAATTTTTCCTACCATGAACTGTATGACAGGCTAAATGTATCCACATACAGTGTAAGTTCCTTTCTCTGGAAGATGAATTAAAATGTAAATAAAACCTTTGCTACTGTGAAAACAAAGATTATCAGAAAATAGAATGAAGACGTGGACTTGAACTGGCCCTGGACCTCTACGTTTAGTTCTGAGATACTTCTAAAAATATAAGAACAGCTGTTGTTGGTGATCTCATCAGGTCCTTGGGCTTCTTTTAGATGACTCAAGTTTCTGGAATCAAATGAAGAAAACCTACATAATGGAAATCACAGTAGAATGAAATAAATAACTCTGGTCTTGGAGTCAGAAGACCTAAGTTCAGATGTATGTTACACCTAGTATTCACTATGTGGCCTTCACATCTATTTCTTGGTTACCATATCAGTAAAATAGCCATTATGCCTTATTATATAATGCATTGTTGGGTTCTTCTGAGGATCAAGTAAGATAATACTTATAAAAACACTTGTTAAACTTCAAAATACATGCAAACTATAAGGATATAAGTAAGTGGACTGTGTAATTATGATCTACTTTATGCTTAAAGGAATCTAGAAAGGAAATATTTTTTCCCCTTACCTTGCATAAATTCACAAAATTCTAGAATTAGACTCTTTATACAAGTAAAACAATTTCTCTTTTCCTCTAAGCAATTAACACGTCAAACTGACCACTGGGCTTTCTTTTTTTTTCTATTTTAAGGTTGTGGTACATAAAACAAACTCCCCAAGCCCTCAATTAATTTATTTTTTAAAAAATTCATGTTAATAGTTCACGCAACTAACCAAATTAGTTTGTAGAAGTAGAGAAGTAGAAATGTTGCCAGACAAAATACTCTTGCAAATCTTTCTACTTGCTTTGAAACACTGTGCTCTAAAAAAACAATTGGAAAAAACAAAGATTCCCAACATTTTCGTGCAAAGAAATTTCAGGCTGATTTATAATAGTCCTTTCCCGCCTAAAGACTCCCCTTCTGAGTTCTTCTTCCTACCCTGCTTTCTCTGTGTGCCAAATCACTACTAATGTGTAATGCAGAAGTAACAGACCATAAATTATCCTCCATGCTTGCGCTCAGGACTCAGACCTCTGGAGAGTGATCTCCTCTGAGCCCGGCTGTGTGAAATAAACCTTCTGCCTTCCATGATCTCCAAGTGCCGCTTGGTTCTTCCACCAGGTGATCCAGACCAGGATCACTGTTTGGTAACAGTTATACATCTAAAGGAAAGGGAAAACAATTGTTTTTTGTTTTGTTTTGTTTTGTTTTTAATTTTTTTAGCATTTATTTATTTTTGAGACAGAGCATGAACGGGGGAGGGTCAGAGAGAGAGGGAGACACAGAATCCGAAACAGGCTCCAGGCTCCGAGCTGTCAGCACAGAGCCCGGAAGCGGGGCTCAAACTCACATACCTCGAGATCATGACCTGAGCCGAAGTCGGCCGCTTAACCGACTGAGCCACCCAGGCGCCCCAAAACAATTGTTTTTTAATGAGAATAAGATAATTATTAACTTGGAGACTTAAAACTATCTTTAGAGTTCATGGAATTCTTGATATGTTATTGGTAGAATTTCTTTACTGTGTTAATGTCACAAAGCAGTAAAAGATAATTGAACCAATATTGGTTCACTGTTTAATTGTTTCTTGGGAAGAAGGAGAATCAAGCCTTGAATATCTTATTTGCTGCAATGCAAGGTTGGGGGGACAATATTTACTTGATATTCCTGATTTACAGAAAAGTGATTTGTTTAGCGTGGACTTTATTTATTATTATTATTATTATTGTTATTATTTAGAATATATGCAGGATGTACTTTTTAAAATAGTCCTCTATTTCTCCTTAGAAATGGAGTTTTGATTTCTCAGCAGTTTTGATCAATTTTCTGTCTGTGTCCCTGCCCACCCCTCAATCCTCAAGAAAAAAACAAAACCAAACGACTCTCATCTCAATTCTTCAGTTCAGAGAATGGCATAATCGTCCACCAGCTACACAAATCACAAAAGCCAGAACCCTTGGAGACTCCATGTATCTTTGTATTTATTTTATTTATTTAAGATTTATATAGCATTTATCATGTGTCAGGCACTCCTATGCACTGTACAAAAATTAACTCATTTCAGAAGCATAACATCAGGTTAACCAAAAACCAAAGGATAAAGACATTAAATATAAACTGTTCAAGATTGCCAAACTAGTAAATGGCAAGGTTGGAATTTGAACCCATGTTCTCTGGCTCCAGAGTCTATGTATGTAAATATGACATCATGTTTCCTCTCTAACTGTGATTAAGTTTCGTTACTTCCTCCTCATAGATACTTCCCAAGTACTTTCTCTTTCTCCCTGCATCATGATAATCGAAGCCACTGTTGGGGAGGAAGAATTTCCCTCTGTCTTTCAAGGTCTTTCTAGCTAGACTAAGAATCAAACTGACATGAGACAGATTAACAAGAGAAAATCAAATTTAATAGCATATATACGATGAATCCACAGAGACATGGAAATGAAGCTTGCAAGAGATAAGGAGAGGGGTAGGTGTCTGAGAATACAGAAGGGAGAAAGACCATTAGCACCAAGGTGAAAGCAGATATTTAGAAAACAAAGGTTGCCTTCTTATGCAGATAAGTTTCTTAGGTAAAGAGGAATCTCTGTTAATAGTTCTCTTCTTGGTAAAGCATGCAACTGAGATAGAGGTACTGAGATTTTTCTGAATCTTCTGGGTGTGGATTGCTTTGAGCTCAAAATGATGTTCATGCCAAGATGGCCCATCTTGGGATGGCCTTCCTTTGGCCCCTATACCACTTTCATACTTCACATGATCTTCAAACAACTTCCTTTTCCCCCAGTTCGTCACCTATGACCATATTGCATGATTCCTTAAGAACATAAATCTGATCATTTTAGTCCTTAGCATAGAAACTTTCAATGCATTTGCACTAATATAAAAAACAAAAAATCTACGTTCTTTACATTGTCTACTTTGCAGCTTCCCTCCTCTTTTCTCCGGGTCACTGTGTTCCAGATACAGTGTCCCATGCTCCCTCCCTCTTCAGAGCCTCTCCGTTTATCACTCCCCTAGGCCGAGGTGTCTCAACCACAACACTATGGACATTTTGGACTGGATAGTTCTTTGTTGTGGAGGGCTTTTCTGTGTAACGTAAGATGTGCACCAGTGTTCCTGGCCTCTACTCAATAGATGCCAGTGGCATCTATTTTTTAACAACCATTGCCAAATGCCCCGTGGGGACAAGGGGTGATGTGAAAATCACTCCTTAGACTTAAATGCTCTGGGCCCTCTTTTGGTTTATTCTCATTTACTCTGCAAAATTTAAGGTTGCTTCCTCAGAAAAGACTTCTCTGTTTTCAGGCCAGATGTTGCAGGCTGGGCTCCCTGGGAAGCAGACCCTAGGACTGCAATTAGTGTGAAAGTAGTTTATTATAAAGCACTCTTGGGATAAACATCTACAGAAAGAAATGGGATTGGGCAAAAGGAAACATTGGGCTGCAATGTTATTTCAGGAAAGGTCCCACTTGACGCTTTTTACCTCCAAAATGGCTAGTCCTGGCCTGCAGGCTGTGCTGGGAAGGGGCATGACCTTGGGTTTGGCAACTGTCGTTAGTGGAGTCAATTTGCTGAGAAGGCCGAGAGCTGGGGGCTGTGTCTCAGCATCTATTGAAACAACCCAGGGAAATGAGCCTTTAAGATCTGAAGAGGGATTTGGGCAGCACACCAAAGTACCCACTGCAGTCCACCCTTACACCAATCATGTCCACTTGTTAATGGAAATTCTAGTGCCTTTTTTCCTGAAATAAATTCATAAGAGGAAAGTCAATGAACAAGCCTCAGTCCCTGCTGTTCTAGGACAACATTTCTTGTCTCCCTTCTGACCAAGTTATTCAAGATTCCCTTACCCAAAGCTCTCACCTTTGCTCATCTCAGTAGCAAGCCACCTGTTGTGACACAGATTCTCATCCCTGAGGGGTCTTTACCCCTCCTGGGCAGTGACTCCTGCTGTATCCACCACAACTGAACAAAGGATTAATAAGAGAGACTTAAATGAATGACCTCAGTGCTAACCATATTCCTCCCTGCCTATGGGCAATTCAGAGGAGGCAATAATCCCAGCACTGGGTGGAATCTTTGTAGACTTGCTATCAACAGGTGTTTTCATATTCAGTGAATGTAAATTCAGTGAATGCTAGTGAGATTAAGATCCTTTCAGCTGCAACTAACAGAACACTTAATTAAAAGAGGCTAAAGCAACGAATATATGCATTATCCTATTAAAAAAGGAGTGTGGGGGTGAGATAACCACCAAGTTGGTTAATTTCGTGGCTGCATGATATCATGAAGAACTGAGGCTTTCCCTATTTCCCTTGGTTTTCATCCCTTAGATTTGAACCTTCACGGTTGCAAGATGGCTGCCAAAACATGAGGCATGATCTCCCCACACAATCACAACTAAGCAGGAAGTTTGGGTTCTCCTCATAGACCCCTTTATGTCTTAACCCTCTAGCTGAGATTGCGCCACATATCCATGTCACAGCTCTCAGGGCCCTTGGAAATGTTAGTATCTGGAGATTTTAGTCACTATCAAAGGGGGTGAGCTGTAACAGCAGGGAAAGTGCGGGCTAGCTGGGTGGGAAACCAATAGATGCTGTCACCATACACAATGCATTGATACATGGTAGGAGTTTAATAAACTTTAGTTTCCCAATTTCCCCTTAAGTCTGTTTTCTTCTCTTTCAGTTGGTTTTCTAATTGTTTTTCTTTTTTCACTTCTCTCATTCTTCCACATTTTATTCCTGTTTATTTGTCTGCCCACAAAACATATTATTAATCTTTTTAACATAATCAAAGTTTTATGTCATTTATACTTAAAAAAACAAACTGAATGTTATGTATTTCTCCATAAGGAAAAGAATACAAAATACGTTTTATTAAGTGACACTGGTGATTTTCCCTTTCATGTCTTTCATATGCATAAAGTTCCTATCTCTTGGGATAAGCATAAATATAGTGGCTACCAGGAGAAAATGAAAGAACAGAGGCACGTACGGGAAGGGGAACTTGGTGTTTAACAGCATGGGTTCCAAGGATCAGAGTAAATGAGCCACAATCCCAGCTATTCCAGTCACAGACTGTGTGATTTTAGGCAAGCTCCTCAAGCTGCCTATCTCTCAATTCCTCATCTATAAAATGAGAAAAATAAAAGTGCCTCCTCATAGAATCTTTGTGAGAATTCAATGAGAAAATGCATGTACCGTAATGTTCTTCGAAAAACTCTCAATAAGGAGTCGTTTGCCTCTAAGATCCCAGGTAGCAAACTACAGGAAGAATGAAGCATCTGGGTTCAAATTCAGATTCTCCAAATCTAACCTCAGGGCTTCTGTGCCAAAGTTGTTTTCAATTGACTAAAATCATGCCTTCTTACTTACCTTGTGTGGCTACATTTCATTGAAGAATTTATCTTTTTATCCTCAACCCTTATTCTTGTTTATCTTTCCCTCCCCCACCCCATGAGTGTTCTTTTAAATTCTATGAGAAAGAGTTCCAAATCTGTAAGTTTAATTCTCAACTCTAGTATGATGTCTGTATTCACATTGCCAGCCTCCTGCTAGAAGTCTCTACTGGAATATCCCATCAGTATCTCAAAACACTACTGATTCATTGTGTGGATTTGGACATACAAATGGCAAATAAATAGGTTTTCTCTGGGGTTCTCAGTATCTGCAGTTAAGAAAACAAAAATAGAAAACTGGGTAGGGGAGGTAGGGGTTGGGGTGAAGGAAATCACTTCTAAGACTGCATACTAACCGTTTTTTACCCTATGTCCAAAACAAAAATTGCCATCTTCTCCTACAAACTGCTTCTATTCCTTTCTTATTTCAGATTTACAACATTGGTTTTGTAAGGACAGATTCAAAAATCAAACATAATATTGTCACTGTCATGTTCAAAGCGCTTTGGTTATTTCTTCTTACCTGATGAAAACAATCCCAATTTAATCTGACCTTGACCTGAAGAAAATTCTGCCTTAGTCTCACATCATCACCTGGAGAAAACAATCCTGCCTTAGTCTGACCTTGACCTACCTTTTCAGATTAACCCCTACTATTCTACTTATTACACTTCTACTTATTACACTTCACATTCTGGCAGTTCATTAACATTATTTTATTACCCCAGAAACTTACTACCTCCAATATAGACTTGGGAAATCCTACACAGGCTTCAAAATCTGGTTTAATTGACCTTCCCAGTGCCAATCGCAGGTAATTATGTCTTTTTTTTTTTTAACGTTTATTTTACTTTTGAGACAGAGACAGAGCATGAACGGGGGAGGGTCAGAGAGAGGGAGACACGGAATCGGAAGCAGGCTTCAGGCTCTGAGCCATCAGCCCAGAGCCCGACGTGGGGCTCGAACTCACGCACCGTGAGATCGTGATCTGGGCTGAAGTCGGACACTTAACCGACTAAGCCACCCAGGCGCCCCAGGTAATTATGTCTTATTCTGTTTCCTCAAAGTGTCTCCTCTAGAGCGTTTTACTATGTAATATCTGGTTAATCTTAGAGCCATTCACTAGTTTTATTTTCCCCATTAGTTTGTAAACTTCTTAAGGCAGCAGCCCTATTTTGTTAACATAACCTAGAATTCACACTGTTTAAAATTGTTTTACTGTTAGCTTATACAGTAAAAATGTAAATGCTGTAGAATAGAATAATTAAAAAAATGCTTGTAATGTTCAAATTTTAACCATGCATTGAATGCATTTGGGTCAGTGAGATGTTTTAAATCATATAGTTTATTTAAGGTGTTTTCTGGTGTTTTCCCTTTCAACGATCTCATTTTTATGTGTATATTTTTCATTCAATTCAAATTTCACTTTTGAAATTTACAACAGGAAAATACTATTGCCTGCTTTCACTTAGCAGATAATAAATTTGTAAGACATTTTGAGTTCTTTGAATTAAAATCTGTAGAAATGCTAAATATTGTTATCTCATATCATTAGCATTTTGGCTGGAAACCTCTCCCTCTAGGCACATATGGGATTCTTATTTTTATGCATAAATTTGCATAACTGTACTATCTTTCACAGACTATAGTCTTTAGACATTAATTCGACAAATATCATGATCAAATCATCAGTTTCAGTCTAGTTCAGTGAATTTAAAACTTCTTAATGGAGATATTTCCATATCTGCTCAGTCTTCAATAGTCTCTCTCTCTTTCTTCTCCCAAAATGGAACCTGATCAGTAGTGAGTATAGATTGACATAACAAACACATTCATTTGCAAAATTAATTTACATGGTTTTATTCAGTATTTTCAGACAACTCCATGGCAGCATAAAATATTCAGGAACAAGTTTCTTCAGAAAGTGATCACCAGTTGTACACAGGAGAGATTGGGACAGACAAGTGAGTTAGTGTGCTGTGGCATTTCATAGCTTATTTATTTTCTTTCATCTTTGTATAATCTAAATGTCCCAGCTTTATCAGCCTACATAGAAAATGTCCTTACACCTACATTAACACTCCAATCCCTAAACTCTGTTAAATAACAAAAATTCAGCTGAACAAATTTTGAAGATTTAATTGGTTTTTTAAACGAGTCATGAATCAGGCAGCATCACAGCAGATAGAGGGCTATTAGAAACAGAAAGGTTTTGGGGCACCTGGGTGGCTCATTTGGCTCAGTTGGTTATGACTTTGGCTCAGGTCATAATCTCATGTTTTGTGAGTTCCAGCCCTGCATCGAGCCCCACATGGAGCCCTGTGTGGGTCTCTGTGTTGTCAGCAAGGAGCCAAGCTTCAGATCCTGGGTCTCTCTGACCCTCCCCTGCTTGCTCTCTCTCTCTCTCTCTCTCTCTCCAAAAATAAATAAACTTAAATAAAAGAAAAAGGAAAGGAAAAAGTTTTCAAAGGCAGGACAAGGAAGTCATAAACAGAAAAAAGGATTATTTTGGGTGAGGTCACCTTCTTTTGGGGACAAAAGGGTCTTATTAGATGGAGTTCTTCTTCTTCCTTTAGGGGATGGAAAGGGCCATCAGATTACCTTATTGGTGCTGACCAGGAAATTCCTGATGGATTGGATAAGACTGCACTTCTGGGGGGGTTGAAAAGGCAATTCGGTTAGCTATTAAGCCCCAGTTTGGTGTTTTCACCCAACATAAGTGACTCCATTTAGTGCCTGTAGTTTTTTGTTTTTTGTTTTTGTTTGTTTTCGTTTTTATTTTTAACAACTGTCATCTGCTTGACCACAAAGGCTCACATCTTCACCCCAACTCAAGTATTAATGGGTACCGCTTTCTGGTTCTTTCCACAACTTACTAGATGGGGCTTCCCCGCCTCAAGCACAGACAGATCCACAGACACTCCACCTGGAGCAGGATTTCTGGTTCTGATGGCCAGTGAGGATTGCACTGAGGGCAGAATTATCTGAGCTCTGGCTCCGATGAGCTGGAACTCTTGCCATACTTGCCAAGGGAGAAAAATCCTCGTACATTTAGTTTGGTCCCATAGCATGTCTGCATAAATGCCAGGGTCTTGCCATCAAGAGAAACAGCTCTTTCAAGCCCCACACAGTGCTCTTTTCACACAGCACAGGGATGCCATTAGAACTGGTACCTGACTGAACTGTGCTCTGAACTATCCTTTACTTCAACTCTGGAGCCATGTTTAAAGTATGGATGATTGTGCTAGATAATATTCTCTCATAGCAAATCAACATTGGAAACTCCATAATCTCTCATTCACAATGACTATTGCAAGGGCCTCTGTTATACTTGTGTTTGTGTAAATACCAGTAACAGGTAAAGTCCAAGTCTTGTCCCTATGCAGGACAATCTTAAAAATATCTACTTATTTACAGATGCAAATAGATATCCAATAACTCCATTAGATAGAAGCATTTGACTTTCAGATCTAACCCGTTAATTTTGGCTTTTATGATGAGAAATTTACAATTTTAACTCATATTAGAGGAGTGACCACTGATGTGAAAAAGAAAAATATTCTTATGTGAAATGCTTCTAAAATCACACCTGTCAGCATAAACTTCCCACATCAGAGCCAGACTGCCCTGTTTCCTATCCTTACTCATCAGCTTATGACTTGTATGGCCTTGGGCAAGTGTGTTAGTTATCTATTGCTGTGTAACAAATAACCATAAATAATCTCATAATTTCTATGGGTAAGAAATCTGGGCATGATTTAACTGGGTTCTCTGCTTCAGGGTGAAACTCAAGGTGTCAGCCAGGACTGGAAACCCATGTGACACTAGACTGGGAAAGGATGCACTTCAAAGCTCACTTTGCTATTAGCAGTATTCTGTTCCTTATAGGTTGATGATGACTGAGGACATCAACTTCTTGCTAGCTGTTAGCTGGAAGCCAACCTCAGTGCCTTGCCACATGGTCTTCTCTTATGGCAGCTTACTTCATCAAGGCCAGTGCAAGAATCAATAGAGTCTGATAGCAAGATAATCATATGTATATGATGTATATATGATATGTTATAATCATATGTAACCTAATCACAGAGGTTATATCTCAACACTTTTTCCATACTCTATTGGTAAGAAACAAGTCACAGTTCCAACCATTCTTATAACAGGAGGTGGGGGCAACAGGAAGCCATCTAAGAGTCTGTCTACCAAAATAAGTCACTTAACTTAATTGTGTATCTTTTTTCCCCAGTACATAAAATGGAGAGATTAATGAAGATAATAATAGTACCACATAGATTTGTGAAGATTAAATCAGCTAGTCATCTGTTTAAATAATGTAACTGTGTCTGATAAATAACATATCATCAATAAAATTAATTATTTGTATTCTTACTCATGTGTCATAAATTTAAACCAACCCAAATTTTGGCCATACTCACAACCTCCTTCTCTGATCATGCAGTTACCTTCATCATGTTTGCCTCTTTCTGCAAATCTAATTTAAAAACATCTCATTATCCATCAAGGTCTGCTCAAATAGTACCTTTTCCAAGATTTATTTTTGAGTACCCAAAGCTGTAAATTTGTTTCTTTTCCACTATACATCCATACTTCATTTACAGAAGTAGTAATTTTCTGTCTAATGTTATATTTATAATCAGGCATGTCTCTACCTAAAAGATAACAAATTATTTAATGTTAGGAATTCTGTTGCTGCTGATCGTGTATCTGCAATAGCTAGAAATTCCTTAAAGATTCATTGTATTGAACCAAAAATTAGACTTTGGTCTATAATTTTGTTATTGATCAGATCAATCCAAGAAAGTGTTAGAAAAAATCATGGAGGGGCGCCTGGGTGGCTCAGTCGGTTAAGTGTCCGACTTCGGCGCAGGTCATGATCTCACGGTTCGTGAGTTCAGGCCCCGCATCGGGCTCTGTGCTGACAGCTCAGAGCCTGGAGCCTGTTTCAGATTCTGTGTCTCCCTCTCTCTCTGACCCTCCCCCGTTCATGCTCTATCTCTCTCTGTCTCAAAAATAAACATTAAAAAAAAAATTAAAAAAAAAAAAAAGAAAAAATCATGGAAACAGTGTAAGTTGATTAAGATATAAGGAATTAGCCTGATAATTTGGGGAAAGATACTAAAACTAGCCTATTTGTGATTGGCACTGTATTCCAAATCCCTTCTATTTGTTCTTGCAAAGTTCTTATGGGATATTGATTAACTCAAACTCCTTTACAAACTGGAAGACTTGAACTCTTATTTCTCTCATGAAAGAAAATGTGTTTCATGAAAATCTTATAAAGCTTATAACAGGGATAATTTGGACCAAGCTCCAAAGCTGTGACACACACAAAAGTTAGTGCTTCCCTATCACACTTTGTACTTACCCAACTTTTCCCAGTACCCCAAGTGTCTAGAAGCAACATGTAACCTCTTTCACCACTTCTTCCATATCTAACCAGTCCGAAGGTAGTCACCTGTTAGCTTTCATGCCTTTGCCTTTGCCTTAAACCTCCAGATTCAGAGCCCCAGGCAGAAACATTCCATCGACAAAGCTCAGGTCTGTGGTCTCCTTACACTTCAGTATTGGAATTAAGATTGTGACTCCCATCTATAGGATTTCTCTTAAATAGGAAAGAGTTTGGATGCCAGGTAGATAAAATGACCAAATATCCATTTTAACTTTTTAAATTTTGAATATATTATTTCTCTACATGGTCACATATTCTTCATCTCCATTGTCATATTGCCCTGGATATTTAAAGATTAAAATTTTAATCTGGTCCTTTAAGTAACTTATAATAAAAGAATATATTAGCAGTAAAATTTTTTTCTTCAGAGAAAAGCCCAGGACCAGATGGCTTCACAGGTGAATTCTACTAAACATTTAAAGAATAATTAACACCAACCCTTTCCTAAATTAAAAAGAAGAAAAAAAGGAGGGATCACTTCAAATTCTTTTTTAACATTTATTCATTTTTGAGAGACAGAGACAGAGTATGAATTGGGGAGGGGCAGAGACAGAGGGAGACACAGAATCTGAAGCGGGGTTCAAACCCACGAATCATGAGATCATGACCTGAGCAGAAGTCAGATCCTTAACTGACTGAGCCACCCAGGCACTCTGAGGAGGGATCACTTAAAATCTCATTCTTTGAAGCCAATTGTATCCTGATATCAAAGCTAGAAAAAGACATCGTAAGAAAAGAAACCTATATACCAATACCCCTTATGAACATAGATGTAAGCGCACTTAACAAATATGAGTAAACCAAGTCAGCAACATATAAAAATAATTAATACATGATTAAGTGGGATTTACCTCAGGAGTGCAAGTTTTGTTAATATACAAAAATCAGTCAATGTAATACACCAAGTAATAGAATAAAGGACAAACACCTCATGATTACTTCAAGACATGCAGAAAAAAAGCACTTGACAAAATCCAACAATCTTTCATAATAAACTAGGAGTAGAAAGGAATGCCCCCAACCTTATAAAAGGCATCTATGAGAAACTCACAGCTAACATCATACTCTATAGTGAGAAACTGAATCCATTCACCCTAAGTTTGAGAACAAGACAAGGATGTCTACTCTCACTTCTTCTAATTCAACATTGCATTGGAGGTCAGTTAGGGAAGAAAATGCAGTAAAAACAGCTGATTAGAAAGGAAAAAGTAAAACTCTGTCTATTTGCAGATGACATTACCTTTACATAGAAAATACTAGGGTATCCACTAAAAAAGTATTAGAGCTAAAAAATGGTTCAGCAAGTTTAGATAAGGAATTAATGTAGAAAAATAAGTTGGGGCACACTAGCAAGGGGCAATCCAAAACTGAAATTAAGTAAATAATTCCATTAATAATAGCAACAAAGAATAAAGTACTTAGAAAAAAATAAACAAAAGAAGTACAAACTAAGTGCAAACACTGAAATCTATAAAACATTGTTGAAATAAATTAAAAGAAGGCCTACACAAAAGGAAAGATATCCCATGGTCATGGAACAGAAGACTTAATATTGTTAAGATGGCAATATTTCTGAAACTGATATACAGATTAAAAAAAATTTTTTTAACCCATATTTATTTTTGAGAGAGAGAGAATATGAGCAGGAGAGGGGCAGAGAGTGAGGGAGACACAGAATCTGAAGCAGGCTCCAGGCTCTGAGCTGACAGCACAGACCCGGACGCAGGGCTCAAACTCACAGATTGTGAGATCATGACCTGAGTGGAAGTCAGAGGCTTAACCAACTGAGCCACCCAGGTGCCCCTAAACTGATACACAAATTTAACACAATCTCTATCAAATCCTGATGCACTTTTGCAGAATTGAAAAACTGATCCTAAAATACATATAGAAACCAGTCAAGGGACCCAGAATAACCAAAAAATTTTTTGAAAAGGAAATAAAAATGAGGACTCACGGTTCCAGATTTCAAGTTTAATTCAAAGCAACAGTAAACATGGCAGTGTGGTATTGGCATATGTCCAGACCTAGATCAATGGAATAGAAATGAACATCTTGAAATAAACCCTTATTGTCAATTAATTTTTTACAAAGCTGTCGAGATAATTCAATAGAGAAAGAGTCTCTGCAATAAATTATGCTGGGATAGGTCTGGGATAGATAGATCTGAATATAAGAGCTGAAGCAATGAAACTCCTGGAAGAAAACATAGAAGCAAATTTTTGTGAACTTGGATTAGACAATGCTTCTTAGATACAACAACAAAATCACAAACAACAAAGCAAAACATGGGCAAATTGGACTTCATCAAGTTCTAAAGCTTTTAAAGGATAACAATAAGAAAGTGAAAAGACACCTGCGGAATTAGAGAAAAAATATTTACTAATCATGTATTGGATAAGGAACTCATGTCTGAAATATATAAAGTACACTTACAACTCAAAAACAAAAAGACAAATAATTGAAAATTTATTTCTAAACAAAATATAAATTTTTTTGGTGGTGGTGTTCATTCTATGAGTTTGGATAAGTGTGATGGATAAGAGTTTGGATAAGTGGATAAGTGTGCACACAGATGTTTATAGAAGCTTTTTTCATAATTGCCAAAACTTGGAAACAACTGAGATATCCTTCAGTAGGTGAATGGATAAACAAACTGTGGTACATCCAGACAATGGAATATAACTCAGTGCTGAAAAGAAATAAACAATCAAGCCTTAAAAAAAATCATGGGAGAATCTTAAATGTGTATTACTAAGTGAAAGAAGCCAGTATGAAAGGCTATATACTTTATGATTCCAACTTTGACATTCTGGAAAAGGCAAAACCACGGAGACAGGGAAAAAGATAAGTGGTTGCCAGTGGTTGTGGGGGAGGACAGCTGAATAGGTGGAGCATAGAGGATTTTTATGGTTGTGAAAATACTCTGTATGTTACCATAATAATGGACACATGTTATCACATACTTATCCAAACTCATAGAATGAACACCACCAAGAGCGAACCCTATTATGAACTATAGGCTTTGGATGATTATGATGTGTCAATGTAGATTCATCAATTTTTTTTTTTAATTTTTTTTAACATTTATTTATTTTTGAGACAGAGAGAGACAGAGCATGAACAGGGGAGGGGCAGAGAGAGAGGGAGACACAGAATCTGAAACAGGCTTCAGGCTCTGAGCTGTCAGCACAGAGCCTGACGCGGGGCTCGAACTCACGGACTGTGAGATCATGACCTGAGCCGAAGTCGGACGCTTAACCGACCAAGCCACCCAGGCGCCCCGATTCATCAATTTTGACTAATGTACCACCCTGCTGGGAGATGTTGACAATGTGGGAAGCAATGCATGTGTAGGGGGCAGGGGATATGTGGAAGATCTCCGTACATTCTCCTCAATTTTGCTGTGAATCTAAAACTGTCCTTTTTAAAGAAGTCAATTAATAATAATAATAAAAAAAGACAAATCAACTAAATATTGGCAAAGGAACCAAACAGGAATTTTTACAAAAACAAGATGTACAAATGTTCCATAAGCACATAAGAAATACACTCACCATTAATCATTAGGGAAATGCAAATCAAAACCACAGTGAGACACCATTCCACATTCTTAGGATGGCTAAAATAAAAAAGATAAACAATAACAAGTGTTGGCAAGGATGTGGAAAAATGAAACTCTCATATATTGCTGGTCGAAATACGAAGAGTGTGGCCACTTTGAAAAATAAAGGTTCCTCAAAATGTTAAACATAGTTACCATAAGATCCAGCAAGATCCACTTCTACGTATATGCCAAAAGAATGGAAACATATAGCCACACAAACCAATGTTCATGGTAGCATTATTCATAATGACCAAATGGTGGAAACAATCTCAATGTCCATCAGCTGAAGAATGATAAACAAAGTTTCCATGTATGGAATATTATTTGTCAATAAAGGAATCATTTGGCGATAAAAAAAGATACAATACCTGCTATAATAAAGTTGTTATTTAAAAAACAATTCAACTGTAGAATGTAGAATAGACCCAAAGAGAAAGAACCTTTATATCTATATTAAAAATAAAATTTCTTGAGGCTCCTGGGTGGCTCAGTCAGCTAAGTGTCCAACTCTTGGCTTCAGCTCAGGTCATGATCTCACAGTTTCATGAGTTTGAGCCCCACGTCTGATTCTGCTGGTAGCACGGAGCCTGCTTGGGATGCTTTCTCTCTCCCTCTCTCATTGCCCCTCCCCTGCTTACACTGTCTCTGTCTGTCTCAAAATAAATAAACTTAATTTTTTTTCTTTTTTTGTAAGCTGCCATATGTTTATCCACTGAAGATTATTCCAACCCCTGTTTGTCTAAGTAATTTTAAAATAAGTAATTTAATCCACTCTTTAATTCTGTTGTTTCAAAACTAGTCGTGCCTGTCAAACTTGTCAAACCATCACCAAAATACATGTGTAAGCAGATTGAAATACGTTGACTTCACCAAAAAGTACTGGAACCACAATCCTGTTAAATTTAGAAGTATACTAACCAAATTACTTAATGCATGTAAAGTGGAATACCATCATTCTAAATTTCAACATAAACCTTTTGCTTTGCCAAGAGTAAGAGAAAAACAACAGCAACAACAAAAAACAATAGAAATTGTTTTACCCGCAGCTCAAGTTCAGTTGCTTTCTTCCTTTGAAAATAACGAAAGTCTCTTTTTTTTTTTTTTTTTTTAATGTCAAAGAATGAGCTCCTAGATGTTTCTAAACTTGAAAAATTGTCATGGACAGTTTGTTTCAAATATCATGAAACTCTGCTAGCCAATCCGGTAATGATCCATTTATTTGTAAGCCACCTGGGAACTGTGGGTGGTGTGGGTTGTCCAACTATCTTTTGATTATGTCCTTGGAAAGGAGTAGCAGGTGCCATGCCAATGTTCCTTTGGTATTCTCTTAGTGCCAAATAGATCGTGTTTTGAAGCCCTGTCAGTCTCATCCCTCAATATGGATGAATTCAACTCATAGTCATTAAATAATACTGTGATATATAAGAGTAGAGTTACTGCAGTGTTCGGGAAACCATGGCCAGAACAGGAAAACTGTGTAGCAGATGGCAGCAAGCCCTAGTTTTCCTTGTTCTGTTCTCAATTGAGCATCATATCGATATAATTGAGCCACAAGCAGCAAAGTAGTTGTATCCTCCTCCTCTCCCAGGGTTCCATTAAGAATTCCCCAAATGAATCAGATTGATGAAATATTTCAGCTGTAAAATAACAATGTAGGACTCACAATATAGTCTCATTTATTTTTTAAAGAAACCTGTTGGGGTAATCACGAGTCTACATTTCTCACATTGGTTAATTTAATTAGCTACTTTTAAAATGTCATATATCGGCACCTGGGTGACTCAGTTGTTTAAGCATCTGACTTTGGCTCAGGTCATGATCTCACAGTTCATGAGTTCAAGTCCTCCATCGAGTGAGCTCAAGCCACACATCTGGTGAGCTCAAGTCCTGCTCTGGGTGAGTTCAAGCCCCACTTCGGGTAAAAAACGTGAGCCCCTCTTCAGATGAGCCCCGTGTCTCTCTCTCTCTTTCTCTCTCTCTCTCTCTCTCTCTCTCTCTCTCTCTCTCTCTCCCTCCCTCCCTCCATCCCTCTCTCTTCCTCTGCCCCTCCTGGGAACCTCTCTCTCCCTCTGCCCCTTGCTTACTTGTGCCCTTTCTTTCAAAACAAATAAAATTTAAAAAGAAAAATGTCATATATCTACCCAGAGATATTTGAATTGAGTTTAGACTTAAAAAGCTAAACTAAATGGAATAATAAAGTTAACTACCCTATCAGAATTTTTAAAAACTCTTTTAAGTTTTATTTATGCAATCATAGAATAAAATTGATCAGATTTATATTGAAATATATAAGTAATTTAATTCTGAGTAAGAATAAAGCAGACGAATAAGGGAAAAGATCTTATTTTTCTTCCTATTCCAGGTATATTAAAAAATTAAATGTAAATTTATTTGCAAATTCTGTAGTAGACTAACTTCTAGGGCAAAGCTTAGGAGAGCTTGATACTTCAAAAAGAATAGTTCAGTCTCTCACTAATTAAGTCAATAATCATTTCTCAAATGCCTGTATGTCAGATACTATTTGTAGAAAACTTTGAATATTAACTGTATGGCCCATCTAATAATACTGATAAAATGAATATTAAAGTGTTCCTTTGTGGCAGGCACTGTCTACCACTATTCTTATTTTACAGATAATGAAACTGAAGCACGAAGAGGCAAGTCACTTGCCCAAGGCCACACGGCTAGAAATGCAAAGCTGTGATTCTCATGGAGGCAGCCTGGCTCTGAGACCATGCCACTCCACAAGGCTATTCTAGCCATTCTGTCTTTCAACCAAACCTGCCGCTGCGTTTTCCTCTTCCCTCTGTCTCTTCAGTTTCAGCAATATACAGCAATTGAGCTTTCCAATTTTGTTTCATTTCTTTATAGTTTTGGACTTTTCCTTTCTATTTTTCTTCTCAACCCTTTTGTAGGCTGAAGCACCCCTATTTCCACGTCATATTGATATCGGATACATCACAGAAACCTAATCCTGGATGATGTCTTCATTATCTGTTCTTGTTTTTTCCATTTTTCATGAGACTCTTGAGGCTCCAAAATGGTAATAAGCTTATGCATTTGGCAGATGTGTCTGAGTCATCAGTGATTTTGACTAGTTTGAGCAACTAGCTAAAGACACTCATCTTGGTATTGGTTCATTCTGACAGTTTGTAGCCTTGGTGTATAGAGCAACTCATACATCAGACAGGAATAGTTTCAGTCAGTATTCTTTAGTGGTATCTCCAGAAAACCATCTAATTTCCCAAGGGTTGTGATCATATTAGTCACACATGTCAGACCAAGTCATGCTTCTTTTCTGAAGTAAAAAGCAAGAGATACTGTAATCCCCAAGGCATACATCCTTCAACAACAACAAAAAAGATTTTCAGAGACTTGGAAACTCAATTGTATAAAAAAGCAGGCAATGTTTTATACTGTGAAACTTGTTCATCTTAATCAGTGGAAGTAAATGTGCTTTTCATTTAAATGTGAAAAACAATTAGTACCTATTAAATTAAGAATCATTATAATTTAAAAATTACTTAAAAATGATAACGATTATAAAAATAATACTGCCATAAATTTACAAATCTCTAATACATTTTGTTTTCTTCCTTGGGTTTTAGCCTTTTCTTTTTTTGGAAATAAAAATGTATGTATTTTAAAATATATTATTCTTTAACCTATCCTGAGACTATAGGAATAATATTATTAATATCATGCCTTTTTATGGCAGGAGATCAAGAGCCTGCACATGTTTGTTATCTTATCCCACAATAACTCAGAGGAGCAGGAGGACCTAGGTTCATAGATGTTCAAGTGATCCATGCAAGGTCAGTGAGCTAGGAAGCAGCAGAGCCACATAGAGAGCACACTTCCCTAGTCTCTTAAATTGGTGCAATTTCTATTCATTGGTTTGTTTCTAAATGCACGAGGGAAGAGAAAGTCATAGGTATTCCCTATAATTCCTTTGCTGTCAGTGCAGCAGTTCAAGGACTTGAGTGTATGAAAATTACCAACATGCAGACTCCTGAATGTTTTGTTTTAAAAAGTCAGGATTGGGGGGCTCTTGGTGGGCTCAGTTGGTTGAGGGTCCCACTCTTCATTTTGACTCAGGTCATGGTCCCAGGGTTGGGGGATCAAGCCCCATGATGGGCTCCACGCTGAGCATGAAGCCTGCTTAAGATTCTCTCTCCCCCTCTTCTCTGTCCCTCCCCAGCTCACTCTCTTTCTTTTTTCTCTAAAAACAAACAAACAAATAAAATATATATATATAAAGTGAGGATTGGGACCAAAGAATATGCATTTTTATAGTCCTATCTCTTGATTCAGTTGCCAGTTCAAAGGCCAAAAAATAAAAATTTGACTGTGTTCTATCGTAATTTTTTATATTCATTAGGCGAATTATAGGAGTCACTAGATAAGGAATATGATGGGCAAACCTTGGAGTTTGAGCGGTACATTCAAAGGTGGCTGCAGAACTGGAATGAGAAGAGTCATTTAATTGGCAAGACTACATTTCAGATGTAAGTATTTCTCTACAAACAATGTTTTCTTTTCTTACTACAACCGTTTTTTCTTTTTCTTTTTTTAACATTCCAAACTGGTCTGGAAATTTGAAAGACAGTTTCTTCATAACATTTTCCATTCCTACATAAACCTCAACATTTGGAAGAAATGTCTGTTAATGTGTCATTTTTGACACTTCTAATCTTTGTCCCTGAGGGAAATTGGCAATGAAAAGAATAAAACAGAAAGTTCCAAAATCCAATAATTGAATTAAGTTTAAACTCTGTCCTAGAAACAGGCAAGCCATTTTCAGAATTCTTTTCAAGCCATTCATTTTCTTAATATTTGCTTCAAATTCTCCTCTGTTGGAAAATTTTTTTCTAGTTCTATGATTAATGATTTAGAGATGTTTTCTGGTTGGCTTCTAAAGATTGGTCATCTTTGAAATGTAGGTATTAAGCTTATACACTATTGTAATTCCATCAGAAGCAGATTTGTAATTTTATTGAATGTTGTAATTACTTCCCTTTAGGTTTGGTACTCTTTAGTTAAATTATAAAACTTGAAATTGCGAGTGTGATTTTTAACTATAATTTCTGTGTACACAAAAGCTTTTTGTTACTGATCTGTCACTTGACTGAAATCTACTAGAATTAATTGATTTACTATCGCTCAGAAAAGATCAAGCTGTTTTTAACACTTATAGACAATAAGCTCCTCAAGTTAACAATCTGTGTCTGATTCATCTGTGTGAACTCCCTCCTCAGCGGAGAGTGTTAGTAAATATCTACGTCATTGTTTTCTGTTATAAGAGTTGAAGACACACAGCAGCAATCAGATTCTGAATCTTCCACTTACTCATTTGTCACTTTAGGCAAAATTAGTCAACTTCTCATTTTCTTCATCTGTGAAGTAGGAATAAAAAAAGTACTGCCCACATACAGTTATCTTGAAAATCAAATGTGGGGCGCCTGGGTGGCTTAGTCGGTTGAGCGTCCAACTTCAGCTCAGGTCATGATCTCGCAGTTTGTGGGTTTGAGCCCCACGTTGGGCTCTGTGCTGACAGCTCAGAGACTGGAGTCTGTTTCGTATTCTGTGTCTCCATCTCTCTCTGCCCCTGCCCCATTTGTGCTCTCTCTCTCTGTCTCTCTCAAAAGTGAATAAACATTAAAAAAACTTTTGAAATAAATAGATAAAAACAAAGTTGAATGTAAAGCATTTTGCATGGTGCCCAAACCATACTAAGTGCTCACTTGAAGTTAGCTCTTTTTTAAGACTGTATGAACATTGTAATAGCAAGTTGTTGGGAAAAACCTAAATATGCATATAGAGGCTATTGGGTGAAAAAAAATTATATATACGTGGAATATTACATAATGGAACATTATACTATCATGAAAAGGGATACGAAGGTACTTTAGGTACTGATATGGAATTCACTACAAGAAATGCTCTTCCACTATGGAAAACAGTATGGAGGATGCTGAAAAAATTAAAAATGGAACTACCTATGATCCAGCAATTCCACTTCTGGTAATATATCGAAAAATAACAAAAATACTAACTCGAAAAGATAACTGCATCTCCAAGTTCATAGCAGCATTATTTCCAATAGCTGAGACTCAGAAGCAACATAAGTGTCCACTGATGGATGAATGGATAAAGAAGGTGTGGTATATATATATATATATATATATATATATATATATATGTAGTCATAAAAAATGAGACAATGCTACCGTTTGCAACAACGTGGGTAGAACTTGAAGACATTATATAAGTAACACAAATCAGGCAGTAAGAGTCAAATACTGTGTGATTTTATTTATATGTGGAATCTAAAATACCAAACCCAAAAATCTAAAGTCATAGAAAAAGGGGTTCAACTTATGGTTATCAGAGGTGGGAGAGGGAGGGGGAATTAGAGGAAAGTGGTCAGAAAATACAAACTTTCAGTTATAAGATAGATACTAGGAATGCAATGTACAACATGAAGGATATAGCTAACTGTATATATATGTATGTATATAGCTAACTGTGAGTGCTGTATGATATATAATTGTTAAGACAGTAAATCCTAAGAGTTCTCATCACAAAGAGAAAATTTGTTTCCTTTCTTCTTTTCTTCTTATTGTGTCTATATGAGACAATGGATGTTAGCTGAAGTTATTGTGGTAATCATTTCACAGTACATATAAATCAAACCATCAAGCTATAAAGCTCCTTAAACTTATGCTGTGGCATCTGTCAATGATTTCTCAATAAAACTGGAAAAACATATTGTTATCTCAAAAAAACAAAATAAAACATGGTGCAGAATGGAAAGGGGGGGGGAATATATACATCTCAATATGCTAGAGAGATCACACAGATGAATCAGACACAGACTCTCATCTTAAGGAGTTTATCATCTGTAAGTGTTAAAAACAGCTTGATCGTTTCTGAGTAACAGGAAATATATATGTGTGTATATATGTATGTATATATATATATATGTATGTGTATATATATATATGTGTATATATGTATATAATTTGTTCATGTTTGTTTTGTACATGCATAAAATATTTCTGCAAAGATACACAAGAAAATGATACCATATATTGCTTCAGGGGAGAAGAATTGGGGTCTTGGAATCAAAAGCAGGAGAGTGATTTTTCTATGTATTGACTTCTGTATTTTTTGAATTTTGAATCAGAATATATTATTTATTCAAAATATTAATAAATATAAACTATTTAGAAACTATTGAGAAAATTTATACTAAGACCGTAATGAAAAAATGATACCAAGAAAATGATCACTAAGAAAAATTATTTTATCATTCATGCAAAAAAAAAAAACTTTCAGTGACTACAGACAATGGTCTTAGGGAAAAATAAAAACTTACCATATTTCTGTGAAAAATGTAATAAAACAAAAATGTCTTCCTTTTATGTTTCTAGGTTTTATATTTTTCCTATTTGTCTCACAGCAGGGATAGTCTGCATATTTTCATGTAATAAACCTCTTTGGAAATGTCATATATCTCTATTTACTATGTTTAAATAATTAATTATTATATTTAAGTGAACATCATATTTAACCAGTAAAAGTTGACAAAGTCTGTCCATGACTTTTTTCCTGAAGCATCTACATTCTTTCTGCACCATATGATTATAAATGACATAATTTTTAAGGTATCTATGAATAAGGAATAAGTTATTGTAGAGTCCAGTGTCAGAGTCCAAAATCACTACTTTGGGGCACCTGGGTGGCTCAGTCAGTTACTCGGCTCAGGTCATGATATGGTTTGTGGGTTCGAGCCCCACATCAGACTCTAATGCTGACAGCTCAGGGTCTAGAGCCTGCTTTGGATTCTGTGTCTCCCTCTCTCTGCCTCTCCCCCCGTTGTGCTCTGTCTCTCTTTCTCTCAAAAATAAATAAACATAATTTTTTTTAAAAAAATTAAAAAAATAAAAGAAAAAGAAACCACCATTTTATGTTCTCTCTGGTATCAACTGTGCACCCAAAAGTGGCTGTTTAAAGATAATTTCAGGATGCTATTACTTAATGATTTGTTTTAATTTTTTTTAATGTTTATTTTTGGAGAGAGAGAGACAGAGTGCAAGTGGGGGAGGGGCAGAAAGAGGGAGACACAGAATCCCAAGCAGGCTCCAGGCTCTGAGCTGTCAGCACAGAGCCCAACTCGGGGCTCTAACTCATAAACTGTGAGACCATGACCTGAGCTGAAGCTGGATGCTTAACTGACTGAGTCACCCAGGTGCCCCTACTTAATGATTTTTGAAGGATGAGTCAGTTTTTGTTTTTATTTAAGAACGGTAAAAACTGTAAGCCACACAACAAGAGTGATTAGCTTAAGCAACCATGACTTTATACTTAAGGCTTGCTAGAAAACTACAAATGACATCTTTCTGTCTGATCTATAGAAGAAACATTCCAATAAAAAAATGTTGCATCTTTTTTGTGACCAAGATTAGTCTTATAATAGAATCCTTCCATGTTAGGACTGAGAAGTGATGTTGCTTATCAAAAATGAATGGAAAAAATAGGTTCAATATAATTAATAAAATGTTCTTTAATTACAGGTGCCTATGTGGGGGAAGAAACTGCCTTTCATACACACTATAGACTTAATATTTGTCTTTTAAAAAAATAAAATATGTTAAATTAATTATATGTAGGAAACACTTTAATTGTTCCTAAAAGCAGTTTAATCAGTTCTGTTTTAAGTCCAAAAGCATTACAGGGTAGGGAAAGATGTTAAACAAGATTCAAGTATATTCCAAAGAACAAGTACTTTTACTTTTGACTATACCAAATTAACAAATTTCTGTATTAAAGAGAATTCCAAAACCAAAATTGAGATATAAAAACATGTGATTTCATTTAAAGCTCTTAGAATTATGTGTATCACATTGAAGGGCTCAATGTATGCTAACATTATCAGGATTTTTTTCAGTGGAATCAGAACTATAAACTCCAAAGAAGGCAAAATCGTATTTTTCTTTAATAATGTTTAACCGAACTATACACACAGAAAAGTATACAAATCCCAAGTATACAGTTTAAGGAATTTCCACAAAATGAGTACATGTGCCCAGATCAAGAAATAGATCACTGTCAGATTCCAGAAGCCTCTCATCCTCCCACTCAATTATTACCTCATCCTCACTTCCTAGAGGTAGCTCCTATCTTAACATGTTTTGTCTAGTTTTGAACTCTATATAAATTGAATCATAAAGTATATATTTACATTAGTTTTGTATTCTGTGTAAAAATTTAACACAAACTTAGTGACTTCAAATAACACAAATTTATTATCTCGCAGTTTCCATGGGTTAAGAGTCCTGTGTCATGTGGCTGGATTCTCTCTTCAGGGTTTCATATGACTGAAATCTGTCTGGATTAATAGGTTGTGAAGTGACCTACATTGAGAATAAAGAAGTGCTCTGGGAGCCGCGGAGCTTTGCCAGCAATAACGGCATTGATTTTAGGTCAAACCTATTATATGCTACAGCAGTATTTTTTAGACCAATATTAGAGCAGCCTTTTTATAGGCTATATAATTTATATTTATATGTGTGTAGGAAAAATTCTGAAAGGCTTTGAAATTGATCAAAAATGTGCTCTGGGGCACCTGGGTGGCTCAGTTGGGTGAGTGTCCCCCTCTTCATTTTGGCTCACGTGATGGTTCCAGAGTCGTGGGATCAAGCCCTACATCAGGCTCTGTGCTGAGCATGGAGCCTGCTTAAGATTCTCTCCCTCTGCCCCTTCCCCCCACTGGTGCTCTCTCACTCTCTAAAATTAAAAAAAAAAAAAAAAAAAAAAAGTGTTATACCCTTCCAGATTTTCTCACTCTTTCATTGACTTTGCACTATTTTATAACCCTACAAGTTTTAACTGAACAGTGCAAAGATTCTCTCACATAGAAGTACAAATTCATCATGTTAGGTATGAAATTGATTACTACTCGTGGATAGACCTATTGTACATGTATTTGTAAACTTGTTTCATCATTCCTTAATTGCCTATGTATGTATGGTTCTTTTTTTTTAAAGTTTTTATTCAAATTCCAGTTAGTTAACATTCTGTGTAATATTAGTTTCAGGTGTACAATATAGTGATTCAACAACTCCATGCAACACCCAGTGCTCATCCTAAGTGCCCTTCTCAATCTTCGTCACCTGTCTAACCTATCCCCCCACCCACTTCCCCTCCGGTAGCCATCAGTTTGTTCTCTATAGCTCAGAGTCTGTTTCTTGGTTTGCCTCTCTCTCTTTTTATTCCACTTTGTTCTTTTGTTTCTTAAATTACACATGCATGTAAGGTTCTTTAAGTTTTGTTTTGAAACTGGTTGTAACATCTTATTGATTTCATCATCAGTTGAGTTAAATAACATCTTCCACATGTGTTCATTTTATATTCATATGAGTCATAATTTTACCTTTAAAATGTATTCTTAAACATAACTTAATAATACTTTGGTTATTGTGCATAATATATATGCCTACATATAGAAGCTAGAACAATTTACTCTAAGTGGATACAAAGATTTCTAAGTATTCCAACTTCAAGATTCATTTTTTTAATTTGAGTTCTTCATCAGGAATGAAACGGAACTTTATGTTACTATTCCAATAGATTGCAGAGTGTGTTTTATAGGATCCACTGATAATTTCATAACAACATACATTTAATCCTATTACTAAATCATTTTAGTAATTTCTCATAACTTTTCTGGTAAAACCCCACATCCCTAACCGGACTCATGCTTCCTCTTCTGGAAGTTTCCCACACTCCAGAAATACTGGTTTTTCTTCAATTTCTCAAACACTACATGTATGTTCCTGAACTTCAAATCTTTGCTCCTGTGTTAGGTTTACCCAGAAAGCCTTTCTCCACCACCTTCAATGCTCCCTTTTATTTTTTATCTTCCTTTCACTTTCCATCCTTTTCTTTCTTTTCTTCCCATTCTTCTCCATCCCCAACCCTGAAAGCTTTATTCATTCCTATTCAACCTTTTGATTTCAATTTATCTCCCTAAGGCAAGTTTTCCTAATTCCACCCCCAGAATAAATCAAGTCCCTTTGTTGCACATTCTCAGAACAAGATTTTCTTCCTTTTTATCACTTAACCCATTTTGTAATTATGTATTCAGCTTTTTGGATAATTTAACTTTTAAATTAAGATCCAGGTCTGTCTGGCTCACCTTTGTATCTGCAATTTCCAGTAAGAAACCCGACATGTTATGTGTACTCGATAAATACTCAACTACATTGGCATCTCACTACTTTTCTTTGTCACAAAGTCAAACATGTGGAATTGTCACTCTTCAACTATTTTTACATATTAATAATGATAATTTCTAAGGTTTCAACCAAATAACAAGATTTGTCTGGACTTAGTTATTTTGGATGGGGTGCAAATGGATTTTGGAAGTGTTATCTTCATGTGAGCATTGTTCAGCATTGATTAAAAATTATCTGGATCCTGGATCCAAATTGTGTCCCTTACTGGAGTGTGGCATGATTTAAGAAAAAGTTCAAAAATCTCTCTGTGCCTTATCTTTGTCACTTATAAATGGGAAATATATAAGTGCTTTCTTATAAGGTAGTTGTGAGGATTAAATAAGTTAATATATTGAAGGTAGTGAATATATTTAAACTGTGATTAGTCCAGAGTAATGTTAGCTATTTTTTAAAGATATTTTTGTGATTTGATTTCATAAGAAATTTATATTTAAAAAAAAGAGAAAAATCCCTATCATCTAACAGCTAGTGAAATTCAGAACATTAGGGCTGTCAGTGACAGCCTTAAGTGGCTAATGCAGATCCTTTCTTTTGGAGGAAACAAACATGACCGTACTGCAATGAACAATGATAACATTATTTCAGTGGCAACCTTTTTTTTTCCCACATGACAGGAGGAGAAGGGAAATAACATTCTGTTGTAATTTATATAATCTGATTAGTAAAGCATAAACACAGGACCCCTCCTGCAGCCATACTATCTGGAATCTGGATGGTTTTGGATTCATTTCTAAACACATTTGAATGGTGGTCATGATGCACCCAGGAATAAGCCAACCAAACAGAAAGTATTTCCCTAAAATGTTCTCCAGATCACTAATGATGCTGGTTGAGCCATGACAAACAAAAGATCTACAATTAAATAAGTTTGGAGAACACCATATATCCTCTTGATGTTTCCCAATAGATGTTTATATATTAAACCTCTAAGAAGTTTTTTGTTTGTTTGTTTGTTTGTTTATTTTGAGAGAGAGAGAGAGAGAGAGAGAGGAGGGGAGGGACAGAAAGAGAGGGAGAGAGAGAATCCCAAGCAGACTCCACACTGTCAGCATGGAGCCTGATGTGGATCTCGAACTCATGAGCCATGAGATCATGACCTGAGCCAAAATCAAGAGTCAGAGGCTCAACTGACTGAGCTACCCAGGTACCCCAAAGCTCTAAGAAGTTTTTAGCAAAGAAACATACTTGACTGTAAGCCTCTGATGTCCAAATTTACTGCAAAAACTTTTTTTAAAAAACACTGTACCTATGAACACTTTGAAAAACTAATGTCCATTGAATATACTTGGGAAGTCCTGATTTTAGGTAGTCTCAAATTATACATGTTAGAAAACAAAATTCAACTGAGTAAATTTGAAGATGACTCAAGTAGCAGCCCATTTTAGCAGATAGAAATGAGCTGTGAGGAACTGTATGAAATGGAAGGGTTTTATAGGCAGAAGGGGGCAGATAAAGGAAGGTTCTAAAAATGAGTGGATTGTTTCAGGCAAAGTCACTTTCCTTTGGGGAAAGGATGGGTCTAGCTAGCTGATTACCTCATTAGGGCTGAGGTAATTCTAGCTTCAGTGGTTAAAGGTTACATTCCTGGGAAAGGCTGAAATTGTAATTAGGTTAGGCATTAAGTCTTGGTTTGCTGATACGGGGCTTAGCACAAATGATTCTGTTTGGGGCCCATTGTTTCTTTTTTAGCATACATAGTTAGAAAAATTCATAACATAGTCAATTAAAGAGAATTTATGGAAAATATTATAAACTATGATATTTTTTGTTATCTACACAGACACACAAATGTACTTCTTTATATTACAATTTATGGTAAATAACCTCCAAAGTAAAATTCCAAGCTTCAAGTTAGAAAAAATAGCCACAATTACATACAATTTTATTTAAACTCAATATTCTGGGTTAGGGCTAGCATTTAGAGCAACTTTAAACTAGTGAAAATAGTATATTCCATGACAAGCATATGCAAATAGGAAAACAGAGCTACTTACTATATTAAAAAAATAGGGATAGGAAAACTTTCCTTACATGATTCTCAGTTATGGTTCTGAATAAGGATATGCAACTTGCCTTCACCCACTCTCATAGTTTGGAAGACTTATCTAAAAATAAAGCTTCAAAGATTATGTATATTTCACAGTTGGCTATGTTATCATAAGTTACTTTATAATTAAAGCCAGCACTTACAAATTTATTAAAAATTTGACATACCTTTCCCTCTCTAATCTCTTTAAATTTAAAAGTAATAGAAAGTTCTTTACACTTCAGTAGTGATTAAAGCTGGACAAAGTTACTTTTCAAAAAAAGGTAAAAAATGAGGAGACCCTTTATGAGAAAAATACTTGCTAACCTTGAAGCAACATTTGTTTTACTGAATGTAGATATCATGAATTCTCATGTGGAATATTTAAGTGTGAGGGGTCTACTAATGACATGTGGCAAAACCCACTATTATCTACTATATATTTCTGTTCAAGACATTAATTGTCCATAAAGTACTCTTGCTCTCATTCTATAATGTGAGTTCTTTTTAGTAAACAGCTATCCAGTCAGGATTTATTTCTTAGCTCCTCTTCATCTAGATGAGGCCATGTCATTAGTTCTGACCAATAGAATATGAGATATGATTCTATGTGTCACTTTTAGGCCAAGAAGACAGGGTCTTTCTTTCTATGCACCCCCACGTGGCCATCAGGCAACTCTTTATCTTAAATTGTGTGTAATTATTTGTGACACAGACATTCATGTTGCTTTCTAGGGCTTCCTTTCTAAAATTATTTGTCGATCATTATGTATATTAAAAGATAATTTCCAAAAAAAAGTAAAATTATGACTTATACAGATATAAAAATGAGACCTTGTTGAAAACTTTATTCTACTCAGGGGCGCCTGGGTGGCTCAGGTAGTTGACCATCCAACTCATGATTTTGGCTCATGTCATAATCCCAGGGTCACAGGATTGAGCCCCGGTCACACTGTGCTGAGTGTGGAGTCTGTTTGAGATTCTTTGTCTCTCTCTCTCTCTCTCTCTCTCTCTCTGTCTGTCTGCCCCTCCCCTGCTTGTCCTAAATAAATAAATAAATAAATAAATAAATGAATAAATAAAATGTAAAAGAAAAAGATTTTACGCTACTCATTGAATGAGAGAACCATTCTCTCAGATGTTGTAACCAGCTCAAAAGAAACATTTTTAAAAAGTACAAATGTATATGAAGTAAAAGAAATGCTGAAGTACATTGTAAATAGAAGCAGAACTGTTTGCTTAGGGAGAGGAGAGATGCTGGAATAGCCAGTTAAATCTTCACCAGAGAAGACAGAATGTGCATGCTTATCATTTACTACAACTTAAGAATTATCAAATAACTCAAAGACAGTGAAAAGCCAGAAGCAGATAACCTGGAACATCATTTTATATATATGCAGTGTGTAGTCTCCAGTGACCCATTAATTGTTTCCTAAATGGAGAAGGAGATTAATCAGAAGCCAGCCTGCTGTGTAATGCTTTTATGTAAGCCTTAAACAACTTACACTGATACTTTAAAAAAATTTTTTTAAGTTTATTTATTTATTTTGAGAGAGAGAGAAAGAGAGGCATGGTGAGGGAGAGAGAGAGAGAGAGAGAGAGATTGGATCCCAAGCAGGTTCCGCACTGTCAGCACAGAGCCCAATGGACTCATGAACCATGAGACCATGACCTGACCTGAAATCGAGAGTCAGACATTTAACTGACTGAGCCACCCAGGGGTCCCTAACACTGGTATGTCTTTTAAAATGAACTTTTATTTTTATTTTAAATGTATTGTCTTATTAGATGTGTTATTAAAGTGACATATAGTACCATAACTTTTTTCAGTATTTTAGTAACTGTATTTCTATATTGTTTATTTTCTTCTTTTGCTCTTCATTATTTTCCTTTATATATTTAAAAACATCATTCTGAGAAGAAGTCAGTAGGATTCCATAGATTTCCGAAGAGATCCATGGCAAAAAAAAGATTAAGAATCTCTGCTTTAGTAGAAAATAATTAGGAAGGTATGTTAGTAATGTCGGTTACTTGTAATTGTTGTGTTTGGCATGGTATTAAAAGAAAGGTATTAGCTCAGATGAGAATGGTCCAATTTGCAAGCAAAACTGAAAGTGAATATTCTTGAAATTTAGAACCTTTCAGGATTGGGAAAAAATTACTGTGACACTAGTCTTATGACTGAAAAAGCTTGAGCAATTGAGGTCCATTAAAAATATGAATTTGCCATACGAGAATATTCAGATTGCTTCAACATAGTCACTATCAAGTTAAAAGAGAATCACTGGGGAGAAAAAAAAATAAAGCAGGCCTAAGAACTAATGTGTAAGAAAGAAAATTTTATATTGTTATGGCACATGAAACTGGAGACAAAATAGATCAGAAGCTTACAAAATTTTGAAAATGTATTGCTAAAGAAACCAGCAGCCTACCTTTGACTCACTGAACCTTCAAACAACCACTGGGTTCCCAAATTTACAATGATATGAAGACAGTTGTAAACAAAACAAAACAAAACAAAACACAACCAAGAAAGGAACATACACCAAAATTCACTGCAGATGAGGCCATCCAGATAATGGACAAAATAGAACATCTCAGATGATAGTTCTGGGACATGGTTACAGGGACCATGAAGAGCAATGAACAAATGAGTTCCTTCCAGAAAGTGGAAATTGGGTGTAATTAAACTTCTCTTACCTGGGTAAAGGAACTCATGGTGCCTACCTATAGGCTTTCATTAGTTCTAAGAACCAGTAACTGTTATGTCTGCAATACTTACTGTGATGTTGTGATATAATAAGAAATTTATATTTTGGTCTTCATCTCTGAGACCTGGCCAGAGCTCCTAAAACACTTGTAATTTCCTGAGTGATGGGGGATGACAAGAACATCTTACACTGCACTCCTAAGTCTTTTGAAATTTCATGGGTGATTGAATTGTCTTTTGTTCTAATGAGATGACTCTTGATGGGCTTCTGGATGGGGAGCTGATCACCACAAAGATCAAGCTTGATTAGAATCTTCTAGCTTTCAGCCCCATCTCCTATCTTCCAGGGAGGGTGGAGGAGCTAGAGATTAAGTTAATAATTGATCATGCCTCTTTGGTAAAGTCCCCATAAAAATCTCTAAAGTACAGGGTTTAGAGAGATTCTGGGTTGATGAACACATCCATGGGCAAGGAGATGGGTGTACTCCCAACTCCAAGGGGTATAAGATGCTTAACTTCTGGACCTTACCTTATGTATCTCTTCATTTGGCTATTCATCTGTATCATCTACCATATCCTTTATTATATAATAAACTGGTGAATATAAGTATTTGCCTGAACTCTGTAATCCATCCTAACAAATTATTGAACCAGAGGAAGTGGTCATGGGAATCCTCATTTATTGTTGGTCAGAAACACAGGTAGCAACCTAGAACTTGCAACTGGCATCTAAAGTGGGGGCAGGCTTGTGGGACTGGGTCCTTAATCTGTGTGATCTAACACTAGCTGCAGATAGATAGTGAACTGAATTGAATTGTAGAACCCCCAGCTGGTGTCAGAGAATTGGTCAGTATGGGAAAAAATACCCACACATTTGGTGGTCAGAAGTGAAGTCATGTACATAATAAAGGGAAACACATTTTTGCTTTAGCTGGTGTAGAGAAGTTTTCCCAGACACTTCTGTTTTCAGAATATGAGGTTTTATTGTATTTTTTTTTTTTTTTTTTTTTTTTTTTTTTTTTTTGGTCCCTGCTCTACCACTGGGTATTGGATGTTGTCAGTCTGGAAGACTGAATAGACAAGAGAGTTCACATGTTGCCAGGGTGCAAGTAACCATGTCTACCCCTGCTGGAGAGAATTTTGAACTCTTAGCTGGATGTGGTAGCTGGTTGAAACTTTTGGTTTCATCCTTCAAAGAGGAGATGTTTATACAGTTGACCCTTGGGCAACACGGGTTAGGGGCACTGATTCCCTGAAGTTGAAAATGCACATATAACTTTTAGTTCACCAAAAAACTGAACTAGTAAGAGCCTGCTATCAACTGAAAGCCTGACCGATAACATTAATGGTCGATTAACACATACTTTGTATGTGATATGTATTGTATATTCATTCTTATAATAAAGTAAGCTGGAGAAAAGAGAATATTAAGAAAATCATTATGAAGGAAAAATACATTTACAGTGCCGTCCTGTATTGATTGAAAAAAATCCACATATAAATTGACCTATGCAGTTCAAACCCCTGTTGTTCAAGGGTCAATTGTATTTTTTGTAGGAAAAAAAGGGTTCGGATATTAATATAGTGTCAGGAAAGGCAAAGTGTGGAGGAGATAGCTAACTGTATATTGAAGATTCATACTCCTCTTAGCACAATGCTATCATTGCCTGTGAGCAGTGTTTCAGCTGCAGATATTTGCTAGCTCATAACTGCATCCATGAGAGGATGGTTTGTGTGTCAGTCTGGGCAGATAATATTTGGGTCGATTTGCATATGCTTTCAACTGCATGTGGAATATCACCAAACCTTAGATGAGGGGAAAAACATAAGAAGGAAGCAGTCTGGCACCTACCTCATTACCAGAAGGAAGGATGCTTTTGGAATCCTCCAAACTTCACTGTTTATGTGAATGAGAAATAATTTTGTGTTAGTGTATTAAGCCACAAAAATATGAAAGGTTCATAAGTTAAAGCAGCTAGTGTTATAACAACTAATACATTACATAGGTGGAGATTCCAAGTAGGCAGTTAGAAATGAGTCTAGAGTTCAGAGGAGAGGTTCAAAGAACAGATATAAGCAGATATAAATGTGGAGGTTACTATTGTATGTTAATATGTTTTTAAAGATATGCAGGCTAGATATCACTTAAGGAGAGGGTATTTAGAGATGAGAACTAGGATCAAGGTCCAACTTTGAATATTCCAATAGAAGAAGTTAGGTAGAGAAGTTGAAATCTGCATAGGATCTTGAGACTGTCTGTAAAGTAGAAAACAAAAAATAGTTTTATCCTAGAAGCAGGGAATAAATTATTTCAAGGAGCAAACAGTTGTCAATGATTTCCAATACTGCTGAGAGCCCAATCAAGATAAGACTAATGAATAGTCTATTGAATTTAGTCACTTGAAAACTGAGACCTTTGCAAAAACATATCAGTAAATTTGATGGGAACAGAAGCTTGATTTGAGTAAGCTTGTGAATAAATGGGAAGGAAGGAAATAAAAATACAAAATTAAGGGGGAAAAGAGACAGGATGGAAGGCAACAAAAGGATGGGGAGTCAGGGAAAGTAAACCTGAGGCAGCATAAATGTGCTGGAGAGAATACAAAGGATCTAATATGTAGGAAGAAATTGCTTTAACAGAAAAAGGGGAAGGAAGAGGAGAAAGGACACAACATTACGGTAGGGCTGACCATACCATAATGACTTTTTTTGGGGAAAAGAAAGACTTCTTTTTTTGTGACAAGAAGGAAGATACAGACAGTATCAATATGGATGGATGTAGTTTTATTGATGTATTGATTATGTTTCATTTTGATTATTTTAACAATAAGTAAAACATGGGAGCATCACTAAAGGGAGTGAAGAAAGAGGTATAAGAAATTTGAAGAGAAAAAGCATAAGGTAGTCATTGCAGAAAAGTTGAAAGTGAACTTTTCTAGCCAAACATAATAGGATATCTGGGCACTTTTGAATGCCAGTTTGAGGGCTTCATTCTTTATTTTTGGAGCATATTCAATCACAAGGTACGCGAGTAAATATTTTTTTCTTCTGTAATGAGTGAAGGTAGATAGCTGGATTCAACAAAGGATTTTTTCCCCTAGTGTACATAACAGAGGGAATACAAATGATTTGGGGTGTTTGCATGAAAGTGGCATGATGACCTTTGACAATAAGTAAAGAAGAAATTTTTGAAGAAAGGAGGGGGTAGTGATATTGAAAAGGTACATTGGCCAAGAGCAAAGAATTGGGGCAGATTAGATTTTTGAAGTAATTGAACTAGTAAAAGCTACCGGAACTAGGGCAACTGGTCAGAGCGCGGCATACTTGAAATAGAAATTTCTGTGATGGTGCAGCTAGCCACTTGTCAAGATAGGCACAGGGTGGGGTGGAATGATGGGATGACTGGCAAAGATCAGGGTGTAGGAAGAAAATCAAGGATGAGAGCAAAGAACTGAGAGGCCAATCCATTTACCCTGAGAATGTTCGATATGAAAGATGAAGATTTCAATTCCTTGTAATTGGAGAATGACCCAGAAAAATGGCGCATGACAGAAATGAAGAAAGTTGGCAGGTGATATATCAACATGGATAAGCTTCAAAGAAGTATGGTTTTTGAAAAAGGATGGTAGGAGGGAGAAGAAAGCTCACTGACCCTGATGGTAAGGTGCCAGTGAGAATGATCTACGCTTTGTACTTTTAGTGTTTGTCCTTCATAAATTTGGGATTCAAAAGTAAACAGGAGGGATAAAATTTGGATCATAAGGAAAGAACTTTCTTCCTCAAATCTGTTGTATTTTTCCCCCTGTAGATCATCCATCCCCATGGTCCAGGCTGCTTGTGGATTGCATCTTACACATTCAAAAAATTGATGCTGCTATAGAAGCAGAGAACAGAAAAGCAATTTCTGGAATGTTTTGTGATACATTATATTTTATAAATTTATGTATGTAAATTATCTTGAAAGACAAGACTTTGATTTACAGACACTGAGCAACTCAGAACAGCAATAACAGAAAGATTTGGGAAACTGTATGGTAATGTAAGAGCCTCATTTCTACCTAAGACTTGGTGAAGATTTTCCTAAGGAGAGACTCTTATTTTGGGCAATAAAGAGTTTAAGTGTTCAGAGAAATCTTCCCAGTACAGCACATACAAGTTTTAGATATATATTTTAGGGCATTTTTTTAAAGCAGAAAAGAAAAATTCCTTTAGAATAAAAACAATAGCAAAGCATAGGAGCACTTGAGAGTTAAAGCTGCCAATTTCCCTAGGGTACCTGGGTGGCTCAGTCAGTTAAGTGTCCAACTCTTGTTTTTTGGCTCAGGTCATGAGTTCAAGCCCTCCATTAGGCTCTGTGCCAACAGTGCAGAACCTGCTTGGGATTCTCTCTCTCTGTCCCTTATGCACACTCTCTCTCTTAAAATAAATAAGTAAAAGCTTAAAAAAACAAAAAATAAATAAATAAAACTGGCAATTGCCCTTAATGATTTTCTCTCTCTTCTTTCGTTTCCTTTCCTTTCCTTCCCTTCCCTTCCCTTCCCTTCCCTTTTCCTTCCTTCCTTCTTCCTTCCTTCCTTATTCCCATCCCTTCTTTTTTCTTTCTTTCCTTCTTTATTTTTCCCAGGCTCCCAGTTTCTTTTTTACTGTATCTTCCAGGTGGTTCAATTGTGCTCTGTCTTTTCTGCTTACGACTTTTCAACACCAATGTTGCTTTGCCATTCTGTGCCAACCAAACCCATTAAAACTCTCATTGAGACTGTTTTGTCTTTTCACAACTTCTAAATGCCATTTTCAGTATTGTCATTAATCCCTTTTGGCAGTTCTTTTATTTCTTTTAAAGTGCCTACTAAGAATTCCCTTTATCCAAATAACTTCAGAATATCTGAATATTAAGTAATGATGGAACTTCCACCACCAATAATAGCTGCTCCATATTCTGCCATCTTATCCTATACTTTTGGTTTTTCCACATGTATTCAATAGATTAGAGGTATTTGTCTCATTTATGCTTTTTTGGATATGCATCTTGCTGTTATTAACTTTTAACTTAGGTATTTCTTGTAGGTGAAGAATTTATATTTGTGAGATTTATACTTGGCATCATATTTATGTGAGTGCAATCTTGGAAGTGCCTTCATCTTATTCTCCATATAATATTTCTAGGACATTGGGAATTTGTTATTTTTATCTAATATTAAAAATAATAAAAGGATTAAAGCATTATTCTTACATCTGTTCTGTATTTCCACTATGCTAGTGACTAAGATATGAACCAATTTCAAAATAGTATAATTTCAGACTGTAATTGCAAATATGCTAACGCCCAAGAACAGATTACTATATTTGATGGAACCAACTGAAGCTGCCTACTGAAATAGATGTTTATTGCTTCTGAAGAGCACTACAGAAGTCCCTGTTGTGGGAGGAGGAGAGAAGTTAAATATCTTATATGAATGTTTTTCAAGTTCTAAAATATATGGTAGGCTACTGCAAACTGATTTTATTTTAAAAAGGGCCTCATTGCTTTCCAGATATCATTTAAAAATTCATGAAGACCAAAATAAGAAACCCAAGGATGACATTCTTTTTAATATTTACTTTTAGGGGGAGAGCACAAGCTGGGGAGGGATAGAGAGAGGGGGACAGAGGATCTGAAGTGGGCTCTGTGCTAACAGGCTGACAGCAACAAGCCCGATGTGGGCCTTGAACTAATGAACCAGGAGATCATGACCTGAGTCAAAGTCAGATGCTCAATCAACTCAGCTACCCAGGCACCCCAAGGATGACATTTTTTGCTACGTGAGCAGAAAGTACAGAAAAGAATGATGGGTGTTTAAAAGCATTTTCTAGCTAGGCACTGAGATCAACTAAACTTTGGTTCAGCAAATATTTATTCCTTAACCTCATTCCTCCTTCCTCCTTAGAAGGATACTCCCCTGTACTTTTGATATTGGCCTTCTTCATGTGACTTGTTTTGGTCAATGGAATTGGGTGGAAGTGAGAATGTACAAGTTCATAGTTGGATCTTAAATGGCATTGTCTATTTACACATATTCAGTGAGTAATTCTGACCTCTCCAAAGTAGCCACTACTCCTACTTCCTGGGCCCCAGAAAGAACTTCCACTGAATGACTCTGAAACAGAGTCATAGAAGCTGATCCATATGGTCTCATATGTGAGAATAAATACTTATTGGTATATGATATAGCAACAGTGAGATTGTTTTATGTGTGAAGAGTGACTAATACAGGCACCTGATGACTATAGGAATTAATCAGAAATAACTCACCACACCCTTAATCCTTAGACACTTTTCTATATAACTTAGGCCCCTCCAATACTGGGATTCAATAGACTTACTATGTCTCTATAAAAGTTGCCCACCCATTGTTTGTCCAATTCTGACCTCCTCAGACTCCTGACTGTTCATTTTATATCCTGCCTCATTCAGGGTATGACTTTATATTTGTTAAAAACTCTCTATTTCTGAGGATATTTGTATCTTACTGAAGGGATCTCACTGAGATAACTTAAGTCATATATATTTTGAGCAACTGAGTAATCTAAATGAGACCAAAGGGAATGCAAAGTAAACAAGATAAAGTCTTAACAAATAGCAAAGTGATAGACTTATATCCAAACTGACCAATTATTAATGTAAATAAAAATGAACTAATTTCTCCAATTAAAAGACACAGATTATTATATTGGACAATAACAAAACTAATTATATGTTACCTAAAAGATATTTACATAAAATATATGGATACTGAAAAATCAAGGAAAAGGGGATTAAAAAATGTACCTTGTAAAAATTAACTAAATGAAATATTTTGTAGCTATAGTAAAATCAAACTCGTGGACTTTCCAGCAAAAAAAAAATTAGCACAAATGAAGAATAATATAATAAATAAATATATATATATACATATACATGTATATATGTATATTCTTATAAAGCTAGCTTATAAAGCTAGAATAATTAACACAAGTTGTATTGCTATACAATACACATATAGACAATGGAACAGAATAGAGATCCATACCACATAAGAATACTGATTTATAAGAGTGCCTGGATGGCTCAGTCGGTTACCCATTTGACATTGGCTCTAGTCATGATCTTGCAGTTCGTGAGTTTGAGCCCCTCTGTGCTATCAGCACAGAGCCTGCGTCAGATCCTCTGTCCCCCTCTCTCTCTCTGCCCCTCCCTCACTAACTCTATGTCTCTTAAAAATAAATAAACCTTAAAAAAATACTCATTTATAATATAGACAGCAGTCTTGAGAAATAAGATATAATAGTAGACATTCAGTCTGATCATAGATAAGAAAATTAACTATATGATAAAAACAAATATTAATTTTTGAATAACATGAGTGAATAATTTACAAAAGAAATTATCTTTTTTACAAAAGAAAGATGGTAATTTGAACTCTTAATATATACTTTCTAAGCCTTGAAAAAAACTAAAAATATTCGTCCAAAATGAAACCTGAATTAAAACCATTTTGTACCCCTCAGATCCTAAATTGTCTTAGCAGACAGAAGTTACTTATCTGGGTTTTAGGGAGAAGATGATAGGTAATAATCCAGGCAAGTGGTCAATATAGTATTAGAGGCTTGGTAGCAAGATGCAGGTCATGAGACTGAGGTTCAGCGATAAAACACAAGATTTAGGCAGGACCAGCATGTATAGTTGTGCAATTTGTGAACAGCACAAAGGTGTCCTACAAGGGGATCAATAAGACTAGCTTCCCATCCTGTAAGTCTTAAGCTCTCTCTAGCTATTTTGTCCCAGAGAAGATGTCTTTTTCTAATTCATACAGAAACATTACACAGACTGGTGGGAGCTCTGCAATCAAGGCAGTTAGTAACAAGACATGGTCCCAGTCCTGGTGGACATATGGGAGATCTTTGATCTTGATTTTAAAACAATGCAATAGCCAGATTACTAAACTTAAGGCTTGAAATCAGAATGAGGGGAACAGCAGGGTTGACCTGAATTTTAGGCCCTGGAGCTCTCGGATCTCCCTTCTTAATTACCTCTGACTGTAGACAGATTTAGTCTCCAGTCCCAGGGCAAGGGCGAGACTGCAGGTAGGAGTCAAATGGCTCCAATACAAGTATACAAGGAAAAGGAGGAGCAGGCAATAAGAGAGGTCACTATGTCAGCTTTCTAGTTTGCCTCCACTCCAAAACTCCATATTAATAGACAACAGAACATTTTACCACTTCTCTGTCAAAGCAAACAATGACTGATTTCCTTAGAACTGGTGCGATCTACATCAAATCCTTCCTCCAAATCAGTGTCATACCATATCAGCCTAAGCATACCACTCTTTTTCTGAAAACAGTCTCCTCATTGTCTATAGAATAAATCTTAAGGTGGCTCACAAAAGCATCCTTGATGTGACAAATGCCTATTTCTTAAACCCTATTCATTTAGGTCTCCATATCTCAAGTTCTCAGAATTTGCTAAGCAGCCCTATTTTCCTGGAATGCCAAATCTACTTCCTACTCGCTCAGCACCATCTCTAGTAAATCCTACCTGACATCCCTTCCCCTTGGGTTCTCATATACTCATACATAACGTCATCATTGCTTTTATATTTATTCCTCCATTTATAAATTTTTTTAATGTTTATTATTTTTGAGAGAGAGAGAGAGAAAGACAGAGAGCAAGCAGGGGAGGGGCAGAGAGAGAGAGGGAAACACAGAACGGAAGCAGGCTCCAGGCTCTGAGCTGCCAGCACAGAGCCTGATGTGGGGCTTGAACCCACAGACTGGGAGATCATGACCTAAGCCAAAGTCAGTCGCTTAACCAACTGAGCCACCCAGGTGCCCCTATTCATTCATTTATAAAGTACTTATATAGTGTCTATTATGTCATAGTCATTGTACTCAGGGATGGAGATAACAAGAAAGAAAGACAAGAAAGAAAGATGAAGTAAGCAAGGTCCTTCACCTAGGGCTCCTCTGGGTCCAGTGGGAAAAATAGCCAAAGAAATTACAATCATGTGTGATGACTATTACAAGACCGCAAGGTCTTATGATTATTTAATTTTTGTTCTTCTTCCATTGGATGTGCATTCTCTGATTGTGTTTTATTATCTTTTATATCTCTAATGCCCAGCCTACTGTAAGTAAATGCCCTGTAATTGATAAATGCTTGTTGAATGATTTTTTTGCCCAACCATTCCTAAACTGAACTGCTTTGCCTACATTTAGTGCTTCCATTATATCCTCCCTAAAAAGTCCTCTTACTTCTAGATGGGCCCATCTTCTCGTTGCCTTCTCTCTCACTTTTCGTTGATCATGTTACCTTTTGCTCAGAGCCCTCCAATGACTTATAATCACTTTATTTTTTTTAATGTTTATTTTTTTTAATGTTTGTTTATTTATTTATTGTGAAAGAGTGAGAAAGAGAGTGAACAGGGGAGGGGCAGAGAGAGAGGGAGAGAGAGAATCCCAAGCGGGTTCTACAATGTCAACACAGAGCCCATCATGGGGCTTGATCCCACAAACCGAGAGATCATGACCTGAGCCAAAATCCAGAGTCAGATGCTTAACCAACTGAACCACCCAGGCACCCTCAATCACTTTAAAATATAAATTTCTTAGACTGGCTTTAAAAGCTCTTTATTTTCTGGATCATGATGATCTCACAACCTCATTCCCTTCCACTGTCCCCCATTTCTCTAATCAGAGACACCTTCACCTATTACTCAAAAACCTCAAGAACATTCCCATTCAGGGTCTTCACAGTTTTACTCCCTCTGCCTGGAATGCTCTTCCCCCAACATCTTTAGGTCTCTGCTTCTTTTCACTCAGCCTTCTCCTCAAAAGTCATATCATCAGAGAGAACTTTCCTGACCACCCTATATAAAGTAACCCTGTATCCCAATTTTTCTCTATGCCCTTACTCCTTCTTATTCTCTTCCTGACAGGTATCACTACCTGCTATTATTGTATATGTACCATGCATGCTCCAGGCATGACTGGGATACAAGGATGAACAAACAAACAAACAAGTAAAATGACTACTTTCTTGGAGCTCACATGTTAGAAGGGGTAAACGGACATTAAGCTTTTTCAAAAAAGATGAATATCTTGTGTATCAAATGGTTTTAAGTGCTATGTAGAAAAATAAAGCCAGACAAAGAAGAAGGACTAAGACTAGAGAGAGAAATTCTAAATAAGGAATGTTAGGAATGGTGTTTTGATTATCAATATTGCATTTAGATAGTGACAAGCAGAGCTCCTGCCTGGAGTGCCTGGAGATTCTCATACTTTGAATCTCCTTGAGGGGCACCTGGGTGGCTTAATCGGTTAAGGGTCCAACTTTGGCTCAGGTCATGATCTCATGGTTGGTGAGTTTGAGCCCTCCATTAGGGGCTATGCTATCAGCGAATAGGCCACTTCGGATCCTCTTGTCCTTTTCTCTCTCATTCCCTCCCCTGCTCTCTGGCTCTCTCTCTCTCAAAAAAAAAAAAAAAAAAAAAAAAAAAAAAATTTGTATAGGGCATGACAGGAATAGCTTGCCTCTGTCTGAGGCTTAGTTGGAAGACTTGAAGGCTGAGGGCTAGAATCATCTAAAGACTTGTTCATTCAAATATCTGGCAGTTGATGCTGAAACTCTTACACATAATAAGGCCTCTCCTCATGGCTTGAGCTGCCTCATAAAATAGTAGCTGGGTTCCAAGGACTTGAATCCCAAAAGAGAGAGAGAGAGAGCCAAGCAGAAACCCTTTGTAGCCCAGTCTCAGAGTCACACAGTGCCAATTTTGATTCTTTCTATTTATTGAGATAGTTACAAAGGCATGCCCAGTTTCAAGGCGGCGGGAAATAGATTCCGCCTCTTCGCTGGAAAGTGACAAAGTTCTGGAAAAGCATGTGGGACTGGAAATATTGCTGTGTCATTTTGGAAAAAAATACAATCTGCCACAAAAAGTTGCACTGAAAACATTGCATTTGAACAAAAATTGACACGACATTTGAAAAACCAAGGGAAGCACTTTCCAGACAGAGTGAGGGCACAGCCCTTTAGACTGGAGCACGGCTGACACATTCGAGAAAGACAGAGGGCACTGATGTGATAGAGCACCAGACAGCTATTTCCTCACAAGGCCCCATAACCTCCCTGTTTGAGTTATTCACAAAACACACATTCCTTTGTCCTGTCTCCAGTCTTAGGAAAAGGTTTTCCAGGACCAGCAACTTCTATCTTCTGGCAACTTTGAGCAATTTACATCTTGGAATAGGGGGTGGGAGGAATGCCTCTGAAAGGTAATATTCTTCCTGCCACACAAATACATGCCTCTATTTAGTTTTAAATTTTATTTTCAATGTTTATTTATTTTTGAGGTGGGGGTGGTGGACGGGGGTAAGAGAGGATCTGAAGCAGGCTCCCGTGCGGTCAGCCCAGAGCTCAGTGAGGGGCTCGAACTCCCAAACCTTGAGACCATGACCTGAGCTGAAGTCAGAAGCTTAACTGACTGAGCCACCCAAGAGCCCCTGTTGTTTTTTTTAAATGGCAACCATCATAGTGAGTGTTGTATCACCTTTCAACATGCTATAAGTTATAGGATAAATTTATATTATTTATTATTTTTCCTTTACCTTAAGAAGTTAAGCTTCATGAGTGCAGACTTGCTTTTTTTCTTAGTTTTTTACAGTGGTGTATCTAGTGCCTAGAGCAGGGCCTGGCACATGGTGGGTGTGAAGGAAATAACTGTTGAATAAATGAATGAGTGAGTGAATTAGGTTAGATTTTATTTTCTTATAGGTATGCATATGTTAACCATAGGAATCTGATGCATTCAGAATTTAAAGATTTGGGAGAAGTAGAGTGCTGTAACTAATATTTTTTATGTTTGGAAGGAAAGTAAACATTAAAGCCTTATATATTAGTAATTTTAATAAGAATTTGGGTTATTAGAATGAAAGTCTTATTACTTCAATTGATTATGTGAAATTTGATCACTTATTTAGAAGGATAATTTTTAAGTTGAAATATTACTACTTGTATGGATAATGTTAGGACATCTGACAGAACATTAGGTTTATCTTATTTAGCTATGTAATTTATTACACTTATAAGAGTTATTGAAATAATCAGACAGGATCTATTTGAAGACAATTAAAGTTCTTGAGAAGAAAATAAAGGACATTAAACTTTTAAAGTTATAAATGCAACTTGAAACATTGAAGGTGTTTGACTATTTAAGCAGTTCTAAATATTATTCCAAGATCTCTTAAAAGTGGTTATTAAAATTGACTAGTCTTACAAGTGAATAGTAACATTATGAGGCAAACTTAAATGCTTAAGAAAGTAACAAGGTTTTTAAATTGTAAATGTATTAGACTGATTTCACACAAGTTTCTTTTCCACATATAAAATGGCTGGAAAGGACACCAAAAGAACTCACATCAACAATGCCAAATATAGTGCTTTTAATGATACTTTTCAAGCAAAACTGTAACTGTTTACATTAAGTGCTGTATGTTCAGGGAATATCTAATTAGATGATTTCTTTTCTGGGGATAGAACCATCATCTGTTGTAATAAAAAGAAAACTATTTATAATACTTTCCATTTTTCTAGGCTAGTTCAACAGTTCATTGCTACTGAATATAATAAAGTAAGAAAAACTGCTTTAAAATAAACTCAACAGAGTTTAAATAAACAGAAACCATCAGCTACTCTAAATATCATTTATCAAAGATGCACATTATCAATTATCCATTATTATTTTCATTACTTTTAAGAAAGCTTTGAAGAGCATAAAGGATGCAATAAATAAAAAGAAAACATACTGGTATAGAAATAATACCAAGCTAATTAAAGAATATCTTTACCATGTTGAAGAAAAATGGTTAGAAGTCATTAAATAATTCCCAAATTTTAATTTTTCCCATTGTAGGCATATTTAGTGCATCATTGCGTTTTCCCATATACTCAGTATATGAAGGTAATAACAGCAATAACTTGTCATTATTTCAGAGAAAGAATAAATTATTATGAAAATATTATATACTTAATTTGGAAGCCATTTTAAATCTTAAAAGCAAATAATTACCTGAACCTCAGCCAATCTAGTTGTTTTTCAACCTGTTACTATATTACTTGTATTCTTAATATTATTTTTAATGTTTCCTTCCAATTAAACTTTCCCAGAATTTCAGAGGTAATTCCTTTGCCCCACTTGATGTTGGGGAGAAGAATACAGATAGAATATTGTGCTCAGTTTGAGGTTTCTCATTTTTAGGAGAACATGGAAAAATCTACAGGATTCCCTCTGTTTTCATTCATTCATTCATTCATTCATTCATTCACTCGTACATGTAGCAAATAATTATTGGGCATTTACATGGTCCAGGAAGTATGAAAGGAACTAGCTATGGTGGGGGAGACATCCTTTTTAGGAGTTTAAAAATCTATGTAAGGCAACTTTGGAAAGCTTGATTTTTTTCCCTTTTGGATGACTGCTAACATATGTCAAATCATTAAGGCTATTATTAAAGTCTGTGTAATCATCAAATGGAACAAACTAGCTACAGAGTTTTTAAGAGAAAATCATCACCTACAAAGCTTGCTTAACCACAGAATTCCCAGAAAGCTGTATTTAACTCCACAGGCTAGTTTGCAGTTGGTATGTGCCATAAAATTTTGTTGCCTTAACCAGAACTGGTGTTACAAGGAAAAACTACAAAAAGAAGCTTTGTGCATACTACATTGACTAGGTATTTCTGGTGAAACTTTAAAGAATATATTATAAAAGATAGCTGTTTTGTATCTGAGTATTCTGCCAAAGAAATAAGCACATTTACCATTTCTGGACCAGACCTTTTTAAAACTTTGTTATGGAACTGAAATTTCAGATTACCAAGATACAGAGACAAAATAAATGTTTTTATTCTCTATGGTCCTATTGAGAAAAAAAATATTTTCTGTTTTTCTCATCCTAACTAAGAACTAGAAGTTCTGGACAAAAATAAAATAAAACAAAATAAAATCTATTTGAAGGCATAGGAAAGCTGCCAAAATAGCAAAGATTTGTGAGAGCACAAGATCCCAGAGAGAATGGAAGTTCAGAGAAGTGAGTCCAAGATCCGTCAATTCCAGAGTAACTGCTGAGGCTGCAAAACCAAGCAAAGGGTTTGACAGACTCATGAAGTTCCAGTGAGAAAAAACAAAAAAACCCCTAAAAACCTGGGCTTTAGGGACTAGGAGGAAAGAGAAAGCCTTGTAAATGTTACAGGTTTTATGCAGGACCCTGGAGGCCTCCATCCTAGGAATCAAGGGTGAACCAGAAATAAGGCTCAAATTAGAATCATTTCAATTTCTGACTATATGAAGGTGACCTGAAATTTCTGGCACCTTAGTAAAAGAAGAGTAAATTTTCTCTGTCAGAAAGTATCATCTAAAGATCCAAGTTACCTATAATTTTTCACAAATAATGTCTGACATTAAAAGAAAAATCTCTAGACATAACAGAATGAAAAGAGGATAAATAAATCAAAAATATAAGTAAGGAAAACAATGTCCAAACTGAGTATGACAGACAAAAACATAGAAAATACATTAAAAAGTGCAAAAAACGTGTGACATAGTAAAATGGTCTATCATGTGTAAAGTTGGAGACAGAGAGGAGACAGACAACAGGACAACAGCAATATTTGAGGAAATAATGTCTAAGATTTTTTTTCAAAACAGTTCTCATGATGAAGAGCTGAGGAAAATCTCCTGGCTCTGAAAGGGGAAGGAAAGACTATTCGTTGTGAAAAACACTGAGAGCATTCTACGTAACAAGAGCTATTCTTTAAGGGAAAATATTTAGCAGAGCCTTACCCCATGTGGGGAAGAACATTTCATGTCAGTCCACTCTAGTCTTTCTGTCTCACATAAAAGGGGAAACACAGGAAAGGTAGTAGTCCAAGAACTTAGATCCAGTAAGACTGAGAGTTCATCATAAGATTATAGAATGCTTCTCCTTCCCCACACCTTACCAAATGCCAACAGTGCTCCAGTATAATAACAGTGGGTTATTGCTGGAAGGGGTGCAAGATACAGACTCTTTCTAAGGAGAAGTACTTAGGGAAGTCAAAAGTCAACAGGGGAGAAACAAAAGAGGACACTCAAGGGATTGGAAGTCTCAGGTACTTACAGCTACAGAGACATTAAACACAACTGAATTCCTTTTTGGCTTTTGCCAAATGCATTACAAAATGAAAAGAATGTCAGTCCAGTTAAATATTGTGAAGATGGGCAAAAATGTTCTAAATTATCAAGGAAATATGCTTTGAAATATGCTTTCACATCTGCTATTATTCATTCATAACTTAATTCACTCTAAATGTATAACGTATATTGTTTATCTTATGGTTTTGCGATGACTCTTTTTCAGCTATTACAGTAATTAAAATCAAATACCAATATAATTGTAAATGGCTGTTAAAAACATAATGAAAAATGTGGAAGGTGACTGGATATTTGACATCATTAAGGAAATTTTGTTAGTTTTTCTTTGTTAATGTGATTTATTTTTAAAATGCATATCTTCAAGGAATACATATTCAAATATTTACAGATGAATTTTATGATATCTGGAATTTGTTTCAAAATATTCTAAGTTAGCGGTTGGGGAATTAATACATAAACCAAGACTTCTACGAACTGATAATGATTGAAATGGATGAAGAATACAAAGGGGTTCATTTTAGTATTCACATTATTTTTCTATTAAAAATTTCCTTATTTAAAAGGTAAAAAAAACCCTTAATTTAGAACCTCAGCTTTTCTTTTGAGAGAGAGAGAGAATTCACTAGCATGAGCAGGGGAGGGGCAGAGTGAGAGGGAAAGAGGATCCCAGGCAGGGATTATTATTTTCAAATAATAAAGCTTATTCAATAGCATTACACTAAGTTATTACTAAAACTGATATTTGACAAAAGTAAAACTTTTTGTGCCATTAATTTAAAAGTTTGTATTGCTTTTAAATTTGAATTATTTAACAGTATGCTTTATTTTATCTAAAGTTTTATTTAAAATTCTTCATTTTCTAATTTCTATTTTAATGCACTTAATATTAATATGGTGTATGCATATAGTTTATAAGTAACTAAATATGCATTTTTTGGGCACACATATTCCCAAATCATTTTCTGATGATGTACTGTAGTGTTTCATTTTATTTTGCTTTTTAAAGTCTATTTATTTATTTTGAGAGAGAGAAAGAGAGAGAGCATGAGCTGGGGAGGGCTAGGGAGAAGGAGAGACAGAATCCTGAGTAGGCCCCCCACCAACTTTCAGGGCAGAGCCCGACATGGGGCTCAATTCACCACCATGAGATCATGACCTGAGCCCAGATCAAGAGTTGGACACTTAACCAACCGAGCCACCCAGCCTCCCCTTTGCTGTATTGTAAATATTTGTGATTTTCTGTATATTATGATGTTTTAATATCTTAAAAACAGAACAAAAAAACTTGTGGGGACAGACTGCCCTTTAGGGAGCTAGCCAATTCTTGGAGATAGCAAAGGGCCCAGCCAGAAGCATGTCTTTGTTATGCAAACTAAGCTATCCAAAATCAAATCTCTATCTGGCACATTATACCCTGGAGGCAATATTTTTCTACCTTAATCATCCCATGGTCAAGTGCAAGGCAACTAGGGACTACCACCGCTGGCCCAAACCTGCCAAAATTATTCCAATCAACCAATCCTAAACTGTGCAAACTGTCCTCCTTGACTCCCCAGGGAAACCCCAATAAAGACTGTGGCCTACACCTTCCCATCCTTCCCATCACTCCTGCTTCTGCCTCCTGACCATCCTGGTGGCTTTCCCACATGGTCTTTGTGGCATGCTATGCCTCCTGTCTGCAGAAACTGTGAATATAATAAACGTTGCTATTTCCTCAGCCAGTCTTCTGTGTCTTCTTGTAGTACATCTGTCTGACCATCTCTTAAAAAAGTAGAAAACTGGTGCACCTACAGAAAAAAAGTTTGGAGATCTCTACCCTACAAGTTGTCTAGTTCACGTTCAAGCACAATATAAGACTTTCTTTGAAATATTCCAATATGGTTTTAAATTCACCCCCCTCCCCCGCCCCCTGCCGCAAAGAAGCTGACTACATTGTTGATTTATGCTGTTTGCAACAAACAATCTTTAAATTGGCAATTCACAGGCCAGAGAAGAATAGACAGAGGTAGTAGGGTCACTGCTTTTACCTTTAGGTATGACACAAAAGTGTTAAAAAGTGAGTTAATCATTTCCTGAGAAATACTGAAATGTTTCTGCCTACCACCATCAGTGCACCACAGTGTCTTTGACAAAAGGACCTCAGGACCTTTCAGGCAAAAGCATCTTTTCTTCACTCCATCATTCAAATTTACTTTCCTCATGATATACGCAGTAAATAATCCAGCGATTGCCATCGTCATTTAATTCAAAGAACTGAGCAAGAATGACTCTGACATACTTTAATTTGGAATCTAGAGGAAAATAACGTATTTCCTATAAGAACTTCTTGTCGATCATTAGTAAATCTCAACAAGGCAGTGTGAAAACAATTTTCTCTGATTTCACAGACAAACCACCAAACATCTGTTTTTACTGCTTCTTTCCCAAATTGGAAATAATGGCAGCTGCAGCATTCTAACTGGCTGGCTTGTGAAATCGTTCAACTATTGACTGACCTCTGTTTAACTTTCATGTCGCTTTATTAAAAAGGAAATTTTTTTTGGAAGAGTACAATCAATTTTAGTAACTTCAAGATTGAATTATAGATAACAAATTGAAATATTCAACATTAGCCTGTGAACTGAAATTTAGAAAAAGAGGAATGCAAACCCTGGCTCAGACAGAACTGAAAATAAACAAAAATGAAATGTAAGAAATTTGTCGAGCGTATTACCTTTACACCCTGCCTGGGTATAGCAGTTCCAAAAATAGTCACAGTTTCTCTTTTCTTATTTCCTAAAATTTCAGCTTTATTTAGGGACAACTAGCATATAAAATTAACTCAAGACTTATGGATGCTGTCTTCTTCTCTTATACTCCTGTGTCTGTATTCCTGCTAACTTGATTCAGATCCTGCTCTTTGTCAAACAGCAAAAATTCAACTGAGTAAATTTGAAGATCTCACTGGCTTTGTTCAGTGACTCAAGAATTAAGCAGCATCCCATCTAACAAGTGGAAGGGAGCTCCTGAGAAGCTGTACCAATAGAAGACTATTACACGTAGAAGAGGGAAGACCAGATTGTTTCATCTTCCTTTTGAGGATGGGAAGAGTCTGTGCGGCAGATGACCTTATTAGTGCTGGTCAGGATGTTCCAGACTGACCAGTTAAGACTACATTCCTGGAGAGAAAGTGGAAATTGCAATTAATTTAGATATTAAGTCTTGATTTGGTGACATGGGCTTAGCACAAGTGACTCTATTTTGGGAAACTATTTTCTTTTTAACAGTTTCCCCCTTTTGATCGGATTCTCATCTTAACTGAGGGATGTGATACAAATATGAAGCATTAGCAGCACCTCAGCTACTGCTTGAAATTTTCGTTTGTTCTTTGTGTGCTACCTATAGGTCATGATGTTTTTGCTTAATGCCTGTAATGCTCATAGGTCACAGAGGTTCACAATCTTTAAGTCGGTCATTCTCTTTGTTCCTTTTATGATGTTCCAATCTTAAGGAGATCATTTGACTGCTGGTTAGTGGCTGAAAACGTGCATTAAAAGCTTCTGAGAGGATACAACACACCAGGGACATTATTATGATTATTACAAGCAGAATAATTCCCAATGTTTGAAGCACACTTCAGAGCCATGGTCCCCCAGACCCAAACTAATCAAAATCAAATAAGTCAAAGACAGACCTGCTAAAGGAATTATCCTTGTAAGCCAAATGGCTTGCTCTGTGATTGTATGTAACTGAGTTTTGACTTCCTCAGAAGTGTTAATCCAGATATAACAGGTAGTATTAGCCACAACACAGAGACCTCTTTACTCAGCTAAAAGATAATTGAACAACTTGGAACAGAACAACATGGAGGCAGAATAAGACCTATAAATACAGAGAACAAACGGGTAATTGCCAGAGTGAGTAAGGTAATGAGCAAAATGGGTGAAGGGGAGTGGGAGGTGCAGGCTTCCAGTTTTGGAATGAAGAGTCATGGGAATAAAAGGTACAGCACAGGGAACATATTTACTGATATTGTAATTGTGTTAAATGGCGATGGATGGTAGCTACACTTGTGTGAGCATAACATATAGAACTGCTGAATCACTATGTTGTACACTTGAAACTAATGTAACATTGTGTGTCAACTATATTCAGATAAAAATAAGATAAATGTTAACATTTGCTTTCAACAAAAACAACAACAGCAACAACAACCGCAACAACACTTTGGCCAGAGAGTCTAAGGATCTTTGCAGAGCAGCAATCACCTTAACAGTAGATTCTGCAATATTTACAAGATTTACATGATTTCTAATCATAAGGTCATTTACATTTATTCCTAACCAGGGAAATAGAACCCTGCCAAAGAAAGTGAATCCTGAATCATGAATGCCTTCTGGTAATTATTTGAGATCATGTGAACGTGAAAAATAGTTGGGTTAATTTTTATAAAGTTTTTGAAGATTTTTATGAATGCTTAATTTATATAAGGGTTTGATTTTCTTAAAACTAACTAAAAAGAGTTCTTTTCCAAATTAATTTTGGCAATACCATTCAGAAGTAGAAAATATCACACATCTACAATCTACAACACACACACATATACTATACATATATATGTATATATGTATATGTATATATGTATATGTACATATGTGTATATATGTATTCGTACATACGTATATATATGTATGTATATTAAACTGAGAGACAGACAAGAGAACTTACAGCTTCCATACACACATTTCCCATTAGCCCAAATTCCAAATTACTTTTTTTTCTTTTTTTGATAAGAATTACATCCATGCAGTTTGTATTTTAATATTTATATCTCAAAGTCTCAAGACTTTTAAGAGAAATAGAAGAAGTTTGGGGATTGGTAAGAAAGAATAGGTACATTTTGAACTTCCTCTAGAGTCGCATTTCTAGTTTTTGTAAAGATTTGTAAGATAACGACAGTTGCTCTCAATTCCTCAGGAAATGGGCTTGCAACTTAAATGGCCTGATAGGTTGATCCACCCGTAAATCTTTTCACAGGGGCTTTAGAAAGTTTTTCTTTTCCTCTGAGTATATCGTTTTATTTTAACTTGGGGAGAAGGCCTAACAAAAAATTTTTTTTCTATCAGACTCTATAATTTGACCAATTTTTTGACCACAGAGCTACTTTGTAGTTTTTAGCTGGAACAAACAATAAATATTTCTGGCAGTATTGAACAACCTCTTGCACTGAGGAGGCGTTCTCAAAGATGGTGCAAAAGATATTTTATTTTCCTCTTTCTGCTAGGTACTACAGCAGAGATCCAGGAGAGCTGACTCTGATAAGGATTCTTAGTCTTAACTGGCTTCTGCCAGTTTTCCTAGGATCTCATCTGTAGCTCCAGTATATTTACCAGAATTTGGCAAGGTTTTTCATTATTTTTAGTTTTAGTTTTCCCTTGGCTATTTGAGAGAATAACAGCAATTTATCAGAAAATTCCTCCAAGTCAGGTAAACTTCGGGAGGGACCCATTTAGGGTCCCAGCTTTAAGGGTAGATTTGAAGGCATAAATTGTTGAAAATTTTGCAGAGGCCTTTTGAGCACAATCTTTTTTCCAGAGTCCTCACTGATAACAACTGAGACATTAATCCCTGGGCCAGTATTTTAACAATGGACCCCAGGAGATTGTGATATGGAGGTGGAAGGAAAAGTGTTATTTTATTTTAGGTGTCTGGCCTTGGAGCTGTCATAGCTGTAAAGCTAATGGTTTGGTAAACTTTTGTTTATGCTCTTGTGTCTTTAAATTTTCATTAGTCTTGGGGCGCCTGGGTGGCTCAGTCGGTTAAGCATCCGACTTCGGCTCAGGTCACGATTTTGTGGTCCGTGAGTTCGAGCCCCGCGTCGGGCTCTGGGCTGATGGCTCGGAGCCTGCTTCCGATTCTGTGTCTCCCTCTCTCTCTGCCCCTCCCCCGTTCATGCTCTGTCTCTCTCTGTCTCAAAAATAAATAAACGTTAAGAAAAAAAAATTAAAAAAAATAAATTTTCATTAGTCCTTTACAACTAATTTTTTAATTAAGCTATTTTGGAATCTTGAAGCCTTTGGAAGCTTCCATATACCAATTAAAATAGGTATCCCAGGTGCATCTCGGTGGCTTAGTAGTGAGGGCCAACTCTTGATTTTGGTTCAGGTCACAGTCTCTCATTTCGTGGGTCTGAGCCCTGCATCAGTCTCTGTGCTGGCAGCACAGAACCTGCTTGAGAGTCTCTCTCTCCCCCTCTCTCTGCTTCTCCCCTGCTTGCTCTCTACTTCTCTTTCAAAATAAATAACAACTAAACATTTAAAAAAGTAAGTATCCCATTCTGTTTGTTTGATATGGGGACCCTTACTTTTAAGTATACTTAAGTAAACAATCTTGTCTAATAGGAATATTCCGCATAATGAACATTATAATTCTAGGTTGTCTTTAGTAAAATTTTGTCATTTTGGTGGATATTTAAAGCTTGCAGGAACACAGTTCTCAGACCTAACATGAACAGATATGCTAAGAAGATGGTGTGCTTGTTGAACTTTGAGATTACTATATAATTACTGTTATTGTTATTATTTTAGCTAAGCCTTTGGGTCACTCAAGCCAAACTAATACTTAACGAGGGATGTGCCATAGGGTTGGGGTTGTGTGGTGTTTCACAGTGCACCTCATTCCACACAAATTATCTTGAGGTTGGTGGGTGACCTAGGGTCAATCTAATCCATTGTGTGACCAACTAATCCTCACATAAGAGTCTTTGAAATAGGTGGCAAGTGCTCTAAAACAGCCTTTAAGTTCTCAACTGGTGCCTGCCATTTTTCGTGGCCTTTTTCCTCTCAAGATTCCCATCAGCAATTAGCCTCTATCTACACAAACCCAGGCAAACAGACACATAAGCCTTAATAGATTAGCAATAACCAAGAGAATGTTACTGCTTCCTGGCCAAGAGAACAGCTTGTGTATACCACCAGCAAATCCCAGCATGGATTAAGCCAGCAGAGTTCAGTATATGGGGATTGTGCACTAAAACTGGGGAAAGAGATTCCAAACAACTGGGGAGTTTTGGACTGAACCAAGGGCTAGGGACTCAGGTTCCAGTGGAACCATTTGACAAAGCTGATCTGCTAAGCCCTGAAAAGCCAATTAGATCAGGATCTCAATGTAAAGACAGTGGAGCTCAGAACCAATTGGACTTACCCATGGCTCTCATAAAGAGCAAGAAAGATGGTGAATTCAAAGAGGTTCACAGAGCACCATGCCTATGTTTTTCATTGTCCCTGAATGCCATCAGAAGTTTGCTTCAGATCCAGCTGCCACCACCAAATCCATTAAACAATAAAAATTCAATGCAGTAAATTTGAAGGTCTAAACAGCTTTATTCAATGATTCATGAATCATGTAATGTCCCATCTAGCAAGCAGAAAACAGCTCTGAAGACCCGTACGAGATGGAAAGCTGTTATACACAGAAGGGGAAGGGATTAATTCATCTTCCTTTGGGGAATGAAAAAGGGTTTATGTGGCAGATTACCTCATTAGTGCTGACCAGAAAATTCTGGACTGACTGCTTAAGACTACATTCCTGGAGAAGGTTGAAAGTAGAATCAGTTTAGGTATTAAGCCTTGGTTTGATGACATGGGCTGAGCAAAAGTGACTCCGTTTTGAGCCTATTATTTATTTTTACACCTTGACGCATAGATAAACTGAATTGCAGGCAGCACTGCTCACAGCAATGTGTCCTTGGGCAAGAGGTTATTTGAGGTTAAGTAGAGGTTCTGAAGCAATATTAGTCCAGGTTGTTTTGAGCTATGTTGGTGGGATAAAGGGACAACATTTAAAAGTGTCAAAAGTGCAATATTAATGAATGCTAAGTCTGATGAGATGGGACTACAAGAAAATTACATAGAATTTACCAGAAGAGTAAAGAGTTAAAGATAGATTTACAGTATGGTTTGTGTTAAGCAGTTCAATGTGTTACAGACACCACCCCTTTTTTTGAAAACTTCTTTAAGGCTTTATTTCTTATTTCTATTTTTAATTGTACGGATATATATTTGGATTTTTAATTTTCTTGGAATAATTTCAAAATCATAGAATAGTTATAAGAATAGTACAAAGAGAGGTGTCTGGATGGTTCAGTCGGTTGAGCACCCAACTCTTGATTTCAGCTCAGGTCATGATCTCATGGTCATGGGATCAAGCCCTACACAGGGCTCTGTGTTGAGCATGGAGCCTTCTTGAGACTCTCTCCCTCTGCCTCTGCCCCTCTCTCCTGCTCATGCTTGCTCTCTATCTCTCTCTAAAATTAAATAAAGAAATAAATAAAGAAGAAGAATAAAAAAAAATAGTATTAAGAACTCCCACTGACTCATTACCCAGCTTACCTAAAATTAACATTACTGTAATGGCACAATATTCTGATGTAATTTGCTGCCAGAAACACAGCATTGTTTTTGTGATATCCTTGCAAAATAAATATATCATATGAATCAAATAATGAGAAAACATCAGATGAACCCTAGTTAAGAAACATTCTTCAAAATAATTGCCTTGTTCTCCAAAGAAACAATTGATTGTTACGTACAATTGATAATTTTCTTGTGTTTATACGTGAAATGTCCTTTTTATAAGAAACACGCACTGAAATATTTGAGGGTAGAGAGGCATCATTTCTGTCACTGACTTCCAAGTGGGGCATAATGTTGTACACACATGCACAAACAGATGCAGACGTATGTATACACACACATGGGGTGACAATGAGAATATGTACTAAAATGTTAACATTCTGAGACCCTTTTTCACCTAAAGCCCTAAGCTTGCTGTGGAAGCTGCCTTGCCAGGAAAGGCACAATCACTCACTCCTGCACCATAACCACAGGAGTGCAGGGTTTGGAGTGTGCTTGAGGAAGCCTAAGGCCGTAGCTATGCCCCCTCTTGCCCATAATCTAGCCAGTGACTGAAGCTGAGTGTCAGGACAGAGAAGCAAGGCGATATGGAAAAGTAAGGCATAATAAAGAATGAAGAAAAACGAGATTAAGAAAGTGCAAGAGCAAGAAAGTGATGAGAACAAGGACACTAGTTCTCTGGTATGGGTCAGGAACTCAGTCGTTCACTTTGCAGCAATTTGCATCTTTCTTTGCATTACCTTCAGCTCTCAGCAAAGCATGCTTTTCTGGGGGATTTTGAGGGGTGTTTGGCTTTGGTCATAAAGGAGTACAATGTAGTGGGGAACTCTTCTAGGTTTGGAAGGGCAGATGGCTGGGAAAGTCTGGGGGCTAGGACTAGGTAACTGGTATTTTGAACACAATGGACTCGAGCAGTGTAATCCAAAAAATGAACTTTATTTCTTCCACTGTCCCATTAAATCTGCCCGGGGGACAATCCTTCTATTTGTGTGAAAACTCAGTCTCTCTGACTTTTCTGGTCACTCTGCAAAAAGAGAAAGTCCTATGATCTTTTAACATGGCAAACATAAAAATAACAATGTGTCTCACATAATAATCAAAATTCTAAATTTTATGTCAACATAAAATCTTCACACTTCTCTCCAACTGAAGACTTCTTTGAGCTGGTTGCTGACTGTGGGAAGCAGGACATGGTTTTCCTTTTGTCTTTTATCCTGTCCTAATATTTCTCCTCCTTTCCAAGGTTGTTATCATGCTAGATTTTTTTGGTCCTTCCTGTGTTGATGAGAAATGGCAGAGAGAAAAGAGGGAAGGTGGATTGAGAGAGGGGGTGAGAATCACAATAATCCATCAACTTTATCCTTCAACAGTTTTTTTTTAATGTTTATTTACATTTGAGAGAGAGAGAGAGAGAGAGAGCGCGCGCTTGAGTGAGGAGAGGGGCAGAGAGATGGAGACAGAATCTGAAGCAGGCTCCAGGCTCTGAACTGTCAGCACAGAGCCCGAAGTGGGGTTCAAACCCACGAGCTGCAAGATCATGACCTGAGCTGAAGTAGGATGCTTAACCGAATAAGCCACCCAGGCACACCTCAACTTCTCTTTCAAAACCTCTTCATAAAATCCTGTGTCCGTCCTACTTTTTTATATCTTCATTGTGAATAAGGGAAATTTAAGGTTTTCATGAATGAGCATTGGCTGTTTCCTTTGAAATTCTGCCTTCAAGGAAGTCTAGCACTTTCTCAAAGGTAGCACCACTTGTATTCTGGTGCTTTGTTCAAAAGTTCCAATTTAATATCCTGTTAGAACCATATCATGGAATATTGGTGTCTTAGTCAATTTAGGCTGCTAAAATGAAGTATTGTGGACTTGTTAGCAACAGAAACTTATTTCTCACAGTTCTGGAGGCTTGAAGTATGAGATCAAGGTGCCAGTTTGCTTGGGTTCTGATGATAGTTCCCTTCCTGATTGCAGAATGCTGACTGCTTGTTTTAATCTCACATTGCTAGAAGAGCAAGGAAGTTCTCTCAGGTCTTTAATCCCACTCATGAAGGCAGAGCCCTCATGACCTAATCATCTCCAAAGGCTTCACATCCTAATATCATCACATTGGGGATTAAGTTTCAACATATGAATTCTGGGGGCATACAAACAATTAGTCTATAGCAGCAGGTATATATGAATTCTATCTTCAGGGAAAGAGGTAATCCTATAATCATGCTTAAAAAATTTGTTTCCCTGAGACATTCTTCAAGGACCTAATTTATATGGTCTATCTGGTTGTTCTCATAGCAAAGGGCAATGGGAATGCATACTTGTCTTGAGAGAGCTTTCAACCCTGAAAGCCTGACATCAACTGGCATTCTGAGTGAGATGCATTAGGGTTTGGAGGACTTTAACAGCCATAAAAACAGGGTCAGAAGATGATCTAATGCAATCAACAGATGATCATTTTTAAGGGTCAACAATAATGTATGTGGAGTCCTCAGGGCAGTCTAAGATAAAGTCTATAGTTCCAGCTCTCAAGACCACTCAAGTATCAGAAGATCACATCCAGTATATTTTGACATATTTGAGAACAGTATGTTGAATGTAGAAATAAAAAACAATGTCTAGCCCAAGAGAAGGAAAACCAGCCCAACTTTCCCTGTCTCCTTGCTTTGCTTAAAATAGTCTCTGACAACACTGTCTTCATTCCCGTCACCTATTGGGTGGTTGCTTTGCAATTTTGTTTTCATGTCATATTTAGGAGTTTTCTTTTATCTTAAGGAAATGGTGAATTACGGAAAGATTTTAAGTCAGAAAAATTATATGATCATATTTGCATTTCAGACATCTCATTCTGGCAAGAGTGTAGCGCATGGGTTAGAGACAGGTGAGACTAACTACTACATCAACAGTTAAGAGAGAATGGAGGAAAAGCCAAAAGTAAAACCAAGAAAATGAAAATAAAGCAGAAAGGGGGAACATAGAAGAATGGTACCATAGATGCCACAGGTAGGTGGAGGGAGTGATAAACAGCTTATAATCGTTATGTGATAAATGTTACAAAATCTTATTTCCATTTAACATGCTCCTAACCATACATGTGTCTATTCATGTCTTTTTTTTAATCTAAATTTTTTAAAATATTTTTTTTCAGAGAGAGAGAGAGAGAGAGAGAGAGAGAATGGGGGAGGGGCAGAGAGAGAGACCAAGATAAAGAATCTGAAGCAGACTCCAGGCCCTGAGCTGTCAGCACAGAACCTGACATGGGGCTCGAATTCATGAGTTGTGAGATCATGAAGTGAGCTGAAGTTGGACGCTTAACCAACTGAGCCACCCAGGCACCCCTATTTATGTCTTTTTAAACATTGAAATAAACAGATCAATCACTGTTATATTCTATAAAAATTCCTGAATTCAAAAAATCTGAGAACTAAAAGCAGACTATATGAAATCACAATTCTATAAAAGGTCTTAAATTTCAAGTTGTTCTTTTTTTTTTTTCTTTTCTAAATCTTTTCTTCAAATGAAATCTTACTTGAAACCCAACACTTGTAATCCATCTGGAATGCCAATCTCCGCATTATTGGCTCCTGATGCACTCTGAGGTCTATCAAGGTCTGTTCTTGTGACCATTCATCATTTAAAACTGAAATTTATACTGTGAGTTCCATGAGCTCTAGGGCCATTTCTGTTGTATTTACCACTTTATTCCCAATACCTAGCACAGCATGTGACACAAAGTGGTGTCTGATGAATATTTATTGAATGAATGAGTGACGAAAGATCAGACAGAGAAAATGACATGACTTGAATTAAGTCACACAGCAAATCGATGAGGCTCAGACTTAGTATATAGCGACTGGGTAGGTACCGGTGGCATTACCAGAATAGGAAATAAAGGAGGAGAAATAGAGTGAAAAAGGATGCTGAGGTCAGTTTTGGATATTAGAGTTTGAAGTGCTTTGGGGGCATCCAGGTAGAGGCATCAACAGACAACAAACTGTTAAGTCTATTTAGTTTAGACTCAGTGGTCTAGCTCTTCAACTCCTCTTGCAAACGGCTTTCATTTGTTTCACTTTTAAGCACTGTGTTTGTCCAGACATGTTTCCCACCGTCACATAGCCACCAGAGCAGAGTTGCCTCAACTTTATTGTACATGCAAATCAACATGAGGAATCTTCTTAAAAAACAGATTCTGACTCAGAAGGTAGAGCCTGAGCTTTGGCAGTCTTAACAGGCAGTCTTAGTAAGTTTCCGTGTGATGCCGAGGCTGCTCATCTACATTTTGAGAAGCAAGACCCTGCAAATCAGTGAAAAATGGCACGAAGAGTTGGTTGGCAGTTTGTTTTTTTCGTTCTGTAAAATTTCACAATCTTTATAATAAATAGAGATGGGGAACTTGCAAAGTTTTATTTGCTTTTCAAATGAATTTCTTCTCATAAACTTTTCTTTTGCACTTCAAACAATATGTTTAGGTGTTTTACATGTTTGCTTTATAATATAATGTGACTGTTAATTCATAAATTAATTCAAGACAAATTTTCTTAATTTAGTTTTATTTTTTTGTTATTTTATGTATGTATGTATGTATGTATTTACTTATTTATATTTTATTCTTAGGAGAGAGTATGAGCAGGGAAGGGGCAGAGAGAGAGAGAGAGAGAGAGAGAGAGAGAATCTCAAGCAGGCTCCACACTACCAGCTCAGAGCCCAACGCGGGGCTCGATCCCACCAACTGTGAGATCATGACCTGAGCTGAAATCAAGAGTCCAATGCCCAACCAACTGAGCCACCCAGATGCCCCAATTTTTATTTATTTTGAGAGAAAGATAGAGAGCAAGGGGTGGGGGGGAGGGCAGAGAGAGAGGAAGACAGAATCCCAGGCAGGCTCTGCACCATCAGCCCAGAGTCCGATGCAGGGCTTGAACATACCAAAGCGAGATCGTGACCTGAAGTCAAGAGTGAGAGGCTTAACTGACTGAGCCACCCAGGCGCCCCAGAATTTTCTTAATTTTAATAGTGATCCCATAAACTGCTTATTCTTTCTAGGAGTTTTTTTTAGCTGTTAGCCTCAGGCTAAGATTTCAGGCTAAGTTTAGCAGCTGTTGGAAGTAAAGCTGTTAGAGAGGCAGGCTCTGGAAGTAGGTAAATTCAAGACATTTTGAAACATTCAAGTACTTATAAAAAGTACCAATTGCAAAATAGTAACATAGTTTAAATCTATGCAGAGGTCTAGTTATTCTTATCCTGAAACATGGAGACCATCCCAACTGGAAAACAAAAAGATTTTTATGAGAAACCAGTAGCCTTTCTGAGATATCATTACATTCATCTAAATTGAATGAATGACTTAGGCATCATCTGTACTTTTATCTGTAAGTCATTTTTCTTTTAACGTGATTGCTATACAAAACTTCATTGTTTTCTTTTTCATTCTTCCATTCAAAAAATCTTTTTATGATTCGTTATGCTTCTGGGCACTGAGAGACAGCTGTTGAGTCAGATAAAGATCTTGAGTTCACAGAATTAGTTTTGTAGGAAAAGAGACAATAAGTAAATAAATGTGATCGTTTCATGTGAAAATATGTACTACTAGAAAAATAAAAAAAAGAACAACCAACTAGAGTGGTTCAAGGGTGGTATTCTTAGATTGGGTGGTCTGGAAAGCCTTATCTAGGGTGTAATATATGAGTAGAGAAATGAGTAAAATGAAGACATGAACCATATTTTTTTCTTTTTTTAACTTTTTTTTTGACGTTTATTTATTTTTGAGACAGAGAGAGACAGAGCATATGAACAGGGGAGGGTCAGAGAAAGAGGGAGACACAGAATCAGAAGCAGGCTCCAGGCTCTACGCTGTCAGCACAGAGCCCGATGGCAGGGCTCGAACCCACAAACTGTGAGATCGTGACCTGAGCCAAAGTCGGACGCTCAACTGACTGGGCCACCCAGGCGCCCCAAGACATGAGCCATATTAATAAGAAAAGATAAGAGCAGAGTGGAACTGCCATAAACCAAGAGTAAGCTTGGTGTGTGGAAGGGAGATTAAGACCATTGAGATGACGGGCACAAGGGAGGAAAAAGCAAAAGAAGAATGGAAATGAGAGAGATAAGCAGCAGCCAGATCAAGCAGAGCAGGGAGTATGGATTTTATTCTAAGAGTGACTGCAAATATTTAGAGTTTTTAACAGAAAATTACATGTAATTTCTCTCTTCAGCATTTCCATCTGTACATTCCACTACTATAGTACATGCTTCTATAATACATTTCTTCACTAACGTTATTTATCACTTATTTCCAACATGTCTTTTCTACTAAACTGTTAGCTCCTTAAGAGCAGGGACTGTAATGATTTATCCACCTTCCTGTATGCCCAGTTCATAGTGCAGTGCATAATATATGGAAGGGCTAAGTAAATGATTACTGAATGAACAAATGGGTATTTTATTTGTTCATAAATCTCTACTCCTGGTTGTAATCTTTCTATTGAATTCTGGTCTCATACTTGCAAATGCTACTGGCATTTTCAATTAACTGTCCAATTTTTTTTTTCCTCAAGTTCAACTACAAACTCATTATTTCATTCCAACTTCTCCATATTTATTGGTTTATATCAACTTCTTTCTAGTTTCCTCAGTTAGAAATGTTAGAGTACTGGGGCACCTGGGTGGCTCAGTCTGTTTAGGGTCCAACTTCAGCTCAGGTCATGATCTCTCAGCTCGTGGGTTCGACCTTGTTTTGGGCTCTGTGCTGACAGCTCAGAGCCTGGAGTCTGCTTCAGATTCTGTGTCTCTGTCTCTGTCTGCCCCTCCCCTGCTCATGCTCTGTCTCCCTCTCTCTCTGAAAAACAAATAAACACTGAAAAAAATTAGAAATTTTAGAATACTTTGATTCTTCTGATATTGGGAATTTTCTTTACTTCATTGACTCTAGTACTGGTTCAGACTTTCATTATTTAACCTGGAACCATCCAACAGACTTTTATCTGGCTAGGACATTCTGACTTAAATTTCTTCTCTTTTCACATTGACACCACATATCTCTGCAAGATCATTGTCGCTGAAGTGTCATTTTATTCATAAGTTTGTTCATGTTCTATTTATCAACCATTTTTCACACTAATGTGTGTTTGATATGTGGCATTTTCTTGTATAAATCCTTAATTAGTGCTCACATGAACTATATGAGATAGTATTTTTATCTCCATTTTATAGGTAAGGAAAATGAGATTTTGGTATGTCAGGCTACCTGCTTAAGGTTACTTTTTTTTTTTTTTTTTTTTTTTTGAATGAGAGAGAAGGAGAGAGCACAAGTGTGAAGGGGCAGAAAGAGAGCAAGAGAGAGAGAATCCCAAGCAGGCCCATGCTGACAGTGATGTGGAGCTCAAACTCACAAACTGTGAGATCATAACCTGAGCCAAAATCAACTGAGCCATCCAGGAGCCTCCAGGTTACTATTACACCAATAAGGAAATGGTAGGGCTGAGATTTGAACACAGGTCTATTTAGCTGGGAGAACTAAACTTTAGTTATTGCATTCATGAGTGGTATCTCAAGCTTAAATTCCTGCTTGTCTTTGGAGGTTACCCATGATACAGCCTACCAGTCTTACTGAACTTCTTATGACTGCTGAATTTGCATCCTGCATTTCTCATCTTAAATGTTTTTCTAGTTATCTTCTGGGCATTGACCTTTTTACTTCAATTACATTGTAAGCTCCTTAAGATCAGATAGGATGTATTACTCTTACGTTTCTGTGAAGGTCTGCTAATGTGGCATGCACAGGATATATTCTCAGTAAAAAACTGACAAATCTTTAGCACAGTCCTTGGCACATATGCATGCTTACTAAATGGTAACAATGATTATTATTTATTATTCCTGAAGAGCTGATACATTAAACTGAAGTTCTAAAAAGATAACTATAGAGAAGCCTGGGTGGCTCAGTCAGTTAAGTGTGCGACTCTTGATTTTGGCTCAGGTCATGATCTCACTGTTTGTGGCTTGGAGCCCCATATCGGGCTCTGAGCAGAGCCTGCTAGAGATTCTCTCTGCCCCTCCCCCACTCACACTCTCAAATAAACATTAAAATTTTTTTGTGAAAAAGATACCATCGAATTCCGATCTCTGCCTCAATCCTAAGAAATTTTTGCTTACCTTCCTTATGATCTAAACAGTTTTCCATGCTAAGTTTGTTTATTTTAGTCCCATCCTACCCTTTCTATTAAGTGGCATCAACTACAATATAGATCTCACATAACATCAACAAGCAGCAACATTCCGCCAACTATTACTGCTCTTTTTGAGAGTGCTTTGAAGAAAAACAAGGAATAGTTGGAGTAATTTTTTCCAGATGATTGTTAACGCGCTTACTATCTATCTATCGATTTAACTTTAATGAAGTTTACTAGAAGTGTCTGTTCCAGACTTCTGGCTCAAGTTTCTTACTTACAGTGACTCGTGCAATCAGGTAACTCCCTTGCCCTACAAGCCCTCCTTCGCATCTCAGCTTGAAGTTGAATTGTCCCAGATGCAATAATTGGAACGTCCAGCCCCCTAACCCCACGGTGCCCGGGGACGCAATGAAACGGAGGGTTTAGGGCCCCGCGGGTCCGCCCCGCCCCCGGTGAGCGCAATCGCGTCCGGTCACGTCGTACGCTCCCCCGGAAGTGCCGCTGAGTAAACGGCGGGGGCGTGTCTCCAGGCAGCTAGGCGTGCAGTTAGCCAGAAACGCGGGAAGTCGGGCCTGGCGCGGTTACAGACGGGAACCCTGTTGTTCTGTCCTTTTCCCGAGGGACCCGCGAGCCTCTCTGAGGGCCCTGAAGGTGAATCCGACTGGGTCTCCGGCGCGACGCCATGGAAGTGGTGGAGGCCGCTGCCGCTCAGTTGGAAACTCTGAAATTTAATGGCACCAGTTTGGGAGATAGCCAGGGTCAGGCGGTGCTGTCTCCGAGCTGTGCACCTGTCCCAGACCCTCGGCCGCCACCACAGTCGAATGAGCGGTCCCCGGACACCGGCCAGGCCGCGGAGGCTCAGCCTGCAGAGGAACAGCCGCCAGAACTCGCGCCGCAATCAAGGCCAGAACCTCCACAGGGAGGGAACTGCGTCACCGGCTCAGGCTCCGCAGAGCAGGCGCGGACCCCAGACTCTCTAGAGACCTCGGACTCGGATTCAGACTCGGACAGGTCCGGTGCCTAGGGGTCCCGGATCTCCGGCGGGTGGGGGGAGGAGCGAGGCCAGGGACTGAGAGGGTTCTCGCGTGGGCCCGGGAGGGAGGGAGGAGCGGTAGCTAAGCTTACTGAGCACGTGTTGACAAGTAGCTCGGACCGCCCATTCCTCTCTCCTGCAAATCGCGTGGTGAATCCGAGATTAATAATCAGATCCCTCTTTCTTAAATGTGGTAGTCTGAAGGGTCCTATGTATAGATCGTAAAAAAAAAAACCTGAGGATGATGGATTCGATAACCAGTTTGGCGTGTGTCCCTTTACGTTTATGATTTTGAGTTTTGGCGGATCTTCAAACAAACAAACAAACAAACAGGTTTAGAGTGTGTTTTTTTGAGCCAGATGAGTTAAGGAAGGACCAGTTACAGGATTTCAGACATTTCCCGTTTGGCTCCTGACAATTTTGTTAATTCGTAGAATTCTTGCAGGGAGCACGTGTTCGTGAAATTAGGGAAACGTTGTTATTTAGCATTATTATATGATCTGGATAGATTTTATAAAGAGGTTTTTTTTTTGTTTTGTTTTGTTTTTTATAAATATGACACATGTGGTGAGAGAGGACTTAAGGTTGTAGGATGTTACTAGACCACACTGAACGTTATCTACACGTATTTGAGTGTCATGTGGGATACTGAATAGGTGAATAAAATAGAGAGAGGGACCAAAACTAAAACTAAACACATCAATACATAAATTAGAGGTGGTGAGAATTACAGTGAAGGGACAAGTGAGACATTGAGAAAGTAATAGGAGAGGCCAACCCTGTAGGACCCTGTAGCCATGTTAAAGTTTTCATTCAAAGTGTTAGAGAAGCTTTTGAATTTTAAGCAGAGAAATGGCATTCTCAGGTGTATATTCTAATAAGTTTTGCTCTGTGGAGAAGGAATTGAACTGGATTCAAGAGTGAAAGAAGAGGGGTGCCTGGGTGGCTCAATCAGTTAAGTCTCCCACTCTTGGTTTCAGCTCAGGTCATCATCTCAGGGTTTGTGGGTTCAAGCCCCACATCGGGTTATGTGCTGATAGTTTTGAGCCTGCTTGGGATTCTCTCTCTCTGCCCTTCCTGCACTCGCTCTCTCGCTTTCTCTCTCTCAAATAAAGAGTGAGAGCAGAGAAGCAAGAGTGGAACAGTGGTTGGTGTGGAAGTAGTTGGAAAGATGTTGCACGAGTCCATGATGTGACCATTGTTGTCTGGGTTAAATATTTTGAAGTTGCCCTAATAGATGGGGCAGTGAGCTAGACAAAGAGACATTGGTGGTGCTGTTTAGTGAAGTGGGGAGTAACCTATCTGGGATGGGGGCTGGAGACAAATAAGAGTGTTTAATTTGAACAGTTAATTTGAGATTTCTTTGACAGCTAATTGTAGATGTCAGGGAAGCATGGGATAATAAGTTTAGAGTTCGGGGGACAATTCTTGACTGGAGATGTAAAGTTGAACATCAGATTACAAATAGGATTTAGCTTAACTTTTTATTACAGACATTTCAAATTTGTTGAAAGTAGAGAGTAATGTAATGAATGCCCATGTACTCGACACCACACTTAAACAGTTTCCATTATTTCGCTAATCTTGTTTTATCTTTTTTTTTAACCTGAGAGTTTTAAAGGAAATCTAAAACAGCATGTCACCTTACCTATATGTTCTTTACATTTCTGACTGATAAAGTACTTGTTAAGCAACCACCATGTCATTATCAGATGTAGTAAAATTAACCCTAATTCCTTAATATCACCTAATAGCCAGTCTATATTCATATTTTGCTAGTTGTCTTTTAATAGTTGGTTTGTTTGAATTAGAATTCAAACAAGATTCTCAAACAATGCATTTGGATGTTATGTCTGTTTAGTCTCTTTTAAGTGAACGACATTTTTTATTTAATGTTTATTTTTGAGAGAGAGAGAGAGAGAGAGAGAGAGAACAAGTGGGGGAGGGGCAGAGAGAGACGGAGACACAGAATCTGAAGCAGGCTGCAGGCTCTGAGTTTTAGCACAGAGCCCAACACGGGGCTTGAACTCACTGGGATCATGACCTGAGCTGAAGTTGGACGCTTTACTGACTGAGCCACCCAGGTGCCCCAAGTGAAGGTCATATGTAAAGCCGTGAAGACAGAAGAAGCCACATGAGGGTGGAATACCCCCTTAACATAGTGGATGCCAAAGTATGGAAGTTTTTTGAGGAAGCCAGTGGGAACCATGTCAAATGTTGCTGAGAAGTTAATTAAGATGACAGAAACACGTCCATTGGACTTGACAACATGGGGAATGTTGGTGATCTTGTCAAGGAGTGGTGGTGATGGAAGCCATTTTGGGGTAAAGACTGAATGGGAAGTAAAGGAGCAGAGACAGCATGCGTTAACAACAACCGTGTCAAGAAACTTTAAGGGGAGAAATGAGGCCATAGCTGGAGGAATTCAACAGAGGTAGTGTAGAGTTTTGATATGCTGATGGGAATGATCAGGGATAGAGGGGAAGATTCCTGATAATAGTAATAGTGGGAAGGAGTTCACTGGTAACAGAAGGAAAGACCATACTTGCCAGAACTAATGTCTTAATTTCAAGCACTTAATAGTCCATTGTTTTTCAATGAATTATGGAATAGTATGGACTGGCTGTACTAGGCAGTTTGAAAAGAAAACGCTGTGCTAGACAAAGAAAGAAATAAGTGTACCTTTGGTGGGTAGGGGGTGGCTTCAGAGGAGGTAATATTTGAGTTGAGCCTATAAAGAAGAATGGAATTTTTCTGCCCTGGGGCATTCCAGTCAAATAGCACAAATAATGGCATGAGGTGTGAAAATAAGGGAATTTGGGAAGTTTTATATGCTTCTGGGCTAGAGAAGTGGCAGGAGATGGGATTGTAAAGGTTATCAGGAACCTGATTGCAGAGGGCTCTGAAATACACTAGGAGCATGGCCTGTGTCTTGTACCCAGCATAGATTTATGGAGAAAGTTTTAAAGGTTTTCTCTGTTTAGTGTTTTCTTAATAAAGAAATGGAAAGAATGGTACAAACACACAGCTGTCATCTTGATTTAATACTTATTAACATTTCAGAAGTTAGTTTCAGAGCCATTTTATTTTTTTAAATCCTTATTTATTTTGAGAGAGAGAGAGGAGGAGAGCATCCCGAGCAGGCTCTGCACTGTCAGGGCAGAGCCTAACACAGGGCTCCATTTCACCAACCATGAGATCACGACCTGAGCTGAAATCAAGAGATGCTTAACTGAGTCACCCAAGTGCCCCATTAATGAGCCATTTAAAAGTCATTTATAGGTATTAGGACACTTTCTCCCTGAATGTTTCAGCATGCATTCTCTAAGGGGACATTTTCTTACATAATCACAATTACCACACATAACAAAATTAATAATTCCCCAAGATCTAATGTCCAATCATGGATGGTTTTTTTCTTTTTTATTTTAAGCAAGTGTGAACTGATTAGGAGGGAAGGTCATGAAAGGGTGAGGGTTAACAGCAGTAGAAGGAAGGGTTGACTGTAGTGGAAAGAGACTACTAGTGTTAACGCCAGTTATACAGTTATTACAGAAAGATAGGTGAGAAATGAGGACCTCCCCCAAATATGGTCATAGTGACAGTGGAAATGGGAGTGAGAAGTGGAGTAGGAGTGAAGTTTGCCATCTGAAGATAGTATTTTATCACTGTGAGATTGCATTAGCTCAAAATGATTCCAACTTTTCTACCTATGGTGACTGGATTGAAGACTAAGCAATGAAATAAAATAGTAGCTCAAGGAGAGAAGCAGGTTTAATAGGGAGAATTTTTTTTTTTTAAACTTGTTGCTAGTATGAGGTGAGTGTAGGTTATTCATACAGAAGTGGCCAGTGTACAGCCAGAGATAAGGGGTGGAGCCTAGAATTTTCAGTATCAAAGCTGATGATTTAGGAGTTATCTATACAGGAGTGATGATTGAAATCATTGGAATGGATGAGGTTATCCATGGGAAGAGGACAAAGAAGAAGAAATGAGGATGGACTTTTAAAAACATAAAATGTGCTGAGGGACATAATCAGCAATTTAAGAAGAGGGTTACTGGTCATTGCTGTGGAAATCAAGGGCTAAGGGAGTTTTTAGAGAGTAGAGTGGTCAGCATGATTGGTAATTTTCAGGAGTTTCCCAAGTTGCATGAAACTGTGAACATTTTATTGGCAATTAAGTGATCTTCTGGTCATTGAGTAGTAAGAAAGGTCTCTTGTTCAGAGATTTCTTTTGTGAGTGATTTGTCACATGCATAATTACATTAAGACAAATGTGTGATGTGTGAGACTATTTTAATAAAAAGGTTTTGGGTTATAGCAGAGGTTTTGCAAATGTTACCAATGGATTAAAGTCTACTTTCCAAAAATCATAGTCAATTTCGAGATGCTAGCTTTTGAATTATATCAGCAACAGTAAATACATAGTAAAGTAGATATTTCCTAGTTGAACACTTGTAATTTAGTACTGTTTTACTACTGCTTTACTAAGTTTTCAACTTTTTCTCCCTACAGTGACACAGATTCAGATAGTTCAAGCTCCTCCTCGTCCTCATCATCTTCCTCATCATCGTCCTCTCGTCTGTCACTTCCTCCACTGCTGTCAGATGGAGAAGATGATTTACAAGTTGAGAAGGAAAATAAGAATTTCCCTCTTAAAACAAAAGATGAATTACTCCTTAACGTAAGTACTTCTGTTTGTTCTTAAACTTAATTTGCATGTTATAAAAGATGTTACGGTACTAATTCTGGTCTCATTTGGCCTGTATCTGCCTCCATAAATTTGAAGACTTCTCAGCCTGTTATTGGGCAGACTTTTGCTATGCCTTGTTTTTTGTTTTGTTTTTGTTTTTGTTTTTAACATAAAAGCAAGGATTGATCTGGTTGCTAAGGTTTCTAAGGTTGCTTCTAACTCTAAAGTTTGAAAATTGTTCATGCTGGGCATTAACTTTAGTTTGCTACTTTTTTAAAATTTTCTTAGAAAAGATTTCATATGTGGATTTACAACCTTGGTGATGTGTGTGTGTGTGTGTGTGTGTGTGTGTGTGTGTGTGTGTTTGTCCACACGTCAGAAAATTTTGTCCAATAGTAATTGAAATCTTTTTTTTTTTTTTTAAAGTTTATTTATTTATTCCGAGAGAGAGAGTGAGGGGAGAGGCAGAGAGAGGGAGACGGAAAATCCCAGGCAAGCTCTGCAATGTCAACTTTAAGCTAGCCGGATGTGGGCTCAAACTCCTGAACCATGCGATCATGACCTGATCTTCAGTCTGAGCTGAAGTCAGGCATTTAACCAACTGAGCCACCCAGGTGCCCCATAATTGAAATCTTTTTATTAATTTATTTATTTTTAAATGTTTATTTACTTTTGAGAGAGCAAGAGTGTGCATGCCCAAGTGAGCAAACACAGGTGGGGGGAGGGGCAGAGAGAGCAGGAGAGAGAATCCCAGACAGGCTCCACACTCAGTGCAGAGCCCAATGTGGGGCTCATTCTCACAAACCATGAGATCATAACCTGAGTTGAAATCAAGAGTTGGACACTTAACTGACTGAGCCGCCAAGGTACCCTTGAAATCTTTTTAATTGATTGCATTTAGAGGAGTAGAAAGTGCAATTAGATGGGTAGAGTTTTTTAGGACCCCTATTTACTTGAGGTTTGGGAACATTTTATTGTTGCAGATGGAGAAAACTTGTTCATTACAGGATGGTATTTATTGGCACCTGATAGGTTTGGTTTGTAAAGTAGTCTCGTGTGGTTATTTCCTCTTAAACTGTAAACCGTTCCTAGAAGGATGGTGATAGTTTGGTTGAAACCTCATGATCCAATAGAAATATCTCCTCAGAATTTCAGAATATAGGCTATATTGCCCCATGTTTATTCTCTCTATACCCTTATGTACTTTACTTATTGTTAATGTTTTTTAAAAATTTAATGATCACTAATTACAGTTATTATGTAATAACTTAAATCAATGAAACATTTTAGTGCAAGGTTTGAAAGCATTTAATTTTTTAATTTTTAATTTTGAAAACATTTTAAAAGCCTGGAGGTAATTGGGCACCTTTTTATGACCTACCAATATTATTTCTTTTTCTCTACTTGTAGTGAGAAATATCCTATTTTATGCTTTATGTATTGAAAACCGCTTGGATTTTTATGCAGCTTCATCAAACTACAGACATTGATATCCCTTCCTGGCCTTTTTATGCACAGGCTCTCCCAACTTATGACTATTTATTTTCTGAAAATATTGGGAGACTTCTTTGGTCTTTCTCTTGTATTTTGGTCACCTTTCTAAGTTTTCTCAGATCAACAAATAAAGGACTGCAGTACTCCTGTATATATATCATTAAAAAAATTTTTTTTTAATTTACTCATTTTTGAGAGACAGAGACAGAACATGAGTCGGGGAGAGGCAGGCTCACCCTGAAGCAGGCTCCAGGCTCTGAGCTGTCAGCACAGAGCCCAATGTGGGACTCAAACTCGCAGACTGCAAGATCATGACCTGAGCTGAAGTTGGACACTTGACCAACTGAGCCACCCAGGTGCCCCTGTATATCATTTTTTAAATTTATCTTACTAGACCTGGAATTTTACCTTGTGAATCTCTTGAAATTTAATGCAAAATTTTAGTCTATATGTTTAAGTATTTTTCTTGGTATATTGTGCTCATATTTTCATCAGAAAACCAAAAGGGTCCATGTTTACACAGAGGCCAGGAACTACCTTCTGGAAGGCTGAGTTCATATCTCATCTTTGTAGCTTCCATAGTATCAGGTAGGGTGCTTAATAGATAATGAGTTGTCAGTCAAGAGTAATATATGATTGAGAATAAGAATGAGTAAGGGAACTGGCATTTTACATTCATTCATTCTTAAACTATTCTAGCACACCTGTCATATACTAAGTGCTATAAACAAAACCCTCCAGTTTCTGCTCTCATAGTGCTTGGTGGAGAGAGACAGAGAGTAAATAAATCAGAGACAAATATAATTTTGGAAGTGCTATTGAATTGTGAAAGTATGTTTGGTTAGTATCAGAAAATTACATGTTTGCTGGCAAGGTATGTTAGCTTTTGAAACTTGAACAGTGGGCCAGTCTGTTCCCTTTTGTGCCAGTTCTGAGGGATCTTTGGGAAGGATGGAAGAAGCAATTATAGTCTTTACTTTTCAACTTCGGATTCTTGAGTAGCTTTTCACTTTATTTTATATTTACATGATTAGGAAGTCAATTTATTGGAAATTCCTAGTCCTTTAGACTACTGCTACTAGAGTTGAGTGGAGGAATGAGTTCCTTGGTCTGCCATAAATCTTTGACTTAGGGCTGTGAAAGTATATATTAGGACTCCTTCAGGACTTCAGCTCTCAAGTTCAAGGGAGAAGAATGACTTGGCCCTGATGAGCAAGGATGGTATGGTTACACTACTGCGTATCTTTAGGACTCTGCCTTTTTCTCTGTTGATCAGTAGGTTTTTCTCCATAGACCTGGCAGTTTGGCCATTGATATTCCTATATGCGAGTCTTGTGAAGGGCTTAATACTGGTTTACCTGGGGCCTGGTACACAGCCCTGAACACATCATTGAGGCTAATGGAATGTGTCTTCAGATTGCTTGAGCATTAGTCACAGTCACTCCTGTTTATGTGGGAAAGTATGTAGGAGAGTAAGTGCTTTAGAGAAAGTACATGGGCATGTGTGAAGGTGGGAACATGTACGAGCCAGTTTACAGAAAGGGAGTGTGAATGTGTGTGTATTTTGAGGAGGGTGAGGGTTGTGTGGTTAACACCAAGCCCTGCAAACCACAAGGAATGGGTTCTCTGTCATAGGAAAGGGAGGCTTTTATCCATTTCGGAAAAGGATGCTATTTAGTCAGTAATAACAGTTATCGTATTAGAGAATAAAAGGGAAATACTTGGAAGAGGTTATCACACGTGACTTATGTTGGACTCTTGTGGTTGTGAGTAGCAGAGGCTCTCCAATTACCTCGAGAAGGGAGATGTATTGTAAACTTACTTGGGGAGGAAAGCCATTGGGAACTAGGCAGCTATTGAGGATGGCTGTGCTGTTGTTTCTTTTATAGGCCTCTTGGATATTCTCCTAGTTCTCTGAGTGTCATTTTATTCTTTCTTTACTTACTGACTTCTTCTGTTTACCTGTAGATTCATCTTTTTAATTCTAGCTCCCACATAGATTGTGACCCTGGCTCTCTATCTAGTATCTTCTGTCATCTTCCCCTTGACAAACCAGACAGTTAGTGCTATATTTCTTTGCTGACTTTGGGACAGTCCTATTATTTAGCTTATTAGATTTGTTTTTGTGTGTGTGTGATTTTGTTTAAGTAAAAACAAAATAAGTAAAAATAAATAAGTTTATTTATTTATTTTTTTGAAAATGACAGTCTACTTTTCTGGGAACTATCCCCTCTTGACAACTAGCTCTAGCCAGTATCAAATGTACCATCTTTTTCAGATCATACTGATATATCCTTTTAGCAGGGATTGTGCATAGAACTGTTTCATCTATGTAGTCTATTTAATTTAATTTCATAATGAAATGCTGAAGAAAATTAATGAGACCTATTATTCATGTTGTCTTTGCTAAAAGGTACACATAAGTTAAAATCGACCAAGCAGTTCTATCCATTAGAGAGTTTCTGCTGGATGTTAGAGATCTCTAGAACATAGACATGCCCAATTTATCCCAGTTTTCCCTGTCTTACCTCTTTATAACATGTCTCATATTCTAGGCTGTTTCTACTGCCATTGAGGCATGCTGAACATCATTTTTACCTTCAGTTAGTCTGTCAAGCAGGAATGTTGCCTCCCTGGATCTAGCTTTTTAAATCTTTTCTATTGTTGAAAAGTTAGGTCCTGGTGATCTAACTACTAACTATTGCAGGTCTTTAATTGTAAGTATATGGGAGATAGTGAAGCAACCTCAAGATTGTTCTTTTAGAATTAACCTTAGAGTGTTGCAGTAATCCCTTTGGATGACAAGATATGGTTATAACTTGATTTAAAAAAAGGAGGGGTGAAGAGAAGAGGAAAAAAAGAGGGAATGGTTAGCCATACCATAGAGGCATTGAAAAGGAGGGTAATCTTAGATGGCTCTATTTATAATGTCACAATTATGTAATATATGCTGTTAAATTTAGCCAAGTGGACTTATTCTTTTATCATATACTCCTCTTTAATGCTGAGAAGGTGTATATTTAACCTCCACAGTAAATGTAAAGCAGCATAGATATTACAGCTTTGAAACTACATTAGACCACATTGAGTTTATTCAGTGTTTCAGTGAATTGGAAAATTAGGTCCTTTTTGAAAAACTTTGTCAGCAGTTTATGCCCTGAACTGTTTATTCAAATAAATCAGATGTAATTAAAAATTCAGAGTCGTAAAAACGTTTAAGGAATTGTGACATTTCAAAATCTTAATCAGAAATTAATTTTATACATTAATGCCTATTATTTTCTCTTCTGAAAACCTGAAGGGTTTTACTTAACATTCAAAAGTTATGGTTACAGTGCTTATGGGGATAAAAAATAGATAATGCTGTAGTAGGCATAATAGTATGTATTTATACACATAATATAATATGACCAAGAAAAAACTTTAATGCTTTAGGCAATTCTTGGTACCTTCATAATTTAGAGACTGCCTATGTTATATTGTAAAACAAATGCATTTTGTGGTTAGGTTGAGTACACTATATTTTCTTTCTGATTTTGGCAGTGCAGATGCATATCCTAAAACATCCTAACATAAGGGTATGGAAACTATCTGGACCGCCTCAAGTGGTCAGAAGTTACTTACAGCCGATTATTTCATGCCTGTTGATCTCACACCATCTATGAAACTGTATTGCACCTTGGTCTTCACTTAAAAATCATAGACAGAATAGGTTGTTTTCGAGGCCTACCTTGCTTTATAAGTTTTGCCTTAAATGAAGGCTTCTTTCAACTTTAGCTTTTTATGACTCTAGGTACATTTGAAATTACTGCATTGTATCATAGAATACTGATGACACTTCTAACATTCTTTTTGGAATGTTTGATATTTAAGAAATGGCTTATGTACTTAAAAGGAGCTATTTTTAAATTAATATGTGGTACTCTTTAAAAATAGTGCTCAGATTTTTTAAAAAAATTAAAATTTCATGCTTCGTTATACAAAATTATTTTAGTAAAGCTTATAGCAAGTAGAAATGATCCCTTAAACTTCAAATAAATAGTGTTTTATCTATTAGAGTAACCATATATGTTCTGTGAATATACCATGTGGTTATTATTACACAGAAACATTCCATTTGTTACATTCTCCAATTCCTCAGTAGATTTTAATAAGTAAGTTCTGATTGCTTTAGAGGATAAAGACAAATGTCTGTTAAAGGGGAATCTAGTTAGAGAGTGACACCAGAAAGTTAATGATTGGATGCCTGATGAATGCTACTAGCCTTAAAAAGCTGTGAGATTTTGTGTAAGAGCAGATAACTTGCACTGCAGGGGTCAAGGAAGTCATCCTGACTTGATCTTAAATTACAAGGTAAGATAGGTATGGAAAGGTGACAGGTGAAGAGAATATGAACTTTCCCACTGAATAGATGCAGGGTGTTGCTTGGCAGTTGTATTCCCAGTGTTGGTTACTAGTAGGGGCTCAGAGAGTGTTTCTTCATTCATTCATTCATTCATTCATTCATCATCCATACAGCTAATGTCGTCAGTTCTAAAATGGGCACTTTTTTCATTTGTTAACATTTTAAAATTTGGGACTAATAATTGATGACATTTAAAAATTTTTTGGACAGTGCTTTATCTTTGTGATATATAAAGTCAGTGTCTTATTTGATGAAATACGGACTCAGTTAACAAAAGAATGCTTAGAGTTATATTTATTGCTAAAGATTTTTTCGTATCGAGATCTTACTTTAATGTTTATGTGAGTGAACTTTTGGAGATATTAGGAACTTTGTTTCTGACAGTAATTTTAGAGAAAAACAGGATAAGAACATTGTATTTATTTAAAAAGAAAAATATAAAGAGACTGCAAAGAAGTGTTGACTCATTTTTTAGGTGAAAATATTTAATGGGCTAGTCTCAATCTTAAATTTAGTGTCATATACAATAGAGTAATTCATGATGGCAATTAATGTGTACTGGTGAGAGATAGCTAAAGAAAAAGCTGAGTCCCATGGAACATTGTAAAAGTACTTTTTGTAAAGTTGATGAATTAGACTACTACTAAATGTTATATGTGGTCATAGTTACCACACAGTGTACAGACCTAATCCATTCTTTTTTCCAATATGTTTTACCAGCTATAGGGAAAAAAAAATTCCATTCATGGCTCTCAGTACTCCAGGGATTGGATCCTACTTTCCAACCATATCTGAAAAGTGAAGGCTCACCTAATAGCATCAGGTAATTGGCTGCCACATGCATGTCCTGTATTCTTGAGTAATCTGAGGAAAGTGGCCAGATAATTTTATTCCACTTTCCTCACTTTTAAAAATTCTCCCCAGTCTGCACCAGAAAGGATTAGTTGCCATTTGGAATGTTTGATTCCTTTTCTATTACCCTCCACTGCCCTTTTTGTAGATTCGTGAATGAAAATCCAAATCAGGGTTCTTTAGATAATTTTGCCTCAGAAAATCATAAATTACTGATCTCTCTCTCTTTTTTTTCTTTTACTGATTTTTTTCTTGCCCCATAAGTCTTAAAGAAATAGAGAATTCAAGATCATTGTAATGCACAAATGTCATCTTCTCAGAGGCCATATTTGACCCATTAGCTCCTTCCAATTTTGCGATGGAAGTCTTTGACACCCATTTTTTGACTAGTGTATCTACAGTTTAATAGGATGGATTTTTAATGTTCTATGGTACTCATTTGAATATTGTGCTTAATTGAACAACCTTGTAGGCCATACAGATGTTCAAGAATCAGAATATAATAAACTTGTAACACGAACAATAATTGTTCTTTCACGGATATTTCAGAAGTGTAGTTAGGGCCATGCATTTCTTTAATGCCATGGTTATGGGTATCTATTATCCAGAATTACAGTAATTGTGTTTGAGGCTGGTATATAATTTCTATCTTACTGTGCTGTCTTTTTGATTACATGCAGTTAAACATTTTTTAAATTGCAGTATTAGCCATTTACGTGAAATATTCAGAACTTTTGCTCACTTTTCTCACTATTTAGAATAAGAAAACCAGGACGCCTGGGTGGCTCAGTTGGTTAAGAGTTTGACTCTTGATTTTGGCTCAGGTCATGATCTCGCAGTTCATGAATTTGAGCCACCATGTCAAGCTCCATACTGACAGCGTGGAGCCTGCCTTAGGGTTCTCTCTTCCTCTCAGCCCCTCTCTGTCTCTCTCTCTCTCTCTCTCTCTCTCTCTATCTCTATCTCTCAAATAAATAAATACAATAAATAAAACTTAAAAAAAAAATCTTTAGAATAGGAAAACTGGTTCCCAGAAAGTGATTTGCCTGAGGGTAGTATTTAAGTAGGGGGAAGCAGATTCAGAACTAGTAACAGATGTGATTCCAGTCTGCTGTATTTTTAGTGTTTGTGTAGAAATGCATATGTAGCAATATTAGAATTTGATCATTTGAACTTTGGTTATTTGGTTTCTGAATAATGTAGCATATTTTGTCTTGGTGATAGATGATTGTATCCTAATGTAATAAGCTTTCTTAAATTGTATTTGCTTGGACCATCATATTGTCTTTTAATAAAGACTTTGACTTGGAACTGTAGATTGTGTAGGAAATAAGTGATTGAATTTCTTAGTATGTTGAATTCCCGTCGTTCATTTGCCAAATGCTGGTATGTGACTAGGGATTTTTATTTCCATGTGGCCTTTTCTTCTGCTGATGATGTGAATGAAGTACTTTTCTTCCTTTTCTTGCCTATTCTTTGTTATTACAAATACAGGTTTTGAATAAGTATGTCCAGAACTATTTTTACTCTTCTTTGATTTTGAGTCAGTAAACCTAACACTCACTGTATTTAAACAGTAGGATAGATATTTATCTCTGGTTGCAGATACTGTACATCCAAGACAGGTTTTAGTTTCTTTTTAATTTTGGGAAGTAAAAGTCATAAAAATAGAGATTGATCACAAATCTTCATTTCCCAGGTAGAGTATTCAGATTATCATTAAGGCTTAATAGTAATATGGTGTATGCTGTTGTAATGTGGCCTTAAAATTATATCTGTATTGATGGCCGAAAACAGATGGGTACTATTATTACCTGGGTGTATGTTTTGTAGTGGAGGGCTTTTTGGATGTCTGAGAACATAAAGCAGTGCTGTTCAGTAGACCTGTCTGCAATGGTAGAAATGTTCTATATCTGTGCTGTGTTAATACTGTAGCTGTTGAGCATTTGAAATGTGGCTAGTCCAACTAAAGACTGCATTTTAAATTTTATTCAGTTTTAGTTAAATTTAAATAGCCAAATGTAGTTAGTGTCTGGTGTTCTATAAGCAGAATAAAAGAAGCCTTTTTACCTACTTATCCATCTTTCCATGAGGGTTGTAGGTTAATCCAGGCTCATACTTTAATCTTCCTTACCTGCAGTATATAGCCTTTTTGTCTTTTATTTTCAGTACACTTGATTTTTGCTTATGTGATGGAGAAGGTCTTTCTATCTCAGATTTCCCTCATCACCTCTGCCCTCAGCTTTTTAGTTTATCAGTATGACTTTTACTTTTAATTCTTTATATCCTATGTGTACTGTCAAGAGCAGTAGTGTCCTTCAGTATGTGTTCTGGCTATTTTTTCCCCCTTATTGGAGTGTGTCTGTGTTTTTCCTCTTTTTTTGTGACAAGTGTATCCTTTCCCCACTCATGGAAAACAAAATTATTGATTTTTATTTCTTTAAAGGAGATTATGTGACTGAGCAGATTTATTCGTTACCTTACCAGGAACAGCTGTTGAACAGCAACTGTGTTATCGGGCAGCCAGGTGTTAATCTAATAATTGTAATGATGTTTGCTGCTGCAAACCTGAGGTATCTATGCATCAGTCCTGGGCAACGAAGCTCCCTTAGAAGCCTGTGTTTCTTACTTTCATTCCTTGAGGATTCTCTTTTGATTCCTGGGAATTATATTTTCATTATTTGATTTTGCCGATTGAAAAAGACTGTGACCTCTTCTGAGAGTTTTGTTTAACTTAGACTGATGAGGTAAGTCATTTCATTTAAGAAATATGTAGTAAGCACCTACTATGTGCTAGCCACTGTTCGGGGTGCCACAGCAATCAGCAAGGCTGACCAAGTCCTGCTTGTTGTTGTATTTATTGTCTAGTTAAGGGAGTGGACTTCAAGCAAGTAATAAACACATGGGATGTTAGACAGTAAAGTGTTTTACAAAAAAGAAAATTAGCAGGGTGATTTAATAAAGAGTAACTAGGCTTGGTGTGGTGGTACTTCAGATTTCATAGTTAGGGAAGAGAAAGTAAATTTGACATCCAAACATCAAGACAAGATCTCCTACTGCCCAGTCTGACATAGCAATCCAAGGAACTTTCCTCTTGAAACTTCTGAAGTTCTGTCTTTTTGAACCTGACAAAAATCTTTATGGAAAGCATATGTGTTTAAAAAGGACAAATATAATATCTCTTCTTCTCTGATCCAGTCCCCAAGATGTTGTCATTTTCAAAGCAAATATACTGCTTTACTTCACTGGACTTTCGAAGGTAAACGCCAAAACACATAAAGCTTTTAACCTGGAATTGTACTAGGCTGATTTCACTTATTTCTTATAAATTTTATGCACAATATTTAGTTTGTTATATACTTCTTGTGTTCTGCAGAGTATTTGTGAGAGAGATTTCATATATCACTTAAATAGGTCTTTTACTATTAAAAGGCAATTTAATGCCTTCATTGACCTTTTTTAGGAATGCTTAGAAAACATTCCTATGTTACAAGATACTGGGATAACTGAACTAGAACTAGAGGAATGGTGGTGATCGTAGATAACAGTATTTCTGGGGTTTTTTTCCCTGAGTTTGGTTCTGTATGGGACTAGAGATCCTCCTCATTTGTAGGCAGTTTTGTCCTGTTAATACATAGCTCGGAAACAGGATAACAGGAATTAAGGAAGCCTCTCAGACTCTGCTTTTGACCACAGTTGTGAGTTCCTGCCCCACTACAAATATTCTGGCTTTGTATATCTTCCCCTGTCATCCTCATTGCTAGATGTGTCTCATAAACATCCTTAGAGAACATCAGGATTTCATCAGATGTTGAAGCTGACCTGCTGAACTTATAGTAAATTATGTTATAATGATCTCAAATGATGATGAAAAGGCATTAGATAAAGTTCAACAGTCTGATCTAAAAAAAAAAAAATCCACACACAAATAGAAACACAAATAGGAATAGATGGTCACTTTCTTAACCTTTTTAAAAAGAAATTTCAGTCAAGACACATCATTATGCTTAACATTAAAACATTCCTAATAAAAACTCATTCATCATGCCCTCTATCATTACAGTTGCTTGACACTTGATATTCTGGAAATAGCAACCAATATTATTTGAAAAGTTAAAAACATGATGTAATGATGTTGAAAAGGAGAGGGATTTAATATGGTAATATAGTGAATACAAAAGAAAGTAATTGGACATAAATTTCATCATGATGCTTTTTTGTGTTCAAATAATACCCTATAAAGATACATTTATAATAGCAAAGATACTAAATAACTAGGAATTTATAATATCAAATAAGGTAGAAGATGGCTTTAAATAAACCTAAGGACTATTTATGACTTATAAAAAGACAACTCTAAACATGATTTTAATCACTACTAACAAGACGCATATATGACAAAATGGTTTTAAAGTTTGTGTAGTGAAATAAACCTGAGAATAGTTAGGAAAATTTCCAAGGGGAAAAATATGGATGAAGTGAATAGAAGAACTTGCCTTATTCCCAAATATTAAAACATGTAATGAAAGGCACAGTTGTTAAAATAGTTTAGGACTGACACTGAAATAAATCAGTGGAACTGAGTGGAGATTTCAGTAAAAAACCCAAATATATAAGTACATTTAGTACATGTTAAAATTTATTCTTCAAATCAGTAGAGGAAAGGATGGATTGTTCTATAACACATGGGAATAATTGGCCAGTAATATGGATAAAGATAAAGCCAATCTTTGCTTTGCTTTTATACAAAAGTAAAATTATAAATGGACCAAATTGAAATATTAAAAATGAGATTAGAAGCAATGAAAATATCAGTGAATTTAAAAAGTGATTTTGGTATAGGGAAGGTCTTTCTTTTTAGTGACACAAGTGTCAAAAGCCAAAGAAAGAAAAGCTTGATATATTTACATAAAAATTAAAATGCTGAAGTTCGTTAAGCAACTTAAATGCATTCTGGGAGGTAAGCAAGTGGATATTTTCTTCATATTTGATAAAGGGCAAATGTTCTTTAATACATAGTTCTTATAAATTTATAAAAAGATAAATTTTAAAGAAAAATGTATAAGATACACAATTCGTAAACAGTCAGAGAGCCAGGAAACACGTAAAGATGCACAGTCTTCCTGATTAATGAAGAAATTCAAATTAAAGCAAGATGTATTTTATATTGTAGACCTCTCAGACTGGCCAAGGTTTCAGGGTTGCTTCTCAGTGATTACAAGAATCTGGGAAAAATCTCATCATTTGTGGAATTGTTAATTGATGAACCTTTTTGACTTTTTTTTCCCCAAGAGACAGAAACGTAGTGCAAATGGGGGGAGGGGCAGAGAGACAGGGAGACACAGAATCTGAAGCAGGCTCCAGGCTCTGAGCTCTCAGCCCAGAGCTGGAGCCCATTGCAGGGCTCGAACCCGCGAACTGTGAGATCGTGACTTGAGCCAAAGTTGGACGCTTAACTGACTGAGCCACCCAGCTGCCTCTGACAAAACCTTTTTGGAAAGAAATTTAACAGTATCAGTAAAAAATGAAAAGTGTTTATACCTTTGGATCTAGCAGTTCTACTTACAGGAGTTTATAACAGGAGTTATGCAAAGATATATGTGAAAGTTCATTGTATCATAGGTATGATAAAAATTAAAAAGTGGCAAATATATCAGGTGACTGTGTTAAATTATAGTCCATCTATACAGTGATATACTGTAAGAGTGTTTAAAAAATTAGGTGTTTGTTTTGTTGTAGAAAGATGTACAAAATGATAGGTAAAAAGGATAGCTTGCATAATTGGATATTTTAAGTAAAATATTTAAAAGTTAGAAATGTAGAGTTTATATCTGCATAGTAAGTGTATTTAAAAGACTATTAACAGCCATCTTTGGAGAGGAATTGGGAGGTTGAAGGTAATAAGATTGGGGAATTTTTTGTTTTTGCTTTGAATCCTTCTGTACTGTTTTTTTCCTTTTTTTAAAAAAGGGAACATATATTTTAAAGTTAAAGGAAATCAAAACAGTATCAGAATATAGATCGATACCAAAATATAATGACTGTATATTGCATAGATTTTTATTTCTCTTCATAGAAAATGAAAAACAAGGAGCTTTTCATTTTGTGGCCAAATAGCATTTATTTATTTGAGAGTAACATTGATTTTTGTGTCCTAAGTGTTAATGGCATGTGGTCTACCTCAGTTCAGAAGTTTTCCCAAAAGCTCTAACAGCGCTTTCTCTTTTGGAGTCTTCTTATTCTTTGTTCTGCCTCCATGATCCTGAGTTTATTTAAGCAGTGGGCTTTATCACAATCCAAAAGTGATGAAAATTTTTGTATTAGATTTAACTATAATTTGGTTAGTCAGTGGGGCAGATTTCAGATTTCATCACTATACTTCTGTATTAGTGTGGTGCCTGGGTGACCTAGTCAGTTAAGTGTCTGACTCTTGATTTTGGCTCAGGTCATGATCTCACGGTTTGTGAGTTCGAGCCCTGTGTTGGGCTCTGCGCTGACAACGTGGAGCCTGCTTGGGATTCTCTCTCCTTCTTTCTTCCCCCCCCCCCCCCCAAAATAAGTAAGTAAACTTAAAAAAAATAAATTTACACTTTTGCATTAGAAAATGCCATTTGCTATTTTTAAGAGGTGCCACTCCTAGAAGCAGAAATCAGTGTGATTTGTCCTCTTAAATATCAGTAAAGCCTTCCTGTCTGCAGTCTCCCAGTGTTATAATTCTCCATTCTTGTATTTAACTGGGTGTGGGATTTCTTTACCTAAGAACTTCTTAAACAGGTCTGTTCCTTGTCACGTGTTCTGTATCATTTCTACCAACTGTACTCCCTTCTCTATTCTAATGTACACATGGACCACTTTCAAACCATGGTCTTGACAAGAAAAGACTTTCCATGTTTAATATGCAAAAATGAACAGTGGCTGTCCTCTCCCTAAAAGAACTCAGAAAAATTCTAACATAAGACAGTCATTTCCTCTACCACCATCTAGACTAACCTTGCAGAGATTAAGTCTTAAGCATTGAGTTGGTTGAGACTTTTAGTGTGGTTTTTCGTAAGTAATTCTTGATCAGAAAATAAAAGCAAGTTATACACTTCAACTCTGGTTATATGATTTGTTAAAAACCTTGTTTGATCCCTGAAGAGGAAAATGATTACCCAAGATACATCCATCTGCAGTATATTGTATTGTTTAGGTTTTCCCATCTTTTCCGGCATTTCTTCAGAAGTTATCTTTTTCCTCCCATACTAACTCCTGATATGCCATCCATAGGATCTTTACACTTTCAAGCCTTCTTAAGGAAAAAACTTCCTTGTAAAAGTTAATTATGATCTTTTGGAAAAGGTCAAAAATAGAAAGCTCTGTTTACTTTAAAACCTAAGGTCAGTTTTACTCTTAAATTTCTCTTCAACTTCATCTCTACTTCAACGTCTAGTTTCTATAGCAACTGAGATAGGGTCAAAAAAGAGGAATTGTAAAGAAATTTAGTTTTTAACATAGAGAAAGAAGATTCCAGGAACACAGTCACCGCTTTTGCAGGTTGGAGCCTACATTCTGTATCCTAGAAATTCTGTACTTTTTCCTGAAGAGGCCAGACATTTACTCTCTTTCACAAAGCCCCAGAAAAGATTGCTGCTTGTCTTCAACTGCTTAGTCCCAATCAAATTGATTAACCAAATTAAGACGGCTAAGTGAGAGAACACTTCTGTTGGAGAAGTCGTAGTGACCAATAGAATGATTTTTCTGGGACTCACTGTGTGAATTGTCTATTTTTTAAATCATGCATTCCTTAACAGTGATAGCTTTTTTTTTTTTTTTTTTCTTTTCTTTGTCTCATTCAAGTGTGATTGGTGGGCAAATCTAGGTACTTTTGTCTGTGTTCTTTGTCTAGCTGGATTAAGCTATAGATGTTATTGTATTACTCATGTGGGGAGATATTGGAGGTGGGAGAAATACTGCCAGACACTAACAAGGATAACATCAAAGTGATGTTTTGAGTGCCTAACGTTACATCGTCAGACATGTTTATAAAACTTTAAATAGAAATGATGTCCCATTTTTTTTTTTAAGTTGGTGAAGCTGGAGGAAGATCAGTGCTTTTTTATATTATAGGAACTACCTTCTGTTGAAGAACTCACTATTATCCTGCCTGAAGATATTGAATTAAAGCCTCTTGGGATGGTTTCAAGTATTATTGAGCAATTAGGTATGTAAATGATTTTATTAATCAAATTTTTTGTATCCAGGTATGTATTCATCAAAGAATTTATGACTAGTCAATTTTCTGTGAAATATGTAATAATACTTCATTTTCTAGTCACTAAGTTTGAATAGATAAATTCAGTTTTTACTTGTATAGGTTACTAATAAATACATTGTCTTTTTAAAAATTTAAAGTCTACTTTTACTGACATTTCTCCAGAATTTGATTTGGTATCTTCGTTTTTTACTGCTATTAAATTACTACAAATTTAATAACTTTACACAACACAAATTTATTATTCTACAGTTCTCTAGGCCAGAAGTTTGATATGTGTCTCACTATGCTAAAATTTAAGGATTCGTCAAGGCTGAGTTTCTGTCAGGGCTCTAGGGAGGATCCATTTTCTTGTCTTTTTTAGCTTCTAGAGGCTGCCTGCATTCTTTGGCCCATGGCACCCTTCATCTTCAAAGGCAATAATATGCCTTATCTGTGACCCTTCTCCCTTCATCATATCTCTCCCTGACTACAGCCTTAGAAGATTATCTGCTTTTAGGGACTCCTTAGGTTGGGCCTACACGTATAATCCAGGATAATCTCCCCATCTCAAGGCTCTTAACCTTAATCACATCTGCGATTTTTTTTTTTTTTTTTTAATGTAAACATATTTACAGGTTCAGGGATTAGGATGTGGGTATCTTTTGGGTGGGGAGTGAACATTTTTCTGCCTACTGCCTTTGATTTTTATTTTAGAAACATGTAAATTAGCTCTGTGATTTAATGGCATGAAATTTAAAGCTGTTGGTTAAGAGAACTATATATTACAGATTTCTTTTAGCCCTAGGATGTGAGGTAGGAACATGAAAGGCCTTGAAGTTAATGTAGCTACCATTAAGTCTTATAGTGAGATACACCTGAAAATAGAACTCAGAGTTGACAAAGTCAAAGATACTTAAAATGGGTGGTAGACCTAGATTGTCCACCAGCCTCCTTAGTTTACAGGACTTAAGGGATACAGGAAAACCCAATTTACTTGCCCTTATGATCAGTTGTATAATGAGTCAGTGATAGAAATTGGACTTTTGACCTTTTCCTAACAGTGTCCACACCAATATTTTTAAAACTTCATACATTTATAATTTTGTACTTTTACAATTTATTAATCAAAATTTTGATTAAAGTGAAACATCCTTTTTATAAAAATCATGATTATTAAAACTCTTTATTTACCTGATTCTAAAATCCTTACATTTACTGGTTTTTGAGTTACTTTTGGCATTTAAGAATGTACATAAATAAGTCAGATAAATAATTATTTGCTTACATGGTATGAGTTGAGCATCTATTAGGCTTGATGTTTATAGAAAAAATTTAGGTCATAATGTTTATCAAGAAAAAATGTGAACTATTTGATAAGCACAGAATAATGCTCTTTAAAGATACTGTTTTGACTAGCACGCCCTAATAGACTAACAGAATTCTCAAGCTGCTGGGGAAAAAAGATTGTGTCAAAATTATCACATACTCCTCTCTTTTGAGAGCCTAAAATATCTAACATTATTTGGACCAGATTATAAAAGAGAAAATGAAGTATTAGTACATTAAGCAAAAAATAACATGAGTTCAAATGAGAACCCAAAGAGAAAAAGAGAGGATTTGGCTTTGTACTCTGCAGTTCTTCTACAAGTTCTGCTGGTTTGTTCCTCTCTCTCTCTCTGTTTTAATTTGGAAAATACAGGAGGCTAATTAGATATTATTCACCTTGGTAGAAGTAGAGAGATGTCATAAAATTAAGGATCTTGTGCTAGTACCTATTTGACTGTTGAAAGCCTTTGAAAATCTTTATCAGTGTATGGTATAAACTTTAAGTTGATCTGTACCCAACTACCTGCAACTGCCACCTAGAATCATAATAAAAAAAGAATAGTTCTGTAGGCTGTGGAAACAGGGTCAGTAGTTGTGATGTTGCAGGAAGATTTTAGGTTCTGGTGATAACTTGGTCTGGAATTAGCCAGATTATGATTATAAGATATTAACATTATGATAATGTTAATCTCTTGAGTCCTGTTTTCTCATCCTTTTATGAAATGAAGGTATTAGATTAGGTGATCTTTTATTTTCATGTAATTTGATTCTTGGGAAGGGGATTAGGGAAGAGAGATGATTGAAAATGAATTCTCTTAGTGCTCACTATCATTATCAATCCTTACTCATCATCTTTATTCCAGAAACAGATCTAACTCAAAAAATGTTGATCTATATATAATCTGTGACTTATATGTATGTTCAGAACTTAGAAGCAGTAACTGATGGGGACGCCTGGGTAGCTCAGTTGGTTAGGTGTCCCTAACTACTGCTCAGCTCATGATCTCATAGTCCGTGGGTTCAGGCCCTGCATGGGGCTCTGTCCTGACAGCTCAGAGCCTAGAGCCTGCTTCGGATACTGTGTCTCCCCCACTCTCTCTGCCCCTCCCCCGCTCATGCTCGCTCACTCTCTCTCTCTCTCTCTCTCTCTCTCTCTCTCAAAATAATAAACATTAAAAAATATTTTTAAAAGAGGTAGTAACTGATACAATTGAAGTTTTTGAAGTGAATTTTAATAATCTGAATTACTATATTTCGTTTCTCAAGTAGACGTGACATCTGTAATGTGGCAAAGTATTCTTGCTTGTTACTCTAATTTTCTAAGAGCCTACTGCTTGTTTTTTCTCTTTGCTATGTATGGTAGACTGGTTGTTTAACATTTGTGTCATATAGAGGAATTGATTATGATAGACTAGTGGGATAATGCTATTGCTTTTTGAGAAAGAGAGTGATAAAAATTGCTGTTGAGTCCTATCATTCTTCATCTGTTCTGAGGAAGATGCTTTTATGAAGTCTTTAGCGTTTTCATAAAACAGTAAGTATTCAGTTCTTTGTAGAAAAGAATTTCTACAATGAGAAAGAAGACTGATTTTTCCTAAAATAAGAGTTTTGTGAGTAAATGCGATTATACTTTTTTGGATAAAAGTTGCTTGAGAAAATGTACATGACTTAAATTTATTGACTTTTTAATGGGCGATACAACTTTTCTGTGAGATTTTATACTTTAGTTTTTTTTTTTTCTTAGAATTGTAGCTTTTTGGGTTTTTTTTTTTTTTTGGTGTGTGTTTGTTTTAAGTTTATTTATTTTGAGAGAGAGAGAGAGAGCATGCACGTGTGTGAGTGGAAGAGGGGCAGAGAGAGAGAGATGGGTAGAGAGAATCTCAAGCAGGTTCCATGCTGACTCAGGGCTTAATCTCATGACCACGATGTTACAACCTGAGCCGATAGATAGCAAGAGTTGAATGCTTAATGGACTGAGCCACCCAGGTGCCCCACACAGGTGCCCTAGAACTGTAGCTTTCTGTAATAAATAAAAATATGTAGACTCTATTTCCCTGTATCACTTGATAATAAATAGCTTGTTGATTTAAGAGAAATAGTTACCAGATACATTATCTCATCTTAAATTTCATTTTAAATTATGTTGGAATTAAAGGCTAAATAAAATTATTACTTAAATTTTACATTATTGTCTAATTAAATCTTGAAATATCTGCTCTGTTTCATTTTTCAGTAATAATTGAATCCATGACTAACCTACCTCCGGTTAATGAAGAGACTGTAATTTTTAAAAGTGATCGACAGGCAGCAGGAAAGGTTTGTTAAAAAAAAAAAAAAAAATCAGATCTTAAAAATTTATTTTTAGATAAATAAATAAATAAAGAAAAATGCTGTTTCTTTGTTGATTGTTTTTTCTGACTTTCCCTATCTGTCCTAAAAAGAAAGAATTTATTAATTTTAGTAGGTGAGCAATCTAGAGCTCTGAAGTTTTAGTTTTTTTCTTGATTTTCGTCAGTGCTTCTTATCTGTTGATATATTGGTTTAATACTGCTTATCACTCTTTGCTGCTTGCATCATGAAATATAAAATACATTTTTTTCCGTTTGTCAGGTACTTTGTGAGGCAGTGGTTCTACATATTGAATATCTCCAAGTACTCAAAGTTGAGTGCAGGGAACTTTCTACAGTGTAGTAGTTAACCTTTTTTTGGTTTGTGAGTCCCTTCGAGTGGTGGCTCTCAAAACTTTAGACTTTGGTTTCCTCTGGTAGAATCTGAGGATGGAAAAAAGAAAAAGTAGAAAAAGATTTCAGCAATAGCTGTAAAGTGTCATTGTAAGCACATTCTGGGAAATTATGAGTATGTGTACTTTAGTACTTAACATAAAGTTGAGTCCCTTCTAACATCCTTCGAATGGAACAACTCTGCATGTCCATCTTTAATATGGAAGACTTCACATTTTACCAAATCTGTGCAATTTTGAGCAGTCAGCAAAGGATGTAAAGTCAAGAATATAAATACCAACCAAGTGTTCCTTTTTTGGCTGTAGGGGTAGCTTTATTCACCTCAGCATTTCTGCACCATACAGAGTACAGTTCTTTGTGTATTGTGTTGAAGACAGATAAGAAGTAGCTTTTTGGGGTTTAGTTTTTCCCAGGTAACCAACAGTTGGCTTCTTTTTTTGTTCTAGGACAATTAATTTATATCTAATCAGAAAAAAAGCATATCTTTTTAATTATATTATTGGATCATTCATGTAATTTTCCCTTTTTTCTGCCACTTCCCTACTATCCCATTCTAACACAAGTTGAAAGAGAGCTCAGGTTTTTATCAGGATCCTACCACCTTATACTACCTACTTATATTTATATTTAATGCAAGTATATTTAAGTTTATAATATATGAAATCATATATATATATATATATATATATATATATATATATATATATATATATATATATATATATTAGGTTGACAGGCTAATTTACCAAAGAGAAATGAGTGACTTAGGATTGCAAAGCAATCAGTGGTAGAATTAATTGGAGTCTAGAGCTAATCTATTTTGGCAATGCTGGAGAAAGTCAGTGAGGGGAAGAAAGATGATTTAATGCTTAAAGGATGGTGCTGTACTTTTTTGTCTTTCAAATACCTAAGCTCAGTCCTTTTCTTTCAAGTATGGGTTCTGCTGGTGCCTTTGTGAGGTGTTAGAGATATGCTAGGGGGCTGTACTGCAGAGAAGGTTGAGAGAGAAAAGGGATGGGAAATGAGTAGATGACTGTGTCATGAGCCGCTCTCCGTGCCCTTGGGCGTATATACTTCTTTAGGAGAAACCAGTATTCTGCCCCAGTGCAAAAGCAAAGCATTTCTCGCTGTCCTCAAGAAAGATGTAGAAGAAGGGAGAGGAGAAGAGGGAACAGAAACATATTTCTTCATTTTCTGCCTAGGAGTTGAAAATGATCATTTCCATGATTCCTTTTATTTATGATTTTAGTGACAGTTACCTTTTTCTCTAAGTAGCTAGCTTAGACAATTTTAATTTCACAATACCCAACACTAAGCCAGTTAAAAGCCTCTAAATTCACATTTCTTAATATCTCTCATTACATTTGAATTTTTAATTCTATAATCATGACTAATGTTAATATTCAGCTCTTTTGTCATTTGAATTTGAAAGGTATCAGATAAAAATGTAACATTTACGCCTCTAACTTTAGTTATGTGACATAAGTCTAGAGGGAAAAATTAAATCTATTTCTAAATTTTACATAGAGAGCTTTGTAAATTCAAGAAGTGACAAGCCTTTAAAAAATATTTGATCATAAATGGAAGCACTTTGAAATGATTCCCCAATATAATGGCAGGGGAGAGGAGAGTTGGGAATATCAAACCATTGATCAGAAAATGAAATTGAATCTGTTTTAGATCTTATTTGGACACTAAATTAGTTTTACCTTCAATGTCAAACCTTTGTATATCTTTTCTTTTTCCTCTGCCCTTCAACAATAATGAGCCACAGTGATATTTTGTATATTTTTTTATTTTTATTTTTATTTCTTTTAAGTTTATTTATTTTGAGAGAGAGAAAGCATGAGTAGGGGAGGGACAGAGAGAGAGAGGAGAGACAAAGAATCCCAAGCAGGCTCCACACTGTCAGTGCAGAGCCTGGCGCAGAGCTCAAACTCACGAACTGTGAGATAATGACCTGAGTCAGAGTCGGTTGTTCAGCCCACTGAGCCACCCCAGCACCCCTGTATATCTTTTAAAATTCATTGAAATTCTGTAAGCAAGTGAAATTATCCCCACTTACTTAAAGATCACAAAGTTAAAAAGGAATAAAATTGAGTTTCCAACCCATTTGGTCTGTCTGATGCATTTCCCTTAAACCTCCTCCCCCTTCCCTACTGATGTAAGGAAGGTGACCTTGGATTTGTGTTTCTACCTTTTGCCCTTTAATCCTGATGATGAATAGTTCCTTTTGATAAATGAATAAAATTTTATTTTTAATGTTTAGCTCTTTAATATCAGGGGATTTAAAAATTGACCAACCTATGCAATATATTATCCCTATATAACATGAATTACTTGTTTGTTTTGCATTTAGTCTTCAGTATTTGTTAGAACAGGTTTTGTTTTTTAATTATTATGTACTTTACTTTCTAATGAAACAATGAAATGTTTTCCCTGTCAAATATTGAGCGGAAATTTTTACTGATCTTTTTTTTTTTTAAAGATCTTTTTAAAGATTCTTTATTTAAAGAATACTTTGTTACAGTCTGGTTGGTAGTATGTGTTGATTTTCTGGAAGTATAGTTTGATACAGTGTTTTTTTTTTTCCTCCCCCAGCAACTTGTGAAGTAATAATACACAGGGTGATTGAAATAATCATTTATTCTAACCAGTGAACTAGAATACTCTTATTTTCTTCATTTTTATTAATAGGAAGTCAAAATAGTAATTGATAGGAGAATTCTTTATGGCTGTGGAGTGTTCTCGATGCATCTTTAGCCAGCTGTCTCATGCTGGCCCCCAGCCACTAGAACTTTTGCCAGGCTGCATGTAGAACATCTAAGCATGGACTGTGCTGTAGAATGAGAATTTGGGGGAATGAATGTACTTCTCTTCTTGTCAGTTGTTTTCCTAACAGACCCTATGCTAGATCTGTGTAATGTGGTGTAGTGGTGTGTGTTTGTGACCTCTGTGTGTGACAGGAATCCTTTGAGGTCTTTTAGCAGAAAGATACTGCTTTTAAGTAAGAGATGGTAAGTATATTCTAGAGCCAAGTGGAAGGACACTGAAGACTACCTCTCAAATGACAGGGCAAGTATAAAACATTAGTTGGATTAGATTTTTGTGAGTATTTCTGTGGAATATGTACTATTTAGAGTATAAAGAAAGCTTTTTGCCTTCCTTAAAGTAAATATCTTAGACATCATTATCCTAAGTTTTGTTTCTCACACTGTTGTCTCAGCCATTCTTTCCTTGCATCTGTAGTCAGGATTTCTTGCAGAATCCTCAAGGGCAGGTCTGAAGACTGAGTAGGGGTAAAACTGTGAGGTGAAGTGGGGCTGGCCTGAGCCCTACTTTGTCTGAAGTCGTTCTTCACAGTTTAGCTTTCAAGTATTAGCCAGTCTAAAATCTATACTTTGAAGCTGATAGTAGTTTAAAATATTGTCAAATCCCCCCCCCGCTTTTTTTTTTCTATAACTCTGGGTTAGCTAAATTGCTTATGTGAACTCAGTTAAGTGTTCCTGTGGCTATTCAAGTTAGTAGCATAAATACTTCTCAGTTTTGGTGTAAGCCATATATGGATTCACTAATGGAGCTTCCTGTCACCTGTTGTATGTATGTGGTGTTATTGTACTTAAAACTTTATAGTGATTTTCTCATAGATACAGCTGATCAACACTTAAGATCTTAACAATAGTGAACTAAGCATGCTTTGATTTTTATCCAAGAATTTTGAATGTTAGTTCAAACTAGTCTGTATATAAACCTGAGGCTATTAAGGCATTGCTCTAGTGAAATCATTTCTCAGGATATGGAATTATTTATCCAGGGAACCATTCCTTGGGAAACAGTTTTATGTACCAGGTTGCAAACAATGATTATTATACTTTTATAGGAAATTTTTCAAAAACTTATTTTATCCCTGTCCAAACTTTGAAGAATGAGATTTGTCTATATTTATCAAAGTTAAAAAAGAATTAAGACTTAAATTTTTTTTTTTTTAAATATTTACTTATTTTGGGGAGAGCACAAACGGGAGAGGGGCAGAGAGAGGGGAACAGAGGATCTGAAGCAGGCTCTGCAGGCTGACAGCAGAGACCCCGATGTGGGGCTTGGACTCACGAACCGTGAGATCAAGACCTGAGCTGAAGTCAGATGCTCGACTGACTGAGCCACCCAGCTGCCCCAATAATTGTTAAGGCTTTTAAAAAAGTGACAAGACAATCTGTTACTTTATGTAATGTAAACCAGTAAGAGTCATGCTCTAGGATATCCCTTCTGTCCTTTGTGGTTCTGGTTGGAAGAGGTCTGCTCTTTGTATCTAGATCCTTTCAAAGCAAATTTGCTATTTTCTTTTAAAATTAAAAAAAGATAAATTTTTTATGCTATTAGTGTTATTTCAGAATATGTTGCCACTTGTATTGAATACTACTAGTTGTTTTTAGGGTAATCACGTCTTCAGAATATTGGTACCCTGCCTGTTTTATGCCTAACTGAAAATTTAATAAAACCTTGAATGGTATACTGAAGAGAATAAAATGAGAATATTTACTATCAAAAATCAAGAACTGAGAAGGTACTAAAACATACTTTCAGTGCAGTTGGTTTAAAATGATCAAAGCTATTTGGAAAGTTATTTGGTAATTTTTTTTAAGTTTATTTATTTATTTTGAGAGAGTGCAAGAGCACGGTGGGGAAGGGGTAGAGAGAGAGAGGAGAAAGAGAATCCCACGCAGGCTCTGCACGGTTAGCGCTGATTCGGAGCTTGATCTCAAGGTTCCTGAGATCATGACTCAAAATCTAGAGTCAGACGCTTAACTGACTCAGCCACCCAGGGGTGCCCCAAAAGTTGTAATTTACATCCAGAGTTTTAATAGTAATCATACTCTTGGCTCCAATAATTCTGCCCCTTACCAATGAATTTTCAGGAAACCTGAACTATGTAAATTTACATAAAAAGATACTCATCATGGCATTATTCATCATATTGAGCAAATTGAAAGCTTCCTAAATGTCCTGGGAGACAAGTTAAATATATTGTGCCAGATCTATAAAGGAGTGTGCTATAGCTACCAAGATATACTTACGAAGAACATGGAAAAACTTAATGCAACCTTTGGTTTTAAAAGGGAGTAGTATACAAAACTACAGTGTGGTCTCAAAAGGAAAAATTTATTAATAGAAAAAAAGACTATAGAAGTCTACACTGATATTGGTCATGTCCAGTTTCTATAACATACATACATTTATTACCAGAAACATTATTTTTAAAAATTTAGGTATTTCTTTTGAGAAGAGCTTGAAAACAAGAGGCTTTGTTTTATCATTCTTAAAACATTTTCGGAAATACAGTATGTCTGTACTGAAAGTCCTTGCTTCACATAAAAGTTAAAGGCTGTATAGCTTCTTTGGTTTTTGAAAAATAAGCAACTTCAAGTTCAAATCTACTTTTCTAAGTTTTAAATTAGAAACAGTTGTGGTTTAATTTTATGAAAATGTTAACTACCATATGGGAACAGCAGAAATGATTGAATACCCATTAAAGCAGAAGCTAGCTTTTAAGTTTCGTGTTATAAGAGTCCAAGTGACACAGCATTTTATTTCTCAGAAGTTATCCATTGTAATTCTTTTCTTCATACTTTACAACTTAAATGAGGAATAATAAAAAAATGATAATTTATATCTAATTGGTATACCACCAAAATGATTTGAATTTAATAAGGTACAAACTTGTTACACTTGTTTTAAATTCATAAAAAGGAAATCTGGATTGAATTGATGCATTTATAATCAAAATATGAAGACTGATTATGCAAAAATGACTTAAATAGAAATACAGTTTTATTGTTCTGACATGAGAGAATTACCTTATTATAACAATTACCAGTTTTTAAAAAATATTACTGTTTGAATTACTTTTTTACATATTAAAGGAGGTATTTATGTTTTTTCTATTTTATAGATATTTGAGATATTTGGACCTGTTGCACATCCATTTTATGTGTTACGTTTTAATTCTTCAGAGCACATTGAGAGTAAAGATATTAAAATAAAAGATACTATGTATTTTGCTCCATCAATGAAAGACTTCACCCAATACATATTCACAGAAAAACTTAAACAGTAAGTATGTTATTGACATGTTAGTTGTCTGCCTATCTGGTGTTTATATTTTAGGAATAATTTTCAGTGAAGGTCATTCATTATTGTTAAATATCTGTCTTCCAAACAGCTCATTTATTTTCCTAATAACATCTTTGAAAGGTACAATTTGTTATCAGACTTTGCAGGTAGAGATGATTTATATCTTTAACCGAAAAAGACATAGTCAGCTAGTAGGAATACATTTGGACCGTATAAAGTTTCTGAATTCTAATTCATATTTTTTCCATTATATACTTTTCTAACATACATGCTATTTCAGTATTAGTATTACCACCCAAAAAGAATTCTTTTCCATTTTAAATAAAATTATTTAGTTTGGATTACATTATAGGCTTAACTAATAAAACTTTGTAATTCTCAAGAAAAAAAACAAAATGAGTACATTTCAAGTTGCTTATAACTTGTGTCTAGAAGAGACAACTAAAATATGTCCCTGAAAAGTTATGTATCAAGTTGATAAACGGTTGATTTAACCAACAAACTACTGCTCTCCCTTTTATAAGATGCTAAATGATGCCTATGGCATATGGAAGTAATATTTCTGCATGTTTATGGTACTCATTAATTTTGCATTTCCATGTGTTAATTGTGTTGCCAGGTGTTAGCTGTAGAGCTGTTTTTAGTTGACCTTGTTATTATAATTATATAATTTAATTTTTATATTAAATCAGTGGCATATAGTTCAAGTAGAATAGCTTTTTTGGGGAAAAAAAAGTTGAATGCTTTGGAACAATGAAATGAATATAAACCATTTAAAAATATTATAAAATTAGGAGTGGAAGAAACACTTCAAAAGATTGGGGGAGGAGAGGGGATCCTAAATCCAAAAATACTTTGCATTTAGTTTGACACACAAGTCCCTTTTAGGTCTAGCTCTCTTTTGATGGGAAACTTGAAGTATAGTTGAAGCATTAGGAGTGCGGTTTTTGCAGAACATACAGGAACTTCAGTCAGTGAGTAGCCCTGGAGCTACAGCAAAAGTACTAGCTAGTCCTGATGGCATGGCGAAAAATCTCTTAAGTATTTACATAGTAAATGAAGTCTCTGAATTCATTTATCATTTTAGAGATGAAAATTTTGTTCCTGATAATTCATTAAGCTCGTGTTTAGGAATCTACACAATTATCTGAGGGAAACATTTTGCCTAAGTTGGTGAGGTTGATTTTTCTAAATAACTGCTAAAAAGAAAGGTGAATTAAATAGACAGTAAAGTCATGTTTTAAAATCATTCCTTAAGGGGCGCTTGGGTGGCTCAATAGGTTGAGCATTCTGACTCTTGGATTTTGGGATCTTGGGTTGTGATCCCAAAGTGGTGTGATCCAGCCTCCTGTGTCACTTTGCGAGCTGAGTGTGGAGTCTGCTTGAGATTCTGTCTCCCTCACTTCCTCTGTCTCCCCCACTCATGCTCTCTCTCTAAAGTAAAATAAAAAATTAAAACATTAAAAATAAAATCATGTCTTAAAATAGTATTTCATTCTGCTTTAAATATTAGGATGTTGCTGTAGTTATGGCATCATTTTAACTTTAAAAAATTTCTTTTAATGCTTTTTTTTTAAAATTTATTTTTGAGAGAAAGACAGCATGAGCGGTGGGAGGAGCAGAGAGAGACACACACACACAGAATCCGAAGCAGGCTCTAGGCTTCAGACTGTCAGCACAGAACCTGACACAGGGCTCCAACCTGTGAGCTGTGAGATCATGACCTGAGCCAAAGTCGGACGCTTGACCGACTGAGCCACCCAGGTGCTTCAGCCATAATTTTAACTTTTAACAAATAAAATATTTTAGCTTAAAACAGATACACTTAAAAAGATTTCCTGAAGACATTTACTGAGTAGATTTTAAATAGTAGAAGAAGTTTTTGTTCTTGATTTGCAAGAATAAGAATTTTGTCCTGGAAAGAAAAAATAAACTAAAGAATTGGGAAATTAGGCCCACCCTGCAGAAGCCCCACCTGACAAAGATTATTCTGTTTTAGACTGTATTTTGATGTCTGCATGGGAACTCTGTTGAGTACTTGCCTTTGAGGTAGAGAAGTTCAGCTCCTCTCTAGTTTATCTACCTCTAGTAAGGCTATTTTAATTTTGGCTTCCCATGAGCTTACTTTCTTGTTAAAAGTGCTTTTTGAAATGTTGCTTGATCTCTTCTTCAGTAGATTTTGATTTTCTGTGGTAAATATACTAATGGGGAACTTTCTCCGTTTATGTCTTTAAGCTTCTTGCTAAGGGCACCCCAGGCCATGAGATGGCATATATGTTACAAGGGGACTGGAGCTGTGTTAACTGCATAGGTGTAAGCTAATAATTATTGAGTAATAGCTTTTTTGTAAATACAAAAATCACTGATAGTGCCCTCATATACAGGGTCAAAGTTTTGAACCAAAAGAGCAGACTTCATGATTTTCATATTCTGCTAGCCCGTTGACATCTGTACATTTATTTTTATGGATTGTAGATTAATATATTAATGATTTTAATGAATTAATAACTGAGAACCTCATTTATTTCTGAGATTTAATTTAAAGCAGTGAGGACATCTCCTAAAGTTTTGTAATACTTTAATGTAATTGAGTAACAAGATATTGTCAAACTTAAGAAATCAAAAAGATTAAAAAGATAAAGATGAGCTTTCAGAAATCCTAGTCCTACTTAATAATATATGTACTTCTGTTGGTTGTAGAGTATAAAACTGTCCACTAAAAATAGTTCATGCTTGTGATTATACTGTCCTTCAGACTCTTCAAAATTCTCCTTACCAAATGAGAGCTTGTTTCTGCCTTCTCTTTTGAGAAGCACTGTTGGAGTAAGGTTTGGTTACTCATGAAGTATTATTGATAGCCCTCAGGTAAATACAGGAAGATATCATGTTGTTATCTCTACCATTATACCTGTAAAATCTTAAATAAGAGAATGCCTCCTGGTCATTTTTGTATCCTTGACACTGGAACTGTGTCTGACCTATAGTTGGTGTAGAATAAGCATTTGTTGAAGTGAACTTTATGAACTGAGCTCAGGTATCATCAAAGTCATTGCCTCTGGAGATGCTTATGAACTGCAAAACCACTTTCCTCTGCACACCACGCACAGCCTTGGCTTCTTATTCTGGTTCCCTGGTTCTAATATTTATGTGTGTCCAGTTCTTGTGTTTTCCTTATTAGCTTTCCGCATCTTCTGAAACAAGGGAAGAATATACACTTGGTCCTTTTATTTTTTGCTCTTATTTTCACATATATTGCAGAATTAAGGTTTGAGCTCATGTCTTCTACTTCATTATTTTCTATACTATTAACTAATAAACACTTAGCAGAATCTTAAGTACTTCTTGTTTTCTTTTGACTTTTTATTTTCTCTTTCTAGGGATAGGGGATCAGATGCGTCATGGAAGAATGATCAGGAACCACCACCAGAAGTAACTATAAGTCTCTTTACACAATATTTTAGGGATTATATAGGACTTGATTTTATAAAGTGTAATACCTGACCTTAACGAGGTCCTTTAATGCTGCTTGGCAGTCACACTGCTGTCCTTGGGCCTACCTATGTAATGTTTCCATCTCCCAGGTGACTGTTATACCCCTCAATGAGAGTTTTTGATCAATCATTTTAGGAAAAAAAATATTAAAAAACAATTGGGGGGAAAATATTTTTTTAAAAAATTTCTGGGAAAAAAATATTTTCAGCCATATTTTAATATTTATCAGTTTATCAGTTTCCTCCTAATTTACTATGTTTTTAATCAGTTTTGTGGAGAGCTGGTAAAGGAAGAATTGTCATCATTGAAAACAATTTTATTCTTTAATTTAGTAAATTAACCATGGGGGCATGAAGACATTTATTAATGGTGCATTTTAATAAGCTGCCTTACTTTTGGAGGTACAAAATGATTAGAATCAGGGCACCTGGGTGGCTCAGTCGGTTAAGCATCCGACTCTTGGTTTTGGCTCAGGTCATGATCTCACGGTTCATGGGTTTGAACCCTGTCCAGTGAGGAGCCTGCTTGGGATTCTTTCCCCCTCTCTGTCCCTCCCCTACTCATGGTCAGTCTCTCTCTCTCCATCTCTCTCTCAAAATAAATAAATAAACTTAAAAAAAATTGCTTAGAATCTGCCTCCCTCTTCATTTTTTTAGAATTACCTCCCTAAAAAAGAGAACTCTTGATTTTCTTTCTTGAATTCATGTCAGCCAAATTAGTTTTATGTCTCAAAGTAGCTTGACAGTTTTTCTAGAGATGTGGAATAGTCAGGAGTAATGATTATTTAACTTTCCATGGAGATCGTTAGGCAAATTTTCTTTTTTTTAAGTTATTAAAATACAAAAATTGCAGCAATGAGTATATATCTTCTTGAAAATAGCATGAATTTATACAAAGTAAAGAAAGAATATTATAAATGAGAATTTTTAAATGTACTAATTCTGATGAAGTTTCTCAGTATTATAAATTCTTGGTATTTGTAGATTTAACTTTGTTCATTTTAGATGTTTTTAAGCAGTGGTGAAGAATCATGCTAGTTTCTAATTTTGCTGAGGCATGAATCAGGTAATACTGCCTTAGAGAGTCATTTAACCAGTGAGTGATCCTAATTTAATTCCACATTACCATGGGATTATGTTTTCTAATTTATGTTAGGTATACATGTGATTTCTGTTAAGGCTCTGAGGTTCACTTAGTGTTCTTAGTTATTTTTAGGGTATCTTCATACTGAAATTGTATGTTTTTAAAGTATTTAAGGGGTGCCTGGGTGGCTCAGTCGGTTAAGCGTCCGACTTCAACTCAGGTCACGATCTCGCGGTCCGTGAGTTTGAGCCCCGTGTCGGGCTCTGGACTGATAGCTCAGAGCCTGGAGCCTGCTTCAGATTCTGTGTCTCCCTCTCTCTCTGCCCCTCCCCCGTTCATGCTCTGTCTCTCTCTGTGTCAAAAATAAATAAACGTTAAAAAAAAAAAAGTATTAGAAAATTCACAAAGGTCTTAAACATATTTCTTGTGAAATCCAAATATTCTAATACATCCCTGTTGTTTTAGACCTAAGCTTTGAACTTACTAATTATGGTAATGTTAACTGTTTATAAAATTGGCATGATCAGGTTAATTTTAAAATGAAAACCCAGCGTACTTCATGGGATTTTTTGGGGTTTTTTTGTGTTGTTGTTGTTTGAAGTAGTTGACCGTCCCTTATTTCTGTAATAAGAGAAAACTTCTTGAGATTTAAAGTTTATTATGATGAAATTTTGTAGTATAGAATTATTGCCTGACATTAATCATAGATTATGTATAAGGAATGTACTTCATTTCCATATTCATTTCTGATACGTGAATATGTAGTTTGTAGTTGAAGTAAGGTATATGAGTATAAATTTCAATTAATGTGTATACAAGAAACAGTGAATTTTTTTCTGACCTTAGGAGATGATAGCAAAATTATTACCTAAAGCACTCTCTAAAATAAACCAATGCCAATTAAAATCCTTTAATACCGGCCTCCTGCTCTTAGGACATGCCCAATGACTGGCTCATAAGGTTCTTTATTCTCCAGTTTCATCATCTGATTTCTCTATATAAGCAGCTTTCACTTTGCCTTACAGAACCAATTTCATGTCTCAAATATACCATGCCTTTGCACATATTCTCACATATTCTCCTTGAAATTTCTCTTTCCTTTATTTTCACTGCTAATTCATTAGAGATTTATCTTGAGTTTCATAACAAACATCTCCCTTGCCCTTTTTTTTTTCCTTTCTTCAGTCCTATACTCCCATAGCACTGAGTCATAGCACTTGTTCATTGGCTTTTTAATCTCATTTGAACAGCTTCAGGGAAAACAGTGTTTTCCATCTGATCTCAATAGTTTCCTAGCGTTTGGCAGATAGCAGATTTAACAGGAGCTTAAAAATCTTAGCACTTTGAGATCAGCAGTAAAATGTCATGTATTTGAAGGTACTAACGTTGATATTTTTGAATTTGATTATAGATTCTGAGGTAGATGGACTCTTGGTTCTTGGAAAATTTGATCTAGAATATATTTCAGCAAGGCTATACTGAAAGTCTCATAAAAAACTTTCATATACATTTTATTTCTCTTAATGTATATACATGCATACACAGTGAACCTGTGTAAGTAAAACATATCTGTTTTTTGATATTAATAGAATAATAAAATTATTCTAAGAAGTCATAATATATATAGCTTTTAAGCTTTGGTATTTGGGCTAGAACAGTGAATCTCAATTCTTACTTACTCTTGTAAGTAAGACTGACTCTTCCCATTTGTAATTTAAAATGATTTCCTCTTGGAAGTCGGATCATCATGTAACTGCTTATCTAATAAGCCTTTCCCTGCAGTCCAATCTAAATAGCATCCGCAGTGATTTTTCTGCCCATATTGTGCCTTATTATTTATTTACAACCCTTAATATACCTGACATTATATTATTAAAAGATAATTATTAACTAAGATTATTGATACCTGTAAAGTGTTTAGAACAGTACCTGGCATATAATGGGTATATATAAGTTTTTGAATATTTTTTATATTAGATCTGATAATTTATGTAATTTGCTTATTCCTAACTATTCCTTCCCTTTAGCATTGTTTGGTACCTGGCATTATGATGAATATTGACTCTTAAACTTGAGGTCAGTCTTCTAGCTAAGGAATATCTGTATCTGAAAGTTGTTAAAGATTGGCATTTTAAAGTTACCAATCTGGGAGAAAAGAAGTTACCTATGTGAAACTTTCTAGAAATTAAAAGATAAAAAGCCTTGAGTACTCTGGCCTGTGTTAATTAAGAGTTAATTCAGATATTGCTAGAAAATATTATCAAAAAGAGTAACATTCTTTTATTATTTGGGGTCAGTGTTAAATAATAGGCTTTTTCTCACTTCCAAGTATGTACCAATGAATTGGTAAATCCATGTGACATAATCTATATATTTTCCTCTGCAAGGCCTTAGATTTCAGTGATGATGAAAAGGAAAAAGAAGCCAAACAGAGGAAAAAATCTCAGATTCAAGGCCGGAAAAAATTCAAGTCTGAGTCTAATGAATCAAGTGAGTAAATGCAATATACAGTGATTTTTTAATCTTCATTTACGTTTATGTTAAGTTCATTACTAATAAAACTGAAAGAAACCTCTGAATTCTCTTTTTACCTCCTGGCATCCATCTAACATTGGAGGCATTACATGGCGTGAAATGTGATGGAAGAGAGCCATGAGGAGTATTCAACCTTAGTTTTTTAAGCGTAAGGACGTAAAAGTGGCTTCTAGGGATAGATAAAAGCTTGTGAGTCAGTTGTGCGTATAGGCATTTTTTTCTTAAGTAACCTCTGCTTTCATGTTTAGAATTAAATAATATAGTACTTAATATCTAAATCAAGGTATTTTATTTTTTAACATGCATTTCCTTTCATTATACCTTTCCTGTTTCCTTTTCCCTTTTTTAAAACTAAACTTTTTATAGGTTTACATGCAGTGGGAAGAAATAATAGAGATTTCTGGCATGCCTGTTACCCAGTTTCCTGACATGGTAACATCTTGTAAAACTATACAGTACAATATCACAACCTCCAGGATATTGACATTGGTACAATCAAGATTCAGAATATTTCCACCACCCCTCATGTTGCCTTTTTTATAGTCACTCCCACTTCCCTCCCTCCCACCTTCTTAACTCTTGGCAATCACTTATCTTTTCTGCATTTCTGTAATATATTTTGTCATGTCAAGAATGGTTATATAAACGGAGCCATACAATATGTTACCTTTAGGGATTGGTTTTTGTCACTTAGCTTTCCCAGAGATTCATCCAGATTGTTTTATTTGTCAAATTTGTTTCTTTTCATTTCAAAGTAGTATTCCATGGTATGAATATACTACAGGTTGTTTAACAGTCATGCAAGGCATCTGGGTTGTTAATAATTTTGGGTTATAGGAATAAAGTTGTTTTATATATTTGTGTACAGGTATTTGTGTGAACACAACTTTTCATTTCTCTGGGATAAATGTCTAGGAGTACAATTGCTGGATTATATGATAGTTGGATTCCCATCACCAGTGTATGAGTGACTCAGTTTGTCTGCATTCTCACCAGCATTTAGTTTTGCCACCATTTTTTATTTTAGCCATTCTCATAAGTGTGTAGTGATAATCTAATTGTGTTTTTAACTTGCATTTTCCTAATGGGTAAGTATTTTGAACATCTTTCCATGTCCTTATTTGCTATCTGTAAATCTTCTTCAGTGATGTATTTGTTCATGTCTTTTGCCCATTTTGTAACTGTATTTCTGCTTTTTTTACTCTTGAGTTATGGGAGCTTGTACATAATTTGTTCCAGCCTGTAGCTCGTATTTTTATCCTCTCAAGAGAGCCATTTGCAGAACAAAAATTTTTAATTTTGATGAATCCCTAATATATAATTGATTTTCTTTTGTGGAGTCTGAGGATTTCTTGTCCAGACATATATTCCAAAAGATTTTTCTCTATTTTTTTCTTCTAACAGTTTTCAAGTTATTTTAGCTATTCTAGTTGCTTTGCTTTTCCATATGCGTTTTTAATAATCTCTATATTGACAAAAAGTCTTGCTGGGATTTTGATGGGAATTGTTTTAAACCTGTTTATTGGTTTGGAGATAATTAATATGTTAACTGTATGTATTGAGTCATCCATTGCACAAACATGTATATATCTTTATTAATTTAGATCTTGTTTTTTTCTAGCAGAATTTTGTGGTGTTTAGAATATAAATCCTGTACTTTTTTTTGTTAGTATACACTTAAGTATTTCATTTTCAATTCATTGTAAATGGTTTTGCATCATTAATGCCAGTGTCTATGTGTTTGTTGCTAGAATGTAGAAATAAAATTAACATTTGTATGTTTAGCTTCTGTCTTGTGACCTTGCAAAACTCAGTAGTTCTAGGAGTTTTTTGTTTGAGATTTTCTACTTAGCCAATTACATCAGTTGCAAATAGGGACAGTATTCCTTTTTTGTTTTTCAAACTGTTTTTGTTTTTGTTTTTTGGTCTCCCTTAGTAGCTCTCTGGCACTGTTGAATAAATGTGGCTTGTTCTTGATCATAAGAGAAAACACTGTCTTTCATCATTAAGTATAATGTTAGGTATAGGGTTTTCGAGAACAACATCTGTTTTTATCAAGTTAAGGAGAAGTTTCCATTTGTTCCTATTTTTTGTAGCTTTAAAAAAATTATGACTGAAGAGTATTAAATTTTGACAGTACTTTTTCTGCATTGATAACATGATACAATTTTTTGTCATTAGTCTGTTAATGAGGTAGATTACACTGGTTTTAGAATATTGAACCAGCCTTTGCATCCCTGGAGTAAACCAGACGTGGTCGTGGTGTATAATTCTTTACATATGTTGTTGAATTCACTTGTCTCCCTCTTTCTCTGGTGATTTTCTTTATTCTGAAACCTACTTTTTCTGATATTAGTGTAGTTACTCCTTTCTTTCGATGTATCTTTATCCTTTTACTTTCAACCTAACTATATCCTTTGAAGTGAGTTTCTTATAGACTTGTGTTCATGTTCTTTAATCCACTCTAACAAGCATTTCCATCTGTTTTAATTGATGTATGTAGTCCATTCGTGTTTAATGTAATTTTTGATATGTTGGGGCTCAAGTCTGCCCTTTCCTATTTATTCTCTCTGGATTTCATTTGTCTGTTTTATTTTTTCTGCCTGCCTGTGGGTACTGTAACTTTTTTTTAAATTCCATTTTGATTTGTCTGTACTGTTTCTGAATGTGTCTCTTTGTATAACTTTTTCAGTGGTTGCTGTAGGTATTAAATTGTACATACATTACTTATCACAACCTACTGATGTCATTGTTTTACCAGTTTGTGTGCAGTTTAGAAACCCTACCTCTTTATGTCCCTTTATTATTCTCTAGTTTATAATTTGCATTAAATACTTCATATATATACAATTAGAATCACAAAAACTCATAATATTTGCTTCAACCTCAAACATAATTTAGAAAACTCAGAGAAGGACACTTTATTGTATTTACTCATATTTTTGTTGTGTTCTTTCCTCCTTTCTCATGTTTCAAGTTTTTTATTGTTTCTGTTTACAAAACTTGCTTTAGTCATTCTGTCAGGCAGGGTAGGTCTGCTGGAGAGAAGTTAGTTTTTCTTTATTGTAGAATGTCTTTGGTTTCCGTTTTCCTCAGGATATTTTCATTTAGTATAGAATCCTACATTGAGTTTTCTTTCAGCCTTGGAAGTGTGCCACTTCCATGTGTCCTCCGTGGTTTCTTATGAAACATCTATTGCCCTTCCTCATCCTCTGGCCTTGTGGATTCATTTAAAGTTTATAACCTTAAGCCTTATGCTTTTTTAGCTACCATAAGATATCCTGCAAGTTAAAGAAAAGGCATTACTGAAATTTTATACTGTGTTTTTTGATGTATTAAAATTCATTTTAATTTTGTTTTTAATGTGTTCTTCCTCACTCATAGGTGAAAACTTTTCAGAAGTACATCAGAATTGGAATGCTCACAGCTCTGCTTCAGAGCACTCAAAAGGATATCGCAACAGAGAATTCACACGAGGATTTTCCCGGGGTAGATATCCTCGACCTTGCCATGGCAGGCCTCCATCGCCACAGTTTTATAACTCAGAACAGATGGTGTTTCAGGAGACTTCAGGATTTCCACCTCAGAGACCAGATAATACTATCATGCCACAGTATCCTTTTCCTCCGCCAGTGTTTGACATGCATAATTTTTCACTCCCTCCTCCTCTGCCACCACTCCCACCACCTCCACCGCCTGCATCTGTAAACCTGGGTTGGGCCACACCAAACATGGCACCTCATCCATTAATTCCCTTACCATACTCCATCCCCCCACCCCCTCCCCCGCTGCCTCCACCTCCTTCTTCTGGAGATAGTAATTCTTCTCACTTTGGATCCTACTACTAGGGGAATGTATACATTTCTGGAGAAATGTAGACTTTTTATATGGGAAGGATTTTTTTTTTTTTAAAGAAAGCAATTATGGAGCTAGATTTTTAACACTGTAAAATACTAAATGATTCCTTCAGTCATGACTTGATATATATTTGTAACCTTTGTGAAATTGTATCATTATGAAAATTTCACTTTTGTGGAGGGGGATATCCAATTATGTAATATTTAATTAAAACTTTGAATCCATGCTTTCCCTATTTCTGCTCAATTAAATAGTGTATATAGGTCTAATAGATCTGGAGCAACTTTCATCATGGGTTAAAGTATATTGAACACATTGTCTTCTTGATATATCTGAAAATAAGATGCTGAAATCCTATTGAGAGTCTTTAAAATAAACTATTTTTACAAATGTATGCTTTGCAAATTGATTTTGATTGTAAATGCAATTTACCAGTAATTTTTAATGTTCTCTAATTTTTTTTTTTCAAGTAAGTGAAGGTACAGAGAAATAAAGCCTTCAATATTGGTAGAAGTTCTGACTATAATTAAAGTTAACATTCATTAATTATGCATAGGCAAACTTTTCATTATCTATGCAGATTTCCATTACTGAGGCATTATGTAGTAGATTTTACTATTTAATTAAAGGAACAGAAGGACTATTCATGATAAAGTATGTTACTTATTCACAATAAAATATATGTAACCCCATATTAGGACACTATGTCTTCTGTATCTGTTTCTCAGATTCTCACATGCCTGCTGCAGATTAGTGCTTCATAAGTATTTATGGAATGACTGACTGAATTTAGAGCTTTTAATTAAATTACTCCTGAGTATTCTTTTACATGATGAAATGTAAATGCAAGGAAAATTACAGAATTTTAGAAATAGAAGAGGCCTTAGAAGTAGTTTAAACTAGTCCTTATTTAACAAACAATGAGGAACCTAAGGATTCCAAGTTTTAATTAAGATTACCCAGCGGGCCTAGTTTTACTGATTCTCACATCAGCAGTTTCTACTAAATTGTTGTTTCCCGACCTTTTATTTCTTGAAACCCTTAGAAAATAGTATTTGTATGCACATTGGGGTAATTTGCAGACCATTCATCACAACCCCATGGACTGTGGTTGCACCCAGGCCCCTCTTCACATCCCTGAAGGCTGAGGAGACTCTTTGCAGAGTTCCAGGGGCCCAACTGAGAAGCCCTGGCTTTGGCGTACATTGACTTTATCATGTGTTGTACTTCATTTTTCTTTCTTGAAATGTGTTTGTAGCTTCTCTTTAGGAGTTAACTGTCATAGATTAGTTCATAGGACATTGTTAGAATTAATTGAGATTATATCTGGAAGCACTGAAAAAAAAATTTCTCTAAGAACGGAAAGAGTAAGATGTTACCATTCATTACAGTAAATCAACAAGTCGTTAGAATCACCAAGGCATAAAAAGCATTCTTTGAACCTCTGTACCTAAAGTACTAGTATCTGACTTTAGGTATTTATTTTCTGAAGAAACATAGAACTGAATGATACCATTTGGTATCTGCCTTCGATTAAGTTGCTAACTGAAATACTTAACATCCAACTTGCTTCTTCATACATGAGGGATTTTGAAACTTCAGGGTGTCTAGAAATCACATGTAATAATCACCTAAGGTTGGGATAGCTTATTAAAAGTGTACATTCTTGGATTTTATCCCCAGATTCCAATTCAATAGATCTAAGATGAGACCTAGGAAATCATGTGTGTGTGTGTGTCTTCTGCTTTCCCAATGTTCTATTTATTGCTTTAATATTTTATTAAGTTTTTAATTTTAATTCCAAGATAGTTAACAGTACGGTGTTTGATTAGTTTCAGGTGTGCAATAGAGTGGTTCAGCAATTCTGTACATTACTCAGTGCTCATAGTTAAGTGCACTCTTTAATCCCCATCCCCTATTTCCCCCATACTCCCACCCACCTTCCCTCTGGCAACCCATCAATTTATTCTCTGTATTTGAGTCCGTTTCTTGGTTTGTCTTTCCTTCCCCCCACTTTGTTTTCTTAAATTCCACATATGAGTGAATCATATGGTGTTTGTCTTTATCTGAATTATTTCACTTAGCATTATACTCTCTATAACTCCACGTTTTGGCAAATGACAAGATTTCATTCTTTTTTGTGGCTGATTAATAGTCCATTGTGTATATGTGAAATATGTATATCACATCTTTATCCATTCATCTATGGATGGACACTTAGGCTGCTTCCATAATTTGGCTATTGTAAGTAATACTGCTGTAGATGTGGGGGTGCGGGTGTCCTTTCAAATTCATGTTTTTGTATTCTTTGAACAAATACCCAATAGTGCAATTACTGGATTATAGGGTAGTTCTATTTTTAATTTTTTGAGGAACCTCCATACTGTTTCCTACAGTGACTGCACCAGTTTGCGTTCCTACCTGCAATTGTTTTGTTGCCTCGTGTGATCTATTCTGGAGAATTTTCCATGTGTATTTGAAAAGAATGTGTATTAAGGAGGGAATGTTCTGAATATATCTGTTAAGTCCATCTGGCCCAATGTGTCATTCAGAGTCACATTGATTTTGTTTGGATGCTCTATCCATTGATGTAAGTGAGGTGTTAAAGTCCCCTACTATTATTTTATTACTACCAATTACTTTATTACTAATTGCTTTAAGTATTTGGGTACATAAATATTTACAATTGATACCTCTTTTGGATGTTACCCTGGCTTGCTTTTTTACTTCTATTTGCACGATTAATGCTGCTCCATCCCTTCATTCTCAGTTTACGTGTGTCCTTACATGTGAAATGCGGCTCTTTTAGGCAGCGTATGTATGGGTCTTGTTTTTTTTTAACCATTCCATCAATCTGTGTCTTTTGATTGGTGTGTGTAGTCCATTTACAATCAAAGTAATTATTGATAGGTATGTTTTGATTGCCATTTGTTACTTGTTTTATGGTTATTTTTGTAGTTTTTTTCGGTTCTTTTCTTGCTCTCTTCTTTCAAGATTAGTTGGCTTTCTTTAATGATACACTTGCATTCCTTTGTCTTTATATTATGTATATTTTCCTGTTTTTTGATTTTTGGTTACCGTTTGGTTTGTATATAACATCTTCTGTATATAGCAGTCTATATTAAATTGATGATCACTTAAGTTTGAACCCATATTTTACTTCTCTTCTCCCCATATTTTAGGTATACGGACTGTACATCCTTTTATTTGTGAGTCCCTTGACTGATTTTTACAGATTTACCTATTTTTACTGCCTTTGTGCTTCCTATTTTACTTATCCTTGCTTATGGTCTTTCCTTTCCTCTCAGAGAGTTCACTTTAACGTTTCTTGTAGGGCTGGTTTACTGGTCATGAATTCCTTGAACTTTTGTTTGGGAAGCTCTCTTTCCTTTTTTTTAAAAAAAATGTTTAATATTTATTTTTGAGAGAGAGAGCTCGAACAGGGGACAGGCACAGAGAGAGAGAGCGGAGACACAGAATCTGAAGCAGGCTCTGGGCTCTGAGTTGTCAGCACAAGAGCCTGACATGAGGCTGTAACTCGTGAATTGGGAGATGGTGACTTGAGCCGAAGTTGGACAGATGCTCAACTGACTGAGCCACCCGGTGCACCTCTATCTTTCCTTCTATTCTGATTGATAGCCTTGCTGAGTAGAATATTCTTAGCTGCAGATTTTTCCCTTTCAGTACTTTGCATGTATTATGCCACTCCTTTGCTGCCTGCAAAGTTTCTGCTGAAAATCAGCGTAAAGCCTTATCAGGTTTCCCTTGTATGTAACTGCTTTCTTTTCTTTTGCTATATTTGTTTGTTTGTTTCTTTGTTTGTTTAAAAATAGGCTCCAGGGGTTCGTGGGTGGCTCAGTCTGTTATGAGTCTGACTCTTGGTTTCAGCTTGGGTCATGAGCTCATGGTTTCATGGGTTTGAGCTCCACTGTCTCCCTCCTTGCCCCTCCTGCACTTACACTGTCTCTGTCTCTCTCAAAAATAACATAAATTTCATAAAAAAACAAAGGCTCTGTGCCAAGTGTGGAACCCAACACGGCGCTTAAACTCCTCAACAGCCTTGAGATCAAGACCTGAACTGAGATCAACAGTCGGACACTTAACTGACTGAGCCACCTAGGTGCCCCATCTATTGCTGCTTTTAAAATTCCCTGTCTCTACTTTTGCCATGTGTCTTGGAATAGACCTCTTTGGTTGTTTATTTTGGGGGGGCCCTCTGTCCCTCTTGGATCTGGATTTCTGTTTCCATCCCCAGATTTGGGAAGTTTCCAGTTATTATGTCTTCAAATAATATTATGTCTTCAAATTTCTCTTCTTTTGGAATTCCTATAATGTGGATATTATTAAAATTTGATGGTGTCATTGAGTTCCCTAAGTCTGTTCTCATTTTGAATATATTTTTTTCCTCTCATCTACTCAACTTGATTTCTTTACATTACCATGTGCTTCAGGCCACTAATTTGTTCTTCTGCTTCATCTCCTCTACCATATATTAATTTCTAGTGTGTTTTTAATTTCATTTATTGTGTTCACTCTGTTTCTTTTTTGTCTCATTTTTAAGGGTCTCACTGATATCCTCCAAAGTTCAGTCAGTATCTTTATGGTCATCATTTTGAATTGTCTATACCTCTGTTTTGCTTAGGTCTCTTGCTCTGATTTTGTCCTGTTCTTTCATTTGGGGCATATTCTTCTGTCTCCTTATTTATCCTACTCACTGTGTCTGTTTCTGTGTGTTAGGAAAGACAGCTGTATCTCCACTTAAAAGTATGAAGTTAGGAAAGTATGAAGTATGAAAGTATGAAGTATGAAGAAAAGTATGAAGTTAGGAAAGACAGCTGTATCTCCTGCACTTATGAAGAAGAGGTCTTGCAGTGCCCTGCCGTACAGTGTTTCTTGTTCACCAGAACCTGGTGCTTCAAGGGGTGTCTTCTATATCTGATGTGTGTGCCTTGCTGTTGTGGCTGAGCTGCTCCTTCCTTCAGTCCAATTGTCTGAAATGGGTTTCTTTGCTGTTGTGGGTCGGGTTAGGTCCCTGTGGTGTTAGTGGGCCAGTCTGGGGCTGTCTTGGCTTGAATTGAGTCAGACCAGGTGTTTGCCAGAATGCAGTAACACCAAATTACAGGAGGCTTTTCCCTTTGTTTTCCTTTGAGAAGCTTTTGCTGGTGGGTGGGGCCTGCAGTCAGTTGAGTTGTCTGCCTCCAGCCCTCTGTGGGGCCTCCTGACTGGTATGTGTGGTTATCTCCCCCTCTGCCTCCAGGGTTCCGCTCCTGCCCCCCCCTCCCCACCTCCCCCCTGCAAAGTGGTGCTGACCAGTGTAGGGGCTGCTTGCATACTATCAGGCCTGTGGCACCACCATGGGCTCTGGCCAAGAGCGCATTGGAGTTGGCAGTTCCGTCAAAGCACAGCATGTGGGGTGAGGGCAGCAGGGCAGTAGTCTTAGTAATCTTGGCCCACCCCTAGTCCTTTGCAGGAGGGGCCCTGCAGCACCCTTACTCAGGTGGGCTGTCTGGAGGGGTGGATTGGCAGAAGCACAGTGTAAGGGGGCAGGGCAGCTGTGCTAGAAAACTTAGGCAGTGAGTCCCTTAGATGGCAGGTTGTTAATGCTAGAGGACATGCTGGGGTAGGGATTGGGACAGGGAAGGAGGGGCAGGGAATGGCACCTGCCAGTTCCCTTGCTCCTGGAAGAGTTGCCCAGCAATTACTGCCCCTCTGAGGCGTGTTCTGAGATTAGTAAGTAACTTTCCTTCCCTTGTACCCCAGGTGCCTTTGAAACTGCTTCCGTGCTGTATCTCTATGAGCTGCTTGCTGTGCTGTGTCTTTAAGGCAGGGGACTCAGTTTCCTCTCATCCACCAGTTCTGCAGCTGAACCCATTGATTTTTTAAAAACTCCCAAGTTTAAGTTCCACTAGTGGTAAGCACTCATGAAATTCAGCCCCTCTGGTTTTGGAAACCAAATTTTACAGGAATTTGGCTTCTCACAGGGGGCTCCCCTGTGTGGGAGTCTGTCCCCTCTCCATGCTCACTGCATCCCTCATTCCTGCAGACACTCCTGTGAGTCCATTTAGTTCTCCCAACAGCATCTCTACCCTTCCTATCCTCCTCCACATTTAGTTGTGGAGTTTGTTCTGCCAGTTTTGGGGTCATTTTCTGGTTTATTTACACCGATGTGAGTGTTAATCTAGTTGCGTATGTGGGTTGAGGCAATACCACGACTCTGCCATCTTCCCCAGAATTCCCCCAGGAAACTAATTTTAACAGCTACTACTGGGTGATTAATTTCAGAGTTTATTCTTAGTATTTATAGATTTCTGAATAAATATATAAAGTCCCAACTCCTTGACCATTTGGAACTTCAAGGAGCACTTTTGGGAGGAGAGGTGAAGATGTGAGGGTTGATAGGGAAGAAGAGAGAAATAAAGTCAATTAAGTTCTATAAAATCATATAACAAGTTATATTTGTAGCATTTCACTCAGTTCTGAGTTTTTGTTTGTTTTTGTTTTTTTTTAGTTTTTATTTTATTTTGAGAGAGAATCCCAAGCAGGGATTAGCACTGTTAGCTCAGGGCCAGACATGAGGCTCACACTCATGGACCATGAGATCATGACCTCAGCCGAAATCAAGAATCGGATACTTAGCCAACTAAGCCGCCCAGGTACCACCTCAGAGCTGTTATTTTTGCCAATTACATCTGTCTTTGGAATTTAAGAGCAGAAACCCATCATCATGTCTTTTTTAATTTTTTTTTTAATTTTCCTTTTTTAATGTTTATGTACTCTTGAAGGAGAGAGAGAGAACGTGAGTGGGGAAGGGGCAGAGAGAGAGAGGGAGACACAGAATCTGAACAGGCTCCAGGCTCTGAGCTGTCAGCACAGAGCCTGATGTGGGGCTCGAACTCACGATCTTCGAGATCATGACCTGAGGAGTGAAGTTGGTTGCCCAACTGACTGAACCACCCAGGCGCCCCCCACCCATCGTGTCTTTTATGTAGAAGAAAAATACTAGCATTTTCATCATCTCCACCTTGATCTTACAGTGCTTTTAAAATTCTGTAGTCCAGGGGCGCCTGGGTGGCGCAGTCGGTTAAGCGTCCGACTTCAGCCAGGTAACGATCTCGCAGTCTGTGAGTTTGAGCCCCGCGTCAGGCTCTGGGCTGATGGCTCGGAGCCTGGAGCCTGTTTCCGATTCTGTGTCTCCCTCTCTCTCTGCCCCTCCCCCGTTCATGCTCTGTCTCTCTCTGTCCCAAAAATAAAATAAAAAACGTTGAAAAAAAAAAATTTTAAATTCTGTAGTCCACACTTTAAACTACTAGCTGGTATAAAGGTGAATACATAAAGAGCTATACTCACAGTTTCTCACCTCAATAGAGAATTCTTTATATTAGCCTTTTCCTATAAGAGGTGGGCATTCACATGATTGAATGTGTATAATGCCTTTGCATGTCTGCAGTTATAAATACAGTAAAATTAAAATGATTGCCTAAGCTAATCTGTTTTACTAAGATGAATAACTGTCTCTTCTCTTTTTTTTTTTTTTTTTTGTCACAGAAAAGATAGTGAAGTTCACGGTGGTAACTGGATGACCTGTCTATGTAATAGAAATAGGTGTTGAAAGAACTGGGTTGAGACTGTCTGTCTAATGAAGACCTGGAATAAAACGTGTAGTTTTAGGACCTACCAAAAAACATTCTTAAAAGCCATGTAGTTAAGTTGTAATGTTAAATACCAAAATGTAGCCATCTCTTTTGTGTAGCTAAATGACTAGTAGATTTAATTATCAATACCAGTTGGTTGTAGGGGAGATGAAAGGAATAAGCAAAGGCAGGGGGCCTGTGTGCCCAGCTCTCCTTGTTTTGGGGTAATGAATATAGAAGGCTTTCTCTTCTTTTTCCCTCTTCCCACTCACATTCTGATTTATTCTTCACTGCCTTCCACCCCCACTACTTTTTGTGCTACATTTTCTTTTACTTGCTTAGAGTTGGTAAACAGTAAGTACATTAAAAAATCTAGAACATTTGATGAATAAGAAATGAGTAGAATCTGAGTTCTAGTCTACTGTAATTTTAAACTAATAAATAGAAGTGGCATTTTAAGTGCTAAAAATCTTAGTGTGTCCTTTTTAAGGACAGTGTTTCTTAAGATAACAATCATAATTTGGGAAGAGACAGTCACACATAATACATCACTTTTATATGTTCTATTTGAACAATAATGTTAGTGTTTGCATTCAGTTTTATAAAAATTACATCAAAAATTATAAGTGCTTTAAATGCTTTCTACTAGTTCTTTTATACAGTGTCTTGTCATTAAAATATTTTTGTTGCAGAAAAAGATGATCCTCTCTCCCTTCTGCATGACACAAGTCAGGACATTCAGTCAGGGGAAGAGCAATAATTACTTACGTGTCTACTCACCCATTCCCAGTCTGTTTGGCTAGGGTACTTGAGGTAGGCTTGAGAAAATTTTTCACTTAGGGTACTGTCTTCCTATGTTCAGGGTATTTAGAATTTTTGAAAATAAATAGTCATGTACCTACAATTAAGTACTAGGGAAAATAAATTAGTATATTATTAAATACTAGCTCCTTTTTAAAAAAAATTTACAAATTTAAACTAGATTATTTTTGTAAGATCAATTAATTTGCGTGTTCACGTTGTAGTACATTCACAAGACCTTTGTTTTGACATTGCATATTTGATACCAATGACAATAAGCTCCCAGGTATCGCTATAAAAAGAAGATATTTTTAATAGAATGCAAACCAGATAAAAATAGAATTATTTATGAGAACTCATTGTCAGGTAATGTTGCAGCCACACTATGATTTAATACATTCTACACTATTTATGATTTAACGCATTTAGGTTTAACACACACACAGACACACACACACACACACACACACACACACACACACACACACACACACGTATCTCTTACTGCAGATAAATTGCCAGAATTCCAAAAGCTTTTTTTCTGCTTCTCACTCTGAGGCTTCATCTGATCCTAAATTTATGTAGCAATTATGTTCTGGAAAACCAAGGAAACAATTACTATAGTGTACCTGAAATTAAAGTTGAGAAATATCTTCTTCATATCTTCTATCAGACATAAGTACTTGTTTTGAGCTACTTGCAACAATGAAACTGCATCTCATTTTTGACTCTGTGTGCATTCTTTACCTAAATTGTTATCATTGATGGATTAGACATGTACATTCACTTAGTGTCCTGGAAACAAGGGACAAATTTGTGTATCAAATGGTAAAATACTGAAAATAGCCAATGAAGAAAAATATAAAAAATTCTTATGCACATTATATATATATGTATATATACATATATATACACTTTTTAATATATACTTCTGTGTGTATATATACATATATTTGAAGGCTAGTACATAAAAGCCTGATCATTATGCATATTTTAGTTTAGTTCCTTTTGTTTCTACTTACAGGTTCGCTAAAATGGGAGTAAATAGTCCATTAGTTTATTTTGTAGTTAGTTGCATTACACCATCCCTCAAACAGAACACACTGACCTTGGGGTGCTTGGGTGGCTCACTTTGGCTCAGGTCATGATCTTGTAGTTCATGAGTTTGAGCCCCACATTGGGCTCTCTGCTGTCAGCACAGAGCCGCCTTCAGATCCTCTGTCCCCGTCTCTCTTGCCCTCCCCTGCTTGTGCGTGCGCATGGTCTCTTTCTCTCTCTCAAAAATAAACATTAAAAAAAGAAGAAGAAACTGACCTTATGTGGTAAAAGCTTTTTATGTATATTGAGGATATATGGTCTATAAACATTGTTTCTAATGAGAGATATGACCCAAATAGTAACAAAATGTAACAAATACAAAAGAATAGAATCTATTAGCATATAATCCCTACTATAAGGTGATAAACAGATGATGGTGGTCTGTGATGTTTAGATGATAGGGATGAACTTCTCAAATGTTCTCAGTATCAATAGTCACTATACTGCAGAACCTGTTATTGCAGCTTTTTAAACTGTTGATCGTGTGCTTCCATGACATACAGGAGTGCTGGAAAGCATTTGCTCTTTCCTGCATCTCACTGCTCTTGCAAATGTCTGTCTGACTAGGCGTCATGCAGTGTTTCATCTTAAATAGGATTTGGGACTGTCAAGCTGGGTTATGCAAGCTGTGGGAGTAGCTGGTTCATTGAAAGCAAGTAATTAATTTTCTTTAGTGTCGGTTTGGTTTTTGACCAAGTGTAATTGGTAGTATATTTATTGGCAACAACATGAGCTCGAAAGAATTCTGTTTAGCAAGATTATGAACAGACAAATATTTAAGGACAGAAGGGAGTACTAGGCATTAACTTTATTAACACATTCAAATACCGTTAGTTAGAACCATATGAAATTCCCTACACAAGAGAAATTTCAAATGGTTCAATGTAATATGTGGACTATAAGGTGTATTATTTCTCATATTTATTTTTCTTCGTAGAACATATCTCTGTACCATTACTTTCCAGAACACATTTTTGGAAATACTGTCATAAATGACAGCTGGCAGAAATTCATGGTAGTGCACATTTCTCAGAGATATTTCTAGTCTTGCTAAGAAGACTATCAGAAGATCATGGGGCACAAAAGAACTATTAAAATATTGTATATTAGGTTAGGAAAAAACTGTTCTTTAGTGTAGACTTTGTGGTTCTTGACTTGAAATTTGTTCCCCAGTGTTCTAGGATCCACTAAAAACCTGTGAGATGGACATTTTTCTCGGAGAGAAAGTCCTTGCCTTTCATCTTGTTTTTTAAAGTAATATCTGAAGAAAGAAGGGATGGAGAGAATCTTTCAAAGGTTTTCTCCTTTTGTAGCAGGTACAATAATTTAAGTGTTTCTCACATTTGATAATGCACAAATCCTTTAATAAAAAAAAATATGGGGGCGCCTAGGTGACTCAGCAGTTAAGCATCTGACTCTTGATTTTGGCTCAGGTCATGATCTCAACAGTTTGTGAGTTCGAGCCCCATGTCAGGCTCTGTGCTATGTCAACATGGAGCCTGCTTGGAATTCTCTCTCCCTCTCTGCCCCTACCCCACTCATTCATTCTCTCTCTCTCTCTCTCCCTCTCTCAAAATAAAGAAATAAACTTAAAAATTAAAAAAAAAGCGTTATGTACCCTGAGAACACATTCATGGATCACAGTTTTGGAAACTGAGTTACTAAATTTCATTCTATGAAAATCTCTTTTCAGATTCTTATAGAATCTTTATACCTGCAAGAATATATCTGTGGACTTCAACTTAGACAATTGTCTTAAACAATATTGGGTTTCAAATGGCTGTACAGGAAAAACTTCCAAATGATTACAGCCAGGAGTAGAGGAAATATTTAATGGTCTTAGACATCTAGAAAATGTCTAGCATGTATGTTTCTGCCCCATGGGGAATTTCTTTATAATTTCAACTATAGATAGGAAATCACTCATACACTAATAGAAAGGGGCACTATATTCTGTTTAACAAATTTAGTTGTCCATCTCCATTTACAGAGCTCAGGCATATTGTGACAAAGGGTGAATTTTGACCAAATTAACGAAGTCTAAGAGCATTCTATAAATACTGGAAATGCCCAAACACAAGAACAACAGGAAAGGGAAGGACCTGGATGGAACACAAAATAATCCAGAAAAAATCCTGCAATGAGATACGGTGACTAGGCCAGGATGAGGCCCTTCTTTCAGGCACAAACAGCTAAGGCATCTCTCCATCTCCTAAGGACAGCAGATGTGGAAGATTGTATATAATTATCTATTATAACTGTATAATTTATTTTTGTTACAGAAATGGAAAATATAGATTGCTCACGACAATGAATTCAGTCATGCTGGTTGATACACTTTTTTAGTTTGCATAAATTTTTAGTCATAATATATCCAGATACTTTTACATATAGTTCTCTGCCCACTCGGTGGGCACTTAAAGGCTGTTCCCAGTGTGGTCAAGAAGCATTATCCCTTTCAAAATGCTCATTTAGAAAGTTTCCTTTTTGTGACTGCAATGTGAAATGTAAGAGTAGACTCAGTTTTCACAGTGTATGCTACTTACAATCTCATAACATCAGGACATTTTATTGTGACTAATTGTATCAATCTCCCTGATTGGAGTATAATTCCTCGAGGACCAGCACTATTTGATCACGTCTGTACTCTTAGCACACAAAAGGTATTCAAGAGATGCTAATTGCAACATTGACAAATGCTTCCTGCAGTTTCATAACCTGTAGGACTCTCCTTTGTGTTTCTAGAATACAGTGGTTTATATGTGTTGATTACAGATGAACGCTACAAGCATTAGTGATAATTCCTTTTATTTAATAACTTGAAAATATTTCTCAGGATATCAAAAATCTATTTTGGCAAAGATTTTTAGGACAGATGAGACTCAAAAATGGCTCAGAGAGGGGGCGCCTGCACGACTCAGTAGGTTAAGCATCTGACTTCAGCTCAGGTCATGATCTCACAGCTCGTGGGTTTGAGCCCCGTGTCGTGCTCTGTGCTGACAGCTCAGGGCCTGGAGCCTGCTTCAGATTCTGTGTCTCCCTGTCTCTCTGTCCCTCCCCTGTTCATGGTCTGTCTCTCAGTCTCTCTCTCTCTCTCTCTCTCTCTCTCAAAAAAAAAAAAAAAAAAAAAAAAATTTAAAAATAGCTCAGAGTGATTAGTAGAAAATGAATTCACTTGTTTTTGGAGCTGGTTTTGATAATACCCTATCAATACAAATACAGAAATTACAGCATTTTGACAGCAAAATTAATGATCCTTTTTCTCAGGATAATAAAATACACTTAAAATTCAGACTTTAGATGATACTGAAATATGACTCTTAAATTCTTTATTAAGAAAGATAAGTGTTCAGGGCTCCCAGGTAGCTCGGTCTGTCAAGCGTCCAACTCTTGATTTCAGCTCAGGTCATGATCTCACGGTTCATGAGATCAAGCCCCACTGTCAGCACAGAGTCTGCTTGGGACTCTCTCTGTCTCTCTCTGTCCTCCCTTCCCCCCACTCACGAGCTCTCTCTCTCTCAAAATAAATAAATAAATAATCATTTAAAAAAACAGAATTTACTGTAGGGTTTTTTAGGTTGATTTCTATACTGATCATCCAATATAATTGTATATATGCTGCTGTATCCATAAAGACACCTTTCAGAGAGCTAACCTCATAGATAGTGAAGAATAATGAATGATATACATAATAAGGTTTCCAGAGAATTTAAAACTAAAGATTAAGAAGAAAAGGCTTAGTATTCTAGGAGATATCTGCTTTCCTCTCCAAGTTCTCTCTACTTTGTAAAATGGCTTCAGGAGGAGAAAGCCACTTGAGTTCATGTACTAGATTTATTTGAAAATATGAAAAAAAAAACAAAAAACAAACCAGAAGCACAAATCCATAAATGTCTTGTAACAACTGATAGGGAAGTACATATAATTTGCGGTTAATGGTTTTTTGGGTTAATCACCCTAGTAAAATTGGAGTTACAAACCACTGAACGTTCATCTACTTATTTATTTAATAAACATTTCTTGGGACGCCTGGGTGGCTCAGTCGGTTGAGTGACTGACTTGGGCTCAGGTCATGATCTCGCAGTCTGTGAGTTTGAGCCCTGCGTCGGGCTCTGTGCTGACAGCTCAGAGCCTGGAGCCTGCTTGGCATTCTGCGTCTCCCTCTGTCTCTGCCCCTCTCCTGCTCATGCTCGCTCTCTCTCTCTCTCTCTCTCTCTCTCAAGAATAAACAACAACAACAAAAATTTAAAAAATAAACATTTCTTTTGTGCTTGTTATTAGTCATCCATTTGATTCTGGGGATACAATCCCTAGAGTGCAACTGTAGGAAACACACAAACAAGGGTACTAAGTGATATCATACAAGTATATGTTTGTACAGAATATGGTGGGAACATAGAGGTGAGAGAGGTCAATTCTACCTTAGGTAGGGATGTGGAAAGGAAAAATAAAGGATAGCTTGAGAAAAGCTATGGAACTGTAAAACAGCTCAACTAGAATCTACCAGGCAGATGGGTGTGATGGATGTAGAAGGAATAGCTGAAATGGAGGAAACCAATTGCAGAAACTGGAAAAGCCAGAGAACTTTGGGGGCTTCAATAGACAGCCCTCACCCCATGGTTTCACCCAAGTTAGTGACATTTTTTCTTTCATATCTTGGAAATATCTGGGAGAACAAGTTACAGGGACAAAATGGAAGGAGGCAGATGAGGAAATTATTGATGAAAGCAGTGTGGGAGAGTGATGATGAAGACTTATTACTGGTTGAAATGGGGATTTGATTTTGGATGATAGAAATGTCAGGAATGTGAATTGAGAGAACTTGCAATGTTAGGAAGTGGGCTTGAGAAGGGCATCTGTGATAACTCAGGTTATAGTTTGAGTGACTAAGGTGTTAGTCTCTGAGAAAAAGGATACTATTTTGCATGGTTTATACACTTTAATCTTCACAATTTTGTGAGATAAGAAATACTATTACAATTTTGTGAAGAAGGAAAAAGAGGTAGAGATTAAAGACTTAATCCAGTTTCTTATAGGTAGAAATGAAATCATATTGGACACAAGTGTCTGATTCTAGGATCTGAGCTTATAATCACCATTCTAGGCTACCTCACAAGGCAATGATAAACCACAAGATTTTTGAAAGTTAAAATTAGAGGAACAGAAAAAGAAAGGTTACAACAAAATGAATAAAATAAAACTACTAAATTTATATTTAAAAAGACCTTAGTGCTGAGAAATTCTGCTAGAAATTTTTCAGCATATATTTAATACCCATATATGCCCTTGATATAAGGTAAGACAGACAGGGTGCCTAGGTGGCTCAGTTGGGTAAGCCTTCGACTCTTGATTTCGGCTCAGGTCATGATCTCAAGGTTCCTGGGATCCAGGATCCCTGTCGGACTCCATGCTGACATTGTGGAGCCTGCTTGGAATTCTCTCTCTCCCTCTCTCTCTGCCCTTCCCCCACTTGTGCTCTCTCTGTCTCTCAAAATAAATGAACATTAAAAAAAAAAAAGGTCAGACACACACACACAAACACAGACTTGAAACAAAAATAATTCAAGGTTAGTTCAATGATATAGTTATCTGTTCATCCACTTATAATTTTACTTATTTCTCTCAAGTTTCCATAACAATATTATAGCAGTTACATAATTAAGCTACAATATTTCCAGGAATCTCATTCATGTACAACTTGTAGGTTAATACTTCATAACATTCGTTTATTAAAGTAATTAGTTGGAAATGTGGCTTGCTTTTTAAATTAGTTGTAAATCAGTTGTGCTAAAAATTGATGTAATCAGTAAGAAATTATAGATTGTTTTTAAAATTTGTGTACACTTTTCAGGTTATTAACATCTGACTATTAATATCAACTAAAAACTGATGATATCTATTGCTGTATTGTGTCAATTTTAGGAATTTATTTTGAATATTTCTAGCACCAGCTTAGAAACAAAAACAAAAACAACTCCCTCCATCAAACTATCTTCTGTAGCTGCAGGCTTACAATTTCTAAAAACCAAACCCAAGTCTGATCCTGTGATTGGCTGAACTTTCAAATGAAACAACATGAATGAATCTCAGAAACCTAATGTAGAGCAAAAATGCCAGGCACAAAAAGCATATATTATATGATTACGTTTAAGAAAAGACGAAAAAAGTAAAAACTAGCTAACCTAATCTTTAGTTTTTAGAGCTATAAGGTTTAATAGCACAACTATTTTTTAAAAAAGCAAGAAGGTAATTACCATAAATATTAAGAGAGTAAATACTACTAACAGTGAAGAAAGGAATAATCATTGGGAGAGGGCGGAGTGGGCCTTTGACACTGCTGACCGTGCTCAGTTTCCTGACCTGGATAGGGTTATATGGGTGATCACCTTGTGGTAATTTCATGGGCTGTCCGTTTACATTCTATACAATTTCCTACATGTATTATTTTTCAAAATGAAAAGGATTAAAATAACCCTGAAATGGCTTTTCCTCTTACTCAGAGTAAGACAAGGTCCTGAAATTACCGGCAAGTCCCTCAATGATCTGGCCCCCTATTAACTGTTTGATTTCTCAATTTTTTCCTCTCTCGCCTCCCTCACTCTTCTACATTCACAGTTGAATGCAATTAGAGAAAACTAAACCGCCAGGATGTCTGGTATCACTTGAAATTCGTAACACCTAAGCCTAAAATAGACTCTGAAAGCTGCCTGGAAATGCACTCTATTTCCCTAGTCCATTCATTGGTCACTCACCTGGGTGACTGTGTCGCACCTCTGCTCTATCTTCAAGCCCTCCATGGCCCTCACCCCTAATTTCACCGTCCTGCCTCACTCCCAAGTATCGGTTTCCTTTCCTCTTTGTTCTGAGAAAGGATTCTGTGCAACGGACATAGAGATGTATTTCCCACAACCCCCTTCAAGGGGAGAGCCGTCAGCCCAGCTGCTGGGAGAGCTGTCAGCAGCTATCCTTCAAACAGCAAGCAGCTACTTCAGGGGCCACTTCACCTAGCAGGGGCCCAAGAGGGCACGCTTCCAGAGAATGTGTGCGCACTTCCTATGTCTGCTCAGGGGCAAGTGAATGGGGGTGGCATGAAGGCACCGAGGGACAAACTCAGAGCTCTCTCTGGGGTTGGTAAAAGCCTTTTTTGGCACGCATTGCACTTTGAAATTTTCTTCCACCCAATCCTGTTTCCTCCCTCTCATTTCCGTCACTCTTGATCCCTAACACATATTCACTATTCCAAACTTCACCTCAGTTTTGCCAACCAGAGGACCCGATCTGTGACACCTCACAAAGTATTCAGACTCCCATTACCATGTTCATCTAACAACCTGCATCTGTTCCAGTACTCTATTACTGTCTTCTTGAGCTGGTGCTTGTTTTGAATGCTACCACGTCATTTGTGCACTGTATTTTTTTTTTTAAGTTTATTTATTTTGAGAGAGAGAAAGCATGAGTCAGGGAGGGGCAGAGAGAGAGAGGGAGAGAGAGAATCCTAAGCAGGTTCTGCACTGTCAATGCAGAGCCCGATGCAGGGCTCCAACTCACGAACAGCGAGATCATGACCTGAGCAGAAGTGGGAGGCTTAACCGACTGAGCCACCCAGGGGCCCCGTGTGCTGTATTTTCTTACTAAAGACATCACTGTAGCAATTCACCCTCCCACCTCTAATGTCACCAATCTTTCCTCACTGGAAGTAATATCACAATAATATTACACATAATATATAAGAAAATAAAATAATAATAATATCTCCTGCTGGAATAACAATAGATTATTTCTGTTATTTCTTCCATCCTATAATTGAAAAGAAATCATTCTTTTTTGGCCCAATTCACCAGCTACTGCCCTATTTCTCTGTTCTCTTTTGCAAAAAAAAAAAAAAAAAATCTACTTTAAAAATGATCTATAATTCCCATCTCCAATTACTCTCCTTTTGGTTTCTCTTTACTATATTCTAACCAGGCTTTTGCCCCCCTGCCCCCAACTGATCAATGGAAACTGCTCCTATCAAAGGCATCAATGCCCTCTACAAAGCAAACTTCGATGGTCTAATCTCTGCCTTCATGATACTTCTTTACATGCTTGATAATTTTCTACTTTTTGAAGCTTCTTCCAGTTGGCTTCTGGAATATCATACTCTCTTGTTTATTCTACCTCACTGGTCATGCTTTCTCAGATGGGCCACCAATTGCACAATTCCAAGATGTGCAGTTTAATTAGACAAACATACAAATGGTCTTCCCTGGGGTTATGCTGTGAGGCAGCTCTTTCTCAGCCTCTTTTTCGGGTTTGTTTTACGGCTCTGACTCAATGTAGGAGTGCCACAGGACTCTGTGCTGAGTGCATTTCTGTCCTGTAAGTACAAACATCTCTTTTCTAGACTTTGCTCAGACTCCGAAATCCACAGACTACCTGAAATCTTTACTTAAATGACTAATGAACATCTTAACGTGCCCAAAACTGAGTTCTAAACTTTCACTCCAGCTTGCTCCACTGGAAGTTTCTACTCTTTCAGTTGATGATAACTCCTTCCTTTCAGTTCCTCAAGCCTCAGACACCTCATTCAAAACAAAACAAAATAGAAAAACAGTAAGGATCGCATTATTACTTTTTGCTTCTGCTCAGAGATGAGGAGGGAATAGTGATGGTTAAATAGTGATGGTTAAAGTAGAGAATTAATCAACTTTTAATATGCTAGAGGTAATTCTCTGAATTTACATATTTTAAATGGGCTGATAATGACCAAAGAAATTTACCCTCTACTTCCTCCTTTTCTGCTGGTCCTCATTCCTTCCTCCCTTGATTCTCATATGCATTAATTTGTTTAATATCAAATCAGTCTTTCAGCTTTATATCTAGAGGAATATATTCAACATTTGTCATTCTGAGAAAACAACAGTAAATGGATTCACGTACGGTTATTGCATATATAAGGATATATATATCCAGTTAGGCAAGGAATTTCCTAAGGAGCCTTTGAAAAGTAATTTCTGGGGTTTAACTTACAATATGTGAAAATAAGCACAATTTCTAGTTATTATAGAAAGGAAAAACAAACTCAGCTCTGTAGCTCTTTTGGGTAGAAAAAACCCAAAAGCAAAACGAAAGGTCACATTAAAATCTGTCGAAATGCACTGAAATACATATGCTTCACTTTTGCTTGACCTTAGATTTCCAGAATATTGAGAGGACAGACAAAGTCCATTCACCATGAAAATTACTTGTAAAGTCAAGATGGTGGGATTTGCAAACGTTGTCATGGCTGGTGATGGTAACAACAAATCTTCCAACCTGGTCAGGCATTCTTTCATATAGAATAGTTTCCATGGAAACCCTGCCTGCAACCCACAGATTTCATGTACTGTATGTTCTGGCTAAATAAATAATGAAAAGCTGTCCTCTTTCTTATTTAATGATCTCCAGATCTGCATACTCAATAGGCAGGATGCCACCTCACATATCTTTTGCAGTGAAAAAAGACAAAATGAGGACATGAGAAAGTCAAGATTCCATCTCAGCATTTTAAAAGCACAGTCTGTGTTAAGAAATTGTATTTTCACTTCACCTCAGGTCAGAAGACCAGACTTGTATCACTGGCCATTCCTACCTCATCTGATCATGTTTATAGTCCACTCTCACATCCTCATGGAGGATGGCAATGACCTGACAACATGCAGGAGTGTGAGGTGTCCTGAGAAACATCTTTGACACAGATTGATGTAGGTTTTTAGTTTCCCATGGAAGGACTCTCTCCTTCACAATGGCAGGTGTCACAGAGCAAGTTGTGACATGCTTTTTTGTCTCTGTGAGGTCGGGTTATATCGTCATCATATCCTGTTGCCATCTGTGTTCTTTCTATATGTCCCCAAATGTTACTTTCTTTAGTCACTGATTCATAAAAAAATACTTGAAACAGATAATAGCCTCATAATGAGGATTTTTTTTCTTCCTAGACAAATTGAAACGTTTTAGACACTAGAAAATAAAGGAGTTTTACTGAATTCAGAGCAAATGCTTAAGAGTTTTTTTCCTCTTTTTCCAAAATGAATAAATAACAATTGTAGGCCAATGTTTCTGTATAGTCTAACCAGGTAGTATTAGCTTTTCAGCCATGAAATGACTTTAAGCACTTCATTTTGAGGTAACTTATGGTATAAATTATGAATGTTATATTGTGATAGGAAATACAAAGCTAAGAGGTAATGGAGGGAGAAGAAGTAGTCTTAAATTGTATATGAAAAGAGTAATTTCTCTAGTTATATTCTCTCAGCCCTTGAAAGATTAACTTTCCACTTGGCTAAAAAGAAGGTTGAAAAGGAAGCATTAGAACCTTGTATTACTGGACTTGTTTTGTTGAAAAGCTTGCTTCTTCCCCCCAAACAGAAATGTCCTGGAATGTGATAGGTACAGATGGAGAATTCTAAATAATTTATTGTCAATTTATGGCAAAGATTTGGGGAGAGAAAAGAAGTAACTGTGTCTTCCTGAGCCTAATTTTGTTAAGGAAATATAACCAAAGGGAAAGACATTAAGCCCTTTTCTAGTGAGGATCTAACCTGAAAAGGGAGGAGTACTCCACAGATAGGCAAGAATGATCACCCAGCACCAGTTTTCCTCTGGCACGTGGCACCAGGCTTATGGGGCCCATAGTGAATATTTCTTGAATGAACGAGTGAGTGAATGAATAAATAAATAAAACAAAGAGTACATTTTGCCAGTTACTTTAATTGAATACGTATTAAGAACAATATTTCATTACACTTTAAAAATGCCCCTATTTCTTCTTTTTATTACTGTGTGAAGCATAATGAAGGAAACTATCAATGGAAACTCCATTTATTGTCTTAATGGTGAGATTTGTCAATTTCTGTCAAAAAATTGTTGATTTATCAAATAATACAGGAGGAAAGTTTTCACTAAATGAAATATAGGTGAGTGTAAATCTTTAGCAATGATTAAAGTCGGACAGACTTCCCTCATATTGAACTCAGTGCATAACATTTGACTATTATTTTCTTTTTTAGGAAGTGATTTTAATAATTGAGGATGGGGAATAAGAGGTGCTTTCCAAGTGCTAACCTCTCATGTTTGGAAGTTTCAAGAGACATGGGAAAGCTATTGGCTAATGGGTTTGAATGAATGGCTACCAGAAAATAAAAAGGAAATGCTCTATGCTATTATCTAGGTATCCTCCTCTCCTCCTCACCTCCTTCCATGTCTTTTTTCTGATCCTTTCACATTCCCCTCCCCACCCCACACACAGCCTCCCCACTGCCACCTGTAAGCAGTGACATTGAAAATGCTGGAGTAGAATGGCAGAAGATCTCAAAGGTCAAGATCTAGTGACTTCAGACACTGTGACTTCTCAGAAAGTCCAAAGAGGTTATTTCCTTGCTAAACTACGAATGTATGCAAATTATGATGTACACAGGCAGAAAAAATGTTTTCCTAATCTCCATATTCAGGCAAACTACAAGCTTTGAAATATTCATGATAGCACACTGCAACATAAGTAAAGGATCTTGAAAATAGTATCTATTTCTGACATTTAAATTCCTGTTTATCAGACATTATCAAAGGGGGCAATATTGTTTCTAAGGAGATAAAACTTGATTCTTGGAAAACAAAATATTCTTACTCTTTTTATGTACAGAGCACAGGTATACAGACAGTAATTAGATATATGGTATATCTGAGGTGTTAAAATTTCATGATGGGTGATAAGGAAAAACTGCCTAGAAAGGCTTTTTAGGGTGACAATAATGAGGGGAAAAAGGTTAAGAAACACCATGGTATATTGTGTTTTAGTTTTCTAAAGATTTTTATCCAATGGAATAAATGGTAAAGAACTAACAGCCCTGTGGGAACCAATGTTTTAAATAGTGGAACCAATGCAGGACTTCCAGGTAAAAGCTTGTTTGTAGAATGTTCCTAGGTCTGGGACTGAAGTGAGGTCATTCTTATCTGAATGGAAGTCAACATATTCTTGCAAGATGGTCTAAACGTGAAAGAGAAAGAAAGAAAAACAAAGCCATGTCCTGAAGAGAAAATGACACAGGGAGAGCACAGTGAACCTGAGCTGACAGTACAAAAGCAGGCAAGGAAGCCTCCTGTACCTGAGCACTTAGCCATTAGCAGGTGGAAGCAGAAGGTTCTCCTCTGGGGATCCAGTGGTCCCTGCCACTAATGAATGGCCCAAAAAGTATAAGATTAGCCACTTTTCCTAATAAAGGTAGGTCTGGAGAAATAATTTTGAAATGTACCTTTTTGAAAATATGAGAAAAGGATGGAGAATTCTCTCTAACATGTAATACTAAAAATCAAAATGAATTTTGTCTAGTAATCTTGCCTAATTTACTATTGATGAAAAGATCTTCATTTAGGAATTACATTTGCATTACATAAATATTTATGCAGAGTGTTTGAAATATTCTTTTCTAGATATATGTGCTCCTATATTCTTTGATGTATTAAGTGTGGTAACCAGGATATGGAAACAATCTAAGTGTCTATTGATGGATGAATACACATAAAGATGTGGTACACACACACACACACACACACACACTGAAATACTACTCAGCCATAAAAATAAAATAAAACCTTGACATTGTGACAACATGGATATGTCTAGAGGCTATTACCCTAAGTAAAATAAGTCAGACAGAGAAAAACAAATACCACAGGATTTTACTTACATGCAGGATCTAAAAAACAAATAGGGATGCCTGGGTGGCTCAGTTGATTAGGCATTTGACTCTTGGTTTCAGCTCAGGTCATGATCTTGTGGTTTCTTGAGTTCTAGCCCTGTTTTGGGTTATGCACTGACAGCATGGAGCCTGCTTGGGATTCTGTCTCTCTCTCTCTCTCTGCCCCTCCCCCATTCACTCTGTCTCTGTCACTCTCAAAATAAATAAATAAACTTAAAAAATAAAATAGAACAAGCAAAATAGAACTCAGACTCATAGAAACAGAGAACAGATTGGTGGTTGCCAGAAGGTAGGGGAGTTGCAGGGTGAGTGAAATGAGTGAAGATTAAAAAGTAATCTTAATCTTGCTTGTGCACCTACATGGCTCAGTAGGTTAAGCGAACAACTTTGGCTCAGGTCATGATCTCACAGTTTGTGGGTTCCAGCCCCACATCAGGCTCTGCTGACAGCTCAGAGCCTGGAGTCTGCTTTGATCGTGTGTCTCCTTCTCTCTCTGCCCTCCCCCACCTGCACTCTGTCTCTTTGTCTCTCTCTCAAAAATAAATAAACATTAAAAAAAATTTAAAGGGGCGCCTAGGTGGCTCCATCGGTTAAGCGTCCGACTTCGGCTCAGGTCATGATCTCACAGTTTGTGAGTTCGAGCCCCGCGTCGGGCTCTGTGCTGACAGCTCAGAGCCTGGAGCCTGTTTCACATTCTGTGTCTCCCTCTCTCTCTGCCCCTTCCCTGCTCATGCTGTGTCTCTCTCTGTCTCAAAAATAAATAAACATTAAAAAAAAATTTTTTTTAAAAATTTAAAAATCAAACTTCAAGCTGTATTACAAAGTTACAATCATCAATACAGTATGGTACTGCCACAAGAACAGACACGCAGATCAGTGGAACAGAATAGAGAACCCAAAAATGGACCCACAAACGTATGGCCAACTAATCTTTGACAAAACAGGAAAGAATATCCAGGGGAATAAAGGCAGTCCCTTCAGCAAGTGGTGCTGGGAAAACTGGACAGAGACATGCAAAAGAATGAACCTGGACCACACCATACACAAAAATAAACTCGAAATGGATGAAAGACCTAAATGTAAGACAGGAAGCCATCAAAATCCTTGAGAAGAAAGCAGGCAAAAACCTCTTTGACTTTGGCTACAGCAACTTTTTACTCAACATATTTCCAGAGGCAAGGGAAACAAAAGCAAAAATGAACTATTGGGACCTCATCAAAATAAAAACCTTCTGCACAGCAAAGGAAACAATCAGCAAAACTAAAAGGCCACCAGTGGAATGGGAGAAGACATTTGCAAACGACATATCAGATAAAGGGTTAGTATCCAAAATCTATAAAGAACTTATCAAACTCACCACCCAAAAAACAACTAATCCAGTGAAGAAATGGGCAAAAGACATGAATAGACACTTCTCCAAAGAAGACATCCAGATGGCCAACTGACACATGAAAAAATGCTCCACATCACTCATCATCAGGGAAATACAAATCAAAACCACAATGAGATACCACCTTACACCTGTCAGAATGGCTCACATTAACAACTCAGGCAACAACAGATGTTGGCGAGGACGCGGAGAAAGAGGCTCTGTTTTGCACTGTTGGTGGGAATGCAAGCTGGTGCAGCCACTCTGGAAAACAGCATGAAGGTTCCTCAAAACATTAAAAATAGAATTACCCTACAACCCAGCAATTGCACTACTAGGCATTTATCCAAGGGATACAGGTGTGCTGTTTCAAAGAGGCACATGCACCCCAATGTTTATAGCAGCACTATTGACAATAGCCAAAGTATGGTAAGAGCCCAAATGTCCACTGATGGATGAATGGGTAAAGAAGATGTGATATGTATATATATATATATATATATATATATATATATATATATACCACACACACACAATGGAGTATTACTCAGCAATCAAAAGGAATCAAATCTGGCCATTTGCAACTACGTGGATAGAACTAGAGGGTATTATGCTAAAGGAAATTAGTCAGAGGAAGACAAAAATCATATGACTTCACTCATATGAGGACTTTAAGATACAAAACAGATGAACATAAGGGAGGGGAAACAAAAATAATATAAAAACAGGGAGGGGGACAAAACATAAGAGACTCATAAATATGGAGAACAAACAGGGTTACTGGAGGGGTTGTGGGAGGGGGATGGGCTAAATGGGTCAGAGGCATTAAGGAATCTACTCCTGAAATCATTGTTGCACTATATGATAACTAATTTGGATGTAAATTAAAAAAATAAATTAAAAAAAATACAAACTTTCAGTTATAAAAGAAATAAGTCATGAGGATGTAATGTATAGCATGGGGAATATAGTCAATAATTTGTGTTAACCTTGTAAAGTGGCAGATGGTATCTAGAATTATTGTGGCAACCATCTTGTATACTAATTGTCAAATCACTGTTTTACACCTGAAACTAATATGTCAATTAAACCTCAATAAAAATAATTTTAAAATGAAATATATCATTTTCTGTATTGTTCTATACATTTCTCAAGAAACATAAAATTTACTTTAAGTTGTTTTTCTCCAATAATTTTAATTAAAATAAACTGTTTTATTTCATTTTGAAACTAAAATCATGTTGGTTGATACTATATTGAGATGAGGAATGACTAGGCAGAAAAAAGAAAAGGAAAAAATTAAACAAAGGAATGAAAATGAGAAAAAAATAGTTTTCATTACTATAGAAGATGGAAATTTTAGACTAGTGCTGCCCAATGGAAGTTTCTACTGTGGTGGAAATGGTTTATACTAGCATTTTCTAATATGGTAGCCACTAACTACCTGGGGATATTGAGCACTTGAATGCCTAGTGGGACTGAGAAAATGCATTTAAATTGTATTTAATTTCAATTAATTTAAATTTATATAACTGCTTGGGGCTAGTGCCTAGCATATTGATCCATGCAAACCCTAGAGTATGAAGATGTTTTTATATTTAACTTTAATTTACACAAAGTACTTAGTTTAAAATACTATAAGAACACTGACAAATCATTGTGAGTTTTCCTCATTACATGGATTTAGGCTTTCAGGCTAATACCATGTGTTCTGCTAAGATAACTGTCAATAGCAGTGTCCTGGTTCACAGTCCAAATAGACAGGCTTCCCACAGATGGAGTTAATGACAATGCATTGACTGCACATTTTTTATTTAAAAAAAATTTTTTTTTAACATTTATTTATTTTTGAGACAGAGAGAGACAGAGCATGAACGGGGGAGGGTCAGAGAGAGAGGGAGACACAAAATCTGAAACAGGCTCCAGGCTCTGAGCTGTCAGCACAGAGCCCAACGCGGGGCTCGAACTCACATACCACGAGATCGTGACCTGAGCGGAAGTCGGACGCTTAACCGACTGAGCCACCCAGGCGCCCCAATTGCACATTTTTTAAATAAAAAAATTGTCATCCTATAAATGGTTAAAGTTATATTAAAGAATATTAGTATTGACATTATATTTAAATAAAACATGCAATTTAGAACAAAATGTTAACAAACATTTCAAGGTATCATTTGGAAACTTATTCATTATAATTTTACTTATTTTCAATTATTACTGAACCTAAACATAATTCTCAACAGGAACTGAATCAAAGCTTGCATTCAGTGAAAAAAACCTAGCAGCCACTTATTGAACACTGAAAAATATGCAAGTTTTTCACATCTACTAAAATATTTAAGATAAATACAAATCAGACATGTACTCCAAAATGTACACATATTTTATTTATAAAATAAAACATACTTGCTTGGTCAAAGGCAAAGTGCATATATATATATATATATATATATATATATATACATACACACACACATATACATATATATATACACACGCACACATATATGTATATGTATGCATATATATGTATATATATAGATACACACATGCATATATGTGTGTATATAATAAATATACACACATACTTTTTTTTGAGAGAGAAAAGTGCACAAGTAGGGGAGAGGGGCAGAGGGAGAAGGAGAATCTTAAGCAGGTTCCACACTTGGCGTGGAGCCAGATGTGGGGCTTGATCCCACAATCATGGGCCCACAACCTGAGCCAAAATCAAGAGTCAGTGGTCAACCGACTGAGCCATGTAGGCAACCCAGGCAAATATATTTTTAGTTTTTATTTTTCTTCCAATTTTATTGAGATAAAATTGACATATAACATTGTATAAGGTTAAGGTGTACAACATGTTCATCTGAGACATTTTTATATTACAAAACGATTTCTACCATATCATCAGCTAATACCTCCGTCCTGTCATATAATTAGTATTTTGTTTTCTGTGAGAACAATTAAGGTCTACTGTTAGCAACATTCAAATACATAATACAATATTATTAGATATAATCACTGTGCTATATACTAGATGCCCAGGTATTGTTAATCCTATAACTGGAAGTGTGTACCCTAGATCAATATCTCCCCATTTCCTTCACCTTTCAGCCCTTGGTAACCACTACTCAACTGTCTGTTTCTATGAGTTTGTTTTGTTTTGTTTTGTTGTAGATTTCACAAATCTAAATGTGATGCAAGTGGTATCATATAGTACTTGTCTGCCTTTGTCTGATTGATTTCACTTAGCATGATGCCCTCAAGATTTATCCAAATTATCTCAAATGGCAGGATTTCATCTTTCTCATGGCTGAATAATACTCCATTGTAAATATACCATGTCTTCTTTATCTACTCATCCATCGACAGATACTGAAGTTGTTTTCATATCATGGCTATTGTGAATAATGCTGCAATGAACATGAGAGTACAGGTAACGCCACTGGATCCTGACTTCAATTCCTTTGAATATATATCCAAAAGGGAGATTTCTAGATTATACAGTAGGTCTATTTTTAATTTTTTGAGACTTCCATAATGTTTTTCATAGTGGATGCACCAATTTATATTCCCACCAACAGTGAACAAATGTTCCCTATTCTCCACACCCTCGCTAACACTTGTTATCTCTAAAAGCAAGTATATTCTCCACACCCTCGCTAACACTTGTTATCTCTGAAAGCAAGTATATTTTTAGGTATTTTATTTCATAGGGATGAAATTTTGCTTACAATAAGATGAAAATGCCCTCCAGCATGTTTATTGTCTTAAGAGGTTATCATTTCCGATAGAATTTTACAGCAATTATAAAAGAATATCTTCTAGTCTAGGTCTAGTATGGGAGAGAATATTTACATTAATTGGTCAAATATTGAATAGTTAACATATTTTTTAAGAATCATAGATAACAGATTCAAAAGTATAAGTTTCAGCTTGTGATTATTCCCCTTGTTTTCCCCCAATTTTTACTTTGTGATCTAATTATAGGTAACATTTATTAAACATCTAAAATTATATGCGAGTCACTATGTTAAGTCCTAATTTTATAGATGTTATCTCACTTAATGCTTCTCACAGTGCTGTTGTAGAACTATTATTATCTGAATTGCACCCTGGAGTCAACCGCTCCTCACAGCGGTTAGCTTACCAAGCCTCATACAGACAGCAGTTCCAGAGCCAAGATAATGCATCAGGCCCCCAGGGCCCAGGGCTTACATCTTAACCTCTGCACCAACAGCCTCTTAAGAATTTCCAATATATAATAGCATGTTCTGGGAGCAATAATAGGAACTCCACAAAGTAACAATTATAAAGGAGGACCTGCTAATGTCTTGGCTTAACACAGTGAGGGTACAACTTTTGATAATATCATGGATGAAGAAAGATTTATATTGAGCCCAATAATTAAAATGTAAAATTCTGGTTATCTTTTCCTTTTCTTTTGTCTTCTTTTCCTTCCTTCCTTCCTTCCTTCCTTCCTTCTTTCTTTCCTTCTTTGTTTCTTTCTTAGACTTAAATGTCATAATACATAAAAAGGCGCTGAACAAATTATTGAGTTGGCTTAATAATTGGCTCAAATTGTGGCTATTAAGTTGGGTTTATCTTATGTGTAAGTGATCACTCCAAAGGTTGGGAAGACCACTCTACCAGTACTCTCATGAAACCATCTGTTCTGATATTATTCAGAAAGTGACGCTTATCAATTCCATTGCATTATAAATTGTTTCCTAGTGATCATACATTTTGACTCCAGTGAATAGATTAATGAGCTTAGAGACTGGGGTGGGCATATCTCCTTAAGTATAAATATCCGTTCTTGCCACTTCAATACAAATAAGTAGTTTCAGAAATAGAAATAGCAACATCTTGGGGTGCCTGGCTGGCTCAGTTGGTAGAGCCTGCACCTTTGATTTCAGGGTTGTGAGTTGAAGCCCCATGATGAACATAGAGATTACTTACAAAAAAAACAAAAACAAAATTAACATCTTTGTGTGTCTATATTTTCTTATAGTCTGTAAAACTTGGAACAAAAAGAAATCTTATCTATGAAATATAACAGAAAACAGTGCAATATTAACTGTTTAATGGACATTTCTACAATAATATCTCTTTTTTTGCACTAAGTAGACACATTTAATTTATTTAAAGCCCCATTTTTATGAAATGCTAAGTGCACCAAATATGGCATTAATAGAAACTATGGCCTTTACCACATGTTTATTTACACACGTCTAAGCTATTGAAAACACCCAGTGTATACCCTGTACTGTTGTATGCATGGTAGTTTGACCAAGCAAGTAGAGAATATATTCCTTACCTGCAACAAGCTTACAATCTAATTATAAACAAAAATCTAAGAAACCATCAAAGAAAAATTCTAAGTCAAGGCATTAATAACTCAAACTTTCATGGTCATAATTTGTGCAGCTCCATCAAAATCAAGCAGTGCTGCTGCTATTGTTTTAAAAATAGAATACTCAGCAGACTCAAGTGCACTGACATATTGAATAAAAGGAAAAGAAGTAAACTCCCTGGGAGCCTGTGAGTCATTTTATCTATGTATGTATGTATGTATGCATGTGTAATTGAAATGCTGTGAGTCAATTTCCCAATTGTGGGAAATTAGGTTTTAGAGGCTTTGACCTTTCTGTGTTGAAATACAGCCATGGAGCTTCTTTTTTTTCTTTCCCTTTCCCTTTCTTTCTGCCTCATCTATGGAAGGTAAAACCATAGAACCAATCAGAAAGAAGAGGGGCCATTTTTTTTCTCCTTTTATAGTTTATCCTCTGAGAGATGAAAGAGGAAAAAACGGAGTTTGAAGTCATAGCCTGCAGCAGGAAATAAAACTTTGAGGAGTTTCCTCTGAAAGAAATCTCAAAGATCAGTACTGGTAAAGTTTTGCTATCTCAGAACTAAAGCGAAGAAGTGATGAATCACAAGAACACAAACAAAAGTATAATGACAACGGCAACAGTTTTTATTTAGGTTTTTAGTTAATTTAAAGGCTGTTTCTAGAGGATGATACCCTTGACTGTTGAATAGGTAAGCTGATTTGATTTAGTGAAGGTTTGCTTTTGAAAAATGGAAAATGCCTGCTTCTCTTGCACTGAGACCAAGCATTACAGTAACATAGACTTTGCCCTTCTCCGAGGGCTGGGACCAATGTACTTTTGGCAGCTGATGGATAGCGAGCCTTATTGTACCGAAAGTTCCCCAAGTTATAATTTCTTCCGAAACAAAATGTCTTGAAACTTAGCACTGAATGACTCAAGAAAGCTAAACTTCAGGCTCCTGTGTTAGTTTGTGCAGGCTGCCATAACCAAATACTGGACTGAGCAGCTAAAACAAAAACATTTGTTTTCTCATGGTTCTAGAGGCTGGAAGTCCAAGATCAGGGTGCTAGTGAATTTGGTTTCTGGTGCAACCTCTCTTTCTGGCTTGCAGACAGTTGCCTCCTTGCTGTGTCCTCACACAGCTGTTTTCTCTTAGGCCTGCATTGAATGACTCTCCCTCTTCTTAAAAGGACACTTATTTTATTGGATTAAGTCCCCACCCTTAAGACCTCTTTTAACCTTATCTCCTTAAGATCTTATTTCCAAATACTGTCATCTTGGGGTTTAGGGCTTTACCATATAAATTTTGGGGGAACAAAGTTCAGTCCATAACATCCTTCATCTACCTGATGATGCTGTACTGCCAAGTCTATTCTGATGGGGCTGCATCCAAGTTTGTCTGGGCAGCTTGTGAAGTCACCTTCTCCCAGAGCTCTCTCTCTTGGTCTTATCTGATGAACATATCTCCCTCCTCCCTCTTTCAGTCTAGAGAACCTAAAATTTGACACACGTAAGAGCACCACTTGCCAAGCTCCAGCCCCAGCAGGTCCAGGGGTTCTCGAAGGATGAATGGCGTCGGCGAAAATAACAAATGGACACAGACAACAGCAGCGTGTTAGACTGGCCGCTTTATTGTGGCAAACGCGGCATTGTATTTGTTAGCAATTTCCTTGTAGCGTGTGTCATCTATGTTTCTCAGCATTACCTAATTCTAAAACGTTCCTTTGTGCAATCACCCATTAAGGAACATCATGGTTATTTTCTTGTAACGTCCCCTCCTACCCTTTGCTTATTGATTAATTTCTTCATACTACTTTCACTATGTATCTACGCTTATTTACAGTCTATTAAGCATTTGCTTTGCTGTTTTCATGAAAGGTCATCTATCTCTCAATACCTCAAGTGTAACGTTTACAGGGATATGTCTTCTTAATTGTTCCTTTGAACCATTGGCAGTACAAGGAGCAAAGGTATTCGCTTTGGTCTGGGGTGCCGGGAGGGAGCCAAGAGGGCCCTGGGAACCCACGCCTTATGCATTCCCAGAGAGACAATGTATACCTAGGAACTAATGAACCATTCTGTACCTTAACCCACCAGGTCCAATCATCATCTGGAATGCCTCCTGGGGGCCAAGTGGGCCTAGGGTTGGAGTAACTTGTATCCATAGATACATTCCCTTGTTGCCGGAGTGGGGGTTTCGAACCCATTTGTCCCCCTCCTTGGCTGGGAAGTATATGGGGCTATCCTTCCTGTAGGTGGAGGAGTCTTTATAGGGGGTGACAAGGGCTGGATGTAGGACCACATAATTTCCCTGCGGACTCTTACTTCTTTTCCCAATGGTTCTTTTCCCAGGGGGCCCGTTGTGGGCAATTCCCCAACCGACAAATCCCCAGGTACTTTCATTGGTAGGGGGGCTGCCCTGACCAACGCTAAAGCCATTACAGAAAACCAGGAGTACGAGAAGCTTCACTGTTGGAGGGCCGCCCTGCGGTCCCGATCCGTCCACCACCCGGGCCCTGCCATCAGGCTGGTTGGATAGCTCGGCTTCCAGCATTTCCCTTCGCTCTCTCTCTCTCTCTCTCCTCTTCACAATCCCCAGGAAAAGGCTTTTCTCTACATCATTTCTTCTAACTTTCTGTCCTCCTCCTCTTTCTGACTCTAGCTCAAATTTAATGATAGATAGCAGTTCTTTCTGTACACTATAAACATGTCTATAAACTGAGTTCTTGAAAACTGGTGTTGATATGCTAGTAAAAAGAACCACATTATTTTTTTACATGTGTTTATTTATTTTGAGAGAGAGAGAGAGAAAACATGCACATGCATGTGCCTGAGTGGGGGAGGGGTCGAGAGTGAGGGAGAGAGAGAATCCCAAGCAGGCTCTGCACTGTTAGTGCAGAGCCAGACGTGGGGTTCAATCTCACAAACCATGAGATCATGACCTGAGCCGAAATCTGGAGTCAGATGCTGAACCGAATGAGACACCAGGCACACCAAAAACAAAATTAATTTTTAAAATTTTCTCTCAGGTCTGTCAGTGTGTTTATTATCTTGCTGTATAATCCTATTTTTGAATAATAAATTTATTTTTATTATTTTTATTTTATTATTTTATTATTATTTATTACCTGAGATAATTTTCTCAGGTAATATATGCTGTGTTTGTTTGATTCATTTTATATGTGTGACTAAAAAAAGAAAAAGAGAAACAGGGCTCCTGGGTGGCTCAGTCGGTTTAGCCTCTGACTCGTGATTTGGGCTCAGGTCATGATCTCATGTTTCGTGAGATCCACCCTTGTCATGGGCTCCTTGCTGACAGTGCAGAGCCTGCTTGGGATTCTCTCTCTCGTCTCTCTGTCTCTCTGCCCCTCCCCTGCTCATGTTCACTCTCTCTTTCTCTCAAAATAAATAAACTTAAAAATAAAGTTTAAAAAAAAGAGAAACAATTAAAAGAAGAAATAAAACATTTTATATGTGCACAAGGTAACGCAGGATTTAGAATTCAAATCATTCTATTTTATGGAACAAGAAATATTTTTCATTTAGGTTCTTGACCTCCCTATTACTAGCTAAGTGCGGGTACTTATCAGCATGCAGGGAGGAGTTAAACCAAAAAAGAGTATGTTGAATGAGCTACAGGAATGCTCTTATGCAGAAGTGCTGATTTTCTTCTTATATAATCATCTTTGATTGCCAGTAAGGCTTGGAGATGATTAAAAGGAAAGACGAAAGTGTTGTTAGTACACTTACGTACCTTGTTAGCAAATTGTTGAAACTCATTAAAAGGCACTGGAACTGGTTCTCAGATGAATCCGGAAGATAAAATTATTCCTGTCCTCCTAAGTCCTTACTAGGTGTCCAGAAGCCACTAATATTTCTGAAATTTTTATTTAGGCATCAATTTTTACATTTTTTGAGCTCTCTGTGCTTATGAGACTTCCTAGTTATTGGAATTCCTCCCCCAGGTGACCCTTTATGGGAGGAGAGATTCCTTAAGATAAGTTTCCTTATCATTTCTGGTTTTCATTAATGAACATTTACATTTTCATGTGTTTATTCCAGAAGTATTTATTGAGTACCCATGTTCCAGGCATTGCTTTACGTTCTGGAAACACACAATGACAAAACACAAACTATAAGGAGCTCACTATCTAATGGGGATGGTGGAGAAAAGAAAAAACGATTTCCATTCAGTGAGATGGGTGTCTTAGAAATAACTAGGGGACACAGTGAGATAATAAAGGAGAGAGTAGGGAGAAGGCGCCACAGAGCAGATGCACTGTGTTTTGTCTTGAAGGATGAGTAGGGGCTTTCCAGGCTGGCAAAGAGAGAGAAGAGCACACAGAACATGTGTTAAGACAGAGAGCAGTGAAAAGCTTGACTATGAAATCACATCTTTATTTTAGTTATATTTGGCTTGACTCTAGGCAAAATCAAAGTATTTATATCTTTATATCTTTAAATTTTTTTTTAATGTTTATTTATTTTGGAGAGAGAGAGAGAGAGAAAGAGCCCGAGTGGGGGAGGGGCAGAGAGACAGGGAGACACAGAATCTGAAGCAGGTTCCAGGCTCTGAGCTGTCAGCACAGAGCCTGACGCAGGGCTCGAACTCATGAACCATGAGATCATGACCTGAGCTGAAGTCAAAGTCACACGCTTAACCGACTAAGCCACCCAGGCAACCCCTATCTTTATATCTTTGATAAATCTTTGCCTTTTAATCTTTTAAAAATTGGAACCAGTGGAATATTTATGTTTTCATACAATGAATGGTCTTATTCTTATTCTTTAAATTCAGAAGTTCATCCAAATATTTTACAATATATTTTCCTTCTGCTTCTGTAAAAAGAACGACAAACTGCAGTTAAGTGGCAATAACGCCTTAGGACGCTGAAGCTCACGTAGGTACGCATTTATTATGGCATGCACTTTAATCTGCCCAGGAAGAGACAGTTTGCAGGAAATGTATTCTAGTCTGATGTAGTGTGGCTGTTCTTTTAGGTCACAGTGTGGGTTCTTCTCTGTTCTCCTCACTTGCCTTCTATGCTCATCCAAGGCAGAGGCGCTGCTGCTTGGATTTGTAAATCCCAGACATGTCACTTCTTTTTTTTTTATTTTTAAATTTAAAAATGTTTTATTTTATTTAAATCCAAGTTAGTTAAAGTATAGTATAGTAATGATTTCAGGAATAGAATTTAGTGATTCATCACTTACGTATAACACCCAGTGCTCATCCCAAAAGTGTCCTCCTTAATGTCCATCGCTCATATAGCCCATCCCCCCACTCAACACCCACCTGCAATCCTCAGTTTGTTCTCTGTATTTAAGAGTCTCTTATGGTTTGTTTCCCTCTCTGTTTTTATCTTACTTTTGCTTCTCTTCCCCAATGTTCATCTGTTTTGTTTCTTAAATTCCACATACGGGTGAAGTCATATGATATGTCTTTCTCTGACTTATTTCACTTAGCATAATACACTCTAGTTCCTTTCATGTTGCTGCAAATGGCAAGATTTCATTCTTTTTGATCACTGATTAATATTCCATTGTATATGTATATACCACATCTTCTTTATGCATTTATCTGTCAATGGACATTTGGGCTCTTTCCATACTTTGGCTATTGTTGATAGTGCCGCTATAAACATGGGGGTGCATGTGCCCCTTCAAAAAAGCACACCTGTATCCCTTGGATAAATACCTAGGAGTGTAATCGCAGGGTCATAGGGTAGTTCTATTTTTAACTTTTTGAGGAACCTCCATACTGTTTTCCAGAGTGGCTGTACCAGCTTGCATTCCCACCTGCAGTGCAGACACGCCATTTCTTTCACCAGAGGTGAGATGGCTTGAAGTTAAAAATACATGGTAGTCCAGCAATATTCACCTCTCTCTTTTCTAAATTTTATGTGACTGGGTTAGAGAATTCACTGACAATTTCAGCTGCTCCCTTCCCAGGTTTTTTTCTGTTTCTTTTTCTTTTTTTATGTTTTTGTTTCTCTTTTCACTTAATAGCTTGTGTGATAGCAGGGTCCTCCTAAGATACTGGGGCAGTGTGGGAAAAGGTCATGCTTGGCCAAAGACACAAAACCTCTGCCAGAAACCTGACTTTGTGGTCCTTGGTCAGTGACTCCATGGTTACTAAAGTGGTTCTTTATTTTCCATTGAGCTACATTTCCCTTTATAGAGCAACTTGGGAAAAGAAGGGAGGGGGAGGAATGATTGACAGGTTTGGGGCATTTTTCTATTTTGGGATATAATACCACCAAATACTAACAGAAATATGCTCTTGATTCCTAATTTTTGGGCACAGTCTCAGCAGGCTGGAAGGTCAACGAAAGTACCGAGCATTTGGGAACCAAAATTGCATACAGAGGTCAGAGCGATGCTGTGTCCACACATACTGGGTCATGCTCATTGAGGTGAGCAAAACAAGAAATTCATCTGGAGGCGAAGAAAAATATATCTGGTATTTGCTGAGGTTTGGGGAAATAAGAACTCACATACTGTTGTGAGTATGTTACTTCATATAATTCTTTAAGTGAATAATTAACTATTAAAAATTGGATACCAAACCCATCATCCCAGAAGTTCTAGTCTGAAATGTAGCCTTCAAATGTACTTGCACAAGCAGTTAGATAGGTATGAGAGTCTTCCTTGCAGTCTTGTTTCTAAAACTGGAAACAACCTAGATGTCCATAATAACCAAAGAACTGGTTTAAAAGGGCACAATAATTTATGGTACATTGTACAATAGGACATCAAACATACACTGAAAAGAATGATATTTATGTGGTCGTATTTATGATGCAGATTTAATTTTTAAAGAAAACAAGGTACAAAACACTATTTATAATATAATCCTATTTGTGCAAAAACCAAAGTATATGAATGCTTGCCTATTCACAAAAGACCTTTCCCAAACACACATACTGCTAAGAGTAGTTATACTTGAGGAATGGATAAAGTGCATTTGTGTGTACTTTTTTAGAAACTATGTGCATGCATCACTTTTATGATAAAATTATTTTAAGAGGTAAGCAAGGTCTGATGCAAATAATAATAAAAGCATAAGATATAACATTGTACAGATTTGGTTAACTACTTTCTCTTGCAGGAGTTTCTTTACTTGTCTTCAGTGGCATCACTTCTACAAGATGTATTTTTCTCCTTAGTCTCTGGTCATTCTTGATTCTTCTCTGATATTGCCTTCTCTTCCACCCTCTCCTAAAGATTTGTACTGGACCTATTCTCTCGCTGTGCAGATTCTCTCCAGATGAACTTATCTGCCCCACTCCCTCTGGTTTCCCGTACTGTCTCTATGCTGATGACTCTCAAATCTATTTCTCAGCACGAACTCCTTTTCTGAGTCCCAGATCAATAAATCTAATTACCTCCCCAAATCTGTAGCTCACATTCAACATGCATGAAACAAGACTATCCTCTTACCTTCAAACAGTCCTATCCTACTTCAATATTTCTCTTCTCAGTAAATGTCACCAGTCAAAAGCCACCAGGACACAGTGTAGTCAAACAAAGTTGTGCTTATTTACCACAGTGAGGAAGATTGCTCATTCAGGGAATGTGGGGCATCTCAGGAAGAGAGTGTTTGAAGGGGATTGATATAGAAGATGGGTTTGTGTTAATAAGTGATTTTGGAGAAGGTTTCTGGGAGACAGGACTGGCTATGGATTGGGTGTACCTATTAGGGGCAATTCTGTAATTGGATACCTTAACTCTTTTTATCTATCAAGTGGGAGGAATGGATGAATGAAGCAGAGGAGTGGGGTAAATTCTGTGGTAGAGAAGCAGTTGCTCACGTTTGCTGAAAGAGAGTAATGTTTGGTCATTTTTGTGGTTTGCATTGTCAAGTGACAAAAGTAAAACAATTTAGTACTGAGTTCAATATCCTTTATTCACAGGAAAATAATCCATGGATGGGGAGAGTACAGCACCTCACAAGCAAGGGAGCATACTTCCTGATGGATTTTGTGCAAGAATGAGTTTTATAGAGCATTAGAAGAGGCAACACAGACACAGGGTGTAATTGGCTAGGTCACAGATTTCCCCATAAGGTTAGCCAGCTCTATTTTATTTTTAATTTTTCTTAACATTTATTTATTTTTGAGACAGAGACTGAGCATGAATGGGGGAGGGTCAGAGAGAAGGAGACACAGAATCCGAAACAGGCTCCAGTCTCCAAGCTGTTAGCACAGAGCCCGATGCGTGGCTTGAACTCATGGACTATGAGATCATGACCTGAGCCGAAGTCGGCCGCTTAACCGACTGAGCCACCCAGGCGCCCCATGCCAGCTCAATTTTCTAGGGTAAGGTAGGCTAGCGAAAGCTGAGTTGGGGGATATGATTAGTTATGTCAGCATTCTTTACCGGGTGTTTTTCATAAGTGCAGGCTGACTTCGCTTTACATTTGTGACATGGACTGGGCCACTGGGATGGCTCTATTTCGTGGGTCCTGATATATGAATTAACTTTATCAGCATGCTGTTCTTATTTTATTTGTGCTCAGTCATGATTACAGAGGGTCTTCTTTTTGTCTTGCACCATCATGATCACAGAATGAACTTGTCTGATGTTGTGCAATCCTTTTTGTTCAATAGAACACCATGGCCTGCTACTCGGCAATAGTTCTGATGCAAAATGAACAAACCTCTTAAAAGAATGTCAAAGAGGGGGCGCCTGGGTCGCTTAGTCAGGTAACCTTCTGACTTTGGCTCAGGTCATGATCTCAGAGTTTGTGAGTTCAAGCCCCGCATTGGGCTCTGTGTTGATAACTCAGAGCCTGGAGCTTGTTCAGATTCTGTATCTCCTCTCTCTTCCTCTCCCCTCCTCATGCTCTGTCTCTCCCTCTCTCAAAAATAAGTAAACATTTTAAAAAATTATAAAAGAATGTTAAAGAGAAAGGAAGAGAGTTTTATTTCAACCCAAGTTAGGACATCGGCCCGTGAAACACAATCTTCATAAGGAAGATACTACTTCAGGGAAGGAACATTTTGTGCAGGGTTATATATGATTTTTTACACAAAGAGTTGTAAATCATCATGAAGAAGGACATTCCACAAAGTTACAGACTTTATCTTATGTTTTTAGAATGTGCGAGGCTGTATGACTTTAATCTTATTGGAACCAGGGAGGGTTTGTTTGTTTGTTTTGTTTTGTTTTTTTGTTTTTTGCTTTATGTTTGGAATGCTCTGTTTTGGTTACTTATTTATTTATTTGTAACAAAGCAGACATACAATATGTGCTCAGGGAAGAAATAGAGCCCATGTTTTTAGGTTTTGTGGAGTCATTGTGACCCTGGTAAATGCTAAAGTATAGCTTCCCTGGGAGCCCATGAGCAGGGACCATAAACATTAAATGTTGAAAATCTCCTTTAAAGGGGACCCTGGGTGGCTCAGTTGGTTTAGCGTCTGGCTCTTGATTTCAGCTCAGGTCATGATCGCGTAGTCATGAGATGGAGTCCTACCACATGCTCCTCGCTGGGCATGAAGCCTGCTTGAGATTCTCTCTCTCCTTATCTCTCTGTGCCTCCCCTATTCTTGCACCACACAAGCTCTCTCTCTCTTAAGATGAATGAACGAATGAATGAATGAATGAAAATCTCCTTTATCAACAGTAACTGGGATACTAATTTTTTTCCTCACAACCATAGATCTAGTTGCCTAAGCCAGAAAAGTTGGCATCATCCCTGCATACTTTATCTTTATGCAGCACATTCCACTGTTACAGCACATACTCCTCACCCAGGAAGAGACAAGCCACAGGCACTTGGGGAATCAGAAAACACTGTTTATTGCGCACCGGTGCCGGCCCAGCAGAGTCACCTCCAAAGGCTGAGCCTCAAACTTTGGCATCGGCCTCCTTTTATGGCTGGGATGGTAGGGGGTTGAGAGACAAGAAAAAGGGGAGGGGGAACTTATCATTGGTGCTATCTTGGCAGTTGGTGAACACAGGAGGCAAACAAAATTACAGAAGTCAAAAGTATGCAAGGGGAGTATTCAGCCTCAGGCATCTGGCTGGCCCCTTTTATCTTGTTTTTACTAGCTCTTCTCATCACCAATTAGCAAACTCTCCTGAGTGTCTTAAATAACTCTTGGGGCTCCTGGGTGGCCCAATAGGTTGAGTGTTAGACTCTTAATTTCAACTTAGGTAATGATCCCAGGGTCATGGGATCAAGCCCTGCATCATTCTCTCTCTCTCTCTCTCTCCCTCTCTTTCTGCCCCTCTCTCCCACTCTGTCTTTCTCTCTTTCTAAAAAAATGTGTATATACATATATATATATGTATATGTATGTATATGTATGTATATATATATATATGTATATGTATGTATATATATATATATATGTATATATATATATATATATATATATATGTATGTGTGTGTGTATACACAAATAACTCTAAAATCCATCAGCATTCCCTTTTCTCACTTCGACCACAACCATCTCTCACATTTTCTTCTGTGTTAGAATTCTAGCTGGACTCATGCTTCCATTTTGCTTCTTCCTTGCTGATTTTGTTGATTTCTTTCAGAATGTCCTTCCCTTTTAAACATATTATTCCTTTAAAACAGTACATCTCAATCATGGCTGCCAATAGATCGCTTCCAGAGGCTTTAAGTTAATATCGACACCATTCCCTTTCCTAAAAGGAAAGAATTGAACTAATGTTCAGCCACATGCATTTTAGGTAGCCATATCTGCTAAGTAAGCAGAAGTCTTATTACTTAACTAAATTTTCCAGGGAATGGTGAAGAGCTGGAAGGGGGCAAGTGGAATAGCAGAGAAAGAGAGGTCTAGGAGGAAAAGAAAGACGAGAAGCAGAGGAAGAGTGGGAAATCCTGTAAGCAGCTTATGGGGAATGTGATATCATGATTTATAATAAGAAATAAATATTTGGTCTTCAACCCCAGGCGCAGAGCTCCTGAACCCTTGGAATTTCCTGGGTGATAAGAGCAATGGGAGCATCTTTTGTCGTAATATTTGGTCTCTTGTCCTCAGTTCCTGAAATCACTTCAGAGCCATAAAGGTGAGATGGATATCTTGTTTTTCATAACAAGCCCCTTTCTGCCCAAATTGGGTTTGTGTTAATGAGGTGACTTATGGAAATTCCTTAAGGATGTTGCTGGTTAGCAGGGAAGCAACTATGAATAAAGGGTTGGAATTGTCAGTCCCAAGCCTTGGGCTGGATTTGTCCCATAGCAATCTGCTGACCCTCGCCCTCCACCTTTCCTCATGTCCATCATTCCCTTTTCTCCCTTGTAACTATTTTCTTTTTCCTCAACTCACCTATTCTCCATTTCAACCCTAGTCCTATTGATCTCATATACTGAAATATCTCCCTTGTGTACTTCTTCTGGTCAATTCCCACTACCACCATTTTCATAAACCTTGTCTGGAATAGCTTCTTTGACCTCATATCCAGTGAATCCTGAGTCATTCTTCAAGACTCCATCACAGGGCCACCTTCTCCAGGAAGCCTTTCTTTCCTTTGCTAGTCTTGACCTCTCTTTCTTCTGTGCTCAGGACCACTGCACCTCACTTGCATTCCTGTCATTATTGAACTTATTGGGCCCTACATATTTTCTGGTTTTTGAGCCTTGTTTTATTCATTTTTGTATCTTCCATGCAGTGTCCTGATGTGGAAATGTTGGGGTTTGGAGCCAATGGTCAATAAAAAATTTGTGAGATGTCTTAGGGGCAAAAACGTGGTTTTATTAAAGTGGGGACAGGACCTAGGGGCACAAAGAGCTGCCTCAGGATTGTGAAGAATGACTGATTATATACTTGGGAGTTGGGGGAGGTAAAGTCAAGAGGAAGTTTCCAATGGGATTTTCATATGCTAAAGAAGACACAGGATTCTGGAGGCTTAGCAATTGTCAAGCTAAGGTTGTTTTTCCCTCTAGCAAAGCATCAGCATTAAGACAGTAGGGAGTTCCTGGAGGAATGGCCTCCTCTGCTTGTCTCAAGTATTTATCAATGGGTTGCAGGTTATAAGGAAATTTAATTTTATCTACATTTTTTCTGCCTTTGTTCCCCACATCAGGTCTGACTCACAATAGAAGTATGTGAATTTTTTTTTTAACAATGGAAGAATATAAGGGCATTTTCCATCTCTTCATCTGTGTTACCATTTCTATTATGATGAAAGAATAGAGGGTGAGAGAATTGTGACAGAAACTAGTGCCAAATAAATTCATTGTCTCAAGAAACTGTTTAAAATTTCATTTGGAGGATGGCAGCCATGGTCTCTCATTCTCGGTTTTTCGCTTCTAACGGGAAGGGCAGAAAGTGTGGTTTGCAAATGGAATATGGCGTTATCACCTATTTGCAATCGTGCTGAAAGTGAGGAGAAAAATAAGGTGGAAAATAATCTTGATTTTGTTAAAAATGGGGAAAATACACTCTAAATGGTGATACAAATGCTCAGTCATTAGGTTGCTTACTTAACAAGTACTATTAAACCCTTATGTGCTCCAAAACTGCCTTGAGAGTTTAACACAAATGAGAACTGGGCAAAATTCTTTCTTTTTGTAATATACCTGCAACTCAGAATTCAAAATATCAGTCTATTTTCTTGCCTTATAATTTGTGGGAGCCATCAAAGACAAATGAATATATTTAAAGAATGCTTGAATGATCAAAAAGCTTCCTCAATGGATCCTATTAACTCTCCAGCTGGCAATGTCTTTTTTGTGGCATAAAGGGTTTAAAAAACAGAACAAAGTTTTATTAAGATGTCTTGATGGACAGGAATGGACAGTGAAAAAAGATTTCAGGTACAAATTCTACTTAGAGGCTTGTGCTTCTCTTATTGGGAAATTAGCTACATAGAAGTACTCCTTTCTCCCCCTTCTCCCAGATTATTCAAAAGGATAGTAAAAATAACCCATAATTTGTCTTTTTTGGAACAACAACTGTGGAGTATAGAAATGTCTTTGAACTGATTAGGATAAAAACAAAATGCATTTCTATGTAATGTTTTGGCTATTTGCCATAATAAACTCATTAATTTCCTTCTCTCTCACCTTTTGGGTGGGTTTATAAAACCAGGGAGCCCAAGATAAGCAGGTTTTAGGATTCTATACCATCTCCCTACTGTTATGCCCAGAATTCGTGATCCCCAAAGACCACTAGGGAGCCGAGTCCGATGCAAAAGCAAAGAGCCTTTATTCGAGCTAGTTCGAGCTCAATCCCCTACCTGCACCGACGCAGGGGTGAGATACCAGGGAGAGAGAGCGAGTTTCAAAAGGACAAAGGTTTTATTGGGGCCTAGGGGCAGTTGGTGAGGTAATGGCTATGGCCTCAGCCGATTGGCTGGGGAAGGGTCCTGGGGAAGGGTCCGAGTCCTGTTAGGCAGGTGAGGGGGGGGTTACTCAAGGGGAGGAGGTGTGGTCAAGGTGAAGGACACAGAACAAGATGGAGTCGGCCAGCGTAGGCCCGCCCTTTCAATAGAAGTTCAGATTTGGGCTTTTAAATTCACAGAGTCCTTCAGCATAAAGTGGAAAGCTGATTTCTGAGAATTAGTGAAAAAAAGTAAGAGGAAATTTTGTCCTCTGAACATAAAAGTGCTCTGCTTCTTTTTCCCTTTTCATTCTTCTGGAAGAAAGGGAGATTGGAGCCTGTGTGGAATCTTTCAGCTGTGAACTGTGAAGTTGGGCATCAGAATACCAACCCCCACCCACCACACCCTTGGGTAAGAACTGACAAAGGCAAAATCACGATCTTAACCTTGGAGTTTCCTGATGTGGAGGAAGTGCACACACACACACACACACACGCACGCACGCACACACACACATGCACCCAGGCATGCACATACACTCACATATTCACTTACTCATGCATGCACCAGGCTTTTGAGTTGCAAATTAACAACAATGAAATCCATGAAGATTAGGGCTGGGTTGAGTGGATATCTGTTAACAAGTAATGAGAGCAGCAATTTTACCTGAGTGCTTTTCTTGGTGTATTTTTCAAGAATGAGCTGCTTTATTATGTAACTGGTCACCTAATCATAGGACTGATATCTCACTTATTCATAGATTCCACCTACACATAAAAGGGAGGGGACGACACAAGGGAAAAGTTCACTGGAGGTCATCTTAAAATTCTGCCTATTACAATGAATAAAATTTCTAGTGTCAATTACTGATAGTTCCTCAAGTTCTTGTTTTTAAATTCCATTTCTTTTAATTCCATTTTTTCTTCAAGTGAATATTCGTAAGTGAATATTTGCTTTATCTTTGAATTTTCTCCAGTGTTGTGAAAACAATACAGACTTAGAAGGAAAACCTGAAAAAAAAATTTTTTTTTTTTAAGTTCCAGAAATGTAACTAGTAGGAGGGCTGGGGTGATATAACGCTACTCTTACACCAAGGGTCTGGATTTTTCCATTGCTTCTTCTTCTTGTGTATGTGGTAAGAGAGTGGTCAAATTTCTTCCTCTCTTTTTCTTTCATGCGATAACTAGATGGCTCCACAATACTTACCTAATGGTCGACTTTTTCCTCTCTGGCCTGCAATCTTGCTCTGTCATTGACTGAATTTCCACAAATGCAAGGGTGTGTCTGTTGGCTCTGTGTTCTCTCTCCCCAGTACCACACTTTCTTAATTACATTGGTTTTATAAGAAATACTGATTTCTGGAAAGGTAGCCACCTCCTACTCTACTTGTCTTTCTTCTTCTTGGGTGTTTTAGCTATATTTGGCCATTTGTACTTTCATGTAAGTTTTACAATCAGTTTGTGAAGTTCCACAGAAAACTTTCTCAATTGCATTGGTTTTCTGTGTTAGTCTGGGAGAATCAAAACATGATAATATTAAATCTTCCTAGCTCTGGACACAATATATTTTTTTGCATTTGATTTTCTTTCATGTTATTTAATTTTTTTAAAAAATTATATTCTCTATAATGGTCTTACATATCATTTAAAAAAATTTGTTCTGAGTGTCTTATTTATTTTTTATTATATAAATGTTATACTTATTAAAAGTATTTTTTCTAATTACTTGTGTTTTGGGTAAAAAAGATCAACTTTTTAAAACAATGTTTATTTATTTATTTATTTATTTTGAGAGAGAGAGAAAGTGCACTAGTGGGGGAGGGCAGAGAGGAGAGAGAGAGAGAGAGAGAGAGAGAGAGAGAGAGAGAGAATCCCAAGCAGGCTCCATGCTGTTAGCACAGAGCCTAACATGAAGCTCGATCTTACAAACCACAAGATCATGACCTGAGTTGAAATGTAGAGGTGGACAGTTAACTGACTGAGCCACCTAGGTGCCCCAACACCAAATTTTATATATTGACTTTGTATTCAGCAAATTTTCTAATTCTTACTAATTTGTATAATTTAGTGGTGGATTCCTTTGGATTTTTGTGTATACAATAAAATTTTCAAATAGTGACAACTTTATTTTTTATTCTCTTATCCTTATATTCTATCTATCTATCTGTCATCTACCAATCATCATTGTCCTGTTTAGTATCTTCAATGCCACATAGAATAGATGTGGTGATAATAGGTAATTAGTTTGCTAGAGCTACCATAACAAAATACCACAGACTAGGTGGCTTAAACAGTAGAAATTTATTTTCTCTCAATTCTGGAGGCTAGAAGTCTGAGAAAAAGGTGTTGGGTGTGTTGGCTTCTCTTCTTGGCTTATAGATGTCCATCTTTCTAGTATGTCCACATGGTTTCCCCTCTGTCTATGTCTGTGTTCTACTCTCCTCTCTTTATAAGGACACTAGTCATAGTAGTGAGTATGTGAGAAATCAGAAACTAATTGAAGAGTTTCTGCCCTCTGGGAGAACGTGCTTTCCAAAGCTGGTGGGGAGATTTCAGACATCCTCTTACCAGAGACCTTGCAACCAACTTAGTGCCATGTGATCAGGGAGAGACCACCTAGCTCCCAGCCTCACCCAGGGGAGAGATGGAGTTGATTTGCATGCCCAGTACCCCAATTTTTCAGAGGACTGGCTTATGTCTTGCCAAACGTGGAGCTCTGATGGGTCTGGCATAGTCTAGCTGCCTCGGCAAGAGCGGAGGTGGTAACTTGGGCTGGTAGGTGCCATTGATCCTCCCCCAGCTCAATACAGAGTGAGTGGGTGAAGTATCTCCAAGACTCGCTTCCCTCTGGGGAGAGAAAATGTTGATCTGTGCATGTAGTATCTTAACTTCTCCAAGGCTGCCCAAAGAACTAGCATCTGTCTTGCCAGTTTTGAAATTCTGATGAATCCAGCACAATATAGCTGCCAAAGAGGAGAATGGAAGCAACATCTTGGGTTGGTAGGTGCCACAGCTTCCACTCTCTCTCAACCATGTGATCAGACAAAACACAGCTGAGTGCTTCTCCCTGGAGAGGGAAAGGGTTGATAGAAGCTCCAGAATCTCTGGCTGGGATGATTGAGGAGGGTCTTCTATACAGAGCTAGTTCATGAAGACTGAAATAGGTGCCTTCTTTGTCTAAGGCACAGACACCAACACAGACAACAAAGGAAAATGAAGAATCTAGCAAAGATATTTCAAACAAAGGAACAAGATAAATCTCTAGAAATCAAATCCAATGAAATAAAATTATATGATTTATCAATAGACAATTAAAAACAACTCTTATCAAGATGCTCATCATGATAAACAGAACAATGCATAAACAAAATGAGAATTTCAACAAAGAGATAGATATTACTAAAAATGTACAAACCAGAAACCATGGAACTTAAGAACGCAATAACAGAACTGAAAAATTTACTAAAGAATACAATAAACTGCTACTATAGTTAGGGTCATTGCCATGATTCATGGTAAGATGTAAACACTTCTACTTAGTTTTTTTTTTATACCATCAGTGTAAATGTCAAGACAGTGAAAAAAGTAAATAATACATTAGATAATGAAGCCTCATATAAGGTTTATCTGAAATAGGCATCTGTGAATTACACTTTGAAAACTATTGCTGTACAGTAAACTAAGAAAGCTCTAGCATTTTAACTTCATTTAGTGCGGCCACCATTAGGTTCAGGTTTCTGCCAATCAATCTAGTAAAATGTTAGAGCCACTTCACTGACACATTCAATCTGGAATCTCTCCTTTGTGAGCCCACATTGATAATCTGAACTTGGACCAACATTACATTTATTTCCCAGTGGCAGTTTTTTTAGGATCCATTCTCTTATACACTCCCCAGATTTCTGTTGACATAAAATGGCAAAATCCTATAATTCCTGATACCTTTTGTAGCTCTTCAGTGGCCACACTTTTACTTTACCTTCTGGTGCCTTCCAAGACTTGTCTGGTTGTAAAATGAAAGATGGTGAGGATAGGTCAAGGTGTAGTAAGTAATTCTTTGTAAGGTAGCTGCCTCAGGGGAGGCTGCAAAAGTCTTCAAGCAACAGAAAACTAATCTTCCAGATAAGAATGGGAATTTCTTCTACCGGCAAAGGAGGAAGCAGAATTTAGGGTTTCAAGGGTTCCAGCTTCATAATCTTCCAAGAACCTGCCCTGATATTTGGGGTCCAGGTCCTTCCTAATCAGTGACCTAACTTAAGCATTAGCCACCTTGTGTGCTTGGGAATTCAATTTACACAGTAATTTGATCAGTGGCAGGTTTAGTTTTTAGGACTTGTTTTCCGAAATGTCAGCCCTTCAGCAACAGAAAATAAGAGGGGATTGCTTGTATGTATGTTTGTTTGTTTGAGGAAAATCATAGAAACAATCTGGCCACTTAGACCTTCAGCTTGGAATTTAAAGGCTCAAGTTTTAAGATCCATGATGCATCCCCCTTCCTATTCCAGTGTCCTTTAAAGCAACCAACCAACCAACCAACTTCACTGAACTCTTTATTCTTTCTAAAATGCTCAATCATAGCAAATATTCATCACCCTAAGCCCTGGCATCTATGGATACTAATAATAGAGGTTTCTGAAGGTGCTAATTTAAGTAACTGTTTTCACTGCATGTCATGGTCTGGTTTTAATTCCTTTTTCCCTGGCAAAAGGAACATTAAGGCCTTTAATGACCTGTTATGAGAACAGATAACCAGTTCTAGAAACCCCAGGACCACTTCAGAGAACCCATCTTTAAGTCTCTGGTTCCCTGAAACCTCTTATGTTACCATTTTTTTTTTTTTTCATATCTGTTAAGATTCATTCAGAGAAGCAGAACCACTGAGTGATAGGGAAAAAAGGATTTGTTGTAGGCATTAGATGTTATGTAGCTGTGAGTTCCAATGAGGAAGTCTATGGAAGGTCATTGCCTCTGAGTCTGTTTTGGCGGTGGGGGGTAGGGGGCGCTGCGGAAGTTACGGTGAATTGGCAGGGCCATCAATCAGGAAGACAACCTAGATATGAAGAGGGAGAAAGCAAAGACACACTGGAATTCATGAGGACAAGCTGGAAACCACATCTGGCTTTCACCTCTTCCAATCTCAAAGTAAAAGCAGAAGGAGCTGCAGGAGGACCTGGTAGTTTTTGACACTAAGATCCACAGTCACCTGGCCCAGGACTTGGAGAAGCTGAAAGAGAAACTCCGGAGGGGGCTGCAAGAGCTACAGGCTTGGCAGCAACCCTCTATCATCAAAGGAAAACCAGAAGAGCAGTGACAACATGTGCCCTGCAGCCATGCTGGAAGCCCCATGCGAAGCTACTAAGTATAATGGCTACTGCTTCACTTCTGCCTTAACAACTGCATGAAAACTGTTCCTTGGGCTAGGGTGCCTGTGTGGCTCTGTGAGTTAAGCAGCTGACTCTTGATTTCAGTGTAGGTCGTGATTTCATAGTTCTTGGTTCAAGCCCTGCATCCAGCTCTAGAGCCCACTTTGGATTCTTGCTCTCTGGCTTTATCTGCCCTGCACCCCTGCTCAAAATTAAAAAAAAGTAAACATTTATTTAAAAATTTTTTTAACATTTATTTATTTTTGAGAGACAGAAAGAGTGTGACTGGGGGAGGGTCAGAGGGAATCCGAAGCAGGCTCCAGGCTCTGAGCTGTCAGGACAGAGCCTGACGCAGGGCAGGGTTCGAACCCATGAACTCTGAGATCATGACCTGAGCCAAAGTCAGACGCTAAACTGACTGAGCCACCCAAGTGCCCTTTAAATAAACATTTAGAAACATTTGTTCTTTGGGCCAATCTTTGCCTAGAACTGTACAGGGAAGGGAACCTGGCTCCAGATAGCTAAATGACACTGTAAACAGCTGCTAGAGACGTTCTCTATTCCTTCAGAATTTTAAATTTTATCATCAAAATTTTTTTTATGTCTATATTTGGCACAATTTTTTATTACATTATGTTTATAGGCCAATGTCTAATCTTGTCAACATTTCCTATTTCCCATTCCCCTGATCTTATTACCGATTTCCTGTTTATCATTCCACAATTAGAATATATGTGCCTTCATAACGTTTATTCTTTTGATACTATGCATTTTTTTGCAATTTGGTTTTAGTTTCTCGAGTAGTTACCTTTATTACTATTATTTCATATGATTTTAGTTCTTATTTCATCAGCAATGACTTACTGACTACTATGAATGATGATAAAATTAACATAATTTGATATCTTCATACCTCTGTTGCCTCCACTGTCTGATTTTTGTTTTTATGTTACTTGATTTTATCTTATTATTTCTTTTGTATTTAATCTTCATACCTGTGAGTATATCTCTATTTACTTGATTTAACAGCTATATATTTTGGTCTAAGTTGCAAAAAAGATAAAGCTAGCAGCCTACTTAGGCTTCTTTATGTGCTCTCTGTACTTTGCCATGCCAAATTTTATCAGCTACATTACTATTTCTATTATGCCACAGTTTACAACATTAAAATTCTCCTCTATAACTGTAGCTTCTCTAAAGGTTTTAACCTATGTCTCTTATTTAAGTGGATTCAATGCTCAGTGTCAGCAATTTTTAAAAATTTTTAGAAAATGTTTATTTATTTTAGAGAGACAGTGAGCATGAGCAGGGGTGGGGGGCAGAGAGAGAGAGAGAGAGAGAGAGAGAGAGAGAGACAGAATCCGAAGCAGGCTCCAGGCTCTGAGCTGTCAGCACAGAGCCTGATGCGGGGCTCCAACCCATGAACTGTGAGATCATGACCTGAGCCAAAGTTGGACGCTTAACTGCCTGAGCCACCCAGGCACCCCAAGAATTTTTTTTTTACCATAGTGCCTCCATTCATTTCTTTTTTCATTGTAATTCATTTTCCAATACATTTTTAAATTTTAAAATTTTATTTATTTATTTTTATTTTAGTGAGAAAAAGTGAGCAAGGCAGAGGGGCAGAGGGAGAGAGAAAATCCCAAGCAGTCTCCGTGCCCAGTAAGTGGAGCCTGATGCAGAGCTGGATATCACGACTATGAGATTATGACCTGAGCCAAAATAAAAAAGTCAGACGCTTAACTGAAAGAGCCACTCAGGCACCCCTCCAATATATTTTCAAAAAGAGATCGTGTGAATCACATTTTTTGAGTTCTATATATTAAAAATATTTTGCTGTGGTATTTAAACTTATGAGAAAGGTTGGCCACGTAAATTTTTCTCATGCAATGATTTTTCTTGCAAAGATGTTGTATGCATTGTTCTACTCTTTCCCAGAAATAACTACTACTGTAAGAAAAGAGAGGCTGCTCTGACTTTTGGAAGGGAAATGGTGCCTTTTTTTTTTTCTCAATTTTCAAAAGTTCTTTCTTTTCTTGGAAAGCCAATAACTTTTCTAGGACATGTCTTACAGCTGAAAATTCTGTATCAATATTTTCCGGCCCAATTCTGACCCTGAGGGGTCCGTGCGCCACATAGGGAGAAGTGGTTCCCTTGCTTGGAGTGCATTTGGTAGAGGCCATGTGGCCTCCCCACAGGCAAAAGTCCCAGCGGACCCCGAAGAGCAGCCATGTTTGTTGGTCTTAGGACAAAGGTGCCAGAGTGCCACAAAACCTGGCACTGTCTATGTGTTGTGGTTTGCCCTATTCTCTGAACTTCTGCCACTATGTGATTGCACGAACACTTTCTGGGGCAAGCTGGCACCTGGCTATTTTTTATTATCTATTATTTTTTATAATCTGTAATTCTAAGTGCATTTTTATTTCAAGAAAGTGTTTTTGAATTTAAATTCTGTGGATTTCATTTATGTCATGGTATACTTTATTTTCTCTTCTACATTTTTTAAATTTTATTTTTCATGTTTTTAAATTTACACACAAATTAGTTAGCATATGGTGCAACAGTGATTTCAAGAGTAGATTCCTTAGTGCCCCTTACCCATGTAGCCCATCCCCCCTCCCACAACCCCTCCAGTAACCCTCAGTTTGTTCTCCATACTTATGAGTCTCTTCTGTTTTGTCCTCCTCCCTGTTTTTGTATTATTTTTGTCTCCCTTACCTTATTTTCATCTGTTTTGTGTGTTAAAGTCCTCATATGAATGAAGTCATATGATTTTTTTCTTTCTCTGACTAACTTCACTGAGCATAATACCCTCCAGTTCCATCTACATAGTTGCAAATGGCAAGATTTCATTCTTTTTGATTGCCAAGTAATACTCCAATATATATATATATATATATATATATGTGTGTATATGTATATATATATATATATATATATATACACACACACACATATATATATATACCACATTTTCTTTATCCATTCATCCATTGATGGACATTTGGGCTCTTTCCATACTTTGGCTATAGTTGATAGTGCTGCTATACACATGGGGGTGCATGTGTCCCTTTGAAACAGCACACCTGTATCCCATGAATAAATGCCTAGTAATGCAATTTCTGGGTTGTAGGGTAGTTCTATTTTAATTTTTTTGAGGAACCTCTATATTGTTTTCCAGAGTGTCTGCACCAGCTTGCATTCCCACCAACAATGCAAAAGAGATCCTCTTTCTTCGCATCCTTGCCAACATCTGTTGTTGCCTGAGTTGTTAATGTGAGCCATTCTGACAGGTGTAAGGTGGTATCTCATGGTGGTTTTGATTTGTATTTCCCTGATGACGAGTGATGTGGAGCATTTTTTCATGTGTCGGTTGGCCATCTGGATGTCTTCTTTGGAGAAGTGTCTATTCATGTCTTTTGCCCATTTCTTCACTGGATTATTTGTTTTCTTGGATGTTGAGTTTGATAAGTTCTTTATAGATGTTGGATACTAACCCTTTATTTGACATGTCATTTGCAAATATCTTCTCCCATTCCATCGGTTGCCTTTTAGTTTTGCTGATTGTTTCCTTTGCTATGCGGAAGCTTTTTATTTTGATGAGATCCCAGTAGTTCATTTTTGCTTTTGTTCCCCTTGCCTCTGGAGACGTGTTGAGTAAGAAGATGCTGTGGCCAAGATGAAAGAGGTTTTTGCCTGCTTTCTCCTTGAGGATTTTGATGGCTTCCTGTCTTACATTGAGACCTTTCATCCATTTTGAGTTTATTTCTGTGTCTGGTGTAAGAAAGTGGTTCAGGTTCATTCTTTTGCATGTCTCTGTCCAGTTTTCCCAGCACCACTTGCTGAAGAGACTGTCTTTATTCCACTGGATATTCTCTCCTGCTTTGTCAAAGATTAGTTGGACATATGTTTGTGGGTCCATTTCTAGGTTCTCTATTCTGTTCCATTGATATGAGTGTCTGTTCTTGTGCCAGTACCATACTGTCTTGATGATTACAGCTCTGTAGTACAGTTTGAAGTCTGGGATTGTGATGCCTCCTGCTTTGGTTTTCTTTTTCAAGATTGCTTTGGCTATTCGGGGTCTTTTCTGGTTCCATACAAAGTGTAGGATTGTTTGTTCTAGCTCTGTGAAGAATGCTGGTGTTATTTTGATACAGATTGCATTGAATATGTAGATTTCTTTGAGTAGTATTGACATTTTAACAATATTTGTTCTTCCAATCCAGGGGCATGGAATATTTTTCCATTTTTTTGTGTCCTCTTCAATTTCTTTCATAAGCTTTCTATAGTTTTGAGTGCATAGATTTTTCACCTCTTCGGTTATATTTATTCCTAGGTATTTTATGGTTTTTGGTGCAACTGTAAATGGGATCTATTCCTTGATTTCCCTTTCTGTCACTTCATTGTTGGTGTATAGGAATGTAACCAATTTCTTTGCATTGATTTTATATCCTGCAACTTTATTGAATTCATGAATCAGTTCTAGAAGTTTTTTGGTGGAATCATTTGGGTTTTCCATATAGAGTACCATGTCATCTGTGAAGAGTGAAAGTTTGACCTCCTCCTGGCCTATTTGGATGCCTTTTATTTCTTTGTGTTGTCTGATTGTAGAGGTTAAGACTTCCAATACTATGTTGAATAACAGTGGTGAGAGTGGACAAACCTGTCTTGTTCCTGACCTTATGGGGAAAGCTCTCAGTTTTTCCCCATTGAGGATAATATAGCACTGGGTCGTTCATACATGGATTTTATGATCTCGAGGTATGCTCCTTCTATCCCTACTTTCTTGAGAGTTTTTATCAAGAAAGGATGCTGTATTTTGTCCAAGCTTTCTCTGCATCTATTGAGAGGATCATATGGTTCTTGTCCTTTCTTTTATTGATGTGGTAAATCACGTTAATTGTTTTGCAGATATTGAACCAGCCCTGCATCCCAGGTATAAATCCTACTTGGTCATGGTGAATAATTTTTTTAATGTATTGTTGGAGCTGGTTGGCTAATATCCTGTTGAGGATTTTTGCATCCATGTTCATCAGGGAAATCAGTCAAAACTCCCCTCCTTTTTAGTGGGGTCTCTGTCTGGTTTTGGAATCAAGGTAATTCTGGCTTCATAGAAAGAATTTGGAAGTTTTCTTTCCATTTCTATTTTTTTGGAACAGCTTCAAGAGAATAGATGTTAACTCTTCCTTAAATCTATGGTAGAATTCCCCTGGAAAGCCATCTGGCCCTGGATTCTTGTTTTTGGCAGATTTTTGATTCCTAATTCGGTTTCCTTACTGGTTATGGGTCTGTTCAAATTTCTATTTCTTCCTGTTTCAGTTTTGGTAGTGCATATGTTTCTAGAAGTTTGTCCATTTCTTCCAGATTGCCCAGTTTATTGGCATATATTGCTCATAATATTCTCTTATTATTGTTTTTATTTCTGCTGTGTTGGTTGTGATCCTTCCTCTTTTATTCTTGATTTTATTTATTTGGGTCCTTTCCTTTTTCTTTTTGATCAAACTGGCTACGGGTTTATCAATTTTGTTAATTCGTTCAAAGAACCAGCTTCTGGTTTCATTAACCTGTTCTGTGTATTTGGTTTCGATAGCATGAATTTCTGCTCTAATCTTTGTTATTTCCTGTCTTATGCTTGTTTGGGGTTTTATTTGCTGTTCTTTTTCCAGCTCCTTAAGGCATAAGGTTAGGTTGTGTATCTGAGATCTTTTTTCCTTCTTTAGGAAGGCCTGGATTGGTATATACTTTCCTTATGACCACCTTTGCTGCATCCCAGAGGTTTTGGGTTGTGGTGTTATCATTTTCATTGACTTCCATATACTTTTTAATTTCCTCTTTAACTGCTTGGTTAGCCCACTCATTCTTTAGTAGGATGTTCTTCAGTCTCTGAGTATTTGTTACCTTTCCAAATTTTTTCTTGTAGTTGATTTCGAGTTGCATAGCATTGTGGTCTGAAAATATGCACGGTATGATCTTGATCTTTTCGTACTTACTTAGGGCTGATTTGTGTCCCAGTATATGGTCTATTCTGGAGAACGGTCCATGTATACTGGAGAAGAATGTATATTCTGCTGCTTTAGGATGAAATGTTCTGAATATATCTGTGAAGTCCATCTGGTCCAGTGTGTCATTCAAAGCCATTGTTTCCTTGTTGATTTTGTGATTAGATGATCTGTCCATTGCTGTGAGTGGGGTGTTGAAGTCTCCTACTCTTATGGTATTACTATTGATGAGTTTCTTTATGTTTGTGATTAAATGATTTATAAATTGGGGGCTGACACATTTGGTGCATGAATGTTTACAATTGTTAGGTCTCCTTGGTGGATAGACCCTTGATTATGATATAAAGCCCTTCTGCATCTGTTGATACAGTCTTTATTTTAAAGTCTAGATTGTCTGATATAAGGATGGCTACTCTGGCTTTCTTCTGTCGACCATTAGCATGATAGATGGTTCTCCATCCCCTTATTTTCAATCTGAAGATACCTTTAGGTCTCAAGTGGGTCTCTTGTAAACAGCATTTAGATGGATCTTGTTTTTTTATCCATTCTGTTACCCTATGTCTTTGATTGGAGCATTGAGTCCAATGAAGTTTAGAGTGAGCACTGAAAGATATGAATTTATTGCCATTATGATGCCTGTAGAGTTGGAGTTTCTTGGTGTTCTCTGGTCCTTTCTAATCTTTGTTGCTTTTGATATATATATATACATATATATATATATGTATACATATATATATATATGTATATATATGTATATATATAAATCTATGGTAGAAATATATATATACATATATATAAAAAAAATATATATATACATATACATATGTACATATATATATGTATATATGTATATGTATATATATATTTTTTTTTTCTCCCCTCACAGAGCCCCCCTTAAAATTTCTTGCAGGGCTGGTTTAGTAGTCACAAACTCCTTTAATTTTGTTTGGCTGGGAAACTTTTTATCTCTCCTACTATTTTGAATGACAGCCTTGCTTGATAAAGAATTCTTGGCTGCATATTTTTCTGATTCAGCACATTGAATATATCCTGCCACTGCTTTCTGTCCTGCCAAGTTTCTGTGGATAGGTCTGCTGCAAACCTGATCTGTCTTCCCTTGTAGGTTAGGGACATTTTTTTTCCCTTGCTGCTTTAATGATTCTCTCCTTGCCTGAGTATTTTGTGAATTTGACTACGATATGCCTTGTTGATGGTCAGTTTTTATTGAATCTAATGGGGGTCCCCTGTGCTTCCTGGATTTTGATGTCTGTGTCATTCCACAGGTTAGGAAAGTTTTCTGCTATGATTGGCTCACATAACCCTTCTACCCCTATTTCTCTCTCTTCCTCTTCTGGGACCCCTGTGATTCTGATGTCGTTCCTTTTTAATGAGTCACTGATTTCTCTAATTCTTAAATCGTGCTCTTTTGCTTTCATTTCCCTCTTTTTTTCTGCTTTATTATTCTCTATAATAAAGGTTGTCCTCTATATTGCTGATTTTCTGTTCTGCCTCATCCATCCTTGCCGCTGTGGCATCCATCTGTGATTGCAGGTCAGTTACAGCATTCTGACTAGATTTACTTCTTTTATCTCTGCAGAAAGGGATTCCAATCTATTTTCAATTCCAGCTAGTATTCTTATTATCGTGATTCCATATTCTGGTTGAGACATCTTGGTTGTATGTGTGTTGGTTAAATCCTTGGCTGTTGTTTCTTTGTGCTATTTGTTTTGGGGTGAATTCCTTCGTTTTAACATTTTGAAGGGAGAAAAGGAATTAATGAGTTAGTAAAATTAAAGTTAAAAAAATTAAAATTAACAAATTATTAAAATTAAAAAATTAAAAACACACACAAACAAATCGAATAAATGATGCTAGATCGTAGGTGTGTTTTGGTCTGGGTGTTGAAAGTGGTTTGACAGATTAGAGAAAAAAAGAGGGGGGAAGGAAATCATTTGAGAATTTGAAAAAATGAATACACTGAAGTAGACTAAAATGAGATGATGGGAGTAAAATAGAATTTGAAAAAATTTACACAAAAGTAAAGAATATAGTAGAAAAAATTAAAGAAAAATATTTTTAATAAAAATTAAAATGAAAATTAATTTTTCTCTTTCTGTATTCAAGAAAAAGAAAAGAAACGAAAAAGAGGAAAAAGAGAAAAAAAAGATATCATTTGAAAATTTGAAAAAGTGAATACACTGTAGTAGACTAAAATAAAATGATGGAAGTAAAATAGAATTTGAAAAAATTTACATAAAAGCAAAAAATATAGTAAAGAAATTAAAGAAAAATATTTTTAATAGAAATTGAAAGTAAAAATGACGTTTTTCTCTTTCTGCATTCAAGAAAAAAAAAGAAACAAAAAAGAGAAAGAAGAAAAAGAAAAAGGAAATTGTTCGGAAATTTGAAAAAGTGAATACACTGAAGTAGACTAAAATAAAATGATGGAAGTAAAATATAATTTCAAAAAATTTACACTAAAGTAAAAAATATAGTAAGAAAAATGAAAGAAAAATATTTTTGATAAAAATTGAAAATAAAAATAAATTTTTTTCTCTTTCTGTATTCAAGAAAAAGAAAAGAAGTGAAAAAGAAAAGAAAAAAAATTGAATGGATGGACCTGCTCACAGATTGAAATATGTCTGAAATTACTTCATTTTCCTGTAGAAGTCAGGCTATGAAGCGCTTTATAGTCCATAAACTAAGTGGGCGGTGAGACTTGTGTTCTTGAAGAGCAAGGTTAGCCCAGTTGGGCGGGGTTCAGTGTAATGGCTCTGCTGTCCACTAGATGGCGCTGCTAGCCTACTGGGGTGAGGTGTTGTGGGGCTCGCAGGTGCGTATGCGCATGCACGGAGTGGTGAAAATGGCCCCTCCCAGCTATCCAGTCTGTCCTCCCTGACCAGATCAGCAATCAGGCACCTGTCCTCTGTCTTCAGCTTTCCTCCCCTCCCTGCTTTCTCACTGTCAGTTACCATGCCCCAGGCAGTACCTCTCTCCTGAGTTTTGTCTCAGATGCGGCTGTTTTCCCGGGCCCTTTACTTCTGAAGGACTGCGGCTTTGAACCATTCCGCCCCTCTGCGGGAGGGTCTCACCGAGCAATGGCCGAATGAGCAATGGCTGAATGTCGGCTGCACCCAGGAACGCTTGCTGGACCCTGCTGCTGCTGGTGCCTTGAGACTGCGGCCAGGTGACAGCCCACCCCAGAAAAAGTTCGCGAGATAGTATAGCGGCAGCTTTTCAGGGATTACGGAAAATCACAACACACATCTAACACCAGGCTTCACCCTTAACGACCTTGTTCCAGCACCAGCAAATGTGGCCGCCCTCTGGGGTCTGCTGGGACCAGGTGGCTTCAACAGTCTCTACCAAATGTCCTTCCAGCAGTGGAACCGCTTTTCCCCGTGTGACCCGAGATCTTCCTGGACCCCACTCTATTCCTGGGGATTTGCCCTTCCCACCAGAACACCACCAGGTATGGAGCTGTGGAGTTGCAGCCTTTGTGCTCCCCTTGTTTACAGTCTTAGTGGAATGTAAACCCTCTCCTTTCTCCTTTCTCCTTTGTTCCTTTTTAGTTTAGTCCCTGTGGCTGTTTCCAATTTTCCATTTTCTCTCCAGCTGTTTTTGGGGAGGGGTGCTTTTCCAGTATTTTCCCCTCCCCCACACCCCCCTCTGTCTCTGTCCTCTCTCTGCCCACAAAAGCACCTCCTTTCCCGTGGCTTTTTGCTCCCCAAGTTCACCTTTCTGCTCCGCGTACCTGCTGAATTGTGTGGTTCAGGTTGTGCATATTGTTGTGTTAATCCTCCAATCAGTTTTCTAGGTGGGCAGGATGGTTTAGTGTTGGTCTGGCTGTATTTCATGGACGCGAGACACACAAAAAGCTTCCATGCTGTTCCTTTGTCTTCTACTTTTTTTAAATATTTATTTTTGAGAGAGAGAACATGAGAGGGGGAAGTTCAGAGAGAGAGGGGCACAGAGGATCTGAAGTGGGCTCGTCACTCCCAGCAGAGAGCCTGATGCAGTGCGCAAACTCATGAACCATGAGATCATGACCTGAGCTGAAGTTGGATGCTCAAATGACTGAGCCACCCAGGCACCCTTCTCTTCTACTTCTTTCATAAACTCCATGTGTCATTTTTCATTTTCTTTTGTTGCCTTCTCAAGTCTTAATCAAATTTTGTATCTTTCTTGATCTCTTGCTTTTTAGGTACGATAGTTTTGTTATGGTTTTTGAGTTATTAGAAATGTTTTTGTTCAATATTTTCATTTTTTAAGGACATCATTTTCCTGTGTATTTTTCACCCCTCATTTTTTCCTTTTTTAAATATGTATTTTATAAATCTTATGCAATTACAAAGATCACATTCAAACAGGTGATTCTTCCCAGACCAGGAATTTATTAAAGGATCGTTGGTGGAGAGCCAGGGCTGTTGTCTGGGCTCATGGAAACCTTTCCTGGCTCACTGTGAAGTCTTCCATCTGCCTAGCAGAGGAAAATTAGAAGCTTCAGAGTTTCATTCACACAGCTCTGCGTCACAGCACATTTGCAGAAATGATGTTTTCTGTACATTTCTAAATTTAGCTGTTGCTTCCACCACATCATGATGTCAGAGGAATATAAGAAGGCATCTAGAATGGCATCTGTAGGGAGTCCACGTATCCCATTCTTGTAGTTCCAGGTAAGGGGTCACTGACTGTGTCCCTTAGGGTGTGCCTCAACTTTGGAGAATCCTGTGCCCTGTCTGACATTTTAGCTGCTGGAATCCTCTCCATGTGTTCTCTCAGTGTCAACTTTTCCACGCCCCCAGTAACCCAACTGGTATGGATTTTGGCTATGAGTGTATCCTCATTCCATCAAAGATGGTGTTTCTATTTCATGTTCTCCCTATTGTCTTAAGATGTAATTTCAAAAAAGAAGGAGGAGGCATCTTTCATACTTCACTATCTTCTGGCTTAACTTTCTCTAAAAAAAAAAAAATCTATAGAAAGTTTCAATCCTTCCTGAGACATTTTGACAGTACCAAAAAAAAAAAAAGTTCTATAGAAAATATAGGAAAAGGCAGCTTTATACAGAGCTGGCTCATCCACTTTGTGAGTTCAATAGAAAGAAAATTTTTATTTTTCCTTATATGTTTTGTGAATACCAGGTGAAGTGGGAAAAAGCAATACAAAGATTTCCATCAGGAGAGCAGGCAAATGGCACCAGTTCAGGATTCCCCTAGACGCCACTCTGACTCTCTTTGTTGAAGTTCTATATTATTCATTGTGATTTCTTTGTCTGAATAAGGTTTTGTGAAAAGAGAATATATCTAAGGTTTCTGGGACTCTTGTCCCTTATTGGGCTCTCAGCGTGTGAGAAAGATACACAGAATACCGAAAGCAACCTGGGAACAAGAATGACTCTTTTCCTTATTGTCTCCATTTGAAAATGCTGTGCCGAGGACGATGGATAGATATCAGAGGGCCCTAGCATTCTTGGAGCTGCAAGATGCTTGGGAGTTTTAGAGAATTTGCAAAGGGGATTGAGCTGTGGTCAGAATCTCAGGGGTGCAGCAGGGCACTAGAGAGGCAGTTGCCTGTGTGTGTGTGTGTGTGTGTGTGTGTGTGTGTGTGTGGTGGGGGGGTGTTAGATCACCCTGTATACTTTCTCTTGCACTAGAATGGCACTGAAGCAGAATTTCATTCTAAGGACTTTAGTAAGGCAGAAGTAATGTAGAAATCCTCTGACTTAAGGGGCCTTGTGGATCAGACATGAAGATGAAGGTCTTGGCAAATGGCTACTTACACAGAGGACATTGAAATCTGAATGTCTACATTCTGATTCCCTGGCATTTTGTAAGCCTCCTCAGAAGTTAGATAAAATCCTGAAGGAAAACTGCACATGGAAAGAAATTGTCTCCAATCATTCTAGTAGAATGGGGTATTAAAAGGAAGAAATTTGAATAATACAATAAGATGAATAATGCTGCATTTCTAGCATGCCTGGGTTTGGGGAGAGACAACCATTTTTTGCTCCAGATATAGCCAGATACTTTGGCTGGGCAATTACTTGTAGATAGAACTGTCAGTGGGTGGCATTGTCATCCTTTAATTGATATCTCCATCTTCATTTAAGACCTTGTTGTGCCTGAAAGTAATATTTTGGATCTTCCCCCACATGTATTAATTTGAATATGCAATTTTTACATAAGAGTAAAAAAAGAGTTTGGACCCTAAATTCTTTTTGCCATAAAATTAAAAGACTTAACGACATATCTTGTAAGCTGAAATAGTCCCAATCAATGGTATGCTGTAGGAAAGGTGTTATAGGAGGGACACATATGTCTTGTGTGATCTTATTCTGAAGTTGCTACATACTTTCATGGTATTCACCCCAATGCTGAGGTTCACATTCAGGAAAATGCCTGTGGTTATGGTACAAAAATTAAATCTTTCTTCTGCAGCCACCAAAGAGAATCTGAAAGTTGCCATTGATAGTCACCTCTCTTTCCTCTTTTTTTTTTTTTTTGTTTAAAAACTGTTTATTATATATTTTTTTGAGAGAGAGTATGCATGAGAGAGAATAAGTGGGGGAGGGGCAGAGACAGAGGGAGACACAGAATCAGAAGCAGGCTTCAGGCTCTGAGCTGTCAACATAGAGTCAGATGAGGGGCTCGAACTCATGAACTGTGAGATCATGACCTGAGCTGGAGTCAGATGCTTAACTGAGCCACCTAGGTGACCCAGTCTTTCTTCTTTTTATAGAGAAATGAGTCCTTCTTGGTGGGAAAGAGACTGAATCAATCTCCATAAGAAAACACAGAGAGGCAAATTTAGAGAAGAGAAAGAAAACAAACTGCATAATTTTCTGGTTGAGTAAAGAATTTTAAAAGAAAGTTTGAAGAAGGACATTTTGGAATAGCTGTAGAGAATAAGGGACATACGTAGGAGTAAAAAGGGTATTTTTGTAAATGATAACAGGAAGGCTTTATTTGCATGCTCTTAATATTCTTTGATTTCAACTACATTCTAGTATCCATCTGAGTTTATTAAATGTAGTGCAACCCTAAGACAAAGATGTGTGAATCTAAGATATAGGACGACTAGAGTAGCATGTGCATGAATTCAAAGAGCAATGGCATTTTAGTCCAGGGAATTTGGCTGTAAGATCCGCTCCCCCCCGCCCCCCAATTGAGTATTACATGAAATTGCCTTTCCATCTTCCCCAGTAGGCTGGTGGCACCAGCAGCAGTGACAGTGGTGCCTCACTATCAAACACAGGGTGATTGTGGTAAAAGCAATCAAGCCCAGCAAGGAGGCTATACGTTGTGGGATCTGGAAATAGAGGTGAGAGAACATTTGTTCCTCCATTACCTTGGTAGGTGTTATCAACTGATTCATGTGTGTGAGCCCTTTGGGGAATCCTTCTAAGTATTTGGAAGGAAACCTGGAACATTTATAATTGAATTATGCCAGTAACTTGAGAAGAAGAACATTTAAAGTTATTGTAAACTAAGTACAGATATAAATGGGAAGTAACCTGTAGAAAAAAGCTGGTGCCACGAACTATTAGGGATATCTTGTATGAGCCAAAATTTTTTCAGGTATATTTCACTGTGGAAAGAAATGTAGGGTGATATTTATGACTTTGAATCATGAGGAAGATTATTTAGGGACAAATTGTGCTTAGAATATAATATCCCTCTTCTAAATCTAGGACTTCCAAGTAAAGCAGTGAGTGAGTGGTTCTCATTGCTTTTAAAAGATTACAGACTTTTAAAGGAAGATAATAAAAGCACTTGATCTGTTCCCAATCCAGGCCAGAATAAAATACTTTTTTTTTTTTGCATTAAATATTGGGGAGTTCATGGATTCACTGAAATGCAGTTAAATATCCCAGGTTAATAAGAATCTGAGGTTTAGGGCTTGGGGAGAGAAGATTAGTCCATGAGGATCACAGAAAATAGAGAAAAAGCTTCTAAATGACCTTTCTTACATCAATACTTATTGTGTACATATATTGAGAGTATATGCTATTTTAACTCATAAGCTGAACTCTTTTTAAATAAAAATGTTTATTTGTTTATTTTTGAGAGAGAAAGCATGTGAGCAGGAGAGAGGCAGAGAGAGACAGAGAATCCCAAGCAGGCTCCAATGCTATCAGTTCAGAGCACCATATGGAGCTGGAACTCCCAAACTGTGACATCATGACCTGTAGGATGCTTAACCAACTGAACCACCTAGGCATCCCATAAATTGAACTCTTATAGAGAGTGAACAGAAAATAATTTAATGTTTCCTTCCTGATGATTTGCCTAGATTAACTTACAGAATCTGGAAGAATGTATAATTGAGAGGCTGCTTAGGTTTTCTCTCTGTTATTAGATGTCCCAAGCCAACCTTTGACAAGTGTTAGATGGCAATCAATCATACACTTGCAATGATCAAGGATTGATTCATAAACCTTGGATAAAGGAGCAGTGCATTGATGTGAGGGAGAGAAGCCAGAAATTGCTTGTTCCCTCTTTCTCTACCCCTTGCCTTTTTTTGTCCTTGATCCTTTTTAGCCATGAAGATTAATTCATATTAGGCAGAGAATTAATATTCACTCCATTTTCATTTCCTTGTTGCTCTATTATATGCTGAATGAGGCATACACTGAGGGTGGTATCTTAGGGAATTTATGGTGGTATACTTCAAACCTGGTCAATGAATGATAAGCCAACAGGAATGTCTATGTTTGATTTAATAGTTAATTACATAAATGGATCCCACTCTGATATCAGAGCACTCCTGTCTTTGTTTCAACTCTTGTCTTTTCCCTTTGACACTTCTAGGATGATTTTCTAATCAACTACCCCATCTTGCAATATTCAAAAAATAAATAGATTTTCTCATAATTTGAGAGCAGAAAGACATGATATTTCTTTTCTCTTGTGTTGCTAATGTGTGCTACTTAGGAACTCCATAAATATTTGTTATATACTGTGGAATTTTACATAGGGAGAAATTGGAACCAGAGAAATCATGTGAGTTCTTCAAAGTAATTTATCTAGTTTGTAATGGATTAAGGATTACAAATTTGTCTATTAAGTTAACAGTAATTCTTTTCCATTGGAAGTGACATTCTAAGGTAGTTTACATGATCACCTGAAACCTGCAGTATAATTAGGATCCTTGGAAGCCTTTCCAATAGGGAAATTCAAGGTCTCTGATTTTGCTGAAGTTCTTTTAGCAATTTGAACCATTATAAATGAAGCAAGCACAAAAAAAAAAAAATCTTGCTAATATTCATGGGTACACCTGTGTCCAAGTTCAGATGCTGGCCTACTAAAATATCTCATTATCCATTTTAGTTATCATCAATATCCAGGAATTCATCAAACCGTATGACCAGAAGCTGATATTATATTGATTTGGGTGAAAATTAGCTCTTTCTCCTTTGTTATAGGTATATGTAAATAAAATGACTTCTTAGTTTCTTCATAGTCACATTTTGCTTATCAGTTTCAAGCAATATACATTCCAAGCACAGATTCTTAATTAATAAATCCAATACATTATACCATGTCACCTTATTTGGCATGAAATAAGAGTGCATGAAGAATTTGTGTACAAATTAACATGTTATTAGTTTGACTATAACTTTTTTATTGTTTGCACCAGAGGAAAAAATGCAAGAACACATTTATTTTTCTATTCCCTAAAACTTTCTTATAATATAAAAAAGTATTATGAAACATATTATGAAATAGTTTATTACCTACTGTCATTAATTCATTAATTATTATTAGTAATACTGAGCATTGTATGTATGGTGAGTCACATCATACAATTCTTTTGTTGGTTTTCATTTTTTGTTTTCCTCTTTAGAAATCTTACGACTATAAATATTGAGGAAATTTGCTAGCAATGAAATGTATAATGGAAACAGATGACTCCACTTATCTTTTCCGTTCAGCTATTGGAAGAAATATCACTTCTTATTGTGAGAACAATATGTAGCTCTGTTTATTGAAGGGACCCTAGTGAATGGCTGTTAGGAAGCTAAGTAATGCCAGTCATCCTCTGAGCTGTCACTTCATCAGAGAATACTTTGTTCATGGAATGGAGCAGATGTTCAGCCTACATTCGTGTACTTGAGACACACTGAAAGCACAAAGCCAAGCTAAGAGCACTTGTGGTGAATGGAAGATGCAAGTTAAGATGAAAAGGAAGAATTACAGTGCAGCAGGTTGTAGAGACCATTTGTCTAGAATACATTTAAAGGACCCTGATGGTAATGGTAACAATGTCTTGCATAATATCCAGTCTTGGAAAGTGATGGACTTCGAAATATGCTATGGAGTTTCAACCATGATAACAAAAAGTCATTATGGAACTACTGAAGTCCCTAGAATAAAAGAAACGAAAGCAAAATTCACTGTGGTTTTGATTCCACGTTGCTTTGTGGCATGATTTCCCATGCTTACAGTAAAAGATTTTTAGACAAAATTTTAGGTGAAACTTTGTTATCATTACCTCATAAATCTATTTTTGCCTTCATGGATATATGATAAGCTGGTTTTAAACTGAAGCTACAGTATAATCTCTTACTCAGAAGAAGAAGCACTTCCTTTTGTTTGGTTTATGTCTAAAGTAACCTAAAAAAAAAAAGCACTTTCATCTGGATCGGGATTTCTCTGTCTCAGCCCTGTGATATTAGACTGAGTACTTTTTTGCTGTGGGGGCTGTCCTGTTTAAGGTATTTAGCAACGTCTTAATTTCTACTCAGTAGATACCCGTAGCATCTCCCCAACCCAGCTATGAAAACCAAAATGTTGTTAGACATTGCCAAATGTCTGCTGGGGGCAAAATTGCCCCCAGTTGAGAATCCCTTCTCTGGATTCTGGTCCTTTGCTACTCTTCTTTAGGATGATGTGATCTGAGATCATAGCAGCACTAAGAGAATGCTATTGAATGGTGAAATATGGATTTTAATCAACCTAATTGCTCCAATTCCTAGAAAATTTAGAGATGAAAGTTTAAAAAAGACATTAAAATCCACAACTTTATTGGTAATCAAGAAAGGAGAAAATTCTTCAGTGTGAATTACTTGATCCTGAGGCACTATGGTACTCAACATGAATAATTGCTATAATCACAAAATCCATTAGCATGCTGCCTTAAGTGCTTGGTGTTCGTCTTTTATTCATTGGATAATTACTTACTGCTTGGTGTGTTTTACCTGGTGCCTCTAACTGGGAACGTGCTACAAAAGGCTTTCATAGCTATTATACGTGTGCTATGTTAGGTTTTACTTTATTTTGCACACAAAGAAGGACCTGCATGAATTCCACGATGTAAGAATGGTTATCCTTTTCACATAGTAAATGCACCAACACCCCCCCCTGTTGGTACAAATAGGCCTAGTGGTTACGAAATATAATTTGGCATCACGTTAAGCCTATAGTTTCTAGGACAAAACAAATCCTAAATTTAAGAAACGCTAAATTTGGGAAGACTTCTTTCTTCATGAGAAAGTGGCACAGATGTTTCCCTTGTGGCAGGTGCTTTTCCACATTCATTCATTAAAGGTTTATTGATACTAGGCATACAGCATCAAAGCACTACTTGCCCTAAAATTATTTACACTGTAGACAAGGAGAAAAGAGTTAATTTTGTGAAAAGGTAAATTACAAAGCAGAACAATAATATGAAAGCTGATGAGAGGTTATAGGTAAAGGATTTCTAATAGGGTGTTCTATGTAGCAAGTGATAAAATCCAAAAGAGAGTTCACTGCATGCCCTTAAATTGCCATATGAATTTTGGTCTAGATCACCTTGAAGGATGAATAAGAGAAAGAAGGACTTTTCAAAAGGGTAGAATGGTATGAGCAAAACATGAAAGAGGCAGTTCAAATTGGGTTTTTAGGAGTGTGGGAGGAAGGTATATAGACCATTCCAGTTTGAGTGGATGTTTTGTGTATGGAGTAGAGTGTTTAGGTGGATTTCAGTTAGAGCAGGTTCAAAGATTGAGTTTTATTTATTTAGGAGAAAGGGAGACCCTCTTGATGGAGGAGGATAACTTAAATGTAACAGTGTTTGAGTGACATGAATCCAGTAGTAATGCTTAGTAAGGAAAATAAGATGATGAAGCCATGGCAAAAATGGCAGAAGAGGAAAGCAATGGAAAATATAAGAGAAATATGTAGGCATTAAATTTCATTATTTAGTGTTTTACCCCAAATCATCTTAAGTGAGAAGTAGAAGCAGCAGGACTGGGTCCTGTGATTACTTTTCCTCCAGTCTATACTTTGGTGTCAGCTGAAGCAGATACTGTGATGTACAGCCTAGATTCCCCTTCCAGGCTGAAAAACTTCCCCCAGCTCCAGAGCATACTGCCAAATGCCAGGCACCTTCAGCTGCCAATTTTCTCTGGGAATTATCCTCTGTTGAGGAAAACTGCCATGGGTAAGTTCCCAAAACTTCCAGAAGAGGGGCACCTGGGTGGCTCAGTCAGTTGAGCATCTGACTCTTGATTTGGCTCAGAACATGGCCTCACAGTGTGTGGGATTGATCCCTGTATGGGGTTCTGCACTGACAGTGTGGAGCCTGCTTGGGATTCTTGCTCTCCCTCTCTCTTTCTGCCCCTCCCCCACTGGCTCTTGAGCATGCTCTGTCTCTCTCAAAATAAATAAACATTAAAAAAAAAACCTTCCAGAAGAAAGTTGGTGTGGGGTATAAATACCCTGCCCACCCACCGCAGTGGGCACTTTCCTGAGAAGCCTTCTCAGCTCCAGCACTTCCTCCAAAGGTGGCTGAGGCCTAGTTGTGAGTATGCTGGGTCCCCACTCCTGCTGCTGCCAAGTCCCACTTCCTCTCCCTTCACTGAAGCTGTTAGTCCCAAGAGTACTCCCTCGTAAACTTTCTGCCCACAAATCCCTACGACAGAGTCTCCTTGCTGGGGAACCCAACCTGTGACAGTTGATGCTAGGAGGAGTCTGAAAAAGCAAACTCTGTGATGAGATTGGGAAGCTGGAATGCTCCTTGTCTCACTGTCAGTGAGGACCTATCTCATCAGTAGGTGTGGGATTTGTGGACTCTATGAGGCTCTTGGCACAAGGTGGTGGTGGAATTGTTAAAACTTTCACTGGTAGCAAGTTGGGATGATATGTCAGTGGAAGGAAATGAGTTAGTGGGAGCGATGTACCAGACACATTAGAAATATGGAAGAAAGAGCAATTATAAGGAAAATGAAATTGGATGGTATTTGCTAGGGACGGTTGATACTCTGGAAAGAGACAATGAAATACTGAGGACAGTTAACTGTCAATTAAGCATTGACTATGGAACTCCAAAGGCCTCCCTGGCAGCATAGAATGAGGAGCCAGAGGACAAAGAAAACTGGAGACTAGGCACAGGACTTAATACAAATGTATCATAAGGTTAAATTCCCAAATTAGGCAGGCTCTTGGTTCAGACAGAATGGGATTCTGGGACATGGGATGGGGATATCTGAGTGATGAACGTGAAAATCTTCAATCCTTGTTGCTTCTGAAACTTTGAGCTGAAGACATGGCCCACTCCTCTGCTAAGGGCCATTGCTTCCCTCACCTTCCCCAAAGATGAGACATATGGCAGTGCCCCAAAGGTATTTTGTGCCATTCTCCAGATCTTCCCTGTCTCCTCTCCTGGTCACTGTGCCAATAACTATGGTTGAGTCACAGTGTCATCTGACTGTCAAAATGCTGAGTTTGGTTAGAGAGGAAAAGGACTATACCCCAGAGGAGATGAAGGACTTATAATCATCTATTAGAAGGAACTGGGAGAGGACATTTGAACTGGACTTGAGTCTTGGATCAAGGTTGATAGAATACAAAGATATAAAAGGAGAAATTTATTAATATAAGAACATTTTTTGGGAATATAGGACTTAAAAAGCTGTGTAAGAGATGATGCTAACATGCTTCTACAATGCATCTTAGAAGCTTAAAGAAAGTGTTTGTCAGCAGCTCTTTCTGTCTATAAGTCCTGTCCCCATGCTTTAATAAAATCACCTTTTTGCATCAAAAAAAAGTGTTTATGTTAAATACAGTAAAAATGTGACACTGGCCATGGAAGACAATAGAAAGAAATGTCAAAAAGTGTAGGTAAATGCACATGCCAAAATGGGTATATTATACAAGAGGTTTCTCGGGAAGGCCCAGAGGACATTCTGCTTACCATATCAAAAGGAATGGGATGATGAGAAGGCATTGTTATCACTGAGAAATTCAGTAGTAGCCATCATCCGTAAGTCAGGGCTGAAGGTAAGAGATGCTGTCACTGAAGCAGGTTCTCTGATAGCAAAGGCAATGATAGGATTCTGAAAAAATAGAGGCATATAGAAGCCAGGCAGATATAATTATAATGAGTGGTGAGGTCTCAGTGATAGCCAGGGAGGCCTGCCCCACAGAGAGTCCTGAAGGTAAGTAATAGTACATGGTATCTCTGGGGACTACATAGATTGTCTTTAACCAGCAAGGGTATTTCTTAATCTATTTAACCAGAAAAGGTCAATAATAGGTGATTATGAGGTTGAGTGTAAACATCTCAGTTAAGGAATCATAATTCACTGCTTAATTTTTATACCCAAGTCAGTTTTCATACCAGATACTTACTAAGTCCTGGAAAGGAAGGACCCACAATACCACAGCAAATATTCAAAGTAATAATTCTTCTCATCTTTCCCAAAGGGATGATATCTATTTCCTCTTGAAGCTTTAGACTGGAGAAAAGAGAATGCCTTAACATTTTTACTATTATTGGTCGAAGGGTCTAAATTGCCACTGATACCAAGACACCTGAATCATTTTAAGCTCTCTCTTATAGTGAAGTCATTTGAGGGCCAGTTCACAGTGGGTCTACTGTCATTGGATCGATGGATCCATCCACTGGTCATTTCATCAGTCTCAAAATGTATAATTGGAATGGATACTTTTTGTAGTTGGCATAATATTCCTACCATTGATTCCTGGGTTGGTAGTATAATAGCTTTTGTGTTAAAATATTACACTGAAATTTTTAAAATTGCTACCTCCTTCCCTCCCTCACACACATAGCCAAATTAGTATATCAAGAACAATCATGCATGTAGTGGGCAATGGCAGAGATAAGTGCCTTAAAGACCCAAAAGATGGTAGTGGTCCCATCGTATCTTCAATTAATTCACCTTTCTGGACTTGAAAAAAAACAGTTGTATCCTGGAGGATGACACTAAACTATTGCAAACAAGTGGTAGCCCCAATTTCAGCTGCTCTGTGTGGGTATGGTGGAAGGGTAAACAGTACTGGGATGCTGTGGTGCCCCATCTGATTCCCATTTCAGAACCAAAGAGCTTATTCTCCAAGATGCTAGGAATGACACCTATCAACATTCTCAATTCTCAGCCCTCTCCTGCCAGCTTGCCACAATAACACCCCCTTTTTGGGGTAAGAAGAATCCAACCTGTGGTTGATATGGAGGTGGGGGATGGGGAGTGGGTTATAAAAACTCCATGTCTTTTTTTCAATTGAGGAAATCAATTTCTGAAGGGCTATCCCAGCTTCCAACTTTAGGAAGTTATGACTGTACCACAGCAGAACTTCTCCCTCTGCAAATACTACTTTCTTCCCATACCAAGAGTTCATCCTGAGATTACATCGTATATGGTAATATACTTCTTGAACACCACTCTACATCTAAGTTTGCTTCTTGGAAACCCATCTCTGACAATTGTATATTATTTGTCTACCAATCTGTTTGCCTTTATGTGTTGTAATTGGCATAAAATTTCACAACATCTCTTTTGATTCCCTCCCCCATCCCCATTCAGGTTTTAAAGTAGACCAAATATCAAATAAAGTCATGCGGCTATCAAGTGACATTCCTCCAAAGATAGCTTTAGCACAGTCTCCTAGAAAACTGGTAAAGTTCACTTTTACACATTAAACTGTGAAATCAGGTGATGATTTACATCTTCCACTTTTAGAAGCTTGGAAATTGCTTAGTTTTCATTCAAGTTTTATAACAAGTTATTAGTGACCAATGAAATGGAAATGTAGACCACTTACTCACAGTTTTCTTTCTTTTATAATATTTGTCATGTGATGGATGAATCACTTGATGTTGATCCAGCATCATACTCTGCCACCAAATAAATCTATCCCCCCCCCGAACTGATAGACTTAAATATATGTTTCCACTATTTTTTATATATTTCTTCTACTGAGTTCCAGAGTAGCTATCTTTGAAAAAAGGCAAGATAATAAAAAGTATTATATTTAGTATGCATTATGTGTGAACTCACTGCCATTGATAGAATATTCAAAGAGAAAAGCGAAGAAATAGTTTCTTTCCACTAAAGTAATGATGAGTTCTTTTACTGTTTTTATCTCAGGCTTTCACAGCTATAAAAATTACATTTTTCATGGATGTTAGCATAGTAAGTAAACAAACATATTTCCTTTATTGCAAATGTTCAAACCCCATTTTCTTGAAATCATAAAAAAATACAATTTCTTGAAATCAGAATAAAAAGCATACAATTATGAAAGAGCGTTAAGACATCTTCAACTTAATTTTCTATTCTCCATTCACCTTGAAGCATCTTTCCACATGTCCGTTTGAATTTCTTATGTTAAGCACACTTAGAAACAAGCTGAAACCAGTAGGTTTCACAAAGTAGGGAGTCAGGACAAAAATGTGTATGGCCAATAGAACAAGAAATATAAAATTGAACATATTTTAAAATTTTTAGGTACTAATCAATTAAGACTGAGTATTATTCTCACATTTGGAGAAGGGGTATAGAAGTGGAATATCCTTACTAGTGGCAAAAACTCATTTATTATATTAGGATACTAATATAGAAAGTTGAAAGTTTATGAATCAAGAAACAGAAAAAAAAGGAAGGGGAGGGTGCCTGGGTGGCTCAGTTGGTTAAGTGATGGGCTCTTGATTTCAGCTCATGTCACCATCTCATGTTGGAGAGATGGAGCCCCACCTCAGGGTTGCACTGGGCGTGGAGCCAGTTTAAGATTCTCTCCCTCTCCCGATGTTTCTCCCTCTGCTTGCACGTACACACACACACACACACTCTCTCTCTCTCTCTCTCTCTCTCTCAAAAAAAAAAAAAAACCCAAAAAAACCGAAACAGAAACTGAAAACAAAGAAACAGGAGAAGTGTAGAATGTTGGAGATGATCGCTAGAAAAATCAAAACAGAAATGGATAAGTGATTGCACATGGGTGCAGAAAGGGAGGGGAGAGTGGGAAAAGGTGGGAAAGGTGACTCTTCCTTTGCCCTGTTTAGTGTTTTATAATATTTGATTACATTGCTTTTATTTTATTTTATTTTATTTTATTTTTTTATTTTATTTTATTGTATTTTATTTTTATGTATTTTTTAAATTTGCATCCAAGTTAGTTAGCATATAGTACAATAATGATTTCAGGAGTAGATTCTAGTGATTCATCCCCTATGTGTAGCACTCAGTGCTCATCCCAACAAGTGTCTTTCTTAATGTCCCTTACCCATTTAGCCCATCTGCCCCAACCCACAACCCCTGCAGAAACCCTCAGTTTGTTCTCTGTATTTAAGAGTCTTTTGTGTTTTGTCCCCCTCCTTGTTTTTATATAGTTTTTGCTTTCCTTCCCTTATGTTCATCTGTTTTGTATCTTAAATTCCTCATATGAGTGAAGTCATATGATATTTGCCTTTCTCTGACTAATTTTGCTTAGCATAATGCCCTCTAGTTCCATCCATGTAGTTGTAAATGGTAACATTTCATTCTTTTTGATTGCTGAGTAATACTCCATTGTATGTATATACCACATCTTCTTTATCCATTCATCCATTGATCGATATTTGGGCTCTTTCCATACTTTGATTATTGTTGATAGTGTTTCTATAAACATTGGGGTGCATGAGCCCCTTTGAAACAGCATGCCTATATCCCTTGGATAAATAGCTAGTAGTGCAATTGCTGGGTTGTAGGGTAGTTCTATTTTTCATTTTTTGAGAAACCTCCATACTGTTTTCCAGAGCGGCTGCACCAGCTTGCATTCCCACATAAATTGCTTTGATTTTAAAAACTGAATTAACGTTCATATGCAAAACTTTAAAAATCATTTGATATCTGTAGATCAGAAGGCAGTTTAGCTACTTCTCTTGTGAAGAACAATTTGTAAAAATCTGAAAAAGCTTAACGGTGGTCTGTATGTTTGTGTATTCTTACCTTGTTTCTTGTGCAAATAATCTCCATTGAGTCATATTACCTGTCTTCTTTAGATTTGATTTAAGACCCAGAAGATATTTTTCTCCAACATCTTAGTTTTAGATTTAGATACAGTTTAGATCTCTTGTCCTTGGCTTATTCAGTGTTTTAGTGCCTATGTTACAGTCCCCATACGAAGAGATGAGAATTTAAAATTTACAAATCAGGATAAATGCTGGGCTTCAATTGTGAAATTGACAACTGAAAAGATTATTTCTCTGGTCACCTGAAGATATGTTCCTTTTGAAAACATATTATTTATGTATTCACTATTTATTGAATGACTATTATATTCACAGTGCTACACAAGGCATCCTTTGAGACTGAGTAAAAACAGTTCTTGTCCCAAAACAGGTGTGACACCCACCAGGATAGCTATGTATGATGACTAAAGTAACATTATTGTTGATAACATCACTAAAGCAAGTCAATAATATGGTCAGGAGGGGCTTCCAGGAAGCTGAACGTTCACAGAGAGACATGATGTGGAAGTGACCAAAGAGGATGAGGACGATCCTGATGAGGTAGGTGAGTGACATAACCATAGAAAAGGCATGGAGACATGCATTCCCACAAGACCAACATGTTGGAGTAGATTGGGTGGGAAGGAGAAATATCACTGAAACATTGGAAGGTGCTGGTTGTAGAGGTTAAGATTATGTAGGATTGCTTTGTGGGAAATAGGGAATCAACAAATGTTTTTCAGAAGAGGAATTACATATTAAAATGAAAGGTTTTAGAAACCTGGAAGTAGTATACAAATGGATGAATTGGAACTCATAGGTGAGGAGAAGGTGAGATAATTTACTTATTTTTCATGTTCCGTAGGTAGTTATTTTGATGTTATGGATCTCCAAATATTTTATTTTATTTTATTTTATTTTATTTTATTTTATTTTATTTTATTTTATTTTATTTTATTTTATTTCTTTTATATACAATAATCCTATATTGCTATGCTTAAAAACAACTATCTGTATTTCTGGACACTCTTCCTTGCCTATACAACATTTAAATAAATACGTGGGTCCGCATCTTCTACAGTTTAAATTTTAATAACTTTTACAATATAAGTAGCAAATATCTTGCTATAATATAAATAACATTTTGTTAGCAGTGGCATATTTAAAAATATTCTTATTTTATATCTTATATTTTAAAAATATTCTTATTTATGGACATTTAATTATTTGCATTGTGAAGTATTTCAAAATTTTTAAATTAATATTTTTAGAATTTCCTAATGTTTTGAGAGAATGTAACTAACCAACATTTGGCAGCAGAATTTGTGGGAAATACTTATTATTATAATACTTTTTCATTACATTACACAACTAATACTTATTTTTGGATAAGTGTTAAGCTAAATAAAGCCATACTTTAATGATTTTAGTTTATATCATAATTACTAGCTAAAGAAGATACCTTAAGTATATGGCTAATATATATTATTTAGTCTGTAACCTGTCAGTTTACCCCAGTGTGGAACATGTGAAAAAATCACTGAAGGGAAAGAATAGAAAGCTGACATCTGGTTCTAAGGTTTATATTATGTAGTTTTTAGGTGTATAATTCAAGACATTAGCTTCTGAGCTTTCCTTGATTTTTTTTTCCCCCTACAAAATGAGATGGTTGGTCTAAATGGTTTGTAATGTCTGATTTGATTTAAAAAGAGTTTCCAGCGGTATATTACAATTCTGTGCAATCAAAGATCCACATTTGGAATACTATTATTGTGCCTTGGTATCACATTTCTGTAGATTTTTCACTAAGTTCTTTATTGACATAACAATCTGGACATGAATAGGAGTGAGTTTAGGAATGGGGATAGTTACATCAACCTTGCTCAGCATAATACAATACTCAGCTCCTGTACCAAAGTCAATTTTATTCTTTCTCCCTATGGTCACATGTTCCCCACTAACATTTAAGAGAAAGTGTTTGTTTCTATGATCTACTTTACACCGAAAAAAGGATTCCTGTTAGTGGGTTTGCTCTTTCTATTCCTTTTAGACAACAGTGAAATCCAGTGATTGATTTTCAGAAATAATGCAAGCTACTTATCTCTCTTTCCTGGTTCATTTGTTCCTTTTCTTTTTAAGTATGAAGAAAAAATGCAAAATATCTGTGCTGTCTCTCAGCTTGGGAGTCCCCAGTATGCTACTATTCATGGCTAAAAAGGCCAAGTAAGTAGATATGGGACTTCATTCCAAACAACATGTCTTTTCTTAGCAAAATAAATGACTCTTTGCTGTATGACAAAAGAAGAAATACATTGATCATTATGTCTATCAGTTAGTGCTAAGAGCAAAACCAAAGAGAGGAATCATACAGTGAATGATAGGGAATCTAAAAAGTCCCCCCAAACAGCTCTTAAGGTAAAAACTGAGGAGCTGTGTCTTGCTCTGGATCAAGTACACAAGAGCAAGGGTTAATTTTCCATTAGGCATATGAATGTAGTTTGAAAGAATGGAATAGAAAGAAAGTTGGTGAATAGTAAATGATGATTTTGTAATCACAAAATCCTTCAGAAACAGAGGTATATAACATGACTAATTACCACTGCCTGTTCTCCATCTTCACCTAATGATATCTCAGAGACACAGGAGCAATGAGGAAAAGAACACTTCATATCACTTTTCCTATTTCTCTAATTCAGTTCTTGGCATGCTGCATAGTTATTATCTGCCTTTCTTCCTCTGCTTCATGTTTATTCTTTATGCTTTAGCATAAAGAAATATTTATGAATGAATAACTTAATAAGTGACTGATTAAGAAAAATAGATATGCCACACTGTTAGCAAAATTTTATTTTTCTCAATTTTCTATGTGCTCCAAAGAAGACCTGAATATCTTGCCCACTAAATGATGTGAGAAATTAAGAGACTGAGTGTGAGGAGACTAGTTTATTGCCGACGGACATTTAATCACTGAAGGATTTAGTCAGACGGTCTAAGGCATAAATCAGTAAAAAACAAACAAACAAACAAACAAACAAACAAAAACTCTCTCCATGTGTCTATATTATTTTCAGATGGCTTAGAGAGAAGTATCTTGTCTGATCTCCCTGGAATGGAGAATGAGGGAGTGAAGTCAGCATTTGGGGACTTTGTACTATGTGGAGCTTGGGGCAATTATATATATAGCATCATATGGATTGCTAGGTCAGAATCAAGACCAACATTCCAAAAAATATTCATGACCTAAGTGAGGCAATATTTTAAAAAGGAGCCAAATGTAAGGCCATAGAGATTGGGAACTAAAGACCAGAGTGCTTGTAAAGACATAGAAGGAAGGCAAATCTAGAGAAATTCCCAAAAAAGATCCCAGAAGAGGTTTTTCATGTGCTGCCTTTGGCATCTGGAATTATCCTGGATGCAGATAAAGGTCATTGCTGAGTTGGGCGCTCCTGAGCTTGGCATCATTTTTAAAAATTTCACATGTGTGTTTATTGTAATGTATTTATAAGATTAAGAATGTATATTCTGGAGTTAGATATTGCTGATGGTTGCACAGTCATATGAATATCTCAAAACATTCAATTATACTTTTTTTTTTTGGCTCAGTTGGCCTTTTTGTGTGGGGATAAGTTAAGTTGGCCTTTTGTTCTCCCAGTTTTATTGAGATGTAATTGAGAAATAAAAATTATGTGTGTGTGTGTGTGTGCGCATGTGTATGTATATATTTAAGGTATACAACATCATGTTTTCATATATGTATACATTGTGAAACAATTACTACAATTAAGCTAACATATCCATCACCTTACATAGTTATCTTTTCCATGTGTATGAGAACAAATAAGATTTACCCTCAGCAAATTTCAAGTATACAAGACAGTATTATTAACTATAGTCACCATGCTGGATGTGAGATCTCTAGAATTTATTCAAACTGCATAACTGAAACTTTGTACCCTCTAACCATATCTCTCCATTTCTCCCACTTCCCAGCCCCAGGTAACCACCATTTTACTTTCTGCTTCTATGAGATCATACAATATTTATCTTTTTTGTGTCTGTCTTATATCACCTAATAAAATGTCTTCCAGCTTTATCCATGTTGTCTCAAATGACAAGATTTTCTTCTTTTTAAAGGCTGAGTAATATTCCATTGAATATATATATATATATATACCACATTTTCTTTACCCATCCATCAATGGAAGCTATTTCCATATCCTGGTTATTGTGAATAATTCTGCAATAAATGTGGGGGCACAGATATTTCTTTGAGATTGTGGTTTCATTTACTTCATATGTGGGATTGCTGGATCATATGGTAGTTCCATTTTTCATTTTGAGTAACCTCCATACTGTTTTCTATGATGGCTGCCCCAATTTATATTTCTACCCACAGTGTACAAGGGTTCCTTCCCCTTTCTCCACATCCTTTCCAATACTTGTTCTCTTGGACTGAAATATTAAAGTAGTAAAAATGCAGATTGCCATGCTCCACTCCAGAGCCACTAAATCAAAGTCTCCTGGGAGTGGGGCTCAGGTATGTGAGCTTCCCCCCCAACCCCCACATGTTCTGCATGTGACACTTATTTGCCCTAAAGTTATAGAATCAATAACTGAAATTATTTATTTTATCATTATACTCTTAGGATTATCCTCTTAATTTAAGCCTTCAAAGTTAAACATGACACATAAATCAGCAGTTTTCAGAGTTGAACAGATAATCAAAAAATTGTCTCAGAAGACTCACAGCTCTGAATTTTAATGTTGTGAATAAACAGATCAGTGAGTTTGACCTATACAGGCCATAAACTGAGGTACATGAAGAATATAATATTCTTTATTTTTCTACACTTAATTTAACTTTACTTTTGAGTTTCCATTCTATCTGAAGGCAGCTTCCAGGAAAACAGTAACATTTCAAGTTTGAGAAACAATGAAATCCTGCCATTTGCAACAACGTGGATGGAACTGGAAGGTATTACGCCAAGTGAAATAAGTCAGTCAGAGAAAGACAGATATCATATGTTTTCACTCATATGTGGAATTTGAGAAACTTAGCAGAAGACCATGGGAGAAGAGAGAGGGAAAAAATAGTTTCAAACAGAGAGGGAGGCAAACTAAGAGACTCTTAAATACAGAGAACAAACTGAGGGCTTAAGGAGGGGAGATGGGGGGGAGGGGAAAATAGGTGAAGGGCATTCAGAAAGGCACTTGTTGGGATGAGCGCTGGGTGTTGTATGTAAGCCATGAATCATGGAAATCTACTTCCCAAACCACATTGTATACACTGTATGTTAGCTAACGACAATAAATTATGTTTAGAAGATAAAAAAACATATCTAATTCAAGGTGCGTCCTTCAGGCTTTCCTTTGGAAGACCACCTGAATTCTGGTCACAGGGGGCTTAAATGGTATGCTAGCATTGGGTGAAGTGATTGGTCTTTGATGAGTAACTTTCCACTCTGAAATAGACAATACCCTCTGTCTCAGACAAAATTACTCTCTGTACTGTCAATTTCTAAAGCATTCTCATTTGCAGCTATATCTGACTGTGTGATCCATGCCAATTTCCACTTCGAAGTCCCTCATTGTGGAGACACACTATTAGGCTTGTATTTAACTTCTCACTAAATTCTGGACACTCCAGGAACACGGGAAGATTTACCTGTTTTTCCACTAGGCTATGCTATGGTGGAGAGCTCCTGTGGGGCTTCTCATTACCAGTGTTTCAGACAGAAAATTTTATATAGATCTCCTCCACTTTGGGAAATCCAAGAATCAAATAAAACCTTCATTATCTCTCCTCTCTTGGAGCTTAAGCCTCTAAGGTGGGGAGGCAGGGCATAGAGCATTTCTTAGAGTTCTTTTCTAGTGTGTAGAATTTTCTTTAACTTTCTCTTCTTTTTTCCCTAAGCCATGGGATTTTTATGCTTTTTGAGCATCCTGAAAAAATTAATTTGTTTTTCTCTTATACCTATTGATTAAGAAAGGATCTTAGCTCTTGTCATTCATGACACATTGGCTCCTATATAAACGCACATAAATATTGTGTATTTTAACCAATTTTTACTTTCTGGGTTTTTAAATTAAGTGTTATTCTCCAAAAATTCTATTTTCTTTTTATTTTTTATTACTATGGCTATGTTCTTTTCATGAAAAGATATATCCACAATGAAATAAAAAAACATTTTATGAGACAATATATATAAAATAAATAATAAAAATAATAAATCTATAATTTTAAATAATATCCCCAGTTGAGGTGTTAGACATATGAGAAAGGCTATCTTGGACTTTCCAACTCCAGTCTAGCAACAGCCATAAGCAGCAGAAAATCCCTTCAGATGGGTTCAGACAACCTAAACAATGATGAAGAATAATAAATTGCTCTTGTTCTATGTGACTTGTTACATAACAGTAGATAACTGACAAAGTAGTGAAGGCATTTATAATTTTTTATATGATTTGAGCTCTTAGTAGAATCACATTGGATTAATTAATAATCTTGCAAGCTAAAGACGCGTATAGGGAAGAATGAAGAGGTTGTTTAAGTCACCGAAGAATGTTAAAACCAATGAACTTAAATATTTAGCAACTTAAAAATCTATTAAAATATGGAAAGAAAAGTTAATTGAATTATTCAGTATGATTTTCTCAAGTACTTTTAATAGGCATATCCAGATCGTCTCATATTGGTCTAAACTACTGATCTCCAAACCTTCAAAAATTTTTTTCTTAAACACAACTGCGAGGGACAAAGTCTAAGGTGTCACAAAGATTCCAGCCTCTGGTGTTTGCACCTTTATATAATACACGCTCCCTGAGTGCGGGTGGCATGTGTGACTTGCTTCTAACCAGTAAGATATGACAAAAGTGATGGCACAGCGCATCTATCATTGTATCAGATTGTAGCACCCTTCTTGTTAGAGACTTTTTCTCTCTAGCTGACTTCGAAGAAGTTTGTGTCCCCATTGGGTGGCCCATGTGGCAAGAAGATGAAGGTGGTATTTAGGGCAGCCTCCAGTCAATAGCCAACAAAAAACTGGGGCCTCATTCATCTATGGTTTTTATTTTTTATTGCTATGGCTATATCCTTATTCTCAAGAAAGCAAATTCTGCCAGCAACCTGGGTGAACTTGGAAGTACATTCTTTTCCAGTCAAGCCTCAGATAAGAACAGAGCTTGACTGACATCTTGACTGCAGCCTTATGGGATCCTGAGCAGAGGACCCCAGATAAGCCGTGTCCAAAACCCTAACCCTCAGAAACTGCGGGATGTGTAACAAGTGAGAATTGTGTGTTATATTAAGTCACTGAGTTTTTGTAATTTGTTATACAGTAATAGATAACTAACACACCAAACATTAAACTTTTTCAAAATGAGTTCTAAATATTTATGGATTGATTACAATTTATAAACTATGTATGCTTTTATTAATAAACTATATATAAAAACACAAATTAAAATTATGAGAGAGAAAAATAATTTTAAAATGTTTTTGTTTTCATAAACAGAAAACACTTTGTTCATAATTAAATCCTTATGAATAATAGTTTTTAGTGAAAACTTGTAATTAAATGTTTTTTTTTTTTAAATTATGATGTAGAAAAATACAGCCAGTGATGCTTCTCTTCCATTTGTGAATTGGTGAATCTTTTTGAGATACGCATACATTTTTAGCTATGAGAGCTATTAAAACCCAGTATCTAAGTAAACTATACTTAGAAACTGACTTGCATATCCAAAATCACAAATTAGCAAACCAATATTAAAAAAATAAGGAAATATAGTTATCCACATTGCTATCATTGAGCATATAAATACCATAATGAATTTCAGAGAAAGTAAATGCTTTACACAATTAATAATTAAAATTAAAAAGCATAATCACTTTAAAATATACATTTAATATAAGATTTATAATGTGTACACTATTGTCGATAATATATAGTATATGCCATTTACTCATAAGTAAATATCGGAATTACATTCTGTAATTTTTCTTAAACTCATAAAGTACATATTATACCTCACAATCTAGAAAAGGATGTTTTCTTTAGCTTTTTACACATATAAGCACAATCTCTTGGGACCCTCATCTTCCTTCAGTTTTAAGGATATGAATATGGGGCATTCTTTTTATTTTAATGTTTTTATTTATTTTTGAGAGAGAGAGAGAGAGAGAGAGAGAGAGAGAGAGAGAGAGAGAGACAGAGTGTGAGTAGGGGAGGGGCAAAGAGAGAGGGAGACACAGAATCTGAAGCAGGCTCCAGGCTCTGAGCTGTCAGCACAGAGACCGACATGAGGCTCCAACTTGTGAACCATGAGATTGTGACATGGGCTGACGTCGGACACTCAACTGGCTGAGCCACCCAGGCACCCCAAGGGGCATCGTTCATTTAACCCAAGCTTTTCTGTTGAGCTGCACTCATTAGCACATCAGGATCCTGGCAGGTTAAATTCTGTGGTTACTTCAGAGATGGGTATGATGAAGTTATTCTTGAATCTTGACATTGCCTAGCACTGCCAACTACTAGTGACAGCACGGCAACAGAATTGCCCTCAGAACTGAATTCTAACATTTATTTGGAAAGTGCTGCTAATGCACCGAATGCCACCCATATAACTGCACGACACTGCTTACAGAGTCAGGTTTTTTGCTTATATAGCTTTATGGGAAGAAAAAAGCTGGCAAAGAGATCTATGTCTATCTAAATAACCTAACATATTATTCAGTGCATTTGTGTTATGGAGGATGGATGCAAATTCTAAAATTTCTTGTCCACTTGGAGTGTCTACTTATAAGGTCTGAGTCAGTTATTCATGATAGCTCAGCAAAATGCAGATGCCTTTAAAAGAACATATTTTAGATTAAGCAACAACTACATTTTAAAAAATGAAGAAATGGTATGAAAACTCATACACTAAGATTTTTAGATGTAAAAGCAGCATTATCGCCCATGTTCCATTTCCAATGACTTTTTTCCATTTGGTTCACAATGCTTTTTAGTTTCTCCAAGATTTCCTTGGGGCTGTTGACAACCCTCAAGGATAAGCTCCATAATCGATTGGTGAGTTGCATACTTTACTTCAGGCTCCTAGTGTCTGAGAGCTCCTTTCTACAATTCTAGTTTTGCTTTCATTGATTTCCCTTGATTTCTTTCTCACTGATGGTTCAGTAAAGCAACACTGATTTCCATTCTTAATTATATGATTGAGTACAGTGAATGCTATATGAGATATTCTGAATTCCAGTTCATTCCAATTTGTAGAGAAGGCAACAAATTGATATCAAAGTATAGCTGTAGTTATAACATTAACATTTCTGATTTTATAAGAAAACAGCATTGGTATAACCAATTTTCAGTCTCTATTGTTTGGTCTCTCAAAATATATTTATCATCTTAGTTAAAAACGATTGCATGTTATCATGTCCACTCTATCTTATTCATTCCAAGAATGATAAAAGGCTATCTTTTCTTCATTTTTACTATCATAAGTCATATCTTTTTTTATGTGAACAGTCATACCAAACCAAGAAAAAAAGTTAAATACAGTACAAAGTAAACATTGTCACAGAACAAATGCCTTTAAATCATTTGCTTTTTAAGTGAAAAGCACTATATCTTTTGCTCATGGCAGGTATGGAGAAATGATTTATTAATAACAGAGCTTTGGGGTACCTGGGTGGCTCAGTCATTTAAGCGTTTGACTTCTGCTCAGGTCACGATCTCCTGGTTCGTGGATTCCAGCCCCACATCTGGCTCTGTGCTGACAGCTCAGAGCCTGGAGCCTGCTTTGGATTCTGTGTATCTCTCTCTCTCTGCCCCTCCCCTGCTCACATTCTGTCTCTCTTTCAAAAATAAATAAACATTAAAAAATTAAAAAAAATAAGAGAGCTTCATAAAACATCTGAGTCCATTGTTGACTATATCTAATTATTTCAGGTACTGATAGTATGACATGGTTACTAAAACTGTGGTTCCAGGATCAGACTATGTAAGTGTGGGTTTCAGATATAATGTGAGGCAATTTATTTAACTTCCTTGTGCCAGTTTCCTTTCCTCTCCAATGGTTCACAAAGGGCTGTTTTGAAGATTTAGTGAGATAATCCACAGAATGTAACTGGCATATAGAACCATACAGTAAATGATAGGTCTTAGTATTTTTGAAGTTGGTGTTATTAGAAAGCTCTTTCTTATAGCAAGTTGAAAACCATCCACCTGTGTTTTCCCAACTTTGTTCCTTCTTCAGCCTTCTGTAAGAACATATGTAATGGGATTTGAAGCACATTCCAAAGAATGATATCTCCCCTCCTCTTGAATTCAAATCTATTTCCCTTTTGGTCCTGCAGTAGTATCTTTAATTTAACAATTGGAGCTGATTTTCTAGGATATGGTATTGTCTTATGTTAAAGGTATATTCACCTCTGAGAACATAACACAATAAGTCATCATAAATCCTTAATATCCCAATGTTACTTCATCTGATGACTCTCTACGAACAATAGGCCCCATGACAAGTTTGAGGCTTTAGTTCTAAAGGGCTGCCCTTCATTCAACTAAATGGAGTTCACCAGTGTTTAGTGTTCAGTCCGACCCACAGATTTCTGACCTACTGAACTTCTGATCTTGGCAGGATTCAAGATGGCAGAGCTGCACTGTCAGTATTATGTTCTTAATTCTTTTTTTCCTCCAACAGGGCTCTCAAATCCAGTCATTATAAGAGTACGCATGACTCACTGCTAGACCTTCCTCCACTGTCATTTTCAGAACAAAACTGGGGGTTAGAGTTTACAATTGTTAGGCCAAACAATTTGGTTTTGTACTTGGGGATCTTTGAGATTTTAGTCTGCTTCTCCAAACTGCTCTATCATCTTGTTTGTTCCTTAAAGTCTCCACCAATGGCTGCCCTGTTTATCTGTACTCCAGCGGTCCCAACATACAGATGTGCTGCGATTCTCTGCTTATCTTTGAAAAGCATCATTCTTTCTAGAATTCCATTCTGTAAATGTTTCCTGTGTCCACTGATTTTCACTAGATGCAGAAAGAAGTTTGAGTTTTTAAAATTTTGTCCAGATTCTTCTTGTCCTTGTCTTTTTTCATCTTAACTGGAAGCAGAAGTGGTTTTCTAACTTTTAGTCTATTTCATGTTGATGAGAAAGAAATTGTAAATCAGAATTGAAACCTCATGAAAGGACTATTGAAGCTCATTCATATCCATCCTTAAACCAAGTTGCAAAAATGACTTGCGCACTCATTGCTATTTTCCTAAACATGAGAGAATCATTAGGAATTGAAAATAGTCTAAAAAATGGTCCCATGTTTTCTGATACAGGCATGTGAATCTTCATCGATGCTTTTAATAAGGTGGCAGTTTGGTGAATGTTTCGCATTGTGAATTAGCATAGCAAAATCTATGACTCCTTTTTGAATCTTTATAGTAACCCTCATCACCACTCGGTTATTTAGCAGTACAAATTTTACTGAGACAGTTTCTTGTAACTAAAATTTTAGTTCACATTCTGGGAGAAAACTCCTGTGATCCTGACTTAAAAAAAAATTTTTTTTGAGTTTATTTATTTTGAGAGAGAGAGAGAGATCGAGCAGGAGAGGGGCAGAGACAGAGGGACAAGAGCCCTCTGCCTATCAGTGCAGAGCCCGATGCAGAGCTTGAACTCAACAAACCATGAGATAATCACCTGAGCTGAAAGTAAGCGTCAGACACTTAATGGACTCAGCCACCCAGATGCCCCTGTGATCCTGACTTTTGAGGAAGTTAATTAATAGTTGAATTATCTAAAATCCTCTGAGTACTGGTGTTGACAGAAGTGTTTAACCACTACATTTTACACTTGAAATTAATACTATACACTGCATGTTAACTAACTGGAATTTAAATAAAACTTAAAAATAAATTCTAGCAGAAACAATCTACAGGTGGTTTGATAACCTTTGAAACACTGTAATCAGAAGCCGTCCTTCCTATTCTTTAACTCTACTTATCTGTAATTGGCACAGTAAATGTTTATGATTATTTTCACTGATGAAATGAAAAGTGCTCAGTATATGTGGAAATGCCTAGAATTATGGTACAGCCACTCTCATCCTTTCATGAGCAGGAAATAAGAATCTAGGGAGTCAAGTAGCTTAGACCTGATTGAATAGGTCTGTAAAATCATGGAGTACATGTGGTTGTCTGGAGGTTCCGGTCACTTGGTTCCATCAAGAAAGTTAGCTGGAGTTTGTCACTGTCACTAGAATATTATTGCATCTGCCTAGTTTTGTTCATTTTTGACGGATTCACAAATAAAAATCTTTATACCAAGGAGTATTTTGCACCTTGTCTTTTTCCCTAGTGATAAGGAAGTGGCAGGGAAGGAGAGGCAGAATGTATATAAAGTGCTATAGTTAACATGGCAAAAGAATGTGTGGGATAAATGAAATAAAAGGAAGAGTGGTCATTTCTAAATGACAGCTAAAGCAGTCATGAAGGACTTTATAGAGAAGCTGCTGCTTGAATTAAGCTTTAAATACGATTAAGCATTCATTGCGTGGCCCACAGGGAAGGAGCTGACTATGGCAACAGCACTGCGGAGTAAGGGTTCAGCATGTTATTTTCACCGAACTGGAAGTAACGTGATGTGACTGAAGAGTAGATTGTCTTCACATGAAACACCTTGAATATCTCACTAACAAGTTTGGCCTTTATTTTCAATCACTGCAGAGTGATGAAGAGATTTTAAGCAGCAGAATAACCTGATCACACTTATGCTTCAGGAAGATTATTCTGACAATGGCGGCCATTCCTGTTGGCAAAGACATCCACTAGAAGATTGTAGCAGAGACTCGTTGGTTAGTTGTTCACAAGGTCCATTTTCTTTTCCTCCTGAGCACACAACCAGATTGAATGAATATTCCAGGCTCTCTTAAAAGTGGGTAGAGCCATATGGTAGCTTCTGGCTAAAGGAAAGTGGATAACAGAAGTGATGTGTGGCACTTTGAGGCCTGGCACCCAAGACCCATCAACACTAGTCCTGCATATTCTTTACCTGTAGGAAGTGATATATGAAAATGCTGGTGACACTAAGTAGAAGTTGTCTGGGTGTCGAGGTCACTATTTGAAGAAGGGCTACCCAATGAAACTAAAATGGCTCTTTTGGGTATTTTTTGAGTAAAAAAAAATTTGTGTTAAGCTACCGAGGTTTTGAGGTGAATCTGTTGCAGCAGTTTCTTTCAAATAACACAGAGATTATCAGATTATTACCAAACCACAGAGAGTTTGGTAAGGGATGACAAGATCCTGAAATAGTGAAGTGGACTTTTACTATAGAGGTTTAGACAGATAGAAGTAGCATTGGATATGATTGATTTACTGCAAAGTAAATGGAGAAATAGAGAATTTCAGCTTCTCAGCTTGGACAATTGGAAGACGGTAAGAGTAAAAATGGTAATGGTTATCAAGGATTCATAGGATAAGCTATTTTGATAAGATAATTAGTATCAATTTGAACCTATTACTTTCAGATATAACTGTCTGAAAAATTTGTTTATAATTTTCTTTTTTAAAGATTTTATTTTTAAGTAATCTCTGCACACAACATGGGGCTTGAATTTACAACCCCAAGACCAAGAGTTACATGCTCTATCAATTGAGCCAGCCAGGCATTCCTGTTTACAATTTTTTATTCTTTTCTATCCTTTGTCATGCCTTAATGGGGGTACAGTATACTTCTCTACCCCCATTAATTTGGGGCTCAGCCATGTGATTTTCTTGGACCAAGGAAATGGGAGTAGGAGCTTCAGTTTGCCAGTTCCAAGCAGAAGCCTTAAGAAACATTTCATATTTTCACTCTCCATGACTGTTTCTGCTTTCCTGCTCTCTACCATGAGGACACCATAACCTAGGATGTTTTTCTTCAGCCATCCTTTAATGGTTCAAGCCTCAACACAATCTGGGGCAGAGCCACCAGAGCTGACTCACAGATCCCCCAAACAAAAAGTAAATGTTTGTGCTTATTAAGCCACATGAATTATGCAGTATTTATCACAGAAAAAAAAAATGGAGCAATTTGGATGAGATACTTGAAGTATGTAATAGGAAGCTGGGAATAATATCTGGAGAAGAATAAACTGGACATATAGATTTTGGATTTGCAGTGATTGACGTCATTAAGATCCATTAGGTCATCCAGTAAGCCATAGAAGAGAAGAAGTCTGAAGATGGAAGGGAACCCTAAGAATAGCGGCAATAAAGGTGTGGGAACAGAATATACAGTAGAAAATGATAATGAACAGTCAGAAGTCTAAGAAAAGAACCAAGAAAAAGTAATGTAATAAAAATGAAGGGATGGCAGTACTTTAAAGAGGGTGTTAATGAGCAATATCAAACATCACAAAATGTGCAGGTTAAAGAATGTTGAAAATAATTCTTTGAATACAGCAATTAGAACACATTGCTAAGAGTCATCCTTTTTTTATAAGATTTCTAATGGACTTAATGCAATCTGTATCCTAAATTAATGTTTATTCTGTTAATGTTTGTTGAGTGAATTCCTTTGTTCTACTGCACTTAAACACATGTTAAAAAATATATCGGGCATCTGGGTGGCTCAGTTGGGTAAGTGACTCTTGATTTTAACTCAGGTCATGATCTCACAGTCTGTGAGTTCAAGCCTCACATCAGACTCTGTGCTGGCAGTGTGGATCTTGCTTGGGATTCTCTCTCTCCACCTCCCCCCCACCAACTCTGCCCCTTATACATGCTCTCTCTCTCTCTCTCTCTTTCTCTCAAAATAAATAAATAAATAAGCATTAAAAACTTTTCAAAAAAAAAAAAAGAGGTATCAAACAAAAGCAATCCTGGCATTTACTCAGCATTTTATACAGTTAAGCTTCTATATTATGTGAATCCAGAATACAATTATTGCCTTAAAAATTACTGTTTTACTTTTAATAGTATAAAATGGTTTATTAAATGACATGGTAGATATTGAACTCAATTTTTTTAAGGAAAATTTAATGCTTAAAGGAGAAAATACATCTTTTTTTTCTCTTGCTTCAATTCAAAAGTGGCTCTAAATTGGTAGATTTCACCCACCTAGACAAATATTTAAGAAGACATTTAAAAATACCAACAAGTCTGATTAACAAAGTTAAGATGGTATATGTAATCTTTTTAATTTATTGATTTTAGAATCAATGAAACATAAGGTCATTCAGAGCACTAAGGAAGAAGTGGGATATTTTATGTGCAATGTACTTGATTGATTGTCTTTTCAGAAAGAGTTTAATGAGCTTTTATGAACCATACTATAGATGAAACATATTTTCATTAAAAAACTTTCAGAATGACTGCTAGCTTCCTTAGGGAATTTCCTGGATAATAAAATACTAAACATGTTGTTTAACAATTTGCTACCTAAAACCTTCTGCAACGTGGAAGTTTTGCCATGTAGAAAAGCTTTCAGGATGCATAGTGGAAAACACTGTTGGTGTTTAATTTACTGAGCTAGAGAACACGAGAATAACTTTTATGTTCCAGAAGGATTTTGTGAACAATATCTCTACAAATATTTAAAATTATATTGCTATTCTGGTATTCCAAAATCCACTAAACATCTTAAATACAGGCACAACAGTGTTATCTCTTATGGACTCAGTAATATAATAATTATGAAAAGAACATTTCTTTGGAAAACATAAGGGATAGCTGTGAAAGTTCCCCAAGCACATTCCTGAGGCAGCTAGGAGATTATTTGGGTAGACTGAAGGTTTCAACCTAACTCATGAGAACCATTTCCCTTTGAAGGATATCAAAGCTAATTTAGCTGACTCTAATCCATTCAACTCAGGAAAGATGAAATAGTTCTGAATTGACCTGGAGAGAAGACTGTCGAGTACTAAGTTTCCCTATTGAAATCATTGCTTTGTGTATATTTTTTTCATTCGACATTGTAAGTTGAATCCTTCATTTGAACTAATGTCTTTTTTTGTCTTTGTACATACTGACCGATCCCCATGCATATTGACTGTCAATAGGATGCAACTTCTAAGCATACCTGTGCATTTCTCCTACCAGCCTTACCATGAATCAATTGTGTTCACAATTAGACGGGCTTATGCCAGTGAAATTGCTATTGTAATGATATAATTTAGATATTACACAATATAGTAAAATATGAATTGGAAAAAGTTGTGGTATTCATTAAGTTTAATACCTTGGAAAACTTAATAAATGCATTCAACTTAGGTATATGCCAGACAACTCTAAAGTAATAAAAGGAAGATCATGAAAAATACAAAATCCAGAGGGATTCTGTACTTCGCCTGTAAAGGTCTTAGTGTTCTTTATGGTTTAGGAACCACAAACTAAAAATCTTTGATAATGCATTATAATTACGGTTTATGCAAGAAAGACAACTTGAAAGTCTGATCACAGATGTTTATTGCCAAAAAAGTGGCCTGACAATCAAAGATTATTGCTAAAGGTAAATACATAGATGTTAAGTAAAAAAAAAAAAATTGGATATGTATATCTTTCTTTTGAGAATACCTGTTTTAAGTAACTTTCTATTAACTAGTCCACTTCATGTTTCTATCTCATTTTGAAGAAGGCTTTTGATGTTGCCCAAATCCACTGAAGCCTTGCCAGCCTGACAAAGCTCTTACCTTAAGATTTTCGACTTAGTAATCATTTGTCCCTTTGCTACTTGATGCTTCATTTGCACCAATTTCCCTAGTGATAATTTGTGCTAACATTACCATGCACAGGTGTACGCTCACATTAGGGCAGCTAAAACAGACCTAAGCCCTGATAAGGGTTGTGTCTCTGAAGATAAAACAGGGATGGAGGAAGATGAGAAGCTATGACTTGGCATACAACAGTGCTTAATAAATATTGGTTGAGATAAATGTCTTTAAATGTCCCAGTGGGTAGTGATTCCACTCATAATTTATTTTCCTTTGGACATACGATTGTTTCTATAACTTTTTTTTTATACATCTTACATTGTTGTATGAAGTTTTTCATTTTTCCCCTCCTGTTAGAAATTAAACAAACATTGGAAAATTTCAAGCGTTATATCTACATATAAATTGCCATAATGACTTATAGATCATTTATAAGTAAGTCTTATAGTGATCTTATGATCTGAATCATAAAGCCAGGAAATGGGTATTCTACTTAAGAAGAGCCCTAGACAAAGCTGAAAGAATAGGTTCAAGTCACCAATATATCATTCTCCAACAGCCTGGCTTTAGGGAATTCATTTAATTCATCTCATGTAATGCATTTTGTAAGTTTTAACAAGCTAGAATGGCATAATATTATTGCAGATATTACATAGTTAGTTGCTTTGGCTAGGATAACTGTTTTGGTTTTTTAAAAAAAAACTTTATTGGATCCTCTTGAACCTAATGTTTAAATAACTTCATAATACCCTTATATAGAAGAAATACTTATATTTATTTTTTAATTACAGTTTACCTTGGACGAGAATGGAGTTCTTGTTCAGTTGTAGATTAGCACAGGGGCAATTGTTCTTTTTCAACTAGATAAGCCCAAATAAGAGTGCTTCTTCCCCAGAACTATTTTTAATAATTCAGAATTTCATTATGAACTAGAACACTGGAGAGAGTCATGAGACTTGGTTTCTATTTCTGACACTATAACTAATCTGGTATTCTTTTGGGACAAGGCGTGTAGCTTCTGCTTTAGTTTTACCAGCTGTAAATTGATATAAAAATGGCTTCTAGGATAGAATATCTGCAAAGTTACTTTTATTAAGGAAAATATGATTTAAAAAAATATTATGAATAAGGAAAAGAAGGTACCCTCTATTTTAGGTAAATGGCTAGATGCATGAACCTGATGTATTATAATTATATGCAAAAATATCTGTCAGTTATATATATGATCTACATTAATTATTAATTTCCATTTTCTTTCAAAGAAAATCCATGGAATAAACATTTTAATTCCTTTTAAAGATATTTTAAAACAACAGAATGCAAAAAGGCATTATTATTATTATTTTTTAATAGAACATTTGCAAAGACCAAACTCCTTGAGGGACAGTGTAAGAATCACATGCTTGACCACATACTGTTTTCAGCAAAGCTTGGCTGATGGTTGTCTATGTCAGTTTCCAGCCTGAGATTCCCTCAAAATTTAACATGCCTTCACTATTCTCGCTTCTGATGTCTTTTCCCTTGCTTATTTCTAGCATTAAAGTTACCATAAGGATGAGACTCTCCTGTGGAACGAAAACAGATCACTCTGGAAACCAAGATTTAGTAAATCAGATGTGCTGGTACTTTCCCTCAGTATTATTCACATTTAGACTCTTGCAATTGCTAATTCACTTTTTATTTTATTTTATTGATTTATTTTTTAAATGTTTATTTATTTTTGAGAGAGAGATAGAGCACAAGTGGGGGAGGGACAGAGAGAGAGGGAGACACAGAATCTGAAGCAGGCTCCAGGCTCTGAACTGTCACCACACAGCCTGACGCGGGGCCGAACCCATGAACTGTGAGATCATGACCCGAGCCAAGTCAGATGCTCATGCCACCCAGGCTCCCCACTAATTTACTTTTAAAAGGAGACCGCATTCATAGTCCCCACAACTAAAGTGGCTAACATAAGCCTAAATAATTCCTGTAACATGTCTGTCATTTCCTATTTCTAACTTCTCAGAAAATACTACACTGTCAAACAGTCTGTTGGAAGTAACCCCGTGAGAGTTTCAGAAGTGTCTTTGCAGAGCAGAGTTGAGGCAGAGTGCTTTCTTTCTTTCCCCAGCCATTGTTAGTTATCAAACTCTGGGACACTGAAGTAGCCAAGGTTTACGTCAGAGATGAAAAGATTCTCAAATTAGCTCTGGGTCTCCAGAGGGCACCTAAAAGGCTTAATGTGGTTAGTATATGTTTATTATTAGGTAGTCATCTCAAGTTTAGTACTGTATATTTTAAAAACCAGTTAGAAGGAATTATTTTTTTTCTGAGAAGTTGAAATGGCAATGGGAATGAGGAAAAAAGATTACTAGGAGAGAGGAATGGAGGACAAAGAGTTTGTTGATGAAAATGAAATACACGTTAAGAGTTCTGAAGAAATAAAGAGAGTTTATTCTTCTTCAGCTTTCCTCAGACTACATTGCCTACTCTAAATGCCCATCCTTGTACAGCTTAAAAGTATTGACAATTCTTTACTCTGATGGAATCCCTAATGTTTGCATTCAATAGGTATCAAAATCCACAAGGATCACCTATCAATAGCAGAATTGTGCTCTATGGAGTTTCTGATGAACCCAGAAAAGATATCAGGAACATTTTTTTTCCAAGTCGGTAAAAAAGAATCTTAAGAGTGAACTACAAGTATTTTGATTCAAATGTCAGCCACATGGACTTTCAATTACAGGTATATGTTCCCCTGCAAGTAGATTAGAATGGGCCAATAGAAGTCATGCTATTTACCTAGTTATTTAAATTGAGATAAACAATGGTAATGGACTATTTCAGGAAAGCTTATCTATAATACTGCAGTTTTTAAAAGTTTGTTTGTTTCTTTAGAGCACAAGTGGGGAAGGGGCAAAGAGAAAGAGGGAGAGAGAGAGAATCTCAAGCAGACTCTACACCACCAGTGCAGAGCCTGATGTGAGGCTAGAAACCATGAACTAGGAGATCATGACCTGAGCTGAAGTCCAATGCTTAACTAACTGAGCCACACAGGTGTCCCATTTTTTAAAAATCATTCTTTTTTTTAAGTTTGTTTGTTTGTTTATTTACTTTGAGAGAGTGAGAAAGAGAGTGATGGGAGGGGCAGAGAGAGAGGGAGAGAGAGAATCCCAAGCAGACTCCACACTGTTAACACAGAGCCTGATGTGGGGCTGGAACTCACAAACAGCTAGGTCATGACCTGAGCCAAAACCAAAAGTGGGATGTTTAATTGACTGAGCCACCCAGGCACCCCTGTTAATCAGTTGTATATTGATTTTTTTGTCAGGTTAATTCCCAGGCACTCAGGTACTGAAATATGAAGAAACAGGAAAAGTTGCTTTCCTCTCCTACACTTCAAAGCATGACTATGATTTTATGCTACTCTCTTAAAAGTTCCTGTGCTTTTAAAAACTGAGTTACCTATCACAAGATATTTATTGGATTTCTGATACTTTAATGAAATAAGATCATGCATTTAAATTAGTTTGTCTTTTTGAAATATTATAATTGTAACTTGTAATAAATTCATGATTTTGAAGACCACCCCAGAAAATTGAAGTCCATTATGACAACAGGGATGAATTTGGAAGGCATTATGCTAAATTAAATAAGCCAGTTAAAGAAAAAGAAATACTGTGTGGTATCACTTACATGTGGAATCAAAAATGAAGTGAATTTTAAAAGTCAAACTCAGAGGAAGAGAGTAGAAAAGTGGTTGCCAAGAGAAATGGGATAGGGGAAATAGAAAGATGTTGGTCAAAGGGTGCCAACTTTCAGCTGTAAGATGAATAAGGTCTGAGAATCTACGGTAAAACACGGTTACTATAGTTGATACCATGGTAGGATATAGAATGAGATTTGCTAAGAGAGTAGAACTAAAATGTTCTCACCAAAAAACCAAACCAAACAAAAATGATAAATATGTGAAGTAATGGATGTGTTAATTAACCCAATGGGAGGTATCTTCTCACAGTGTATACATATATCAAGTTATCATGTTGCACAGTTTAAATATCTTATAATTTTATTCATCAGTTATAAACTCACTAAAACTGAAAAAAGAAAAAAAACAGTATTAAAGATACGTATTTTGTTTTAGAGTTGCTACTTATGTCATCTATTTAAAAAAAGAGCCATTTGTCCGTAAAATGATTGTGTTTGTTAGACAGTTATCTTCTATATTCTTTTGATAAAAGCACAAGACCTTGGATTTTTGTCTAAAAATAAAATTAAAACATCAAACAATTGCCTTTATTTACATGAGATCTCATATTTTTCTTTTTGGCTGCAAATATTTAATTTTTTGTTAGGCTCTAACAGACAGATGGGCAAATGAAAAGAAACTTCCAGTTCTGCTTAAGAGACCCTGCACCAATTTTCTTTTTCACAGAGATGGAGCCATAGTTCCTATCTCGTTTAAATCAGATTTCATATAGAAAGCCCTCCAAAATGGAAGAGCTCCAGGTAAGAAGTCGATGTCACAGGGAGCACTTATTTATCACAGTGGCACTTAACAATCTCATAACTGCTGTCAAAGTCAATGAAAATACTTTATTTCTGTATTTCCTTCCTTCTTTCCTGCTCCCCACAATTCCCTTTAAGTTCTCCCTTATTTTAATTCTTTCTTTCTTTTTAAAATCTTTCTTTCTTCCCTTTCTACCCTTCTTCAGATAATGGCTTTTATGGCTCAAAGACTGACATACCACTTTACATCACCTATATGTTTTGGAACTGGAATTCAGGAATACAATTTATTTCCTTATACAGAAATCTGGGGAAAAATTAAACATGTCCTGGTGTCTCATGAAGAGGTGGTTTTTCAAAAAAGCCTGGCCATGGAATGATTTGATTTTTTGTCGACATTTGTATTTTATTTGGGACTGCTGCAATTATTAGCATGGTTCAGATGTGTACCACCCATTCACACTGAGTTTACTTTCAAGCTTAATTCAAGAACTCTGGAGTAGATTCACAGAAGATTTTGAAAAAATACCTAGTTTTGCTCTTTGGGACTGTGAGTACCATGTTAGACCCACCTCTGTTGGTGGGGAAGTACTCAACAATTCTAATACTGGTTTGAGGTTTTACTATTTTCTTATATACCAGAGATATTGATTACTGAAATAAATTATACAACTCAGAATGATTATGTAGAGACTGAATTAAAACTTATATGGCCATAGCTATAATCCTTGGAACCAAAGGGTGAGATGAATTGAGAGCTATTTCAGGTTGCATGGCAGTTTCTTATATATCAGATGGAATAATCTTTCCTGGTGTGAAAATCTAGTAAATTTTTACTAGATTTTGAGGCAGTATATTTGCAAATTAAGTGGATTCTGACCACAGGGTAACCATATACATTGACCAAACTACTAACAAATTGTACTAACAGTGTTTAGTTAGTCCAAGAGCAACCATTCAAGGTATTTTAAATGGAAAGGAATTTAATATAAGGAATTGGATAGCTACAGAATCTTTAGAAAGAAAGGGGGAGTGGAAATCAGAGAAAGCTACCACCATGACTCAAGAGTTGAAGAAACTGCATAATTCACAGGAAACCACTGCCTATGACCTCACCTGCCTGAAGCTCTGAAGGGAGGTTAATGCTTTCATATTATGTGTAGTTTTCTGAACTTGAAGGCTAGAAAAAGGAATCACAGGAAAATTGAGATAAGTTGTTTCCACATTTATTCCCTTGAGTTCAAGTTATAGCTGAACATCACAGAAAAGACTAAATTCAATCTTACTTTATCTACTCAAATGATGTATTCATTAATTAAAGAGATTGAGCTTAAGTGCCATCAATATAAACATGACAGCTATAAAATGCCCAACTTTACGATATATCTAATGGCAGTTCCTAGGGCCAATTTAGAAAATCAGCCTTCATCAGGGGACTACAAGAAGATTGTGCTTGAGGCTATAGTAGCCAAGACAGACAGCAGTACCTTCAAGCTGGAAGCAAAGCAGTCTCTAGAATGGGGCTAAATCTTTGGAGTTGGGGTGGTTTGAATGGATGTCCCCACTTAGCCTGCTGCAAGATGCAGACAAACTATGCTAGCAGAAACAGAGGAAAGTTAAAACCTCCAAATGGTACTAAACAATTAGGAACTCATATGTCCATAACTCTCCTCAATCCCTTTAAGTCATTAATTAGTTTACTTCTTTAACAAATATTTACGGTGTCTACTATTTGCCAGCATGTGGTAGGTCATGGAGAGAACAGTGAGGAAGATGGAATAAAATCTTCTTGGTTGAGCTTATATTCTAGAAAGTCATTAGAAAAATTAGTTTGACATCTGCCTCTTCTCTTGTCTCTCTGATCTGCCCACATCTAGGTGAAGTTAGGAAAGCTTGAAGAAAACTGTGGCCATAGGTTGAAAGGACATGACATGCTCTCATTCTTAGGGACACAAAGCATCACATCGAGGAAATTAGGAGTCACAGTTATAAACAGGGAATTCTGCCCAATAGAACAGACATTTCTAAATATTGTTCCCATCTCTCTCTCTCTCTTTTTTTTTTTTTTCATTTTTACAGCATTAACTTCATTTTATGGCATTTCATGACTTTTTTATGGCACTAAAGCTACAGAAGCTTTTTCAGCACATTAAAATACTCAAAAACAGCCCTCATAGACTATTGAATTTTTGGAGTTGGTTGTAACTTAGAATGCGTTCAGTTTAACCCTCAAATCATCTCTTTTCAGTAGAAATAAAAGCTATGACTACTGTAAGTCATTTTGTACCTGATGTCTTAATGCTGGAAAAATCGATAGTCATTAAAAGAGTGTCTGCTTCTACATGTCTGCTTTAAAAATTTTTTTTAATATTTATTTTTGAGAAAGAGAGACATAGCATGAGCGGGGGAGGGGCAGAATGAGAGGAAGACACAGAATCTGAAGCAGGCTGCAGACTCTGAGCTGTCAGCACAGAGCTGGACACTGGGCTCAAACTCAGGAACTGCAAGTTCATGACCTGAGCTGAAAAGTCCGACGCTTGACTGAGCCACCCAGGCGCCGCCTACACGTCTGCTTTATACATGGATGCTACAGTCACATTGCTTGAGAAGTCGTTTTTCTCAGACACTATTTCTCTTTTTTTTTTCTTCTATTTTTTTAGCTTAGCTTTATAAGTGGTCAGGAAGCTGTAATATTTTGAATCATTCAAACAGTATTAATGGGACACTTCATGTTTGGAAGGGGAAGCAGCACCAGGGAGACTGGAATGTTCTTCCCAGGAGATAAAGTCACATTATTTGGTAGAGTAGGTATGGTGAGTGAGTCAGACATTAGAGAACCAGACATTAGACCAGCCCAAGGGACTTGAATCTTTGCGGCTGTAATACCCTGTTGCCCTCCTTTTAAATTCAGCTGCTTGTTGATTTTCGGTGCTTAGAACAAAGTGAAAATTTGGACATGGAAAATTTGGCATTTTACAAAGAGTTCCGATATTATTTAAACTGACTTGTATATGAAAGTGAATTGGTTCATTTATGAGCCAGGTAGCAGGATGGGACCTGTGGTAGTACAAGTGTCAGGGTCCAGAGTCTGCACACACAGTGTGCAGAGGCACAAAGAAAAGACTGCTTCCCAGGTGTCAGCATTCATAGTCTCAACACACACACGTGCACACACACACACACACACACACACACACACACACACACAGCCTTTTCTGCCCAAGGGTGGTAGTGAAGCATGAGAGTTCTCTACTCTTCAGCACCATGGAGTTTGCCCAATATAGACTGATGAATTGCAACTTTGTAGATATCAAAAAAAAGCTTATCTCAATAAAGACTGAACACAAATTTTTTACCAGTTTAGTAGGAAAGGGGATCCGAACTCACTAAAATTGATATAGAAAAAAAATTTTAAATGTGAGGTGTCCTATTTCTGAGCATGGTGGTAATTATCAATTCACAGCTAATATGTATTAATTATAATAAAATTGTAGAATTGATGACAGAAATATCTAGATAGGCAGGATTAAAGAAAACTTTTCCTGTTATTTTACATGACAAGACAGGATTAGACAGATTACTTATATATTTCCTTCAAATTTAATCTTGAAATCACAATTACAGAAATAAAGATTTATTTAAAAATAGTGAGGGGTGCCTGGGTGGCTCAGTTGGTTAAACTTCTGACTCTTGATTTCTGCTCACATCATGATCTCATCCTCGTGAGACCGAGCTCTGTGGTGGGCTCTGGACTGGGCGTGGAGGCTGCTTAGGATTCTCTCTCTCTCTCTCTCTCTCTCTCTCTCTGCCCATCTCCTGCTCACTCTCTCTCTCAAAAAAAATTAGTCAAAATGACCAATCTTATTCTATTATTCATATCCAGATGCTGACATTTCACTTAAAAATAGACTTTTATAAAATAACTAATAAATGCATTAAGTAGAATTTTTGGTTTCCATATTCTATTTTTTTTGAGAGAGATAGCTTGTGCACTTGTGCAGCTGGAGGGGCAGAGAAAAAGATGAAATCTTAAGCAGGCTTCATGCTCAGTGCAGAGTCTGACACTGGGCTTGATCCCATGACCCTGAGATCATGATCCGAACTGAAGTCACGAGTCTGATGCTCAACTGACTGAGCCACCCAGGCACCCCTCCATATTCTTTTAAAATACTAATGATGATGTTCACTCTTAAATAACTGAATGCCATGTGATTTTTACAAAGGGAAGAGTTTCAAAACTGAAAAAGTAAGAATAAGAGTGAAGGGAAATAAGACATAATAAAAATAAAAAAGAACAAGATGGAAAGACAGAAATATAATTATATTATGATAAATTTAGGCAATTTTTAAAAAGCAATTGCTTTCAGTTTCTCAAGTCACAGTTTAGAACTTTATTCCTAAATTTACCCAAATGAAATTAAATAGGAAATCTTTAGTGACTTTTAGCACTTAGTATATATTTGGTGTTCTCAACCCATCTTCTTTGCCTCTCCTCTCTAGCATGTGTATGTGTGTATACACATACATGTGTGTATACACATGTGGGCATACATAGGTGTGTACCTGTGTGTTTGTGTGTCTATTGGCAGAGAATGCTTCAATATCAATATGTATTTTTAAGCCTGTGTTAAGATCTTCCCATTCCCCAGGTTGTCTATCCTTCGTGCCCATCACCACTAATAAAGACAACTGACTATCAGTTATTGGCTTAGCTGTCTCTCAATATCTAAGATCAATTCTGAATTCAGACAAGAGAAAAATCTCTTGTTCAACCTTCTGAGACTCGCAGTAAAATTACTCTGGTTCCTGGTTATATGGTGATTGTCAGATACTTATAATACTGAATTTTCTTTTCTGCATCTTGGCCCAACTCTGGCTTTCTCCCCTAAGGGCCTGTTGCTTGGTCTTCGTTTAGTAGCCTGCCAAGTACATTTGGAGATAGCCTTCTGAGCACAGTTCACACATCCATGAAGCCAGCCCAGGCGGCATTCTTGATTTATGCCACCTCCATCTGCCTCTCTCCCAGTCCTCCACTTCTCAAAATGGCAACCTTACCCATCCAGTGGTTTAAACTAAAAACTTTTGTGTCATTCTTGAAATCTTTCATTTACTCATACTTAGGAGGCCTATAAATCTAGGGACAATCCCAGTTTACATTTGTGTCCCCAGCATAAATTTTAAGAGTCTTCATTCATTTTCAAGGTATTCTGACTTGGATAAAAAATTATATGTTCACCCAATCCAATTCCAGGGAATATTCTATACAGCACATCAAAAGTCCTATTGGCACTACCTTCAAAATGTATCCAATACTCATTCATTTCTTCCCTTTTCCAACATACCATTATAGTCCATGTATTATTCTTTCTTACTTGGATCATGGAAACAGCCTTCAGTCAGCTCTTCCTGCTCTTATAATTGCTTCATTAGAGTCTGTCCTCCACCCAGAAGCAAGCTTATATTAATCCCTTGCTACAACATTCCAGTAGCTTCTTATCTGAGAATAAATCTTACCATCTTGCTATGCCTTAAAAGAAAAGGCCAGAAGTGATCTTGCCTCTGTTTATCTTTCCATATTATGTGCTAGCCCTCTTCCTATCCAATTTTTCCCCTGGCTGTAGTAGACATCTTGCTGTCTTTTGAACACATTGAACTCAACTCCCATCTTTGCAGTTTTTATCCTCTCTTCCTAGAGCTCTCTTCCCCTGGTCTTTGCAGGAGTACATCCCTGCCTTCATTCTGGTTACTTCTCCACTCAAAGGTCAATTCATCTGAGAGACTTTCTTGCCCACTAGTTTTTAAGCAGCTGCCCTGATTCAGTTCAGGAAACAGAAATCACTGTAGGTATTTCAGGCAGAAAGTACTTTACTCTGAAAAATTAGGAGCTTACAAAATTATTGAAAGGAAAGAAAATCAGGGATTATCTCTGGACCCCTGGCTTTGGGTCATGCCACTATAGGGTTCAGGAAATGTCTGATGCCACTACTACTTCCATGGCTGCTGCCACGGCCCCCTCACATCCAAGCAGATATTAAGTAGTGGACTCTGCTGCCCAGCAGTGCCCATGTTCACATCTACTGAAGTCTGCCATCAGCTGCCATGAGTGTAGGAAAATGGCCTCTACCTCCCTGAATCTTCCACATCTTATGCAAAGGCATCCCTCTGGTAGAACCTAAACCGCACTTAGTGAGCTAGCTGAAGGGGAATGTGGGAAATGCATTCTTTATTCTTCAAACCCAGTATAACTAGAGGACATAGAAGAGACGGGACTGGAGGCAGAGAGCCAAGAGACTCTATTTAGCACATGCTCCCCTGGGCCCTGTCACACTCTCCTCTTACCTCTGCTTTATTTCTCTCCAAAGCACTTATCAGTACATAAAATATTTATTTGTTTGCATGTTATTTTCTGTCTTTTCTAATAGAATCTAAAGTCCAAGACAGGGACTATAAAGATGGCTGTTGGCTCAGAGGATAGTGTTTGAGAAATATGTGCCAAATGTATAAATGAATAAAGAGATCAATCAGTATATATCTGCTTTAGATAGATAGTCATGCTCAAAATGGTATGAAAACAAATAGTGTGTTACATGTTGTATAGGAACTATTATCAGAAGATAATTCCATTGGATGGGAAAAGGGGAAGCCATTAAAAGTTAAGTTAGTGGGGAACTTGGGTGGCTCAGTCAGTTAAGCGTCCAACTCTTGATTTTGGCTCAGGTCATGATCTCCGGGTTCCTGAGATTGAGCCCTGAGTCGGGCTCTGTGCTGACAGTGCAGAGCCTGCTTGGGATTTCTCCCTCTCTCTGCTCCTCCCTCACTCATGCGTGTGCACGCTGTCTCTCTCAAAATAAATAAACATTTTTAAAAAAAGGTAAATTAGTAAACTGAGGACAAATTCAATTTTTAGTAGGCAAGATTTTGTGGGGAATAAAAACAATCAATTAATCATACCTATGTAATTATAATTGGAAATTATGTTTACCTCTCTAAAAGAAGAGAAATGAATGGCTGACCCTTGGAAGTATTAGTAACTTTCCATTACTTTTTCCAACTCTCACTGCTCTCTAGGGGAGTTTGATCTGGTGGGTGGGACTGGGAAAACTCTGCATATGCCTGGCCTAGCCTTTCTTCTCTCACTCCCGGGACCTGACCATTGTCAGGCCGAATGGTAGAAGCCAGCTGAGCCAAGCTCTACCTCTGCAGGGAGGAGCGTACAATTGTCTAAATGTTATGACTTTGCGTGAGCAGTTAAGTTCAATTCATGTGCAAGGAATTGAAAATTATTTTGACTTAACTATGTTCAATAACAAAGCCTGGTTTTTTGAATACTTAGTTGTCTTCTGTGTGTCTATTGCAGCAGTTCCAAACTTATGTACACATTGGGCTCACCCAAGAGCTTTTAAATATACTGCAGCTTGGGTCAGCTCCAGAGATGCTGATTTAATTGTTTCATGGTGTAGGCTTGGAATTGGGATGTTTTTAAAGCTCCCAGGTGGTTCTAATAATTCACCAAGGTTGCCTTGCTTTATGGAAAGGAGTGTTAATTAGTATTTTCAAAACCCGAAAGAACAGATTGAAATTGGTATGTTTATTGCCTATCTTATATTATGTCCTGAAAAAATTATGTTGAAGTCCTAACTCCTGGTACCTATGAAGATGACCTTGTTTGGAACTAGAGTCTTTGCAGATGTAACTAAGGATGAGACCATTAGAGTGGGTAATCCAACATGACCTGTGTCTATAAAAGAAGAGGCACAGAGAGAGGATTGCCACGTGAAGACAGAAACAGATACTGGAGTTATACTGTCACAAGCCAAGGAATGCCTGGGGCTGCCGGAAGCTGAAAGAGGCAAAGAAGGACCTCCCCTAGTGCCTTTGCAGGATAATTTCTGGGTGGACTTGTAGCTTTCAGAACTGTGAGAAAATAGATTTCTGTTGTTTTAAACTACCCAGTTTACAGTACTTTGCTATAGCAGGAGGCCCTAAGAAACTAATACAAATTATTTGAAATGTGTTTTTTCAAAACGCATTTCAAAGACTGGCACGAATTTAGAGATCTCATAATTCTAAGTACAGTCTTAAAGCAGGTTGTTGGATGTTGCTAAGCTCTTCATTAACCAAAAGGCTTTTGTCATCTAGAGTTGACTATAGTTATTCCTCTGAGACTGCACTTGGAGAATCCCCTGGGCTCTTACTTAAAGATGTTATCATACAGTATCCCTTGCAAGAAAACTGGATACTTAAAAAAGGAGTCAATTAAAAATCCATACTCACATATATACAAATTGCCTTTTCCCAAGTCTACAAAACTATTAGATTCCTAATAACAGTGACCCCTATAAATCTCAGTCATTATTTTGTATTGACATATATACTCAGATGTCACTTCTAGAAAAACCAAATCTGCCTATCCTAGAATTTATGTCTATCCAGGCACATGTTATATGTGTGCCCTCTTCCTACATGCTAGATGACTGGACCAAAGGATCCATATGATCTAATGATATCTTCCTTAGATTAGCCTATGAAATATGTTGTAAGAGAAGTAGATAATCTGAATGTACCAAATTACCTCTTGAGATAATTTGAACTAAAGAAGCAGGGACAGAAGAGAGAGAAAAAGACCATAAAAAAGGCTCCATTTCTGAAGCTAGCTTCCATGATTCTAGTTATAGCTTGTATGTAACTTTTGATAGACTCTTTTAAGATAGTGTAAGCCTCTATTTGAAACCAAAGATCCAAATTAGAATACTGCATGTATGGCAAGTCATTTACTTAAATATTCAAGTTTATATATATGTAATCAGTGCACTTGAGGATTTCAGAAATGTGATTAATTAGCTATGGTAAACCTTGGAGAATTTCTAAAGTCTGTTGCAATAGTCTCATGCCTAAATCAAAAGTGGAAATGTGGGCTATGGATACAATTCAGCCCACAGTGATAAGTGATTGGTTTATTTTATATTTTAAATTGTACATTTATACATAAATCTGGATTTCTGCCTTCTCTTAAAAAAGTAGGTCTCGGACTTCAAGTTGTATTATAAAGCTGTAATCGCCAAGACAGTATGGTACTGGCACAAAAACACTCAGATCAATGGAACAGAATAGAGAACCCAGAAATGAACCTACAAACATATGGCTAACTAATCTTTGACAAAGTGGGGAAGAATATCCAATGGAATACAGTCTCTTCAGCAAGTGGTGGTGGGAAAACTGGACAGCGACATGCAGAAAAGTGAACATGGACCACTTTCTTACACCAGACACAAAAATAAACTCAAAATGGATGAACGACCTAAATGTAAGACAGGAAGCCATCAAAATCCTTGAGGAGAAAGCAGGCAAAAACCTCTTTGACCTTGGCCACGGCAACTTCTTATTCAACATATCTCCGGAGGCAAAGGAAACTAAAGTAAAAATGAACTATTGGGACCTCATCAAAATAAAAACCTTCTGCACAGCGAAGGAAACAATCAGCAAAACTGAAAGGCAACTAATGGAATGGGAGGAGATATTAGCAAATGACATATCAGATAAAGGGTTTGTATCCAAAATCTATGAAGAACTTATTAAACTCAACACCCAAAAAAACAACTAATACAGTGAAGAAATGGGCAAAAAACATGAAAAGATACTTCTCCAAAGAAGACATCCAGGTGGCCAACCGACACATGAAAAAATGCTCCACATCACTCATCATCAGGGAAATACAAATCAAAACCACAATGAGATACCACCTTACACCTGTCAGAATGGCTAAAATGAACAACTCAGACAATAACAGATGTTGGTGAGGATGCAGAGAAAGAAGATCTCTTTTAAACTGCTGGTGGGAATGCAAACTATTGCAGCCACTCTGGAAAACAATGTGGAGGTTCCTCAAAAAAACTAAAAATAGAACTATCCTATGACCCAGCAAGTGCACTACTAGGCATTTATCCATGAGATAGAGGTGTGCTGTTTCGAAGGGGCACATGCATCCCCATGTTTATAGCAGCACTATCAACAATAGCCAAAGTATGGAAAGAGCCAAAATGTCCATCGATGGATGAATGGATAAAGAAGATGTGGTATATATATATACACAATGGAGTATTACTTGGCAATCAAAAAGAATGAAATCTTGCCATTTGCAACTATGTGAATGGAACTAGAGGGTATTATGCTAAGTGAAATTAGTCAGAAAAAGAGAAATATCATATGACTTCACTCATATGAGGACTTTGACACAGAACAAATGAACACAAGGGAAGGGAAGCAAAAATAATATAAAAACAGGGAGGGGGACAAAACAGAAGAGACTCTTAAATATGGAGAACAATACTACTTGTATTTCAATTTGCTATAGTGTGTCTGAGTATCAGTTTCCCCTTACAATTGTTTTTTTTTTTTTTTTTAATTTTTTTTTTCAACGTTTTTTATTTCTTTTTGGGACAGAGAGAGACAGAGCATGAACGGGGGAGGGGCAGAGAGAGAGGGAGACACAGAATCGGAAACAGGCTCCAGGCTCCTAGCCATCAGCCCAGAGCCCGACGCGGGGCTCGAACTCACGGACCGCGAGATCGTGACCTGGCTGAAGTCGGACGCTTAACCGACTGCGCCACCCAGGGGCCCCTACAATTGGTTTTTTAACTATTTGTCTTATAATACTGAGGCTTGTGTTTGTGTGTATGTTAGGGGTGTGGATACAAATGTTCCCCCCCCCCCCCAAAAAGAAGACAGATATTTTTTTTGTTGTTGGAGTTAAAAATATTTTTATATACTCAATATAATGACAGAGTATGTGTTATTTTCGCTTTACCCTTACTTTTCAATTACATTAAGATGTAATTTACAAAAGAATTAAGACAGTTTGAGAAGGATTCGTGTTAATACTTCTTTAAACGCCTGGTAGAATTCACCAGTGAAACTATCTGGCCATGGACTTTTATTCTTTGGGAGATTTTTGTTTACTGATTCAATCTCCTTATTTGTTTCTGGTCTGTTTTGATTTTCTATTTTTTCATGGTTCAGTTTTGGTAGGTTGTACATTTCTAGAAATTCATCTCTTGTCTGAGGCAGTTGTCTAAAACAGTGTTTTCCAGGAGCTGGAGGACCCCAGCTGAGGGGCTGGAGCCAGTTCACAAGTCACTGCAGGGTCCATAACTGGGACTGAGGTCTATCTGCCTATCACCCTATGCATGAGTGGGTGAGGCCCCTCCTGGGCCCCTTAATGCATGTTACTGCATCCCAGATAGTGCCATATAGTTCCATATAGGCATTTTTGTCCATGGATGGATGCCAAATATTTGTTATTGAGGGGAAACAAAAACAAGGGACATCTCATACTGCCATGATGCTGAAATCACCTCCTGGATCTTTATTGAAATAATCCATCCTTTAAAGATTAGATAAAGCTTGACTGTTAACTTACCTGGTCCTTGTGACTTTCAATAGATACTCTATGATACTAGATGAATTCTAATTTCCTAATTATTTATTGTATTCATTTTTAGCATTATCATTTATTAGGAAATAGACCATTTCCTCTAGATTTAAACATTTTTTGGCATAGAGTGACATTCCTGAACTTGTATAATTTTATTCTCTTTCAACTTTTTTGGTAATAAGCTTATTATATTAATGAAATTTTACTACTTTATTATCTATTTATTTTCTTATTTATTAAATTTAGCTTGATAGCCATTCATAATTATTTACCTCTTTGGTCTGAGTTGATCTCATTATCAAAGACATCAAAGGTACCCATTTTTACTGGTATAGATTGTTCTGTCTCTCAATAGTTGTGTCTCCTTTTCATTCCTCTTTATATAGTTTGTGAACTATCTTTTGACTTCTTTCCTGGTCTAAGGGTTATCTTTTTTTTTAATTTATATATTAAAAAATTATTTAAATCCAAGTTAGTTAACATATACTGTAATAATGATTTCAGGAGTAGAATTTCATGATTCATCACTTCTCTAAGGATTATCTTAGAAGCATATTTTTAAAGTTCCTAGTAGTTAAAATAGTAATTTTAAAATTATTTATTTCTAATCCATCAAGATCCTGAGATAAGAATATGTCGTATCTCTCTATCAATCTATCAATCACTCTCTCTCTCTCTCTCTATCCATCCATCCATCCATCCATCCACCCATCCAACCGTCCATCCATACATCCATTTTTAGTTAAGGATTCTTTGTTTTCAGGTACCTAATAAAATTGTGTACATATTGAATAAACTTATTTGTATGTCCATTCAATCAAGTCACTTAATGGGATTATTCTATTTGCTTTTGTCTACCTTTAGTTTTTTTTATATTAAGTCTAAACAAGTCTCCTCATGTTTCATCAGTCTCTCTTTGTATTTGTAATCATTTTGCACTATGTATTTAGCAGACAAGTTTTAGTGTGTGTAGTTTTATGACTACTGTAGTTTCATACATTGTGTTTTTTGTGGCTGGTTCTCCTGTTTTGTTTTTTCTTTCAGTATTATTTTTTATAGTTTAAATTGTATTCAATCTCGTATCGACAACTCCTAGTTCCTTTTTGTGTGTGTTCATTTGCCTGATTCTTTTGGCCCATCAGTTTATTTTCAACCTCTCTCTAACACTTTGTCTTTAGAGTTTCTTGAAAACAGCATGTTGCTGGGATTTATTTTTAGTTGTCCCTTTAAGCAGCATATTTTTGTTCAGTCTCATTTGTTTACCATGATGGTTGATACTCTTGTTTTTCTTCCAACTTACTTGTGCTTAGTTTTAATTTAAAATTTTGTTTTTCTATTTCCCTTTTCTTTTTTTTTCAAATGTGACCAAGTTTCTATTTATTTCATTTTATTTCCTTGTTAATTTGGAAACCTAATTGTGTGGTTCAATTCTATAAATGCTTATAATTCCTTTTCCTTTCATCATAATCAAAATTATATTTTAATACTGTTATTTGGCAACAAGATAATGTGATTTTCATCCATGAAAATGCACCACTAATCCCTTACTTATCCTCCCTTTTGGTTTTAGATAATTAGAAATCCATTTAGAGAATCCCTCTCCTGTTTTGGAAGGACCTATTTGCTCTTATTTTAACATTTCTCAAATACCTTTAACCACTTATACTTTATTTCATAAATATTACCACCTGAAATATTGTTTGCCATGAATATATTTTTTTTGGTCTAATGAGTAAATGTATCTCAGGTGGATACATATCTCTCAATCCTAATCTTTCAGAAATTGGTAGATGTGGGATGCCTTGTTGACTCAGTCTTGACCTTAGGGGCATGAATTTGAGCCCCAGGTTGCATGTGGAGCCTACTTAAAAAAAAAAAAGAAATTGGTAGATACCATTTTACTATGTTCTAGTGTCCAGTGTTAGAGATGAGCAAGTAAGAATATTTTTATTTATAAGTAATTTTTTTTGGCCTGGAGCTTTACAATTCTTTCTAAATTTTAGTGTTCAAGCATTTAACCATCTATGCAGAAGTCATCTTTTCCTAGCAGTTCAGACTAGAATTGGGTTAGAAGTGCAATCTGTTTTCTTTCCTCATTTCAAAAAAAAATTATTTAATTATTTTTTCTTCCTACATCTATTCCTTTTTATTTTCCTGGAAATTTTATTAATCACATGTTATGCTTCCTGGATCTTACATCCTAATCATTTACCTTTTCCTTCATGATTTCTATCTCTTTATATTTTTGCACAATGCTTTGAAGGAAGATTTGAATTTAATGTTCTGAATTACTTATTCAGATCTCAAGAGTGACCACAATCTTCAAATTGTCTACTAAATTGTTTGGTTGGAAAATTGTGCTTTATTCTGAATTTCCAAACTACCTCTTTTATGCTGAATCTCCATAAGTGTTCTTACTATTTTCATTCAAATTATTATCTGTCTTTCCAACAGCTTCAGTTTCCTGGGCATCTATTCTGTTTCTTTTGTTTGATAATGTCCTCTGTGACTTCTGGGCCTCTTTACATAGGCTATTATATTTTTCTGTTGGCTTGTTGGGGTCAAATCTGGCTGATGGAGGACCCTAAGAGACAGCAGTTACACATAATGACATAGTGTCTTTCCCTTGGCTTGACAATGTAGAAGGTTTGCATCTGGAGGAAGTCTGCTTCCATCCTTGTCTCCCACACTCAAGAGTAGGGAGAACTCAGGTTTATTTGTCTCCTTTTTTGTTTTTAGCCTTAAAAATATCAGACATATAGATATTCCAAGAAATCCATTGGATTTCTATATGCAAAACTTTTCTTAGGATCCATTGCTTCCTGCTTTCTATTTCTTATCCAGGAGCTTCTAGTCCTGGTCTGAGAATGTAGCCTTTGCCAGGGGTGAAAGAGTTCTAACCATTTGTCTCTGTCACCCTTCCTACAAAATCCAACTTGCACTCACACCCAGCTTCCCATAGTCACTAGAACCTAGCCCAGAAGAAGCAAGCAGGTTGGAGCCAAAACTAAGAGAAAGGAGACCTAAGCACATGTCACTATGCTCAGAAGTCTCCTCCCTACACTCAGCCGTATCTGAAGCAATGTAGTGAGCATGTGTCAACAGCTAACTATACTAAATATGTATGTAGTATATATTTATATTTGAAACATAGGAATAGGTAGAGTGAAAAACATTCTTCTTTCTTGGCTCAGAAGGAATAAAAACAATACCTAATCCTCATATAGCAATTAATATATTTCAGACAGTATTCTAAGAGCTTTACCCATTTTTGCTGTGTCCTTAATAAAAACCCTATGAAGCAGACTCCATCACCATCTCCAGATTACAGATGAGGAAATAAAGGTTAAGTTTCAAGCCCAAGATCACACATGTGAGGGGGACATGGCAGGATTCAAATGCTGGAAATCTGACTTTGGAAACCACACTCTTAGCCACTACTCTACACTGCTGCCAAAGAGTGTGTCCTGGCAAGAGGAAAGGGAACAATTGATTGTAGTCATCTTTTGTAAAGTGATAGGTCTTCTTTGCTAAGCTTAATTGTGATTGAAAGAAAAATAAGAATCAAGTAAGATTTAATATTCCATGTAATATGATGGCAGAAACAGACCTTGGCAACATTGGAAATGTTAGGAATTATTTATATTCAGTATTTTCCCAATTTCCTGAGATCCCACTTCATCATTCTGGGACATAGATGACAGGAATCTACACATTTTGGACCTCTAGGCTAGCAGTTGGTAAATTATGGTCTACTGGCCGATTTGGTCCACTGACTATTTTTGTAAATGAAGTTTTATCAGAATACAGCCACACTCATTCACTTATTTGTGCGTGGCTGCTTTTGTACTCCAATGTCAGAGTTGAGTAGTTGCAATAGAAAACAAATGGCCTGCAAAGCCTAAAATATTTATTGTCTGATCATTTACAGAACAAGTTTGCTGAAACTAGCTTTAGGTTAATGTATTCTTAAAAATTATTCTGTGAATTTCATCTTCCTAGCGTTACAACTCACTTATATGAGTCTTATTTCACAGAACTTTTATTCCGATGACAGAGCTAGCTACCTAAAACTGAATATATGTAAAGATATGATTATTGGTGTGGGGTTTTTTTTTGGTTCCTTTTGAGATTCTTTTATAGATTCAGTTTTGGATGATTGTATATTTCTAGAAATGTATCCATTTCTTCTACACTGTCCAGTTTCTTGGTATCTAATTATTTATAGTAGTATCTTATGATCCTTTGTATTTTTGTTGTGTTAGTTGTAACTTCTCTTTCATTTCTAGTTTTACTTATTTGAGCCTTCTCTCTCTTTTTCTTGGTGAGTCTTTAGGTTTGTCAATTTTGTTTATCCTTTCAAAGAGCCAGCTTTTAGCTTCATTAATCTTTTCTGTTGCTTTTAGTCTGTTATTTATTTCCACTATGATTTTAATTATTTCCTTCCTTCTATTAACTTTGGGAGTCATTTGTTGTTTTTTTCTAGATTCTTTTGGTATAAAGTTCGATTATTTATTTGAGATTTTTCTTGTTTCTTGAAGTAGGCCTAGATGAGTATGACCCTCCTTCTTAGAACTACTTTTGTATCTCTTTTTAGAACTACTTTTGTATCTTTTGTTGTATCTCAAAGATTTTGGTTTATGTATTTCCATTTGTCTCAAGGTATTTTTTAAATTTCCTCTTGGATTTCTTTGTTGGTCCAACGGTTTTTCAGTCTCATGTTGTTTAATCTCCACATATTTGTGTGTTTTTTTTTCAGTTTTCTTTCTTTTTTTCAGATTTCTAGTTTCATACCATTGTGATAAGAAAAGATGCTTGGTATGATTTCAGTGTTTCTAAATTTATTATCTTGTTTTGAGGCTTAACGTGATTTATATTGGAGAATATTCTATGTACGTATGAGAAAATGTGTATCTTGCTGCTTTTGGATAGAATAGTCTGTACGTATCTATTAACTTCATTTGGTCTAATGTGTCATTTAAGGCTGATGTTTTCTTATTGATTTTCTGTCTGGATGATCGATCTGTTGATGTAATTGGGGGTATTAAAGTTCCGTGCTATTGTATTGCTGTCAATTTCTCCTTTTAGATCTGAAAATAGATGCTTTATGTATTTAAGAGCGTCTATCTTTTTGGGTGCATAAAAGTTTACAAATGTTATATTATCTCATTAGACTGACCCCTTTTTCATTATGTAATGCCCTTCTTTGTCTTTTACTATAGTCTTTGTTTTAAAATACTATTTAATCTGATGTAATATAGCTACATGAGCTTTCTTTTTGTTTCCGTTGCATAGGGTATCTTTCTATCCCTTCACTTTCACTCTGTTCATGTACTTTGACCTGAAATGAATCTCTTGTAGGCAACATATAGATGAATCTTGTGTTTTTATCTATTCAGACACTCTATGTTTTTAGATTGGAGAATTTACTTCATTTACATTTAAAGTAATTATTGATAGGTATGTACTTATTGCCATTTTGTTCATTGTCTTCTGCTGTTTTTGCAATTCCTTTCTCTCCCTTTCCTCTTCTCTGCTCCCTTGCCTTGCGATTTGATGACTTTCTTTAGTATTATGTTTATAATCCATTCTCATTATCTTTTGTGTACCTACTATAGGTTTTTGCTTTGGGGTTGCCTTGAGGTTCACATATAACAGCCTATATATATATATATATACACACACACAATCTATTACAATCTATTTTAGGTTGATAGCAACTTAAATTGAATGCATTCTAAAACTTTTTTTTTTTTAGTATTTATTTTATTTTTGAGAGTGAGAGACAGAGCATGAGTGGGGGAGGGGCAGAGAGAGAGGGAGACACAGAATCTAAAGCAGGATGCAGAATCCAGGCTCTAAGCTGTCAGCACAGAGCCTGATGCAGAGCTTGAACTCACAAACTGTGAGATCATGACCTCAGCAGAAGTTGGACGTTTAACTGACTGAGCCACCCAGGGGCCCCAAATTTGAATACATTCTAAAACCTCCAAATTTTTACTATTCCTCCACCACATTTGTGTTTCTGATGTTGTATTTTATTAATTAATTAATTATTTTAGAGAGAACGTGCATGTGAGTGGAGGAGAGGGATAGAGGGAGATAGAGAAAGAAACTTAAGCAGGCTCCATGCTTGAGCATGGAGAATCTTAAGCAGGCTCTGAAGCCTGATGTGGGGATTGATCCCACAACCCTGGGATCATGACCTGATCCAAAATCAAGAGCCAGACACTCAACTGACTGAGCCACCCAGGCACCTCTATGTTGTATTTTAAATCTTTTTATTTTGCATATCCCTTAACAAATTATTGTAGTTATAATTAACTTACTACTTTTGTCTTTTAACCTTCGTACTAGATTTATAAGTAATTAATTCACTATCTTTACTATATATTTGCCTTTGTCAGTGAGATTTTTACTTTTGTATGTTTTATTGTTACTAATTCCCTTTTCTTTTCTGCTTAAAGAAGTTCCTTTAACATTTCTTGTAATGTTGACTTAGTGGTGATGAACTCCTTTAGTTTTTGCTTGTCTGTAAACTTTAACTTTCCTTCCATTCCTAATGATAACCTTGCTGCGTAGAGTATTAAAAGATTTTCCTTCCAGCAATTTGAGTAATCATGACATTACTTTCTGGTCTCTGAAGTTTTTACTGAAAGATCAGTTGATAGTCTTATGGGGGTTCCCTTATGGGGATATGTAACAAGTTGTTCTTCTATTTCTGCTTTTAAAATTCTCTTTTTCTTTAACTTTTGACATTTTAATTATAATGTGTCTCGATTTGGATTTCTTTGAGTTCATCTTATTTGGAACTCTATGGGCTTCCTGGACCTGGATGTCTGTTTCTTTCTCCAGGTAAGGGAAGTTTTCAGCCATTATTTCTTCAAATACATTTTCTCCCTCTTTCTCTCTCTCTTCTCCTTCTGGTACTCCTATAATGTGAATATTATTTCTCCTGATAATTGTCCTATAGGTCTCTTATGCTTTCTTCACTTAAACTTTTTTTTTCCTTTTGCTCCTCTGTTTGGATGAGTTTCACTGCCCTGTCTTCCAGGTCACTGATCCTTTCTTCTGCTACATCTAATCTGTTGTTGAACCCCTTTAGTATATTTTTCAGTTCAGTTATTGTATTCTTCAGCTTTTTGGTTGTTTTTTTTTGTGTGTTTTTTTATATTCTCTTTGTGTGTGTTGAAGTTCTCAGTATGTTTATTCATCCTTCTCCCAAGTTTGGTGGGGATTTTTATAACCATTATTTTGAAGTCTTTAGCTGATAGATATTTATCCCCTTTTCATTAAGGTCTTTTTCTGAGGTTTTTTTTTTTTTTTGTTCTTTCTTTTGGAACATATTCTATTTCCTCATTTTGCTTGACTCTTTATGTTTATTTCTGAGTATTATGTGAAACAGCTACCTCTACCAGTCTTGAAGGAGTAGACTTGTGTAGATGATTAAATGTATTATTTAACCTTGCCCTAGCTCTCAGTTGCCTTTGTGATTGTCTAAGCAGACTGATTTACTCTTGACAATTCTCAATTGTTTAGGGAGTATCAAGACCTTTCATTATTTCTAAGGAGTGATCTTAGTGCCCAGTTTCAGGAAGCCAGATTCTCAAGCAGCAGTTTTTACCTACATAAACATGTACAGTGCTGTGGGACTACAGTTGTAGAGCCTATTCACCTCCAAACCAAGGGTATCTGTTCCCTGGCAACATTTGTAAGATTTAGAGCCTCAGATAACTGTATAAGCTCCTGAGATGTATCGAGCTGTGTTGAAGCCAAAGGAGGGTGCAAAGACAATGTCTCCTTTCCTATGTTCCCTGAGAGCATCTCTGTGGCCTCTAGATTTATGGCACTTGAATTCTGTCTCTCAGCTCGAAGTTCTAGAACATGGAAATGGGCCTTTTTCACAGGCAGACTGAGTGTGAGTTTCAGTCTTCTGTCTGTGCAGTAATTTGCGTGTGATAACTTGCCCTAAACTGTCTTTCTATTGTTGTAGTCGCATGGGGCCAGGACTCCTAGCCTCCCTGGCCACCTGAGCCAGGGAATCAAAAGGCATCTTCTGTGTGGACTGCACTCATGTGCCAGCTTTAACAAGGCTGTGGAGAGTGTTGAAGGTGGGTCATGTCCACAGCTCTAGAAGCAGGGGAAGAACACTGGGGGCAGGGCATGCCAGTGGCCTTAGCAAGACAGGGAAAGATTGCTGGGTGCAGGCATGCTTGTGGCTTTACTGATGTATAAATGCGCTGGAAAGTGAGCATGTCTGTGGCTTTAACAATGCTGGGGAAAGAATGCTGGGAATGGGGCATGCCAAAGACTCTAGCAATGTAGGAGAAGAGCAGTGAGTGTGGGGCACATCCAAAGCATTAGCAAGGCTGTGTCCACACATATTAATCTGTGCTAGCAAGGTAGACACAGTACAAAAATTGCACTCATCAGTGCCGGTGTCTCCAAAGAAAGTCCCAACTGGTCCTTGCCTCTCTGGCAGAAGCTTTAAAATTAGAAAATGTATATTCTTCACATATAATTCAGTCACCAGGGGTGGGGTTTTTGGTGAGACCAGGTCTCTGCCTCTTCTATCCATCTTGATGTAGTCCTTTTATCCCTTGTTGTGGAGGGAGCTGATCAACTAGTTTTCTGTTCTTTTTCAGTGGGAATTATCCCATATGTAGCTGTAGATGTATTATGTGTAAGAGATGGTGAGTTTAGTATCTTCCTATGCTGCTATCTTGGATTAGCCCCTCACTTTATAATTTCAGAGTCTGCAGCAAATTAGAAAAGATCTTTCTAGTACTCTTCTAATTACATTACCTATTCCACTTCTGGTCTTATTTATTATGCACATACTTTGTTTGCCTGTCTGATATTTCGCTCTCTGGCTGCTGGACCCTCAATTTCTACTAGATCATTGAAGTAAGTCTGGTTGTTGGAGGACTCTTGGCGGCAAAAGTCACACAAGTGATGGAAAATGGCATGGCCTTTGCCTCTATGACCAGCAGTATAGAAGCCACTGGACTGCTGCTCTTTTGGTTCCAGAAGAAAGAGTTCATGGAATAGTTTTATTTATAATAAAAAAAATATGTGGGACTGGAGGATAAATATTGCCTGGTAGAAAGGAGAAGAAAAAGCTCTTGTAGTAGTGACAGCTGGTCTATAACTATAAATATTTATATAAATTTTTGTGGTTTGCAAAGCACTTTCCAATGCTCATTTAATCTTTTCTACATCTTTGCTAATGTATTTGTATTTGTATTCCCACTTCACAAGCGAGATAACAGGCTCAGATTAAACAGCTCACAAGTGACAGAGGTAGAACAAATCTGTTTTTAGGTACTAAATATCATGCCCTACCAGTGTTTGTATTGTTTTTATTGGAAAAGGAGTAGAGAAGCACTGATGAAGGGGAGTAAAGGGACTCTTCAGGGTCAGGGCCAGGGCAGGGAAAAACAATTTTATTCCTTGCAAAAAAGGTAATTTCCTTCACTGTAAGGAAAAGAAAATTAAAAGAATTTTCAGAAGTTTGTCCTTCATGTATCTGTTTATTCATTTAACAAATACTTATTGAGAACCTATTATATGTGAGACGTTGGAACTGAAGACACAGCACTGAACAAAAGATCTCTGTCCTCATGAAGTGTGTATTTGGGGGAGATGGGCAAAAAAGAAAAACAAAATGTGTAGTACATCAATCAGCAATAAGAACTGAGGAGAAAAAAGCAGAGAAAGGAGATATAAAGTGTCAGTGTATTCATTTACAACTTTAGAAAGAGTAGTTAGGAAAGGGCTCACTGAGACAGCTGAGAACTTATCTAATATACTAGTAATATTATTTTGATTAACTTATCTAACATTATAGTTCATTTTTTCCATTTTTTGTGGGGAGGTATCTATTACCCATTCTATTATTACTGAAAGTAAACCAACTAATTCATTATTGAGTGTTTCTGACTAATTATGTCTACTAGTTAATCAATTCATGACTTTCTAATAGATTATTTTAGCAAGTGACAAACTTGGTAAAGCTTGACATACTGTATCAGATTAATTCAGCAATGTCCCAGGTAGACGAAATATTTTTTTATGATTTTCTGTATAATGAGCTGGAATGTGAACAACTATAGCTTCCAGTGGTGTTAGAATATTATCTTGGAGGGGCGCCTGGGTGGCTCAGTCGGTTAAGCGGCCGACTTCAGCTCAGGTCACGATCTCACGGTCCGTGAGTTCGAGCCCCGCGTCAGGCTCTGGGCTGATGGCTCAGAGCCTGGAGCCTGCTTCCGATTCTGTGTCTCCCTCTCTCTCTGCCCCTCCCCCGTTCATGCTCTGTCTCTCTCTGTCTCAAAAATAAATAAAATGTTAAAAAAAAAATTAAAAAAAAAAAAAAAAGAATATTATCTTGGATAAAATGAATTACTATATTGTTTTGTTTTGTACAATGGTCGTTGTAATGCCAGAAATACAGAAATAATAGAAATACAAAAGTTAAGTTTATTGCCTTCTGCTATACTAGAAAACAGTTAACACCCCATTTCTCTTCGTATAAGCAGTGAACACCCATATTTACCTTTTGGGGCATTCAGACAGTTTATAGCTAAAATATATCTTTTGTCCTCTTATGGGACTTTTGAAGCAACTTACAAAAAGAGGTAGATGTTCTTGATATTTGAAGGGGCTCACTAAATAGATAACAGGCCCTTTTTTCCTAGCATCTGAATTTGGAACCAAATGACGTAGGGGTCAAAAATACCAGCTTCATTACTGATAACCTGTGTGGAGAATATAGCAGGCAAGTGGTTTTGTTATTTTTGCTCCAAACCATTAAATGTATCCCCTCAAACAATAGGACTCTTTGCCCTGCTGAGCTTACCACATGGCTGACAGCAAATAAAAAACTAACCTCTCTGAAGACAAGTAGGCCTCTTAGAGAAGGGCCAGATTCAAGGCCACCAAATAGAATACAGTATAGATGGTATTTCCATGGAGTTGTGAAAATAGAAATCCTGTCCTTAGTCAAACATTCTCCTGTCTTCCTTTGGGAAAGTGTGAGATTTCAGTCAAAGAGTGAATACCAGAACAAAGAGGCTGGTGTGTTACTGTAGTTCCTTCTATGTGGAAACATCAGTACAGGGAGGATTAGAATTCCTCCCTAAAAGTTTCATTTGATCTAGCAACATTTCCTCACATTACCATTAGTGGGGAGATACAAAAAGACTTATTATTTACTTCTGAAATTAATTTGATCTTAGTTTTACTGCCATTCACTCAATTCACGAAGATGTGCAAAGACGCTTGTAAAAAGAATATATTCATATTACCCAGCAAATGTTGAGTGCCCAAAATGTGCCCAGTGCTGTAGGGTACTAGCTTCCAATGATACTACAGAATCAGAAAGAACCTTTATTTTCAAGAGAGTTATAATTCAGCAGTTTAGACAATAATAATAAACATAAAACAATAGTAAGTCACACACCCAAAATATTAGCTATTATTGAGTGTAACAAGTTAAATGCACTATAGGAATCAAGGGCAGCATGGCATATTGTAGAAAGCCCTGACCTGAGAAGCAAGAGACCAGGATTCCTGTTTTAATAAAATTGAGAAATTCTCAGCAGGTCTTACTTAATCTCTTTAGGTTCTAGCTTCCTATTTTATAAAATGAAGGGTTTGACTAGAACATCATCTAAATTAAAAATTCATTTTTTAAAATATAACAGTACCAAAATAATTTTGAAGTTCTAAAGTTACAATGAATTAAGTTTCACATCTTTTATTTTCCATATCAGCTACTGCAGGAGAAAAGTGAAAAGAAAATGCAAATTGGTAGAAATGTAATAAAGAAATACACTAATAAAGAAGACTAATCAAAGAAACTAAGGAGGAAATCCAATCATAAATATTCCAACGGTCCAAATAGCATTTGTTAACAAAATGGTAAATAGAAGTTGTGTTTTTGGTGTCTCTGCACTTCAACTTAGGAAGGGAAATGCATCAATCACTCTGCAGAAGGGTGTACAAGACCCTCTCCTAGAGTATAACTTCATACAAACTAGGCTGGGAAGTGGAATCTGACACACAGATTTTTTTTGGTTCGAGCCTGGAATGCTAATGCTTCAACAGATTGAAGTGTTGTCCTTACTGTGTGCACTGCAATGAGAAACAATAGCGGGTCTTGGGTGGCTCAGTTGGTTAAGCCTCCAACTCTTGGTTTCGGCTTAGGTCATGATCTCACTGTCTCTCACTGTGAGGTTGAGCCCCATGTCTAGCTCTGCACTGAGCTTGGAGCTTGCTTAAGATTCTCTCTCCTTCTCTCTTTGCCCCTCCCACACTCATGCTCGCTCTCTCTCTCTCTCTCAAAAAAAAAAACAAAGAAGTGATAGAAAAGACAGACTCTTTGTTCTGATTTCCTACATTTTCTCTAGCACTGCTTTATATTTTATGGAATGAAGAAATAAAATTTGTTTTTTTTCTACTGCTGAAGAAAAATAAGGCAGTTTCTTGAAACAATTTTTAAAAAGGCTACATTTAGGTGATCTTGAGACTCACTGAGAAAGGGCTGCTATACCTGAACTTGCTATTACAGGCTAGAGGGGCCCTACAATACTCTCACTGATTTGGGGAGAAATGAATCCTTTATGGTTTTGCATACCACCTTGCCAACATCTCTGAAACGAGCCTCAAATGGAGAATGTTGTATATGAGATGTATTTGAGGGAACCAAGGGGAGAAGCAGGCAGAAGTCCTCTCTAAACAAACTCAATGCCTTTTGTGTGTTTTTGTTGTAAATGTACTTGAAAATATTTTGCTATATTTTTGCAATAATTTTACAATATTTTGGACTTCTCATGGAGCTCCTGTTTGGAGTCAAGAGGGCTAATGTTTCTGATTTAATTTTCTGTAAAATAGTAAGAAATAACCAATCAACCAAGCAACCAACCATGATTCAGACTTTCTCAGCACTTGAGGAGGGTCAATTTCTCAAGATTACTTTGTGCTTTCAGAGACCATCGGTGAGACAGTTTTCTCTCAACAGATTTCATCTTCTATGGAAGAAAAACTTTACTTTTAATTTTCTGTTGCCATATATGTCTTAAGATGATATTTTGTTTAGGGAAACATTTTAATAATCCTTTTGGTATTAAAGACAAGGAAGTCAGGAAAACTAATTTCCTCTGCTTAATTGCTTAATAAGATAACAGAAATTTTGGGTTTTGAGTTTCTAGCTATTGCTGGACAATATGAAGAAGATGTGATGGGGTGAAAGTTGTGGGAGATAAGAACACAAAAGTTAAAAAATAAGCAAACAAATAGGCTTAGAATAAGGGCAGCTGGTGGGAAGTTCTCTATGGTGACGATAGTCAAATGCCATTAAGGCACCGATATCTAGTGATACATTAAAAATTGTTTTCTTTGGGGCACCTGCCTGGCTTGGTTGGTTAAACATCCTTGGGCTCAGGTCATGATCTCAGGGTTCATGAGTTCAAGTCTTATGCTGGGCTTTGGGCAGACAGCTCTGAGCCTACTTCCAATTCTCTGTCTTGGTCTCTCTCTGCCCCTCCCCTGTTCACTCTCTCTCAAAAATAATCATTAAAAAAGACTATAGATTCTTATTAAAAAGTTGTTTTCTTTTATGCACGCTGCTAGTGTTCCCCCATTCTGCCAAAGCGTTGAGTAGAAGTTGGTTGCACCAAAAAGAATTCCAATGGAGGTTTGAAAGAAGGAACAAGGGATGAGATACACTTACAGAACGATGAAACAGGAAGAAAAGAAAGAAGCTGTAAGGGTTGGGATGGCAGGCAGGGATCAAAACATTCAGTAATAGCTGGAATTTAAATCTGGACAGAAAGATGATGAAAAGAACTATAGCACCTGCTTCCAAGAACTTCAGAAATAATTGGGACAGTGATAAACTGCCCAGAGTACTTGGGATGAAGGAGAATTAAATTATTCTAAAAAGAAAAGGACTCAGGAAGTTGGAGGGCTTGGGGTCACTTGGGTAACACTTATCCTTTAGTGCCTATGGTGTACAGAATCTCTCAGGCTCTGGTGCCCAGTTCTCACTTTTGATATAGAGTCATTTGTTAAGCATAGATAAGCGAACACAATACAAATTATTGTCTGGAGGATATACTTAAATAGATGCAATATATTCAAAATGACAACTTTGAGTAATGATTTTGCTCTTCTCGGACTTACATAAATCTTATCTTACACCCTTTGAGTCACCAAACACTATTTCTAATAGCTCACAAATCGGGATTTGAATTTTATAGTTGAAATAATTGTGTTTGTTGTTCCTGTGTGTGTGTGCAGGTGGGTGTACATGCATATATACCCAGTGTGGGTGCATGCACTTTAGCAAAGAAGAAGTTAAATTTGCCCACTGAACTAGAAAACGGAAGTTCTTCTCTCCCCCACCTAATGGATGGAATGTCAACCTGAAGCCAGGGATTGTTAATATGGCTAGATGAAACCGTGTGTTGCTTTTGCATTATTCATGATAAATTCTGGGATTTCAGTGTTTGGCACTGCTGTCAGAAGAAAATGAAATACATAGATCAAAATGGGCATTAACTTTTTTTTTTTTTTGCATTGATATAGTTGATCCTTTTTCAATTTTTAAAAATCCTATTACTGAGCTATGTCTCTAACATGAGACTTCCTCAGAAATAATATTCTTTGGGGACACTATTCCCTTTATGGACATATTTGATACTGGCTATTCCCAGAATGTGGTTTATGCTTCCTACTGCTGAGCCATCTCAAATGGCTTTGTTTTCAGAAATGCCATGTAAATGAGGTATATAAACAATACCCAATCTATCAGGTTGGGTATATTTTAATGTATTCTTGCCTAATACATTTAAACTGTATCACTATTGTAATTAGTTACAATAGTGGCTTTAGTTTTAACTTACCTTTAAAAAATTTATTATGTATCTTTCAATTTCTTATTGTTTTCAGACCTAAATATGTTAAGCTTCTCTTAAGCAACACTGATTACTTCAGTATTAATATAATCATATGTATTATATGTTATATCTACATACAATATCTCTCTCTATATTATATGTAATATATCTATATATATTCTTTCCATGCTAATGGATTAATTACATAAGTGTAGGATGTATTCAAAGTTATGAAGTCAATTGTGCAAAGCAATAATTCTTAGCAGAAAAGTAGAGGTCATAGAATCACTTGGTCACTGACATGAATGAAAGAGAAAGTTGTCATATATTTTATACTTTTTAAGAAAATTGGACATGGGGCACCAGTGTGGCTTAGTCAGTTGAGCATCAGATTCTTGAGTTAGGCTCAGGTCATGATCCCAGGGTTGTGGGATTGAGCCCCGTGTCAGGCTTTGCACTGAGCATGAAGCCTGCTTAAGATTCTCTCTCTCTCTCTCTCTCTCTCTCTCTCTCTCTCTCTCTCTCTGTCTCTCTGTCTCTCTTTCTCCTCCTCCTCCTCCTCTTCCTCACCTGCTCTCAGGTGTGTGCTCTCTTTCTCAAATAAAAAAAAAGTTTAAAAAAACTGGACATAAATGTCATTTTCTCATTGTCTTGGATTTTAGGATGGAAGTAAAATGATTCAGTGAAAAGAGCATGAATGTTGAAGTTCTGACTTCTGGGTCCAAATATTAGCTATTTTACTACCTAAATTACTTTACACAATTTGTTAATCTTTTTGAGCTTTAATTTCCTCTCTGCAATATGGAACAAATAATATTCAAATTATACACTTGTGAGAATTATGAATAGAAATCTAAGATTATGAATAGAAAAGGATCTAGTACAATAAAGGCCTTCAGTACTTGTCATTCTTGGAGTGATTTCTTGTCTCAGTGGTTTCTAAGGCTCAGCTCCATCCTTTCCTTGGCTCCAACTTGGCTACTCAACAGTTCCTCCTGGTGCATATCTTACCCAATATCTGCATACCCCACTAGGTTCTTACCTTGGAGTGCAGAGATTAGGGCTTTATTGTTTACCTCTGGATATCTGGCCTTTAGCATAGTATCTGATATGTTATATAATTAATAAAAAACAATAAACATTTGTTTATTGAATGAATATACTCAGTGAATTTTCTATTTTTTGCCTAAGCTGGTTGAGATTTTCTATATTTTTCAAATGAAGGAGTTTTGGAAAATGTAGATATTAAATACTTAGAAGTGTGATATTTAAATGCTAAATCATAGCATGCAGAATTGACTGAGCTAAGGGAAGCAGGGAGATAGGGAGTTTCATCATGCCAGTCAGCTAAACTGGCAATCCTTGATATTTTATAGTGAAGCCGCTGTTTACACTATTTGGAGTTTCAGGAGACATTCTAGGAAAATGTTAGGATATTAGAATATGTTGGTTACTCTTGCCCCCTGAAGTGCTTTGAGAAAGACAAACTGTATTCCAAATTTAAATACCTATCTTAAAGTAGATTGGGGAACACAACGCATGTATAGAAGTTTAATTAAGGGAATCTTATTTTAGCCTACACCTAAGAAATCTGAGGCAACATGCTTCAGATGATCATTTGTCTCTCTTCATTTTATACTCTCTTAGTAGGCAATTTTATCCATATGTTTGGTGTCAATTAAAAGCTATATGCAAATAAATTCATGTTTTTAGCACTGATTTGCTCTCTGAGCTCCAGATCCATATGAGCAATAGAGTATTAACATTTTTTACTTGAACTTTCAGTGGTACTGAAAGCTGAACATGCCTCAAACTGAATTCCTGATTCTTGCTTCTCACTTGGCTTTCACTTTCTCGTTCCATAACCTGTTCCTATTTCAGAAAATTATGCCAATTTCCCTTCACTTTTATGCCACACATGATTGCAACCTTGCTTTCTCTCTCTCCTTCACTCTGTGTATTAATTTTCCTATTGCTAACATAACACATTACCAAATATTATTTAATTACTTCAGAGTTTTGTAGGAAAGAAGTTTGCAACAGTGTAGCTGGATTCTCTCCTCAGAGTCTCACTGAGCTAAAAGCAAGGTATCAGCCAGTTCTTTGGTCTTCGTCTGGTTCTCAGGGTCCCTTTGTAGGGTTACATACCTTCTGTATGGTTCTTCCCATCTTTAAGCCAGCGACGACACCCAGCAAGCCTTTCGTATGCATTGAATCTCTCTGACTTCTTCTGCCACACTTTCCTTTTTGTCTTGTTCTACTTTTAAGAGCCCATGTGATTACACTGGGTAGCCCTGGATAATCTTGGATATTCTCTCTGTTTTAAGGTCAGCTGATTAAAAATCTTAAGTACACCTGTAAAATTCTTTTTGCCATGCAAAGTAACATAACCACTGGAGTAGCACCAAGGGGTGGAGATCATGGGGACCATAATTTTGCCTACCACACTCTAACTTTCAACATGAGACCTGATAAGTTTTTATTCTAAATATCTTTTAAATTTGTTTGCTTTGGTCGGGTTCTACTAACAATACCCTATTTCAAGTTGCTGTCATTTCTCACATGGACAAGGCAATTAATTACCTGCTAAATTGTCTTTTCTATGTGACCTTTGCCCCATTACATGTTTCTACTCTCATTTTTTATTTTTAAAAATTTTAAATGTTTATTTATTTATTTATTTATTTTAAAATAATGTTTGTTTATTTATTTTAATGTTTATTTATTTTTATAAACATTATTTAATGTTAATTTATTTTAATGTTAATTTATTTTTAATGTTTATTTATTTATTTATTTTTATAATGTTTGTTTATTTTATTTTTAATGTTTATTTATTTTAATGTTTATTTATTTATTATTTATTTCTGTGCTGAGCTGTCAGCACAGAGCCTGACGTGGGGCTCACAGACTGCGAGATCATGACCTGAGCTGAAGTCTGTTGCTCAACCCGACTGAGCCACCCAGGTGCCCCTCTACTCTCATTTTTATGTAAATGGATTCTTTGGTAAATTAATGGCCTTTACAATACACACAACATCTTTTTAAATAACTTATCCCAAGTGCAGTCTTTTTTAAATGCTTATTTATTTATTTTGAGAGAGAGTATGCACAAGCACCAGGGGAGGAGCAGAGAAAGGAGAGAGAGAATCTGAAGCAGGCTCCATGCTCAGTATGGAGTCTATGATGCAGTAGATCCCGTGAACGGTGAGATCATGACCTGAGCCTAAATCAAGTCAGATGCTCAACCGACCGAGCCACTCAGGCACCCCTAAAACTAGTATTTTAGTATTTATATTGGCATATCAGTGAAAATGGCAGAGAAGAACACCTGAAATTTTCCTCTTCCATTAAAGCAATGAGAAAACCGGTCAAAATGGTTAGAATCAACATTCTCAGAATTCTGGAAATTAACCAAAAGCTTGCAACAATCAAGGAGTGTTTATTCAATAAAAATGGCTGAATCTCAGTAAGAACAGTGAGATTTGTGGTGTCTTAACTTGCCACATCTCCACCCTCTTCTCCCAAGTTCTGTGATAGCTTTGAAAACCAACAGCCCACAATCACATTGAAAACCAGAAACCTGGCATCAACCTGAAGAGGCAGAACAGATTTGGAGCTCCTTCAAAATTTTATTCTCAGAGAATTGTCATTATTTGATCTGTCAGATAGTTCTATGGAAAACCCTTCTTTCAGAACAGTTTTTATTTCATCTTACAGTGTGAAAAGCCTCTTCCATGGGGACATTTGTTAAATTGTTAGAGACAAATTGTTTAATTTAATAGCCAGCTGAGGAGATAGATAACAGTTAGGGCAAACAATAGGCTCACCAAGAGCTTAAGAGGAAAAGTTGGGGAAGGAGATGTCCATTGCAAAGGAAAGTCTTTGACATACATCTGGGGATCTGAAGGCCTGGGGATCTACACTTGCATGTGTATAGCTGGTTGCATGTCCAGGGCTCTGCACATGCTCAGGAAAGACCTGAGAAGGCCCCAGGAACCCAATGTTTTTTGCCCCTGAGGCTCTGTGCAAGCAGAAAGTAAAGGCTAAGATAGTACTGTCAGGTGCTTGGCTTAATATTTAAGGTGTGTCCCAACACAGATGATCCCCGCCCTCCCCTCCCCCCCCACCACCCCATCAGCAGAGCTTCGGAAACATACTGGCCTCAGTAATTTCAAGAAATCTCTATCCAATCATTAGGTGACTACTAACCAGTGGCCAGTGGGCACACACTAAAAAGCACATAAACTTTGTAAAATTAGCTCATGAAAGTCACTAAGCAAGTAACAGCAACAATACAAATGGGTGGGGTGGGGGATAGACTCTGACTTCCATAGTTTATGTTATGTTATCTAAGATTCCAGTTTTCAACAAAAATGAAAAGAGGTGCAAAGAAACAAGAAAGTATAGCCTATATACACAAAGAATGCAATCCATAGAATCCGTAGAAATCAACCTTTGTCCCTAAGGAAGCTGAGACATTGGACTTACAGAAAAATTTATTTAGACCAGCTATTTTAAATATATTTAAAGAACTAATCTTTGTATAATTCTTTATTCATTCAATTTACATCCACTCATTTAATTAAATGTTTTCTTTCTTTTTATGTCCCTATACCCTGAATCAGATTCTCTGTGTCCTTGAGGCAAGGTCATTTGTGCTCCTTCTCATTTTTTTCAACCCACTCTGCCTGCCATTCTTCTGGGCTCGTCCCAGATACAATGCTGGATATCTTAGATACTCTTGGTGCTCTTATAGTGCCACTTGACTCTCTCCTTACCATATGCAACATATCCTTTAACAATATTTTTGCACTTTTCACAGTGCCTACAAGAGTGTGTCCCATAGTTACTGTACAACAAATGCTTTCAAACTCAAGTAAGATGTGGGCTATTTACTTTCTTCAAATTTTTGCCTTTCTGTTTTTATCACAATTTCAAAGTAGAAGCACAGGTAGGTGGGAAGTTAAGAGGAGATATTATTCATAGGGAAAAATTTTCTTCTCTCTCTCTGTGTCTCTGATGGTCCCCCAGTTGTTATTCTCATTCTCTTACGAATACTGAAAAGTGAACTCCTGCTTTTATTTATTCCTTATATTCTCTTCTTATCTGGTGGAACAGTTGCATGCATGGCCCAGACTCATTGCTTCCACTTAGGACCTGCCAGCCTGCAATCACATTTGCTCTTCACTATTACTGCTTCTGCAATGTGCTAACTCTATTGGAGCAAGTGTTCTTCTACTAGAGATTTCCAGTTGTCCAGCTGTGCCATCTATGAATTCTTGGACAAGACCAACATGGGGAAGAGTTAGTAAGTGGACTTTGGCCTTGTCTCTCCAATCCAGCTTCTTTGATATCAAACGCATGTTTTTTTTCTTTTTTCTTTTTCTTGTTTTAAAATTTACATCCAAGTTAGTTAGCATATAGTGCAACAGTGATTTCAGGAGTAGATTCCTTAATGCCCCTTACCCATTTAGCCCATTGCCCTTCAACTACCTCTCCAGTAACCCTCTGTTTGTTCTCCATGTTAAAGTCTCTTATGTTTTGTCCCCCTCTCTGCTTTTATATTATTTTCAGTTCCCTTCCCTTGTGTTCATTTGTTCTGCATCTTAAAGTCCTCGTATGAGTGAAGTCATATGATATTTGTCTTTCTCTGACTAATTTTGCTTAGCATAATACACTCTAGTTCCATCCACACAGTTGCAAATGGCAAGATTTCATTCTTTTTGATTGCCGAGTAATACTCTAGTGTGTGTGTGTGTGTGTGTGTGTGTGTGTGTGTGTGTGTATACCACCTCTTCTTTATCCATCCATCCATCCATCAATGGACATTTGGGCTCTTTCCATACTTTGGCTGTTGTTGATAGTGCTGCTATAAACATGGGGGTGCATGTGCCCCTTCGAAACAGCACACCTGTATCCCATGGATAAATGCCTAGTAGTGCAATTGCTGGGTCGTAGGGTAGTTCTGTTTTTAATTTTTTGAGGAACCTCTACATTGTTTTCCAGAGTGGCTGTACCAGCTTGCATTCCCACCAACAATGCAAGAGAGATCCTCTTTCTCCGCATCCTCGCCAACATCTGTTATTGCCTGAGTTGTTAATGTTAGCCATTCTGACAGGTGTGAGGTGGTCTCTCATTGTGGCTTTGATTTGTATTTTCCTGATGATGAGTGATGTGGAGCATTTTTTCATGTGTTGGTTGGCCATCTGGATGTCTTCTTTGGAGAAATGTCTATTCATGTCTTTTGCCCATTTCTTCACTGTATTAGTTGTTTTTTTGGGTGTTGCGTTTAATAAGTTCTTTATAGATTTTGGATACTAACCCTTTATCTGATATGCCATTTGCAAGTATCTTCTCCTATTCTGTTGGTTGCCTTTTAGTTTTGCTGATTGTTTCCTTCACTGTACAGAAGATTTTTATTTTGATGAGGTCCCAATAGTTCATTTTTACTTTTGTTTTCCTTGTCTCCAGAGACGTGTTGAGTAAGAAGTTGCTGTGGCCAAGATCAAAGAGGTTTTTGCCTGCTTTCTCCTCGAGGATTTTGATGGGTTCCTGTTTTACATTCAGGTCTTTCATCCATTTTGAGTTTATTTTTGTGTCTGGTGTATGAAAGTGTTCCAGGTTCATTTTTCTGCATGTCGCTGTCCAGTTTTCCCAGCACCACCTGCTGAAGAGACTGTCTTTATTCCATTGGATATTCTTTCCTGCTTTGTCAAAGATTAGTTGGCCATACGTTTGTGGGTTCATTTCTGGGTTCACTATTCTGTTCATTGATCTATGTGTCCTTGTGCCAGTACCATACTGTCTTGATGATTACAACTTTGTAATTTTTCATCTTTTCTCCCTCAGAGAGTCTCGCTTAAAATGTCTTGCAGTGCTGGTTTAGTGGTCACAAACTCCTTTAATTTTTGTTTGTTGGGGAAACTTTTTATCTCTTCTTCTATTTTGAATGACAGCCTTGCTGGATAAAGAATTCTTGGATGCATATTTTTCTGATTCAGTACATTGAATATATCCTGCCACTCCTTCTGACTGCCAAGTTTCTGTGGATAGGTCTGCTGCAAACCTGATCTGTCTTCCCTTGTAGGTTAAGGACTTTTTTCCCTTGCTGCTTTCATGATTTGTTCCTCGCCTGAGTATTTTGTGAATTTGACTATTATAAGCCTTGTTAGTGGTTGGTTTTTGTTGAATCTAATGGGAGTCCTCTGTGCTTCCTGGATTTTGATGTCTGTGTCTTTCCCAAGGTTAGGAAAGTTTTTCACTATGATTTGCTCACATAACCCTTCTACCCCTTTTTCTCTCTATCTTCTGGGACCCCTATGATTCTGATGTTGTTCCTTTTTAATGAGTCCCTGATTTCTCTAATTCTTAAATTATCCTCTGTTGCCTTAGTCTGCCTCTTCTTTTCTGCTTCATTATTCTCCATACATTTGTCCTCTATATCGCTGATTTTCAGCTCTGCCTCATCCATCCTTGCTGCTGTGGCATTCATCTGTGATTGCAGCTCAGTTATAGCATTTTTTATTTCATCTTGACTATTTTTTTCTTCTTTTATCTCTGCAGAAAGGGATTCTAATCTATTTTCGACTCCAGCTAGTATTCTTATTATTGTGATTCTAAATTCTGGTTCAGAAATTTTGCTTGTATCTGTGTTGGTTAAGTCCCTGTCTGTCGTTTCCTCCTGCTCTTTCTTGGGGGAATTCCTTTGTTTTGTCATTTTGAAGGGAGAAAAGGAATTAATGAGGTAAAAAATTTAAAAAATTTAAATAAAAAAATAAAATTAAAAAAATTAAAAATAACACATTCACACACACACATATCAAATAATTGATGCTAGATCCTAGGTGTGTTTGGGTCTGGGTGTTAAAAGGGCTTGATAGATTAGAGAAAAAAATGGGAAAGAAAAAAATGGAAATCGTTTGAAAATTTGAAAAAATGAATATACTGAAATAGAATAAAATGAAATTATGGAAGTAAAACAGAATTTGAAAAAAATTACATAAAAGTAAAGAATATAGTAGCAAAAAAACTAAAGAAATCTATTTTTAATAAAAATTGAAAATAAAAATAAATTTTTTCTCTTTCTGTATTCAAGAAAAAGAAATTAAAAAGAGAAAAAAAAAGAAAAGTGAATAGATGGACCAGGAAACAGACTGAAATATGATTGAAATTACTTCATTTTCCCCCTGGAAGTCAAACTATGAAGTGCTTTATAATCCGTAAACTAAGCAGGCAGAGATATATGTGGTCCTGAAGAGCGAGGTTGGCCTAGTTGCTCGGGTCTTAGTGTAACGGCTGTGTTCTCCATTAGATGGCGTTGCATAGCTTATTGGGGTGGATTGTGGCTCTTGTTGTGGCATTCATAGGTGTATTATGTGCATATGTGGGAGCTGTGTATCTTGTGCATCTGACCCTTTGGCCATAGTTATTTTGGGTATGGACACTTGGCCTAAGGGGGCAAATCACTTTCTATATTTGCAAATAAGGATTGCAAAAAGGATTTGGAGATATTGGATCCTGTGACATTGATGGCATAAGCAACAGAAGCTGGAATAGAAGGAGAGAGAGAGAGACAGAAGAAGAAGAGACAGAGAGAGGATTGGGAGCAAAGAAAAATGAAGCATATTGGGAGAAAGAGGTTGAAATTCAGTATAATGAAGACTTCCTGAGTAGTCCCAGTTCCATTTCTATGCCAAAGCCTTGTTTCAGCTCTTTCCTCAGACGTAAAATACTTGGAATCCTTCCAGTAAATCCTAGTTTTCCCATTAGTTACTTGCAACAATGAATACCAAATTTCACCGTTTCACTCATTTGTTTCACAAACATTTATGAAGCTCTCATGTATGTTAAGTATTTTGCTCTTGCTTGGGACACAGATACTTGCCTTCATAGGCACGAGCAGTATGAAAAGAAAATAATGGTCTCTTTGGGAATGATGTGTGGGAGACATTAGTTCATAGAATTCAGAAAGCATGGTCTATATTTGTGGTTAATCAGAAATTGAAGAAGAAGCAATACTCCTGTTTTCTTAGGTATTATCCAATTAGTGGATGATTATTCTGATGTTGTGGTTTGGCATATAAGGGAAAAGGGCATGTCTAATTTGTATTCCAGAGGCAACAATGAAGAGGATGACTTGGAGCAATCAATCACTAGCAACATGCTCCACTTTTCAAGAGATATTGAACAACACCAAACAGCAGGTGCTAATTAAAAAAGAGAAAAGGAGGGAGGGTTCCAACAGCCTATAGGAGTAAAGGCTCATGTAAGAAAATCGTGCAGGACAAGACTAGAAAATAGAAAACTTTCTGTACTAGGTTTTAAGGGGCATGAATTTTATTCTTTAAGCCGTGCAAAACTGTATAAATAACTATAGAGTAAAAATGCCTAAGTCCAGTTAGGTCAGGATTTCTTATGCAATTCAAGCTTTAGCTTTTTGCTTAGAATTTTCACATTTTTCTGTTGGTCCCAGTAATGAGACCAATAACTTGTACTTACTATTCTGTGTTTTCCAGTCATATTCCCTAGGGACCAATTTCAAAAAAGGAAGGAGAGCAGATAATGACAGGATCCAGCTGCTTAATCAATAGAGTGGTGGCCTTCAAGGCATTGTCTTTGTCAACCTTAAGGAAGCTAATACACAGTCTCTGAAATAGTTCTAATTAGATTCTAGACTTCAAAGTGCACTGTGTTATTTATCAATTCTCAGCAGTCATTCCTTACTTTTTAAAATGGCAGAAAAGTTATAAGTTCTTTAAAGTAAAACCTAGAAGGGGAGGAATTTACACAAGATTAAGGAGGAGTGGGAGGGCTAGACCAACTTACATTTGTAAACTAAAAGAAAAATGAAAGAACAGCAGGAATGAATCAATAACCAGAAATAGGTCAAGTGATGTAAATCTCAACAACACTGAAGAATAGAAAAACCCTGGATGATTCTCCAAATGTGTGAATTCTTGGTTTGGATCAACTCAAACTTCTAAACTACAAATATGAATTGGTCATTTTCTGTCTTAGAAAGATCATGTTGACTTATTCAACACTTTCAGAAAAAGTTAAAATGCTAGTTTTACACTTTGGACATTTTTTTAAGTTTATTTATTTATTTTGAGAGAGAGAGAGAGAGAGAAAGCATGTGCACACACGTACGTGTGTGTGAGCAGGGAAGGGGCAGAGAGAGAGGAAGAGAGAGAATCCCAAGCATTCTCTGTGCTGTCAGCATGGAATCCTATGTGGGGCTTAATCTCACGAACCATGATTTCAAGACCTGAGCCAAAATCAAGAGTCATATGCTTAATCTGACTGAGCCATCCAGGCACCTTTACCATGGGCATTTTTGTTATTGTGTAGTCACTTTTTTTGAAATTTTGCTGATAACTCCATGCACACTTTGTCAGCTAAATACATACACACCTCCTCTTACTTTCAACAAGTTGGCCATATTTTCTGAGGAAAAACATTTTTATACATTTGAAAATTGAGTCATAGAATTCATTTTGACCAAGCGCATGAAGGTAGGAGCTCAGTCAATTCAATCAGGCATCATCAAGGAGAATGTGTAACATGGTGCTCTCCAGTGGGAGTTAAGACAGAACAAGTGACCCCATTTAGTGTCATCTGTAATACTTCTATAAGTTGAAGTTGAGAATCTTTTTGAAAACCATCTCTTAGTCTTAGTCTTAGTCTATTATGGGCCACCTTGGTTGTCAGGGCATCTGAAAGCTCTTAGCAACAATGACAACATCTGTGGCAATAGCAGCAACCTGAGTCACATAGTTTAGGAATTTCTCTTAACATCTGATATCCAAATAGAGGTGTCAACTTGGAAATTATGTTTGAGTCTAGAGCTTTCAGATAACATATTAGCTTAAAATACAAATTTTGAAATCAGGAGGATATAGATAGCATCTAAAACCTTGGGAATTGATACAGTTACTGAGGGAGCAATTAGACTAAGAGCAGAAGAGGTACGTGACCAATTTCTGAACATTCTAATATTTGGAAATTGTGTAGGAGAAGAGTCAATAATTAAGAATTTTTAAAACGCTTTAAGTGAGGTTGAATAAATCATATAAAAATGTGCTGTGTTGGAAGATGGGATAGAATTAAGGAATAGTCACCTATGTCTAGTGCTGCAGAGGTACAAAAGGTTGAGAAAATAAAACATCTACTGAAAATGGTAAACGGAGGTCATTATTGATTTCAAGATAAGGAAAGGGATAAGCTCCGGATTGTAGTCTGTTGGAAAAATGAGTGTGAGGTGAAAGAACTTAGCCTTTATGGTCAAGGGAGAGGATAAATATGGATGTAGAAAAAGAGATGAGGTATTTATTTGCTTGTTTGTCTTGATTTGTTTTCAGATTGGGTAAGCATGATTGAATTTATGGAAATAACTTAGTAGAAAGGGAGAGAGTTATGAAGGTGAGGAAAGGTAAAGAAATGTTTAGTAAACATAAAGAGGATAAAGATAAGAGCATCAGCTGATGAATTTTAGATACTTCTATTTTAAAGATACAAATCATATTGACAATGTTAGACTTCTTATGAGTGCTGTGCTCTTGAAAAACAATGATCAGGTTAAAAACTCCCCCATTCTTTTGTGCTTCAAAGATGGCTTACTTCAAGAAACCACCCTTCCACATATGATTTAATTACTAATGATGTCCCTCTTGTTTATAATAAAGCCGAAGACACTTCAAATTCCCATTTTTTGCCACACAAAAGATTTGCTAAATTGTTTGTCCCCTTTGATCAATTGAAATAAATTTCTTATTAATTGACATGACATCTCTGACCTTTGACTTATCCTCAACCTGATCTAGCATACAGTTTCTCCTTAGTGGCCCCTCCTGAGGATCAGCTGACCATAAGGGAAGACATTTTCTGATCAAGTGTCCCATTACAATTATGCCACCCCTTCGCTCACACTCAATTTTTTCTCACCTTGTCTCTTGCCTTTAATAAAGAAAATTCCTTTCTGTCTTACCTCTAAGACTCTTGCAGGTCTCATGGTTTGAGTGTTCTTTCTATTACTAGAAGACCACCCTTCATTTATTTCAATAATCCTTTTGAATAAAGTCTCTCCTTATCTAAGTCAGATTAGGTTTTTATTTGACAGTGCAAGAGATGAATAGGGATACAGAAGAATTACAGATTATTGTATGGACATAATTATATTCCTGTCTGACAATTTTTATTTTCTTAAGGAGGTAAAGATCAATTAAGCTTCAGAAGGCATGAGTAGATGTTGGTAGTATGAGAAGAGAGGATACCACGTGAAATTACACATTTTTGAGAATGAAAACTGAGTTCACTAAGGAAAAATGTAGTAGGATTACGGAGTAAATATGAGTTGCCTACTTGTAATTCGTGATTATAGATTTACTTAAGTCAACCAGCCAGTTGGCATAATTTTCCCTATTCATGTTTAGCTTCTTGGGTGCCGTTAGGAACACAGATAATATTAGGGTTCAAAATTGAAAAAAAAAGCATATTAGGATGGTATTCACATTAATGAGTTTACAGGAATACTCTCATGAAGATAAGATATTCTCTCCACTGGTCTCTGTTCAGGCTGTTTTATATAAATAGGTATAGATATAACTTTATAAATATTTGTCTCCAAATAGGTTTTATCTTATCTACTGATGATAAATAGATGAACAATACTCATATAAGCTGCATATTTTTTTTTACTCTGTTTACAAGAAACTTCATTAATAAAATGTTTCAAAAACCTTCCTGATCCCAAAGTTTATGATTTGTCTTTTGTTTCTTTGGCAATTACCAGATAATAGCTTTATTTTGCTTCAAACCTTAGTTTAATGAAAGAGTACTTTATTTTGGCTTCCTTTTAAAGTAAATCTTTCTTTTACATTCTGCTAGTCCTTTAATAATAAATGGCAATAATTTAAAACAAAAAATTCAGACTAATCTCTTGGAATCCTTTTTGCTTTTGAAAAGAACTGGAAGTCTCATTAGCATGGTTATATCAAGAGTCACAATTATAGATGACTGTTGGAATCTTACTCATTTAACAGTAATTGTATTTTAAGTATAATGGCTTCCAGACAAATCTTTAGGAGGAGATAAAAACTCAGTTTAAGATAAAACTAGTCAGCTTTCATTTAGATTTGGATTAAAGGGTAAAAAGGCCAAAAGGAATAGGTTGTTACCAACCTAAACAAATAGCCAAATCAAACTGGTATAAGATCAAGAAAAAATACTGGAGTGCCTGAGTAGCTCAGTTGGTTAAGCGTCTCTGACTTTTGGTTTCTGCTCAGGTCATTATCTCATGGCTCATGAGTTTGAGCCCTGCATTGGGCTCCACAACTGGCAGCGCAGAACCTGTTTGGGATACGCCACCCCACCCTTCTTGCCCTTCCCCCACTCAAGCTGTCTCTGTCTCTCTCAAAATAAATAAATAAAAACTAAATAAAAAGAAAGAATAAAAATACAAACTTAACAATGAAAATGAAAATGTATTTTAGACTTCTCTATTATTTTTAAATTAAGTATAATTAATATAATTGTAAGAATCTAAAGAAATCCATGGATGATAGCTCAGTAAGAAATAAAACAACTAATCTTATTTGATGTTCACAAATAAGCCCCAGATAGGATGTAATTTATACTACTTTTAACTGTTTTTTGTTGACAAAAATAAGTAAGGAGGGAAAAGGAACACTTTTTGGGGGTTAAATTTTGATTAGTTCTCAATTACAACCAGAATAACCTCAATAAGTTAGAAATAAAATCTTTCATATAAATTTTAAGGCATTGTAAAGTATTGATATAATTTAAAATTGTTTCATAGTAAAACCAGTATTTTCAAAGTCAACTAAAATATAGATGAAACCTGTAAATAACTATTCCAACATGAATTAAATATCTTTAAAATATCAGATATTGAAAAACTTAGACTCAAAATGAAAAGAGCAAAAGTGTAAACACAACTAAAAAAAAGAAAAAAGAAAACAATTTTGGAAGTGAATACCAAAATACAAGGTGACAAAAATAAAATTAATTGACTTAAGTACAGTAAGGGTCATTGAAGACAGAATTAAGGTAGCCAAGAACCAAAACAAAATAAAGGAAAAGATAAAACCACTAGTGATAAAGCAATATATGTAGAAGATTTTCAAAGAAATTAAAACATCTACAATTTGAGTCCCTCAGGAAGCAAAAAAACCCCTGATATTGTAAGCTATAATTCAAGAACAGTTTCTAGAAATAAAATAAGATGTAAATCTACATATTATAAAGACCTATCATGTACCTGCAAAAGTTGACCTTGAAGGTCAAGTTTGAGATGTAGACCAGTGAACTTTTTGGACTTCAAGTATACATATATATATGTGTGTATAAATAAATAAATAAATAAATAATAAATATATATTATTTATATATAATAATATAATATAATTATAATATAATATATATTATATATAAATACATAATATATTATTATATAATAACATATAATTTATTATTTATTTATGTATGTATTTATGTATTTATGTATTTATTTATTTATATAAAAGGTTCTCCAAGCATCTAAGAAAAGATTTCTTCCAGAGGAAAGGAAGAAAGGTGATTTGGCTCAGACTTCCCATTAGCATACAAAGCAAGACAACAGTAAAGCAACACTTCCTAGAAATCCAAAAATAGTGTGAGATTTTAAATCTTGTCAAGATCTCTTTGATGTTTCTAGACTATAGAAAAAAACTATGGTAACTTGTGAACATGTAAACAAAATTTAAGGATTATATTTATAAGCCCATTCTGAGAAATCTGTTAAAGCACAAACTTCATCAACCCGAAAAAGGATGGAGAAAATTGGCTATGGAGAACTGAATATATTTAATAATTGATCTAAGACTAATGCAGAGGTTGGGATACAGGTGGAAAAATAGTATATAAATGTTACAAACTATGACAAAGTGGAAATTAAACCACTAAAACATTAGAAGATGAAACAAGAAAGAAATGTGAGAGTAGAATACACCCTTAATTGGTGTACAGATAATAGTTGGCAGTAAAAGGATAGAAGTCTAAGCAAGGAAAAAAGAAGTCTATGAATACTATACAAAGTAATTTGGATAAATGATACCCCTAGAGTAAAGCTATGAACTTTCATAGGATTGGCTAGGCTGAACTACATTTACCAGTTATTCAATAAAACACTAATTTTGGTGTTACTGTGAAGGGAATTTGCATATGTGATTTAAATTGACTTTAAGGGGGGGCGCCTGGGTGGCTCAGTCGGTTGAGTGTCTGACTTCAGCTCAGGTCATGATCTCACAGTTCATGGGTTTGAGCTCTGCATTGGGTTTTGTGCTGACAGCTCGGAGCCTGGAGCCTGCTTCGGATTCTGTGTCCCCCTCTCTCTCTGCTCCTGCCCCTACTTGTGCTTTCTCTCTCTGTCTCTCAAAAATGAATAAGCATTAAAACAAATAAAAAAAATAAATTGACTTTAAGGTAATAGAAAGGGAGATTCTGCTGGATGGACCTGGTCAATCAGACGAGTGCTTTAAAAACCAAATTAGGTCTTCCCTGAGCTCAAGAGACTTCACACAGCTCATGCCCTAGAAATTCCTGCGTGCCAGCCTAATTATGATTCTTCTGACTGTTTGCCCTATACACTTTGGACTTGCTTACCCAAACCTCATAAGTACATAGTCAATGCCTTGTAATACATCTATCTATCTATCTATCTATCTATCTATTGATCTATCACGTATCATCTATCTTTCCACCTATCTATCCATTTCTAGCTATGTGTATTTATACAAGTACGCAAGGATATATACACACATATATCCTTCTCTGGTTGAATCCTGACAAATACAATTACAAATCCAATGGCATATTTTTTTAAAACGATACATCACAATTAACTAGTTTATTCCAGGAATATAAGAAAGATTCAATATTAATTACACTATTACAATATTAATCACTGTGTTAAGAGGCCCGAGGAGAAAAATCATATGATGATCTCCATAGATGCTGAAAAACAAAATTCATTCCTTATTCCTGACAGTAACACTGAATATATAAGAACTGATGGACAACTCCTTTGTATAACATGCCTCAATCTCAATGTTAATCCAATGAGAAAAAAACTAAAGACACATCTAAAGTCAAGAACAAGAAAGGAATGTCTACTTTCTCCATTACTCTTTGCCATTATATTGGAGGTATTGGTCAATGCAAAATGATAAGAGACAACACTTAATGTGTTTGGTAATTGGAACAGAAGAGGCAAAAGTATATACATTTGTACATAACATCATACTATAACTGAAAACTCAGTGGGATCAATGTTAAAGCTTATACAAACAATAAACTAATGCAGAAAGGGTGCAAGATATGAAATTAATATACAAAATTTAATAGTCTTCATATGTGTTAATAATAGCCAGTTAAAATATATAATGGAAGAGCAGGTTGCATTTACAATAACAACAAAAGGATAAACTACTTAGGAATAAATTTAGCAGTGGCAAAATATGCCCAAGGAATAATTTAAAACACACATGAGAGACATAAAAATATATTTGAAAAGTGGAAAGACAATCATATATAAATATATGTGTGTGTGTACAGATAGACACACACATATATATTCATATATAGATATATATGGACACATATATTGCCAACAAGTTATTTTTTTTTCCTGGATTTAGGAAAGTTTATTCTAAAGTCCATATGGAAAGAAGACAACCAGATGGCCAACAGACACATGAAATGATGCTCAACGTTGCTCCTCATCAGGGAAATACAAATTAAAGCCACACTGAGATACCACCTCACACTGGTCAGAGTGGCTAAAATGAACAAATCAGGAAACTACAGATGCTGATGAGGATGTGGAGCAACAGGAACCCTCTTGCATTGTTGATGGGGATCTAAACTGGTGCAGCCTCTCTGGAGAACAGTGTGGAAGTTCCTCAAAAAATTAAAAATAGAACTACTCTATGACCCAGCAATAGCACTGCTAGGACTTGACCCAAGGGATACAGGAGTGCTGAAGCACAGGGGCACTTGTACCCCAATGTTTATAGCAACACTCTCAACAATAGGCAAATTATGGAAAGAGCCTAAATGTCCATCAACTGATGAATGGATAAAGAAGATGTGGTTTATATATACAATGGAATACTACTTGGCAATGAGAAAGAATGAAATCCTGCCGTTTGCAGCAGTGTGGATGGAACTGGAGGATATTGTGCTAAGTGAAATAAGCCAGTCAGAGAAAGACAGATACCATATGTTTTCACTCATATGTGGATCTTGAGAAACTTAACAGAAGACCATGGGGGAAGGGAAGGGTGAAAAAAAAATAGTTACAAACAGAGAGGAAGGGAGGCAAATCATGAGAAGACTCTTAAAAACAGAACAACCTGAGAGTTGATGGGGGATGGGGGAAGGGGAAAGTGGGATATGGACATTGAGGAGGGCACTTGTTGGGATGAGCACTGGGGTGTTGTATGTAAGCCAATTTGACAATAAACTATATCAAAAAATAAATAAAACAAAGTCCATATGGAAAATCAAACATGAAAGAATAGGTAAAAGGCAGTTATTAAAACACAATAAAAACTTATATTATTAAAATAGTGTTAAATGGACACAGACAGGCAGATTAACAGAACAGAATAGAAAAACAGAAAACTATCCAAGTGCTCATGGAAATTTAGTTTATATGATTATGCAAGTACTTCAAATCCCTCAGGAACATAGACTTTTAAATAGATGGTATTAATACAACTATTAGCCTTTGGAGAAAAAGTGAAAATTGGATCTATAACTCACAGTATATACCAAAATAAACTAACAACATAAATATGAGGAGTGCCTTTCAAACTATGACTCAAAATATAAAGGTAATAAAGGAAAGAGTTGATAAATTCAGATATATAAAGAAAAGCACTCATTGATGACAACAATAACAAAGCAAAACAAAACCATAGGCAAAATAAAAAGCAAATCACAAAATGGGAAAAGTATTTGCAATTTACACCTTATATACATATAGAGGGCTAATCTCTTTAATATATTAAAACTCAAGAAAAGACTATAAACCCAATTAACAAATGGACAAAAACCATAAACATGCATAAATAAATTTATGGGACCAAATTTGCATTATCCTCAAATATGTAAATAGTACTGGAATAAATTAGTATTTTCTAAAACAAGCATAAGCAATTTTCACTCTTGAATATTACATATTAAAATATAAGATCATATTAAAAAGGATGAAAGGCACTTCTAAAATATAATACAAAGCAACAAATGCATATGTGTATCACATTGATAGCATAACCATGTGGAGAAAAGCGTAATATCAGGCAACATTTGGAAGAAACTGCTCTGATTGCACATTATTCTATAAAAAATATCTTAAACATTACTTATGAGATACTTATGGATTAATTGTTAGTATAAATGCTGGTAATACAATTTGAGACTGTTTTGTGTGTATTATAGAATACAGAAGATCAATTGATATATTGATATTATTAGGAACTAGAATTTTACACTGTAGGGAAAGGAACATATGAATTTAAAGGAATGTAAGAGAGAAAACCCTTTCTGATTTTGATTTTGCATTGGAAATAGTAATGAAACCTCATGTTTGCTAAACCATATATTTCATGATTATAATTATTATTCTTTTCACAAAAAGGGCCTAAAAGAATACCTTAGTGGCATTTAGCACACCAGTTGCCTAGATTTTGGTTTCTAAAGTAAAATTCCTCATGAAAAAAGGAAGAGGGCTTCTTAGAGAAATGGCTGAATCCTGGCCTGAGACAGGAAATTACACGGTGAGACTGAGTTATCATGTACCAGAAAAAAGTTGGTATAAAGAATGACACAAGACCCATCTGGAAGGGGCCCCCTCTTGCCAAATTTGATCATTTGAGCACCAGAAAAGAATAATGAGGTAACTGTCATGCACTGAACCACAAAGAAAAATTCTTTCTTAACACACAATAAATCATAAAGGCTAATATTCATAAGTGAGCTTATTAAACCTAAGGGTTTGTGTATATCAGGAGGCACCATAATGGAGTGAAACAACAAGCCTTAAAGTGGATGCTATTTGTTTTATGTACAACTGACAAATATATATATTAATGGGATAAAGAAAACAACCCAACAGTAAACTTAGTAAGAGTTATGCATAAGTAGTTCAGAGATGAGGAAACACAAATGGCCCATAAATGTATGAGAAGACTTAATATCATTACTAGATATTGAAGTGAAAATTAAAGCCTTATGGACTTGCTGTCTTCTATTGACCTATTTACTGGCAAAATGGGAGTCTGACAGTAGAAAGTGTTTTTGAGGATATGGAGCAATGTTTACCTGCAGCTCATGGGAGTTCAAATGTATGCAGTTCCTTTGGAAAACCTACATTGCCTATGAAGTTGATGACACATTCCCTTGACTCAACAAGATTCCTGATGCACAAGATTGCTCATGGCAACATTGTTCATTGAAACAAAAAATGGAAAAGGCCAATAGTCTATCCATACTAGAATATATCAGTATTTTTTTGTGTTCATACAATGGAGTATAGAGTACAGTAAAATGAAATAACTAGATCTACAGGATCATCATATTAGAATTCTGGTAAGGGACTAGTGAGTGGAAGAAGCAAGAAAAATACATAAAATTGAATCTACTTAAATAAAGCTTACATACAGTACATGATTTTGAGGTTGCATATATAGGTAGTAAAAGATGATAGAACTATATTGAAAAACCAAGAAAATTGTAAACACAAAGTCAAGGTAGTTATTTCTGGAGAGACACAGGGAAATTGAACTGGGCAGGGGCTGACAGGAGACTTCAGAGGTCATGGTGTTTTATATATACATATATTACATACATGTGTATGTAAATATATATATAATATATATAAATTTATTTTTCCTATCATGATTTCCATCATTTTATAATTTTTGTATGTTAAATTCCCATTATTCTGTGCTAGGCTGTGTATATATATATATATATATATATACACACACATATCATATATATGATATATATTAATATAATATATAATATATATTAATTATATACAATTAATATATATATTAATATATATTATATATTAATATATATATATATTTCCTAGGCTGGATAGTGAATATATATCTGCTTCTTGTAGACCAAGTTGAAAGTATGAATTTTAATTTTTATTTTACTGGAGGAAAAGCCATTGTAATGATTTGCAATTAAGATAATAGAACAGCAAACAAAAAGTTGTGGTTGATCTGGATTGACTGTCTGTACTGGTCACTTTACTTTCCATTTTCAATATGTTTTACTGTTTGTAATTTAAAAAGAAATAAGCACCAGAAACAATTATTAATTAATTTCTTGACCTTGATACTGTTTTTTAAAAAAAAGCCCCAAAGTGGGGCTTGAACTTATAACTCTTAGATCAAGAATAGTACCCTCAACCAACTGAGCCAGCCAGGTACCCTGAATTTGATACTTTTTGATACAGAAATACCATATCAATTTTCCTAAATATTGATATTATTTCTAGTTATAATCAGAAATACTGACAACTAAGATGGGGAGCCAGTTCTAGAACTTAGAAAATCTTCTAAATACTTAAAGAAAAATGTGGTAGTTTTATTACTTAAAAGTAAATTACTTAAAAAAGATTTGAACACAATGTGTTGCCATTTACTTGTCAGGAGATAAAACTTGTCATACATGTATCTTTTTTAATTTTTTAAGTTTACTTAAAGTATAATTTAATTAAAGTATAATTGATACACAAAAAATTGCACACACTTAATGTGTGGTGGGTTTGGACATACGCATACACTCATGATACCATCATCACAATCAAGGCACTAAATATGTCTACCACTTCCAAAAATTTCCTTGTGTTCGTGTGTGTGTGTGTGTGTGTGTTTAGATTCCTTGTCACCATGGTTTGTAGTCCTAATGGATATACCCACCACTTTTTGTTGAGTATCCCCATTGTTGGTATTCTACTAGCTGGTTTGTTTCCTGGTAATGCAAAATGTATGTCTGCTTGAACTGCCATCCATTATACCTGATCAACTCATTCCCCAGGTATCTGTACCATGCCAGTGGGTATAACTACATATTAAATTTTACTAAATGATTCTTTGGATAATTTATCTATTATTAAATTCACTGTTAATTTTTAGTCACATATGAACTAAATAACTTAATTCTTTCAAGGAACTGGGCAATGGATATTTTCTATCAGAAACAAGACTTAACACTCTTTTCTTTCCTTCTTGTCTCAGCCTTGCCTTTCTTTCTCACTGTTTGGGAACCTAAATCTACTAGGATGCCAGAACCTCCTTGGAATCCTCTATAAGCCAAGCACATAGGTTTCAAGTAAATTCCTTTATTATTCTTTGATTCCCCAAAGAATGTTTCCATCTCTATGAACAGTGCATCACCAAACATCTCCAGTCTTACCTTCACATCTACATTTCAGCCACACAGCTGCTGTTGGTTTCCCAGTATGCCCAGCTCTCCATTAGCTCTGGGTCTTTCACATACATCCAGCCTCTTCTTTTCCTAGGACATTCTTCCCATTATTTTTCATCTGGTTAACTTCCACTCATTCCCATGTCTCAAATTTAAACTTCTCTTCTAACTAGACAATTTCCCTGACACCCCACCCTCACCTGGGATACATATCCTTCTTATGTACTCTCATATTACACTGAAATTTTCCTTTCCATCATTTTATAATTTTTGCATGTTAAATTCCCTTTATTCTGTGCTAGGCTGTACATTTTGCACTAGAAATAAGTATGTCTATATTAATCTGCATCAAATGCCTAATACAAAGCATAGTACACAGTGCAATAAATTTCACTGAAAAGAGAGAGAATAAGAGGGACAGGTGGATAAAAGAATAGATGGATGAGTGATCTGAACATACCTCAGTTACTCATCATACACATAAAGTAATACTAGAGAAATTGACCCTGCTCCCAATGGCTGGCCTGCTTTTCTTCTTAAATTCCAAACCTTTTCGTTCATGTGGATGATTGTTTTCTTCCTCTTTTTATAAGACTGGTTCATTCTTTTACTTCAAGACTTAGGTAAAATAGGGTCTCCACACAAAGTATTTTTTATGACCACCTATTTAATGCGATCCCCCTTTCATCACACATTTTAACTTTTTTCATAGCATTTATTACAATTCATAATAAGCTTCCTTGTTCATTATGTGTGTATAGGTTATCCACTCTCTTGGCACATGAGCTACATGAAAGATAGGACTTTGACTATCTTATTTAGTACTAAATTATTATCCCTAGAAGAGTGTCTGGAACATAATCTCTCTCTCTCTCTCTCTCAATGAATGAATACCTAAAATATTTTTATATTTTTAACATATGAATTTTTTCTTTATGTTTATACAGTAGTTATAAACCAAATATTATAATCCATTAAGTTGCATTTCTTAGTAACAAGGAATAAATATATACATATATATTTAAAAATATGTTTATACTAAAATTTAAAATGTATTCTTTTAAAAATATGTCAATAATGTTAATGTGTTGTCAAATATACTCTTACATTGGTGTCCAATTCAACTATATATCTAAGGCTTTTAATGGTTCAACCTAGTAACATCTTGCAACACTTCCAATTCTGAAATTCTGTAATAGAATAGTATTTAGAAATATTTAGAAGAAGACAGTGGAATTAAAACAATAGCACAGTTTCGAAGGGGCACATGCACCCCAATGTTTATAGCAGCACTATCAACAATAGCTAAAGTATGGAAAGAGCCCAAATGCCCATCGACTGATAAATGGATAAAGAAGATGTATATATATACAATGGGATATTACTCGGCTATCAAAAAGAATGTGGATTTGCAGCAATGTGGATGGAACTAGAGCATATTATGCTAAGCAAAATAAATTAGAGAAAGACAAGTATCACATGACCTCACTCATATGTGGAATTTAAGATAAAAACAGATGAACATAAGGGAAGGGAAGGAAAAATAATATAAAGACAGACAGGGAGACAAACCATAAGAGACTCTTAAATACAGAGAACAAACTGAGGGTTGCTGGAGGGGTGTTGGGTGGGGGGATGGGCTAAATGGACAAGGTGCATTAAGGAGGGCACTTGTTGGGTTGAGCACTGGGTGTTATAGGTAAGTGATGAAGCATTAAATTATATTCCTGAAATCATTACTATACTATATGTTAACTAACTTGGATTTACACTAAATAAATAGTACAATAAAAAAATTATAACTATGTGCAGTGATATATGTTACCCAAACTTATGGTGGCAATCATTTCTCTCTCTCTCTCTCCATATTTATAGATCTATTTATCTATCTATCTATATATATATAATATTGAAAAAATATATCTCAGTATATGTATCAAATTATGTCACACACCTAAAGCACTACTTTATATGTCAATTATATTTCAATTAAAATAATATAATAAAGCAATAGTAACCAAAAGGGGATTAAAAGTCTTGTAGATTGAAATTTAGATAGGAAACTGCCAAAAAATGTGAAGAAAATGTTTGCTTACTATGCTGAAAGGAATTATTTTTGTAAGCTTTAGTTAATCTTGAATAAAAATAATCAGATATTTTCCATAGTATTATAAAAAATAAAAGACTGAATTCCCTTTGATGACCTTGACCTCTATGGGATAAAAAAGAAAATTAAATTCTATTCAGTACTCATTTAGTACTTTGTAAACCATTTGTGGTTTGCTTTATGCTATGAGTTACAGAAAGCTCTCCTGTAAACTTTTAAAATAAGGAAGTTTATTAGCTCATACAGCAAGAGTAAGAGATAAGCATTCTCAGAGTATTTAGTATAGGAGCTCAGTTTCTTTACAGCTTTTTATTGGTCACCTTCCTGGCATTGGTTTGTTTTGGGAGTTGGCCCTTATATTTCCAAGATAGTTGCCACCAATTTAGATGTCATGCACATATGACACACTTCAGGGCAAAAAAGGATAGTATTCCCTACCAGGCAGCACTAGTTAGCATCAAGAACAGCTGTTGGTAGAAACCTTCAAATGTATTTCCCAGTTTACTTAGTTGGTCAGAATTGTATCACATGGAATTATTAGGTTGTTTTGACCTATGATTATCTATTGGAACATAATTAAACCTGTTCTATTGCTTTATCCAACAAATATTTTTCCTTTCTGATTTCTAGTTTTTGCTTATTTGGGATATTTTGATTACTATACCTCACATCTGAGACATACATATTTATAATTTCATTCTTAACCAAACATACGCTTTTTGGAGTTGTCTTTCCCTCCCATCTTCTTTTAAATGCATGGTGGCCATCTCAAGACCGCATGATTCTACCCTATTTGGCACAGATGATTAAACCAAGTGTAGACATACAAAACAATGGAAATCTGTGCATGTTATTTTTTTAGCCAACCAATTTGTTTCTATTTCAAAAATGTGAGCTATGAGACACAAAACTTGAATGAGTCTGGTGATTTGGAGCATAAGTTTGTTTGGAGCTGGGTCCAATACTGACACAGAGGCAAGCCACAGCCACATGACAGTCAAATTTATAGGAAATCAGAAAGGAGCCCTTTAAAAAAATGCTAGCCTATAAATTTTAAAATAGAACAGATGGACAGAAAAAAGTACATATGACCAAGTGAGAAAAAGAGAGAGAGAAAAAGAGAGAAATTTGTACACTGACTTTTGCAATTTCAGTGGCACACTTAGTTGCATTTCTTATGGTAGATTCCATGAAATGCCCCTGTATCCTGATAACTAGCACCCTTTCCTCAGAACCTCTTTCAATTTTCTGCTCATTGAAACCAAATAATCTCTGACCTTGAAATTGGTCTCCCTGTCTTTCTCCTTCAAATCCTTCAGTAACCAGTACCAAGCTAAGGTTCTCTATGTGTGAATTCAGCATTTCCTATGTACATTATACGGTTTCCTTCATCCTCAGAGATTAGAGCCAGACAATGGTAGCAATGGACAGGACTTTCCTTTCACTTACTTTACTCCTCTTGTTTTGCAAAAAAGGAAAGAGACCATAGGACTGAAGTGATACAATGTCAGTGAAAGATGACAATGACATAGGTAGAACATTTAAATCTATATTCCCAGCCGAGAGTTGTTTACTCTACCAACCATATGATTATCTCATATATATTGGATTTTTTTCTGAAAAGCTAGTGTGTAGTACAGTCCCTTTGTTACAGTCCTTTGGCCATCAGCAGCAGCCATTGAGCATGTGGATCACATATCCACTGTTTGTGATGCTGTGCCTTTGTCCAAGTTAGCTCAGTGAGTTGGAATCTCCCTGAGAACTGCCATCCTATTTGTGATGCTGCTAGTCACTTCCAAGCTGACGCTTTGCTATAGATTGTGCTTCTCTTAAAACATTCCCTTTGTTGTTCTATTCTGTTAGCTTCATGTGTGGCTGATTGCTTTACTTCAGCACACTGCACGGCCTCTGTTTGGTATGTGCTGCTATCATTTCTGTCTCTCACATGACCAGACTAGAAAAAAATGAAGCATCTCAGTTGAACTGATCTTATTTTTTATTTCCTACATGATCAGTTAGCAGTGTTAAACTTTGTCACTTAAGATCTTTTATTGAGATTTAAATTTAGCAAATAGTGAGCAAAATGTCTAAGTAGCTTTACTGTAACGTCATCTATATTTGAAAAGAAATATAGCACCAGTTGGAAATAGGTTCTGAGTTGTAATGAACATCCAGAGACCAGAGCATCCTGCCATCAATGCCCCATCCCATCTCACTCTCCGATGGAATGGGGCCATGTTGGGTCAGTTAAAGTTGGATTCTGAGCCAAGGTTTGGCTTACAATGGGTCTGTATGTTCTGTATATTCACTTGATGGTCGTTTCTAATGTCCCTGAATGTATAATTATGCCGCCTCCACATTGAGCATTTGACCCATATAGTAAAGGGACATTTTAGGAGAAAGGTTGAGCACAAACCACTGAAACAGCCTTGCACGTTGTGCCCCTGAGAAATGTGTACCGACCCTAAATACTAAGGAGCTAAAGGATGTAGTAGTGGTGCTCCCCATCATGTCTTCAGTTAAGTCACCAAACTGGCCCTTAAAATAACCCCAGATGAATCCTGAAGATGACTTCCGACTACCACAGGCTCAACTGAATAGCAGCCTGATTGCAGCTGCTATCTCAGACGTGGTGCCGTTCTGGAGTAGATTAATCTGGCTTCCACTACTGCTACGCTGATTTGGCAAATACGTTATTTTGTTCTCAGATCAGATAAAACAGATCAGAAACAATTTGCATTCACATGAAATGTACAAAATTAGGCATTTACAGTTTTCCTTCAGGGTACTGTTCACTTACTTTCTCTCTGTCAGAACATAGTTTTAAGATATCTGGATCACCTGAACATCCCACAGGACATCACATTGATTTTCTACATTGATAATTTTGTGATAATTAAGCTGATGAGCAAGAAGTGGCTAGCAAATTAGGGGCCTTGGTAAGACACGCACATTCCAGAGAATGAGAGATAAGCCAACCCCACAAAGATTTGGGGGAGTAGCCCAACACATCAGTAGAATCATTAGCAGTCCAGTGCTCAGAGACTGCAAGGACATTCTCTCTAAATTAAAGGACAAATTATTGCATTTTGTATCTCCTACCACAAAGAAAGAAGCACAATGCCTGGTAGAACTCTTTGGGTTTAAGAGATAGCATGTTCCATACCTGGGTGACATGGAAAGCTACCACTTTTGAGTCGGTCCCAGGAAAGGAAAGAGCTCTGCAGCAGATCCAAGATTCATTTGGGTAATCCTTCCACTTGAGCCATATGGACCTTGTGATATCAGGAGTATCAGTTGTGATAAAATATGCCATATAGCACTCTCCAGTGGGAGAATTGCAACACAGACATATGGGTTTCTGGAGCAAGACTTGCCAAGATGCAGTGGAGAATTACACAACTTTGAGAAATAATTCCTGGCATGATAATGGACCTCGATAGAAGTAAAGTGTCTGGCAAAGGGTATCATGCATCTGAAACTTTCTGTCTAGTTTTGTCAAACCCTCTAAGTCATAAAGACAGATGAATCCATCAGCAATTTATTGTAAGGTAGAAGTGGTATATCCAAAAACGAGCATGAGCCAGACAAGAGAGCACAAGCAAGCTATATCAGAAAGTGAACTAGACCCACATGTTATCTATCCCTGTTGTATCAGTGCCCTCCACTCAGCTCACACCTATTGTCACATGAGCTTGCAGAAGATAAAAGCTCACACTTGGTTTACAAATGAATCTAATTAATATGCTCATGAAAGCTGAAAATGGTTGCCTTACTCAGGAAAAGCCTCGAAAAACAGTGGGAAGTGAAAAACAAAATCCTCAGAATGGGCAGAGCTTCAGTGATAGACCTGGTCATCCACATCGTGTACACAGAGTTTGGGATGTACAGAGCTCTAAACAGTGCTAAATGTTTTGTTTATACAGGGACTCCAAAGGAGAAAGATTGGAAAATTTTGGATAAGAAGGTTTGATGTACAGGCATAGGGATGGAGATATGGGGGTAAAGGTAAAAAAGTGTGAATGACTTAGCATCACATAGTAGTACTCACAGGAAAGTATTAAGTAGTAAGATTTGGCCAGGCAGTTTTAGCCAGTCTGTGCCATTGGTCACATCTGCACTGGTATGATGGGCACATGAATTTAATTAATTCAGTGGTCACAGTGGAAGTGATGAAGGCTAAACCTAGGTCCAACAGCATAAGATTCCACTTACCAAGGCTCACTTAGCTGCTGCTGCAACTAACTGTCCAAATAGACAGTAAGAGAGATCAATGCTTGCACCCTAAGTAGAACTATTTATCAAGGAGACCAACCACCATCTGTTCATGAGTTGAATAAATCAGGTTCCTTTCAACCTGGAAAGAACAAAGACTTGCTTTAATAAAAATAAATACATATCATGGGGGAGATTTTGCATTCTTATTCTTATTCATGACCTCATCAGTACAACTATCCAAGAGTGGATGTAGTGTTTAGTTCCCCGGTATGGGATCCCACATAGTACTGGTCAGATCAGAAGACCTTCTGTATAGCAAAGGAAGTGTGGGTGTAGGTCCATGACTATGTGACCCAATGGTTATATCACATACGCAGAAGCTGAAGCTGTTGGCTTGAAAGAGCATTAGAAAGTACAACCAATCAGGCTATAAGCAGTAATTCTATGTCGAGCAGGCTTCAACCTCCAAGATGCAGTATACACATTGCATCAACAACTTTATACAGTATCGTGTAGGAAGAGTACTTACATCTGAGAACCGAGGAGTAGAGACAGGAGAATCTCCACTAATTATCATTCTTCGTGACCCTCTGGGGGTTTTATGTCTCCCATTCCTGCAACTTTAGCCTCTTCATGGCTGGAAATCCTAATCCCCAAAGGGTGCAAAGTCTTGCTCAGGGAAAACAATGAGAATCCTATTAAGCTACAAGCTATGGTTGACACTTGGGCACTCAGGCTCTTTGTGCCCAGAGACCAGCAGAAAAGGAGTCATAATCTTGACAGGAATAATTGACAGCAATCACCAAGAGGTGGTAGGGTTTCTGTCACACAGTGGGAGCAGGGAAGAATGTGTGTGACACCTGGTGATCCACTTGGGTGTCTACTGCTACTCACTTGTCCAACTGTACTGATAAATTAAAAAGGCCAGCAACCACAACATGAAAAATTTATGGTAACCAAGGGTTCATGGTCTTCAGGGATGGTCCAGATTATCATACCACCAAGCAAGGCAACAAGACCAGCAGTGGTGGTCTGAGGATGAGGGGAATCCATAATGGACAGCTGAGGAAGAAGATGATGAGTATCAGATGGGGTCCCAAGACCAACTACAATAGTAGGGACTGTAGTTTATACTACTAACCTTCTTCTGTGCTTCCCTTAAAAAAAGAGGCTCTCTGGAATCCCGGGCTAACTTCTGCCTCAAATGTCTTTGCGGAAGCCAATACAATCAGTTCAAGGGATGGACTATTGTGAAGACGTATATGTACCATTTCTGAGAGCCCACTTAAAAGAAAGATTTTTTTTCCCCAACACATAAGGTGTGTTAGTCCTTCCAAGTTTGCCTCAGAGAGCTGTGATAATCCAAGAAAGAGCATAATCTTCTTGGGGTGGCCCACCCCCCAGTGACAGATCATGAAAGTGTTATAAAGGCCTGGCCATTTCCCTTACTGTAAGATATCAGCTCATTATAAGTGACACATACTTCAGAATCCCCTTTGGGGTTAGCTGGGGCTTTGTTTCACCAGCACCTGTTTGACTTCTCTCTCTCCCCCGTGTTATTTCCTCCATAACCACCAGGACCATGGAGGCCTTTATAATAGGGTTTCCATTCCCAATGTCTATTTTTCACATTTCTAGTGATATTCCAGTAGGACTTCCTTTTTATAATAGTCATTTCATATGCAAAAGCCTCAAATTGCCACTTAGTGAAAGCCAACTCTCAGAATTTGAGTCCTTCTTTCTTAGGACAAAATTTAAGATACAATCTGTGGCTTTCTACTTAATAGAAAACAAAAATAATAAAATAACACCTTCTTTGGAAAAAAAATTGACCATTCCAAATGATGGAAAATTCCATTATTTTTCCTCTTGAACTCAAGTTATTATTTTTAAAATCAATCAATCAATAAATACAGCTTACCTCTGGTAAGGAATTTGATTCCCCAGGGAAATATATTTCACTTGTAGTAAATTCAAAAAATTATACAAAGGTAACTAGGGTGTAATTACTGTCCTGGGAAATTATAATTCCTAGTTACTTACAATCTCTTTATTATATTTCTGTGTGGCAATGTTGAATGTGCTACTCTTGCATACCTCCTAGAGTTTTTATGAGAGACAATTTTAAGGTAAGTAGACTGCCATTTCAAGTTAGCTTTTGGTTCTGTTTTTTTTAAACTGGTCTTGTAATGACAATAGCATTTCTCAAATGGCTGCAGTTAAGTCTTTACATTTGTTGTTTTTCTTTTCCCTGCAATCATGATAAAGCATCAATATATTTTATATATAAATTAAGTAGTTTCCATAGAATTCTAAATTGATTGATGATTCATTTATTGTTTTTCAACACAATTTACTAGATTCCCACTGGTTGTCAGACCCTTGGCCAAACGTTAGGGATACAGTTGAACAAGATATGGTAATTCCCTTAAGGAAATTAATGCCTAAGAAAACATAGTGTGAATGGTTTCTTAAATGGGCTTTATTCTTTTGCTAACTAAAATCATTTTGAATTCAGTTTGTCAGGGTTATGGGCTGAATTGTGCCTCCCCAAAATGCATATGTTGAAGCTTTAATTCCTAATGTGACTGTGTTTGGACATAGAGCATTTAAAGAGGCAATTAAAGTTAAGCAAGCTCATAAGGCTGGGGTCCTAATCCAGTGGTACTGATGTTCTTATGAGAGGAAGAAACACCAGTAACACATGCACACAGAGAAAAGGCTATGTGAGGACATGGAGAGAAGGTGGCCATCCATAAGCTAAGGAAAGAGGCCTCAGGAGAAACCAAACTTGCCATGCCTTGAACTTGGTCTTCCAGCCTCCAGAACTGTGAGAAAAATTAATTTGTGCTTAAGTGACCCAGTCTGTGGGTTTTGTTAGGAAAACCCTAGTCGACTAATACAGTCAGATATTCCTTGTTGGCAAATTGACTGGGAATTTGCTCTGGTAAAGTGTGATGATATGTGAACACTCTACCGCTAAGAACATTTTACAGTATTGAAATTTTACAGCATCCTCATTTTACAGCATCCTCATTTTACAGCATTGAAACTGAAATCCCAGTCCCCCCAAAATATTTTACTGAAATATTCCTTTTCTCCATCAGTTTCTTCTCCAGGGCAGGTCACAGAGCAGCAGCTGGGAGGGAAACAGGGATGATCTTTCTTCTATTCCTCCTCTACTTGAGCTCATGCCCTTCTTCCTCCTCTTGCTCTGATTCTTCTTTTTTCAAAAAATTATTTTAATGTTTATTTATTTTTGAGAGAGAGACAGAGCATGAGTCGGGGAGGGGCAGAGAGAAGGGGAGACAAAGAATCTGAAGCAGGCTCCAGGCTCTGAGCTCTCAGCACCAAGACCACCACGGGGCTCAAAGTTACGAACAGTGAGATCATGACCTGAGCCGAAGTCAGATGCTTAACTGACTGAGCCACGCAGGCACCCCTGTTATGATTCTTCTGACTCACTCATCCTGGGTTGGGGCCAGACAAGGGGAGGTGTATGAAGGACAAGTGTTGCGTGTCCCTTTCTATGACACCCCACAGTTGAGGCCCTCTTTTCTTGTGCTATAGACAGGAGCACTGCTGGGCTCTTCAGAGAAACTGAGAAACTGCCCTGGGAAACTTTCCATCTCCCTTGTCGTGGACATTGATTGTGTGCTTTCAGTCTTACCTCTGTTAAATTCTCTCATTCCTCTCCAAGCAGGCATGCCTCTTGGACAGGGTTCTTTCAAGAGGACCTGGTCCTTGCGATTCTGTGTAGTATCACTTGACGCAGGCAAACACATATATACTAGACCCTTCCATCTGTGAATACATGGGCCCCTCTGCTCCCTCTGCCATCATCCCTCCTCTCCCTCGTGGGCAACCCCAGCTGGCAACTACTCTCGGAACTTACCAGGTCAGGTGCAACCATTGCGCTTTCTCCTCAGATCTGCCTCCAATCGCTTGGAAAATATTCCAGGTTCTTTCTGCCAAGAACCCTCATGCAGTACCAATAGCAGCACTGAACAGGCCTCCTTGTCTCTGCTGCTCATCAAGCTTCACCTGAAGACTGAGATGTTGGCCAGCTCCTCAGTACACAGAACAACTATCTCTACAAGTGATTCTCTTGCTATTTCCCATACCTTATACGATTTGAAGCAGTAAAGGTGAAGCACTTTCCTCTTCTCCATAAGAAAAGGAAGGAATCAACACCACAGTGTTTCTACTCACATGAATTTCTTTCGAAGAGTCTCTGGAATGAACCTGTAACCTTCTCTGATATAAGCTGGAGATTTCAGGTGGGGACCATTAGTGTAGGAACCATTTTGGCTGTCTCTTGGGAAGACCTGCATGGATACATCCAGCATCTTATGTCAGAATGTGAATGTCCTTAGCCCCTTCCACCACATTGTCTTCAACTTGTATCTCTAAGCTAAAATGACACAATGAAAAGTCCCATCTCATATCCCGCTACAATACAATTTAAAAAACCATCATATATTATTCTAACATAAAATATAGTTATTGTCCCTTTATAAGTATAATAATTGAACTTTGTAGACAACTTGGAAAAAAGAAATGATGAAGGGAAGTAAAACATATACTGGATTTATGATTATTTCTATGAACCAAACCTTTATTTAGAAAAATCAGTGGTTAGAAGTTATCAGGGAAATTTTATACACTTTTCCTTCATGATAATAGAACTGTAAATACTTTTAAAGTAGGTGTCTCTTACACTTTGTATTATTATTTTCTTTGCCTCACATCTCAAGAGGTCTCTTATCCTTCTTAGGACAATTGCTTTCCTCTCTTTTCCCTCAGTTCATTTTTAATATGGAACTCAGTATCCCCAAAGCCCTCCTTGTTCCTTCAGGAGGCAGGCACACTTTCAGTTGTGTCTTAAAAGTACCATGTAATCACTATAAACCAAATGGTCAAATTATGTTGTGGACAGACTCTCACATTTTTTTTTTCTGACAGCAAAGGCCTCTATTGTATAGACCCTGAGTCTCATTCTGGTAACCTAACTGAACCATTTCTTTGACTTCTCACTTCTGCCTTTATCCTGAAAATGATCCTCATGCAAAAAACGACAAAAAGCAAAACAAACAACAGAAAACTCCTTAAAAAAATCCTACATTTTCTTAAGGAGAGGGCATAGTCCCTGTGCAGATATATTCTCATGAATTTGGCAGAATATAGAGGAGAGAGGCAAGCTATAGAGGCAAACTCTGTTAATTCCTAGTTATAGAAACTTTGGCAAATATCCTAACCGTCAGAGCCCCCTCACTTCTTTGACGTGAAAATGGGGGAAGGTAACGTCTACTTCTCTGGTATTGTGAGAATTAAATCAGAAAATAAATAAAGATCCTAGATCATAGTATGTAATTCATAAACATCTGGTTATTTACTAAAACCCCCAATAAAAATTGGGCTGTTCCTCACCTTATAAGCAGATACAAAGAAGGTGTAACAGATGTGTCTACTTCCTAGTGTCCATTTCTGATTTCTTCTTCCAGACTAGCCATTCCCTAGTTTCCTGTGCTTTGGCCCAGTCCAGGAAGGAAATTTCTTGGCATTTCAGCAACCCAGCTGGGAACTTCAGATCTGCTCCTGAGGCAGTAGGGGTAGATTTGTAAAAGTAGTAAGTATGGAGCCAGAAGCCCTGGAGAAGGAAGTTATTTCTATGAGCCTCCTATATTTCACCTGTGAGTACAACATAGAGGGTACATGAGCATTCAACAATTACATATGTACAATGTATGATTAGTATTAGACACTAGCTTTGTAGTCTCAGTAAATAAATTGACCTCTCTGGGTCTGTCTCTGCACCTATTAAAAAAGGATAGTGAACTTGATGATCTTAAAATTATTTTCTACTATAATATTTTATCATTACCTTAAAGGCTACTTCAAGAATACCTATTTTGATTTATAACTATAAGCAAGTGAATGTAATTAGTGGTTTATTCAGATTATACAGGATTGCCTAGGTATTTTCTATTTTAAAAGATACAAGTGGGGATGTACAGTTTAATTTTTTCACTCATTTGATAGTAGTTATTACTATTGAATTTTTTATGCCTTAGTATAGAGTATATAAGTAAAAAGCTTCAAATACATGTGTCCACAATAATTCAGTAATTAAAATTCAGTAAACACTTCTCTTGAATCTTTATATCTTATCATCCTTAAAAAAAGTCTAAAATACAACAGAATATTAGGCAGAAATTATTTCTAGTTTATCATTTTAGAAATGTGTTTATGATTTACTAGTTTATACGGGGACAATTTTGCCAAAAAAAATAAGAATGCAAGGATGGCAGTGTGGGTATCTCTTCGAGATTCATATTTCAATTCTTTTGGATAAAGACCCAGAAATGGGATTACTGGATCCTATGGTAGGCCTGCTTTCAATTTCTTGAGGAACTTCCATATTATTTTTCACAGTAGTTACACCATTCTATATTCCCACCAGCAGTGTGTAAGGATTCCTTTTGCTCCACATCCTTGCTAACATTTATCTTTTTCCCCTCCCAGTTTTATCGGGAAATAATTGACCTACATCATGTTTAAGTTTAAGGCACATAGTATGATGGTTTGACTTATATATATTGTGAAATGATTATCACAATATGTTCGGCTAACATCCATCTTCTCATACAGATACAATAAATAATAAAGAAAAAGGAAAACATTTTCCCCTTGTGATGAGAACCTTAGGAGTTACTTTTTTAACAACTTTCCTATACATTAACAGCAGTGTTAGCTGTAGTCATCATATTGGACATTACATCCCATTATATCCCTAGTACTTATTTCTCTTATAACTGGAGGTTTGTACTTTTGACCCTTCAATCCCCTGTTCCCCACTCTCCACTTTGTTGTACCTTGCGCTAATCTCCAGCAAGGGCTTCATCTCCTATTTTGTTTCTTTACCTTCATCTGTATATACCCTTTCCACATTCATCACTTTCATGGTGATACTGTTGGCCTTTTGCCCAGTTTTCAAAATCTCTAGTAATGTTTTGAACATTTTATTCTTTTTTGTATCTCAAGAAAGCTAGATCTCATAGGTTTTCAATTAATACTTGATGAAATGAGTAGGAATCAATTAATCATAAATCAGGGCGTTTAGTGTTTGTAGCTCAATATTCTCCTTCTGTTTGCATAGTCACCAGCAACTAACTGATGGACTAGCTATGAAATGCATCTGTGTAAACCAGGCCTGAGAAGCAAGTACTTTGCTTGTTCACTTTTTTATATATCGTTATAAATTGGGCATAAAGAAAGGAGATTCCTTAAATCTTTTGCATTTCAGTATAGTCTTGCTCTACTCAGTAACACAACAAAAGTTAAACATAGTTATAATATTCCATTCGAAGAGGAGTTAAGTATTCAGATTTGAAATATGACATAATACAGTAGGGGTGAGATGAGGTGACCAATAAAATGTGTTATTAATAATAAAACTCCCCAAATAATCTAGAACATAGAGATTTATTTGTTTAGTCTCCAAAGACTATTGAAATGAAGAGCATTGAAAAATTTACTTCACTAATTCCACTTCCTTAAACTAAATTTTGACATAGCAAAGGGATCTATTTCTTCTTGATATTTAGGTCATGAAATAACTATGAAGCCAGATAGTATGTTGGTTTTGTTAAGACAGATGGCAGAAGAGGAGGTTATCTGAGCAGACTTTTCATAAAGAAATTAAAATTTAATTCTCTGCTGGGGGATTATTACTGTATGGTGGAAAAGTATTTTTTTTTTCCTATTTATTCTTGGGTTTTTGTTCATATACAGATCCAGAAGTATGAACAAACACAGCTGTTCACCACATTAACCAGAGACCTATTAGAGTAAGGAACCATTTTCATGCCAAATGTTATATTAGCAGAATGAGAAGTGGTGTGATTAATTGAGTTCCTTGAGCTGGATTAGAGATCGTTTGGACTGTGTGACAAGTTCTACTGGCAACACAGTTTTCATGGAATGCTGTGAGAAATTAATTCCAACAGATACAGTGAGTTAAGGTCTAACAAAATTATTTCAAAGACAAACAATTTTTTGATCAACAGAACCAGATGATGGAGGCAGAGCAGAAAAACTTTTTAAATCAGGAGAAAATAAGAAAGCTTAATTGGGTTAAAAATTACTTCCTTAAGGTCTTTTTTCCTTGTCTTTTATTTTTTCTTACAGCTACCCATCAGTATAGCTTTATTTTTAGTTTTTAGTTACTAGAAAATTTTAAATATTATTAGTGATTTGGGTGTAAGATGTACTTGGTTACAATTATAGGGATGTACTGTTTTTGAAATACTAGCAATTTAGGCTGTGGGGCAATAACATATCACTATGAACTACAGTATCCTGAGAAATTTCAGGAAGACATGAAAGGGAAATTTTTAATTTCCTTATCAACTGAAACACAAAATTAAACACACTCTAGTCCATTTCTAATTGACTATTTTAGAGCACTTTCTTCTTGAGGATTTAAAACTCTCATTTCTGTATCTGGCCATGAAGCTATTCCTTCTGTCCTCAAAATATGGGAGAAAGTAGTATTAAGAATGCTCCTGGGGCACCTGGCTGGCTCAGTTGGAAGAACACAAAACTCTTGATCTCTAGGTTGTGACTTTGAGACTCACACTGGGTGTGGAGATTACTTAAATAAGTAAATAACTTTTAAAAATATTAAAAAAATTGAAAAAGGAGAATGTTCCTCATATGACCATTTTTTCACTTGGATAGGTTTTCAAATTTTAATATGTCACTGCAATGTAATTATTTGAAGCATAATAGCTGGTATAAAGGAGGTAATTTGCATCTATTATTTATATCTATCACTTTATATATTATACAATATATACTTACACAATAATCTATAAAGAGGGTATTTTTAATGTATATATATTTTGAATATATACTGTTAATATATATTGTTTCAAATATATATTTTTAATATATACTTATACAAACAATAAAGAAAGCATCTTTTTTTTTTAAATTTTAAAATTTTTAAATGTTTTTTAGGGAGGGAGAGAGAGAGTGTGAGTGGAGGAGAGGGGCAGAGGGAGAGAAAGAGAGAATACCAAGCAGGTTCCACGCTCTGTGTGGAGCCAGATGCAGGGTTTGATACCACGGCCTTGGGATCCTGACCTGAGCTAAAATCAATTAGATGCTCAACCAAGTGAGCCACCCAGGCACCCCAAGAGAGCATCCTTGTGAGAATGCATTGAAGTTGGGCAGTTATTTCAATGTCCTTTCTCTTTTTTTTTATCACTGTGGAATTTTCAAAATAAGTGAATCTCATAGTAAAGATAAATTGTGTCAGTTTGCTAAGCATATGTATTTCTAAGGACATGTGGATTTAAAGGTTTTTTTTTTAATCTTAAATTCTCTCAATCTTTTGATCATTCTGAATCATCACTCAGATATTAATTTATAACCCTTTAACTTAAAAACAAATTAAGGAAGACCAAAATTCATGTTACCTTGCAGCTGTTTTCAAGGAAAACTTTCAGGGAAACACTTGTACTCAAATACAAAAAGCAATAAAAATGATCAACATGATGTAGTGTTTAGTATGGATGAGGAAGTATGACCCACGAAAATGATCTTACATACTCTTCATAACTCTTTGAGGTAGGCACTTCTTATTCTACATTGAGGAAATTGAATCTTAGGGACTCAAAATAGCCAGTCATTCACTGAAGATTTAAACCTAGGTTTGTTCAGCTCCATGGATTGTGCTCAATCACTCAGATACGACCTCAGAAATGAAAGGTGCAGTCCTTTAAAGGAAATCCTTTAAGGAAAATCCTTAAGATTTTTCATCTGCCACAGCCAAAATTAATTTTTTCAATTCACAGCTTTCGAAGTTACAATTCTTTAACTTTTTACCTTCCTTATTTGGTTCAGGATGTGATTTCAAACTTAATTGTTGCATATTTTAAAATAAGAGTATGTAACATACTGAAAGGAGAAAAGAAAAATGTATTTATTTTAATTTATCCATGAATTTTTCCTCTTTCCTCTGGTTCTATTTCCATCTCTGTCATGGGAAAATGATTCAGCCTCTCTTGGCCTTGGTGTTGACAGTCACAATGTGGAATCCTGGGAAATAAATATCTATATTTCTCTCTAACTCTACAATGTTTTTTGTAGCAGTGTACTATTGTTATTGAAAAATTGAACAGGAGATTAATATGTAAACAGTATATTTAGGTTGATATAACTATATTTGTGTATATATTATATATATATATATTATGTAATATATATATATTATATATATATAGTTTCTTGACTGTGGGGAATCATATGGCTGAGATTTGTAAAAACATGTTATTTGCAGTTTTCCTCTTAGAGCCAAAGATAATTCTTGGGTGCACTGAAGGCTGTATAAGAATTTCCAGGCCTTGAGGGGCGCCTGGGTGGCTCAGTCGGTTAAGCGTCCGACTTCGGCTCAGGTCACGATCTTGTGGTCCGTGAGTTCGAGCCCCGCGTCGGGCTCTGGGCTGATGGCTCCAGAGCCTGGAGCCTGCTTCCGATTCTGTGTCTCCCTCTCTCTCTGACCCTCTCCCGTTCATGCTCTGTCTCTCTCTGTCTCAAAAATAAATAAACTTAAAAAAAAAAATTGAAAAAAAAAAAAAGAATTTCAAGGCCTTGAGTTCAGATAAAATTAATGGCTGTACTTTAGTACCTGGCAAAGTTTATTACCAATAGCTAATGTTTAGGTCAAACTCATGGAATTTGAAAGTTTTAGGTTTAAACTCTTGGTTCTGCCTCTTACTAGCTGTGTGACTTTCCATAAGTTATCAAATTTCTCTAATCCATTACTCATCTGTAAAACTGTATAACAATATTTGCTGTGGGAGTGTGGTTTTTTTTTTTAATATAAATGTTTATTTATTTGTTTTGAGAGAGAAAGAGAGCATGAGTGGGGTAGGAGAATAGAGAGGGGGAGAGAGAGAATCCCAAACAGGCTCTGAGCTCAGCAAGGAGCCTAACACAGGGCTTGATCTCACCACCTTGAGATCATGACCTGGAGATCATGACCTGAGCTGAAATCAGCAGCCTGAGGCTCAACCTACTGTGCCACCCAGGTACCCTGATGTAGTGTGTTTTAATCATTAAATGAGATAATACAAGAAAATCACTTGACACTGTCCCTAAAATATTGTGAGCGCTCACTGCAAAATTTCTCCTGCAGTTACACACATTAACTCCTTTATCTTTTGTCTGTCTCTCCTTACTCTTATTATTCATACACCCTGTAAACCTTCCTGCCTTTAAAAATAAGCTCCCTCTATGGACACCTGGATGGCTCAGTCGGTTAAGTGTCAGACTTCAGCTCAGGTCATGATTTCACGGCTCGTGGGTTTGAGCCCCATGTTGGGCTCTGTGCTGACAGCTCAGAGACTGGAACCTGCTTCCCATTCTATGTATACCTCTCTCTCTGCCCTTCTTCCATTTGTGCTCTCTCTGTCTCAAAAAAAGCAAACATTAAAAAAATTTAAAAATAAGCTCCCTCTGGCCCCTACCTTTACCTCTGATGCTGGCAGGCTGGGTCCCAGGACCCAGAGGAGTCCCCACAGGACCAGCCAAGAGGTCCCTGGCTGCATGCATGATAGAAATCAAATACAAACTAGCAGGAAGTGAAAACGGACTCTACTGCAGGCATATGGAGAGTGCAGGTACAGGCAGAGTGTCTGGGAGACTTGGAAAGGAAAGGAGGGGCTCTCATCTTTGCTTGGGGTCTAAGGTTTTTCTCATTTTTCTCGAGGACTGTGGTCTGGTGCATGTGTTCTTTCAGGCATCTAGGAACCGGTTAGAACAAAGATGAGGGCCCAGGTGTTACTCCTTTGAGCTATGGGGTCTTGGCATCGAGATGTCTATCACTGGTGGTCTGGAATATGCATATCACCTTAGATGTTATCTAAGATGTTATCTTAGATGTTATCACATATCCTTCCTTAGATGTTATCTATTCTAAAGAAATCATGAACTCCCTGTCCTGTACAAGGAGCACATACACTATCTGCATTCTGACGCATCTGTAAAGTGAGGGACGCAGGTCCTAGCAAGAATAGAAGCAGGAAAAGGAGCAAAAGGCAGGTTTTTATGGAGTCCTTCAACTTTCCTCTCACATCTTACACCCCTTTCCATCCCTTATTCTGCAGTCTCTTACAGTAACGCTCATCATCAGTGTTGCTTAAAACACTCTTTCCTCTTTTTTTTTTTTTTTAATTCTCTTTAACAGACGTTTTGATCAGGATTTCACCCTCATTTCTCTTCTGAAACACTCATGCTAAGGTTACTAATGACTTATTTGACGAAAACAATGACCAATTTTGAGTCTTCATTTTGCTTGGCTTACAAGCCATAATTAACAAAATGTATTATTTTCTTCTATGAAAATTCCTTAAAAAAAAAAAAAAAGAAAATTCTTTTTTACTTGGTTTTTCTCCTACCTCACCAGCAGGTCCTTTCAGTCACCTTTCTGAATGTTGTATTTGGTCCTCTATCTACCTTGTGGTCTTGTGACTTCAGGAGAATTAATATGCTGACTTCTTCCATATTATCATCTCATTTCCTGACCTTTCTCTCTGTCTCTGTTTTCTGTCATCCCTTTTTCTATTCCTGTGTGTGTGTGTATTTCTCTGTTTTCTCTCACATCACATGTCTAGCTTTTTAGCATATCTTGTTGTTTGTACTTCAAATGTATTTTCAGAACTTGCCCACTTCTCACCACTTCAGATGCTACCAAGACATTGTCTCTTACGGGACTCCTGAAATAGCTCTCTGCTTGTTTTCTCTGTTAATGGTCAAGGCAATGAAAGAATGAATAATAAGTAGCCTCTATCATTGCTATGCTTTTATATAATAACATCTAATCCTAAAGAGGGTACAGTTGCTACTATATTGTGAAAACCCATCCTCTGCACTTCTTGTGCAGTTCTTCCTAGTTGGAAATGACACTGATTTATTCATTGAATCAACAAATCCTTATCGAGTGCTTACTATTATTCAGTAGTATCTCTACTAGGGAATGAAAAGCTGAATAATTCACATTCACTCTTCTCTGGGAGATTGTCCACTAGTAGACGGTATGGGGATGGTTTGAGTACTCACAAAACATGAGACGAGTGCTTCTGATTTTTTTTTTTTTTTTGAGTGTCAATGAATGTGACTAAGACCAAAAGCTGCTGTGTAAGAAATACTGCACCTTGGATTATACATTATAACCTTTCGACACTGGTAATTCCACTTCAAGTCTTCAACAACATGTGAGGAATACGGAAACAGTACGACATTGTCAGCTTAGATACGAAGAGCGCAATGTTGGATAGGATATTTGTTCATTTTGTATTGGGTCATCTCCTGCAAGCAGAACACAGTCCCTAGGCTATGGAACAAAGCCTCGATCCAAAATCAGACCATTTGCACAGAGAGTTGGTCATCAGCAGACAATGTTGGCAGCCAGTCAGGGACGGACTGCTAGTTCAATATCTTGCCCCTGAGGCAAATTGATATTAACAGGAAGTAATACTTTTGGAGGCAGCAATTTCAAGCTCTGCAGGCAATACCATGTTTCTTTTTAAGTGTTATTTATGTTCTGGAATGTAATTCAGAGGAAATTATTGTGCCATTTTAGATGCCACAACTTTGGTTTTCTTCATTTATAAGCACTTCACTTTTTATTGTATGAGGACTTCTCATTTTGTTAGTCTGTTCTTCGAGGTGTTCTGATGTGATATTTGGTGGTGGTGGTTTCTACTGCTGTGCACTCATAATTAGGATCATAAACAGCAGGTGAAGTAGAGCTTTGTGAACTGTCAGATTGGGTATCTTAAGAAAGTGGCAATTATTTCATTGAACACAAGCAATTGGTCTCTGTACCCTAGACATGACTCACTTTATTCCCATTCCTGAGATGTTACATTGTTAAGTGTGTTCAAAACAAATTTTTATTGGAAAACTGATTGACAGTTTAAGATATGTAATCTATTAAAACATTTTTTTACTGTTTATTTTATTTTATTTTATTTTATTTTTATTTTTGAGACAGAGACAGAGCATGAATAGGGGAGGGGCAGAGAGAGAGAAGGAGACACAGAATCTGAAACAGACTCCAGGCTCTGAGCTGTCAGCACAGAGCCAGACGCAGGGCCTGAACCCATGAACTGTGAGATCATGACCTGAGCCGAAGTCAGACGCTTAACCAACTGAGCCACCCAGGCGCTCCTTAACATATGTAATCCAAAAGATAATAGTATATTTAGTCACATGTCAACTCAATTATTTTAACTTCTGAGGATAGTGTAGTGGACACCTAATGGTTTTCTGCTCATTCTCCATTCCCTTAGTTCATAAATTTATTGCCATTGTCGTTTCCATCATATGATTCTATGTATCTGTGCATACAGTGATTAGTTCTAGAAGGCAGACCTGACCTAGGTTGACTCCATTATGATATTCTACTCCATGACTACTATTATTTGCCCAAAGATGGGCAATTTATCCAATTTAACACTTCCTGTGGATTTTTAGAATTAACACTAGACAACAAGCATATCAGTTCTTTTTCAGAAGTGAAGATTAGAAATATTAATAAGATCTTTGGTATTCTTGCTTTTAAGTCAGTAGAAGAAACAAGATTGATTGAATGAAGTGGATGCATGCAGAGAATCAAGGGCAAGAAGAGGAGGGTGTGGATCTTGGCAATTTTCAAGTCTTTGATCCCATTATCCCGTTTACCACTGCCCTTGACAAAAGTTGGTTATATGAGCCAGTAAATCCTTTGTATGAAACTGAATTAGTTCAGGTGGATTTCTGTCATTGTTATTAAACTATGTCTGATAAGTATGGCAAAGATAATTCTTTCTTATATTTGCATTCTTTCTCTACAAGCAGAGTGACATAATCCTGTGCTCCTCAGTGTTGACCCCAAATACCTTTTATTCATTTTTTTGAAAACTTGTCACATGATTTTCCTATTTTAAATAGATCAAATAATAACCTCTTCATCTAGTCTGAATTGTGCCAAATTAATCATACTCTAAACGTGTGGGTAAATAAAATCAGACACTTTAGATGTCAGGCACATTTTCATTGGTGAATTTAAGAAAATAACTTCAAGTAGAGGTGGAAACGTGATCTATCTAAATGCTCAATGTTCTACAGAAGTTATTAATTAGACTGAAACCATTTATAAATGAAGTGATTGTTAACAACAAAAAAAGAAGGCTACCATAAAGCAATTTTTTAGGTAGTACATCTGTGCTGTCGTTAGTACTAGATATCTGATATCATTTGTTTTGCTAATATGCACATAGAACTAAAGAGAGGTGCTTTTCTAAATCTGAACTTTGTTAAATACTATTGAAATATTAATCTCCATCAAAGATAAATATAGCCAGGGTTCCTCAGAGAAACAGAACCTATATATGTAGAGGGAGCCCTTGTCAACCTGTCACCCATATGCATCGTCTTAAACCATACTTAATCTCCAAATAAAGATAATAACAAGGCCATAATTTCACCTAACATGATACAATTATCACATGTACAACTGAAAATGCACTAATCCTCCCCAGAAGAGGAGGTCAAGTCCTTGAATCATATTTGCTCTTCCTTTTTTTGAAAAGAAAATTTTTAAAAATTTTTAATGTTTATTTATTTTTGAGAGAGAGAGAGAGAGACAGAGCATGAGCAGGGAAGGGGCAGAGAGAGAGGGAGACTTAAAATTTGAAGCAGGTTCCAGGCTCTAAGCTGTCAGCACAGAGACTAATGGGAGCTTGAACTCATGGACCGGGAGATCTGAGACAAAGTCAGATGCTTAACCATCTGAGCAACCCAGGTGCCCCTATTTACTCTTTTTCTTAATAGCCTGAAACTTAAGTGCTATGATGCAGATTGACAAAACTTATACACTATAATATAAAGTCAGTACATCTGATGTTACATGATAATGAATAAGAAAGGAAATAAAACATAATTTATGCATACACACAAATATCTTCATAACAAAATAAGGAGGAAAAGCTCATAAAAATTACAGTGCTCGTTTTTGTAAATGGTCATGTGGTCATAGTTGGTATTTATAACTGCCTTCTACTACCCATTTTGTATTCCCTTTACCTTCAGCAAACTTATTAATGGTTGTGATTCTTTACCTGGTGGCACGACCATGCCTTCATTCCTGAAGGGTCTGAGCCATTAATAGTCAGGCTTGGATTGAGTTGTAGTTTTCCATTGACCTCAATCACAGGGCATGATAATACTAGGAGACATTCTAAGGAATCATCTCTATTCCAGACATACTCTTCCTTATATCCATTGTAGAGATGTACTCCAACTTCCCCTTGATAGTCATAATCAGTTACCCCAGCCAGCACAGCAAATCAGTTCTTTGTCTGGTAATTCAGAGGTATGAGGAGTCAAAAGTGGCCAGATGGCAGTTTTAATTTCCAGTCCAATGGAATCAGTATTGTCTCTCCTGGAGAAGAACTTCTCTCTATGGAACTAAGACCTCTAGATCAGGAGGGTTGTGAGAACAGGAAGCAAAAACTTTGCTGTGGATCACTAGGAGTGATAGTGAATTGTGTCACTCCCATTTTCACCCCTTGATTTCTGGACCCATGAATCCTGACTATGGGGAAAAAATATCACTATACACTGTATGTTAATTCAGAACTTATACAACCTTCAAGATAACCTATGCCCAGCTCTACAAGGTATCACCACCTAGCTGGCACTGTAAATGAGTCTTCAAAAGGCTATTCCACTATTTTATCAAGTTGGCTGTTTCAGAATGGTGGGGAACCTAGTAAGACAAATGAACTCCATGAGTATTGGCACACGTTGCTACACTTCTTTTGCTGTGAAGCAATGTTGTGTAGAATACCATGACAATGAATAAGGCATTGTGAAAGTCCATGGATGGCAGTTTTTCCCCAGCTATATTGAGGTATAATTGACATATAACATTGTGTAAGTCTAAGATGTACATGTGATAATTTGGTATATGCATTATTGCAAAATGATTACCATAGTAAGATTAGTTAACACACCCATCACCTCACATAGTTACTTCATGTATGTATGTATGTATGTATGTATGTATGTATGTATTTTTGTGGTGACAACTTTTAAGATTTATTCTCTTAGCAATTTTCGAGTACACAATACAGTATTGTTAACTATAGTCACCGCGATGTACATTAGATCCCTGAAACTTATTCATCTTACAGAGGTTTTTCCTCCACCATCCAAAAGTAGAATGTTCCTTTTGTAAGCCAAAATGGGATGAAGTGAAGAAGCAATTATCATTAATTTATATGGAAAAAGTTTTGAGCATTTTGAGAACTTCCCCAAATAATCTCTCTTGGAGTTTCCTGACACCTTAGGATGGAATCCATATCTTGCTAGCGGATGAACAAAATAAATAGAGATAAAGCACAGATGTTTACATATATGTTTTAAAACTACGGTAGCTTGATGCTGAGATGCTAAGTGTAGTTCCCAGGAAAGAAGCTTGTGGCCCCACTCTCACTGCTCACGGTGCACAGTGCCTCTGTATCAGCTTGCTGCAAAAGAAACACTGAACACTATTTTCACTTTTTACCTTTTTTCTTTTTTTGTAAAACCAAAATTTTAAGATTTCTTTCAGTCAGTGAAAATGGGTGTTAACGTAGGTCTTTTGTAAAAGCAAAGTGGTATAATGTGAACTTTTGAAAAGGAGGGATACCTGTACCCGGAAGTTTTTACCCTTTGACCACCTTCACCCATTCTCCTCTCCACTGCACACCTAGCGACCACCAATATACTCATTGTTTCTGTGAATTCTTTTCTTTTAAGATTCCACGTGTAAATGAGATAATACGATATTCATCTTTGTCTGTCTGACTTATTTCACTTAGCATAATGCCTTCAGCATCCATTCATACTGTCACAAATGGTAGGGTTTTCTTCTTTTATGATTGAATAAAAGAATACATATATATACATTGTGTACATTGTAATATATATACATTGTGTGTATACATATCTCACATTTTCTTTATTCATACATAGATGGGCATTTAGGTTGTTTCCATGTATAGTTATTATAAATAATGCTAGGTGTATAGATATCTCTTAAAGATAGTGATTTAATTACCTTCAGATATATACCCAGGAGTGTGATTGCTGGATCATATGGTAGTTTTATTTTTAAGTTTTGAGGAATCTCTATACTGTTTTCCACAGTGGTTGCACCAACTTACATTCCCATCAATAGTGCATGAGAGTTCCCCTTTCCTCTACCTCTCACCAGCATTTGTCATATCTTGTCTTTTTGATACTAGTCATTCTGACAGTTGTGAGGTGATATCTCATTATGTGTGATTTGCATTTTCCTGATGATTAATGATATTGAGCACCTTTTCATGTATCTGTTGGCCATATGTATGTCTTGGGAAAAATATCTTTTCAGATCTTCTAAAAATTATTATTACTATTGTTTTTTGCTATTAAATTGTATAAATTTTTTATATATTTTGGATATTAATTCCTTATCAGAAATATGATTTGCAAATATTTTCTCCCATTTGGTAGCTTACATTTTCATTCTGCTTATGGTTTTCTTTGCTGTGCAGAAACAGGGCAGCTTTTTGGGTCACTCAGTAAATGGGCCAGAGTAATGCACCCAAATGAAGAATGTATTACCTCCAAAATCCAAAGTGGTCCAGTAGGCATTGTGCCTCCTTTTTGGTTGTATGAGGATCCAGATGCAAAAACTTATATTTTACCCTACAACAGATATATTTTGACATGTACTACACCGCTGGACCCCTAGCAATTTCTCTAAGGTAGTAGTAACAGGAATGTTTGTTGGACATATTTTCTATCTTCTGATGTTAGTATATATTACCAATAAGATTAAAGTAGTTGCTACTTTTTGCTCACTGCGTCCAGTCAACATAATGTCATCAATGTAATGGACCAGTGAGACATCTTGTGGAAAGGGAAAACCATCAAGATCCCTACAAAGTAAATTTTGACATATGGCTAGAGAGTAGACATATTCTTAACATAGGACAGTGAAGGTGTATTACTGGCCTTGCTAGCTGAAATCAAACTGCTTCTTATGGTCTTTATTGACATATGGAGGAAAAAGCATTTGCCAGATCTATAGCTACTTGCCAGGTACCAGGAGACGTGTTAATTTGCTCAAGAAATGAAACCACATCTGCTATTGAAGTCAACACCTGGTTAAGTTTGTGACAGTCTATTGTCATTCTCCAAGATCCATCTGCCTTCTGCAGAGGCCAAATTGGTGAGCTGAATGGGGATGTGATAGGATTCTCTACCCCTGTGTCCTTCAAGCCCATGATGGTAGCGATAATCTTTGTGATCCCTTCAGGAATGTGGTATTGCATTTAGTTTACTATTTTATTAAGTAGAGGCAGTTCTAATGGCTTTCACTTGGCCTTTGGCACCAAATAGTTCTCATTACGCAGTTTAGGGAGTGAAAGTGTAGAGTCTATCTATTCCAAATTATGCATTCCAGAAATAGGGAAATAACCACAGATGTGTTCAGGAACTTACTGGGCCCACTGTTAAGATGGACCAGAGTTAAAATCCCATTGATTACCTGGCCTCCATAAGCCCCTATTATGATTATTGGGTCTCAGTGACATTTGGGGTCTCTTATAATTATTGTCATTCAGAACCAGTGTTCAGTAGTTCTCTAAGTATCTGATTATTTTCTTTTCTCCAGTGCACAATTACCCTTCTAAAAACATTGTAGGTTCCTCTGGAGAAGGCTCGGCTAAAAATTAACAGTATAAATTCAGTAGTGTACTGGGGTCCTTCTTCAAGGGGAATAGCCTTCCTTCATTCAAGGGATTCTGGGTCTGTAAACTTGCTTAAGTCTGGGAATTTATTGAAGGGTCATGACTAACTGTATTTATGATTCAGGTTATACTTGTTCACTTGACCTAGAACCTTTCTGTTTACACGGTTCAAATAAGACTTTTGTATTCTTTTTATTTCATTTCCAGAATCACCATGATCAATTAGCCAATGCTGTAAGTCTGTTCAAATCAGACTACTCTGATTGCTGCTTTGATTCTCCTGTCCAGTTGAGTAACCATGCCTACCTTACCTTTGGTAGTTGAGTATCACCACTTGGCCCCTGTCACCCTGGGAGTCAATTACTCCTGCTACATTTAAGTGTCCCAAATCAGCGACTGTAGTTCCCACTATAAGATCTGTCCTACAGAGAAACCAAGAAGGGAGCTCTGTGAGGATGGCAGGGCTCCTCTCACAAATTAATGTCTCACAGTGAAAGATATGTGTTCTGGACCCTCCCACTGTGGGTGAGTAGGTCTTCAATAACAAATCCACTCTAACATGTCAATCTCTCTAAACCTTTCAATATCTTCCTCTACATTAAACAGAGGCAGGCCACCATTTCCAGTTCACCTTTTGGTTCATGGTTTAGATGGCTTAGCCAACTAACCAAACAAACTGTTAGACACCCCCTCTCTTTTTTACTGTATAAGTTGTAACATTAAATGCAGAATCTCTGTTTTGTGAGCCCATATCAATAAATTTGGCCTAATCCAACTTTATGTTCTTTTCACTATTATCCTACATTCTTAGTATCCATTCCCACACATATTTCCCAGATTTCTGTCCCTATAAATTAAAAAATTCAAGTAGTTTCCCTTGGAGGGTAGCATATCTAATCAAGGATCACACTTTGTACCTTACCTTTAGGGGCCTGCTGAGACTTGAGTCTAATCACATGTATGGAAGCAAAGAGAGGCAGTGGGCATGGGTCCTGAGGAGAATCATTGTCTTCTCTGGCAAATGGCTTAGGGGAGTTCTTTACCATTTCCTTAGGCAATACAGAATTAATCTCCTCAGAAGGAGATGGAGAGGCTACGACAGGGTGTGGAAAGGCCTCTTCCACTGACAAAGAAGATTCATCAGAATTTAGGTGCTCAAAGGCTCAAGCTTCATTAGGATCTTCCCACAATTCCCATCCCAATTTATAGAATCTCATTTTTTCCCTAGTCGATGCCTTTCCTTTAACAGTAGACATCTTGTTAACTTGGGAGTTTATCCTGCTTTGTTATTCAGCCAGTCACAAGATGAGACTTGGTGTTTGATTTTCAGCAATGTCAGACCAGCAGCTCTGTGTCTCCTTTGAGGTACACATAGAAGCTTCTATGTCATTTATGTAGCACTTGGGCTAATAATTCAAATTTCTGAGCTCATCCTTTTCTTTCACCAATTTGTCCAGTGATGTCAACCTCATTGTATTTGTTAGTTTTCCAAAATTGTTTGGCAGTATCATATGCATATTCCCCCAGTGCTCTCTGCTATTAGGAATATAATCAATATCATCTTCAAATATAATCAGATTAGAAGACAAATTCCAGAAACCTCAGAACTAATGCAGAAAACTCATCTGTCAAATTCTGTTACTCTACAATCACTTTCAGTACCAAAATCTGTGTCAGGGTACTCTATAGAGAGGACAAAACTATATAATATGTATATTATAGGCTTGTGATTATGGAGACTGAGAGACCTTTAATCTACTCTCTACAGATTGGAGACCCAGGAAAACCAGTGGTGTAGTTCTAATCCAAGTTCACTAGGCTGGTAACTAGGAGAACTGATGATGTAAGTTTCAGTGCAAGTCCAAAGGCTAGGGATGCTGATGGTATAATTCTCAGTCCAAGAGCAGGAGAATACTGATGTCTAAGCTCATGCTGTCAGATGAAAAAAGAATTCTCCCTTTCTCCTCTTTTTCATTCTGTTCAGACTCTAAACAGATTGGATGATAGCCATTCACACTGGGGTGGATAACGTGTTTTGCTCAGTCTACCAATTCAAATGCTAATCTCTTCTGGAAACACCTGCACAGATGCAAACAGAATGTTTAACCAGCTATCTGTGTCTTCCATGATGCAGTCAAGTTGATGCATAAAATTAACCATCACAGTAAATGTCAATGAACTCTTCTAAAAAGATGTTTTAATTGCTTCTATATCACTATAGGGTGATGATCCCATCTGAAATAATAATTTTTTTTAACGTTTATTCATTTTTGAGAGACAGAACAGAACGTGAGCTAGGGAGGGGCAGAAGGAGAGGGAGACAGAATCCAAAGCAGGCTCCAGTCTCTGAGCTGTCAGCACAGAGCCCAATGCAGGGCTCGGACTCACTGACCACCAGATCATAACCTGAGCCAAAGTCGGATGCCCAACCAAATGAGCCACACAGGCGCCCCCTCCCCCCATCTGAAATAATAAAGTAATTTTAACCCCCTCTCTTTTTTGGAGCTTTCCTGGAGTAGCTATAGTTTTATACTTTGTATCATAGAAACTTTGGGACACAATTTATTTGTTCTTACTTGACCATAGATTCTTTAGGGCAGAATCCATGTTAGTATTTCTACATGTTAGGAAATAAGTTCTGGTGTATAATAGATGTTCAGTAAATGAAGAAATCTTGTTATATTTATACAATAGATTTGGCAACTGAAAGCCTATTCTGATTTAATCAGATGGTTCAGATGGGAAATAAGATCATTTTAGAATTGTGTCTACCACAGAGTAGGACTATGTGTGTGTGTATGTGTGTGTGCTGGAGAGAAGAGCAGATATTGGGCTATGTCAACACAAAACTGTAACAGGAACAAAATAACAATAACAATGAAATGAATTAATTTTTTTCTATTCTTTATTTAGTTCTCTCTTCAGTGTGGCTTAGTAATCAAGTACACTGGGATTAATGGTTCTATGTGAGTTCGCCCTTTTACAGTAATCACTTAGGGAAACAGTTAATAAACAAAATATTTTGGAACTGTTTTTGGAATTAATACCTTCCAAATTTGTACCATTATTTTAAAAGACTTAATTCATAATTTTTTTAGAAGAGAACTGATTTTAGGAAAAATGTAAAAAGTAGGTATTATTATTTATGTTTTCAAAAAAAAAGATTAGTATTAGCCAAAGGCTGATAAAACTCTCAAGCTAGACAATACCATTTGGGGTAAAAAAAAAAGTAAGGTATGGCTAAACACAACTTAGATTTCTTTATATGGCTTGCAAAATGTTTGAAAGAAATGAAAATGAGATTTCAAACGTGTTGTGGTTAAGGGAAGTCACTGGAATATGTGCTTTCAATTTGTATATTTTAAACATTTATTGGAAATTTTCATTTTGAATTATTTATTTAGCTTTGTACCTCACCTACTTTCAAGTAGGATTTGAAACACTGAATTTATGTATACTTATTTTTAATATTTAAATATATCAGAGCAAAATATTTATGTTCTACTGACTTTTACTTTAATATTCTTCTCTTGTGTTGTAACAAAAAGATTTCCTTTCATAAAAATATATTCTACAATTAGTAGACTTAGAATTAGCCTTCTAAAATCTCTCCTCTGATGACAATTTTTTCCCCTCATTGAGATAGTCCCAGATTGCTTATTTAGTCAACTCAAAATTGTTTTGCTTTTTAATATCATGCAAGTACCCTCTCAGAAATATTTTCAGAACTGCGTGAGGGAGGCCCACAATTTCCTAGGGCAATTTATGATATAAAGGGACATGAAAGCGGCAAGCTCTCCACATCAAGGAGTTGCTGCTTGTTTTCTCAGGGAATGATAAGATTAATGGTATTTCCTGATTTTATTCTAAAAGTCAAAAATACTGCTGCTGTGTCTGGAAAGTATCTGCTTTTCAAGAAAATTTTACTGCTTTGTTTTTTGCTCAAATAATGAGCTAAACTATTTGAAGGAGAACGGTACATACAGAAAATAGAAGGACTTTACATTTCTTTAGAAAACCACATAGAAAATTTTGAACTAAATTTATGTTGGAAATAAAGGGTTATAGATAATATTTGTAATTTAAGTTCACTTAATTAAACACATAGGTGTAGTTATCATCCTGTATCATTCCATCAGTTGTGACCAGAAGAGTAGTGTGTCCCCTCATCCTGTGGTATGCCTCTAGAATAGGATTTGGCTGCATTTCAGTTCCCAGAAATGGATAATTGGAAGAGATTTGTAGAAAGCTTTAGGTATACTATTTTGATTATGAAAAATAGTGCAGTTTACAAGCATACCTCATTTTACTGTGCTTCACTTTATTGGATTTATAGTGTGCTTTTTGCCAATAGAAAGTTTAAGACTTCTGTGGAGGAAGTAACTGCAGATGTGGTGGGAATAGCAAGAGAACTAGAATTAGAAGTGGAGCCTGAAGATGAGACTGGATTGCTGGAGTCTTGTGATCAAACTTGAACAGATGAGGAATTGCTTCTTATGGATGAACAAAGAAAATGGTCTCCTGAGATGGAATCTACTCCAAGTGAAGATGCTGCGAAAATTGTTGAGTTTAGGGTTCTAGAGGACTGAGAGTATTTCGAATATTTGGATTTAGAGTATTCCATAAACTTAGTTGATAAAGCAATAGCAGAGTTTGAGAGGATTGACTCCAATTTTGAAAGACGTTCTCTGTGCATAAGATGCTATTAAACAGCATGACATGCTGCAGAGGAATTGTTCAAGAAAGGAACATTTTTTTTTCATTAGCTTTCCATTTTCCAGATATATTCTATGCTTAATTTCTTGTGTATTCATAAAGCAATTATTAGTGCATGGGAGTGCCCATACATATACATACATATCCCCTCTTTCTCTTTTTTCTACTAATCTATACCTTTACTTACTCTCCAATTAAATCTCTTTCTTTGAGAACTTTCTATGTGAAAAGACTGCTATTTGCTGATGATATAGTTGTAAGCAAAAAAATATTTAACTTTTATCCTTATAATACTGAATTTTGCAGGCAAGTAGAGGTGAGATGGATGCATAAGAAAGAGAAGACTTCTAAAATGGTACTGTAAAGACCTTGGTGAACTTGGTCCCCATGGAAACAATGAAAAAAAAAAAAGAAAAATGGCACAACAACTAAAATTAACTATTTCATAACTCTGAAAGTTATCCTAACCGTGGAACAAACTAAAAATCATTTATCCATGAGAAACTTCTGAACCTTTGTAAGATAGCAGGGCCTATAGTGTTTTGACTTTGAGTTATTCCCATCATCCCTCCATCTGTAGTTCAGTGGCATGGAAGCTTAGGAAAAGCCAGCCGTCTTCCATTCGAAGGTAGTACACTGATCTCATTTAGAATTCTGTTAAAAACACTATCCCCAGGGCATAGTCAATATTTTGTCTGTACCCACAGCTTCTTGGAAAATATCCATTCCTGAGGTGTTGTGGCTATTTTATTTGACTCAGAGCTCAGAATAGTGCAAAAAATTCTATCCCCAGGGCATTGCAGTCTGAAACTAATAGCAGTCTATTGCTAACATCAAAGCCTAGGCTGTTATCTTAGTTGGGAAAAGAAGAGCTTGGTTAAAACTTTAAGGTCCGGTCCTAGAGAACTAAATGACCATAGGGAACTTTGGAAAGCTTCAACATATTCCTGGGATCAAGAAAGTTGCACTCATACAGGACTTTGTTTTTGCCCAGGAAAGACCTAGAAAAGGAAAAGGTCCCAGTCATTCACCTCTGTCTGAATTTAAGGCCCCATGTAAGCAGGAAGTGAAATTGTAAGCTGCTTAAAATTTGAAGGCATGCCTTTTCGCACAAATTCCCTTGGCAAAGAGTAGTAGACATACAGGCAAGCATTTAAGGAATTCTGACTTATCATTGCTTGACTACTAAATTATATTGATCTTGGGCTGAACCCTAGGATGCAGGCTTAAACCTAAAAATAAGAACTTAAAAAATGATAGCTGGGAACTCAGTGTCAACATACAGCAGGGAAAAGAGAATCTACAGAATTGGTCGAGAAAAGTCCTTAAAAGATTAGAAACAACAAGAAAAACAATAGCAACAGTAACAGCAGCACCAACAAACCTTGGAGGGTAAGGAAGGAATCTGATAACAGAGTTGTTACAATATAATATCTACAATGACCAGTTTTCAACCAAAAATTTCAACCAAAGAAAAACTGTGTTACATATATAGGAAAAAAAGTAGAGTACAGAAAATGTCATTGATGAGGCCCCAGGTGTTATATTAATAGGCTTAAATGTAGCTGTTTTAAGTATGTTCAAGGGACTAAAGGACACCAGGATTAAAGAATTAAAGAAAATGATAACAATTATGTCTCACCAAATATACAATATCAACAAAGAGATAAAAATAATAAAAAAGGAATCAAATGTAAACTCTGGAGCTGACAGTACCATAATTAAAATAAAAGGTTCACTAGAGGGGCGCCTAGGTGGCTCAGTCGGTTAAGCGTCCGACTTCAGCTCAGGTCATGATCTCGTGGTTCACGAGTTCGAGCCCCGCGTCGGGCTCTGTGCTGACAGCTCGGAGCCTGGAGCCTGCTTCCGATTCTGTGTCTCCCTCTCTCTCTGACCCTCCCCCCATTCATGCTCAGTCTCTCTCAGTCTCAAAAATAAAGAAACGTTAAAAAATTTTTTTTTAAATGTTCACTAGAGAACATTAACAGAAGACTTAATCTCATGGAAAAGAATTATTGAACTTTAAGATATGTCCATAAAGACTTTCCAGTCTGAGGAACAGGAAAAAATTGAAGAAAAATGAAGAGAACGTTAGAGTTTATGGAATACCAGCAACTATACCAACGTACACGTAATGGGAGTTCCGGAAGAAGAGGAGAGAAAGAAAGAGACATAAAAATTATTCAAAGAAATAATGGTTCCAAATGCCCGAAGGTGATGAAAAACATTAACCTACATATTAAAGAAGTTCAACGAACTTCAAGTAAACTCAGAGAGATCCACACCTATCCATGTCATTGTTCAATTGGCAAAAATCAAAGAAAAGAAAATCTTAAAAGCTTCAAAAGAAAAACGACATATCACATGCAAAGAATCCTCAGTGAGATCAACAGGTGGCTTTTCATGGATGCCTTAAGGCAGAGGGATGGAAACTTTAAAGTAGTGAAAGGAAAAACCTACTAACCAAGAATTCTGTATTCAGCAAAACTCTCCTTCAAAATGAAGGAGAAATTAAGACATTGCCAGACAAACAAAAACTGAGAGAATGCATTGCTAGAAGACCTGCCCTATGAGAAATATGAAAGGCAGCCCTTCAGGCTAAAATAAAGGGGCACTACACGATAACTTGAATCCACATGAAGAAAGGAAGGACAGTGGTCAAGATAGCTACACAGATAAATACAAATGACAGTAAAAATGTATTCTTGTTTGTTACTCTTCTCTATGATTTAAAAGACAATTCATAAAGCAATAATTATCAAACTATGTTAGTGGCTTATAATGTATGAAGATATAATCGCATGAAGTCTGAAGGTGGGAGCAGAGGTATATTGGAAAAAAGTTTTTGTATAATATTGGAATTAAGTTAGTATCAACCTGAAATACATGATTTTTATATTGAGATGTTAATTGCAATCCCCAGGTAACCACTAAGAAAATAAGATAGGGAGCTGCGTATTTGATGTCAGCCATTTTTCAAAAGTCATCCATCATGTGAAGGAGAGACCACACTCTAGATCACAGAAAAAGGACTAGATGTTTGAAGTTACAAGAAAGCAGTTTAACTCCATTACAAAAAAAGAAAAAGAAAAAGAATTTTAATTATTAGAATTGTTTGTCAATGAAATGGGATGGCTAAGAAAAAAAAAATGAGATTGATATCAGCATAAATTTAGTTTTAAGAGAGGCTGAATGATTTAGTATGTTAAAAAGAAAAACACAAGCCCAAAAGGGAGTCACTTATGCTAGGCCTTGCCACCAAACTGGGGCTTAATGCCTAAGCTAATTATACTTTCAACTTCCTCCAGAAATGTAGCCTTCACCCATCTGTCAGGAATTTTCTAGGGGCGCCTGGGTGGCTCAGTCAGTAAGCATCTGACTTTGGCTCAAGGTCATGATCTTGTGGTTTGTGAGTTCGAGCCCCACATTGGGCTCTATCCTGACAGCTTGGAGCCTGGAGGCTGTGTCTCCCTCTCTCTCTGCCCCTCCCCTCCTCATACTCTGTCTTTCTCTGTCTCTCAAAAATAAATAAATGTTAAAAAAAAAAATTTAAAAAGAAACAAAAACAAAATAATTTTCTGGTCAGCACCAGGGAGGTAATCTGTCACATAGGCCTCTCTGTCCCCTAAATGAAGATGAAATGAACCACCTAATAAGACCTTTTGTCCCCAGTGAAAGGTAATCTCACCAAAAATGATCCTTTTTCTCTGTTAATGTCTTTGTTGACCTGCTTTAAAAACCTTTCCCTTTCTGGGGCTCCCAGGTGGCTCAGTTGGTTAAACTTCTGACTTCAGCTCAGGTCATGATCTCACGGTTCATGAGTTCGAGCCCTTTGTCTGGTTCTGTGCTGACAGCTCAGAGCCTGGAGATTCTCTGTCTCCCTCTCTCTCTCTGCCCCTCCTCTGCTCTCTCTCTCTCTCCCTTTCTCTCTCAAAAATAAACATTAAAAACAAACACTCAAACAAAAAAACTCTTTCCCTCTCTGTAGTCTTTTGGGACTGCCCTCCACTTGCTAGATGGAATGCTGTTTGGATTTATAAATTGATTAATAAAGCCAATTTGACCCTTAAAATTCACTTGTTCGAATTTTTATTATTTAACAAGTATTATGTAGATGTGGAAATGAGACTTCTAATGACAATTTTTTTATTCTTATGATTTAATGAAGATCAAAGAGAATGTTTGTCGGTAGAACCTCTTTAAGACAGTTTTGACATTCAAAATAAAATAGAAAGAAACCCCACAAATATTAAATCCATTTTTACTTAGACACTTTTCTAAAGAAGACATTCAGATGGCCAACAGACACATGAAAAGATGCTCAACGTCACTCCTCATCAGGGAAATACAAATGAAAACCACACTGAGATACCACCTCACACAGGTCAGAGTGGCTAAAATGAACAAATAAGGAGACTATAGATGCTGGCGAGGATGTGGAGAAACAGGAACCCTCTTGTATTGTTGGCGGGAATGCAAACTACCACTCTGGAGAACAGTGTGGAAGTTCCTCAAAATTAAAAATAGAACTACTCTATGACCCAGCAATAGCACTACTAGGAATTGACCCAAGGGATACAGGAGTGCTAATGCATAGGGGCACATGTACCCCAATGTTTATAGCAGCACTCTCAACAATAGCCAAATTATGGAAAGAGCCTGTTTATCAACTCATGAATGGATAAGGAAGATGTGGCTTATGTATACAATAGAATACTACTTGGCAACGAGAAAAAATGAAATCTGGCCATTTGCAGCAACATGGATGGAACTGGAGGGTATTATGTTAAGTGAAATAAGTCAGGCAGAGAAAGACAGATACCATATGTTTACACTCATATGTGGATCCTAAGAAACTTAACAGAAGACCAAGGGGGAAGAGAAGGGGAAAAAAAAAGTTACAGACAGGGAGAGAGGCAAACGGTAAGAGACTCTTAAACACTGAGAACAAACTGGGGGTTGATGGGGGGTGGGGGGGAGAGGGAAAAGTGAGTGATGGGCATTGAGGAGGGCACCTGTTGGGATGATCACTGGTTGTTGTATGGAAACCAATTTGACAATAAATTATATTTAATAAAAAAATAAAAAAAAGGAAAAAGAAATTTAAAAAAATCCATTTTTACTTACCTTTCTTCAATATTTTGAATATAAATTTATTCTAGCCTTCTTATCCTTTACACAGGATTTAAGTTAATTTAATTGTTTTATCACCTCTGATCATGTTAATCTGCAATAGTTCATATAAGACAACCACACAGATATCGTTTTAGGCTTCTGTTCAGCACAATGTTGGGGAATTTCTGGGGCTTTACCTCATCTTGGTTCCTTTGTTTTCTGGATTGTAGGCATTCTTATTTCTTATTTTATTCCCTATTTCCTTTTTATTTTATTTTATTTTATTTTATTTTATTTTATTTTACTTTATTTTATTCTCTATTTCCTATTTATTCCCACATTTCCTTTTGAGCTTCCTGAGAAAGGTTGAATGATAAGTGTTTTTGTTGTTGCTGAGATTTTTCATGTCTGAAAATGTCGTTGTTCTAATATTACTTTAAATTAATAATTTGCCTTAGTATAGAGTCCTAATTTGGAAATAATCTTTCCTTCGATTTTGAAGAAACCTTTCCATGGTCTTCCAGCTTTTGTTGCTGTTCTTAACAAATCTAATGCTACTATTAATTTTACTTTTGTTCTAAAAACCTAAATTTTCCTTTTTGAAGATAGTCAAGATCTCTTTGCCCTAGTGTTCTTGAAAGTCACAATGATGTTTATTGGTTGGGTTCTATTTTCATCCATTTGCAGAACCATTAGTGGACCCTTCCTATCTAGACATTGAAGTAGTACTGAAAATGTTTCTTGCATTATTTCATTGTTGATTTCTCCATTTTTGCTGTCATCTTATTTTGAAATGAATATGATGCATTTTTGGCACTGCCTTCTATTTTTTAAAAACTTTCTTTTATAATTTTCTTGTCTTTGTCTTTTTAATACATTTCTGAGAGATTTCCTCAACTTTATTTTCTAAGGATTTTGTTGAATGTTTATTTTTTTTTTCTTTTTGGCTATCAAATTTCTGAGAGCTAGCACTATTTTCTTATTCTCTAAATGCTTATTCTTTTGTTTCAAGTCACATCTTTTTCTTGTTTAGTGATTAAAATAACTTCTCATTTCCTTAAAGATAATACATTTTTCATGTATGTATTTGAAAATTTTCTCTTCCTTTTTAGTTTCTTCTTTTCCAATTACTTATTTTCATTTTGTTCCTTATATTTTATGTGATAGGTTTTCTTCAAATATCTGTCAATATTTAGTTTTTTGCTTATATTTAAGAATGAGACAGTTAAAAGCTGATTGGAAGTCCTGTGTGTACAATGAGTCTTTATCAAAAGGTAATCAGGTTGGATAATTCATTGACTGTCCTTGAATTTAATTATCTTTAGATGCTGCTATCAAGGCCTGGTCAGATTCTTATCTCTGATTTTCTGTGGGAGCTGGTACAACCCTGGTGGCCAAAGCTCTGTGTATCTAGTGTGATAATAAGCATGAAGCTCATTGTGTTCCCTTGGCAACCTTTCTGTATTTTTATATTCAACTATGGCTGAAAGTTTATAGTATTGGTATCCTCTGTTTTAATCTTGCTAGAAGATGACTCTTCAGACTACTGCCTCAGTATGGGGTGGAAGAATTTATTAGACATACAGAGTAGGAAAAATATTTAAGAATTAAAATGTTTCTCAAGTCTTTACTCGGTTCTTGTGTTCTTAGTTGTCTCATTCCAGTGGTATCTAGTGCTAAGTCCCTTGAGAGTTCCATGGTACCATAGGTTAATCTCAGTTTTTCCACACTACTGGCTTACAAGATAGTTACCACCAAAATTGTACTTTGTTTTCCTGCCATTAAAAATGTTATTGATGTTGTCTCATTTTGTATTCAATTTGTGTATTTGTGGGTTTATGATTTCTTTTAAAAATCCATTTTTAATAATTTTGTGGATGGTGGGAAGGAGTGAAAGCTACGATGGGCATTCAATCCATCAGTTTTTAATCAAAAGCCAAGGGATTGTTTTGTTTTTCTTTAGAATTGTAACTAATGTGGATAAGCTAAAGCTTATAATAATTGGATTAGAGAAGGAGATTATGAAATGAATAAATTGCTTGTTTCAACTGAGGTTTTTAAAAAACTTATCATTATAAATAATCTTATAATCAAGTAGAATGTAACTAACACTTTATTTTTTGCTTACTATATGGCAGGCACCATTCAAGAAACTTATAACATTAACTTAATTTTCACCAAAGTTTTTTCATGGTATATGCTACTGTAATCTTTCTCTCTTTTTTCAAATGAAGACATTTAATTCCTTGTTCTTTATGACTGTTTCTTATTGTTTATGTTTAATAGGTCTATAATAAAGAATCTTGTAAATGAAGTATTGTAACTAAGGTAATGTTAACAACAAACAGACAAAATATATACAATGGCTTCAACACAATAAATGTTTATTTCTTGCTCATATAAAAGTCTATGACAAAGGCTGCTGAATCTCAAGTAGCTCTCTTCCCAGTAGTAATTCATGGCTCAGGCTCCTTTCGTTTTATGCCTTGCTGTGTTCAAACTGTACTTTCAAGGTTCCTATGCTTACTACATCAAGTTGGAGGAATGGGTTAAAGACAGTGGAGAAGGTGCAGCTCCTCCTTAAGTATCTTAGTCACTGATATGACACACTCTTCATCTGCTCCTATTCTATTGTTGAGACATTTTGACATGGCCAGACCTAATTTTGAGGAATGTTGAAAAATGTAGCCTTGCTCTGTGCCAGAAAGAAGATATATGTGTGTTGAACTGCTCACCAGATTTACCCTCCAGTGTCCATACATCTCTTCTTCTACATAGAACTAGGAAATGGCAGCACCAGTTTTAATCCATGTCTGTGGATCCAATGTCCATGCCAATCCATTGGTAACACCAAGCTACATTCTCTGGTATGGAAAAATCACACTGGCTTTTACTGTCAGACTCTTGGTTTCAGCTCAGGTCATGATCTCTCAGTTTCTGAGATCTAGGCCTGCTTGGGATTGTCTCTTTCCCTCTCTTTCTGATCCCCAACACCCCACTCATGTGCTCACTAACGCTCTCTCTTTCAAAATATAAAACTTAAAAAAAATGGTTCTGTCTTTGAAAGGTTTTCATCAGGTAGTATAGCAACTGTCCACTTTTGTTGGCATTTCCCTTAATCCCTCCTCTCACCATTTATAGGTGTCTTCTGGATATTCCCCTTAGAAATGTTTTGCTTATACTTACCCTCTTTTTCATTCTGATTGTCACTACTTCTGATAGTATGATGTATATTTAAGAAACTGAACTTTGGGTTAGAGATGAATTCAAATCTTGGCTCAGCCAAATATCAACAGTGTGTCCCTAGGAAATGATCTGGCATTTCTGAACTTTAGTTCTCTCTTCTGTAAAATGGGGATAATATTAAACTTGTATGGTTGCTGAGACCAAATAGAATTATATGTGCAAAATAATTATGCCCTGTTTGTAAATCATTGTTATGTTAGCCTTCAAAAAGTGCCTTCTGATCAAAGCACTCTCCTGAATGGGAACTCCATTGTCTATGGAATAAAGTCAAAATGTATTTGCCCAAAATTAAAATAAATGTCTTCTTTGGATAGAAATTACATTTCATCCTTCTTTATTTCCAAATATTACCTTATGCTTCGTAAAATCAAATGTTATTCTCCTGTCTTTCCTTTACTATTCTCTCCTAAATGCTTCACTCCTGACTCCACTTGAAGGTATACAAAAATCTTCAAGACCCAACTTCGATTCTATCTTCCCCAACACTACATTTTTGGCCAGCTCAGTGTGCACTCTCCTTTGCATCTTGTAAAATTCACATGTTGCTTATTTATGTGTCTTCTTTTTACTATAAAATTAATTTTAGTCTTTCAATGCCTGGCATTATATACTTCATATAGTAAATATAATTTAATATTTTTTATTTTCCTAGATAATTTAACTTTATGATTTGTTAGATAAATAAACAAATACATTTACAAAACAAATATACCATGATAAATGTCTTTATTGGCCTATATGTTTGCTTCATAAGCTTAATTACTCAAGGAAAATAAAACCTTAATTCATCTAAAATATATGCAGTCTTGAAGCTCTTGATTTAACCCCAGAATATCTAGAATCAGTTTTCTATTACATGGATCGCCAGAATCACAGAGTCTCAGAGCCAGACACATGATTCCCTTTGGGAGAATCAATCACCAAGAAGTTACTCAGCTTCTACTTGATCATTTTTATTTTGGAGGAAATCCTAAGGGAAAGCAGGCTGTTCAACTTATAAGTCAATACAATTATCAGAGAATTTGACTTTTTTTACTAAAATATTTTTTATTACTTTCCCTCACTGATCTTCCTTTATTTAATATCTGTCTTATGTGAGGTATTACAATACTGCTCCATATAAAATATTCTGTTTAGAGGGACGCCTGGGTGGCTCAGTCAGTTAAGTACCTGACTCTTGAGTTAGGCTCAGGTCATGATCTCGTAGTTTGTTGGGCTCTGTACTAATGGTATGAAGATTGCTTGAGATTCTCTCCCTTTCTCTCTGCCCCTCTACTTTCTCTCTCTTCTCTCTCTCTCTCTCAAAATAAGTAAATAAACTTAAAAAAAAATATCCTGTGCAGTCAGGTGATCACATCAACGTATGTGAAACTTCACTTTCCTATCTGCACTGTTGGTGTGCCATTTGTAAGCCTGTCAAGATTTTACTGACAAAGAAGAGTGGTAGCAAGCATAATGAAATTTGAGTAATTGTGCTTTGGGTTAAGTCCGCATAACATGGGTGAAATAGAATTGTCTTATCCCTTGATGATTGTTGTTCTTAGTTTGAATATAAATAAAAATTATTTCCAATGTTTTCTTTACACACCATATTTCATTCTTAGCTATGCTTTTTTATGTCCTCATCTTTGTTTCTGTTCCCTTCTTCCATCTGCTGCTTATGACCCTTTCTTTCTGAATTCTTCCTGATAAGAGCATATTATTTCCATATTTTTCTTCTTCATCTGAGTCATTTGCTAGTCTTGGCAGAATTTTTGCTTGGAAGTTTTTTAAAATTATCTGCCTGCATTATGAATTTTGTCTGTGGAATCTTATTGAACTTTGCTATAAACTTCTTTTTGGCATCAAATGCTAAATACTTTATTTACATTATCAATTATTTTATTAAAAGTGATAAATGTAAAATTAAAGTATACAAGAATATATGAAGTAAAATATAAGTCTCTCTCCTATACTGGTCTCTCAGTTTCCCTACTTAGAGGCAAACATGTTTCCTGCACATCCTTCTAGAGTTTTTAAATTCATGAACCATCATACATAGGTATGTCCTTCAAATAACAACAAAGGTTGCATTTCACACATTTTCTACTACTCCTTGCTTTTATTTATTTTCTTAATATTTTTTAGTGTTTATTTATTTTGAGGGGGGAGAGAGAAAATGGAGAGAGAAAGAATCCTAAGCAGTCTCTGCACTGGCAGCTCAGAGCCCAATGTGGGGCTCAAACCCACACTCCATGAGGTCATGACCTGAGCTGAAATCAATAGTTGGATGCTCAACCAACTAAGCCACCCAGGCACCCCACTTTGCTTTTACTTTTACTTTTTTTGAAATGGTTTTTTTTGAGGTAAATTTGATATATAACATTATATGAGTTTCATGTGTGCAACATTATAACATATCTGTATGCATTATAAAGTGACCACCAACAAAAGTATAGATATCTTCCATCACCATACAATTGACCCCGCTTAACTTATTTTGCCCACTCCCCAACCTCCTGCTCCTTGAGTAACATCAGTCTGTTCTCTGTATGTGTAAGTTTGTTTTTGTTTTGTATTATTTGTTCATTTGTTTGGTGTTTTTAGATTCCACATATAAGTGAAATCATACAATATTTGTCTTTCTCTGTCTGACTTATTTTACTCAGCATAATTTCTTCAGGATCCATTCGTGCTTTCTTCACCAATGGGAAGATTTCATTCTTCTTTATGGCTGAGTAGGATCCCATTGTACATATATATACCACATCCTCTCTATCCATTCTTCTATTGATGGACACTTAGGTTTTTTCCATATCTTGGCTATTGTAAATAATGCTGTAATAAACATAGGAGTGCATACATATATTTTCAAATTAGTGTTTTTGGATTATTTGGATAAATACCCAAAAGTGGAATAGTTGGATCATGTGGTAGATCTATTCTTAACTTTTTGAGGAATCTCCATAGAGATTTCTGTAGTGGCTGCACCAGTTTGCATTCCCACCAACAATGTATGGAGGTTCCTTTTTCTTTACATCCTCTTCAACACTTGTTATTTCTTGTCTTTTTGAAAATAGCCATTTTAAAAGGTGTAAAGTGATATCTCAGTGTGTTTTTTTTAACTATTCATTTTTTTAATGTTTATTTATTTTGAGAGAGAGACAGGCAGACAGACAGACACAGAGTGAGCGGGGCAGGAGAAGAGAGAAAGGCAGACACAGAATCTGAAGCAGGTTCCAAGCTCTGAGCTGTCAGCACAGAGCCCCCACGCAGGGCTCCAAATCACAGACTGAGATCATGACCTTAGCTGAAGTTGGACCCTTAACCGACTGAGCCACCCAGGTGCTTCTCATTGTGGTTTTGATATGCATTTTCCCAGTAACTAGTGGGATTGAGCATCTTTTCATGTGTGTGCTGGCCATTTGTGTGTCTTTGGAAAAATGTTTATTCAGATCCTCCACCCATTTTTTTAGTCAAGTTGTTTGCTTTTTATTGTTGTGTGAGCTCTATATATTTCGGATATTAGCCCCTTATCATGTACAGTTTTTGCAAATATCTTCTCCCATTCGCTAGGTTGCCTTGTTCTGATTATCATTTCCTGTTCCTTCAGTTTTCAGGTCTTTTCAGTGTAAATTTGTTATGTCTGAGCAGTTGAGTTCAGGGTTTTCTTGCGCCACCATATTGAACCCCTCTCTGCTATAATTTTTTAGAACCTATCTTTATAAAAGTTTTAAACACATGTTATTATTAAGACCGTGTGTTATATATAATACAGGTTGCAAAAAATAGACCAATTTTGACTCGGAAAATTTTTCCTATTTGTTACTTTATTATGTATAAGAGCCCACTGGCTGAAGGAGCAATGTGCACCTCTCATGGTAATTCTGTGTGTTAGTGTTGTTTTTAGACCACGTACAACAGGCACGGTTCTTTTTTTATGTACCTATGCACGTAAGCCAGTTTGAACTTTTCATTTACATAATTAACCTTTAGTATTGGTTAGGCACAGAAACATTTGTTGTTTCTAAAGAGTCCTTGCCTGAACTGCCTGTTTGAGAAAAAGAGCAAATCCATTTTCGTGTACGCGGACTCGTAAGAATCATACCGCTATTGCTCCTTGAGAATTTAATTCCCTTCATATGGAAGATGTAGCAAATGTAAATGATTCCATCATTCTGCACTGAGGGGAATGCAAGATCACAAAAGGCAATATGTGAGACATAAAAAAATCACCTATGTAATGAGTTGTCATATTATTGCACCAAAAAATAAAGTTAAAGGTGTTCATGTGTTTTCCAAATAATGAAAACGAAGTATACTGTGTTCATATGTAAGTTGTATATCTCAAGTGTTTGGGTAATAACCAGCAGAAACTTCAAAAAAAAAGATAGTTTTAGGACAAATTTCCCATATATGTGTATATGTATGTTATATATGTATATATATATATATATATATATATGTATATATGTATATATGTATACATACATATGTACACATACATATATGTGTATACATACATATGTACACATACATATATATATATACACACACACATATATATCTACCTGTTTTTAAAGTTTATTTATTTATTTTGCGAGAGGGAGAGAGGTAGGAGGGACAGAGAGAGAGGGAGAGAGAGACAATCCAAATGGGCTCTATACTGTCAATGCAGAGCCTGAGGCAGGCCTCAAACTCATGAACCATGAGGTAATGACCTGAGTCAAAATCCAGAGTCAGACACTTAACTGACTGAGCCACCCAGGCTCCCCTATCATATCTGTCTTATTAACTACATTATTTAGGTTTTCTATATAATTGCATACATTTTGTTCATTTCACACTTCAAGGACTGAGAAATTTGAACTAATTCTCCTGTCTAGAGTATCTCTTCTTAGTATTCATTACAGTTTCATGAACTGCAGCCATTACATTCTCATCAGAAACTGTTTCTGTCAGTATTGTTAGCTGACCTTCTGGTTTGTATAACATTTTGAAACAGATACACATGATCTAATGTTATAATTATGACTTCAGCTTTCTTTTCACTGCTAAGTACCTACGTTATGGTTGCTTATCATTTAAAAAACTGCTTATGGATATCTTTGCCACAGGTGTATCTCACAGCACTATGTGGGCTTTTGTGTGATTTGATAATAGTATTTTTAGTAGATGAATTATGTTCATTTACATTTATAGTAATGGCAGGAATTTTGGTCTTAGTTCTGAAATATTATTTTGTTATGTTATCTATGATTATAGTCCTTTATTTATCTCTTGATATTACAGGTTCTTCTCCAGGTACTTCTTAGTACAGTTTAAACATGTATCTTTCTCCCTCCATGTTCAAGTTCCATTTCACTGCTCATTTGCTTGCTCTGCTTTCTCTTGATTGCAGTGACACCTAATGTCAGAATCAGAGAGTATCTTTAGCTCAAACCCTCCCATGCTTCTCAACTGACTGGGATCTTCAGGTTATAACCTCACTTTCTCAGAAGACAGAATTCTTTAGAATAACTTGTTGGGCCATGAAAAACATGACCTAAATGGAGTTAAATTCGTTTAAAATAAAAATGGAATTAGAACTTGAAGCTATCTGAATCGTACATTTTCAAAACTGTTTCTTGAGAGATGTCTCCCATTTACAAAATTGTATATTTTTGAAAATATCTGATACATTACATCAGTGTATCCTATTGTTAAAGAATTTTCTTACTCAGTTTCCGAGTTAGTTGGCTCATTTGAATAATAGTTATAGTAATAAATAAGGGAACATATTTTTTTGGGAATTCATCAAACATCTTTTTTTAAAATATTCATTTATTTATGTCTTCCAGAAAAGAGGGCAACTTGACATTGTACTTGCTATCTTATCTCCAGTAACTGGGAGAGAACCTGGTGCAGAGCTGGACCCAGATGTGTAGGAAGGTACTCTTTACTTTCTGTCACTTTTCATGTTCTCTCTCATTTAATCTGCACAAGAACTCTATAAGATGAACATGATCATTTGTATTTACATTAGTAACTAACTAGTCTGTTATAGCTTTTTTTTTTAAAGTCTTGCTATTGGATCTCCCTTTGTGTTTTTGTTTGTTTTGAGTATGTGGATCTAAGATTTAGAACTGGATTCTAAATTGCACATTTTCCTAGTGTTTCTATTTATTCTTTTATTTCAATAGTCTATCTTTGGATTGTTATCTGTTGTCTTTAGATAACACTTACTTCTTTTTTAAAAAATTTTTTTTTCAACGTTTTTTATTTATTTTTGGGACAGAGAGAGACAGAGCATGAACGGGGGAGGGTCAGAGAGAGAGGGAGACACAGAATCGGAAACAGGCTCCAGGCTCCGAGCCATCAGCCCAGAGCCTGACGCGGGGCTCGAACTCACGGACCGCGAGATCCTGACCTGAGCTGAAGTCGGACGCTTAACCGACTGCGCCACCCAGGCGCCCCTAGATAACACTTACTTCTAATAAGAACAGTGATTAAAGTTAGCATTTATCACCCACCTTTCTGTTAATTCAGAAATTAATTCTGAATTTATAGTTCTGTTAATTAATTCAGTTAATTCTCTGATTTTAGACAACAAATACAGTAGTCCCCACTTATCTGTGGTTTCCCTTTCCATGGTGGCAGTTAACTCGGGATCAACTGCATTCAGGAAGCAGAAGATCCTCCTCCTGATGTGTGGTCAGAAGGTCAATAGTAGTCTCGGGCTATATCACATTGCCTATGTCATTCACCTCACTTCATATCACAAGTAGAATGGTGGGTACAGTATAATAAGATATTTTGAGAGAGACCAGATTCACTTAACTTTTATTACAGTATATTATTTTAATTGTTCTTATTATTAGTTATTATTGTTAATGTCTTATTGAGCCTAATTTACAAATTGAACTTTATCTTAGGTATGTATGTGTGTATAAGAAGAAACAGTATGTGTAAGAGTGTGTACTACCTCTGGCTTCGGGCATCCATTGAAGGTCTTGGAACACAGCTCTCACAGATATGTGGGGATTACCATAATATTTCCTTTTGTTCTTTTTATCTTTTTGTAATTATACTTACACTCGTAATGCCTTATTTAACATTTTAAATCATATCCATTAAATTCCAAATACTACAAACAAGACAATCAACTGATTTCCTCTACCTATCAATTTTAGTTAAATGTACACTTCCTATACATTAAAGCAAAGTAATATTTATATTCTCTTTTGTCACTCTAATCCTCCCATTTAAAAAATTCCTAATTTGACAATAAATACATTAAAAATTGATTACTATTTTTTCCCCTTAAATTTCCTCTTTTATCTGTTGGCTGTTCACAACTCTTTCTTTAAGAGTTTTCCCCAGAGGGGTTCATGGGAATAATAGCTGGGTTTTTGGCCATATATAAGAACTGGTCTCTTTATTCATACACTTTTTTCACATGTTGTTGGAAAATCTCTCAGTTGTTGCATCACTGCAATATTTGTGTTGACTATTGCTGAGAGGTAGCTGAAACCAGTGAAGACTGTTCTTGAATGCCAACATGCTTCTTTATTTTTAAGATATAACTTTGTAGAATAAATCTGTCTTTACTTTTCTAGATCATTTTTCTTTGGGATAATAACTACAGAAGCAAACGAAACCAAAAGAGACCAGTTGATTCAGTTTTGTACAAATACATTTGAAAACCTAGATGACATTGATATAAGCCAGATAGTTTACCCAAATTGACTTCCACAGAGAAGGAAAACTTCTAGATTCATTTTTATGTATTTAGACTCAGGTCATCTTTTTATGTATTTAGACTCAAGTCATCTTTTTTTTTAAACGTTTTATTTATTTTTGAGACAGAGAGAGACAGAGCATGAGCAGGGGAGGGGCAGAGAGAGAGGGAGACACAGAATCCGTAGCAGGTCCAGGCTCTGAGCTGTCAGCACAGAGGCTGATGCAGTGCTTGAACCCACGAACGATGAGATTATGACCTGAGTCGGATGCTTAACCAACTGAGCCACCCAGGAACCCCTAGATTCAGGTCATCTTGAAGAAGACCTTGCCCTGTGGATTCACATGACAGGTGTGTGGCACAGATAAGTGGGGATTGATTCAAGCCATTGACTTGAGAAAAATGCAAGTGGACAGGCAGCCGGGAGGGTATGGTTCAACAGAGAAAGCCTCCATGAAAGGACCCCTGAGAATGGAAGCAGAGTCCATATTTGAATATAAGACATGCTCATGGCCTCAGTGCCAGGCTTCAACAGTCAAGGGAGAACTTTGCTCTCCTCTATTGTCTCCACGTTCCTTCCTTTCCATCTTCTCCCCCAACTTCAGCCCAAGATAAGCCAACAGAAACATGAATGTGGGAATGGAGTAGGCCAGTAAGATGGGAAATTATTAAAGAATCCAACCAATCTAAGAGTCTTTACCTCTTGGCAAATTTCAGAGCCACAATAAGGTTAGAACTAGGGAGGGGAGAAAGCTTCAAATTGAATTAGAAATTGAAGAGTTGACATTAGCTCGATGGAACTTTTTAATATGTGATACTGAGCTCAGTTTTTAATACCATAAATTTCCTGGAAAGATTATGGAATCTGTCAAGATTTCCCTTAGAGCTAGGAACAATGATCGTTTTTTGTTTTTGTTTATTTAATGAATGCAAACTAAAGCTTTGTATAAAACATGTTATCTTTCTCAGGTGTGTCTATGAAAGGAAAGGCTGAGCTTTACTTTATCTATGTAATTAAGCTCCATATCACAAAGCCAAATGCTGTAGATCTGAGGGGGAAATAAATTGCCTATAACCAGAAGGTAGTAGTTCTTTAGCAGCAGTACTAAAAATCAGCAAAATCAATCTTATTAGGACATGTGATATCTCCAAATAGCTCCAAGCAAGAATTATGATCTAATTAGAGATTTTCTTATAAATGTTTTAATAAATAAATGTCAATTTTTGGATTCATGTTTGTGCTGGGCAGTGTGAGGGTGCAGCAAAACATATTTAAATGTTCTGGGTCCTGCTCTTACACCCCAGGGTTCATTTCCAGGATCCAAATATCTGAATGATGGTGTTTCTTCAGCTTGGGATAGTTTAGGGAACTTCTGACATGATTCTGCACACCTTAGGTGCCAAGCATGAGTACATTTTCTATAACAGACTTGCACATCTTTTGAATAACAAGGCCAGCTGATTAAATTAGGCAGAGACAAGGATAAAGTTCTAGAGGGTGATATTCCCTCTTCCCTGGTGATAAGGTGTAGGAAAAAGAGAAGACCTGAAGCTCTTTTGTTTATAAATAACAATCAACCTTATTTAAAAAAAAAAAAATAGGTGGGACTGACCCCTCCCCTTAGGGCAGTTACCCTATTGCAAATTTACTTTCCCTTCTAGGCTGACTTTGTCTTTATCTGATTTCACATGTGTGGACATTTTATGAAAAACAAAACAAAACCAATATAACTTATAATAGTGCTGCAGCAGCTCCTGAACAGACCAGAATCTCGCTGATGCATCAGAAGCAGTTTTGGTGAGAGACTAGGGCTTCCCTTGTATGGACATCTAAGAACTTAAGAACACTTGATTTATTGACGTGAGATCTCACAAATGTCACCTCAAATCAAAGGACTTACTGGCAGAGGTGTACCATTGTGTGCATGCCCACAGGATCCAAAGATTCCAGCATATCCCACATCATTTAGAAGCAGCTGACCTGAAGAATTGTAGGAGGTGATTTACACATGAAAGATAGCTATGAAAGCAGGGTGATAACATTGATAGATATTGTTTGTTTTGGAAACCAATGTCTTCTAGAATTTTACTTTCCTGTTTCCTTTGTTCTGCAATTGTATTTAATGTCATTTAAAATTTCTAATCTCAGAAATTCTCTGAGATTTTATTCTCTCTACTGGCAGTTTTTCTTACCATGTATTGTTCCCCCCCTAATATAACCTCTGAGATTAGTTCAGCCTTTTCTTTCTTAAATGTTTATCTTCTGGCCAGCTGTTAGGAATAAATTAGAATGCAGTCTGTTAGCATGGCAAGAATAGAAAAGGTCTGAGGCATTTTGAAGAATAAATAGTAGGTCTTAAACTGTTGAGATATGGAGAACTAAAGTGTATAAATTAAGGATGAGTTTTAGTTTGCAACCTATAAAATAAAAATGACCAGAAACCAAAAAGATTAAAAGTACATATAGATTTTAGAAACCAAAAGAATATGCCTTGAGTTTTTTTACAGCAACTTTGGAATTTTCATTTTGGAATATTCCTCTATCTGAAGAATTATTATGAAAGCTAAATTCTTGATAAAAAAAACAATTTGTTTTCATTCATCTTCAAAGTCACATTATTCAATAATGCCATAGAAACTAATTAATTTATATACAGACACTCCAGGCAAATAAGATTGGCAGTCTCTGAACTCTTTTCCCATCCTCCTAGGCAAGGGGGTGGGGGTTCTCTGTAACTGCTATGCCAATTATAATTCAATTGTCCTGTCTTGCCAAACATTGAGTGCTGATAACCCTGCTCCAGGTAGGGGTGCTATTACTAAAAATTTCATCATGAAAGTGAAATGTATCAGGAAAAAGAGAAGGGACAGAAGTCATCTGTGAGGACCTGCAGGCAATGCTAATTGCAAAGCATACTAATGTATGCAAACTTCATTACAGATACTCCAGGCATCTGTTGTACTTCCAGGATAGCATAGAAACTCTCTAATAAACAAAGCTCTTGGAGAGAGTATAGACTTCTGATTATTCTAAAAGGCTGCATTTAACCATCAACAAAGATGACAGCCTTTTTCACAAAATTAAACGGGTTTCTCTCTCATGCTCTTCCTGCATCAGGAGGGAGGTGTCTGATGAATTAATTTTTCTTGCCATGATTTCTTGGAGGAAGTGAGCACCATGGCATCGGATGACAGTGGTTGAACACTCATCTGTTTCTTCTGTGGAAGGAGTGTTTGGGAAGTCAAGATGAGTTCATATCCTGGCTTCAATATTTACCAGCCTGATGATTGTGGCCACATGCAGTTCTGTTCTCTGAATTTCAATGTCTTCATTTGTGAAATAGAGACTTTTATTGTCTGTACCATCTCTCTTATGGTTATAATGTGGGGAGAATCAAATAAAATTACATATGCAAGAGAGTTTTGCAAGTCACAATTGCTACATATGTATTAGATATTTCATTTTTGCTTGATAAACTTTCCAGTCCTCAGGTTTTAAATAGTAGATATGACTTGGGGTTAGAGGATGCAGGGGGTCAGATATTCAATTAAATGCAGTTATATTAACCATATTTTTATGTGAATAAAGGAGGAAAAAAATAGAATAATTCAATCTTGTTGCTATCCTTTTGAACAAAAGTGGGTTGTGGTTTGCTTCTAGCATGGGATATAATTTGGGAGCCGAACAGCCTAGTAAGTATGATGCAGTTTGAGTCTGAAGCGGGGGCAGAACATTGTTCTTGGGTGGTGTGTGGGAAGCTAGTTGGGTCATTTGGGTGGTTCATCCACCTGATTAGATGCAGACTTGATATTAGGAAAGAGAGCCATGGTCTTTATTGGGAAATCTTAAATGGAAGAGAAAAGGACTGAGTTGTTTTTTAAAAAATTTTTTTATGTTTATTTATTATTGAGAGACAGAGAGAGACAGAGCTTGAGCATGGGAGGGGCAGAGAGAGGGGGAGACACAATCTGAAGGAGGCTCTAGGCTCCGAGCTGTCAGCACAGAGCCTGACGCGGGGCTTGAACTCACAAACCGTGAGATCATGACCTGAGCCGAAGTTGGTTGCTTAACCAACTGAGCCACCCAGGTGCCCTAAGACTGAGTTTTTTTAGAAAAAAATGGGACCAAGGTAAAGAATACAGTAAACAAATGTAAGCAAAAATATTGATGGAGCTGTAAACCAAGCATGAAATTTGGAGAAACTTGAGAACATTTAGTAAAGTGATTCAAGGAACTGGTAAAGTAAGTTTGATCAGACAACCTCAAGATGTCATAGAAGAGGACCACCTAAAGTGAGCTGTTCTGTTCTACTGGGTATTGGTATGTCTGAGTTTCTCAAAAACGGAGTCTGAATCAAAAGCTGTGTTCCAGTAGTTTATTTAGGAATGTGCTCCCAGACTGTAGTTTCGAGGAATAGGGAAGTAAACAGAGAGAGAAAAAAAATCATATAAAAATGTACAATTAAGTTGTTTATCCTAAAAGATGATTAGTGTTTGATTCAGTATGATCCTCCTTCTAAGAAGACTTGTGAAATGTATGTGTGGACTGTCCTCCTGTAGGAAAAAAAGAAGACACTTTTATCCATTATCTCCTGTCTTTCATCAGTCAAGGGTCACCAAGGACTGCAACTCCCTCATATATCAAAGCAGAGAAGGTGCCCACATGGTTTGAGAAATCCTGAGGGCAGGAAGCAGCAACTACTGAAACAGACCCCAGTCTGGATATATCAAGTTGAATTTGTCTGAAGTAAATGGAAGCTTGTGTAGACTGGTCACCACAGGTATGGGACTGAGATGAGACAAAGTGACATTTCATGGTACAGAAGGGAAACTATCAGAATAAAGACACAACAATTAAAAAAATACATTAAAAATTTTATTTTAAGCATAAGCCAAGATGGAGCTATTACCACAAATTCTAATTAAAATGTAAATGTCACATATACACTCTTGCATTTTTATTAGATGAGTAGAGTTGTTATTCTCTGATTTTATGAAGAGTACAGAAATCACAAGGAGTGATAGGTCAGTTGAATGGATAAAAGATTCAAATCTAAACTAGTGGGAATTGAATCTTCTTCGATTTAATTTGAATCTGTATTTTGGGAGAAGAGAAGGAAAGCTCTCTTTCCGAAATATCAAATTAATAATTTCACATAGTGTGTTGTATTTTTTCCACCTGTTGGAGTATATATGCAGTTTTCTAAAAATAGAACTTTTTACTTTCTTTGGGCAATGTTCCTTATTTTGCATATCTTGAAGTCAGAATGGTAGGGATGAATTAACTCATGTGAATAAAATGATGATTAAACAATTATGAGGTTTAAATCACTTAGGAAAAACCATAAGATTCTAACATGACGCTGAATGCTTCATTTAGCAATCAAGATGAATACATTAGCGTTTTCTAAATTTTGCGTACTGCATATACACTCACTCGTATTAAAGGCTTCAAGGATCTTATCACTAAACTCCTCTTCTGTGAAATTGCTACTTCTGCTACTTGCCTTTCATATGTCACTATCAACCATTTTTCCTTCTTTTACTAAAGCTCAGCTTGTATTTCTCATCATAAAGGTGCCACGTGGTAATGATGTCTCGCTGTTGATTTCTTTGTTTGCACCATTTATTCTGCTCTCCTTTTCCAAAAATGTGTGTGTGTGTGTGTGTGTGTGTGTGTGCACAAATTTACTTATCTGTGTTCTAAACTCTAACTTCCTAAACCCACAAATACTATATTCTTACTGCATAGGCTTCTTCCAGTTCTTCTCTATTGATTCCTTATCATTCACCAAGACATTTCTATTTTAAATAGGTCATGACATTTTTAGAAATTATAAGAGTATTTAATGTGAAAATGTTTATTATTAGAAATTCCACAGTTTTTGTTCAAGTTGTACCTTCCTCCATAAATTACTCTTTTAAGAGAGTAAAATGGTAATCTGTTTTTATGAAAGTGTTGGTTTACCTTATCCACAGGGGAGGTGAAAAGAAGTAAATAAAGCAGAGTATCAAGCTGTATTATTGTTACTAAAAATATGTAATTCCAACATTGAAAATAGTAAGTAATGACACTGTGACCTCAGAAAGAATTATTTTCCTTCTAAATGAAGATGATATCCACTACTTGCCTTCTGTGCCTAACACAGAGGACGTTAATAATATTTATCATTTAGTAGGTGCTGTGATCATTGCATACATCATCTAACCCAACACAGCCCTGTAAGTAAGTACCTTAATGGTACAAATGAGAAAACTCAAGAGATTATTGGATTTATTCAGGGTTATGCCATTTAATTCTATCCCATTTAGAATGAAATCAAACTCCTTATGTGTCCTGATTGATTTTACCCTTACGTATTTAACAAATGTGCTCTTTTTTGTCTACATGTGTCATATATTAGGAAAAAATATTGCAGAAATTATTATATAAATTTAACCCATAAATAAAAATCTAGCCATGAAGAAAGTTCCAGAGCCAGACGGCTTCATCCATAAATTCTATAAAACATTTAGAGAGAGGTAATATCAATTTTACCCAAGCACTTTCAGACATTAGATTAGCGAGGAAAAACTTGGAAATCCAGTGATTTCACTCCTAGTTACCTATTCCATGGTAATGTATTCATATAAACACCAAAAAGCATAAAAAGAACATTCCCAAGAGCCTAAAACTGAAAGGAAAATTCAAGATCTCATTAAAAATAGAATAGATAATAGAATAATGGAATAGATAAATTATAGTACATTCTTATGGTAAAATACAGTAATGAGAATAAAACAAACTGCAACTACATGCATTACCATCTACTAACGAGACAAAAATAATGTTGAGTGGTAAATGCCAGCCAAACATCGTTTGACTCCATATATGCAAAGTTCAAAAACAGGCAAAAATGATACACACACACACACACACACACACACACACACACACACACATATCCATTTTTTAAAAACCTTGTATTGGGGCGCCTGGGTGGCTCAGTTGGTTGAGCGTCTGACTTCAGCTCAGGTCATGATCTCGTGGTCCGTGAGTTCGAGCCCCGCATCGGGCTCTGTGCTGACAGCTCAGAGCCTGGAGCCTGTCTCAGATTCTGTGTCTCCCTCTCTATCTGACCTTCCCCCATTCATGCTCTGTCTCTCTCTGTCTCAAAAATGAATGAACATTTAAAAAAATAAAAAAAAACCCTTCTATTAAAAGCATACACCATTCCAAGATTGAATAGCTAAACATTTTCCAAAACTGATAAAAACAAAATCAAGCTACATATTCGAGTGGTGCTATGAACCCATATAGGATCAATAAAATATATTTTCTATATCCTGCCACAAAGCTTCTAAAACCCTTGTAATATTCTAAGTGATAAGAGCCCTAAGAGCATCTTGTTCTAATATTTGGGCTTTGACCCTGGTTCCTGACACAGAGCTCCTAAATCCCTTGAAATTTCCTGGGTGACAGGAAAGTATTTTGTTTTCATGAGGCAACTCTTGATCCCAGAAGGCTCCAGGATGCCTTCTGCATAGGGGCTGGTCACCAGAAACACCAAGCTATGAATAGAAGCTTGGAAGTTTCAGCCCCACCCCCATTCTCCAAGAAGAATAAAAGGCTAGAATTGGAGTTAATGATTTACCATGCCGATGTGATGAAGCCTCCATAAAAATCCCAATAGTATGGGGATTTAGAAATCTTCCAGGTCAGTGAACATATTCCCGTAGTGGGAGGGTGGCACACCCTAATTCCATGGGGACAAAACCTCCTGAATTCAAGTTCTTTCCAGACCTTGCCCTATGTATCTCTTTATCTGACTAGTCATCTGTATCCTTTATCATATCCTTTATTACACAATAAACTGGTAAATATAAGTGTTCCACTGAGTTCTATGAGCTATTCTAGCAAATAAATCCAAGAGGAGGGGCATGGGAACCAAAGTTAGATAGAAGTTGTGGACAACCTAGGGACCTGCTACCTGCAGTTGGCAACTGCAGCGGGAGGCAGTTACAGGCAGACTGAACCTCTAACCTGTCATGTCTGTACAAAATCCAGTTAGTGTGAGAATTGAATTGAGTTGTAGGACACCCAGCAAGTGTCACAGAGATTTGCTTCGTGTGGGAAAAAGCTCCACATGTCTGGTGTCAGAGTGTTGTGAGTGTAGTAGTGTGAGGGTGAAGGAGAAACAGGAAGAATGTGTCTTTCCTACTCATCACAATAAAAATTAAAGCTATTTTCTTATTACATTAGAGTTGATGAAGATTTCTTGAAATGTTTACATTCTTCACTACTTTGAAATTATGGGATGTCTTTAATGTAGTATCAAGAAGCTCATATAAACATTAAAACTATAAACTATGGTTTCACTATAAACATTAAAAATATTTTACATTTTTGGGGCGCCTGGGTGGCGCAGTCGGTTAAGCGTCCGACTTCAGCCAGGTCACGATCTCGCGGTCTGTGAGTTCGAGCCCCGCGTCAGGCTCTGGGCTGATGGCTCGGAGCCTGGAGCCTGTTTCCGATTCTGTGTCTCCCTCTCTCTCTGCCCCTCCCCCGTTCATGCTCTGTCTCTCTCTGTCCCAAAAATAAATAAAAAACGTTGAAAAAAAAATTAAAAAAAAATATTTTACATTTTTGTATTTAATATATTTTTTATACTCTATGTACTTTATTTAATACATTTTAAAATATTACTATGAAATGAGTTCTGTAGACTTCACCGGGCATTCACAGGGTATATCACTTAAAGGTCAGTCAGGGTAAAAACCACCCAATGATTTGAACAGTGAAAGTTTAATGTAGATAAATAATTATGAACACTAATTAAAAGATTAGAGCAGTGAAGGATTGGCTAGTAGGGAGTAAATAAAATTCTAAACAAAAATAGTAATCATCAACTACTAATTCTAGGGCTGAGAAAGTGTCCCAAAGAAGTAAATCTCGGCAACCCTCCTGCCCTTCATCCCCAGCCCAGTGTTGATATTATTGGAAAGTACATAGTTGATGCTCACAGGAAGATGAAATTCTCAGAAACTACAAAGTTATACAAGGGCACTCTGGGGGAGGCTGTCTATTGGAAGATGATGTGTAGGCTACTGACATTCCACTGTGAAGTCACTGGAGGGGTACTAGGTGGAGCCATTCATGAGCAATATCAAGCCAGTAGTACTCTGCCCAAAATTGTCCAAGGGGGTGATGGGAAAGTGTTCACGGGAAGTGCTGAGCCAGTGATACTCAGGTGAGTGCCAAGGAATACATTCATGAAGGGTGATGGTCACTGGGCATGCAGGTGCTGGCCACTACAGAAGCTGCGTATGCTACAGGATCTAGAAAAGCTGCATGTGCTCCTGCAGGAAACTGACTAGAGGAGCCCCCAGTCCAGGACAAGAAACCTCTTGCTTCTGTGTTTTCTCCAGTAGTCTCTACTGACAAATCTTAATATTTTGCCACCTAGTAAAAGAGAAATATTTACAGTGTGTAGCTCTATTATTACAGAGCATGAATTGAAGATTGGATTTGAAGCTGAGAGGCGGTAACTGTTAACTGGCCCAAAGGGACTTATGAACCCCCAAAGGTTAAATATCCTAGTACAGGCATGGAAATAGGTTTATTATTTTTCCTGATTATTTGAAAATCTTTGTTAAATTCAGGTCAGGAATGTTTTTTCCTTTGTATCTTTGTTTATTGTTTCTGCTTAATTATCACTTGTCTTTTTCACCACAAAATATACACTGGTTAAAAATTATTCTGATTCCTCACCATTTTTGATCAGATGTATTAGGGTATAGGGGCACCTGGGTGGCTCAGTTAGTTAAGTGTCCACCTCTTGGTTTAGGCTCAGGTCACAATCTCATGGTTCCATGAGTCCGAGCCCTACATTGGGCTCCACACTGATGGTACAGAGCCTGCTTGGAATTCTCTCTCCTTTCTCTCTGCACCTCACCCCCCTCTCAAAACAAATAAACTTAAAAAAAAGATAGATTAGAGTATAATTTACATACAATAAAAATAATAGCCAAATTTAAGTGTATAGTTTGATAGTTTTTGCTTTTTAATTGACTTTAATCATTTACACACATATAATTCACCAATTACAAGTATACGATTTAATGATTTTGTTGAATGGGTGAAGTTGGGTAGCTAATAGCACAATCAAGGTGCAGAATATTTTTATCCACCAAAAAATGAGCTCATTTGTAGTCATTTCTTTGCCTCTACCTCCAACTATCAGTGACCTGTATTTTGCCACCATAGTTTTGCCTTTTCTAGAATTTTAAATAAATACAATCATAGAGTATGTACTTTTTAATATTCACTAACTTTCATTTAACATAATGCACTGAGATTTATTTATGTTGTTTTGTGTATCAGGAGTGTGTCCTTTTAAAATTTTGAATAGTATTCCACTGTGTGGATATAACACATCTTGTTTTTCTATTCATTTGTTAACTGACTTTTGGGTTGTTTCTAATTTGGGGTTGTTATGAACAGAGTTGCTGAAAATCTGACTGAAGCTTTATATTTCATTGCAGTCAGATAAATACCTAGGAATGGGTTTGCACGATCATATAGTAAGTATATATTTCACATTATTAACAAATGTAAAAAAAGGCTCTGCCATTTTACATTCTCCAATCAATGTATGTGAGTTTCAGTTGCTCTACACATAGTATTTCAAGTCATTTTAATTTTACTTACCTTAATAGGTATGTAGTGATACCTCACTAGATTTCAGTTTGCCTTCATCTGATGTCTAATGATATTTAGTATCTTTTCATAGTGTGTATTTGCCATTCTTTGGCAAAATGACTATTTAAATATTTTGCTCATTTTGTTATGGGTTATTTGTCTCACTGAGTTGTTAAACTGAAGTGTACATTCTGAGTAACAATCTTGTCTTATCATATATCTCTTACATAAATATTTTGCCTCTATATGTATGTTGCCTTCTAATTCTCTTTTTAAAATTTTTAAAAAAATGTTTGTTTATTTACTTTTGAGAGAAAGAGAGAGAGAGAGAGAGAGAGAGAGAGAGAGAGAGAGAGAGAGAATCCAAACAGGCTCTAGGCTCCGACGTGTCAGCACAGAGCCTGATGGGGGCTTGAACTCAGGAACTGTGAGATCATGACCTGAGCTAAAGTTGGACGCTTAACCGAGTCACCCAGGTGCCCTGCCTTCTAATTTTCTTAATTGTGTCTTTTGAAGAGTATATATTTAAAAATTTAGTTGTTTCCAATTTAACAATTTTCTATGTGCTTTTTTGTATCCTAAGAAATATTTGCCTAAACCAAGATCTCAAAATTTTCTTCTATTAACTTTCTTCTAGAAACAAAAAAAATTTTTTTAGCTCTTTCATTTAGCTATTCTTTACAAGTTGTGATATAATCATTTTCATTGTCAGGAAGTTCAAATTATTTTCTAATTTCCATTGTGATTTATCACTTGTGGATTACTTTAAAGTATTTTCATTAATTTCCAAATATTATATAATTTATTTATTTACTTATTAAATGAAAATTATGCATTTTAATGTCATTTTCTTTTTTCTTTATTTTTTATTATTTTATATTTTTTAAAATTTACATCCAAATTAGTTAGCATATAGTGCAACAATGATTTCAGGAGTAGATTCCTTAGTGCCCCTTATCCATTTAGCCCATCCCCCCTCCCACAACCCTTCCAGTAACCCTCTGCTTGTTCTCCATATTTATGAGTCTCTTCAGTTTTGTCCCCCTCCCTGTTTTTACATTATTTTTGTTTCCCTTCCCTTATGTTCATCTGTTTTGTCTCTTAAAGTCCTCGTATGAGTGAAGTCATATGATATTTGTCCTTCTCTGACTAATTTGACTTAGCACAATACCCTCCAGTTCCATCCATGTAGTTGCAAATGGCAAGATTTCATTCTTTTTGAATGCTGAGTAATACTCCGTTGTGTGTGTGTGTGTGTGTGTGTGTGTGTGTGTGTGTGTATATATATATATATATATATATAATTTCTTCTTTATCCATTCATACATTGATGGACATTTGGGCTCTTTCCATACTTTGCCTATTGTTGATAGTGCTGCTATAAACATGGGGGTGCATATGTCCCTTTGAAACAGCACACCTGTATCCCGTGGATAAATGCCTAGTAGTGCAATTGCTGGGTTGTAAGGTAGTCTATTTTTAGTTTTGTGAGGAACCTCCATACTGTTTTCCAGAGTGGCTGCACCAGCTTGCATTGCCACAGACAATGCAAAAGAGATCCTCTTTCTCCGCATTCTCGCCAACATCTGTTGTTGCCTGAGTTGTTAATGTTAGCCATTCTGATAGGTGTAAGGTGGTATCTCATGGTGGTTTTGATTTTGTATTTGTATTTGATTTTGTATTTTGATTTGTATTTGATTCATGTGTTGGTGGGCCATCTGGATGTCTTCTTTGGAGAAATGTCTATTCATGTCTTATGCCCATTTCTTCACTGGATTAGTTGTTTTTTGGGTGTTGAGTTTGATCAGTTCTTTATACGTTTTGGATACTAACCCTTTATCTGATATGTCGTTTGCAAATATCTTCTGCCATTTGTCGGTTGCCTTTTAGTTTTGCTGATTGTTTCCTTTGCTGTGCAGAAGCTTTTTATTTTGAAGAAGTCCCAGTAGTTCAGTTTTGCTTTTGTTTCCCTTGCCTCCAGAGACGTGTTGAGTATGAAGTTGCTGTGGCCAAGATCAAAGAGGTTTTTGCCTGCTTTCTCCTCGAGGATTTTGATGGTTTCCTGTTTTATATTGAGGTCTTTCATGCATTTTGAGGTTTTTTTGTGTATGGTGTAGGAAAGTGGTCCAGGTTCATACTTCTGCATGTCACTGTCCAGATTTCCCAGCACCACTTGCTGAAGAGACTGTCTTTATTCCACTGGATATTCTCTCCTGCTTTGTCAAAGATTAGTTGGACATATGTTTGTGGGTCCATTTCTGGGTTCTCTATTCTGTTCCATTGATCTGAGTGTCTGTTCTTGTGCCAGTACCATACTGTCTTGATGATTACAGCTCTGTAGTACAGCTTGAAGTCTGGGATTGTGATGCCTCCTGCTTTGGTTTTCTTTTTCAAGATTGCTTTGGCTATTCAGAGTCTTTTCTGGTTCCATACAAATTGTAGGATTGTTTGTTCTAGCTCTGTGAAGAATGCTGGTGTTATTCTGATACAGATTTCATTGAATATATAGATTTTTTGGGTAGTATTGACATTTTAACAATATTTGTTCTTCCTATCCAGGAGCATGGAATCTTTTTCCATTCTTTTGTGTCTTCTTCAATTTCTTTCAGAAACTTTCTATAGTTTTTAGTGTATATATTTTTCACCTCTTTGGTTAGATTTATACCTAGGTACTTTATGGTTTATGGTGAAATTGTAAATGGGATCGGTTTCTTGATTTCTCTTTCTGTTACTTCATTGTTGGTGCATAGGAATGCAACTGATTTCTGTGCATTGATTTTATATCCTGCAACTTTGTTGAATTCATGAATCAGTTCTAGCAGTTTTTTGGTGGAATCTTTTGGGTTTTCCATATACAGTATCTTGTCATCTGCAAAGAGTGAAAGTTTGACCTCCTCCTGGCCTATTTGGATGCCTTTTATTTCTTTGTGTTGTCTGATTGCAGAAGCTAAGACTTCCAATATTATGTTGAAGAACAGTGGTGAGAGTGGACATCCCTGTCTTGTTCCTGACCTTAGGGGGAAAGCTCTCAGTTTTTCCCCACTGAGGATGATATTAGCGTTTTATGATGATTTTAGGATGGTTAGCTTTTATGATCTCGAGATATGCTCCTTCTATCCCTACTTTCTTGAGGGTTTTTATCAAGAAAGGATGCTGTATTTTGTCAAATGCTTTCTCTACACCTATTGAGAGGATCATATGGTTCTTGTCCTTTTTTTTATTGATGTGATGAATCACATTAATTGTTCTGTGGATATTGAACCAGCCCTGCATCCCAGGTATAAATCCCACTTGGTCGTGGTGAATAATTTTTCTAACGTATTGTTGGAGCTGGTTGGTTAATATCTTGTTGAGGATTTTTGCATCCATGTTCATCACGGAAATCGGTCAAAATTCCCCTCCTTTTTAGTGGGGTCTCTGCCTGGTTTGGAATCAAGGTAATGCTGGCTTCATAGAAAGAGTTTGGAAGTTTTCCTTCCATTTCTATTTTTTGGAACAGCTTCAAGAAATTAGGTGTTCTCTCTTCCTTAAATGTTTGGTAGAATTCCCCTGGAAAGCCATCTAGCCCTGGACTCTTTTTTTTTTTTTTGGCAGATTTTTGATTACTAATTTGATTTCCTTACTGGTTATGGGTCTGTTCAAATTTTCTATTTCTTCCTGTTTCAGTTTTGGTAGTGTATATGTTTCTAGGAGTTTGTCCATTTCTTCCAGATTGCCCAGTTTATTGGCATAGAATTGCTCATACTATTCACTTATTATTGTTTTTATTTCTGCTGTTTTGGTTGTGATCTCTCCTCTTTCATTCTGGATTTTATTTGTTTGGGTCCTTTCCTTTTTCTTTTTGACCAAACTGGCTAGTGGTTTATCAATTTTGTTATTTCTTTCAGAGAACCAATTTCTGGTTTCATTGATCTGTTCTACTGTTTTTTTTTTTGTTTTTTTTTGGTTTCGATAGCATTAATTTCTGCTCTAATCTTTGTTATTTCCTGTCTTCTACTGGTTTTGGGTTTTATTTGCTGTTCTTTTTCCAGTTCCTTAAGGCATAAGGTTAGGTTGTGTATCTGAGATCTGTCTTCCTTCTTTAGGAAGGCCTGGATTGTTATATACTTTCCTCTTATGACTGCCTTTGCTGAGTCCCAGAGGTTTTGGATTGTGGTGTTATCATTTTAAGTGACTCCCATATACTTTTTAATTTCCTCTTTAACTGCTTGGTTAGCCCATTCACTCTTTAGTAGGATGTTCTTCAGTCTCCAAGTATTTGTTACCTTTCCAAATTTTTTTCTTGTGGTTGATTTCGAGTTTCATAGTGTTGTGGTCTGAAAATATGCATGGTATGATCTCAGTCTTTTTGTACTTGCTTAGCGCTGATTTGTGTCCCAGTATATGGTCTATTCTGGAGAATGTTCCATGTGCACTGGAGAAGAAGGTATATTCTGCTGCTTTAGGATGAAATGTTCTGATTGTATCTGTGAGGTCCATCTGGTCCAGTGTGTCATTCAAAGCCATTGTTTCCTTGTTGATTTTGTGATTAGATGATCTGTCCATTGTTGTGAGTGGGGTGTTGAAGTCTCCTACTATTATGGTATTACTATTGATGAGTTTCTTTATGTTTGTGATTAATTATTTTGTATATTTGGGTGCTCTCACATTTGGCACTTAAATCTTTACAATTGTTAGGTCTTCTTGGTGGATCGACCCCTTGATTATGTTATAATGCCCTTCTGCATCTCTTGATACAGTCTTTATTTTCAAGTCTAGATTGTGTGATATAAGGATGGCTACTCTGGCTTTCTTTTGTTGACCATTAGTATGATAGATGGTTCTCCATCCCCTTATTTTCAATCTGAAGGTGTCTTTAGGTCTAAAGTGTGTCTCTTGTAAACAGCATATAGATGGATCTTGTTTTCTTATCCATTCTGTTACCCTATGTCTTTTGATTGGAGCATTGAATTCAGAAGATATGAATTTATTGCCATTATGTTGCTTGTAGTGTTGGAGTTTCTGGTGGTGTTCTCTGGTGCTTTGTAATCTTTGCTGCTTTTGGTATGTATTTGTTTGTTTGTTTGTTTGTTTATTTATTTATTTATTTATTTATTTATTTATTTATTTATTTATTTATAGTTTCATCTTTTCTCCCTTCAGAGAGTCCCCCTTTGGTCCTTTCTAATCTTTGTTGCTCTTGGTATTTATTTATTTATGTATTTATGTATTTATGTGGTTTTTTTCCATCTTTTCTCCCCTGAGAGAGTCACCCTTAAAATTTCTTGCAGGGCTGGTTTAGTGGTCACAAACTCCTTTCATTTTTGTTTGTCCGGGAAAGTTTTGATCTCTCCTTCTATTTTGAATGACAGCCTTGCTGGATAAAGAATTCTTGGCTGCATATTTTTCTGATTCAGCACACTGAGTATATCCTGCCACTACTTTCTGGCTTGCCACGTTTCTGTGGATAGGTGTGCTGCAAACCTGATCTGTCTTCCCTTGTAGGTTAGGGGCATTTTTTTTCCCTTGCTGCTTTAATGATTCTCTCCTTGCCTGAGTATTTTGTGAATTTGATTATGATATGCCTTGTTGGTGGTCAGTTGATGGTCAGCACAGGGAGGTCCTCTGTTCTTCCTGGATTTTGATGTCTGTGTCTTTCCCCAGGTTAAGGAAAGTTTTCTGCTATGATTTGGTCACATAACCCTTCTACCCCTATTTCTCTCTCTTCCTCTTCTCGGAACCCTGTGATTCTGATGTCGTTCCTTTTTAATGAGTCACTGATTTCTCTAATTCTTAAATCGTGCTCTTTTGCCTTCATCTCCCTCTTTTTTTCTGCTTTTTATTCTCTATGTTTGTCCTCTGTATTGCTGATTCTCTGTTCTGCCTCATCCATCCTTCCCCCTGCTGCATCCATCCATTTGCATCTCAGTTATAGCATTTTAAATTCCATTCTGGCTATTTTTTACTACATTTATCTCTGCACAAAGGGATTCTAACCTATTTTCAACTCCAGCTAGTATTCTTATTATCGTGATTCTAAATTCTGGTTCAGACATTTTGCTTGTATCTGTGTTGGTTAAATCCCTGACTCATTTTTGTGCTCTTTCTTTGGGGTGAATTCCCCATTTTGAATGACATTTCCTGTCATTTTGAAGGGAGAAGAGGATTTAATGAGGTAGAAATTAAAATTAAAAAAATATTAAGATTAAAAAATATTAAAATTAGAAAATTAAAAACACACACACACAAATCAAAAAAATGATGCTATATCCTAGGTATGATTTTGTCTGGGTGTTGAAATTGTTTTGACAGATTAGAGAAAAAGAAGGAGGGTGTAAGAAAAAAAAAAAGAAATCATTTGAGAAGTTGAAAAAATGAATACACTGAAGTAGACTAAAATGAGATGATGAAAGTAGAATATAATTTGAAAAAATGCACAGAAATGTAAATAATATATTTGAAAAAATGAAAGAAAAATATTTTTAATAAAGATTAAAAATAAAAATGAATTTTTTCGTTTTCTAGAAATATTCAAGAAAAAGAAAAGAAATGAAAAATTAAAAGAGAAAAAAGAGAAAAGAAAAAAAGGAAGTCATTTGAAAATTTGAAAAAGGGAATACACTGTAGTAGACTAAAATCAAATGATAGAAGTAAAATATAATTTGAAAAAATTTACATAAAAGCAAAAATATAGTAAAAAAATTAAAGAAAAATATTTTTAATAGAAATTGAAAGTAAAAATGAAGTTTTCCTCTTTCTGCATTCAAGAAAAAGAAAGGAAACAAAAAAGAGAAAAAAGAAAAAGAAAAAAACAAGGAGATTTTTTGAAAATTGGAAAAGGTGAATACACTGTAAGTAGACTAAAATAAAATGATTGAAGTAAATAGAATTTGAAAAAATTTACACAAAGTAAAAAATATAGTAATAAAAACTAAAGAAAAATATTTTTATTAAAAATTGAAAATAAAAATGAAGTTTTTCTCTTTCTGTTTGATAAAAAGTGTAAAAGAGAAAAAATAAAGAAAATTGAATAGGTGGACCTGCTAACAGATTGAAGTAGGACTGAAATTACTTAGTTTTCTCCTAGAAGTCAGTCTGTGTAGTGCTCTATAGACCATAAATTAAGCTGGCTGTGAGACTTGTGTTCTTCAAGAGTGAACTTGGCCCAGTTGGACGGGGCTCAGTGTAACAGCTATGCTTTCCACTAGATGGCACTGCTAGCCTACTGAGGTGGAGTGTTGTGGCGTTCATAAGTGTGTATGCGCATGCGTGGGAGCAGTGAAAATGTCGCCACCCAGCTACCGAATCTGTTCTCCTGGATCAGCAATCGTGCACCTGTCCTCTGTCTTCAACTTTCATCCACTCCCCGCTTTTTCACTCTCTGTGGCCAGGCCCCAGGTAGTACCTCTCTCCAGAGTTTTGTTTCAGATGCGGCTGTTTTCCCAGCCCCTTATTTCTGAAGGATTGTGGCTTTGACCAGTTCCGTCCCTCTGCGGGAGGGTCTCACCAAGCAATGGCCGAATGAGCAATGGCCAAATATCGGCCGCACCCAGGAACGTTTGCTGGACCCTGCTGCTGCCGGTGCCCTGAGACTGCGGCCAGGTGCGAGCCCACCCCAGAAAAATTTCTCACAATAGTGTAGCAGCATCATTTCAGGGATTATGGAAAATCATAACACATATCTGGCACTAGGCTTTAGCCTTAACGACCTTGTTCCAGCACCAGCGAATGTGGCTGTTTTCTGGGGTCTGCTGGGACCAGGTGGCTTCAACATTCTCTACCAAATGTCCTTCCAGCAGTGGAACCGTTTTTCCCCGTGTGGCCCAAGATCTTCCCGGACCCTACTCTGTTCCTGGGGATTCACCCTTCCCACCAGAGCACCGCCAGTTATCGAGCAGTGGAGTTGCAGCCTTTGCGCTCCCCATGTTTATAGTCTTAATGGAATTTAAACCCTCTCCTTTCTCTTTTCTCCCTTTTTAGTTTAGTCCCTCTGGCTGTTTCCAATTTTCTACTTTGTCTCCAGCTGCTTTGGGGGAGGGTTGCTTTTCCCATGTTCTTCTCCCCCTTCTCCCAGTCTCTGTCCTCTCTCCGCCTGCAAAAGTGGCTCCTTGCCCACCACCGGCTTTTCTCTCCCCAATTTCCCTTCTCCATGCCACATACCTGCTGAATTCTGTGGTTCAGGTTGTGCAGATTGTTGTGTTAATCCTCCAGTCAGTTTTCTAGGTGTGTAGGAGGGTTTAGTGTTGGTCTGGCTGTATTTCATGGACGCGAGACACACAAAAAACTTCCATGCTATTCCACCATCTTGGCTCCTCCTGGAATTTATTTTTGTATTATGCATTTTGGTTTAATATCCTGTGGTTAGCAAATGTATCTTGTATTATTTTTAAGCCTCTTAAATTGCTTGAGTTTTATTTTTTGTTGGAATATAGTATAACTCAGTGACTGCTATATGTGCATTTAGAAATAATGTGTTGTATGGTTTTTTTTAACATGTAAATTAGGTCAAAGTGGTTGACAGTGTTGTTCAGATATTCTATATCCTTACTGATTTTTTGACATTGGGCTGTTTCCCCCTGTCTGTGCAGTGGCCCGGAAACTGTCCCCTGACAGCAAATTGGGGGCAATTGTAGATCTCAATTGCTTTCTTCTCCTTTTCTTAGAAGAAACAGTCTTATGCAGCCTATTTGCAAATGTCTGAAAACATGTTTTGATATATTTGTCCATTTCACATTATTTAACCTGAGCTTGTGAATCTAACCATTGTTACTCCATTATGGCTCAAATTTGAAGAAACTCTATCTTATTTCTATTTTTAATTTTTCTTGTGAAATTTTCTCATATATTATTGATGTTTCACCAAGTCAGCTTTTTCATTTGCATCACTGCGTTTTAATTTTTCCTTTATTGACCTTTTCATATAATCTTTTCATGTAATCCTTATGTCCCTATAAGATTTTCTGATCTCCTTCCTTGGACTTTATACTTTGTCCTTATTTTTCAAAAGGGTCCTTTGTCTCTTCTATTAAACCCTTTCCAGGACTATGCTTTTTCTTCTGAATCTTCAGGATAATTTACCCCATCTTTTTTTCTTCATAATATTTTTAATTTAAAAAATTAGATTTATTTTTTAAGGAAATTTTAGGTTTACAGAAAAATTGAGTAGCAAATACAGAGTTCACATGTATCTCTCAAACCTCCAGTTTTTCCTTTTATTAACATTTTGTATTCATATGCTATGTTACCATTGATGAGCTAATATTGATTCAATATGGCTAACCAAAATACAGAATTTACATCAGCGCTTGCTGTGTGAATGAGGCAGAAACATATGGAACCTATGTAAAAAGATGAATCTATAAGACAGATAAATTACACCTTTTCTGAGAAGAAAAAATGTGATAATGATGAATTGTTTGTTTGTTAAATGATGCAAGGGAGGGAGTGAAATGATTGAGCCTAACAGCTGCAATTTCACTGGGAAGTGATAGATAAGGTACTCTGGTGGGAAACACATCAAGTAGGGGAAGCATATTTTGAAGTAAAAGTATACATAAAATAAATAATAAATCTCTATTTTCATTTCTAAATACTTTGTGAATAATTTTTTTTTCTCTCATTGCTCACTTAAGTAAAATTGCATTTACAAAAACTCTACGGACACACACAACTGAGGCAGAAAATTGAAACAGTGCATCATTGAGAACTACTAGTGTCTTAACCCTCTGGGGGTGGTTCTAACTGTGAGTAATCCTGGATCTAATTCTCAGGTGCCTAGGGGAGTCTTCAAAGGTTAGGTGAGTGCCGAATTTCATTCACAGTAAGAAGGAGGAATGTTTGAAAAATGGTTTGACTCTTTGGAGGTCTCTGCAGGGTTCAATTTTCTTGGTTTGCTCTACAACAAATGGAAAAAATAGTTTATGACATATTCAGTCTGAGATTCTAGGGAAGACATTATCATTCTACATTTCATTTTTCTCAAAAATATGTGACAGTCAACCTGTGAATTCTACACTTGATGAAAATATGCATGTATACATTTTTATAATATTTTACAATTCACTTATAATACTACTCATAGTCAGTATAAGTCTTTTTTAAAACAAATGCTAGGGGCGTCTGGGTGGCTCAGTTGGTTAAGCGTCCGACTTCAGCTCAGGTCACGATCTCGCGGTCCGTGAGTTCGAGCCCTGCGTCGGGCTCTGGGCTGATGGCTCAGAGCCTGGAGCCTGCTTCCGATTCTGTGTCTCCCTCTCTCTCTCTGCCCCTCCCCCATTCATGCTCTGTCTCTCTCTGTCTCAAAAAGAAATAAAATGTTAAAAAAATTAAAAAAAAATAAAACAAATGCTAAATTAATCATGAGTTGCATGTCAGATATTCTAAACTGGCATTCTTCATTTTATTACAAATGAGAATTTTATAAATTATTCCTTCAGTATAACTTTATTGACTTAGAAAGTAGTCAAACTACTGAGGGAAAAAAACTGAGTCAAACACTGAGGGAAAAAAAATCTACCTAATTAAATGCTCAGAAATTTTTATTTCTTTCATGTTATATTGATTAAACATATAAAATCATATCTTTTCAAAGGGCCATATTTCATTCTTTCTCATTGCCATGTAGTATTCCATTGTGTATATAAACCATAATTTCTTTATCGATTCATCGGTTGATGGACATTTAGGCTCTTTCCATAATATGGCTGTTGTTGAGAGTGCTGCTATAAACATTGGGATACAAGTGGCCCTATGCATCAGTACTCCTGTATCCCTTGTAGCAACGTGGATGGAATTGGAGAGTGTTATGCTAAGTGAAATAAGCCATACAGAGAAAGACAGATACCATATGGTTTCACTCTTATGTGGATCCTGAGAAACTTAACAGAAACCCATGGGGGAGGGGAAGGAAAAAAAAAGAGGTTAGAGTGGGAGAGAGCCAAACCATAAGAGACTGTTAAAAACTGAGAACAAACTGAGGGTTGATGGGGGGTGGGAGGGAGGGGAGGGTGGGTGATGGGTATTGAGGAGGGCACCTTTTGGGATGAGCACTGGGTGTTGTATGGAAACCAATTTGACAATAAATTTCATATATTGAAAAAAAATAAATAAATAAAGTTTCAACCTTTTTAAAATTGAAAAAAAATCATATCTTTTCAAAATAATTAGAATTGTAATACAAGTTAAAGTAGTCACTCTTCTCAAATATGAAGATTATCAGTATTTCTTAAGTTTATATACTTTTCTTATGATTCTAAGGAATTCTCTGGTCTGCTTGTTTTAATTTCATTCAGAATTGCCATGCCCAATATGTGGTTTTATAATAATTTTAATTTCTCCTATCATTTATTAATATTATTTTTAAATATCTTATATAGAAAGTTCCATAAAAGCATTTATTGGACATGTTGTCAAGGGAAAAATTCAGAGAAAACAACAAAAAGTTATGCAGTAGCCAAGGTTTGGAAAGTTTAAGATGTATGTAACACAAAGATTGGTATTTAAATCAATATGATAAAAAGATTAGTTTTCATAAATCAGTAATAAGCTTTAATGGTTCCATTAGACATGGAGGAGATGTGATGGGGATAAAAGTAGAAAAGGGACAAGAGTCAAAGGACCTTTGTAAGATGTTGGACTCCCCAGTTCAGTTTCATTAGCCAGTAATCAGTAACAGACCTAGATATATGGCGTTTTTCCATTAAAATCAGCCAGTAATTCCTTTCTTCCAAGGCAATGTTCACCATTGGGAGAGTTTTGGCAATGACTGGAGACATTCTAGGTGGTCACAACTAAGAGTAAGAGAGTGTTAGTAGCACCCAGTGAGCAGAAGCTAGAATGATACTAAACATCTTACAATGACCAGGACAAGTCACCATACGAAGAAGCATCTAGACCAAAATGTCAGTAGTGCCAAGATTGAGAAACAGCTCTAGGGCAAAATGGGAATATTTCTTCTTCTAATTTCTATCCCTCATGCTGTCTTTCAGAAATCCCCTCCCCACCCCCTTGAGTCTACCCTTGGTGTTCATTTTAGCTTGGTTTACTTGTAAACAAATGTCATGGATCAATATGATAATGGACTTTGAGGAGAGTGACAACTATATAATCACAACACACTCCCTTGTTTTTGAAGGTAATTTTTAATATCTTTATTGGAAAAATATATTTTCAAAGTGTAATGTTTCCAACATTTGAAATGTGTGACATTTATTTCTGCCTCATGACATATTTTGGATTAATAATATATTTTCTCGGCTGATAGTTTTCAATTAATTTTTGGGTTTGAGGTGCATTTTTTCTCTTTAAAACTTGGTTCAGGATAGATAATTTGTTAATTGCTAATTTTCCACCAATGTCTCTGGAAAAAAGCATTTTGACCCTAAAATTTCTGGCATCCATATTCTAGGACAAATGATAGCAACCCCTTCCTGCTTAAAAAGAGCTATAAAGTATGAATTAAACCACCAAAATGTCATTAGTGCTAAGATGATTTATCAGGTTCTGTTAAGAGCATTCTTAAAGTAAGAGAAGAGAGAGGGATGTGTTTTGGGGATTTGTTTATTTCTGAGCCATGACACAGGACTCTTATTAGAATAAAATCTTGTCTTTAGATCCAGTGTCTATATATATAGCACAAGTAACCACAAAGCCCATGAAGTAGACCAGCTCATTTATGAGAGATAGTTGATATTCCTGGGACTAGATTGGATTATTATACCAGCTTTAACACTAGCTGTTGGACTCATTTCTTACTTGAAGTAGGGATTAGCTTTATAATTGATTTAACCTATATTTGTAGTATTGGCTTGAAATCAAATTAAACTTTATAGGCATACTACTGTCAATTTTGACCTTATTTCTATACTAGATTTTTTTTTAAAGAAATTACAGTCACAACTATGTGTGTCAACTATCTACCATCTTGAAATTGAGTTAAAAGCTGTGTGGCATCGTCAGCAAGTGACTGGAATTCTCTGCCAGACAAATCAACATTTGATTTTCTGCCCCACAACTTAATAGTTGGGTAACCTTAGGAAAGTGATCTTACTTTCCAGGCTTGGCATATGATAGCAGTCAATGATATTTATAGCTGATCATGTTTTGTATGCTTTTCCCAGAACTGAAGTATTTATATAATTAAACATAAGTGGCTCAAACAATTTATATTTTCAGATTTTTCTCTCTGACACTTTCCTTTTTCTTTTTACCCTGCTTCCCTCCCCTCCAAACACAAGGTAACATAGTAAAGTTTTTATACACATATGAGTATTACATTTTGACCTAGTAATAGTTTTATGAAGATTAAATAAGACAGTGTATGTAAAGTGCTACATTCTTTGTCTTGGACATATCAATAGCTCAATGATTTTTAGTTGTTATTATTTCCAAAGGACAAATACATCATACTGAAATGATTTTTTAAATAATTTATGAGAAACAATTCACTTAAGAATAGCAAACATAAGGGCGCCTAGGTAGCTCAGTCAGTTAAGCATCTGCCTCTTGATTTTGGCTCAGGTCATGATCTCAGGGTAGTGAGATCGAGCCCCTCATTGGGCTCCATGCTGGTGTGGAGCCTGCGTAAGATTCCCTCTTTCTCCCTCTGCACCTCACCCCACCGCTCATGCATGATCTCCCTCTCTCTCTCTAAAAAAAATAGCAACCATATATTTTTAGTAGTAGTAATCTTCATTTCTTTAAGGCTTGTATGCGATTTTTAAAAATTATATCACAGAATCTTAGATTTTAAGGCATCTTTGGTGTCAGTCTCTAGATTGGGGGGGGGTGGTGAGAGCTAAAGATTTTTCAGAATATGCCAAAATTGTCTTTGAAGCAACCTCTGTTTATGATTGATCAAAGTGATCTACTTCCCTTTCACTGAGAAGCCAAGAGAGATTGTCTCCCTTGAGATGTGTTTAGAGGAAAACAAAAAAAAGGAAACATCAGTTTGGACTTTCTGAGTTCAAATGAAATAATATAATACAGTGAGAAGCATATTCATTTCAACATTTGTCCAAACTTTTAAATGAATAATAACTTGCTTAGAGAAGGTTTTTTAATATCTCAATCATTTGCAAGAAAGAAGCTGTCCTTTATTTGCTCCCTTTCAATTTGATGTGTGTTTTCCCTTCAATTTAAAATAGATTTAAATAAGTTGACTAACCGGTAGAAGCAATGCTGACTGACAGAAAGACTGCCTACTCCATAGACTGAGTAATCATAATTTTGAGTTTTAGTGGATAATGAAAATTAAGGGAAATCCGGACTGGTTTCAGGACAAATTAAAGCGTGTCTTAGTTGATAGTTTCTAATTTGCAACCTAAATGTTTCTTCGTGATTTCTATCTTCCCAAATGTAAATACCCTCATCTATTTTTATATATAAAATGGTTATAATAAGTTATATAATGAAAAATTTCCTTATTGTTGCAGTTAATCATTTACACACAGTCTTGCAGAAATAGGAACTTAAAACCAATGCTTTATTGTTCTACATGCTTGTGTCTTGTAGCTTGCGGAAGTAAAATGACCTAGAAATGTCATTTTAACTGCTGTCTTAGTAATCTTTATAATAATTTATAAATTAGTGTGCAAATGTTTGATGTTGGGAAATGGGGAATAGGTACACAGACCAACCTTCCTTCAGAAGCAAGACATTTATTTTATATATATCTCATAAGTTTGATCTGGCACCATGAGAGTCACACCTTGGGAATAGTGATGAGCTGATCTTTGTGAATGTAATTAAGTGAAAGATTTTGATATGAGAAAAGCATCCTACATTATCTGGGTATAATCCAATGACAAGGCCTGAATCCAATGACAAGACCATATGAGAGACACATGGAGGAAAGACATAGAAAAGAAGAAGCAATGGGACCACAGAGGCAGAAGTGAAAATGATGTGGCCACAACCTACAGAATGCCTAGAGTTGCCAGAAGCTGGAATAGGTAAGAACAGAATGTCCCCTCAAATCTCTGGAAGGAACATGGCCCTGCTGCCACCTTGATTTCCGACTTCTGGCTTCCAGAACTGTAGCAGAATAAGTCTCTGTTTTTTGTTATTTGTTTTCAATGTTCATTTATTTATTTTGAGAGAGAGGGAAAGAACACAGATGTGTGAGCAGGGGAAAGGGCAGAGAGACAGAGAGGGAGAGAGAGAATTCCAAGCAGGTTCTGCACTGTTAGCTTAGAGCCCCAGTGGGGCTTGATCTCATGAACTGTGAGATCATGACTTGAGCTGAAATCAAGAGTCAGATGCTTAACTGACTAAGCCACCAAGGTGCCCCAAGTCTCTGTTGTTTTAAGCCACTAAGTTTGTGGCAATTTGTTACAGCAGCAACTAAACAAAACTGAAAAGCTTGTATTATTAACCTCATGAGCGGATTAGTAAATGCTTTAGATGACAGAGTTTGCCATGAGGTAGTGAAGCTCACTGATTCTGTGTTTGGACATCCTATTGATGTAAATAGTTTGTTTATACCTTCCTTCTGCTTACTGCAGTGGATTCCTTTAACAATTCTCCCTGTCACAAAGAAGCATGATCTGTGGGGTTGCTCAAAAACATAGAGATGCTCTTCAAATGGATTAGAAATGTGTTAGAGTTGCTGGTATGTGAGCAACAAAAGAGAGCTGTTTCCTTCACAGCAGCCATATTTCTGAGGAGCCAGTATTGGGTTTTTTGTACCCCCTTTTGTTTCCTTGTATTATTGCCACATTAGAAATCCTTCGTAGGGAATTAAAACTTCCTTAGTCAGGTGCCAAGACGGATGTCGTGCACCAGTTTGTCAATTCTTTTCCTTGGTTCCTAACACCATATAGTGGCAAAGGATGAATGCAAACGTTGTTTTCTCCCTTGACAAACAGAAACATTTTTCTCATTAGTCTCCCTCTTGCTGGAAACTCACACCCTCTTTCCCTGTGCCTCCATTTACTTAAAGCAGAATTGGATCAGATTCACTTCCAATGTTGCGATTTTCTCTCTCATTTGCTACACACCTGCTTATCTTGTTCTCATACCAGAAAGAACCATAACATGCATGTAAGGTTTCACGTGTTTTTAAATTTAACATTATATATAGACTCAGCAAGTTGTGCTGACATTTTAATGACATCATTATATCTATCTTATATTATATAGATATAATATATTATAATTGTATCTATATAATCTATATATATTATATAAAGATATAATATAATCTTTATATATTATATAGAATAGAATCTATATATATCTATATTATAAAAAGATATAATATTATATCTTATATTATATCTAAGACAGCATGCTACTTTTGGAATATTTTCTTAGTTTGCCTGTCATCTTAGAGATGTAGCAATTAATCAAGTAGTGTTTATGATGTTTAGAAGATTGAATAAGAAAATTGCTTTCAACTTTCAATGACTTGGCATAATGTGACTTATGTTACCATCAATGGGTTTATCGCTGAACTAAACTGATTACACTTCCTAATATACACTTCACATTTCCTATCCTCCAGCCATATTGCAAATCGGTGGGTACCACAGTGTATACTGCATCCTTATTGATTTAAGCTGTGAATCTATGACCTTTAGAGAGATGCTTTGCCAGATGACTGAAACTAGTTTAGGCTCTGCCAAATGGTTGCTATTTTTTTTCTTTTTTTTGAAATGAGGTTTCTGAAGAAATGCATCTACGAAGGGAAAGAAAGCTGCTGTAACTTCGTGAGGCAAGTTGGCAAAACAGCAGTTGATCTATATTTTGTTCACACACATGGTAAAATTGCTATCTTGTCTTTGTTTTCCCTTTTCATGCAAATAAATACATCCAATGTTGGTAGACTGTACAATACATGTAAAGGGAAAGAAAGCTGAATAGTCAACTCATCCAATGTAAGTATTACCAGAGTATGAGCTTTCATATCGTAAAGATCTTGGTTTAAATCTCGGATGTGCCACTTAGTAGTTTTGTGTTCTCAATCCAGGTTACTTAAATTTTGAAGCCTATCTGTAAAATAGGGGATAATTCTATTGATGTTATGCTATTAGATTATATAGAAGTTAAGTGGTTAATAACCTATAAATACAGTGCTCTGTACATTTCCTGTAAGTGCTCAATTAGTGCTGGCTGGTGGTGTTTAGTTTGATAATCCAGACAGAAGGCTTTCATAAGTCATAACAGGATATTTTAGCTTTTGAATGTATACACATTATAAAACTGAAAGTAATAGTACCTTAAAGGACTTAACTGATGATAGCTAAGGTAACAGAGACTCAGAGTGATTAAAAGTCATGCTTAGCATCACACGCCTGATTAGAGGCAATGTTGAGACTAGAATCAAGTTTCCCAGCTTCTTGGAAAATGTATTCTCCTAAAAACTGTGTGGGTTTATCCTAAATGCCCTCTTTTTATCCAGGTTTGCCAAATTTAGCGAATAAAAGACAGCGTGCTCAGCTAAATTTGAATTTCATATAGATATCAAATAATTTTTTAGTTTGCATATGCTCCATGCAATATTTAGGACATACTTAAATATAAAAATATGCAATAATCAATAACACTAAATACTATATAATACTAAATAATACTAACATATATAATACTAAATGAATGAAAATTACAATCTTTACAGCATATTTGTACTAAAAATGATATATCATCTGTCTGAAGTTCAAATTGAACAGAGCATCCTGTATTTCCTCTGGCAATCTGATTTTCATCACTGGTGTTTTATAAACGATTTTAAGTTTTTTGCTCATTTTGTCTATTCTTGGCAGCCCTAGATCACTTTTCAGCCATCTAAATAATTTACAAAGCAGATGTGTACAAAGCACAGCCATAAATTGATGTGGTAGATTTTCACGAACCCTAAATGAAAGCCGGTCTCATACTTCTCTTCTATGGCCTCATTCTCACCACCAAAGAGTCATTACTTCTTCTTGATATGTTTTCGATGGTCAGAATCTTAACTGTTTGTAGTAGGTTGTACAAGGTTGTCTCATAAGTATAGATATATTTGGACTTTATTATCTAAGTGGTTGTGTATGGAAAAATCCAGGTTAGGAAAAGACTACTGGTTAGCTCACAAGACGTAAGTCCAAATGATCCCTTTTCATTTGGACCTCACTGTTTTCCTGGAACTCACTTCAATGTACCATTGTCCCCACCAAACTCGACTATGGAAAGCCGGAAGTGGGTACAGCTGATCGATCATGAACTACAACAGGTGGGAGCAGTGTGCTGCTAAAAAGCTTGCCCCCATATCCTTCTAGGATGCTTGTAACTCTAGTGTGTCATCATTCTCCGGCTCTGAATGCCTCCTGTAATCACAGGCCACCGCAGGAGAGAGCCCTTGGGAATGTATTGCCCCATCAACTGATGTAGACCCTGATAGTGTGGCTCGCCTTGCTTCTAAGACTCATCAAATAGTGCCTGAACTTCCCTTTATTCTGAAGGCTTAATTCAAGGACTCTTCGAACAAATTGCTTTCTTGTATTAAATGAGAATTGTTACCCACTCGGGGAGAAGGAGCTGGGTAGGGAGCCATTAGTATGAAGGTTCACACAGCTGTGGTAATAGAGTTGTTTGTCTCAGATTTTCCACAGCGCTTTTCATTTGTTTCACATGGTCACGGAGCTTATAACAAGTGAAGAGAAAAATGCACTCAGAATTGTTCTTTTCATTCAAGAAACGATTAGTTTATTCACACGTTATCATAAGTCATTCCTTTGCCTTAGCATCTGAGCAAATGCATTGTAAGTTGTGAAATTGCATCTTATTGGACCTGTGAACTCTTTGATAATCCTATATTATCTCATGCAACAACAGTAAACTCCACAAGGCAGCTGTTATTCAGCTGAATTCCAGAAATTCTGATTTCCTATGATTGTTTTGGACAAAATGTTTATGATTTAAGGTGAAATAGCATAAACATATTGAGAAGCAATGTGGGTATAGACAAAGGTAATAGATTCTGTGTCTAGATGCCTGGATTCTAGTTGTAGGATTCTATATACACCACAAACTAATTGTATTTACTTGATCAAGTCTCTTTAATGTATTTAGGTTTTAGTTTTCTTCACTTATAAATAGGGATTGTAGGCTAATTATTATTATGGTAGTCTCAGAGAATATGGGGGAATCATTCTTCATTCTTTTCTTTCTTGCTTTCTATCACAGGTTGCATAAAATCTGTCATCAAATTATGTTGCATATTATTTTTTAAAATGTTTACTTTTGAGAGAGGGGGGGGGGAAGGGGCAGAGAGAGGGGGACAGAGGATCTGAAGCAGGCTCTGAGCTGACAGCAGAGACGCCCATGTGGGGCTCGAACCATGACCTGAGCCAAAGTTGGATGCTTAACCGACTGAGCCACCCAGGCACCTGTTGCTTATTATTAAAATATATTGTGATTTTTTTTTTTACCACCTTCACTGCTGTCATTTTGACAGAAGTACCCTCTCCTCATGCCTGAATTGTTGCATTCGACTCTTCACTGGTGTCCCTTTTTACATTCTTACCTACACCCTAGCTTGGAGTGTTGGGTGGGGGGGATGGGCTAAATGGGTGATGGGCATTAAGGAGGGTACTTGTTGGATTGAGCACCGAGTGTCATACGTAAGTGAAGAATCACTAAATTCTACTTCTTAAATCATTATTACACTTTTTGTTAACTAACTTGGATTTAAATAAAATTAAAGGAAGTAAATAAAAAAGTAAAGTAAAATAAAAATCCTAAGAACAAAGGCCACTTTGTTCTCCTACTAAAAAGTAAACAAATAGATAAATAAAATTTTAAAAATAATTCTTTAAAAACATGAATCAGATCATGTCCCTCCCATGCTCAAGAATCTCCAGTAGTTTCCCATCTCATTCTAAGTAAAACTCAAGGTCCTTATAATGGCATAGCAACAAAACTTTGCTTGTGTTGGTCCTCTTTTGGTTTCTGGGCCTTCGCTCCCTCCAGTGTGCTCTTTCATATCTTTCTCAGCGTCCCAACCATTCTTCAACCTTGGGCCTTACCACTTGCCTCTCCTCTGCCTGAGATGTTCTCCTTTACAGAATCCCTGACTCTCCCCTTTACAGAATCCCTGACTGACTCTCTCCCCTTTTTGAAATCTCTGCTCAATTCTCATCTTCCTCGTGAGGCCACTTCTAAATATCCTCTTAAACAGTCTAACTCTCCACCCCCTACACTCCTCATTCCCTTGTCTGATTTATTTTCTCCATGACATTTATCACCTTCCCTCCCACAATATGATTATCTAATTATTTTTTTAAAACTCTCTCTCTCCTCATACTAGAGTTGAGTCTTCATGAGGGAGTGTTTTTTTTTGTTTGTTTGTTTGTTTTTTTCTGTATTGCTCACTATGCATTCCCAAAGACTAGGAGAGTGCTTGACACATTGTAGGTGAAGAATAAATACATATCGAGGGAAACAGTGATGGGATAAATTAACATGCAATTAATGAACAGAATGCACATGACACTTTATATTTAGTCATGTTTAAATCTCTCAGTAATGCTAGTGAGAAGATACTATTATTAGATCTATTTTGGAGTTAATAAGGAAACAAGAAGTTTAAATTCACAAATTTACTTTAAGAATATAGCTGTCAAGCTTCAAAGTCCATGTTTATTATTCTTCTATTATACTATCTTCACCAAGATGATATATAATAAAGCAGTTTGCAAAGGATAAAGCACTGTCATAAATGTGTAGTAATATATAATAACAAGTAGAAGGATTCTTGTGTGTGTGTGTGTGTGTGTGTGTATGTGTGCGTGTGTATGTGCACACACTCTAAGGAATAAAAAATAAAGCAAGATAATTTATTTTGTCTTTTAATTTTGTCCATATTCAAAATTGGACATGTGTCCATATAAGTACGTCATATACACATATTTACCCCTTATGTAATTTTCTACTATTCATGCTGTGGAACCTTTTAACTACTATTTCTGGCTCTTTGGTAGCATTTCTCAACTTTAGATGCAACAGGAGAGTAAACAAGGATAGTTTGGTTAAAGTTCTTACACTGAGTCATCTTCTTTGTAATAAGATCTACATAATATACACTGAACATGAATTTTTCATGGGAACTATATACATTTTTCCTTCATATATTACATAAAAGCTCTAAGTTTGGAGTAGATATAGATTAGAGCAAGAGAGACATTTTAGGAGGCACTATATGTATTTCAATATTCTAAACTTAACTCAATCATTTACTGCTTTCATGATTTATGCTTAACTACATTTGAACTGTAATACTGGCTAATTAATATTTTTCTTTAAATAGGCTCAGTATTTCTAGTTAAATTCATAAATAACTAAGCAATAAAATGGTCATTTTTTTGGTAATATGCCTTAAATTAATAAAAATTAAAAATTTTTACAAAGTTTATCCATATACCAATGGAAATAACCAAGCTTTCCACACATGAGGTATGCATTTTATATGTTTGCCTCATTTTCGAAAATAATGACAGAATAGAATTGAATATACCTTTGAGGAGACATTGGAAAGATCCATACAATTGAGGTGCCTACATGGTTGGTGCTTGTGTATACCACACAATCTCAGGTAGAAGCGAAAAGATAAGTATTTGGGGTAAATGTCAAAATGGTTGAATAGTAAAAGACAATATTCTGCTGAGGCAAAAGATTTCTTTTAAAACTTGAGTTTCTGATATACAAAAAGTACTTTAATCAGCCTTCAACAGAGAAACAGAAGAATATATTTATTATGAGCAATTGGCTCACATGGTTATGGAAACTGAGAAGTCCCATGACCTACTGTCTGAAGACCCACAAAGCTCATGGTATAATTCAGTCCAAGTCTGAGGCCTGAGAGCCAGGGAAGTGGATGGTATAAATTCCAGTCCAAGAGCTAGAGAAGGTGAGGTGAGGTATCTCAGTGCAAGCAGTGAGGTGAGGAAAAAAAGAGAATTCCTCCTTCTGCCTTTTGTTCAATACACGCCCACAACAGATTAGCTGATGCCCATCCACACTGGAGAGTCCACTGATTCAAATACCAATTACATCCGGACACACCCTCATAGACACAACCAGAAATAAGGCTTAATCTGGGCATCTTGTAGCTAGTTGACACATAAAATTAACCATTACAAGGAGACATCTGAAAATTTATTAAAATATTAATTTGTGATTGTTATCTTCTTAGGAAAAAGGTTAACATAAAAAATAATCAAAATGACTTCATAGAAATGCAGCGTTCATACTCCAGTGATCTTTACCCTCTTCATTCACTCACACCAGGAGCAACTCCCCTTTTGTAATTTGTTAAAAACGGATCTACATTCCGAATTTTAAAAATCTCCTCTTTCTTTCAATTTTTTTCATACACATGTCATTATTAATTTTTCTCTTTGATATTTGGTTTTTGAATCCCTCCTCTTCATAGACTGTCAGCTTCTTTTTAAATTTCACTTTCCTGCCTTACTAACATAGACCTGCACATTATGATATTCTTATTTCTTAACTTTGTTTTTCTAGTATAACAGACTTGTCAATCTGCCTTGGGTAAAATATGCCTTTGAACTTCATACTTCCATTTCTGAGTTGCCAACATTGTCGGAGGAAATCCTTACTGTTTGGTTTCAAAACAAATTGAAACGTTATATTCAATTTTGCTTTTACATGGACCAGCAATCTTTTCACTCCATCTATATCAAATTCTTTAAAGTGAATGTCAATATTTTCTATTCTTGTTAGAATTATAGATGACCCCCTTTCCGTGAAGACCCTAACCAAAAATTTTGGCAGGATGTAAGTCTCTGGAGTAGATGTCATCAAGGGACAGTAATTAAGTAATTAAGAGATAAATACTTTCTCATTGCCAAGTAGTATTCCATTTTATATATATGCCACACCTTCTTCTTCTTCTTTTTTTTTTTTTTTTGGTTAAAAATGGTTGTGTTTTTATTTGGTTTTAGAAAAAAGAAATTACAAGTACAGGTGTTATTGATAAACACAGTAATTAGTATAATATTTATTTTTTCTTTTCTTTTAATTTTTTTCAATTTACATCCATCCAAATTAGCATATAGTGCAACAATGATTTCAGGAGTAGATTCCTTAGTGGCCCTTACCCATTTAGCACATCCCCCCTCCCACAACCCCTCCAGGAACCCTCTGTTCTCCATATTTAAGAGTCTCTTTGGTTTTGTCCCCCTTCCTGTTTTTATATTATTTTTGTTTCCCTTCCCTTATGTTCATCTGTTTTGTCTCTTAAAGTCCTCATATGAGTGAAGTCATAGAAATTTGTCTTTCTCTGACTGACTAATTTCACTTAGCATAATACCCTCTAGTTCCATCCATGTAGTTGCAAATGGCAAGATTTCATTCTTTTTGATTGCTGAGTAATAGTCCATTGTGTGTGTATATATATACCACATCTTCTTTATCTATTCATCCATTGATGGACATTTGGGCTCTTTCCATACTTTGGCTATTGTTGATAGTGCTGCTATAAACGTGGGGGTGCATGTGTCCTTTCGAAACAGCACACCTGTACCCCATGGATAAATGCCTAGTAGTGCAATTGCTGGGTCATAGGGTAGTTCTATTTTTAGGTTTTTAAAATTTTTTTAATCTATTTTTATTTTTTTTAACGTTTATTTATTTTTGAGACAGAGAGATACAAAGCATGAATGGGAGAGGGTCAGAGAGAGGGAGACACAGAATCTGAAACAGGCTCCAGGCTCTGAGCTGTCAGCACAGAGCCCGACACGGGGCTCGAACTCATGGACTGTGAGATCATGACCTGAGCTGAAGTCAGCCGCTTAACCAACTGTTAAGTTTTTTTGAGGAACCTCCATACTGTTTTCCAGAGTGGCTGCACCAGCTTGCATTGCCACCAACACTGCAAAAGAGATCCTCTTTCTCCGCATCCTTGCCAACATGTTGTTGCCCGAGTTGTTAATGTTAGCCATTCTGACAGGTGTAAGGTGGTATCTCATTGTGGTTTTGATTTGCATTTCCCTGATAATGAGTGATGTGGAGCATTTTTTCATGTGTCGGTTGGTCATCTGGATGTCTTCTTTGGAGAAATGTCTATTCATGTCTTTTTGCCCATTTCTTCACTGGATTATTTGTTTTTTGGGTGTTGAGTTTGATCAGTTCTTTATAGATTTTGGTTACTAACCCTTTATCTGATATGTCATTTTCAAATATCTTCTCCCATTCCATCAGTTGCCTTTTAGTTTTGCTGATTGTTTCCTTTGCTGTGCAGAAGCTTTTTATTTTGATGAGGTCCCTTTTTATTTTGATGAGGTCACAGTAGTTCATTTTTGCTTTTGTTTCCCTTGCCTCTGGAGACATGTTGAGTAAGAAGTTGCTGTGGCCAAGATCAAAGAGGTTTTTGCCTGCTTTTTCCTCGAGCATTTTGATGGCTTCCTGTCTTACATTGAGGTCTTTCATCCATTTTGAGTTTATATTTGTGTCTGGTGTAAGAAAGTGGTCCAGGTTCATACTTCTGCATGTCCCTGTCCAGTTTTCTCAGCACCACTTGCTGAAGAGATAGTATTTATTCCACTGGATATTCTTTCCGGCTTTGTCAAAGATTGGTCATATGTTTGTGGGTCCATTTCTGGGTTCTCTATTCTGTTCCATTGATCTGAGTGTCTGTTCTTGTGCCAGTACCATACTGTCTTGATGATTACAGTTTTGTAGTATAGCATGAAATCTGGGATTGTGATACCTCCTGCTTTGGTTTTCTTTTTCAAGATTGCTTTGGCTATTTGGGGTCTTTTCTGGTTCCATACAAATTGTAGGATTGTTTGTTCTAGTTCTGTGAAGAATGCTGGTGTTATTTTGATAGGGATTGCATTGAATATGTAGATTTCTTTTGGTAGTATCGACATTTTAACAATATTTGTTCTTCCTATCCAGGAGCGTGGAATCTTTTTCCATTCTTTTGTGTCTTCTTCAATTTCTTTCACAAGCTTTCTATAGTTTTCAGTGTATATATTTTTTACCTCTTCAGTTATATATATTCCTGGGTATTTTATGGGTTTTGGTGAAATTGTAAATGGGATTAATTCCTTGATTTCTCTTTCTGTTGCCTCATTGTTGGTGCATAGGAATGCAACTGATTTCTGTGCGTTGATTTTATATCCTGCAACTTTGTTGAATTCATGAATCAGTTCTAGCAATTTTTTGGTGGAATCTTTTGGGTTTTCCATATGCTCTCAGTTTTTCCCCACTGAGGATGATATTAGCGTTGGGTTTTTCATACATGGCTTTTATGATCTCGAGGTATGCTCCTTCTATCCCTACTTTCTTGAGGGTTTTTGTCAAGAAAAGATGCTGTATTTTGTCAAATTCTTTCTCTGCACCTATTGATAGGATCATATGGTTCTGTCCTTTTTTATTTATTGTTGTGATGAATCACGTTAATTGTTTTGCAGATATTGAACCAGCCCTACATCCCAGGTATAAATCCCACATGGACATGGTGAATGATTTTTCTTTTTTCTTTTGTAATTTATTTTAATGTTTTTACTTATTTTTGAGACAGAGAGAGACAGAGCATGAGCAGGGGAGGGGCACAGAGAGAGGGAGACACAGAATCTGAAGAAGATTCCAGGCTCTGCACTGTCAGCACTGAGCCTGACGTGGGGCTTGAACTCAAAAACTGTGAGATCATGACCTAAGCTGAAGTCAGACGCTTAACTGACTGAGCCACCCAGGCGCCCCTAGTGAATAATTTTTCTAATGTAGTGTTGGAACCAGTTAGCTAACATCTTGTTGAGGATTTTTGCATCCATGTTCATCAGGGAAATTGTGCTATAGTTCTCCTTTTGAGTGGGGTCTCTGTCTAGTTTTAGAATCAAGGTAATGCTGGCTTCATAGAAAGAGTTTGGAAGTTTTCCTTCCATTTCTATTTTTTGGAACAGCTTCAAGAGAATAGGTGTTCACTCTTCCTTAAATGTTTGGTAGAATTCTCCTGGAAAGCCATCTGGCCCTAGACTCTTGTTTTTTGTCAGATTTTGATTACTAATTTGATTTCCTTACTGGTTATGGGTCTGTTCAAATTTTCTATTTCTTCCTGTTTCAGTTTTGGTAGTGTATATGTTTCTAGGAGTTTGTCCATTTCTTCCAGATTGCCCAGTTTATTGGCATAGAATTGCTCATACTATTCTCTTGTTATTGTTTTTATTTCTGCTGTTTTGGTTGTGATCTCTCCTCTTTCATTCTGGATTTTATTTATTTGGGTCCTTTCCTTTTTCTTTTTGACCAAACTGGCTAGTGGTTTATCAATTTTGTTATTTCTTTCAAAGAACCAATTTCTGGTTTCATTGATCTGTTCTACTGTTTTTTTTGGTTTCCATAGCATTAATTTCTGCTCTAATCTTTATTACTTCCTTTTTTCTGCTGGTTTTGGGTTTTATTTGATGTTCTTTTTCCAGCTCCTTAAGGCATAAGGTTAGCTTATGTATCTGAGATCTGTCTTCCATCTTTAGAAGGCCTGGATTGCTATATACTTTCCTCTTATGACCGCCTTTGCTGCGTCCCAGAGGGTTTAGGTTGTAGTGTTATCATTTTAATTGACTCCCATATACTTTTTAATTTTCTCTTTAACTGCTTGGTTAGCCCATTCATTCTTTAGTAGGATGTTCTTCAGTCTCTGAGTATTTGTTACCTTTCCAAATTTTTTTTCTTGTGGTTGATTTCGAGTTGCATAGCATTGTGGTCTGAAAATATGCACGGTATGATCTTGATCTGTTTGTACTTACTTAGGGCTGATTTATGTCCCAGTATATGGTCTATTCTGGAGAATGTTCCATGTGCACTGGAGAAGAATGTATATTCTGCTGCTTTAGGATGAAATGTTCTGAATATATCTGTGAAGTCCATCTGGTCCAGTGTATCATTCAAAACCATTGTTTCCTTGTTGATTTTGTGATTAGATGATCTGTCCATTGCTGTGAGTGGGGTGTTGAAGTCTCCTATGATTATGGTATTACTATTGATGAGTTTCTTTACGTTTGTGATTAACTGATTTATATATTTGTGTGCTCTCACATTTGGCGCATAAATGTTTATAATTGTTAGGTCTTTTTGGTGGATAGACCCCTTGATTATGGTATAATGCCTTCTGTATCTCTTGATACAGTCTTTATTTTAAAGTCTAGAATGTGTGATATAAGGATGGCTACTCTGGCTTTCTTTTGTTGACCATTAGTCTGATAGATGGCTCTCCATCCCCTTATTTTCAATCTGAAGCTGTCTTTAGGTCTAAAGTGTGTCTCTTGTAAACAGCATATAGATGGATCTTGTTTTCTTACCTATTCTGTTACCCTATGTCTTTTGATTGGGACATTAAGTCCATTGACGTTTAGAGTGAGTACTGAAAGATATGAATTTATTGCCATTATGATTCTTCTAGTGTTGGAATTTCTGGTGGTGTTCTCTGGTTCTTTCTAATCTTTGTTGCTTTTGGTATGTATGTATGTATTTACCTATTTATATTTTCATTTTCATCTTTTCTCCCCTTGGAGAGTCCCACTTTGGTCCTTTCTCATCTTTGTTGCTTTTGGTATTTATTTATTTATGTATTTATTTATTTATTTTTTCGTATTTTCTCCCCTGAGAGAGTCCCCCTTAAAATTTCTTGCCGGGCTGGCTTAGTGGTCACAAACTCCTTTAATTTTTGTTTGTCTGGGAAATTTTTTATCTCTCCTTCTATTTTGAATGACAGCCTTGCTGGATAAAGAATTCTTGGCTGCATATTTTTATGATTCAGCACACTGAATATATCCCACCACTCTCTGGCCTGCCATGTTTCTGTGGATAGGTCTGCTGCAAACTTGATCTTCTTCCCTTGTAGGGTAGGGACTTTTTCCCCCTTGCTGCTTTCATGATTCTCTTCTTGCCTGAGTATTTTGTAAATATGACTATGATATGCCTTGTTGATGGTCAGTTTTTGTTGAATCTAATGGGAGTCCTCTGTGCTTCCTGGATTTTGATGTCTGTGCCTTTCCCCAGGTTAGGAAAGTTTTCTGCTGTGAGTTGCTCACATAACCCTTCTACCCGGGTCTATTTCTTTCTCTTCCTCTTCTGGGACCCCTATGATTCTGATGTTGTTCCTTTTAAATGAGTCACTGATTTCTCTAATTCTTAAATCGTTTCTTTTGCCCTCATCTCCCTCTTTTTTTCTGCTTCATTATTCTCCATACGTTTGTCTTCTATATCACTGATTCTCTGTTCTGCCTCATCCATCCTTGCCGCCGTGGCATCCATCTGTGATTGAAGCTCAGTTATAGCATTTTTTATTTCCTCCTGAGTAGTTTTTACTTCTTTTATCTCTGCAGAAAGGGCTTCTAGTTTATTTTTGACTCCAGCTAGTATTGTTATTATCGTGATTCTAAATTCTTGTTCAGATATCTTGCTTGTATCTGTGTTGGTTAAATTCTTGGCTGTCATTTCTTCATGCTCTTTCTTTTGGGATGAATTCCTTCGTTTCATCATTTTGAAGGGAGAAAAGGAATTAATGAGGTAGAAAAATTAAAATGAAAAAAATTAAACTTAAAAAAATATTAAAGTAAAAAATTAAAAACCGACACACACAAAAATTAAATAAATGATGTTAAATCCTAGGTGTGTTTTTGTCTGGGTGTTAGAAAGTAGTTTGCCAGATTATAGAAAAAAGGGGGAAGAAAAAAAAGTAAATCGTTTGAGAATTTGAAAAAATGAATACACTGAAGTAGAATAAAATGAAATGATGGAAGTAAAATAGAATTTGAAAAAATTTACACAAAAGTAAAGAATATAGTAGAAAAAAGTTAAAGAAATATATTTTTAATAAAAATTAAAAATAAAAATGATTTTTCCTCTTTCTGTATTCAAGAAAAGGAAAAGAAATGAAAAAGAGAATAGAAGAAAAAAAAAGGACATCATTTGAAAATTTGATAAAGCGTATACACTGATGTAGGCTAATATAAAATGATGGAAGTAAAATAGAATTTGAAAAATTTACACGAAAGTAAAAACTATACTAAAAAAAAATGAAAGAAAAATATTTAAAAAAAAAATTGAAAATAAAAATGAATTTTTTCTCTTTTTGTATTCAAGAAGTAAAAAAGAGAAAAAAAAAAGGAAATTGAATAGATGGACATGCTCAGAGATTGAAATATGACTGAAATTACTTGTTTGCCCCTAGAAATCAGACTTTGAAGCGCTTTATAGTCCATAAACTAGCCGGTGGTGAGAGTTGTGTTCTTGAGGAGAGAGGTTGGCCCAGTTGGGCCAGGCTTAGTGTAACGACTCCGTTCTCCACTAGATGGCGCTGCTAGCCTACTGTGGTGGATTCTTGTAGCGCTTGTAGGTGAGTATGCGGATGCGCAGGAGCAGTGAAAATGGCATCACCCAGCTACCCAGTCTCTAGTATTGGAAATCTATATTCCCCGATCAGCAACTGTGCACCCGTCCTCTATCTTCAGCTTTTGTCCACTCCCTGACTTTTCACTGTCCATGACAGAGCCCCAGGCAGTACCTCTATCCCGAGTCTTGTCTCAATGCAAATGTTTTCTCTGGCCCCCTCTTCTGAAGTACTGTGGCCTTGACCCGTTCAGCCCCTCTGTGGGAGGGTCTCACCGAGCAATAGCCGAATGTCGGCTGCACCCAGGAACGCTTGCTGGACTGTGCTGTTGCAGTGCCCCGAGACTGCAGCCAGTTTCTAGGCCACCCCAGAAAAAGTTTGCAAGATAGTGTAGTAGCAGCTTTTCAGGGATTGTGGAAAATCAAAACATACATCTGGCACCAGGCTTCACCCTTAACGACCTTATTCCCACACCAGAGAATGTGGCCATTTTCTGGGGTCTGCTGGGACCAGGTGGCTTCAACAGTCTCTACCAAATGTCTTTCCAGCAGTGGTAGTGCTTTTTTCCATGTGGCCGAACTTCCTGGACCCCACTTTATTCCTGGGGATTCACCCTTCCCTCCAGAGCACTGCCAGTTAGCGAGCTGTGGAGTTGCAGACTCAATGTGCTCCCCCTGTTTACAGTATGAATGGAATTTAGACCCTCTCCTTTCTCCTTTCTCCCTTTTTAGTTTAGTCCCTGTGGCTGTTTCCAATTTTCCACTTTCTTTCCAGCTGCTTTTGGGAGGGGTGCTTTTCCCATATACTCCCGCCACCCCGTCTCCATCTTCTCTCCACCCACAAAAGCACCTCCCTACCTACAGCTTCTCACTCCCCAAGTTCACCTCTCCATACCGCATACCTGCTGAATTCTGTGGTTCAGATTGTGCAGATTATTGTGGTAATCCTCAGATCAGTTTTCTAGGTGTTCAGGATGGTTTAGTGTTGGTCTGGCTGTATTTCATGAATGCAAGGCACACAAAAAACTTCCATGTGGTTCCGTCATCTTGGCTCCCTTCCATATCTCTTTATCCATTTATCAGTAATGTGGATGAAACTGGAAGGTATTATGCTGAGTGAAATAAATCAGTCAGAGAAGGACAGATATCATATGTTTTCACTCCTATGTGGATCTTGAGAAACTTAACAGAAGACCATGGGGGAAGGGAAGGGAAATAAATAGTTACAAACAGAAAGGGAGGGAGGCAAACCATAAGAGACTCTTAAATACAGAAAATAAACTGAATGTGGATGGGGGCGGTAAGAGGGGAAATGGGTGATGGGCATCATGAAGGGCACTTGTTGGGATGAGCACTGGGTGCTGTACATAAGCGATGAATCACAGGAATCTACCCTAAAAACCAAGAGCACATTTTACACACTGTATGTTAGCCAATTTGACAATAAATTATATTAAAAACAAAACAAAACAAAACAAAACAAAAAACTATTGTTACATCTGGAAAAAAAAAAAGAGACAAATACTGGTTTGCTCTTTTTGGCATATAGTTGCAGAAGTTGTTCAGATGAACTCTTACATAAAAAGAAACAAAAAATGTGTATAAGACACTATAGGAGAAAAGTTTCAAAGAGCTCCTTAGAAAGAGTGACAGAGTGACACTGAAGTCTACCTGTGTGTGACTGCAAAGGAAAAAAAATACTAAATGTAACCACAAGACAGCTCTCTCTTGGATTCTCAGCTTAAATTATATGGTTCAAAAATTCTGAAGTAATGAATGCACTTTGAAGTGGTTTGAAAATGTTAATGAGTTTCTGTAGCAATCTCTGGGTGTGAGGTTGTGAATCAGGAGAGATATATAGGGACCTACTGGCAATGTTTTATATCTTGAGTTGGGGGGGTTGTTTTCTTTAAAACATTCATTTAAAGTATACACGCATTTTTAAATATATATATATATATATATATATATACATATACATATATATATGAATGTATGGATGCTATACATCATATTGAAAAATGTGTTCTGGATTATTTTCTTTGTTAGTGAAAGATATACGTTGGATATTTTCTTTTGGAGATCTTTGAAAGGAAGTGACATCCATGAAAAGAGGTTTCAGTAAAGCTGAATAGGTGAATATAGTCAGTATGTCAATAACTGAAAATAATGATCTTGCTTTTATAGGAGAGGTGTGTCTGATCACATAATGTAAAGGTTTAAAAGAAAGGCATATTAGGAGCCTCGTAGTCAAGAGTTAAGGTAAACAATGGAGAATTGGGAATATAGATTTTTTTAAAAAAAATTTAATGTTTATTTTTGAGAGAGAGAGAGAGAGAGACAGAGTATGAGTAGGGGAGGGGCAGAGACAGGGGGAGACACAGAAGCTGAAGCAGGCTCCAGGCTCTGAGCTGTTGCACAGAGCCTGATGCGGGGCTCTAAGATGATGACCTGAGCTGAAGTCGTATGCTTATCCAACTGAGCCACCCAGGCACCCCCATTTTTTTTTAAATGCAGGAGAAAGAGTTTTATGAAGAGTAACTACTGGGGATTGCATGATTTAAGGCAGTTCGAGGATTAGACAGTAGAATCACTAAGGTTTGGCATTGCTGTAGCCTTCATCAATCTTCCCTCAAAGCCTTCCATAATACAACTAAAATCTAAATAAACAAAATATTTTCTAAGCCATTGTCACCACTACTTCCCAATAGATTGCCAACCTGATGACTATCTTATTTAGAAATCCTGAAGCTGCTCCAGGAGTTGAGAAATATTCCAAGGAACTTATCAAGGGTCAAAGAGGGGAAAGGATAAAGATGAAAGGTAGATTGTGATTCATTGTGCTACTGGGTTTGCCTTTCTTTGAACTCCTTAATGCACTTTTCTGCTAGGTAAAGTTTGTTCTTGTTATAGTATAACAAAATTATGAAGGGATGCTTATTCATGGACAATGTTGTTAACTATATTTTTACACAAATGAGCATCTATACAATATGTATTAACTGAAATTTAAACAGGAAAATTAAGTTAGTTAAATCAAAATAGACAGGAATGAAATGGGAATTAAGAAAAAATGAGCCTGTGGTCCTGAACTTGATATTAATTAGCTATGGCTTTAAAATTATATTCTATGGAATTAGTATCTTCTGTGAAATCTGGAAGCTGATCTGGATCCATGAATTAGCTTTTAAATCTAGAGGGTTCTGCTTGTCTTTGTTTTACATTTTGAAACTTCAGAGAGCCTGTCCCACTGGTGGTTTTGTGAAAACGATGTTGCAGAGTGTATCTGACAGCATTATAGGTCCCCAAAACCCACTTCAAATAGAACAGATCTATTTTCATTTGTTTATGGTTCTGGAAAGATTTCAACTGAGCAAAAGTTTCAGAACGTAAGAAAGCAATAGACTAGCTCATCTCAAGGATCTCTTTATGAAATTCTAAGAAACGTTTTCAAGTTTTATTTTTTTAATTTTTAATTTTTTTAAAGTTTATTTATTTTGAGACAGAGAGAGCATGTGTGTGCTTGTGCAAAAGTGGGAGAGGGGCAGAGAGAGGGAGACAGAGTATCCCAAGCAGGCTCCATGCTGTCAACTCAGAGCAGCTCCTGGGGCTTGATCTAATGAACCATGAGATCATGACCTCAGCGAAAATTAAGAGTCCAATGCTTAATCAACTGAGTCACCCAGGCACCCCAAAAAATTTTTAATTTTTAAAGTGGAAGAGTATCAGTGACTCTCTAAGAATATTCTTCTTGTTTAGGATGGAACTCAAATAATTAGGTATTAGTTTAAAATGTCTAAGTGTGCTTTTATTTTTTATATGGAAAGCTGTAAGTTCAATCACATGTGTATTTATGTTTATTATTTCTTCTATACTTGCAATAAATACAACAGATGGTCTTTGAATATGAACTCTATATAAAATACCTCTATAGACTTTCATTAACATTGTTTTGGAATCCTGAGAAACATTCTGACAGTTTTCTCAAGTAAAATATGCAGTAAACTGCTTCTCATAGTGACAGTGAGCTCTAGAGAAATTACTTAACAAATTAGACTTCATAGTTTATTAAGTATATGTCATTTTAGGAGGAAAGTTGTTTATATTCCATGTTCTCTTATTTGCTTTCCCAAATTTATAGCAGTGATTATTTTTATACTTTGAAATATATGAAAGAACTTAATTTCCTGAGAAAAAATAGAACTGCAGGATGTATCTTCTCACTAGGAAGGAATGAAATGAGAGTCAGGAAGTAGAAAATGAAGTTGACACTAACAACAAAATAAAGGTGAAGAATTGTTTTTTGTAGGGTTTATACATCTTAATGGGGGGGAACCTTATATATAAGCCAAAGCAAAAGAATAGTCTAAGTTCTGAAAACCTGTTAAAATGTATTCATATTTTTCAAATTTTCTAAAGATTTTCCTATGTATCTAGCTACCTACACACATGTATGCACGCACACACACAATATACAAAGACCTCTGTACACAGGTGCACATTGGTAGGCACTCTTGCACACATTATTCTATGCAAAGGCACACAGAGAGCTATGTCTTCACAGGATGAAAGGAAAGGGAAGGACCATATTATGCTGTAACCAGAAAGCAGCAACGATGACTGTAGCTTTGAGACATGATTCATAAGTATAATATGCAGGTACTTGTTTGGAAGGAACAGCCCAACCTATGAGGAACATCAAAAGCTGGAAAAGAGGGAGCTGAGTTGTCCTTTTTGAAAATGAGTGCCTTTTGACCTGATAGCATCTCAATCTTGCTGAGCCCCACTCTGAAGTTTAGTTGCTTGAAGCCAGGATAATGTGTGCTGAGCAGAGTAAGTGGGGCTTCAGTATAGATCTGGATATGACTCACTCTAGTTCCTGGGATTGTGAGTAAAGAGCTCAGAAATTTCTTTGTTTGGGTCCCACTGCTCCTGGCACAGATACTTTATAGTTCTTTAATGGTACTTGAAGTGACCTTTTTGTGTTTCCTGTATTTACCATGACTTTTTACCATTTCTTATTGAAAATGCTTTCATTATTTTTACTGTTGGACATTTTAGTTTATAGATTCCTCATCAGATGTGGCAGAAAGTTTAGACAAAATGCAATTATTTAGCCTTAAATTTCTATTTTCCCCTAAATGTCTTAAAAATTTCTTTATTGCAAACAAATATCTAAACCCAGCTCTGTTATTAGAATCATTTTAGTGAGGTAAAATTTTCACAGGTATATGTATCTAGATACATATATATATACACATATATATATATATATATATATGTATGTATATATATATATGTATCTAGATACATATATATACATACATATATATATGTGTGTGTGTGTGTGTGTGTGTGTGTATATATATATATATATATATATATATATATATATATATATGTAACTGGCAGTACTATCCAAAGAGAGGGAGTTGTTTTTTCCACTAAATATATTAGGAAACAATATTTTCATGCTATACATGCAAAGGGATGAAAAGGGGACACAATAAAATTTCTTTTAAAAATGGCCAAACTGTTAACTAAATTTCTTTAAAAAATAATTTTAAGTAAAATTACTCATGGGAGTTAGAGAAAAGCAAGAACATTAATATACTGAGGGATACACTGAATGTGACTGAGAAAACTGGAACTGATTTTAATTTTACACATTTTCATTAGATGTCTGTAGTATCTGTGAGCCTGTCTGCAAAGACAATTATCTATTCAATAGTTGTGCAGAGAACGGTGGTCTAGTCCTGCATTTCTGACAACTAATGAGACCAAGCTTCATTTCATCCATTGAAATCAACCTTGATGGTTTTCTTTTTCTTTGTATCTTTTTGTTTTGTTTTGTTTTGCTTTATTTGTTTGTTTTGTTTTCTGGATTATCCAAGACTTCCATGGCAGGTTCTAATTAAAGAAAATTTAAAATCATCCTCAAGAATATCTTATATTGATACTCTAGTACTTGTTGTTCTTACTTTAAATTTTAAGACTTGTCTCTAAATTTTTCTTGACAATGTGATGGACAGATAGAGATAATTATGAATAACAGGTTTTTGTTTTTAATCCTGGTTAATTAAACTGAGGAAGCTTTATGGAATCCTGCTTTTAGATTTTGCTTCATTCAGATTGAGAAATAAATGCTTTATGGGAAACTATAAAGCAATAATTGAACAACATCCGGACTATTTTTTAAATTTCCTTTCCTCCCTCCCTCCCTCCCTCCCTCCCTTCCTTCCTTCCTTCCTTCCTTCCTTCCTTCCTTCCTTCCTTCCTTCCCACCAGCCCTTTTTCCTTATTTCCTTCCTTCTGTCCTTCCTCCCTCCCTTCCTTCCTTTCTCTTTCTTTCTTTTGTATAAATCATATAGACATTTCATGATTTCAAGCACTTCATGTAGAGATTTTATTGTTTTTCAACTTTTAAACATCCAGAAGTTTACAGAAGCAATAGAATAACATTTAGAAAAGTATTTTAAAACATGCTTGCTATTCTGGTGCATCCATTAGTGAAACCAATCAACTGAATTATAAAACACTGTTTGAGAAGCAGCCTTACATGCTAAAAACAGTGCAGGCTTTGGAAACAACTCATTGATAGATTTATCCTGGATATTCCCATTAGAGGTTGAGTGACCCTGGGCAAGTCACTTGCTCTCTCTTTCAGTTTCTTTACTATAAAATTTGGATTAGAAACAATACATTTTCAGCACTTGGGTACATGAGGCAGGTTAGCAGAAGGAAAGAGACGATACACTCACAAAGTTAGCCAAAGGTAGTTTAATGACAGGACTGTTTCCAGAACTTTGGGCCAGGCAATCAGTAAGGGATGGTGAAGCACCAACAGTATAGCAGCAGCATTAAGCCTAAAAGGGCCAGGGGCAGAAGGCCACTTGACAGGCCCTGTGGACTTTGGTAGAGTAATAGATTCTGCTAGACCATGATGAGGTAAAGAGGAAGCAGGGGAACAGTTAGTCTGCCCTATACTCTCCTACTATGCTCTAATCTTGTCTCGTGCCTCCTATTGGCCAAAGGCAACAGGCAGCTAGCAGACAAAAGTACCCAAATGACACAGTTCATGGTGTTCTGGAGCTCACAGTACACCACAGAAAGGCAGACAGTGTCCCTAAGGGTGATGCACATTGAGAATAGGCATCACACTCACTGGCATGTATTAACTATCCACTCTACCACAGCAAAATATCTACTAACTCCTGTATCTTGGCTGCAGTGTAAAACAGTCTTCAAATCTTTAATAAATCTCATACATGTACACTGGACTTTTATGGTATTTTTTCCCTCAGTTAAAATCAAGATAAGGGACACCATTTTGTATTTGAGTTAATGCCAGGGCAGAGATTAAAAACGAAAAAAAAAAAACAAACCCTGCAAGACTCAGAACAGAAAATAACACATCAGCAGAGTCAAGAAGTCAGAGCCAGAGAAGAACTTGAGGACACAAGACCCGTAGGGATTTAAAGTTTTGGAAGAATATTGTTTTCATTTTATGCAAAAAAAAAAAAAAAAAAGAAAAAAGAAAAAAGAAAAAAAGAAAAAGAAAAGAAAAAATAGTTTGTTGAGGAAACCTCATCCAGGTCATTAGAAGCAAGTATAACATAATTGATATCTGGATTGAAAACAAATGATAGCTATCATAAGTATATATTTGGGAGCATTAAATTATTCTACAGTTCTGTGAAAGAATGAAAAAGTAAATGCTATGTCAGCATCTTTAGTGACCTACAGTCCCTGTCGTCTGTCATTGCCTTGCAGAGTTAGCACAAATAGAGAACAGAATTGATTAAAATCCTATCTTGTGGCAAATGGTCAGAGGACATCAAAGTCTATCTTGTAAAGCAATAGCGGAATTCTAGGTCGGGGAGAAGGAAAGGGCAAACTGGACCAACAGCAAAATAGAGTAACCTGAGATGATGAATCAAGTCTGAGATCCAAACTTACAGGGTAGTAGAAGCAGGAAGGAGAATGGGAAGCATTTATCCTAGGGTAAGTTGCATTAGGTGACCAGCATTCTGTTACAGGCAAGGTACTATTGATAACTGTGAAGTATCTGAAATTTCACCTCACTTGGAAACTAAGAAGGTAGAAAGCAAGAGTTTTCTGGATGCTGGAAGAAGACATGAGGCTTCTGGGTCAAATACAATGGGTTTTATTATTCATGATCCAGCCAGCAGCATGAGAATCAGCATTATTTGTGTCAGTTTTCTTTGACCTTGAGTTTCATGGGATAATGTGAATGGGCTCAGAGGATGTCTGCGTTGTAGTGGTGTTGAACTTGAGGGACACAAATCTCATATTATGGGCAGAAGTATGCTCAGCCTTTGCTACCAAGGGAGATACTCTATCTTCCAAGGGCATTCACCAAACACCCATGAAAAGACTATTCACAACAAAGGAGTTAATGCCTCACTAACAAGACATGCAGAAATGCAAGAGATCTGCATCCCAGAAATTTCCATGGTCTGTAGTCAAGCACAGATTTGTGAGACCAGCAGTGAGTGGCTTTGTAATTGGATATCAGAGTGTGTAAGTCATCACCCCTATCATAAACCTGGCACAGGTAGACATTACTATCAACACAAGATATGGGAGACAATTTTCTATAATTTTCTATTTGTCTCATAGATGCATAGATGTCTTATAGATGCAAAATGAAAGAATAGACTAAAAGACACCTAGCAGTTGGGAATGAATGATTGATTTATTACCAGTTGAATACTTCTGTCTATAAGGGAGGAAGAAATACCCAGGAGGCATTCTGGGGAAAGTTATGATGTCTGTACCTATAAGAATTTGGGCTCAAATCCCAGGACAGTGACAACTGTGCTGGATTCAGATGGTGCCTTTACTTTACTTCAGATGGTGCCCTGCTTTCCAAAGGCCACTGCTTCATTCTAAATTAGTGCCAACTGAAGTCCTGTTCTATCACACCAGACCTTCAGAGTGAGGCACTCAGAAGTTGAAGGAATCCAAGGGTAATCACAGAATAAACTCTAAAATGAACGAACAGAGCCCTGAGAAGATGATGACTGATGTATACAACAGCCTGTATTTCAAGAGTTACCAATTGTCAGGTTGTTCATTGGGATTTGACATCCCCTTTGGTTCTTACAGTGATTATAAAAATTATATGAATTTTCACAAGAGATTTCACCTAAATAATCAAATTATTGACTTAAAAAAAACAACTCCAGTCTACTTGGCCCATGTGTTTACATGTGCAAACTTGGGGTTGCTCACTCAGGTAAATCTGGTGATCATCTCTCTTGATGATAGCAGCCATCACTCTATATTGTCCTCTAAATGTTAAGGCTTAAGGTCAGTTAGCGGTTTTCACACACTTAGGCTTTTTCCTTATAGCTACACTGCACAGTAGAAATTTCTTCTCTAATTTAGTATACCAATCTAGTCCCTCTAAGCATCTGAGTTTACAAACTCTGCTTTAACCTGTTTTCTCTTCACTTTGAAAGGTAGTCGCTGGTCCTACAGCTAGTACTAGCTTTTTCTCTGACCTACGTGCTTAGGATTGGGTCAAACCTTGACCTCATATGAGAGAATAAAATGAGCCCCTACAGGCTTCCATCTTACTGTGATAGAACTTAGGTTCTGCACTGGTTATAGACAAGGCACACTTGGATCTGTGGTTCTGTTGAAAAAGCTAACATTTATAATGACAATATTTTTGGATTTTCATCATTTTGCAAGAGATAAGTACATTTCTCACAAAAAAGAAATACTTTCTCTGGCTCAGATTCACTGTTTAACTATTGAATGAAAATCTTAAGAATCCTTATGACATTATTGATGCTTTTTTGTCTTATCTTTCCATGTTTTCCCACACTTTTGATGTAATAACAGTCATGGTTCTATTAGTAACATTCTGCTGTGTCCATAGAGTGAGTGGGAAGCTTGGGATGGAGCCTAGACTAGCTTCACTAGCTGTCCACCCACGTCACATCTGTCCTTGGACCTGAGCCTGTGAGCCAATTTGAAGCATATTATACCAATGCTGTTACCCTTAGTTCATGAAATGCTTGTCCACATCAACGTGCCTTGTTATAACCTCCCACTGACATGTTGGTGGTATCGAGCTGATTATAAGTCTTTGCTACAGAATTTAAATTTAAACTAGAAAATAATACAATAATTACAAAATGAAGTCAACAGTATTTACATCACAGTAGTTGCCTGTCAAGATGAGACAAAGAAAGCTGTATTTTTATGACTACATTATGCCAGTATGGTGAAGCTTAAAATAATCCATAGATATAATGACATGTCAAGATAATAAGGGGCATGTGACCCTGTTGTAAATTAAAAATCTAATTTCAAAATCAAATAATGTATATATATTTTTTATCCAAGTTTAACAAACTAAATTTTAAGGGCTAAAGCTCGTGTGGGGTGGATGGGGGGTGATGATAGGAAAGTCAGAACTAACACTGAAGACCAGAAGGTGGCAGCAGCGAGCTAGGATTAATGAGCTTATTGAGGCACCTCTCTTCTAGAAAGGGTAGTGTCTCCCCTCCCCTCAAAAAAGGGAAGGGGATAGTGGCTCAGCCAGGAGGGAGTGATTGGGCCAGAGCAAAAAGTCTAGGCCTTTAACCATGATTTGGAAAACATCAAAGCCCTGAAAATCAGGGGCTTCTGTGTTCTAAACTAAAAGTATGAAGACTCATGAAGAGGTGGTAATTTTGGATTGTAGGTCCCGGGACCAGATGTCAGGTGGAAGGTGACACACTAAATCCTATGTTAATATGGCATATGATTGGTAGCTGACTTTTAAGTCCCATATTAGGGCTCTTGGCTATTAAATGCCTGGAGTCTTCTCTATGTTGGATCTTCGGAGGGTGGGTCTATGATTGACATTTAATAAACAATTTAAAATAATCTTTCCTTAAAATTAATAGATCAAAAGATGTTAAATATAAAGATGTCCAAGGTAAAAATTTGTTAACATCTTATTGATTTGTACAGAGAGAATGCTATCAGAAACAATATGCAGCATTTAGGGGAAGGAAAACAAAGAACTACTGGTAATATTTTTCTACAGAGTACAAGCATAGGAGAACAAAGTTTATATAATGGCAAAAAAATCACTTTGCTATGCCCCAACATGACAAATATTATAATGTCCTAAAAAACAACTGAATATATTTCCTGGTACTTGAAAAGTGTTTCTGAAGTTGAAAATTAAAATAGAAGTAATTTCTATATAACGGAGCCTGTATTACAAACATGAGAAAATATTAATTGTACAATAAAAATAATTTAAGAAACATCCTAAAAATACAAGTTGTCTAAAGAAAATATTTCAACAGGAATGCAAACATTTGAATGTTGCAGAGATTTACCTTAGAAAATAAATTTTGGGGGCACCTGGGAGGCTCAGTGGGTTAAGCGTCTGACTCTTGATTTTAGCTCAGGTCATGATCACATGGATTCATGAGATCGAGCCTCATATCAGGTTCTGTGCTATCAGATTGAGATTCTCTCTGTCTCTTTCTGCCCCTCTCCCATCTCAAAAAATAAATAAATAAACATTAAAAAAAAGAAAAAAGAAATTGTTTATTAAGTAACTCATTTATTTTTGTTTCTTTTATATTATTTAGTGCAATTCTTTGTCCATAGCAGGTAGTAAATATATGCTTGACCTTTAGCTGTTTTAAAACCAAACACAAATGGAAACCAGATTTGAAAATTCCCACAATACAATAATGTAATTTGGTTTATTCTGTAAAACAACTGATGTTAACTTGACCTAGGTCACTTCTTGCTTATGCCTCTGAAAATCATAAACAAAACTTTAATTGCTCTCTAAAACTGATATGAGGTAACCACTAACCAATTCCCTTTCATTAAAAAACAATTATAATATTGTAACCAATCACTGTGAAGAATAAGCAGTCACTGCTTCCATACTATATGAGCTGCTTTATAGCACTATTATCTCGGAGCCTCATTCCGTGTTTTGGTTTGAGTGCTCCTGGACTGCAAAGTGTCTTTTTGGTGTGTGCACAATAAGCTTTTACTAGTTACTACCTCAATAATTTATTGGTTTCACTTCATTTTTTTCCTGAACTTTTGACACCCATTATTTTTTATAAATTTGACAGTTATTGGCACTATCACAGCATTTCCCTGGATTATCTACCCTTAATGAGGAAGTAAAAGAATTGGGTTCAGTGAATTTTAATTGGGTACAGTTATATAGTAAGAATTCTACTGGCACTTTGAAATGCATTGTGATTTAATCTTTTTTTCTGAAGTAGATATTATTGTTCTTTGGTTTTACAAATGAAGATACAGATACACTGAAGTTAAGCGATTTACCTTAATCACATAGTAAGTGCAGATTTAGAATTAGAACATATTTTTTGGTTTCAAAACCCATACTCTTTCTAGCCCATTTTAATTAGGAAGAGCAAAATGCCTACCTATGTGCATTTTCACTTCTGCACCCCTGGTAGAAATCACTAACAGATCTTGACACATTTTTCCACTAATCCAGACTTGTTCCAAGGATTCTGTTCCATACAACGATTTAAACTGAAACTTCCAATTCACTAGCTATGTCATTCCAATTAAAATTCTTGGTCAGTTCTGCCTGACTACATTTTGTCTCCTTTTCTTTAGCACATGGTACATATTAGGTCTTCTCATTAAACCTACAATCAAGTAACAGATGAAGAAATGACAAAATATGGTATTTATCTCCTAGAATTATCATGGAAAAAGGACGCGAATAAAAATGTCCCCGAAAGATAAAAACAAGTTCTACCTTATGAATTTGACGTATATATAAACATATTAAAATTATCTCAAAAAGTGGCAGAAAAATTGTCATGGACAAAATTGTCTTTAAGAAAACCTGTTTATAACTTGCCCAGGATGGAGGGTGAGACCTTGATTGTGTGGATTTACAGAAGATAAATAAACCAAAAAAGATAATTAAACTGCTCAACTTTGGAAAAAGAGAGACCCCCTCAAGAGAAGTAGATATAAGAGAACATTTTTGAGAAGTTTACATTCTCGATGCTCTTTCACACCCAGTAAAAATCTGCTGAAATTTTTGCATGAGAGTTCTATGTCCTGTATTTCTGGATTCTATTGACAGCAGAGCCTGAAACATGGCCATAGGAACAGGTAGTTTATTTGAAAGTGATTCCAGGAGGCAGAAGTAAAAAAGAGAGTGAGACAAGGAAGGGAAAGGGCTGATAAAAGTGCATTATAAGCTGGGTACCACTGTGAGTGGATGGCATTTACTTCCCATAGGGACCTTCTGAGGAAACATACAGTACATACATCATAGTTTTTTCACCAAAGACCAGGGAGCTAGGGCAATTTTTTCTCTTAGGGTGAGGGCTGTCCTCAGGAGCACAATCCCCTGCAATTCTGGGTATGTTGGTTATGTCTAGATCCTCTGGTGGTTGTCCTCACCATTGAGAAAGCCCTTAGGCTGTAAAGCAGACTCCATGTGACCCAGAGGTAGGAAGCTGGCAATGTGCATGCAACAAACCAGGACAGCTGTGCTAAGATCTGATGGACTGAAGGGATAAGGAGAGAGCACTACAAGGTCTGCTTTATGTTACAATTTCACATTTCATTCTTACACTAATTTACATGGGATTTTATTCATTGAAAACATAAACTCTTCAATAGGAGACCCACCCCAATAAAACATTGGTTGTCTATGATTATTTGCAATTTTCAATTAATATCTTTCCATGATAATTTGCATTTTTGTGCTTTTTAAGCATGTAACCAGGAAGTCATATATCTTTGAAGAAAAAGGTGAGCTAATATTTAATATGCTCATCTCTTCACTTTAAGAATAAATCATCTTGAGGGATGCCTGGGTGGCTCAGTTGGCTGAGCGTCCAACTCTTGATTTCAGCTCAGGTCATGATCTCACAGTTCCTGAGTTTGAGCCCCACATCAGGCTCTGTGCTGACAGCGAGGAGCCTGCTTGGGATCCTCCCTCTACCTCTCTCTCTGCCCCTCCCCTGTTCTCTCTCTCTCTCAAAATAAATAAACTTTTCAAAAAAAGAAGAAATCATCTTGATATTTTACATTTAAAGAGTTATCAGAGATAAGGACCATAAATAGAATTTGTTCAATGTGGAAAATATTCTGATGTTAGGGAAATAATCAGAGGGAAATACTCTGAATTAGCAAGAAGACTGAAGTTATATCTGTACCATTTTTAATTCAAAAACACTGATAGGCAGAGCTTCTTGGTGATTCTCATTTTAAAAATAAGAGTTTGAATTAACATAGCTAGTGATATGCAAAGTCACTTCAAAAGATTTGAAAGCTGTTTAAGTTAGCTACCAAAAGTCTCTTATTATATTGAAATATTAATATTTATAAATTCTTTATGATATTTAATATTTTAAGAAGGGATACACATACAGATTAATGGATTTGAATAGCAAAATATTGTTTTACTTTTCTTTCTGACTTGGTGAAGAGACCCAGCAGTAGCGGAAGTCATGTATTATGTGAGCTAACTGGATTTTTCCTAGAACCTTGTATTGCTTTTTGACAATTCATTTTATAACATCACCATCACATATTTCCAGTTTGAATTATAAGGGCTTTTCTTGCAGCATACATATTATGGGAATTTTTCCAATTCAGTTCAATACTTTAATGTTAGCTTCTCATTTTAAATCATTAGTAACTCTATATCTCTGCTTTTAAGACATCAATATTTCTTCAATAATGTTAGACTGTAAATAAGTTGATAATAATAATCCTTGCTTTGGTATCTATTTCTGTTTCCAAAGTGTTATGTTTTCTTTCTTTTTTTTTTAAATGTTTATTTATTTTTGAGAGAGAGAGAGAGAGAGAGAGAGGAGGGGTGGGGGCAGAGAGAAGGAGACACAGAATCAACTGACTGAGCCACACAGGTGCCCCAAAATGTTATGTTTTCTAGGTTCAATTAATTATCACAACATATTTTTGGGCTACCTGAAGTTGTAATGATTTGGTTAATCGAATTCATGTGTCTCTGTGTGTAACATATTTCATAGTGTTTATAGCATTTTTCATTACTTTGAAATCCTAGGTCAATTCAAAATTTAATTTGTAGAGAATTTAAAGGGTAAATAGAAAAAAACAAAATATTTAGATTTTTAAAAGTCAGCATAGAGGTTCCTGGGTGGCTGAGTCGGTTAGGCATCCGACTTCAGCTCAGGTCATGATCTCGCAGTTAGTGAGTTCGAGCCCCACATCAGGCTCTGTGCTGACAGCTCAGAGCCTGGAGCCTGCTTCTGATTCTGTGTCTCCCTCTCTCTCTGCCCCTCTCCTGCTTGCACTCTGTCTCTCTCTGTCTCTCAAAAATAAATAATAAACATTTAAAAAAATTTTAAAAGTCAGCATAAAAGTCCACAAAAATAATTATACGTTAAAATTAAAGACAAGAAGAAAAGATAATAAGGTTAAAGACAAGATCAGGTGAGGGAAAAATCTAAGGGAATTACTAGAAAAGCATATAGAAAAAAATGATCAAGCAGTAAAAGAGCTAATATTATATTTGTGCCCACAAGAAAATACATTTTATTTTGTCAATAAAAATAAATAATAAAAGTGAAAGCAACTATATTTTTTATTCAATTATATTTGAGTTATTCAATAACCAATAATTTATATATATACAAAATGGAGCACTGTTTTATAACATTGCATTGCTTTAAAACAGTATATGAATATTTTCCCTATTTGGAGGGGATGTATGGGATGGGCTGACTAAATTACAGAGTATATGATTCATATGAAATGCAATTGGGGGAAGTCTGGTTAACATCACATAATATAAAAATAGCAAGGTGATGTGTGGACATGAGAGTTATTCAAACTAGACTACATAAAATAATACTAGTAGGTAAGAGAGGGCTTAAATATTCATCCCCCAGAGCAGCTAAATCTGTGATGATTGTCATCAGATTTAGAATATTTGTTTGAGATGGACTGGCACAATGTAACGTGTATGAAGTTTACTTTAAATAACTTGAAAATAAGTAGCAATGTAATAGTCCCAGGTAATAATTGATTAACAGAAACATGGCCTATGTGCTAGATGCTCCAGAAAGAGAATACAAAGAGTAATTTTGAATATGATCCCTTAAGAGTTTATGAATGCAGATGCTTTAAACTGGGGTTGTTGGTTGACAACTGTACTAATTCTCATGTGTGGCAACTCAGTCGAGTGTGTCTCCAGCTTTGGTAGTCGCAGGTCTGTGCTTACTGAATAATGGTTAATATGTAGATTTTTAGGCTGGGGGTAAATCAACTCTTTTATTTTAGGTATCAGTTCATGGTAAGAAAAGATGATGTGGAGCGTACAGAGAAAGGTACTGAGAGGTACAGGAGTTGCTAGTATGTAAGGCTGTCATATTTGCAGGCCATCGTGGGAGAAACATAATGGTGTTTTGAAGGTTGATGTCAGTACCAACCATGATTTATTTCAGAAGGGCAAATTCAATTTGCATTGCCTCAGAAGTCTAAAAGGGTTATGTGTGGAAATTATGACTCTCTCTTATATAGAAAAATACAAGTAGATAAGAAAGAAAAATAAAAATGAATATTAAAAGCACATGATAGACTATTTAAATATCGTACAGGATATTATTTACCTAAAATTGTGAGTGCTGAAATGGTCAAATGGGTCAAATGGGTTAAGAAAATGATTCTTTTATTGTATAGAAAAATGTAGTTACATAAGAAGGCATTTAATAAGAATATTTGCATATGCAACTTTATTTTATTTTAAATGTTTATTTTGGGAGAGAGAAAGAAAGAGAAGGCGAGAGGAAGAGAGAGAAGGGAGAAGGGAAGGAGAGAGATAGAGAGAGAGAGAGAGAAAGAGAGAGAGAATCCCAAGCAGGCTCCACATTGTCAGTGCAGAGCCTGACACGGGGCTGGATCCCATGAACCACAAGATCATGACTGAAGCTGAAATCAAGAGTGGGTTGTTTAACCAACTGAGCAACCTAGGTGCCCTTGTGGTTTCATTAAAAAAAAAAATTAATGTTTTATTTATTTTTGAGACAGAGAGAGACAGAGCATGAGCAGGGGAGGGGCAGAGAAAGAGGGAGACACAGAATCCGAAGCAGGCTCCAGGCTCTGAGCTGTCAGCACAGAGCCCGACATGGGGCTCGAACTCACAAGACTGTGAGACCATGACCTGAGCCGAAGTTGGACGCTTAACTGACTGAGCCACCCAGGCACCCCAACCTTGTGGTTTCATTTTAAAAAGAGCCAATGGAATGAAGTTTATTTTCTCCTTCAAATATCTTTTCTAAATTTATTTATTTTTATTTTGGAGAGAGAGAGAGAGAGAGAGAGTGAGAGAGTAGGGGAGGGGCAGAGAGAGTGGGAGAGAATCCCAAGCAGGCTACACACTGTCAGCATGGAGCCCAATGAGGAGCTCAAACTCACAAACTGTGAGATCATGACCTGAGTTAAAACCAAGAGTCAGAGACCCAACTGATTGAACCACCCAGGTGCCCCAAATAAAGATAGCTCTGTATTTTTTTTTAATGTTTATTTATTTTTGAGAAAGAGAGATAGAGCATGAGCGGGGGAAGGGTAGAGGAGAGAGGAGACACAGACTCTGAAGCAGGCTCCTGACTCTGAGCTATCAGCCCACAGTCCAGTGCAGGGCTCGAACTCATGAATTGTGAGATCATGACCTGAGCCAAGGTCAGAGGCTCCAACACAACCGACTGAGCTACCCAGGCGCACCCCCTTCCAAATATTTTTAAAGGTGATGTTGGCCTACGGCATAGGGTGTGCACAGAGCTGGGGGAATCACTATCTAAGGATTGTAAATGTGGACAAACAAGGTGATGCAGAAAGATAGGTAAACATTGGGAGGGATGGATAAAATATATATTTTAGATTTTGTTTGATTTTAAGAGGCTTTGGAGGATTCAAGAGGATATACATAATAAAAGAAGACACTCTTTTTTTCGAAGTTTATTTATTGTGTGTGTGTGTGTGAGAGAGAGAGAGAGAGGAGAGAGAGTGCAAATGGGGAGAGGGCAGAGAGAGAGGGAGACCCAGGATTCCAAAGCAGGCTCAGTACTGACAGCAGAGAGCCCAATGCTGGGCTTGAACTCAAGAACCAAACCATGAGATCATGACCTGAGCTGAAGTGGAAGCTTAACCAGCTGAGCCACCCAGGTGCCCCAGAAAACACATTTAGTAAAGATCTTGTCTTTATACTTTGAAAATATTGTTTGTTCTGATATAAGACTTTGTGCCAATTTAGGAATGTATTCACTTATATCTTTTATATGAAATACTGCATTACATTCTTAATAGTTTCTCTTACGTTGTCAGGGTCATTAGAAGCATGCACCCAAAATGCCAACACTGATAACAACAATAAGTATCATTTGCTTATTTTGTCTAGATCCTGTTTTGATTTTTTCCTTTTCTTTTATATCATTTGGCCCATAGGGAAAACATACAAAACATTCTGAGGCCTAAAGAGGTTAAATGATTGCTTTGAAAATGCTCAGCTAGTAAATTCTGGTTGAAGAGTACAGACTTGGGGAGCCTGGCTGGCTCAGTTGGTGGATCATGTGAGTCTTGATCTCATGAGGGTTGTGAGTTCGAGGCCCACATTGGGCGTAGAGATTATTAAAAAAAAAAAAAAAGAGTAGAAACCTATGTTGGACATACTTTCATGCTCTAATTTCTATATTATACTGCTTTGAGTTTGGACATATTATTGAAACCTCTCTTAATGTCCCTCAATATAATTAAAAATAAAATTATAAACAATTTTACAGACGTAGATATTATTGATTAAATACTTGTGAATATTGTGGATTTGGTTCAAAACAACCGCAATAAAGTAAATATCACAATAAATGAATTTTTCGTTTTCCTAGTGCATATAAAAGTTATGTTTACACTATAGTCTATTGAGTATGCTATTGCATTATGTCTAAAAAATGTACATACCTTAATTAAAAAACTACTCCGTTAAAAAATGCTAACCATCATCTGAGCTTTCAGTGAGTTATAATCTTTCTGATGGTGGAGGGCCTTGCCTTGGTGTTAATAGCTGCTGACTAATGGGATGGTGGTTGCTGAAGGTTGGGGTGGCTGTAGCAATTCCTTTTTTTTTTCTTGTTTGAGTATAGTTGACACATGTTACATAAGTTTCAGGTGTACAACTTGGTGATTTGACAGGTTGACATATTATGCTATGTTCCCAAAAGTGTAGCTACCATCTGTTCCATTATGTCGCTATTACAGTATCATTGACTGTGTTCTTATGCTCTGCTTTTGATTCTCATGACTTATTCATTCCATAACTAGGAGCCTGTATCTCTCACTCCCCTTCACCTATTTTTGTTCACTCCAAAAGCCCTCCTCTCTGGTAACCATCGGTTTGTTTTCGGCATTTATAGGGCAGAGTCCTAAAATTAGACAACAATGAAGTGTGCTACATCAATTGACTATTCATTTCACCAACAATTTTTCTGTAGCATGGCAATGCTGTTTGATTGCATTTTACCCACAGTAGAGTTTCCTTCAAAATTGAAGCTAGTCCTCTTAAACCCTGCCACTGGTTTATCAAATCTATGGAATATTCTAAATCCTTTGTTGTTGCTTCAACAATCTTTGCAGTGCCCTCACCAGGAATAGATTCCATCTCAAGAAACCAGTTTCTTTGCTCAGCCATAAGAATCTAATCCTCATTCTTCCAGTTTGATCATGAGATTCCAGGAATTCAGTCACATCTTCAGGCTCCACTTCTAATTCTAGTTCTCTTGCTATTTCCACCACATTTCCAGTTACTTCCTCCACTAAAGTCCTGAATCCCTCAAAGTCGTCCATGTGGGCTGAAATTAACTTCTTCCAAACTCCTATTAATGTTGATATTTTGACCTCTTCCTATGAGTCATGAATATTCTTAATGGCATGTAGAATAGTGAATTTTTTCCTGAAGGTTTTCAATTAACTTTGCCCAGAATCACTATGTATGGCAGCAATAGCATTACAAAATATATTTCTTTAATAAGAAGACTTGAAAGTCAAAACCACTCCTTGATCTATGGACTACAGAATGGCTGCTGTGCTAGCAGGCATGAAAACAACATTAATCTCATTGTCGATCTCCATCAGAGCTCTTGGATGACCAGATTCACTGTCAATGAGCAGTCATATTTTGAAAGGAATCTTTTTTTCTGCACCATAGTCTCAAAACAGGCTTACAATATTCAATAAATCATACTCTAAACAGATGTGCTATCATCTAGACTTTGTTGTTCCATTTTTAGAGTACAAGCAGAGTAGATTTAGCATAATTCTTACCAGCCCTAGAATATTTGGACCGGTCAATAGATTGGCTTCAACTTAAGGTCATCAGCTGCATTAACTCCTAACAAGAGTCATGTTGTCCTCTAAAGCTTTCAAGCCAGGCATTCACTTTGCTCTAGCAGGTTAAATCCTAGACGACATCTTCCAATAGAAGGTTGTTTTGTATACCTTAAAAATCTAGTTTTTAGGGTAGCTGCCTTCATCAATTATCTGAGCTAGATCTTCTGGGTAACTTGCTGCCACTTCTACATCAGCACCTGCTGCTTCACCTTACACCCTTCTGTTATTGAGATGGCTTCTTTCCTTAAACCCCATGAACCAACCTTTGCCAGCTTTAAGCTTCTCTTATGCAGCTTCTTCACCTCTCTCTGCCTTCATAGAATTGAAGAGAGTTAGAGCCTTACTCTGGGTTAGGTTTTAGCCTAAAGGAATATTGTGGATAGTTTGTTCTTCTGTCCAGACCACTAAAACTTTCTCCATATCAACAATGAGGACATTTCACTTTCTTACCATTCATGTGTTCCCTGGAGTAGTACTTATAATTTCCTTCAAGAACTTTTCCTTTGCATTCTCATCTTGGCTAACTGGTGCAAGAGACATGGCTTTTAGCTTATCTCAGCTTTCTTTTTTTAAAGTTCTTTTAAAGTTTATTTATTTGTTTTGAAATTGAGAGAGAGAGAGAGCGAGAGCAAGAGAGAGTAGGAGACAGGCAGAGGGAGAGGGAGAAAGAGAATCCCAAGCAAGCTCCACACTGTCAGCACAGAACCTGACCTGGGGCTTGAACTCACAAACTGTGAGATCATGACCTGAGCCAATGTCAAGAGTCAGGCACTTAACCAGCTGAGCCACCCAAGTGCCCCCTATCTCAGTTCTCACAGTTCTCAGCATGCCTTCCTCGCTAAGCTTAACATTTCTAGGCTTTGTATTAAAGTGAGAGATGTGACTTTTCCTTTAACTTGAACACTCAGAGGCCATTGTGCAATTCTTAACTGGCCCAATTTCAGTATTGCTGTGTCTCAGGGAATAAGAAGACCGAAGGGAAGGGAGAGAGATGGGGGATGATGTTCAGTAGAGCAGTCAGAACACACACATTTGTAGACCATGTTTGCTGTGTTAAATGGGCATGGTTGGTGGCACACCAAAACAATTACAAAAGCAATATCAAAGATCACTGATTGCAAATCAACATAATAAATGAAAAAGTTAGAAATACTGTAAGAATTACCAAAAGGTAACACTGAGACACAAAGTGAGCAAATGCTATTGGGAAAATGGCGCCAATGGATTTGCTGAGTTCAGGGTTGCCAAAAACCTTTAATTTGTAACAAGCATAATTGTGAAGCACAATAAAATGAGGTATGCCTATATTGTGTCAGCTCCTTATATTTTTTTTACTTCATATAGCTCTGTGAGATATAGAAAAATGTTCCCCAAAGGGCAAAGAATCTGGCAAGGGTATTGTGGTAGCCTGATCGTCAGCAGCTTGAACATGGAAGAGTTAGGAAAGCATCAAGGTTAAAGTGTGTATGTGGTTCAACCAAAAACATTTATCTGTTCACTAGAAAGGTGAGAGAGGATGATCATGCTAAGAGTATAATATTATATTGCATTGGGATTGCTTTTGTACAATTTCCACAATTACTCCTCAGTTAGGAAGATTGTCTATGGGAGACCATAATATTTCTTAAGTATTGTGATAAAATAAAACACATATATTAAATATGGAGAACAAACAGAGGGTTACCAGAGGGGTTGTGGGAGGGGGGATGGGCTAAATGGGTAAGGGTCATTAAAGAATCTACTCCTGAAATCATTGTTGCACTATATGCTAACTAATTTGGATGTAAATTAAAAAAATAATAAATAAAACACATATAAAGCACAAAACCTTTCAACTACTAGCCTTTGAAGTACCACTTTCTATATTCTAAAAATTGTCAGCTTTCACATGCTTTTTAAATATATAATTTGAATGTTCACAATTTTGACATCAGACATCTGTGGAAATTTGTGAGGGGCAAGTTGATTTGTTTTTTATGGGTAGGCTTAGCTTTACACATTTTTATATTAATTACATGTTTCTATAGGGAAAAGACTGAATCAAAGAAATTCCTATTTAAAGTTCAATTTCCAGTTAGCTAAGGCATATTTGAATATAACCTAACAATCTCTGGCAAAAGCTTGCTTCAATTCTTCCATGTTTTGTAGATGGATAAATCAATATCAGTTATTATTGTTTTCAGATAAAAATTCCAAACAGCTAGTTTTTACGGTTTCACTTAATTACCTGACATTAAGCAAAGAAACCCTCTTCTTGATGCAATCAGGGGAGAGGTTGCAAATGAGTAAATTAAAACACATATTTAAACCAGAGAATCATTTAAAGATGTATAAGATTTTGGTATTTTAATTTAAATAAAAAACAGCAGATATATTTACCAACATTTTGATTTCTGCCTGAGGTCTTTTATTTGAATATGAATCTGTTGATTGAATATTGACTTATCTTTCCTGCACTACCCACACCTCAAGTGCATCTCATTTGGTTTACATTAAAGTGGACACTATACTTAAAGAGGCCCATAAGGCAATCTAAGTAAAGCATTTTTCTAGATTTTTTCCCCTCCTCTAGTCTTTTAAAATCATCTTTCTCACATAAGTCAATAGTATTTTATTTTGTTTTTAAATATTTATTTATTTTTGAAAAAGAGAGAGAGAGAGGCAGAGAGAGACTGAGGCAGAGACAGAGGATCTGAAGAGGAGTCCATCCTGACAGCAGAGAGCCTGATGTGGGATTGAGCCCACAAGCTGTGAGATGTGAGATCCCTATCTGAGCTGAAGTTGGACGCTCAACCAACTGAGCCACCCAGTTGTCCCAAGTCAATAGTATTTTTAAACCAAATTACTTTTTAAAAGATTTTTTGTAAGTTTATTTTTGAGAGAAAGGGAGGGGGGAGAGGGAAGGGGCAGAGAGAGAGACACACACACAGAATCTGAATCAGGCTCCAGGTTGTGAGCTGTCAGCACAGAGACGGATTAGGGGCTCGAACCCACAGTCAGGTCATGACCTGAGCCAAAGTCAGATGCTTAACCAACTGAGCCACTCAGGTGCCCCAAAACCAAATTACTTTTTATCAATTTTTTGGAAAGAATTTCACTTGGTTTTCATAGAAACAATAGCTCACTTTTTGTACAGACATTTAACTTGTTTAAGTAATATTTATTTGGCTTGCTTAATAAATTAATACATAAAATAAGAAAATTAGTACAAAAGATGTGTGAAGGAGACAAGTGAGAATTGGCAGGCCTACCACTTGACAGGTAGTTGAGCCTAAGAGAACTGAGGAGAGCCTGTCAGCCACACCCTTTCAAGCAGGAGGTTTTCCCAAGGGAATAGGGAGTATCTAGTATCTATTGATCTGGACAGTTACCTGGAAGAGAGTAGGTTAGGGAGTTTTTGGTGCAAAAGTCCATGGTATTAGATGAGATCCTGTGTGTGGAGATGATTCAGAAATGCCTATACTTTAAATGCCTGGATTATTGCAGTAGTCTTCAAGCTGGCCTCCCCATTTCTCTTCTGGTGCAACGTCAGTCTTGTCCACTCAGCAGCCTGTTAAAGTGAAAGTCAGATCATACCTTTCTTCTCACTCAAACCTTCTAGTGGTTTCTGTCTCACTCAGCAAAAAAGCTAAAGTCCTTAAACCAACCTATGACATTTGACATGTCTTGTTTCTTTTCACCTCTCTGGCATCACCTCCTGTTGTTCAGTCTGCTCTGGCTGCCCTCACCTACTTGTCCTCGTGTGTGCAGACAAGATCCTGCCTCAAGACCTTAGCTCTGGCTGTACTCTATTAGAAATGCTCTTCCTCAGGCAGCCATAGAGCTCACAGAGCTCATACCTTCATTTCTTTCAGGGTTTTAATAAAATGCCAGCTTGTCAATGAAAACTCTCCTGGATACTCTACCTAAAACTATACCCCCTTCCAGTCCCCAAATTATTCCCAGCTCTTCCCTATTCAATTTTACTTTTCAGCATTTAATGCTATCTAGCAAACTACATACTTTATTGAATTTTTTGCTCCTTGTCTGTCTTTGGTCCATTACAGAGGTATAAATCACTATTCAATTTTTCAATTATGATGGCTTTCTGATAAAAACTCAAAACCAATGAATTTTTATTATTTTACTTAATTACCTGGCCTTATACATATTTGTATATTTGTTAACTGCTTTTTCCTGACATCTAGAATAATGCCTGGGACATAGAACATCTACAGTAATATTTGAAGAGTGAATGAACAAATGAATTTAATGTTAATTTATTAGTCATTCCCATAAGATGTAGAAAGCATATAAATTAAATTGTAATAAAAACAAACATAATGGACATTTGTGCTCTTTAGATAGATTCTGGAAGCCAGAATAAAAGATATTATTCATTAGAAATACTTCTATTACTATACTTCAACTAAGCATTTCCCTCTATTAATCTCTGTCTTCTCAAAGAGTGTCTTTCTTTTATCCTGGCCAAAAGGAAAAATTTTTCCCTCTATGTTGTGAGAAAAGAATGGCCTTGGAGCAGGCGTAGGTACCAATTTTGCAATTAATATGTTGAGTGTGGCTCAGGGAGCCTCTTGTCTACTTCAAGACTCTCAGTCATTCTGTGAAGTGAACAAACACAGTGGATTAAATGATCCCAGTTTTCACAATTTTTGATTCTCTACTGAAACAAGTAGAGTGATTTGCAGCAAGATGGCAGCATGGTGGTTCAGCAGGTAAGTAATGCTATATGACTTACTTTTTAAAAAGATCCGTCCGGCTGCTCTGAAAAGATTAGGCTTCAGGAAACTAGAGTGGAAGCAGATAAACCGTTAAGAGGCTACTGCACTTGTCCAGGTGAATGGTGATGGTAGCTGGGATCAACAGACAGAGACGGAGCTTAAGGACATCGTCAGCCTTAAGCAATATGCTGACACAGAGCTGACAAAACTTGCCAGTGAACTACATGTGAGGTATGAGGAAAAGAAATATTTATGGTCTGAGAGCAATTGCCATTTACTGAGAGGATAATAACAGTAATCATGATAATGTTCATAATCACATAAATAGACCAATGGAACATAAAGTATGAGGGGCAAAAACATGCTGCAGTTTCAGTTGCTAGCATGATGACATTCCAGGCAAGGTCAGAAAACGTGTTATGGAAGAGAGGTCATCTGAGATGGATTTGAGGATGCAGAAGACACATATTACAAAGTTGCAAGTAAATGGAGAGGAATAGGAAGGATAGTGTTCCAAGTAGAAATCAGAGCACTAGTAAAATTTTGGGGTCAGGAGCTCATGTTCCTGTATTAGTGATTTCAGGCTGCCATCACAACATATCACAGACTGAATGGCTTAAACAACAGAATATTTCTTGCAATCCTGGAGGCAATTCTCCTGACTTGTAGGTGACCACCTTCTCATTACGTCCTCATTTGACCTCTTTGAGCATGCATGGGAAGAGAGAGAGGTCTCCGGTGTCTCTCCCTCTTTTTTTTAATGTTTTATTTATTTTTGAGAGACAGCATATGTGCCAGCAGGGGAAGGGCAGAGAGAGCGGGACAGAAGATCTGAAGCAGGCTGTGTGCTGACAGCAGAGAGCTCCATGCAGGACTTGGACTCATGAACTCTGAGATCATGATCTGAGCTGAAGTCCAATGTTTACCCGACTGAGCCACCCAGGCACCCCTCTTCCTCTTTTATAAGGAAAACGGTTCTATTGGATTGGCGCTCATCCTTATGATCTCACTTAACCTTAATCACCTTGTTAAAGGCCCTATCTCCAACCTAGTCACAAAGGGGTTAGGACTTTAACATATGGATTTTGACTGGGGCACACAATGCAATCCATAGTAGTTCCCGTCACACTTTGTGGGATACAGTTTCTATAGATTCAAGCTTATTTGATGTTTCTCATTCACTATGTTTGACAAGATAGAGCTCAGGGGCTCAGGGCTACCACACTACAAATCCAGTGAATACTGTTCTCATTGCATTACCATGACAGCGATACCCAGAGAACTGTGGGGTTTACAGATTGCATGAGTCTTTGCTGTTGCCTTGCAGGAGAGGGGTCAGACCATACCACAGTAACTGCAATACTTCTGACAATAACTAGAATGCTTCTAACAGTTTGTGCAAATAGTTCATTGACACATTCAGCTCATCTTAACTAAAGGAAATGAATCTGTGTGACCTAGGACTGCTTTATACATAAGGTATTATTAAGTGTAGCTACCACCGCAGAGATTTCATACTGAAGCATAAAAGTACACAGTATCTATTTCTGGTCTCAGCTCTGTAAGTTGGTGGCTAAAATCTCAAGATTCTCATGTTTTTCACTCTTTATTTTTCCCAAGGTAGACCTGCTGAAATACCACATCTAGTCTGTCGACCCCTTTGTGTCACATGTAGGCAATCAGCCTAAGGGGGCTTTTTTCCCAGTTGTAATAAACCCATACACTTTGCTGTGTGTCACAAGTCTCCTATCTTTGTCCCACGTGGCTAGATGTCTTTTACATAAAGCCATGCTAAATTACACCATGGAAAACATTCTGCCAGCCCACTCAGGTTATTCAGTATTTATTCTCTCAAATAAACAAGAATTAAAAATCAGAACATAACAAGACGAACATAAAAAGTCCATCTAGCCTATGAAAAAACCCAGGAAGCTTGGCAATTAACCCAGGAAGCTTGGCAATTATGAACTGGTTCATTCTGACCTTTGGAATGAGCATCCTGGAGTTGGCTCCAGACTGGTCATATAAACCAGCACAACTCACTGGCAACGTTAAGCAAAGCAAAGATACAGCTAGTTAAGAAGAGAAAAAGCAGTGGCTTCCTTCAAAGGCCCAAAGCAATCTATAGCACAGTCCACAACACAATCCGTAGCATGTACAAACCAAACAACAACAATGACAAACATGGTTAAAACAAGCAACAAAGAATGATTTGCTCTTCTTGCAAAAATTCTACTCGAGTTCTTTCCCTCATAGGTTAAAACCTATTTTATAAACTTAAACTCTTTTGAATCTCACCTTTCTTTCTTTCTTTCTTTCTTTCTTTCTTTCTTTCTTTCTCTTTCTTTCTTGCTTTTCTTTTTAAAAACAATATTCCATATTAGTTTTATTGCTCGCCTTTTGTATCATATTTAAGACTTACTTTCTATAATTTTTCCTCATTTTTAAAACTGTTATATGGTATAGAAATAATATAATGTATGAATACGCATACATAGTTGAAATGCCAATAATGAAAAGTGACTTGCCCAACACTGAGATAGAGCATAGAAGGCCTTTGAATACCCCTGCCTGCACACATCTCCTTCCACCTGTGAAGAAAGACCTTGCATACCCTGAATCACGTGCTGATCATTCCTATTTTTACATCTATGTATTTATTTTATTTTATTTTTTAATTTATTTTTTAGTATATAACTTTTTTAATGTTTATTTTTGGAGAGAGAGAGAGAGAGAGAGAGAGAGAGAGAGAGAGAGAGAGAATAATCTGGGAAGGGGTGGAGAGAGAGAGGGGGAGAGATAAATCCCAAGCAGTCTCCACACTATCAGCGCAGAGCTTAACGTGGGGCTCGAATTCACAAACTGAGAGATCATGACCTGAGCTGAAACCAAGAATCAGACATCTAACTGATTGAGCCACCCAGGTTCCCCTATGTATTTATTTTAAATAATATTGTTTAGTTTCCATAGTGTATGTTTGAATATTATCTATATACTATACTTGTTTGTTCAATATATTGTTTAGTTGGGAAAATTTATTTAAAGTGGGAATTGTACTATGTATACTTCTGAGTCTGTCTTCTTTGGCTTAATATTATATTCTTAATTATTGTTTAATTTACATCCAAGTTAGTTAGTATATGGTGCAACAATGATTTCAGGAGTAGATTCCTTAATGCCCCTTACCCATTTAGACCATCCCTTCCCACAACCCCTCAGCAACCCTCTGTTTGGCTCAATATTATATTTTTGAGATTCATCCATGTTGATGTATGTAGCTTTCAATAATTTTAACTAATGTATGATGTCATTGTATTATTCTACTACATTTTTTTCTTCAGATTTCTTTAGCAATGGTGGCTGTAGGTAAGATTGGACCAGACTTTGAAGATGAAACTGGTCTGATCTTGGTACATTTCCATTTGAGCTGAACTGTTGGTATACCACAGAGTATGTGAAGATCAAATAACATATAGTTTAATAACATATTTTAAAGCCACTTACTTCCATTCCTGTTGGGCCCATAGAGCCCACAATCTTATACCACAAGATAAGATTTCACCAGATGTTAAGGAATGGGTCCACTTCCTAGTGTTGCAAAAGCAGTGTCTCCTGCCCTGAAACACAATGGCAGTAGTAGTGGTCATCATAGGGAGAGGACAACCATGGTCAATGAGGAAGAGCTCTCACTGTCAGCAAAAGCTATGGCTAGACGCCATGACAAGAAGAAAAGTGGCAGAATTAGTGCTGACTTCTGGGTTTCTATTACCAGAACTTAGAAAAATTCATAGCAATGACTGGTAGTAATGCTGAAGAAAGTTGTGAGGTTGTATTTAGGCTACCCACACACTTTTATTTGCTATCCACTAGCCTATTCTCAAGCTATAAACAAGCAAAAATGGAGAAACAACGCAAAGTATTCTGAACTTAATCTTCCACCTGTACCAGGCCTCAAGATGGCTGACATTTTGAGAAAGTCTGCAATGCTGACATACTGAAGGGAGGAAAGCCCCAAATGAGAATATAAGTACTCATCCCAAAGTTTCCTCCATAGACATCTAGATGAAAAAGAAAAGGTCTTGGAGCTTTCAGTAATACAAACCAGGCCTCAAGCAAATCAATTCTATTTGATATCATTGAACAGCTCATATTAAATCTGAAGTAAGATAAATTTTTTTATCAGTAAAGTCCATTGAAATCCTACTTCTGCTCATTTCCATAGCTTTCTGAATCACATCCTAAATTCAATTTCATATTCACATTAGTGTTAACCCAAAATATGGGTGTTAACCACTAACATTGAAAATAATTGCTACATCTGGCAACAATCCCCAAATCTTTGTCTATACCTTTCTACAAATTTAGAGAACACAATAAATAACACAATGGCAATTCTTAAGCATTTCTAAATAAATTCAACTGCAAACAGGTTTCAAGACTTCTAAATGAAACTTTGCAGAGATGAAAAGCCTCATGCCTACACTATCTTGTATTCTGTGATGATATACACCTTTAACACAGAGAAGAAAAAGAAATATCTACTGCATTCTAAAAAAAATTCTAAATAATAATCAATTTACTAATAAAAATTTACCTGCAACAAAACTGAATTCAAAAATTGTTTGAATCCCTGAAATGACAAGTATACAATACTTCCAATTAACTTTCTCAAATTTGCATGTATTAAATTAAATGCAATGGTCTAATTAAATGACAATGGTCTCTATAATCCTTCACCCTTTTTGTCAAAAGGACTATTTATTCAAAATTATGCAAAAGTTACTTCCTTAGTTGCCTAGGGAACTGCAAGATCCAATTGCAATTTCTAACTAAAATTAAAAGAAAACCCTTATCCTGTTTTACTTTGTGGTGTGTGTTGGAGGGATTAAAGTCACTCTGATTAGGGTGCCTTTAGCAGGTTTTTTAAATTATCAAAGAAAGACGACAGTATATGTGAGCTATCTAGAACTCTATATGAATCAAATTCTGTTCAGAGACAAAATTCATTTTTTATCATTTCACCAACACAGGTAAGGTTTTAAGCATAAATCAGCTCCCAAGACATTCTTTTTTTGCACAATTTTTGTTCCAGCATTTCATGTTAAAGATGTAGCATTCCTCTTCTTCTTTGCCAGAAACTCAACCATACGGTGCATTTCCCTGAGTCAAAAAAATTTGTGGCAAGATATGTGCATGCCCCCTGGACATATGAAAGACATGTATTGAAAAGAATGCACCTAATAAGCTCTTCTACACAGTCTTTGCTGGCATCTTTTTTCTGGGTGCCCTGCTTGGCCCACAGACACTGTGAATGGCTTTAGTACATGTGGAACTTCAATCTCCATTTCTCACTCCCTGACTTAAACCCCATCCGTAATGCTTTGTGTGGGGACCTCACTTCTCAGGATGCTGCAGTAGGTCCCTGTGGGTTCATTTCCCATCTTGGTTCCTACTCAGTAGTTTTCATGGAATTGTAACTTTTAATTAGATAAAAAGATAAAAGGCACTAGAGTTGCAGGAGAAGCATTCTAGTTGCTTTAAAAATCACCACTCTTGCATTGGAAAGATTCTAAACCATGTGTTTTTAAAGATAAAGTAAACTGCGTGGGAGGGTGGGGAAGAATAGGGAGAAAAATATTTTTAAATCTATTGTGGGAGGATGTTTTCACAAATCCTTGCCTGTATACACCACGATGGGGTATTGCTATGATTTGGGTCAAATTTGACCCTTCTTATATTTCTCTAAGATCCTAGTAATATTTGCTTATCACTCCACACTTGTGGTATGAATTTTGTAAAGATCGTTTTTAGTGTTTCCATGGTCTTTTGTGTGTTTTTTATGTTTATTTATTTATTTTGAGGGAGAGAGAAAGTGCAAGCAGGAAAGGGACAGAGAGAGAGGAGAGAGAAAATCTCAAGCAGACTCTGCACTGTCAGCTCAGAGCCTAATGCGAGGCTCAGTGTCATGGAAACGTGAGATCATAACCTGAGGCGAAATCAAGAGTCCAGTCAGATGCTTAACTGACTAAGCCACCCAGACACCCCTCCATGATCTTTTGACAGGACGACTGAATGAAACACCTTGGGAGCTACTAACTAGAGTCACAAGCTTGGGCTTTTCCCCCTTTGCTCCACCCATTATATAATGATGCCTACCCTACACCACCCAACAATAAGAGGCTGCATGGAGAGATAGGCCAACCAACAGTAAGTAGCAAGACCCAGACATGTGAGTGAGGAGGCCAGCCCTGTCATTGGGCCTAGGTAAGATCAGTAGATCTTTTCAGTTGATCCAGAGAATCATGACCAAAAAAATGTTTTAAGCCCCTTGAGTTTTGTAGTTGTTCTTTATGCAGCAATTTATAACTGCAGTATAGCACTAAATGCTAGCTGAAATTATCCTTTGTCCCCACTTATAAACACCTGGAAAGCAGAGACATTGGATTGCTTGCTACTGAAATGCCAGTTCCTAGATAATAGTCTGGCATGTAGTATATATTCTATTAATATAAATAAAAATATAAAGATAATATAAATATTAATAAAAATATAAGTCTAATATTGGTTCCACAATGAAAATGCTAAAAAGGAAGCAGTTCTTGGGGTTGAGTGGTCTAAATTTCAACCTGCTTTGATATCCACTAGACAAATATATGGCCTGGGGAAGAACAAATGATTTTCTAAGTTTTTGAGTTATAGTCTATGAAATGAGAGGTATTAATGCCTATCTCAAGGGCTGATTGTATTAAATGAGATAACATCTGGAAGCATCCAATGTATTCTTATCACATCATTTGTTTTAATAAATAATAATAGTGGTTATGATAAAGCCATAAACAGAGAAATAAAGTGGTGATATAATTTAATAATTCATAATATATCTGTAAATGAAGGGTAAACCTTATTTGAAAGGACTCCACATTATACAATGTAAAAAACATAGGGCTGTCCCTCACGAATACGGATCACATTACCATCTCACAATTTTAAGGCGTCACTGGATGGCTTTCCCAATAATACCACTGTGGTCATTGTCTCATCTGCTAATTTCCATGGAAAGTTGCATGCATTTGGGAAAATGACTGACCATGGAGCATAGCAAACCTACCTGACCCACAGGAAGGCAGTCCCATGAGCTTGGAATTATTAGCACAATTCTCTACCCCACAGTGACAATGAAGTATGGACATTATAGAAAAAAAAACGTGTTTTGAAAATATGTGATTTAAGGATGTTTATCTGTTAATACCTACCTCATAGTACCCAATAGTATTTTGTAGACTTAGAGATTAAGTGACATAAGACATACAAAGCACTTAAAGCTTGGCACATAGGGAACATTCTCATTATTTTCAGTGACTTCTCTAATATTGAAGTATTATGGCATGAGACTAATAAGCCTCAAACAAAATTAAGGGAAAGTCCCATTGGCAATAGCTAGAGTTAATTAGATACTGAGTATTTAATGGCGCTAATTTTCAGGAAAGTTATTTTGATGGCTTTGAGTAGTTCTAAATAGTATTTGTGTTCACTTTCCAGTCACTTTTCTTTTCAGAAAGTAAAGAAACGCCTTTTGGCTTCCTGTTGTTCTGACATTTTCATGTCCAAAATACCTGCTGTGTAACGTCCTGTAGAACACATTCAGCTTTGACATATTTTGTGAAGCATTAGCTATGAATGCAATTTTAGCATACTGTGCATAGAGGAATGTTTTTTTTTTTTTCAGGATTTCATTTAAGGAGTCAAATTATCAAATCCTTTTTTAATAGCTAGTTAAAAATATCCAATATGTGGGGGAAGTCTAACACTCATTGTACATACTTAAACAGGGAAATAGTGAAGAAATGCTTCCATTGTTCTTTTTCACTTTTAGCCTTTCATTTCACTTAAAACACTTGTTTTGGGCAAAGTAAAGCTCTGTTTGAATGTGACAACTTACAATAGTTCCTTAGAAATAGTCTGTATTATTATTTATTAAAATAAACTGCCAGAACTTCTACTGATTTTGTATTAAATATGCATTTTAAACAAGCTATAGGTGTACATTTCTTCCCTTCAGCTCTCTGGTGTTTCAGGAGTTTCCTGAGAAAACGTCTGTGTGTCAAAAGCTGTCTGTTAAGAGAACTGTCCATCAACACTGTGATTGACATTTTTTTTCTTTCCTTACTCTCTGCAACATAACTAGTAAGTTAAATAGAAAATGACTTTGATTTTTAATTTTTTAAAATCTACAAATTATACCCATAATAAATATACCATAAGTTTTGGGAGTATGCATAATTTTTATTACTCGCCAGTACTTCCACCTGCTAATTTATTCAGCAACAACAGTAAGCACCTGCTAAGTGCTAACTGTTAAGTATGCAATGTTGAACGAAGCAGTTTCTACTGTCATGGAATATAGACTCTAGTATAGAAAACACATCAACAACAACAACAACAAAAACAAATGTGTCACTTTCTAGGATATATTACACTCTTTGTTTTAAAAATATCTTTATTTTGAAAAATTACACACACATATAAAATGAATGAGCACAACCTGATAAAGTGGAATAAAACAAACATCTGTGTATATACTATGAAGGGTACCACGTCTTTCTATATAACTGTTTTTAATTGCAATCTCCTCCTTTTTCCTCAAAAGTTACCACTACCCTAACATTTATTTATTTATTTTTGTTTAAGTTTTTATTTTAATTCATTAGTTAACATGAAGTGTTATATTAGTTTCAGATGTACAATATGGTAATTCAATAGTTCCATACATCTCCTGGTGCTCATCATGACAAGTGCCCTCCTTAATCCCCTTCACGTATTTCACCCATTCCCCCCCACCTCCCCTCTGGGAAGGTAACCATCGGATTGTTCTCTTTAATTAAGAGTCTTATTTGCTTTGTCTCTGTCTCTCTCTTATTTTTTACCCTTTGCTTATTTGTTTTGTTTCTTAATTTCTACATATGAGTGAAATCATATAGTATTTGTCTTTCTCTGAATGGCTTATTTTGCTTAATATTATACCCTCTAGTTCCATCCATGTCATGCAACTGGCAAGATTTCATTCTTTTTTTTATGGCTGAGTAATATTCCATTGTGGTGTGTGTGTGTGTGTGTGTGTGTGTGTGTGTGTGTACCCACCCACTTCTTCTTTATCCATTCATCAATCAAGGGACACTTGGGCTTCTTCCATGTCTTGGCTATTATAAACAATGCTATGATAAACATAGGGGCATATGTATCCTTTTGAACTAATGTTCTTGTATTCTTTGGGTAAATACCCAGTAGTGCAGTTGCTTGATGTTAGGATAGTTCTATTTTTACCTTTTTGAGGAAACAGCACATTGTTTTCTACAGAGGCTGCACCAGTTTGTAGTCCCACCAACAGTGTAAGAATGTTTCGTTTTCTCCACATCCTTGCCAATAACTGTTGTTTCTTGTATTGTTGATTTTAGTCATTCTGACAGGTGTGAGGTGATATCTCATTGTAGTTTTGATTTGCATTTCCCTGATGATAAGTGATGATGAGCATCTTTTCATGTGTCTATTGGCCATGTGAATGTCTTCTTTGGAGAAATGTCTGTTTATGTTTTCTGCCTATTTTTAAATTGGATTATTTATTTTGGGTGTTGGGTTTTATAAGGTCTTTATATATTGTGGATACTAACCCTTTATCTGATATGTCATTTGTAATTATCTTATCCTATTCTATAGATTGCCTTTTGGTTTTGTTGATTGTTTCCTTCCCTGTGCAGAGGCTTTTTATTTTGATACAGTCCCAATGATTAATTTTTGCTCTTGTTTCCCTTCCCTCAGGAGACATATCTAGGAAGAAGTTGCTACAGCCATGGTCAAAGAGGTTATTTCTCGTGTTCTCCTCTAGAATTTTCATGGTTTCAAGTCTCAAATTTAGGTCTTTAGTCCATTTTGAATTTATTTTTGTATATGGTGTAAGAAAGTCGTCCAGTTTCATTCTGCATGTTGCTCTCCAGTTTTCCTAACGCCATTTGTTGAAGAGACTATTCTTTTTCCAATGGGTAACCTGCTTGGTTGAAGGTTAATTGACCATACACTTGTAGGTTTATTTCTGGGTTTTTTACTTCTGTTCTATTGATCTATGTATTTATTTTTGTGTAGTACCATACTGTTTTAATCACTACAGCTTTGCCATATAACTTGAAACCTGGAATTGTGACTTCAGCTTTACTTTTCTTTTTCAAAATTGCTTTGGTTCTTTGGGATCTTTTGTGGTTCCATACAAATTTTAGGATTGTTTTTTCTAGCTCTGTGAAAAATGCTGTTGGTATTTTTATAGAGATTGCATTAAATGTATAGATTGCTTTGGGTAGTATAGACATTTTAACAATATTTATTCTTCCAATCTATGAACATGGAATATCTTTCCATTTCTTTGTGTCATATTGAATTTCTTTCACCAGTGTTATAGTTTTCAGAGTAAGGGTCTCTCACCTCTTTGGTTAGGTTTCTTCCTAGGTATTTTATTATTTTGGGTGCAATTGTAAATGGGACTGTTTTCATAATTTCTTATTCTGCTATTTCATTGTTAGTATATAGAAATGTAACAGATTTCTATACCTTGATTTTTTTATCCTATAACTTTTCTGAATTTATCAGTTCTAATAGTGTTTTGGTGGAGTCTTTAGTTTTCTATCTAGAGTATCACATCATCTGCAAATAGTGAGCATTTTACTTCTTCCTTACTGATTTGGATTCCTTTTATTTCTTTTTGTTGTCTGATTACTGTGGCTAGGACTTTCAGTAGTATGTTGAATAAAAGTGGTGAAAGTGGACATTTTTGTCTTGTTCCAGAATGTAGGGGAAAAGCTCTCAGTTTTTCCCCATTGAGGGTGTTAGCTGTGGGATTTTCATACATGGCCTTTATTATGTTGACATATGTTTCCACCAAACCTATTTTGTTAAGAGTTTTTATCATGGATGGAAGTTGTACTTTGTCAAATGCTTTTTCTGTATCTTTGATTCTGTGTCATGACTGAAATGATCATTTGGTTCTTATCCTTTCTCTTATTGATGTAATGTATCACATTGATTGACTTGCAAATGTTGGAGCACCATTGAACTCTGGAATAAATCCCATTTGATGGTAGTAAATGATTTTTTAAATGTATTACTGAATTTGGTTTTCTACTATTTTATTGAGAATTTTTGCATCTACATTCATCAGGGATATTGGCCTGTAGTTCTCTTTTTCAGGGATGCCTTTTTCTGGTTTTGGTATCAGAGTAATGCTGGCCTCATAGAATGAATTTTGAAGTTTTATCAACATTACTGATTTTTTCAAAGAACCAGCTTCTGGTTTCATTGATCTTTTCTATTGGTTATTATTAGTTTCTGTATCATTTATTTCTGCTCTAATCTTTATTAATTCCTTCCTTGTGTCCATTTTAAGTTTTGTTTGTTGTTCTTTGCATAGCTCCTTTAGGTGCAAGGTTAGGTTGTCTTTTTAAGATTTTTCTTGCTTCTTTAGGAAAGCCTGTATTGCTATTATTTCCTTCTTGTGACCGCTTTTGCTGCATCCCAGAGGTTTTGGACCATTTTCATTTTCATTTGTTTCCATGTACTTTTTAATTTCTTCTTTCATTTATTTGTTGACACATCCATTGTTCGGTAGCATATTATTTAACCTCCATATATATATTTGTGTCTTTCCAGATATTTTCTTGTGGTTGACTTCTAGTTTCATAGTGTTATGGTCAGATAATATGCATCATTTTAATCTTCTTGAATTTGTTGAGGTTTGTTTTGTGTGCTAATATGTGATCTATTCTGGAGAATGTTCCATGTGTATTTGAAAAGAATGTGTTCTGCTGTTTTAGGATGGAATGTTTTGCATATAGCAGATGGATTTAACAGATATACCCTAACATTTATTTTTAATAATTTCCTTGCCTTTCTTTGTCCTTTTGCCAATTAGGTTTACCTACCTAAATTTTCTAGTTTTGTTGTGCCATTTTTTTTCCTTGAAATATACATAAAGTAGAAAAACATAGTAAGTATTTTTTTTCCTGTAGCTTTATTTATTTCACATTATGTTTCTAAGGTTCATCCATGTGGCTGCATATAGCTGCAATTCCTTCATTTCCATGGCTTTCTATTATGTAAATGTGCCATACTGCATTTGTCCATTCTGTAATGGCCATTTTTGAGACTACTGGTAGTTTCTGGCTATTATGAAAGATTCTGACATAAACATTCACTTTCTGACTTCTACCTTTCAAGTTTTCCTACACTGGACTCTGAGGTACACCACTTGGTGCAGTGTTTGGTTTATCTGTGAACTGACACCACTTTGCACAAAACTTAAGAGATGTAGTAGCCCCATGAAATGCCTGTTGAGTAAGAACCAACAAAGTTATTGAACAAATTGATGGAATATTTGTGGTGGGAGACTAGAATTTGGCAGAAAATTGAACCTAAAACAAGCCAAGGGTAATTTTCCTCACAAATAGGAAGGGAAATACATTTTAATGGCAAGCTTTCAAAGGTCAATCTACTCTGTGCCACTCTATGAATATGCTCTTTCTATTCCAAACCCTAGGGACACAATAAACTTCTTACTTATATATTGAGAGAAAAGACAAGAAAGATCGCTAGCATTTGAAAATGAGAGCATATTAGAGATGTGAGCTGTTTACAAGGAGAATGCTGACCATAAGGCCGCACTGATGAACAGCCTCTACCATCTGTATTCAAGCTTACATCTCACTGGTCTTTATATTAGCCGATTTATTAAGCCCTTCATTATACATCCAATAATTTATTTTTAAATTTCAAAATTATAAAAGAATATAGGTAATTAAAAATACTTTTCTGTCAAATATTTTTCTGTCAATTAAATATTCACAGGCATTCCTATTATTTTTAAGTATTCATGATTTAGAACTAGCCTAAGGCTGACAAAAATCTTTTGGAAAGAAGGCAGCATTTATCCCTTTACCCTCAAATTCCCAAAGGGTTTGAGATGTTTTGCAAGCATGATACACACAATGGAATGCTAAAATGAAAACAGAAATATAAGAAAGTTAACTTAGAAGAAAATCTGAGAAGATCCAGTTACGGGTTTTGAATAATTTATTACCTCCAGGTAATTCCTAAGGTACAAGGGAACATTTTGCATTATCTGGAACAAATTACATGCTAGGAAATGGAGAGTTGCCAAAGAAAAATGTCAAAGTTGGCAAAAACAGAATCTGTTACTACAGTCCACTTAAGTACTGTTTCAGAGTACTAATGAGGAAGGAGGGGGAAAAAGAAGGCTCTCCACAGGCCTAATACTCAAGAAGGAGGACGATGACTTAAGCTCCACACTGTTTTAAAATAAAATAATACTAAATCATTATAATTTCCACAACTAGGGTATCACAATATTCTGAAATGAAATGAATGTCATTTCAATTGGGAGATCCTCAGTCCCGATCCCAAAGGATATTTTAGTACCATTAATGTGCTCATAGAAATAAATATAAGGGCATGAGTGAAGAAAGGTCCCAAGCATAGCAAAACAGTGAAGCAAAATGCCAAAATACCATATTTTTAAATTTCTATTTCAATTCACTTTTTTCTTATCAGAAAAAACATGCTTTGACTCTTAAAATCTCCATAAATCTTAGTCTATGAAGTTTAAAATATTGCTTTATCCATATTTACTTCCTTTTTGTGTTTGTGAGAACACTTAAATTATAAACTCTTGGCAAATATCAAGTATACAATATAGTATTATTACCTATAGTAAAAAATGTGTTAATTAACTCATTACAATGTATACACGTATCAAATCGTCTCATTGGTACACTTTAAGTATATTACAATTTTTCTGTCAATTATACGTTAGTAAAGCTGAAAAAAAAGTAGCTCTACTTAAAGCCTCTTAAAACAAAAGGACCACCTTTAATCATTGGATGCGGCATTTCAGGGAAAGTACGAGGCTTTTCCTCCTGAGCATACCATGTTCATCTGTTACATAAGGGCAGCAGTCATCCTGACTCAACAACCCTGTAGGTGGGTCAATGAACTAGCAGAAAAGATGAATGACTCTGTTTGTAGGGAAGAATTTATGTGTGCCTTTCATTAGGAAAACTTATGTATAGCACACACACCTGTCTTCCCTCATAAAAAAAAATAGATGAGCTATTGCATGAAATGAAATGGGCCTTGTTCTCTTCTTCATTAATCCAGATTTAATAACAAACATTGAAGCCTGATCATTTTTTAAAAAATTTGGATACCATTGATTACCATAAGTGTTCTATAGAATGGCACAAATTAAAAATCAAATGTGTACAGATACCAGAAACTTGAGCTGAAAAACCAAAGATTGCTCTAAGTGCATTAGTGAGGATAAACAACCATCAGCAGTGATTGTGAGAGAAAGAAAAACAGGAAAGAATAAAGGTATTCCAAGACAGTCTTTAAAGACAAACCCAAGCGCTTCATGGGAAGTTTCCTGATTGAGCAGTTGGTGAATCTGAGTTTAATCAGTAATTTGGACTTATATTAGTTGCTTAGTCTCTTTTCATTTTCTACTTCCTTTTCTCTTACATGAAGAGATAATGCACCATTGAGGAACACAAATTACTGTCATAATAATAGAGACCAGCTCTGTACAGTAATTTTCTAAGACGATTCAAAACACCGTTTTTAGGTTTTTAGGACCAGATTTGTGTTTGGCAGAAAAGAACACTAGGATTACTTGCCTGCCTTGGCTATGGCAAAGAGATGATGTTGTATGACTGCCATGCATTTTCCTAACTAGATAACTTCCAGTGTTCTTTATTCTATGTGTTCTAAGTTTTACTTTAGCTCTTTTGTAATTTATTCTCTCTTGGTGTTTCTTTTTTACCCAGTGACTTTCATTACTTTATTAAAAAATTTTTTTGGATGTGAGATTAGCAGTGGAAAGTCTGGATCCTCCTTCATGAAAAATTAACATTGTCACTAAGTATTGGCTTGGCACAGTGTCCCTGTAGTGGTGCCACTAATCTCCTGTGCTCAATTAATCACCAAGACAGCAAGAGGCTTAGCTCTTATTAAAGTCCTTAAGAACTTTATTCAACAACCGCCTGCCAGTCCTTTCTATGAAATATACAGAAATTCACAAAATGGAAAACAATATGGTTTAATCATTTTTAGTGTGATGAAAATAATGGAAATTTATGACCCACTTACAGTAGAATGGAATAAAAGCGCTGAAAGAGACTACAATCAAGCACGATAAACAAGGCCATGAGATAAAATGACGGTCAGTGTTAACTAACGTCCAACTAATGTCCAGCACCCATTTTATACTTGTGCTTGACCACAAGATGCCATTCTTGTTGGGAAATAGGAATCATTTGTATCAGCCTCTTGTGGCATGGAGGGGGAAAAACCTCCAACCAAACACAGCAACTCTAGCATTGTTTCTGGTCATGGCACAAACTGGTTTTTGTTTTTTGTTTTTTAATTAAAAGATTGTTCAAAAACAATTTACAGTGTTTATCTTCTGTGTTTTTAGGTGACACTTCTGTTATGTTTCTTCCTTTTCACTTACTCCCAGGGTAAGAGCGTACGCATTTACTTCCTCTAAATTCAACCTTTCACTTTTGATGTTTCACCCATAATCTTAATTGTGCCTGTCTCCTTTACCATGTTTCAAATCATTCAATATTTATATTAGCTGTAAATATAAGTGGATTTTCTTCTAACTTCCACATCCATTGTAGCTTAATTAAGAAGTAGCTACCCTCTCTCTCTCTCTCTGTCTCTCTCTCTCTCTCCCCCTCCCCACCACCCCTTTCTCTTTCTCACCAACTGGGTTGAATCTCAGTTCCACTATTTACTTGCTTTATGACTTTAGACAATTTACTTACTGCTCTGGGCTTACATGTCCTCATCTGTTAAATGAGTAAGACAGTAATATTTATAAGGTTGTTATGAAGATTAAGTATGTTAATATTTCTAAAGAACTCAGAACAGTTTGCGAGATACAGTGTTATATAAACGTTCACTAAATAAAAGTCAAATAACAGCCTAACTACCTCTGTGTGGAGGACAGTTTGGTGTTTGTCTCAGTAAAACCAAGTCTCATATTATCTGAGAAAGCCACTTCTACCCCTTTTTGTCTCTGCGTTAGAGACTAGCACCTAGTCTTGATTCACTGATACTTTGGTATCTGCATTAAAGTCTTTTACTTTCAAGTCCAGCCATCATTCTGGACTATAAAATCCATAGATGACCAATTCATCACAATGGCTTCTTAGTTCTTCTCAAGTACAGTAATCTTAAAGTCTAGTAGCCATACCCCAAGAAGGACTTCTGTGTAAGGGTGGAAGGATGTGCAGCTTGTGAACTGCACAAAAGCACCAACAAGTGGGTGATCAAGGCCTGAAATCCACATGGGCTGAAGTGATGAAGAAATTCTGCTCTGCTAGCAGGGCTCTGACCTCTTGACTCTACCACCCAGTACCTTTCTATCACTCAAATCTAGTAGTCTTTTCAGCTCAATAGTCTTGAATTCCCACTGTCCTAATGTAATATACTATGCCTCCAGATTATTCACTTATTAAAACTATTATCTCCATTATCTGAGCTCATGGAGAATGCAAGCTTATCAACCCTTCTTATTTCTCCATATCAGAACCTTCTTTGCATTACTTCCTTTCTAATACAAATTAGATTCCATGAATTAATGCCTATACTTAAATTTCCTAAGCTCTCTTACCAGAAATACCTCAACTGTGGATGAATAAAACTGTCCACCTTATCCATGTATGCATCCAAATAGCTAAGCAACACTGGACATTTTTATACATTAGGGCACACTAGGAACCATAAATTGATGGTCTTTAATCTCAGGATTGCATTTAATACTATTTCATAGTCAACTAATATCTATAATTAATTATCACTTTAATTAATTGTCACTTCTGTATGTACTATAACAAGTTTCCTCCAATATTCTTCAAACTGCAAGCCTGGGAAATATCTTCACCTCCTACTTTCAGTGAGAAAGAAAAATTTTAGAGAGAAATTACCTCATTTTTTCACAACCAATTATAAATTGTCCTTATTCTTCCTTTCTCTATTCTTCTATCACAAGGATGGAGTTATATTTCTTTCCAGGTAAAATCTAGAAGCATTTCTCCTTACCACATGGGTACCAGAACAGTCTCAGTTTCTATCCCAGAAACTTAGGTTATTGATGATCTTTCCATGACCCACTCTCATTGTCAGTCTCTTTATTATTACTAGAACATTCCTATATGTATGTAAACTTTTTGCCTATGCCACTTTCATTCTGACTACTTGCCTTTCACAGGTGACTTCTTAAGAGAGTTTTATGTACTTTCTGTACTCTCTGCTGGGTCACCTCCCATTAATGACTCAAACACAACCATTGGATTTTCGCTTAAATGGCCTTGAGGTAAAAAATTATCTTCGTACTATTAAGTCTAGTGGGCATATTTTCAATTCTCTTCTGTGTTAATGCTTTCTGGATTCTCCTTTCAATCTTCATGTTCATTTCCTAAGTGGTTATTAAATGGTGAAGCTTCTCATAACTCTGTCCTGAATGTCTTTTCATTCAATACTCTCTCTAGGAGATGATAATGGTGATGATGATGATGATGATGATGACGACGATGATAATTTAACATTTATTAAACATTTAGTTTTTGCCAGGCACTATTCTATGAACATAATATATATTTTTAAATAATGAAGCACTCTTAATACTTCCATAAAGTATCCACTATCATTTTTCCCATTTCTAAAATGATAATACTAAGACATAGAGAAGTTAATAAACTTTCTCAAGATACTTCAGCTGATGTATATTAGGATCAATATTAAAATCTAGTAAGGACTAGCCAGTTTGATGCCAGAATTAATTGTCTTAATCACTCTCTTAAACATGTAGTGTAGAGACTTATATATCAGCTATTTGCCTGACTTTAGCTATATCTAAATATCTTTTCTTTTTCTTCCTTCCTTCCTTCCTTTTTTTTTTTTTTTTTTTTTTTTTTTTTTAGAAAGAGAGCATCTCAAATAAGGGAGGGGCAGAGGGAGAAAGAGAGAATCCCAAGCAGGCTCCATGCTCAGCACAAATCCCAATGCGGGGCTTGATCTTATGTCCATGAGATCATGGCCTGAGCTGAAGTCAAGAGTCAGGTGCTTAACAGACTGAGCCACCCAGGCATCCCTAAATATGGATGATTCTTATGTCTACATCTTTGACCTAGACACATATATTAAGCTGTTTTGAATATCACCTGACCATCTCAAAGAAACATCCAAACCTTAATTCACTGTCTCCACCTACACCCACCCAATAGATATATTCTCTACCCTTTCTACTCTATACAGGGCACCATAATTTACCTAAAAGCTCAAGTTAAATCTTAAAAATTATTCCCATCTTCTTTCTGTCCTTCACTTTCTATTATCCAATAAATTAGCAAGACCTGATAATTTTATGGTCTGTGTATTAACCAAGAGCATCCCATTGATTCCATTCCCACTGCTACATTCCCAAGCCAGTTTGCCTCCATGTCTTACTCCAACTACCATAGCAGCCTCCTAATTGAGATTTCAAAGTCTCTAACTGTAGTTTTTTCTGACATTTTTTTTCAGACAAGCCAGAATGATGTTTTTTTTTTCAATATATGAAATTTATTGTCAAATTGGTTTCCATACAACACCCAGTGCTCATCCCAAAAGGTGCCCTCCTCAATACCCATCACCCACCCTGCCCTCCCTCCCACCCCCCATCAACCCTCAGTTTGTTCTCAGTTTTTAACAGTCTCTTATGCTTTGTCTCTCTCCCACTCTAACCTCTTTTTTTTTTTTTCCTTCCCCTCCCCCATGGGTTTCTGTTAAGTTTCTCAGGATCCACATAAGAGTGAAAACATATGGCATCTGTCTTTCTCTGTATGGCTTACTTCACTTAGCATAACACTCTCCAATTCCATCCACGTTGCTACAAAGGGCCATATTTCGTTCTTTCTCATTGCCATGTAGTACTCCATCAACTGATGAATGGATGAAGAAATTGTGGTTTATATACAGAATGTTTTTAAAGTGGAAGTATAGTCATGATATTGACTTTTAACATCCTCGAATAAATCCTATTCCTATCAGAGTAATGCCAAAATGCTTAATATGGCCCCAAAGGCTCATCTCTCCAGCTTCACCTAGAGCTACATTCTTGCTCTGCTCTCTCTTCCAGCCATACTCCTTTGATATGTAAGTTTTTCACAGTGGCTTTTTCCTCAGCCTGGAGTTTTCCTTCTCTCTCTATCCAGCTAATATTATTTGTATTTATATTTAATCTTAATCTCTCTTCTCTGGATATTTTTCTTTTGATTCTCAGACTTTGTTGGGCTCTTCTTGATATGTTCATGTAACACATTTCCTAATGCTTAACTTAGTTATGCATGTTTTAAAAGTGCATTTTTCCCTAAATATATGGTAAATTCTATGATAACCATAGTTAACCATAGTGCTAGACTATGTCTCTAGCACTTTTAGCACAGTAAATAACAGAAAGCGAGTAACTGCCAAATAATTATTGTTTTGCTAAGTGAGGAGTGACTTCTTTATAGGGAAGTTGCTTTAGATATTAATACAGCCACTTGCATGAAGTGTCTAGGCTACCTGAATTTAATGATAGCTGATAACCTACATTGCTTTATACTTTTAAATTCTCATCAAATGTTATACATTCCGGATTTGATGTACACACACACTATATGTGCACACACACATAGGTGAGGAATGGGAAAGTCAGGAAAACTAATTATTTTGGTTTTTCATGATTGGGAAAAAGAGTGGTACTTCTTATATATATTAAAAATAAAGATTCCACATTTCTAATGTTTATGCTTCTCTTCTACAGAGCAATGAGCAGGATGAGTAGTGCTTTCTTTTTTGGTATTTTTCACTTTTTTTTTTAACTTTTCATTTTTCCATTTGAGTTGTGGTACATTCTAGTCTCTCATTTTATTCCTCACATGTAACCATTTCTGGACTCTAATGTACTACATGGCTTAATCCATTCAAATCCAGTCAAAAAATGTATATAAATAGACAAAAATAATGCCTACTTACATGTCAGTTGGAAATAGCAGCTAGTCATATGTAGCAAAGAAAGGCAAATTACAGACTTTGAAATTTGTCTTGTTGAGATAATATTCGGTCGAAGTATAGTCCAGAAGGTTTAATGAATATCTTAGATACAATAAAAACTATGTATTTATATATTGTTAAATAGCCAAATTTAACTAAATTTGAAGATGTAATTGGCTTAATTAAATTATTCATGAATGGGGCAGCACCGCATTAGCTAGTCTAAAGAGGCACTGCCAGGAGTTGTACAAAATGGAAAATTTTTATAGAAGGAGGGTGGGGACAAGAAAGGTATTAGCAAAAGAAAAGGATTGTTCCAAGTGAGGACACTTTCTAGGAGGAAAAAACAAGGTGTCTTATCATGCAGATTACCTCATCTTTCTTTGCCAGTGGGGTTGGAGAAGACCCAGGTGGTCAACTCATTGGCTGGATTGAGAAATTCCTGACTGACTGGCTAAGACTACAGTTTTAAGGGAAGTTAAAACTGCAATTTGATTATGTATTAACCACCACTTTGGAAATTCTAAGTGACACCATTTTGAGCCTGCGGCTTTTTTTTTTAACAATATAAAAATTGGTATGGTATGGTCCACACAATGTTACCTAACTGAAAAGAGTTCATTTGCCTGCGTGAAACAGAAAGCCAAACATGGTAACAGTGGTCATTTGCGGAGAGAAAGATATATTGCAAAAGGCCCAAGAAAGGAGACAAAAGGTGGGCTCAAATCTGTCTCCCCTGACTGAGGTTAGAACAAGTTTTTATAATCATAAGGTTGAGATTGAACACACATCGAAGAAAAAGGCGGGGAAGATTTTGTCTATTCATGAGGACAGAGAGAGGACATGCATTGAGCAAACATGCATGTAACATACATCCCATGTTCATTTTGAGATGGAGACTTAACATTAAAATGAGGCAAAACTTGGCCCCTGACCTCAGGAAGTCACCTGTAGGACAAGGAGAGGGACTGGCTCTGAAATTGGTACTAACTGGATGGGGTCTTGGGCTCCTTATCTTGGGTAATGAATGAAAGGCTTGTTGATAGGCTGGAACCACGTCAGTGACCATATGTGTCAGTAAAAGCTTCTGTGAAGACAGCCAGTGGATTTATTAGTGGGATGTGAAAAGAAATAATAGCAGATGAGAAAGAAATATACGTGTAAAAAACAAGCTTTAAATTTCTTCTTGGTCTCAACCTCCTTAATTCGACAAGAGAGTACTTTTACCATTAAGATGTAACCCACTAAGTCATTATAACGGAATCATGAGGAAATGCCAGTACTGGAACACATTTGTTTTATAATTCTAACCCTTAAAGAGGAACACTGGATCTCAGAGTCAATTTTGGACATGTTGACTCTCAGAGGAACACTTCAAATCTGTGGAATAACTGGCATAGAGGTTTTATATATTCTTGAAAGCACTCTATATACTTGATTGGGGGGAGAGATGGGGAAAATGGCTAATACAATTTGGACTGAAATCAGTAAACAGACTCTTAAGCCTGGAAGAAGACCTTGAGGTCTTCATCGCCAAGCTTTTCATAATGTAAGTGAGGATGCAGAAATTGAGAGAAGTTTCCTTGATCAAGATGTGTTTCTGGCAAGCAGCAGATTTGATTAGGATCCCTGTCTTATTGACTTATAAACTGCTTCCTTTTTTTCTATTAAACATTTTACTGGGCTAGATTTTAGCAAGGAAAGAAAACACATTAATGCCATATTTACACACACAGACTGCTGAACTGTATATTGTATTAATTGAGCAAAATACATTGATCAGTTTCTAACTAAAAGCTTTTTTTAAAAGTGATGTGTTTTATACAATATAATGTGAATAGTTATTAAGGTCATCGAGACACTAAACAACTAAAAAATGGGAAATGTAATAGTGAGAAAAATGCTGTAAAATAAAAAAAATACAGAAGGACATTGTAATGGTATATTTGGGGAAAATTGACAGGTGATAGTGATAAAACTTGAATATCTAAATAGGAAGTAGAAAGGAAACTCATTATTTATAATTCATTTTTAGAATGATTCTTTGAGGAAGTGAGATGCCAGAAGATATTTGAATCAAAGGAGGCAGAATTCTTGGCAAATGGGAAATGCATTACAAATAGTGCCAAACATCTTCTGTTTGCCCTTCCAGGTCAAACTTTCTAAACTTTCCCAAATTGTCCCCTGGCCTGAAAGACAGACTTATATTGATTACATCAGTGAGATTCCAGTTTTTCTGGCTCTGGCTTCTAATTGAGCTAATGAGCCAGAGGTCCAAAGGAGAGAGGAGCGTGAGCTCAGGCTGTTCATTTTTCTAGGTTCTTTGGCTGGTTGCATCCTTCGGCAGAAGGCTCCCCCTAGGGCTGCTGTCCAACATAACGTTTTCTCTTTCCGAGTTCAAACAATCCTCCTCCTGTTCCCTAGTGCCTACGATGTTGACATCCCAGATGCTAGCAGGGAGCAGTGCTGCATTTCTGCACAATTCTTTTTGTTGTCTCTCTACTCTAGCCTTTGTAATTATGTTCTTTTAAATACCTCCCTTCGATAGATCTCAATTTTTATTATTCCATTTGTTTACTGTTAGACCCCTGACTGAACAGCAACCACTCCTAGAAGTAGCCCCAAGACAAAGGTCTTTAAAATGGGATTCTGGAATTTCATTTGTCCTGTATTTAAAGAGTACATGATAACTCCCTTTTCAGGTAAAAATGAGACAAAAGTAATTCAGAGTATTTGAAAAAAAGCACAATTATTGAAGTTATCGTCAGAGGGACGTGAAATAAAGTGCGTGCAGAGAACAATATCTCGGGAGAACAAGTGACTATGTCACTTGATTATATGGAGTGCAGAAAACGGTTAACAAAACAGATCAGAGATTTCTTTCCTTAATAGGGCCCACTTGCAACATTGGCTCTTGGCTGGATGTGGAAACTTGGACTTGAGGAGTGTTCTGTTTCCAGAACTGCTAAGAGTAGCTCACTGTGCCCAAACTACTTGTGCAATGTGTTTTTTCTCTGTCTTTATTGAGGTATAATTGACAAATAAAAATTGTATATATTTAAGGTGGACAACTTGATGTTTTGATGTACCAAATAATGTGTTTTACATTGAACACAGCTTTTCTTTAGGAGTTTGGAATTTTGGTACGTGTTAGACAATGAGTGCCTACTTGAATTGCCCTCAGTAAAATTCCTAGGAACTGAGTCTCTAATGAGCTCTTCAGATAGATGTTTTGTCACAACCAGTTGCTGGAAAAAGTAAGCAGATCCTATGTGACTCCACTGGTGAAGGGCTCTTGGGAGCTGGTGCCGAATGTCCTTTCCACTCCACCAAATGTGCCTTTCCCTTTGCTGATTTTGCTTTGTATCCTTGGTTGTAAATGAGCCAGAGCATTAATATGACTATATGAGAGTCTTGCAATCCTTCTGGTAAATCACTGACCCAAAGGGTGGTTTGAGGGTTTCTCATACATACAGTAACAAAAAAGCTTATAGTAATTGTTGAATCACCCGGTTACTTTTTAACACCTTAGAGAACATATATAGAAAAAGAAAGACACGCTGGAAACTATGACTATAAAGTTAAGAACACACATGGAGAGTCAAAGGTCTCCAAAGCAATTTTGAAATATTTTATTTCTAATAGTTACAGGGTACATACAGCTGAGAATCAAACTCAGAATTGCGAGGGTCTCGAAGTAGCAGCGTGAGTTATACGGTCTATCCTAACAAATTTCTTACACTAAAGTAATGACATTGATGGAAAAATGGTGGGGCCCAAAGACATGGGCTGGAGACCTTCGGGTAAGCAATGTTGAAGCTGAGTCAATATCCAAATTTCCCTTATGTGTTCATGCTATTGTTATCAAGCTATTCCTTTATCTGCAGGGTATTTGTCCATCCCTGCATTAAAGTTTTCCTGAGTCACTGGCTTCCCAAGCTGATACCAATTCTCACAGGACTCACTTTCCTTTCTTTTTCTAGAGGACTATACTTGAGTTTGATCCTGACATGGTCTACAGTGAACAAAGGGTATAACACAGGGTCCAGGAGGAGATAACCTATACATCACAAGACCTCCCCAATCTTTGTCTGCAGGATCCCAAGAGGCATGTGTGCCTGAAGGCTGTTTGATATGAAGGGGCAAGTAATGGAAGTCTCAGCTCAGAATATTGACAACAGTGAACCAAATTAGGATTCAGAATTTAATGTATTGACGTGAGTACCCAGGAGTGATAATAAAAATATGCCAGAATAGTAGACTCAACTCAACAATGGTCTACACTTAATGCAATCAGCATGCTAGCATACTGTACAGGAAGGAAACTGAAAACAGGGAATTGAGAATATTGGAATAAATATAATATGTGAAGGTTAGTCCTTAGACCAATCATACTATTATTTCCATGATCCCAGAATGTATAGATGGAGTGGATATTTTTAGTAACTGATAGAATACTAAAATTATCTGATTAAAAAAGTAAAGGCTATTACAGTACAAACAAAAGCCCCTAGACCTTTACCATCAGAGAGGGTGTACCAAAAGTAATAACACATTCTTGAAATAACAACAGAGATTAAGGACACTATCAAAGACTATAGATGCAGGGTTGGTGATTCCTAACATATACTTAATATATCTGTTTGGCCAGCAATAAAAACAAGGGGTGCCTGGGTAGCCCAGGCGGTTAAGTGTCTGATTTTGACTCAGGTCATGGTTCGTGGGTTGGGCTCTGTGCTGAGAGCTCAGAGCCTAGAGCCTGCTTTGGATTCTGTGTCTCCCTCTCTCTCTCTGCCCCTCCCCTGCTTGGGTGCGCACGCGTGCTCTCTCTCTTTCTCTCTTAAAAAGAAATAAACATTAAAAAACAAAACAAAAACAAAAACCCTAGATGCATCGTGGAGAACTTCATTAGGTTGTCATTAAATAAACCAAGTAATGATGCAACTTACAGTCACAGTTCCTGATGTGTTATTTTAGTGGCATAATTCAACACAATCTCTTGTTCCCGATATTTGGCTATTTACTTGTTGGGTGTGCTCTTCTCTAGCATAAGTCAGCAAAATCAGAAATAATCTCTATATATACATATACATAACACTGACAATATTCATATTTCATATTCGTGCCTTGCTCCCTTGCCTATTCTTTGGCTTTTATTAAATAGCTTAGAGGAACCTTGATCAAGGTGATATTTCAACATTGAAATACAATGCAACCTGGCTTTATGCAACCAGGATCTAGCGATCAGGAAGTAGCAAGGACCTTCTATGCCTTAGTAACACCTATGTACCATAAGGTTGAAAATAATCTCTGGAAAATTTCAGACACCTGTGATCCATCAGTGAGGTTTGTGGGGGGTCTGTAACCTGGCACTTGTCAGATCATCTCTTCTAAAGGTAGAGATGAGAAGATGCACCTTAATGTCCTATCATGAAGGAAAATGGCACAGTGGTTGGGGAGACTTTTGGGTCTCAGAAGCAGTATAAAACACGTTTGGACTGCAATTCCAATCTTTTTATGAGGTGACCTGTAAGGGCACAGATTTGAGTGAATGCCAAAGCAAGAAGGAAAGCTGAAACAATTCCAGTCTGTAGTACATGCTGCCCCGATCTTCAGGCTTTCTGACCAAGCAGAATGGAAGACAAGAATGGATGCTAAGGCACAGAGGTCATGACCTCTGCCAGATAGCTTTCTTCCACATCTGCTCTTTGCCATTCTCCACCAGTGCTCTCTTCCAGGAGCCAGGCCTGTGTTGATTATATCAGCAAGCTCCTGTGCAGTCTGGCTTTTGTTTGAAGTAAACAGAAGGAGGGAGGGAGATGAGATGAGGAGGTTTATTTCTCAGTTTCCTTCCCTGACAGTTTACCTTGGCCTGGTGGTGTTCTCTACTGAAGGTCACTGGCTCTCTCAAGGCTCCATCCACCTCCCTTCCCTCCTCTTCCCCTTCTTCTTAGTGTGTAGGGGTGATGACAGCTCTGCTACTGTCAGTCTCTGTTTCCTCCTCCAGGAAGTCCTCTACACTGCCAGTCTCTGTTTCCTACTTTTTGTGCTTCCTTTACATCTACTTATGTTTTGGTAATTAGTTTGTTTGCAGATATACACTGTCCAAAAGACCCCAATTTTAGTGGACTATCTCCTTCCTGTTAGGATCCTAACTGAATAAAAGCAAAGCAGCTCTCCCCCTACCCAAAGACCTAAAAAAAGTATGCTGTTCATCCCGTTGGGGAACTGAAGAAAAGAGCTTGAAACTGGTGGAGGCAGAAGTCTTTTGAATAGAAAACAATGAAGAAATTGCGATGATTTGCATATCTACATGGAAGAATAAAAGTAGATGGTGAATAGTGTCACCCTTATTGAAAGTGCAATGAACCCTCCATAAAAGCACCTGAAAGGAATTCAAGATAAATCTGGTTTAAGAAGAATGTGCTGCTGGGGCACCTGGGGGGGCTCAGATCGCTACGTGTCTGACTTCGGCTCTGGTCACGATCTCGCAGTTTTTGAGTTCGAGCCCCACTTCGAGCTCTGTGCTGACAGCTCAGAGACTGGAGCCTGCTTCGGATTCTGTGTCTCCCTCTCTCCCTGCCCCTCCCCCACTCACACTCTGTCTCTCCTCTCTCTCTCTCTCAAAAATAAAAAAAAAAAAATTAAAAAAAAAGAATGTGTTGTTCTTATATCATCTTCACAATCATCATGATTATAGACAGCAGCAGTAGCATCCTAAATATTAACATCATAATAACATATAGTAACAATAATAACACCGTTCTTCTACTACAAATGTATAACTAGCAGCCACGGTATTTATGTATGTCAGGAAGTGATGCCCAGTTTGGGACAAAGCCACGATTCCAAGGTTAGTGAGGGAAAACTGATTCTGGAGGTATAAAGAAACAGTAAAGGGGATTTGACAGAAAATTAGCTTATATGATGTAGAATTCTCAGATGACACAATGATGTTGAAAGCTAATAAAAAGAGCATTCAGCCACAAATGTTTATTGACTTATTTTATAAATTCTGAGGCAGTACAAGTGAGCAGACAGGGCCTCATTTTCTAACTACTTTTATTCGTGACAGTATGAACACCTTGTGAATAGGATTGTTATTGTTCTTTTATTTATTCTTGGTTATTCAATAAAGTCAAATGCCAATTTTGACAATCATCTGAAGGCCCCCTTTTCCAATCTCTATTTGATTATTATGATGTATTTTGCATTGATGGGGCACATCAATTAAAGACAGAAGAAGAAGAAAAAAAGATGCTTCTATTTATGAAGCTAAGACAGTTTAGCATGAAAAGATTAAAACTGGGATTCAAAATAGAATTACAGTGGAGCCTCGGTGGCTCAGTCGGTTAAGCGTCTGACTTCGGCCCAGGTCATGATCTCACAGTTCGTGGGTTTGAGCCCCGCGTTGGGCTCTGTGCTGACAGCTTAGAGCCTGGAGCCTGCTTCGGATTCTGTGTCTCCCCCTCTCTCTGCCCCTCCCCAGCTCATGCTCTCACTCTGTCTCTGTCAAAAAAATAAAATAAACTTAAAATTAAAAAAAAATTAGAATTACATTTTCAGTTTTCTAAAGTTTTTATTTCTCCATAGTTCTGGTCTAACTGTGTAATTAGGATCCAAGCTTATAATAGTTGGAATTAAAGTGTCTATTCCTTTGGAATTGAGCAATACTTTATGTCAATTATTCTCCTTGTGGAAACCCCCAAATTCCCTTCCTTTGTTATATACTGTGTACACACAGTATATAATACTGGCACCTGATAGAATTTTTATTCTGAAATTAATAAGATTATACAAATATTATTCTTAGATTGAAAATTTAATGCTAAATAAACATTTAGTTTTGAACTTACAGGATTTTCTGTATTTTTAAGCTGATGATGAAGGCAAACATCTTAAGGCACAATGTCAGCCTTATCAGTTGGGCCTGGTTTCCATGTTCCTTTTTTATTTTATTTTATTTTATTTTATTTTATTTTATTTTATTTTATTTTATTTTATTAATATAATTTATTATCAAATTGGTTTCTGTACAACACCCAGTGCTCATCCCAATAAGTGCCCTCCTCCATATTCCTTTTAAAATATTATTGGGGCACCTGGGTGGCTCAGTTGGTTGAGTGTCCAACTCTTGATTTTGGTTCAGGTCATGAGATTGAGCCCCACAGCAGGCTCCACACTAAGTGGAGCTCCACTTAGTGTGGAGCCTGCTTGAAATTCTCTTTCTCTGTCCCTCCACCTCTCTGCCCCACTTATGTGTGCTCTCTCTGAAATAAAATGAAAAAAAATTTTTAAAAACTTAATAAAAATATTATTTATGAGATAAAAAAGTTAAAAATAGGGACTGATCATGTCTGTCCTTTTTCTTTCCCTCTACTAATAGATTAATAAAATATAAAATAAATGTAAATCTATAAATATAAAATATAATATAAACCTACAACAGAGAGAATAAAAAAGAAGCCATTAGAAAATGTGTTCCATAAAAATAACGAAATAAATTCAGAAAGGAAAAATATGAATAATCAGGGAATAGTGTATCCAACACAAGGGAAGTATTCTCCAACACAAGAGAATTTATAGGATTATTTATGTGTGGCAGGAAAGAGAGGAATAGTGTAGACTAGAACAGTAGGGGTGAGGCCTTAAAGAAGGAGATCTCTGTGAAAAAACATACAGGTATCGTGTATGTATATAAGTGAAATATTTAATGTTTGATTTTTGTTTCTGGAGTAAATGGGTAATCGCATTTCTGTAAGAATACCGATTAAATAACAAATAAACTCACCCAAAGAAGAATAATTATTCCTAACACGTATTAACTAATTACATAAGAGTTTTCTTTGGGGGGGAGGGGTACAAATATTAAACCAATTTTTGAAAAATAGAAAGAATTATAACATCATTATTAATATGGCATAACCTAATATTAATGGTAAGAAAGACTAACAAACACATTTTTTGTAAACTATGCATAAATCTTTTAAATCAACTTCATTATTTTCCCATAAGGATCTGCATGAAAACCTTCCTAACATCAAAGAGGAGCATGTCTACAGACAGTTTTCTTTGCCAATTGCTTAATGCTGATGCCAATTCTAGTAATTAGCAGTGTACAGAAATAGGATACAAAAAAAGGGAACAATGGCAACAGTAGAACCTGAAGGCAGAAAATTGAGTTTCCTTCTCCCAAGAAGACCTAACAGAAGGTGAAAACTTTTAAATTAAAAAAATTAAAAAAAAATTTTTTTTTAAAAATTTTTTAATGTTTTATTTAAGACAGACAGAGACAGAGCATGAGTGGGGTGGGGCAGAGAGGGAGGGAGACCCAGAATCCGAAGCAGGCTCCAGGGTCTGAGCTGTCAGCACAGAGCCCGATTCGGGGCTTGAACTCACGAACTGTGAGATCATGACCTGAGCTGAAGTCAGACGCTCAACCAACCGAGCCACCCAGGCGCCCCCCAAAATTTTTTTTAATTTAATTTTTATTTATTTTGGGACAGAGAGAGATAGAGCACGAGCAGGGGAGAGGCAGAGAGAGAGGGAAATGCAGAATCTGAAGCAGGCTCCAGGCTCTAAGCTGTCAGCACAGAGCCTGATGAGGGGCTAGGACTCACGAGCCTGTGAGATCATGACCTGAGCCTAAGTCGGATGCTCAACCGACTGAGCCACCCAGGTGCCCCAGAAGGTGAAAACTTTTAAAATAACACCTGTGTTTTTGAAAATTCATTCATTTCTTCTATCACCATTTGTTCAGTGGCCATGGAAAAACCAGATCCCCACTCTGCCCGAGTCAGCCACTAACTGTGGGAGCAAGTGAGTTATACCAAAGCTCCAAAATCCAGAAGAGAGTGACAATGTTGAACTTCATCTAGGCCTTATACATCCAGAAAACAGCAGAGATTAAGAAATCCCCCTACTTTTGTGTTCTCCAGGAAAGATTTATGCAAAGAACCATACTTCTCTTAAGTGACCTAGATGAGACTTGGGGATGGCCCTCTTGTTTACCTAGGACAAGGCTGGACACATGCTACAAATTCTCTTGCTGTGTCTCACCATTGAATAGCTGAACTGTTTGTACCTACTGACCAATATCGACAAAATGCCTATTAACTTGACTTTACCAAATTTTAGACAGGTTTCTCTCTTCCCAGGTACCCAAACTGTGACCCACCCTTATGTTAGGCAAGCAATGGGAACTTAAGCAGATATTGTAATGTGAAACAACCTTCCTCACTCCCAAAGATCCCTCCCAAGAATTGACTGACAGCAAAGAAAACACTGCCTGCTCAACTAACCAGTTGTCCCACGTGCTCATCCCACTCCCACACCTGGTCTTTTCTATCCTTGTCTGCTCTTCTCTATAAAAGAATGTCCTTTCTGCCTGATTGTGGAAGAACTTATAGGACTTATGATTGGAGCATTTTCCCTGTTGCTACAGTCACACGTTCCTTTTCCAATAGTCTTGTCAAATAAAGCCTTTCCTTTAGGTCTGAATTTGTTTTTTCGTTTGACCAGGGAATCTCCACATGTGGAGCCTCTTGGGGAAACGAAGGCTTCCTCTGACCCTCTTTTTGTTCATTTTTGGTTTGCCATCTACATTCGACTTTGTTAATTTCAGGGCCTATCTACTGTAATTATGCCAAGTGCCAAATTTGCTTGATAAAATTGTGGATGAAAATGTTAGCAGTTTGTCTTTTTAAATTTTTTCAAATATTATTATTAAATATCAAGGACTTTATTAAGTATTTATCCTATAAAACTCTACCACAATACCGTAGAGTAGGTATTATTACTTAGACGCATTTTACAAATAAGAGAATTTAAACTGAATGAGGTTTAAGTCACTTGCCCGAGCCACTCAGCTACTATGTAGCAGACCTATCATTTCAACCTAAGTTTGTTTAACACCAGATTTCACTTAATTTATGTAACTTTTAGGCACACCCACATTTGTATATATTATATTCAGTTTTAACTGGTCACCTAGAAGATTGGAGTGAAGATTAACCAAGCATTCGACATCTTAATTGATATAATTTTAGTATTTTAGTAATCTCTAAATATTTAGCATAGAAATCACCCTTGTAATTAGTTAAGTGATGGACTGAACTTTAGTTATTAACCTTAGTTAAAGTAATAGATATGAATATGATCACTTGTAGAGGAAGTATAGAATTAAACACTAATATTTAAGATGTAGTCAGAGAAAGAGAAAGTTAAGAAAGTGTGTTTGAAAACCAGATGAAAGTGTAATCACCAAAGCTAAAGGGAAGTAGAATTTCAAGAATTAAATGGTGGACTGTTAAATGCAGGAAGATAACATACAAAAGGACTGTACAATGTTTGCATTTGGAAGTTAGCTCTCATTAATAACTCTGGCAAAGGAAGTTTAAGTGAAAGACTAAAAGCAAAACTTAGTGGTATAAAAGGGTAAGGAAGTACAAACATAGAATATAAACTAAATAAACTATTGCTCATAGAAACATGATGATAGCAGCACCCGGTTGGCTCAGTGGGTAGAGTGTGTGACTCTTGATCTCAGGGTCATGATTTCAAGCTCCACGTTGTGTGTAGAGATTGCTTGAATAAATAAATAAGTAAACTTAAGAAAAAAAAAAAGAAACATGGCTAGAAGACACATTGGTAGATACATATATAGGACTGAATGTAGGGATATGTGGGTATAAGACAAGTTTACTTTTTAATACCCATATTAAAATGTAAGCATATTTGTATACAGAGTTTAAGAAACAAATGTAGAGGAAATGGTGGGGATAATATACAGGGAAGAGAAGTAATTTATGGAGTCAGCTCATGAGTGCATATGCAGAGTGATTGGCTCTTAAGGGAGAAAAAATCAGAGAGAAAGAGAAAATGATGAAGTCCAATTAGAATGATTTTAAGAGAAAGATGTGGGATTTCATATCTAATGGACTACATTTTCTCACAGAAATCAGAAAAATGGTGATATGCTGAGAGATGGAGATCATACATAGCTATATTGGTGAAGATTTTCCAGAAGTATTGGGCAGAGGTAGAGAACACACTAAGATTTTGTAGATACCTGCTGGGCACTAAATTTTTGCTAGAACTAAAGATTGTGAGTTATTTGTCACACTTTTATGTTACAGCATTTAGCTTCTAAAAAGGTATTTTTTGCTTCATGGATAACTAATTTTTCCATCACTTTCAATGGCAGTGGATATTTAATTTGAATATAAATTCTTAGTTCATCTCACTTTATTTTAAAAACTGGAAGTGAAATCTATTTGAAATGTTAAACTTATTTAAATGCATGAAATTTTACATCCATATTTATGTAAATTATAAAACTCTTGTGTCTCTAGATTTGATAGGAATTTTAGCTGAATGAGACTGTGTTTTCATTTTGATGGCTGTTCTGGAACAGGAATCTAGCTATGCATTTTGATATGATGTTTCAAAGTCCAAATTGACACGTACTAAAAAATTTTCTAGTCAATAAATCTCTATGAGCTTTTTACTTTTTTTCTGAGCCAAAGTTATAAGAATGTTAGCCCTTGTCTCCAAAGTTATCATAAGATGCTTCAAAGTCTTTTTTAACCCTCCACTCTCTGAACAGAAATCAAGTTGAAAAAACTACATGAAATTGCCTTTACTACACTATAGAGATATTATTTGGTTGTTTTCTCTGAAAATATCAAGGAACCATTAACATTGTGCCATCCAGTCAAGTTTTATTTCAGATAGGCAATAATAGCTCCTTTTGAAATGAAAATGCTTAATTTTTGTAAGGATTATTTAACTCAAATTGCTTCAGGGAATTATTAGATTTTAAATGTTTATTTTATTTGTGAGGGAGGGGCAGAGAAAGAGAGAGGATCCCAAGCAGGCTCCCTTCTGTCAGTGCAGAGCCCTATACAGGGCTTGATCTCACAAAGAGATCATGACCTGAGCTGAAATCAAGAATCAGACACTTACCCAACTGAGCCACCCACGCACCCTGAGAATTATTAGATTTTAAAAGCAATCTTCAGGGATATTAAAATATAACACGCTATTTATTAACTGTCACGTTCACAGAGTTTACATTATCTAATATAATTTCAAGTGTACTGTGCTGTTTCTAAGATTAAAGTTTTAAGATAAGTATATCCTAAGGTAATTGACTTTAGGAATTATCCAGCTCATAGGTATAGATATACTGCTGGCATATTAAAAGGATTTGTACTAAAAATTCTAGAATACTAAGTTTTGATTTATTTACCCCGATGTATTTAAACTATCTTATGACTAAATCTTATATGCATGTTAAATCCGAAGAACAAGTTAAAATCTTACGTGTTTTGCATTTAGTTTCACTTAGCATTAGATGAAGTGCAAATAATAAACAGATAAACTATCTAGAGATATTCACAATATAAACTGTTTTGGGGATTATCTTCCAAATAATGGCTTTGCCTTTATTAAAATTTGTTAACTGGACCATGTAAGATATTTTGTACACGGGCTATCGGTGCTCGTGAAGTAATAAACATGAGTATGTTTTACTTATGCCTTAGAGTGTCTTGTGCCAGATGATGGTATTTTGGGTGGAAAAAGCATGCCAATATCTTTTGCTAGGCTGCCATGATGCGTTAGGGGGTCATGGATTGAACATAGCTATACAGTCCTTTGTGGGGAAGCATGAAGGACAAAGAAGTTCCAAGTCAGTTCTGTCTAGCAGTGACTGACAGAGGAACTGGACTTTGGCCATTTGCTAAGTAGCCATCACTGAAGCACTGAACTAGCCATTTTCTGGTATTGTGGAATGGGGAGTGGGACATGGGGGAGGTAGGTTTGGAACCCACCACTGTTTTATGTTATTTTGTCTAATCACTATAGTCTTAATAATTGTGTTACTTTATAAGACCCTGTGGGTCGATTTTCGGTAATTTGAATATCTCACCAGTTGGTTAACAGGGATGAGATAAGCTCTTTCTATTGTTTATTGTTTCATTTCTTCTGGAGTTTGACAAGGACTTTAGATAAGATGTTCCAAGGAAACTAAAGCCTTCGCACCTATAAGCCAGTTCAAAAATAGGGGCCACAAAGGAAGCTCAAAGTGTCTTCAGTCAATAGTTTTAGTACATAAGAATTCTCACATAACATGGTGCTTGATTGTAGACACTTAGCATATAGAAAGTCTTCCAATTGTTGTATGTGGTCCGCACACGTTATGCCAGGAATTCATCACTACATGAAACCAAAATGTGTGCCTTGCAACGGAAGAGTTCCTCACCTTCCAGTTTTACCTACCTAAATGTGGGAATCATTTCAAAATAGAGGTTATATTTTATTTTATGTTTTAAATATTTATTTACTTATTTTGAGAGAGAGAGAGTGCGTGTGCATGTGAGAGAGCTTGCGCAAGTTGGGGAGGGGCAGAGAAAAAGAGAATCCCAAGCAGGCTTTACACGGTTAGCATAGAGCCTGACATGAAGCTCAATCCCATGACCTTGAGATCATGACCTGAGCCGAAATCAAGAGTCAGATACTCAACTGACTGAGCCATCCAGGCGCCCCTCAAAATAGCAATTTTAAATCAGAAAGTTTATTGATGACAAATAAGACTATGTTTAGTATGGTAAATTTTAGTAATGTATGGGCCAATGTATGTAAGAATAGACCTTTGTTAATTTATATATCACTAAGTGTATATAACTTCACTGATAATTTTATCTTAATATATCCTCTAAAAATTTTTATTTTCTCTTCAGGAGATAACGACTTTGGCTTTAACTTCAGAGAGTTCCATGACTCATTTTGAACTCTGACATCCTAAAGAGTCCCCAGAGATGTCACCATGTCTATGTCAGAAATAGTAAAAATAAAAACAAAATCTATGATACCACTACATTTTATCAATGATATATATGATATGTCCACTTTATACATGTATTATTACTTATTTAAATTATTAATTTTTTAATGCTTTTACAAATAAGAGACTTAGATGCTTGGTCGAAAATATCATTCTTGACCTTTGGGAACAATTTCAATAATATGGCCAATTTCATCCTCCCAGCTCTTTCAGATAAGCACAGATGACCTTATAAATAACCATCACAAGTGCCCCTATGCATCAGCACTCCTGTATCCCTTGGGTAAATTCCTAGCAGTGCTACTTTTGGGTCATAGGGTAGGTCTATTTTTAATTTTTTGAGGAACCTCCACACTGTTTTCCAGAGTGGCTGCACCAGTTTGCATTCCCACCAACAGTGCAAGAGGGTTCCTGTTTCTCCACATCCTCTCCAGCATCTGTAGTCTCCTGATTTGTTCATTTTGGCCACTCTGACTGGTGTGAGGTGATATCTGGATAAAGAAATTGTGGTTTATATACACAATGGAGTACTATGTGGCAATGAGAAAGAATGAAATATGGCCCTTTGTAGCAATGTGGATGGAACTGGAGAGTGTGATGCTAAGTGAAATAAGCCATACAGAGAAAGACAGATACCATATGTTTTCACTCTTATGTGGATCCTGAGAAACTTAACAGGAACCCATGGGGGAGGGGAAGGGAGAAAAAAAAGAGAGGTTAGAGTGGGAAAGAGCCAAAGCATAAGAGACTCTTAGAAAATGAGAACAAACTGAGGACTGATGTGGGTGGGAGGGAGGGGAGGGTGGGTGATGGGTATTGAAGAGGGCATCTTTTGGGATGAGCACTGGCTGTTGTATGGAAACCAATTTGACAATAAATTTCATATATTTAAAAAAAATAAATAACCATCACAGTCAAATTTCACACAGGAGAGCCTGCAAACAGAGTACAGGTATCCTGTGTTTTTTGGAGGATCATGTTATGCCGCTTCACTCTGATGAAACAACAACATTAGTATCTGTTTTCGCTAACTGAAGGAAATCCAAAGAGTGTTTTCATTTTTACAAAAAAGAGTGAAAAGTGAAAATAGTGTTCAGAGTATATTTTGCAGCCAGTAGTTATAGAGGCAGCACACATCCCAAGCAGCAGGAGAGAGAGAGAGAGAGAAGGAAAGAAAGGGGGGGGGGGGGGGGAGAGAGAACATAACTATATTACATAAGAAGATGAAATAATTCCTTCTATTGACACATTGACATAGTACCTTAGAGATTCCATCCTAAATGCTTGTGCCTTATAAAATGGACTAGGTTTACACTAACTTTCAACTCACTTTCGGTGTGTTCCCATAAATAATGTCAGCTGTTTAAGCATTTAGTCAGAAAAAATTAGACAAAAGATTTTGAAAGGAAATGTGATATGACTCATTGGACAGTCAGAGAAGATGAGTAAGACAGCCAGTTCATTATGGTGCCATTTTAGATAAGGAACAGTGTATTTTTAAACAATGGTGACAATGCTGACGGATCCCAAATTAAAAGTCTGCAAACCTAATAAATATAATGACATGTGATGTTTACATGATATACACAGCTAGTTTTAAAAGTAGCGTTAGAGGATGATGTCTAGTCACTCTATAGTTGCATAAGGAGATTTGCCCGTAAATCCAATGAATACTTTTATTGATAGTTAACTCCTTTTTTTCTTTTTCTCTGATGAGTTTAGCATGCTGAATCAAAGGACATCTAGATAATAGGAAGCCATAGTATCAAACTGTATTAACTTATTTATTCTTTAAAGAACCTTTATTGAATAAGTATTAGGTGTCTGTCACTGTGCTTTGAGCTAGAGTTATTAACTAATAATGAGTAAGGGGCCTAATCTCAAGTAAATAGGTAACTCCAATGTAACATGTCGATAATATGGTAGAGGGTATATACAGTTCTGCGGAAGAAGAAGTGAATGGAACCTAACACACTTCCTTGGGTAATTAGCATTTATGGGGAAAGATGAAGGATAAGTTAGAGGGAGCCAGGTAAAGAAGAGGATGTGTCTATACATGTACTTCCCTCAGCATCATGGCGGAGTAAGTGTTCTGAATAAGCTTCCATTGTAGGACAACGGGACTGTGGTTGGGATATACCCTTTGTATCAGAGATTTAGAAATATGGGGAAAATAATGGAATTGGGTGGTTATTACTCTGCTCAGACGATGTATAAAAAGGTAAATAAAAGCCAAGAATGAAGGTCAGTTAAAAGCCAAGTGTAAAAGTCAAAGGCCTCTTTGGTAGCTTATATAGGGGCATTCATCCCTGCAGCAGAAGAGTAGAGAAAGCTCCAAAGAAGGTTAAACTCTCATCCAAGCTAGATCTGCCATGTGAAGGTCAGCACCCTGTTTGTGAAAGCATGGGATGCTGATAAATGTGTTGATGAGTTGAAACTCTTGAATCTAGTTTTCTCTGAACTCTGTGAGCCTGCAGAAATAACCCATTCTTCTGCTCTAAAGGCTGGAGCTCTGCCACTGCTTGACGATGATACAGATGTCTCTCACCTACAAAATAACATGCATGCCATCCAGATCTGATACACACAGTCAACACTTGGGTTAGGTCACAATGTAATCCAGCTGGGGATCTGCTCCATCTGCTGAAAGAAGAAAGGGACTCTAGCCTTAAGGAAAGGCTGAGTGTAGGCAACATGTACTGGTGGGAGCTGTGAGGGTAAGTACAGGACTGACTTTTGAGGGCACTGGATGAAGAGAGATTTAATTCTAAGTAATGACAGCTTCATGAGGATCCTCTTCAGAGGTAGGACTTATATCCCAGCAAGGACCCTGGAAAACTATGTAAACACACTGCTGAGATATCCTATACAAGCATGGAAAAATCATGATATATATTAAGTAAGATAATGCCAGTTTTGGAGTGACACTCCAAATTGAAATTGGGATTAAAAGCAAACAGAGGTAGGCATGTTGGCATGAATATATTATGAATGCATAGGTTATGTAAGGTGGGAAAATCCCAAAAAGTTATGTTTCACTATATATCCTGGAGGACATAATACTTTCCAAAAAAATGACAAGTCAGCACTGAGAGGGCCACCAAGCATCACTAAATTCAGTTGCTGGCTCTGCTTTCTAGGTCAGGGCTGACAAAAGAAGATTCCTTTCAAAGTCTGGGCTTACACATAGTAAAGAGGTGGATACTATCCACCCCCAAAAAGAGGCCTGGTAACAGCATTTAACTGTGGAGGCAGTTACTGCAATGAGAGACAAGTGACATCAAAAAGACAGCCAAGGATATTTGACCTGCAAAGAATTATGGAGACATAGGGGTGGTTAATGGTATGTGGCATCCCTCAAGCAACATGTTCATCTGTACAATCAGAATTAGGGAAGAATCATCGTGTTGTTGAGAACAATCTCTAACTTAAAAAAATTCCTTTGTCTTGTTTCTGGATCTGGGTTCTTTTCTTTTTTCTTTTTCTTTTTTTTTTTTCCTTTTCCTTTTCCTTTTCCTTTTCCTTTTCCTTTTCCTTTTCCTTTTCCTTTTCCTTTTCCTTTTCCTTTCCCTTCCCTTCCCTTCCCTTCCCTTCCCTTCCCTTTCCTTTCCTTTCCTTCCCTTCCCTTTCCTTTCTTTTCTTTTCTTTCCTTTCCTTTCTTATTTTTAAAGTTTTTTAAAATTTATTTTGAGGGACAAAAAATAAATACAAATAAATAAATAAATAAATAATAAAATAAAATAAAATAAAATAAAATAAAATAAAATAAAATATTTTCTTTCTGGTAATGGACTGTCTCTATTTGACCTTGAAAAAACTAAGGACATTACGAAAAGAGTATAAATATAATTTGATAATATTAGAGCATGACAATGCGCTCTTCCCAAGCTGTCTAACCAATATTGGCTAGCACGGCAGGTAAGCGTTGGTCTGATTTGGATTTTTTTCATTCAGAATACTGGTTCTGGTTTTACTTGAGTGGCATACATATTGCAACATAGTCTGAATTACTTCCTGACAGTGCTTATGGTAGGAGAAACATCTTAATCTCTTACAGTTACTCCAAGTATGTCTCAATAACAATATAATTTAAAATCTCTGTGTATCTTTATTTGTATTATCCTGCTTATTTTCATTATCACTAGTAGACTTAGATGATGCAAAAATTCATTCAAAGGATAAAAAGCAAACAGCCATGATGCTTTTCTAATAGGAATGCTCTGACATGCTCTATGCTAAGTGCTTGTGGCTGTGTAAACACTTTATACAATTTCATCTGAGGCTTTGATAATATAACTTTAATATCTGGGTTCTCCTAGAAGCAGAGCCTAATACAAAGATTTACATGGGAAGAGATCAAAGGGAGCTGAAATGAGGGAAGCAAGAGTGAAAGAGAAACAGGAAAGGCCATTAAGAGGATGCGTAATTGATTTGGCCATCCCGGTCCGCAAGCGGTATTGCAATCACAGTCCAGCATAATTGCTTCCAGTCTCCACTTGGCTCAGTTTGTATCTTATTCTTCACACATGTTGCCGCTTCCCTGTGCTGTGCTTTCCCCCCTTCCATTACCTAGTTGGCTAACTCCTGTACCTCTCCATAGTCTCAGTGTTTCAGTATGAATGCTGTTTCCCAGAGAGGAGTTCTCGAACTTCCTCATAGCTCTTTCTACCCGCTACTGACACCTTCCCGGCAACTATTCCTTTGTAGTACTTGTCACACTTGTAATTGCTTGGTAATTATTGGTTTCATGTTTATCTTTCTTAACATGTGGCAAGTTGCCAAAGGCAGGCACCATGTTTGTTTCATGTGCCACAATGAGCACAGTTCTTGGTACGTATCAGCGCTCAGTATAGTTCGGTGGGAGTTTGTAAGTGATAGAATGGATGAATGACAGAAAGTATCATTTTGTAATCTATTGTTTGTGAGTTGGGCTAACATACCTAAATACAAATGGATGTGACTATAAAAGATGAGCCTGTTAAATGTAGTTCTTTGTAAGATGCAGTCTTATTACCTTATAGCCAAGCTAGATAGATATCTATACAAATAGTATCTATAGTGAGATGGTTCTATACCCCTCATCAAATTTGACACATATTTTCCATTGTCTTTATTTCTCGTGACATGTCTATCTATGGAAGTGTATCTAATAAACTACAAAAATAAATTTCCATTGTGGTACTAATCTCATTGAATATAAGATTCTCTGTTAACTAGTTTTAGTGATGTCTATTTCCATAGACTGCCACATTTTTTTTTTTGATTTCAAATTTCTAGAATAATATGTTCCTGCAAAAAAAAGTTAAATAAACTTTTATTTTTCCCATGTAGGTAAGAGCTACAGGTAAATATTCCAAAGGTATTGAGGTCCAGCCAATATATCTGTTAGGAGTGATTTACTGTGTAATTCTATTAGCAATCAATGTGTCTATTAGTATATACTGGCATCTCCTTAATTCTGCCTTGTTAATAAGATATGGTGTGCTTAAAATGAATAAAAATGACTGTAATTCAAGACCTCTTATATTTAATAATATAACATTTATCTTATATTTAACAAGACCAACCGTGAATGCCTTTTTAGTGAGCAACAATGAAGCAGTAAATGTATATTTCTTATAATTGAAATGCAAACATGAATTGGATTAAATATTTAACAGAATTCCTCTTAAGTATCTTAGACTAGTTCCAGAGAGACTTCCAATTCTGTTGAGCATTAAGGATCTACAGAGATTTCTTACATATTCTAATTTTCTGGGCCTAATAATGCTAGATTTCTGATTCAGTATGAATGGAACAGATCTTAAGACTCTGTATTTTAAAACAATTTGAAAAAAAGTTTTGATTATCTGTCAGAATTGTGGTCCTTGGCTTAATACTTACACATTCAATTTGGCCATATAATATATTCATGCTAGCAATATTTTCATAAAAATACAGAGAAGAAAGATACGCCAGAATGGTTATTATGAATAATTATCATCACATAAACACTTCATTTGTTTTAGTGAAAGAGCTAATACTCTCCAGACCTGATTATATTTGTGGACAAAATATTGGAAATTTGGTTTCTAGTTACACAATTAGCTTTTTCTCTATTTACATAATGATTGCTTTTCTAGGGCCTTCACTTCTAGTTGAGGAACAGTGAAAGATTGTGTCAGCTTCAACTGTCAAATTTTAAATATAGCTTACATCCTTTATACTCAGTTAAATTATGTTAATAATATGTTTTTCCTAAAAAAAATCATAATATTGGCACATTATAAGAGCTGCCTGCTCGGTAGGTGCATATTTTATTTCAGAAATATATATTGTGAAATTTTTAGAAAATAAATGTGCTTGAAATCATATGAATAGCACAACATATTTATTTGCAATGCTATTGTGTATTCTTTCTGGGCCTTTTCCCCTGCTGATTTTTAGGAAACCTTCCAATCTGTACCAAGTACAGCTAACTGAGAGAAATCTTTGAGAAAGTAGGAAAACAAATCCAGAGAGGATTATTTTATAATGACTTTCAACCTGTAAATGCTTTTCATAATTTATGATTGTATCCAATTATTCTCTAGTTAAATTTAGTATACGTCAATATGGTAGGGAACTTTTATTCCAGGACTATGTAGAGAAACCTTGGTGCTTGTCTATTCTTCTGGGTGATTGTTAACATAAGCAAGGGATGGTGATGGATGGGCTCATAAGAGCCACTAAACAAGAGCCCTAGGAGTCTTCTGTTTCCCAGATCCTACCTGACCAGGATCGTGCCTGACATGCCCCCACCCCCATCTTTCCTGTTGCATCTGGCACTCAGACTTCTGGCCACACTGAACTCCCTTTGACTTTTCTAGGAAACCTGATCTCCTGCCACCAAACCTTTGAACAACTTGTTACCTCTACCTGGGGTACCCTACCTGGCTAATTCCTTTTTAACCTTCAGGTTTCATTATAGAGGAATGGGGATGGTTTTATAGGCAGGTGACCTGGACTTTAAAAGGGCTTCACGCTTGATTTAATGCTATTGCTGTCTTGAATTTCTATATCATTTTTGAAAAGGGGACCTTGTATTTGCATTTTGTACTAGACCATGAAAATTATGTAGCTAGTCCTACGGCATTTTATTTTGGTAAAATGTCCCAGTTCCCAATTTCCTTTGATTGACTGTATTTGTACACTCTTCCTCTAATTAGGCTTTAAGTTCCATAAAGACAGTAACCATTTGGTAGGCTTTGACTTTTCCTTTCCTAACAGTCCTCCGTTCTCGTTTGGGAATCCATTTTGTTTAGCTGGAACTGACATCTCTCTTGGGCCAGAAGTGTAGCATGTGATTTAGGCTAATCCAGTTGGGTTGGCTGATCCTTGTGACTCAGGGCTAGGCATATGACCAAGCTGGTCCAATCAGAGCGTACCTCTGGGTATTTGCTGGAACTGCTGTGACAAGGATGCTGCTTCTTTTCTGCTGGACATTAACAAGAAGCTCGTAGCCTAGAGCTACTTCCAGCTGTCCTGGAACCATAAGAGGATCCAGGCTTAAGATGAGACTGACACCACTGAAGGAAGTGAGAAGAAACAGAGAAGTCAGAGGTGTTCGATCAAGCCTCACCGGAAGTTCTCCTCTGATTTTTCAGTTATGTGAGCCAAACAATTACCATTGTTGCCCAAGCCACCTTGAGTCAGATTTTCTTTTTTTGCATCCAGATGTTTCCTATCTGATATTGTATTTATCTTGCTTATTATAGTATTCCTGATAACTGCTACGACCTGGCATAAAATAGATCCTCAGTAAATATATAATGGAATAAAAAATATATACAAGCAAGTTAAATGTCTGCCTCTTGATTTTGGCTCAGGTCATGATCTCATGGTTCCAGAGATCCAGCCCTGTCCCCACTACGCTGACAGTGAAGAGCCTGCTTGAGATTCTGTCTCTCCCCCTCTCTCTGCTCCTCTGCTGCTCTCTCTCTCTCTGTCTCAAAATAAATAAATAAATAAACATTAAAAAAATACATATGCAAGGGATGTGAAGACAGACTTAGTGCATTTCCTAATATGAACACAGAAGCACGTTGTCCTACAAGGCTGGTCTGACATTAGAAGTAGACAAATAATACGGTTCTTATGTGGTCTGATTTCTGGAGACGTGAGGAAAGTCATTTTCCTTTTTCTTCCTTTTGCCTTTCCAGGCTTAATGTACTATAGATATTGACTATACAGATACTCAGTATCAGTGGTTTCCAATTGTAACTCAGCCATTAACTAGGTGTGGAAAGAATCTCCAACAAATTATTTAATCTCTCTGTGCCTTTGTTTCCTCCTATGTTAATCATATTTGAAATGTGAATATCAATAATTCCTACCTCATAGAAGTGTTATCAGGTTGGCACGAATTAGCACAATTAATACATGTTATTTAGAATAACGCAGGTCACAGGAAGAGCTCAGTAAGGGTCTATTGCTATTTTTCTCTCCTAAACCTTTGCTACTGATTGAATAATCCTTGGTTTAAATTTCCCATCTGTTTAAATGCAGATGAGCCAATGTACAGTTTGGCTTGCCAAAATTTATCAGTCATTTACATCTTAATGCGAATACATAAAACGTTTCCTGGGAGTAGTTGTTGAGGAGTGGTGAAAATAGAGAACGGAAACATTGGGCAACTATCTGAAAGATCAATTCATGGATATCAGCAAAGAAACACTGAGATCACAGATGTCAAAGGAAACCGGAAGCCCATATAACATGTGTGCATTGGGCCAACATGTTGTAAGAAGTAATAAAACAGTTCCATGGGTCACTGCACTTATGTGTCAATGGCAAGAGAGAGCAGTGCTGGTTTCCCCAGTCTCCTGAGCACTGGAGAGCTTTCTCCAAGTTGTCAGTTTCTACAATGTTTCCGTGCGCTGAGAAAACTTAGTTACAGCTGTGTTGAACCAGGAAAGAGCCGTGCATAGACCATTGCTTTCTCTCTTATTAAGCTAGTGGACTAAAAGCAAAGATATTTGGTTTTAGAGACCCAATGTTTTCCCACCGACTCTCGCTGCAAATTTGAGTCTTAGAGTAAAAGAAAATTAGTAGATACATAAGATTTAATCAATAGTGTTTTTTTTTTAATGTACAGAATTTGCCCTAGCACAAATCTTCTTATATTTTCACAAGTTAAGTTTATAATCTCATAAAGATTTAGTCGAAGTCCAAGATATTAAAACTGATATATAAGAATTATTTTATTTCTTGATAAAGTGTCATTTAGCTACTTAATTGATTTGAGGAAGTCCACATTTTTACAAAGACAATGCTCAGGATTTGACAGTTTTCTTATATAGCTAGTTTTTTAATCCATAGAATATTTATCAGCTGACTTATTTTAAAATCCACAACACTTATCAGTTACTTGAAAATACAAACTTACCCATGGTTTTCAACTGGTTTGAACAGTAATATTATTTTGTGAAGTTTGGAAGCAAGACAATAAATAGTCCCTTTTACTTTCTTTCTCCAATTTAAAAAAATTTTTTTAAAATGTTTATTTTTGAGAGATAGAGACAGAGCATGAGCGGGGAAGGGGCAGAGAGAGAGGGAGGCACAGAATCTGAAGCAGGCTCCAGGCTCTGAGCTGTCAGCACAGAGAGCGACGTGGGGCTTGAACCCATGAGATCATGACCTGAGCCCAAGTCAGACGCTTAACCGACTGAGCCACCCAGGCACCCCTCTTTCTCCAATTTTTAATACAATTGGGGGATAAACATAGGTATCACACAGATAGATATTAAATATCCACATTATAACTAAAAAAAAGAAAAAAAAACTGGCCTAGAGAACATGTCTTCAATTTGTGGTTCAGATGAGTTTTTCTTCCAAATTAAACTTCCTGCCCTCTGTTGAGGGACAGCTCTCCACATCTCTCTCTTATTTCTCCACATCTTTTGAACAAGAGGCATTGGCAGCTTTGTTCACTTTGTTCTGGATTATTATTTTTTTTCAATTATGTTAGTATAGCAAGTGGCTTTGGAAGATAGATAGATATCTATATCTATCTATCTATCTATCTATCTATATATATATCTCCACATACGCACACACACACACACAATAAAATACTACTTGGCAATGAGAAAGAATGAAATCATGCCATTTGCAGCAGTGTGGATGGAACTGGAGGGTATTATGCTAAATGAAATAGGCCAGTCAGAGAAAGACAGATACCATATGTTTTCACTCATATGTGGATCTTGAGAAACTTAACAGAAGACCATGGGGCAGGGGAAGGGGAAAAAAAAGTTATAAACAGAGAGGGAGGGAGGCAAACCATAAGAGCCTCTTAAATACAAAGAACAAACGGAGGGTTGGTGGGAGGCGGGGGAGAGGGGGAAGTGGGTGATGGGCATTGAGGAGGCCACTTGTTGGGATGAGCGCTGGGTGTTGTATGGAAGCCAATTTGACAATAAAGTATATTAAAAAAATTTAAAAAAAGAGGGAAGCTTTGTTTCCTGGCTAAGATGAGGAAGATAATGTCTCCTGTGGGACAAATGTTGGTCATATGTACTAGGACCTCCTTATAAGTTTGGGGGTGTCCTTAGCTGTAACAGAAACCCCTTTGGTGTGCAGTATCTCCTTGGGATGCTCTGCCTCCCATCCATGGGGTTTAGGGGTGTGAGGGGAAGGAGAACTGATGTGAACATGTGGTTGATGCCACCTGCTAGGATGTCTGTGGTTTTGCAACTTCTGCCAGCAGCACCTATGAAACTATGGCAGATAACTTGTTAGACTGCACAGTTCCTGATGTGGTCGTTTCGGAGGGAAAAAAATAAAAAGTAAAAAGGTCTGCATATATGCAAGATTCTTGTGTGGCACTTGGATGAAATTTTCCTTCGTTGTTTCTCTCTGAATCTTTGTATTTTTGCTTTGAAGAGTGTCATATTTCATATTTCACTGATTTTACCATAAAACACCCATCAGGGTATCTGTGAGAAAAAAAATTAAGAAAAAATGCATAAAAATTTATGTTTCAAGATATGATCTTGCCACATCAAGTGTGACTTATATATTTTTTTGTACAAAATCATATACCTGTATGTCTTCCTACTTAGATCCCCTCCAGGGGGAAGAGCATATTTCTGTTGGACAAAAAACTCATACATCGTTTCAGATTCCTTCCATTACCTTCCTTGTCCTTTCTCTTTGATGACACCAATCCCTTGGGGAATCTTGTAGAAATTGTGTATTTCCAATGCCAGGTTTGTATAAAACATCAATTTGGAAGTCGTGGAATTTGGCTTCTGGAATGGCTAGCAAGATGAAGTGAATGAGATTTAGCTACTCATGGAGTGAATCTTGACCAAAGAGAAATGTGACACATCAGAGCAAAAAGGTGTCTTTCCTTTTCTCCTTCCAAGGTATAGATCGTTTTGCAATCTTTCTAACAAAGTTCCTTGGATTGAATGCATACAAGTGCTGAGTCACCCATAGTACATTGATAAAGCAGTTGATAAACCAGTGTAGTAACACATCACTTCTCTTTGATTTGTACTTTTTCTGGCCTGATTTCTTTTTCTCCTCATCTTCACTGCCTTGGTCTTATAATTCCCAAATAACGTATTAACATTATAACACATTCTTAGGCACATTTTTCTAGAGAACTCTAAAATACCAAATGTGTTCTCCAACCTAAGTGAAACTACAAGCACATTTAGGCTCTTATAAGACAAAATCCAAACATGTGAGCATCATAGAGCTCCTTCTCATGCCTAAGTGCATTAACATCCACTATCTATGTTCTGGTGTCTTATGGAAGGACCCTTAGGGGAAGGCAAAACCAAAATTTCACCAGAACATATAGCATTCTTAAATGGCCACAACAAGATACCATAATTTAAAATTTCAAAGCAAGAAAAGGTATACAAAAAATATATATACATATGGAGTAGTCATGATTTCGAGGAAAGATTCATTAGGAGAGAGGAGTTTGTGTCAGAAATTGACTTGGCTTGCTCCTTAGCTTCTCTGCAGTTTGGGATGTTTATTTTCAGCATCGGTCTAGGAAAATTTATTTCAAACAAACATATTGGTATACTTTGGGAGAAAATTGGCAAGATAGAGGGAGGTTCTTCCAAAAATAATAACAACCCAATATGCTATACTTTTCTATTTCACTGAAATGCGAGCAGCCAGAAAAAGATATTTGCTCATCTGTAATCTCATGCTAGGTAACTTTAGAGTGAGTTAACATGAAACTTTTATGATGCCATGTAGACAGTGGTGTAAATATGTTCAGTGGAGGCAGCAGCAAAGGTCAACAGATTAAACTACATATTTCAGTGATCTTACCAAAACACAGATGCAATGTTTCCATTGGCTTCAGAATAGAGATTAAATTCCTTAACCTAGTGTTAATTAGCGTTGTCTCTTTACAATCTGATGGCCCCCATGTCTCTAGTGCCCTCTCATACCACACCCCTTATTCCTACCAAGTTCTTCTTTCCCCTCCATAGTCCAGTCAAGTTCGCCTTACTTCTTAGGAGATGCAAGCTGATATAGTTAGGGGCCAAATGTCATGAGGGGTGTAGGAAAGTACATTCAAAATGGCATGATACAGTCATTTACTGCTTAACTCTGAAGTAATAAGAACCATGGAGTTCAGAGGAAAAAACTCATAAACAACAACTAAACCCACTTTAATTCGAATTCCGTATCTAGCACTTTGTGCTCTGAAGGTATCACAAACTTTCTGAAACAACTGTCTTAATGGTGAAGTGAGAAGAATAACACCCACTTCTCGAGTGGTTGTGACATCAAGTGAAAACTGTATGTGAAATTACTTTGTAAAAGGCAAAGTGTTATCTGATGTTAGTTCCTCATTGTCTTTTTTTCTTATTATCATCATTACCATCATTGACAACCTGCTCCCATTAAGCTTAGCTAAAACAAAGTCAGTCAGAGATCTAGGGTGAAAGACATGGTATGAATAAATATGAGAAGTGTTTGTGTGTCCTTCTATGTTAGAATGCAGAAATAACGTATAAATTAATCACCTCCTTGCAGCTTGTGAATCATACTCAGTCACTTGAAATATCCCATTTTTTTAAGTTTATCTATTTATTTTGATAGAGACAGAGAGAGCATGAGCATGAGCCTGATAGAGACAGGGAGAGAGGGAGAATCCCAAGCAGACTCTGTGAAGTCAATGAGCAAAGCCATACAATGCAGGGCTTTGAACTCAGGAAACCATGAAATCTTGACCTGAGCAGAAATCAAGAGTCAGACACTTAACTGACGGAGCCACCCAGGCACCCCATCTCCCATTTTTTTTTGCTCTGATATTGATTAGTGATTCTATATGTGTATGATGAATGCTAATTTAGATCATAACTGAAGCATGATGGCTATTCCCAAAATTTAATAGCATTAGGAAACACTGACAATTGTTTCCAACTATAAAACAAGAGCTTATCTTAATAAGTGAAACAATCCATACTTTAAAAATAAAAGGCAAAGAAGAATGAACAAAAGTAACTTTGTAAGATCACTTCTAAAGCTCTTTTCAAAAGTTTGTAAAAGGTCAGCATGGTCTTTATAAAAACAACAAAAACAACAACAACAACAAAACACAAAAAAACAAAAACAAGCACTAGCTTCATGAATTTAGAATGTAATCTGATGAGGACCAACATGACATTTTCTAAAGAAACCAGGGGCTGTAATTTGTTATTGGCTGGAATGGCAGATTGACTGTAGACTGAACAATAGGTAATTTTGGTTTACAATGTCAACTGCAAGTCAAGTGTGGCCCTATAAATATCATTCCTAGATGAGTCATTTTTATAACTTTCACAAGTGTCCTGATTGACAAAGTAGGGAATAATTCTGTCAAACTCTCAGATGATGAAGAGTTATGAGGGATCATGTATCCCAGGGAGAAAATTATTAAAATGATCTGAAACTAAATGAAAGACTAGGGAGCAAGTCCTCTGTTATCTGGTTTTCTCTCCCTTCCTTAAAGCCATGTGGGGATGGAAGAGTCAGGGAACACCTAGGCAGAAATACATGTTTTAAGAAGGCTAGTGTGGCACTACCTATCTCTTGGTAACTTAAGGATTATTTTCTCCCCACCATTAAAGACCTAGATATTTCCTTCTAGCACTTTATTTTAGTTAAATTTTATAACTTTTTATTTTATTTTAGTTCAGCAACATTTCAGTAAAAAGGGCAGTACAGATACAAATTAAATAAAACACAATTACTATTATATTGGGTAAGAAAGACAAATGTGTAACAAAGAAATACAAGACAGTGGGATACATACACAGATTTTAAAGGCTAAGGAACGAACTCTTTTATCAGGTAGAGCTGGAGTTAAGGGAAAGAATCATTAAGAGGGATTTGTGTGTTTTTGGAATAAAGAAAGTTTATGCAGCTGATTTGGTGAAGGTATTGGTACTTTCTAAGCAAAGAAACTAAATGGGCACAAATGAAGGGTTGTATCCAAATCAGGAGCCCCTTGTGGCTCTTAGTAACTGTATCTAAAGGAAAGAAGCAGGAAATGAGGCTGCAGAGGAATCCCAGAGGCAGAATACAAGAATAACTCATTGAGGTAGGAAAGAAACATAGTGTATAAATAGGTAGTATCATCTTCAATATTAAAAGCAAAAACATACAAGATTATAAAAGTTGATTATTGTCCTGTATAATAAGTTATTTGAAATTATCTGAATATCAGACAATCAAGGTTTTCTTCAGATTTTTTTATATACCAGTCTATGTCTTTTTATTTTAAGCTCCTCTATATCCATCCATACTATATTTGGTCCTTGTATTACTTTTAACAATATCCAAAACATTGGTTGTATTATAAATACTCCAGAAACAAAAAGGAGGGAAAGTCTATAAATAGAAGTAATCAATGGACATGTTTGGTCCAATGATTTTTGTGTGTAATTCACACCCAAATAATGTTTTGGACTTTAAGAGAAATGTAAAGTGCTGAATTTATCACAGACTGGTATTTATTGAGTAGCATGGTCATGTAGAAGTCTGTGTAATTGATGTAGCTTTCTAAAGAACTTTTTTTTTTTTTAATGTTTATACAGTGGCTAATATACCAGCAAATTCAAACTTAAGAAAGACTTGCATAATAATGTACTTTTTTTTTCTAGAACTAGACTGATTCTGTATGGAATTGGAAGCTATTTTCTGGGAGACATCTAAGTGTAGAATTAATAGCTGTCTCTGCTATCTTCCTTGCAAGGAAAAAAAATGAGATTGGAAGTTTCATAAAGTGCACTGGTCAAATGCTTGATGATAGCTTGAGACATGCTTTTTATGACAAGGAATTTTCAGAGTAAAGCATTATCAAAAAAAAATTGTTCCACAAATAAGACACCTCCTGTGAATTTACTTTTATGAAATTTCTATTTATTGCCACAGTCTAATAATTTTAAGAGATATGTACATGTAAGGGAAAGTAATCATAAAGAGTACTTTTTAAAAGCACAATTTTAAAGTAGGAATAAATGAAAGTTTCATACATTTAGATTACATTAATACATATTTTATGTTGAGAAAAGGTGACTTTTTTATTTAAAAATTTTTTTAAATGTTTATTTATTTTTGAGATAGACAGAGACACAGAATGTGAACAGGGGAGGGGCAGAGAGAGAGGGAGACACAGGCTCCAGGCTCCAAGCTGTCAGCACAGAACCCGATGTGGGGCTCCAACTCATGAACGGTGAGATCATGACCTGAGCCTAAGTCAAATGCCTAACCGACTGAGCCACCCAGGCACCCCGCAAAAAAGGTGATTTTTACAATGACATATGTAAATATGCATCATCAGCACACAATCTATACCTCCTTGAATGGTGGCTAAAGTGTGTATAAACACATCAGAGGAAAAATAAGAAATACAATTAAATTGTAAAAAATCCTTATATTCACTGATTCTAGTTTTGATTACTCAAGATTGGCTTCAAAAGAATTTGTGTTTTTGAGTGCATCTGAAGAGATTAGCAAAAATATTATAAATGTAAACATGGCCCCATAGACTATAGTCTGTATAACTGATTGTTTAGAATTTCCATTTTATCACCATCTCTTTAATTCTATTTTCCTTCGATTCTTCTAGGACTATGTTTTTTAAACATGTAACTTTATAGAATTTAAGTTATTCCTCTTTCAGTTACAATTGGAAGAAAAACATGAAGTGATTCAAAATTGTTAAGAATTTTCTAAAATGCATCTTTCTAGACTTAGGATGGGTTCATGTCCCAATGGCCACATTGCAAGTTGAAAATATCAAAAGTTGAAGATGCATTTATTTATTTATTTACAAAAAAAAAAGTTTTCTTATTTTGAGAGAAAGAGTGCACATGCACACTAGTGGGAGAGGGCCAGAGAGAGAGAATCCCGAGTAGGTTCCCTACTGTCAGGGTACAGCCTGATGTACAGCTCGAACTCACAAACCATGAGATCATGACCTGAACTGAAATCAGATGCTTAACTGACTAAACCACCCAGGCAACCCTGAAGATGCATTTAGTACACCTAACCTACTGAACATCATAGTTTAGCCTAGCCTGGCTTAAACATGCTTAGAACAGTAACACTAGCCTATGATAGGGGTAAAATCATCTCACACAAAGCCTGTTAGATAATAAGGTGTTCAATATCATGTAATTGATTACATACTGTAGTGGAAGTGAAAAACAGAAAGGCTGTGTGGGTACAGAATGGTTGTAAGTGTATCAGTTGTTTACCCTTGCGATTGTGTGGCTGACTTGGAATTGACTCTGCCCAGCATCATGACAGAGTATTGTACTGAGTGGTGCTAGCCTGAGAAAATATCCAAATTCAAAATTAAAGTATAGGTTCTATTGAATACATATCATTTTTACACCATCACAAAGCAAAAATATAGTAAGTTGCATCATCATAGGTTGGGGACTGTTTGCAGTATGAAATATTTATTTGTTTATTTATTTATTTAAGTTTTAATTAATTTATTTCGAGAAAGACAGAGAGAGCATGCACAAGTGGGGTAGGGGCAGAGAGAGAGGGAGAGAGAGAATCCCAAGCTAACAGTGCAGAGTCCAATGCGGGGCTTGATCTCAAGAATGGTGAGATCATGACCTGAGTGGATATCAAGTCAGATGCTTAATGGACTGAGCCACCCAGGTGCCTCTGTACTATGAAATATTTCATACAAAATATAATTAAGACAAAATATCAATTAAATGTGCTTGTAATTATGAAAATGAAATAAAATTATTTGTTTGGTCTCTTTCTAAATACCTACAACCAAGTGCCATTGATTGGTTAGTACAGCAATTAATTGTCTTGATTTTTACATCTTCAGTACCTTACTTTAAACTCATCCAACTCATAGCATATGTAAATGGCAATTGAGGAAATATATGTTATTTAGATGATAGACTAGAAAGAGGCTATTTTTCTTTATTTCCCCAAATTAAGCAAAACTCATTTGAGTGATTTTTTAAAAATATATGCTAAACAGTTTGTAACTGAAATAATTACATTAAGTTTACCTTCTAAATTCTCTGAATCTTCCACATAGGGCTCAACAATGAGGTCTGAGTTTCAATAGAAAACAGATGAATTTGATGAGATTGATTAGAGCTTATAAATTATTTGAGATAAATAATATTGAATAATAAAAGTCACCATTAATCACATTAAGCCATCAGTCTTCATGATAACACATTTAGTGCGTCTGATATCTAATAGTCTGCTAGTATTATAAATCACTTAGGATCAAATGTGCAGACAAAAGTGAAATGTAAAGCTAAATGCAAATTTTAACAGTTTTACTACTTATTTCAAATTTCCTGATCATTTTTATAAAGGGGTTTTTATCTTGTAAGACATTCATTGTCCTCTCTTGACTCCTGAAAAGTTATAGTTTCAGAGAGAATTACTTTACAGTTCAGGGTGTTTTTAACACTCCAGTGAAAGCGCAAGGCTGTAGATAGTCCAAAGACATTTAGCCATCTGGCGTGGAAAGAGAACTCTTATTTCCTTTTAGGTAATTGCTTTGAAACCAAATCTAACTTAATGCTTCTTAACTTTTAAAAGTAAGCTAACAACCTAAGGATCATTTTACCAAATTGATGGTGAGTGTGGGGCACAATGGAAAGTTCTGAATGATTCCCATGATAATTCATCATACAATCCAGAGAATGGGTTTGGTATGGTTAAATTGCTCGATGAAGGAGTTAGAATATACATTGCTAACTAAAGAATTCTGAGAAGAACCCGCTTAATGTTATTTGAGACCAGTGGTAAAGGAAACCTAACATAACTTTCACTTCCTTCTATCTGGATGGGAACAGGAGTGTTAAAAAATATAGTGCCTCCTACTTCTTTGGGGTACTTGACTTATAAATTAATTATTCTTTTTTGTGTCTACTCTCCTTCATCACCACCATTTTTTCTCTTTAGCATATAATGGTGATTAAATCCTTCTAATCTTTACTCCACACTTTCACTATCAATGTCCCTTTATGTTTTGTTTCATATATTCCCTTCATTGAAAATTAAGCTCCAGGGCACCTGGGTGGCTTAGTCAGTTAAGTGTCTGACTCCTGGTTTCAGTTCAAGTCATGATCTCACAGTTCATGGGATTGAGCCCTGCATTGGGCTCTGCACTGACAACGTGGAGCCTGCTTGGGATTCTCTTTCTCCCTCTCTCTTTACTGCCACCCCTCAAAATAAACAAATAAACAAAAAAAAAAAAGAAAGAAAGAAAGAAAGAAAGAAAGAAAGAAAAGAAAAAAAAGAAAGTTAAACTGCTAGAAAAATTAGTGTAGGTTCAATTCTTACATGTTCTTACCTTCAATTCATTCTTGAAACCACTAATTTCTTATTTTGACTGCTGTTATTTCAGAAAACTCTTTTTTTTCACCCAATAAGCTACTAGTTCTATAACACACACACACACACACACACACACACACACACACACACACACACACTCACACTTTTCCTAAAGCTATAAAGTCTTTGTTGAACAGGCCGATCCTAGCCTTATTCTCCTTGTGCTAATTATCCATATGCCTCCATTACCCTAACCTTTTCTATTCCTCTAACCTACCATAGCTCATATTTATATATTTTAACATGTTATTTTTCCTTTGACTAAACATAGCACTCCCATTTTCTCATGCAGCTAATTTCTACTTTCCTTCAAAACCTCTTCTCAGGGGCACTGGGTGGCTCAGGTGGTTAAGCGTCCAACTTCAGCTCAGGTCATGATCTCGCTGTTTGTGGGTTCGAGTCCCGCATCAGGTTCTGTGTTGACAGCTCGGAGTCTGGAGTCTGCTTCAGATTCTGTGTCTCCCTCTCTCTGTCCCTACCCTGCCCTATCTCTCTCTGTCTCTCGTTTCTTTCTCTCTCTCACAAAAATAAATAAACATTAAAAGAATTAAAAAAAATCCTCTTCCCATTTAAAAATCCAATCTGATTTAGATGGCACCTATATGGCCCTATATTCTTGTATGCAGATATATCATAGAATTCAATGACAGTATCTTAGCTGTTAATTACTTTTCTATTTAAATAGGTTCAGAAATCATGTTTTATTTGACTTTATGTTTTCAGAGCCTAGCACAAACCTTGGAATATAGTAGGTAGCAAATAAATGGGTCTTTTATCCCTTTGTCTAAAGAATAGATCTAATGGTGGTAAATAGAAAGGCTTCTTGCTTAGGAATCTGAAAAGTTCAAAGTGTTATTTACTGAAATAAGGGAAAGGAAAATTATTTGGAAAAAAATATAATGAATGTGGTTTGAGCTATGCTTGAGGTGCCAGAGGGATGTCCAGTTATGTGTTCAACAGGTGGGTAACCTAGAGAAATTATGTCTGAGGAGAAGAAAGGAAGACAGAGGATGGTATTATGGGAAAAATATGATACAATCATGAGAAGAAAAAAGTCTCAAATGGTGAAAATAAAACTAAAATATCTAGTATCTTAGAACCCAAGTAGACAAAGCTATATTCAGGGGGAAAAATAGGAGTTACCTGAAAAGATAGTAGTATAATAATAGGCTTAAACACTCCACTAGATTTTTACATGCTGTCTTTCTGAAACTGGCTGAAATGACCAAAAGGAACAAGTTATATAATATTTTACTGCATCTGAGGCCTAGCTTTGAGGCTATTTAAAGGTATATTTGTGTCTCCTCATTCTTTGGTTTGTTTCTCTTACATCTGTTTGCATTTGTAATGGAGTGGAGGGAGGTGGGCTGACAGTTTGAAGCCTCACTAGGCATCCATAAATTAGACAAATATTTATTCAGCCTGCACTGTTTGAGTACTTCCTATGTTCAAGGCACTATACTGAGAGCAGAGAGTGTAGTGTTTAGTGTGAAAGACATGATCCCTGCTGTTAAGGTATTGAAGAGGAAGGTTGAGAAAGCAAATACATAAACAGATTAATAGCACTTCTGGGACATGTTAATTTCTTGAGCTTATAAAATTGATACAGTCCTTAGCTTCACAAGACAGCTTTAATAAGCTTTTTTTCCCCTTACCTTCACAAGACAGCTTTAATAAGCTTTCTTGTTTTAAAATAGGAATAAAGATATATCTGAGAAGGAACTTACCATTAAAATGAAATGAATCTGATCCAGCATAGTTTCCTTTCACCAGGACTGGAAGGAAGTGCTGACCTCAGAACTCATCCCAACCCACCAACCCAACGCTATGGAAGTGATTTGGAGTAAAAACGACAGACCGTGTGTGGGTTGATACCACCAGAAAGCTGCAACACTTGGGGCCAGGCAGTTTTGCCCATTATGGGACACACATGGTTACACATAAAAAAGAAAAAGGAAACTCACCTCATGGAAACATCTTTGCATCATAGACTCAACAGATCTTCACCATGAGGTCGAACTGAGTACACTTATATTTAGCAAAAAACCCACTACAGAGAAAGGTTTCTCGATCTAGAATGCTGGATGTGGCGACAGTAAAAGTTACGTTGACAGCAGGTCTCTAGAGTGTTTCTTGGCAGCTTAGTGATTAAGGCAACTTAGGTTAACAATATGTGTCATGAACGTGTATGTGTGTGTATGTGAGTGTGTGGGGGGAGAGAGAAAGAGAAAGAGAAGAGGAAGAGGGAGAGAGAGATATTAACAGGAGCCAATCCATTAATTATGGAGCTTGGATTAAAGAGCTCAGCATGTATAAAAACAAGAGTGTAGGAATTATGCTTTCCAAAGATTAAATGAAAACAATAAATAAAATCTGTGTAGTTACAAAATACAAATATATTTTATATTTGAGAAAGAGCAAGTGAATACATAGCATCACTGAGCAATGAATGTTTTGGTTAGTAATTAACCTGTTGCCAAATAACTTATTGTTTGAATAAAGTTTGAGTGAAAATGAAAACTTTCAGCAATTTAAGGTGAAGAGTGATATAGACTATATGACAGAAAGTGAGTTTAAGTCCTCAAGCAGAGAGGTACTGAGTTAGGATAAAGTTATAACAATTTAAAAAAGTTTATAACAATAAACAATTGTGCATTTCCTTAAGAAACATCGACATAATGCGGGAAGAAAAACCTTGGAACATAAAGTCATCTATTTTAGTAAAATAATAGAGGTAATTCTGGATTTTAATGCAACTTCAATTCATTCATTGTCACAAAATGAGGAAGTCTTGAAGTGCTACTTACCTTGAGGAAAAAAAACCAGTTTCAATACTAAAGTGTAATACCAATCATTTAGTAGAAATTGCAAGTAATTTCTGCAGTATATGTAAAATTCTGAGCAAATTGAAATAGGGCATCAGGATTCAAAACACAGCTGTCTTCCAGAGAATGGTAGAGTATTTTGAGAATTAAGAAGAAATCTGGCAAATCATACATAGCTCACCTAACTGTAAGGAATATATGCTGGAATAGTGGGTAGAACTTAAATGATGTTGGATCCAATATCCAGTTGGATGTTGGAAGCCCCCTTGTGCACCACAACTGATAATAATCTGTAGCCAGAATTACAAAGATGTAGGAAAATTCTAGTATCATCAGACATGGGTGGTATTGCCATTCAGAAGTCTGTCAAGAGATGTGGCCATAGAAATGGTGGAGATCAATATTCCTGGAGACACTTCCATACTGGTTTTACAGGAAAAAAAAATACATGCAGACTTGCTAAATTAAAAACAAAACAAAGCCTTTAGCTTATAGGCCTTTCTGCTAATGTAGCCAGCTATTTCTCAATCAGAGGAGTCATTTGGAAATCAGAATTGAACCCTAATGTGAAGAGAAAGGATCCTTTCAAAACTTACTGGAGTGGTATACTATACATGGCAGTACTGTGGTGTCAGAATATTGTGCAGAGACTCACAACAGAAATGCACACAGTTCTAGCTTTTACTGCCTCCATCAGGCAACTGTGACTAAGTATAAAATTACATTTTGTGATGTCATAGTTATATTATAAGTTCTTAAGCAAAATGTTGTCCAGATAAACATGGAGAAGACCCATCTAAACTTCCCTCACATTACTTTGGCAAAAATTGAAGACCAGGTTATAGTTATCTTGATTTATAATTACCCAACAGGAAAAAAATTGCTTATGAAATGTTTTGCAATAATAGAAGCATGCAAATATAGCATGTAAAAAATAATTTAAAATGAGTATATTTTAAGAAGCAACTTCCCAATGGAATAAGTGAAAATAGTAAACAATTACTTTGCATTCTTAAGAAAATACTTCCATATATATATATACACACAGAATAGCAGCAATAACAAAAACAATACAAAACAATAACAAAAACATAAGTCAGCTGAGGAGTGGTCAAAGAAAAAAAACAAGAAAAAACCAGAACACCCAACTGTAGAATTTACAGTAAAAGTAATATCACCTCTGTGGGGAAAAAAAAAATGAGGGTTGCATAGTCAAAGTCCAAAAATAAAATTTAATTTCAGAGAAGAGGGAAAAAGAGACAAGGAAGAAACTGGGGAGACACTGACAGCTATGGAGGACAGGCGACAGATCTAATGAAGAGATTTCCTGGAAGAAGAAAACTCAACAAATTGAATGGAGATTTCTGCTTATTATAGATATAAATGGATGATAGATAGAGAAATGATAGAGACTGATCTAGATCTATAAGGCAAAAATACGTGTATAATGCATATGCATATATTACATATGCATGTATCTGTCTACTGACCTATGTATCTAAAATTAAGGGGCGCCTGGGTGGCTCAGTGGGTTGTGTCCGACTCGTGATTCCTACTCAGGTCATAACATCAGGTTGGTGAGATGGATTGCGCTCCATGCTGTTAGTGCAAGATTCTCTCTCTTCCTCTCTCTCTGCCCCTCCCCCACTCTTTCTCGCTCTCCTTCTCAAAAAAAAAAAAAAAGGCTTAAAATTCAGAAGGACTGGTATAAAAATATTCAAAAAACAAATGACTGAATTTGTTTTAGAATTGAATACAATTGTTAAATTACATATAGAGCAGGATAAATACAATAAACACACACCTAAATAGACTATGGTGAATTTGTAGCATGAATGAGAAAGTGAAAAATTAAAATCTTACAAAGAGAAAAGATTTTCTAAAGAGGAAAAGCAATAATACTGACTGAAAAATTTTCACAAGTAGCAATAAATGCCAGAAGGCCATTGAGTAATATTTTCTACCTTTGAAGGTCCCATTACTGTCAGTCTAGTACTCTCTTCCCAGAATAAAACAAAAGTTATCAAGATTGATGAAATCAAGTCATTTCAGACATTAAAGGACTAATAGAATATGCCACTGATAGTAATTGTTTGAAAGACAAACTGTAGCCTAAAAGAAGTATGATATAGGAGTTGTAAACAGGGTCAGATAAGTTATAAAATATATTGATCTTTATTCAACTATAAAAATAATACTTTTTTATTTAAAATTAGAATGAAAAATCAATGCATAAGTTAAAACTTTGGGGGCAAAATTAAATAATTAGGAAAACATGAATATAAATAAATATAAAATGATTTTAAAAACTGATAGAGAACTTAATTTTTTAAATTTAGGATCTGATTTTTTTGAAGAATATTAATATAAGCCTCAATATCTCTATTTGAGGGAGGAAATAAAATACAAGAGGCACGCACTGTTATTTGGAATTCTTTTTTAAAAGTTTATTTTATGTATGTATGTATGTATGTATGTATGTATGTATTTATATTCTCAAGTTACTTAGCATACAGTGTAGTCTTGGCTTCAGGAGTAGAACCCAATGATTCATCTCTTACATATGATATCCAGTGCTTATCCTGAAAAGTGCCCTCCTTAATGCTCATCACCCATTTAAAAGACCCCCCCTCCCCCATCCCCATCCCTCTTCAGGTCCATCCACATAGTTACAAATCCCAACATTTCATTCTTTTCATCACCGAGTAGTTTTCCATTACGTGATTACGTGTGTGTGTGTGTGTGTGTGTGTGTGTGTGTGTGTGTATGCGTATCACATCTTCTTAATCTATTCATCAGTTGATGGGCATTTGGGCTCTTTCTATAATTTATATTGATGATAGTGCTGCTGTAAACATTGGGGTGCATGTGCCCCCTTCGAATCAGCATTTTTGTGTATGTTGATTTTTAAAATGCTCAGGGATTAAAGATGACCATGTGTTTGACAATCTGGAGGTGACACTATTACCTTTGAAAGAGCATTGTGAACGGAGGGTGGGATGAGATGAAAGACGCAGCAGGAGCTTCCTCTAAGATTGACTGAGTAGTGAGAGAGAAAAGTTAACTTGTTTCACTTGGATTCCATTTTGACTGGCCTCCCATGAAAGATTTGACTTTCTGAAAAACTCCATAGAAACTAGCCACAGCCCAGAAAATCAGTTTTAGAATATCGGTTCTAGTCAACAGTAATGTTTGGATGCAACATCTATGCTACTTGGATGGAGTCTCGCGCCTCCCCAAACGTAAGCACAAATTGGAAAATGTTCGCACTGCCTCACCCTGCCACCAAGCGGCAACTGGAAACCTCAGACAGTGGCTCCTGATAGGCCTGATGGTGAGGCTGTTCTTGGCACCAAACATGAAACCTGAGATGGTGCAACAGGGCTAAATCAGACCCTTTCCCATGTCATATTTTTTTGTGCCCTGTGCTCAATTTCACCAGGAAAAGAGGTGGTATTTCCTTAGTTGTGCACTTTGGAAGTCCAATAGCCAGGGGAAAGGGGTTTCGTGCCCAAAGTCTGATAGCCAACCCTGCTTGCCATATCTCTGTGCACTGCCATCGAGTGCTCCGCGCATCCTACTGCTTCTGTCTCTACATTTTTCTCACTTAATACTATTGCTACAGGAATTTCGTATAAAAAATTAGAACATGCTGCTACAAACAAGGAGTTATCAAATCAGAGGGAACAGTTTAGTACTTTTAGATAGGTTCTCGTTCAAAATTTCTCTGCCCAGCATTCCCTCCACTCCTCTCCCTATGTCGACATTTTTTAATATAATATTTCGACAACACATAAGTCAAATATAGGATGGTTTTCATGACTGAAAAGTTGAATGACATTGTTTTAAATAACATAAAGATTTATTTTTAACTTTTATAAGAGAGATCCAGAAACAGGTAGCCAAGGGAGAGTATGGCAGTTCCAAAGGCCACCAAGATCCTAAGCTCTTTCTCTTTTAGTTGTACCATCCCTGCTTAGCATGTTTTTCTCTACACCCAACATAGGCTCATTAGTGCAGGCCATCACACAAGCTCTATTTTATTTTGTTTTATTTTATTATTTTATTTTATTCTATATATTTTAATTTATTTTTAAAATTTTTAATTTATTTTAATTTTTTTTTATTTTTAGAGAGAGTGAGGGGGAGAGAGGGGCAGAGGGAGAGAGAAAGAATCTTAAGGAAGATCCATGCTCAGCATGGGGTTTGATGCAGGGCTTGATCCCACAACCCTGGGACCATGATCTGAGCTGAAATAGAGAGTCATACTCTCAACCAAGGGTTTGAACCACCCAGGCACCCCCATGACACAAGCTCTTATCATCATGTTCAAGGTCAGAAGGAGGAAAAGAAGGGCAGCTGAGTTAGTTCCCTTAAAGAAGTTTTCTGGAAAGCTCACCAAACTATTTCTGTTCTTATTACATCAGCCACCTTTCTTATAAGGCATGCTAAGAAGTGTAGTTTTTATCTAGGATCATTAATGACCCAAATAGAGGAGTTGTGTAATGACCCTAATAGAGGAGTTGTGTATAAGGGAATAGGGATGATCTTTATGCAACTAGCACCATCAACAAAGTTTTGCTATAGTGCTTCACTTTTAAAACAGTGGTATTACTTTCTTACACGATACATAAACATAAACTCAAAATGGATGAAAGATCGAAATGTAAGACAGGAAGCCATCAAAATCCTCGAGGAGAAAGCAGGCAAAAACCTCTTTGACCTCAGCCACAGCAACTTCTTACTTGATGTGTCTCCAGAGGTAAGGGAAACAAGAGTAAAAATGAACTATTTGGACCTCATCAAGATAAAAACTTCTGCACAGCAAAGGAAACAATCAGCAAAACTAAAAGGCAACTGACAGAATGGGAGAAGATATTCATAAATGACATATCAAATAGAAGGTAGTATCTAAAATCTATAAAGAACTTATAAAACTCAACATCCAAAAAACAAATAATCCAGTGAAGAAATGGGCAGAAGACATGAATAGACACTTTTCCAAAGAAGGTATCTAGATGGCTAATACACACATGATGCTCAACATGAAAAGATGAAAAGATGCTCAACGTCACTCATCATCAGGGAAATACATATCAAAACTACAATGAGATAGCACCTCACACCTGTCAGAACGGCTAAAATTAACAACTCAGGCAACAACAGATGTTGGTGAAGATGTGGAGAAAAAGGATCTCTTTTACACTGCTGGTGGGAATGCAAACTGGTGCAGCCACTCTGAAAAACAGTATGGATGTTCCTCAAAATGTTAAAAGTAGAACTACCCTACACTCAGCGATTGCACTACCAAGAATGTATCCTATTTATCCATATAGGAGTGCTGTTTTGAAGGGGCACATGCACCCTAATGTTTATAGTAGCACTATTGACAATAGCCAAAGTATGGAAAGAGCCCAAATGCCCATTGACTGATGAATGGGTACATATATTTCATCAGTCATGAAAAAGAATGAAATCTTGCCATTTGCAACAATGTGGATGGAACTAGAGTGTATTATGCTAAGCAAAATAAGTCATTCAGAGAAAGACAAGTATCATATGATTTCACTCATATGTGGAATTTAAGAAACAAAACAGATGAACATAGGGGAAGGGAAGGAAAAATAAGATAAAAACTGAGAGTGAGGCAAACCATAAGCAACTCTTAGAGAGAAACTGAGGGTTGCTGGCAGGGGTTGGGTGGGGAGTTGGGCTAAATGGGCGAAAAGCATTAAGGAGGGATCCCACTTGTTGGGATGAGCACTGAGTGTTATATGTAAGTGATGAATCACTATATTGTATTCCTGATATCATTATTACACTATATGTTAACTAAATTGGATTTAAATTAAAAAATAATAAAACTGGTATTCAATTGATTTAAAGTATATTATTTAAAATAAAAGGTGACAGAAAATTAAAATACTTATTTAATTACATTGAGATAAAAGGGAATGAGAGAATGGTTATAAGTCAACATATGTTATTATGCCAAGTCAATAAGCAACTATTGAGAAGTCAATTTTGACCACTGACAATAAATTGATTTTGTATGTGTAAAATTGAAATGTCAAGATGTAACATTATAAGCAAATTACTTCTTGATTTGAAATAAACCAAAAGAATTAAAAGTGTATTTAGTTAAATTCGGGAAACATCACTGACTCTGGGGAGGAAGTCTAGGTTTGGGGAAACATTGGACAGGGGTCTATTGGTTTTCTTTTTTCTCTTTTCTTTTCTTTCCTTTCCTTTTTTTTTTTTTTTTTTTGTATTCTTTATAAGTCCTATTTCATAGGTTTATAGGTACTATGTTTACTGTTTAATAGTGTGCTATTTTTTTTTTTTACTGGTATATTGGGGTTTATTTTACATTCTTTTTTTTCAACATGTTCAGTTATTACTTTGCCAAAATTCATATTGTAAAGTCACATAATCCTGTCTCAAAGCATGTGTACTTTGCACTTCTCAGACAGTCATTTAAAGTACTATATTAGAACTGATAAGAAAAGAAAAAAATCATTATTTGTTTCTGGTCTTAAAAAGACTAAAATTTAGTGTGGAAGCTAAGACATGCATGGAAATACACATAATACAAAATAGACATGGAAAAGTACTCAAAAAATTATAACAGGAATTTAGGAGAGGAAGAAATTCTTTATCACTGAATACATCATAAAAGGCAGAAGGATTTATTCTTCATAATAACCATTTCACAACAGTTTCTCTTTTCACTGGTTTTACATGCTTCCTCAGGTTACAATCAGAAATTTGGGCAGTGATTTTACAAATTTAAGATGCATATTAGGGGCGCCTGCGTGGCTCAAGTCGGTTGAGCCTCGGACTTCGGCTCAGTTATGATCTTGCGGTTTGTGGGTTGGAGCCCGCGATGGGTTCTGTGCTGATAGCTCACCGCCTGGAACCTGCTTTGGATTCTGTGTCTCCCTCTCTCTCTGCCTCACTCTCTCTCTCTCTCTCTCCAAAATAAATAAACATAAAAAATAAAGATGCATATTAGAATGGTAGTTTGGAAAGCAATAGAAACTAACCCATCTGGAGCTAAGATATTTGGTCATCAGGCACCCAGCTACAAAACAAGAGCATAAGTATTAATTAGAACATCACAAGATACATGCTGGAGAGACCACTGCATCTGGAGACAGGAGTCCCACCAGGCGGTAAGCTATATGAATTATGCGAGTGCCAGAACAAGCAAGTTTTCCATGGAAGCATTGATACATTCAATGCAATAACTGATATTCACGCTAAAATTCTTAACACAAGAACACTTTAAAAGTCAGCTTCGTTTACTAAAAACATAAATATTTATTTTTTCTTTAAAACTGTTTACTTCTATTAAAAGATAAACTGAAGCATATTAAATATTTAACTGCTTATTTGAACAAAAAAGGATTCCAATTAGGCAGAGCCAAATAGTAAGTGGTTTGAAGGGATCCTCTCAGAGGCTTTTATAGCGAAAGGTTGAAGCCAAGGAAGGAAATTACTGATTGGCTACAACTTAAAGCCTACTCGGTTGTGATTGGTTGTTACTAGGCGTCAGTTCCCTAACCTTGAGGCGTTTTGCTTTGCTTACTCAACCAAGTTCCAACTTCAAAGACAAGGTGAAGGACCGCTGCTTGAGGTCCTCTCTTCAGTCTTTACGGAATCTGTCCGTTTATGGCGTTGGCCGTATTAGTTCTTTCTCTGAGGAAAGTTAAGAGATGGAGGGTCTTTTCATTTGGTCTCTATCATCAAGTTCCCAGCTGCTTTGAGTACTTTCACCTACATCTACTGACCAAAGTGAGTGGAACGTTTTCTTTTCTTTCTCTTGTTTGTTCTTTTGACGTAGGCTGGCATAAACTTGCATCAACAAACTTAAGACTTTCCTGTTTAATTGGAGTGGAGGATATGGCTTTGGAAAGCTAGCTGTTGGCTGCCTTGATGTTTCTTAAAAAAAGTCTGTGGTGATTAATTCAACACTTCGTGTGCTGTGGAAGGAAATAGCCCAGGAAGTGGGGCTTTAGAAATGCAAAGAATGCTAGTGCTCTTTAAGGAAATTACTGAATAAGTATGCTCTATGAAGTAGAATATGTTCTCTGCGAGCCTGAGTGTGAAAACAGAATAGTTTCCATTTTATTTGTGATTCCTGTGCTTGGCTTCCATTTCAACTACCTCAGTTAATGTTCTTAGCAATTTCCTGTGTGGCAAATGGTTTTATCTCAAAGATTACAGAGGAACTAAGAGAATAGAAAGAGGCAGTGTGCTTGAAGGAATGTTTAAACTACCTTTCCTCCCTACCATAGATACGGTACCTCTGTGCTACAGTTGTAAAATAAAATGGATACAGGGCGAAGAGAGGAGAATGTTATCTTTATTTAGGTTTTTGGCCCTTTGCTCTCGATAAGGGGACGACTGAGAGTAGACCTCTCTTGAGCAGTTGGTCAGAAGAAGGTTCCCCCTGTGGGATTCTAGGTAGAAGTTGGGTGTGAAGCTATTTTCTTTTGTTTTGGATTCCTCAAGGTATTTTTCTCAAATTGGAATAGGCCTTATGTTACGATCTGATAAATAGTCACCTCATTCATTAATTTCAGTTGTCGAGTTATCCCCTTAGGTAGAAGTGTCACTCTTATCAATAATTTTTGGCATATTCTCTATTATCTTTTATGCTCTCTGGGCCCCTGCTTAGACAGATGAAATATTTCCTGGCCACTGTCTTGGCTTCTAAGTCCTGCGTAATATTTTAGCTAAAACTATTCCTCCTCCTCCTCTTCTCCTCCTCCTTCTTCTTCCTCCTCTCCCTCCTCCCCCTCCTCCTTCTTCTTGCTAATACTGTTTTTTATCATAACCTAACACAGCTTTTACATCTTTAACTTAAAAAAATTTCTTTAATGTTTGTTTATTTTTGACACAGAGAGAGAGACAGAGCATGAGTGGGGGACCGGTAGAGAGAGAGAGGAAGACACAGAATCGGAAGCAGGCTCCAGGCTCTGAGCTGTCAGCGAACTCAGAGACCGCGAGATCATGACCTGAGCGGAAGTTGGAGGCCCAACCGACTGAGCCACCCAGGCGCCCCTTACATCTTTCACTTTTGATGGAGATGTGGTATAATCACATAGTTTTGGATAGAATAAGGAAGAGAAAGTTAGAGGGCCTTGAAGTTTCTCCAAAACCATCTCTATTAGAGTGTATTTTTAGGGAATTAGCTTATGTGCCAAATATCTTGTTTCTTGGAATTAGTCTGGACATGTTTGTTTGTTTGTTTGTATGAACAGAATTCCAAGTAGGTCATGTGGAACCTGGGCAAAATTTTCAGATTGGCATTGCCCTTTAGCTAGTTTTTTAAGATAGTTTTCTTTTTTCTGGGTTTGAGGTACTCCTTCTGTTCTTTTCATAAAAAATATTCTTTAGGTGGAAAAACAAATTTCCTTCTGAAAAAATAAGCTTCTTTGAGAGTTTTTGGAGCCAAGAGAATGAAATATTATAAAATGTGATCAAAACTGGTAAGAGTAAAACAATCTTTTAAAGTGATTATTTTTATTATTTTTATGTTTTTTTGTTTTTTTTTTCATTACAGTATCTTATGTTGAAGGGTGCCTGGGTGGCTCAGGTTATGATCTCACCGGTTCGTGAATTCCAGCCCCAAGTTGGGCTGACAGTGAGGAGTCTGCTTGGGATTCTCTGTCTCCCTCTCTTTCTCTGCCCCTCCCCGCTCATGCCCCGCCCCCCCATCTCTCTTTCTTTCTCTCTCTCTCTCTTAAAAGTAAATAAATATTTAAAGGAAAAAAAAAAACAGTGGCTTACATTGAGGTCATGAAACTCAGCAGCTAGTAGTCTATATTAGCCACCTGAAAGTGATATAAAACTGGAAAGATGATAAAATGCACACAGTCTTAAGTCATCTTGGGAAAACACAATTCAAATTTTAATACAGCCAGCCTTGCATCATGTTTTATTTATGATAAATATATACATACATACATCACTTTCCCTCTCAGGAAACCACTGTATTTAATAACATTAACCTCTGTCAGGGCGGACTTGTACAGGTGGTACCACACATATTTCATTCACTGGCAAGTGATAGATTTTAAAGATATTATGAAAAATTCTTACTTCCATTTGCGAAAGTCTAGCCCAAAGTGGCCTTACTCCAGAGTGATGGAGAAAAAAAAATTCAGAGGCCTCTCTCACAGGTCTCTGAGAGTTAGTGAAGGGTCTTTGTGGAGCTGAAAACATAATAGCAGCTAAAAATTAGAATAGGCAGGGAAGATGTGGTACCTCTGCAACTTATGGGATTTAATCAGAAACGAATGCCAGGAATACCAAGGCAGAATTTACTTTGATAGAAAACATAACACACCTTATCTTTGGGAAAGTTTCTAAAATATCAGTGTCTTGTTATACTAATTCTTAATTGTTGTATTGATTCTTGCTACAATGAACATATCTGAGGATAATTCTGTTTGGAAAGAAAAATTAATTTTTTTCCATGATGGAACTACTATGTTTTCCCTTTCCTATTGTCAATTTGATGTCAGCCTCAATAATTCAGTGTCTGCTCTGTTGGGTGTGTGTTTAGTTTTGGTTTGACAGATTTGTTTACTCAGGTTCTTAATGGCTATGGTATGCAAAACTGGGTGTGAATAGGCATTAAACCTCCCTGCACAAGTTCTGAAAGTATAAGCAATAAAATGTTTTCTAGAATAAAACATTCACGTAAGGTATGAAGAAGGCAATAAATACATTGTCCATATGGTATAAGTCCATATGTTTCAAGTTTCACAATTTATATTTAACATACTGGTCTTTATAAAGGGAAGCCACTGGAAGAGCACAGAACCCCAAGGTAAAAGCAAATGTTATCCAGGGGCGCCTGAGTGGCTCAGTCTGTTAAGCGTCCGACTTCGCCTCAGGTCATGATTTCATGGCTGGTGGGTTCGAGCCCCACGCTGGGCTCTGTGTTGACAGCTCAGAGCCTGGAGCCTGCTTCAGATTCTGTGTCTCCCTCTCTCTCTGCCCCTCCCCTGCTCGTGCTCTGTCTCTCTGTCAGTCTCAAAAATAAATAAACATTTAAAAAAAAAAGCAAATGTTATTCAGACATAATGTGCATAATACTTTAAAGATAATGGATATTGCTTTGTACTAGCAATGGCAGAAAGGTTTTATAACCTCCAGATTAGGAAGTATATTAATTTTTCTTACTTTCTCTGGTCATTCAGTGCTTCTGTTGTATGATCACATGGTTTATACATGATATTTGGTATTTACTTTTTTTGGACATGACTGCTTCTGAGAGAAATGTTGGGGTACGGGTGCCTGGGTGGTGCAATCCATTAAGTGTCTGACTCTTGATCTTGGTTCAGGTCATAATCTCACAGTTTTTGAGTTTGAGGCCCTCATCAGGCTCTGCGCTGATGGCACAGAGCCTGCTTGGGATTCTCTCTCCTTCTCTCTACCTTTCCCCCACTTATATGTGTTCTCTCTCCCTTTCTGTCTCTCTCAAAGTAAGTATATAAATTTTAAAAACATTAAAAAGAAATGTTGCGGTATTCATTTTTATCTACCTTGAAAATACAGACTTATCAGAGTCTTTTAAAGAACTTTCACCTGTAAATAACTGAATATTACAAGATTATTAATTATAGCTATACAGAAAGTTTCCAGAAGAATTCCAGCAAAGTCACAAAGCTGAAAACATTTTTTTTTTAGAGTGAGCACATCTTTATATTTGTGACAGAAAGAAACAGCCATCATCATGGCTTATCTAACTCTCTTTTAATTATTTTATTTTTGAAAACTAAAAATGCACATGTAAAAATATGGTCAAATGTCATGATAGTCTAGTTAGTGTGCGCATGTGTGTGTGTGCATGCACACACACACATACCTGCATACTCCAAAAGATTTTTACAGAATATATATAGCAGCTTTATTTAAAGTTTACTTATTTATTTGAGAGACAGAGAGAGAGGGAGAGTGCACAGGCATGAGCAGGAGAAGGGAGAGAGAATCCCACTTGGGTCTTGATCTCACTAACTGTGAGATCATTACCTGAGCCCAAATCAAGAGTCGGACTCTTAGCCAACTGAGCCACCCAGGCACCCCATAGCAGCTTTATTTATATTAGCTTCAAACTGAAAACAGTTTGAATAAGTGCCCTTTAATAGGTGTCCCTTACTTAATAAGAGAATAAATAAACACATTGGGAAAAACTTTTATATTGGAATACTACGCAGCAATAAAAAGGAACAAATTATAGATAAAAACATGATTCAATGCATAAAGAGTGAAAACATCTTTCACACACAAACATACCTTATATATGATTCTATTTACATGAGGTCCTAGAATTGGCAACATTTTTCTAAGGTGAGAAAAAAACAGTGCTTGTCTCTGGGGTCTGTGGATACAGAATGGATGGAAAAGTGAAGGAAGTTTGGGGACTAGACGCTGGGGGTTTATATCTTGAGAGTTTTGGCAGGTTACATATCTGCGCACTTGTCAAAACTCAGTGAATGTTCACCCAAAGCTTCTGCATTTCATTATATAGAAGTTTAAACCGTAAAGAAAATTTGCAAACAAATGTGAAATTCTAGTAAATGATACGTAAGATGAAGTATTTAGGGAAAGTCTCCTGTTGCCTGAAATTTACTTTGAACATACCAAAAAAATAATATTGATGGATGGATGAATGGAGGGATGGATCAATATGTTATAAAGCAAACATAGTAAAATGCTTGCATACAGAAACTAGATGATAGTATATTGATGCTCACTGAAAAATTCTTTAAGTTTTTCCTGTTTGAAAATTTTCACAATTAAATACTGGAGAAACCTTATCTTTTTTGTTTGCTTTTACTTTACTATAGCACTGAACAAAATAGCTGGTACTTAGTGCTCAATTAAGTATTTGAAGGAAAGAAATAATAAATGGATATATAAATTAAAAATAGAAATTATGGAGTGCATGGGTGGCTCAGTTGTTAAGCATCTGACTTTGGCTGAGGTCATGATCTCATGGTTCATGAGCTCGAGCCCCTGCTTCAGGTGAGCATGAGCCCCACCTCTGGTAAGTATGAGCCCTGCTTCGGGTAAGCCCCACTTCTCTCTCTCTTTCTCTGCCCCTCTCTCACTTGTGCCCTCTCTTTCTCTCTCTCTCTCTCAAAAAAAAAAGGATTGGAATTATGAATATGAAGCCCCAGTAAAATACCCAGTTCTCAGGGCCATTTTTATGATGTTTCACTAATCATCCCCATGACCCTAACTAAAACCTGACCCTACTCTTCACTCTTTCCTGGACAAATGGTGCTACCTCAGCATTGCCCAAACAGCTGAGATAATTCCAAGAGAATCAGATTCTTTCTCAACCACAGAGAATCAATAGGTCTTTTAGATGGCCTCTGTTCCAAGGATGAGGGAGAGAGGAGGCAGATGGAGAAGTAACAGAAAGAGGTGATTGTTTTGATCACAATATTTTCAGCAAGTCTGTAATCTGAGATGGATGCAGTAATTTGAGGTTTTTATTGTTCTTTTAATGCTTAATATTCCTTAGTTAATGGCTGGTCTTTCAGATTCGTCTCTTCTCCCTTCATCAGTCCAAGATGGAGCATGGATTTAAGAAGGAGGGGGGTAGCTTATGAGGTCCCAAGGTGGCAGAGGATAGGCAGGATTATATGACTGTGGTATCCCATTTTTGTGTAGGAAAAGCTGATCTGGGCAGCTCCTTGAATTGCTGACTCTGATGTAAAATTTGTCTCTCCTGAATGTCCTGCTTGCTGAAATGTATGCCTGGGGTAAATTGTGATTTTTTCTCCTACTTGGTCATCTTTCCATCTTCCTTTGACTAGGTATGTTATTGATTTCCTAGGGCAGCCAAAACAAATTGCCACAAGCCTGGCAGCTTAAAACAAGAATTTGTTCTCTTATAGATCAGGAGGCTGGAAAGTTAGAACTCAAGGTGCTGGCAGGTAAGTTTTTTAGAGGCTCTGAGGCAGAAACTGTCCCATGCCTCTCTTTCCTAGCTTCTGGTGGTGGCCAGTAATCCTTGGCATTTCTTGGTTTTGTAGATGCATCACTGTAGTATGCTCCTGTCTTCACATGGGTCTCTCCTCTATATGTCTTTTTGTCTCTTCATGTGACCTTCTTATAGAGACCCAGTCATTGGATTTAGACACCACCTTAATCTATTATTTATCTTAACTAATTACATGTGCAAACATCCAATTTCCAAATAAGATCACATTTTAAAGTTCAGAGTGGATACATGTTTGAAGGACACGATCCAGCCCACTACAAGACCTTAGTGTGATTCTTGCAAGCTTTATTTAATCCCTGAAATCTGATTTTAGTTCTCAGACTTGGCATAGGCAACTCACTTTGTAGCCCTCAGCCTCAGGCCACTTTTTCCTGTGAAAGTAACCACTTTGACATACTCCTCAAATAGATTTCAGCTTATATTCATGTCCCTCTTCATTAGAAATGCAGGATATTCTTTTCTTTATTCTTATAAATTGTGAATACTAAAACGCTGTTAGTGCAGGGACCATGCTTTGAAAACCATTGTTTTAGACTTAGCTAGTATCGTTTGTCACCTTGGATGTTGATCTGAAAAGATCTGGACATACATCTGGACACATTTCCCCATACCCTCTCTAAGAGAGAAGGTGAGCATTTTAAGTTTTCTACCTTTTCTGCATAAGATCCTTTTCATCTTAGCATAATAAACTTCATTGGCTAACAGTTGTCAGAAGAAGTGATATGCTAACTATTCTAGGGGAGAAACTCTATGGACTAGTGGCCTGGACTGGCTGCTGATATGTAAAAATGGGAGCTAAATAAATTTACAGAATTCTTCTAGAGAAATCCTGGCACTTCTCAATTTATTACTATTTTTAGTTTAAGAAGCTGAATTGTAAGTGTTTTTTTCTTTGCTTTCCAGTTATCTTAACCAACTGAATTTCTACACTGTTCAAAGATAAACTGAAGTACATTAAAATTTTGAAGAGTTTATTTGAAAACATTGATTTGAATCTGGTGATGCCAACTTGAAAATGGTTAGGAGCTCTCTGCCAGCAGGATATAAAGTATATGCCTTTTTTTAATGTTTATTTATTTTTGAGAGAGAGAGAGAGAGAGAGAGAGATTGAGAGAACGCATGAGCATGAGCAGGGGAAATGCAGAGGATCTGAAGCAACCTCCACCCTGACAGCAAAGAACCCCATGTGGGGCTCAAACCCACACACTATAAGGTCAGGTCCTGAGCTGAAGTCGGCCACTCAACCGAATGAGCCACCCAGGTGCCCCTAAAGGAGAGGTTTTTGTAGAGCAGACATTGAAGCAAAGCAAGGGGATTATTTGATTGGCTATAACTTAAGTGATTGCCCTATTTGGGAAAGCCTTGTTGGCTGTTTGTGATTGCTTGTTCTTAAGTTTTGGTTTCTTAACCTTGAGGCATTTACCAGAATTGACCCTGCTTAAGTTTTGGTTTCCTTACCCAAGCTGCCAGGGTATTAGAGCCACCTCAATCTAACGGCCTCCTTGTTTAATTACTTTAACAGCACCTACCCACAGCCCAGGGGCAATTGGAAACCTGAGGCCAACCAGTTCTTGTACATGAAAATGCAGAAAGAAGGGGCGCCTGGGTGGCTCAGTTGGTTAAACATCCTACCCTTGATTTTGGCTCAGGTCATGATCTCATGGTTCATGGGATCCATCCCTGTATCGGGGTCTGTGCTGATAGTACAGAGCCTGCTTGAGATTCTTTTTCTCTGCCCCTCCCCTGTGTGTGCACATGTGCACTCATGCACTCTCTATCTCTTTCAAAATAAATAAATAAACACTAAAAAAACAAAATGCAGAAAGAAAAATGAAGTAATAAAAAGAAAATACCATACCCATCACAAATATTCACATTTTCAGTTTTTAGATAAATATTTATTGATTGCCAACAACACTCTAGGAAATATTGGTGCAATATTTCACATATATTGATTATTTTAATAATGTACAACAGATGGATGTATCCTACGATTCTACTGCATGTTGTGTTTCGGTATTCCTGAGTTGCCATAGAATTTTTCTTACATTTTTCTCATTTGCAGTTCATAACTTAAGAATTGTAGTGCTTATTTTTAGCTGCAAGTATTGAGGCTCAGAGAGGCTTAAGGTCATAAAATTATTACAGGGAGAAATCAGAAAAATCTCAGCTTTTATGAAAACCAATTTAGTGTTCTTTACATCTATCCCTAGAGAAAGGTTATGTAATTCTGCTTTTAAAAATAGTATTATCTTAGGCATCTCATAGAATTTCTTAGCCTGAGGTTTGTAATGTGTATGTCAAACAAAAAGTAGAGGAAGAAGTTTGTTTGGCTTTCTGCTCCAGAGGGTTATTAGAAGAATTAAGTAACAATTACTTGAAGGATTTTATAAAAATTAAAATGAAATAAAGTTATATTTGTGTTAGGTTTACAGGTATATAACATGGTATTTTCTGCAGGGTGCTAGGTGACTACTCCAATATTCATGTATTCCTTATTTCTTAATAATAAAATCTTATTTTTTTAGCTGTTTAGAAAATAAATGCAGAAATACTAATAGAATTAGAATGTCAGCAGTTTGTAATCTCTGACAAAATAGCAAACCTAGGCAATAATCTTCAATACCTTTATGTTGAAGACTGCCAGAAAAATGTATATTGGAAGAAAGAGGCTGACAACATCTGAATTCTTTCCAAGAATTGAACTTGAATTTTTTCTATCTAAAAGTGTACAGAAAATGTGGAACACAGAAAACAGGTACCTTAGCATTTTTTTTTTTTTTGCAATTCTCAAAATCTAAAATATGGGAAATTCTACAAAATAAAAGTTTTTATTTTTTTTAAGAGAAGTAGAACCTTCAGATTAAAACATACTTAATTAGCATGTTATTCACATGCAAAATATGGGTCTTGTTTTGATTAAGAATTGAACAAATCAAGTGTAAAAATATAAAATCAGGGAAATGTGAATAGTGATCAAATATTTGATAATGTTAGGTGATTATTGCTAACTTTTACTTTAGTTGCGATAGTGCGTTATGTTTATATTTAAAGAAATGTATTTTTACCTTTTAGAGACATGTTCTGAAGCATTTACAGATTAAAAGATATGTGTGTGCTTGCTTTAAAATAATCTTTAGGTGGGGAGAAAGTGGTTGGGTATATGTAGAATAAAATATGATGGACCATAAATTATTTGTTGTTTAAGTTCAGTAATGGATACATAGGGGTTCACTATTTCTTTCCTTATTATATGTTTTAAATTTTTCTTAATGAAAATTAAAACTCGAAAAAAGAAAGAAAAACTAAGAATATCTTTGACTTTTTTAGGCCCACTTTCAAATAATTAATGGGTCGGATAATTTTAACTAAGTGAAAAGGAAAATATTAATATAAAAACATGTGAGATTTTATTTTATTAAGGAAATGTGGTAGCCATGTATGTTTACAATAAATAAATAGAAAGACCAAACTTTAATGAACTAAAATTCCAATTGAATTAGTCAGGAAAATAAGAAAAGAACAAACTCAAATGATGTGGAAAATGAGAGGAAATGCAAAAAACTAAAGAAATGGAAAACAATGATACAATGGATATAAAGAGTATGTAAATATAAGCTCTCAGTAGATAATTACAGTTTCTTGGCAAATTAGGAATAAAAGGGCATTTCTATAATTTACTAAAGTGATTCTACCAAAAACCTACAGCTAGCATTAATCTTAATATGAAAACATCATAAGTGATCCCTTTAAAATCAGGAACTAGGTGAGCATACTTAATATCACTGTTTCCAGACAGTATTGATCTGGAAGGTCATAGCTGTGTCAGTAATCAAGAAAAAGCAAAAGAATAAATATTTGAAAGGAAGTGACTATACTCTCATTATTTGCAGATAATATACTTAGTTACAAAGAAAACCCAAAATTATACAGAGAAAAAAATACTTGAATTAATAATAGATTTTAGAAAGACGTCTAGATAAAAAATCTATGTGGAAGAAATGTGCTGACTGAAATTCATTTGCTTCTAACCGTGGGGTTGATAGGTTTGTGTAGTGACCCAAAAATTAAAGTGAAGTTTCCTAGCTTTCCTCAATCTGTATGAGGTCAGACATTGAAGCTGAACTTCACTGATGTTGCACAGCTCTTAACATCTTAATCTTTAAGACAGAAGGTGTCAACATTGACTGCATGTTAGAATCGTATGGGGAGCTCTCAAGACTTCTGATGCCTAGGTTTCACCTCCCAAAATTCCGATTTAATTGGTCTGTGTTACTCTCAATTGATTCTATCACGCAGTTAAATTGAGATCTGCTTTAAGAAGTGGGAAAGTAGGGGCCCCTGGATGGCTCAGTCGGTTAAGCCTCCAACTTCGTCTCAGGTCATGATCTTGTGGTCCGTGAGTTTGAGCCCCACGTTGGGCTCTGTGCTGACAGCTACAGAGCCTGGAGCCTGCTTCGGATTCTGTGTCTCCTTCTCTTTCTGCCCCTCCTCTGCTCACACTCTGTCTCTGTCTCTGTCTCTCTCTCAAAAATAAACATCAAAAAAAAAAAAAAGTGGGAAAGTAAACAATTTCAGTACCTCTCCTCTAACCCTAGGACTTCTGCCTAAGATTCTTGACTTGTAATGCCCACGTTCATATTGTACTCATGTGCAGCGTCTCCATTATGGGAGTGGTACAGGACTTCAGCTTAGTTTGGTGCTATTTGAACTAAGTTTTCAAGTTTATTTGTTCCTTAGTGAAGCATTTTCACCCAACACCCCATGATTAGGGTTATTTACTAAAAATACATATTTCTAGGCCGATTTCCAGAATCTGAAGGACGGAGGGGTTTGGGAAGATGCATTTTGAATGAGAGCCCCAAATTATTCTTATAATCAAGTAAGTTAAAGAAAAATGCTGCATAAATGAAGCCATTAACACTGTTAAATTTTAGTTATACTTTATCATCTTATTTCTCTATTTTACTGATAAGAAAAGCTTTGTTTTCTATTAGAAAACACACTTACCTTTATTTACTTCAAAAGGCACATAAGGACATAGAGGTTCCTTATCCTGGTGACATACTCCAAAGAGAGGACAGTCTTGAGCTCGTTGCAGATTTTGCTTCTCGAAGCCAAAGAAAGACATGACATCACCATCAGGCTTTGGATAAACAATGGCTTTAAATCAAAAGTTTTGTAAAGATTACTATGTTCAAGCAAAATGCCCAGGAAATAGTTTACTTAAATGGCTTCTTCTATAAACAATATTCCAATATGAATTATAACCTTAGCGATAGGAAGTATCAGACAATGGTGACCTACTTTAAACCTTTTATTTTAAGAAAACCTGAAGTTAGCTGGTTTTAACTACAGAAGAAAATCAACAACAACAACAACAACAACAGCTAATTGCTGTTAGAGCAAGTGATCATTGTGACTCCTGATGGAGATTTCAATTACATTAAACTGTTTTCAATCTGCACAGTTGATAGGGAGTTATTAGAGTAATATTGTGAAGTTCACCAATATATATGCAACTATAGGTAAGCACATATTTCAGAGCGTTGGGTTTGAATGAGAATGCTTCACTCTAATTGGATTTTGTAATACCTTATATGCTAGAGAAATGTCTACATGAATGTTTTAGCTAACATGTAAATCTCATATTATGTGAAAACACCTGACAACAATTTTTAAAACACCAGATGTACTTGAACTAAAAAATGTAATAAGTTTCGGCTATAAGAAATTATAGTAGTATGGGTATACATAGGTCTTGAATAGTACAATATCTCTGGCCTTTGAAATAAGTCATATATATATCATAAAAAAGATGCTTTGAATAGGGTAAAAATATCACCCAAAATGTTCAAGATTAACATTGCTTTTACAGAGCTAAATATTTCTTTATTAGGTAATGTGAGAACCATTCCTTCTGATAAAATGGTTCTTTAGGGTACAATCTAAAATAAGTCTAATTCTTTCATGCATTAAACTCTTAATGACCTTAGGAATTAAATGCATTGGGCAGGAGGGAATTTAGGTGGAAAGACTTATTTTTTTCTTCTAAGTAAAATATATTGTAAAGATATGGAAATGTTTGCATTGAGAAGGAAAGCTGGTGAAAAGCAGATAAAAAGGGCCAGCCAGCTGTCCAAGGCCAGATACTCCCCTTGTATGCTTTTGGGCATCTTGCTTGCTTCTTGCATCAGTCAGCAGCCAGGAACCAGAAGCTTGATTATACTAGTCCTGCCCAATCTGGAAGCACATATGTGTAAAAGACCAGTAAAACCCGAGCCAGATGCTCAGCCTTTGGAGGTGACTCCACCAGCCTGGCATCAGTGCAAAATAAACCATCTTTTCTGATTCCCTGTGTGCATGTCGCTTGTCCCTTCCTGGGCACCGAGTATTTGCTGTAACAGCATAGCTCTGTTAATAAAACTGTCTCCGTCAAATAAATGGCTATAAATTAATCAGAGCCAAAGACATATTTTTTCCAACCTTTTAAATAGGAGTTTTTTTAATATTGGAAAAGAAGTTGGTGCACTGAAACAAACAAAAAATATGAAGCCAAGAGAGAGAACTGTATTGATTTTTATCTTTGATGGCAATGCTTTTAGAGTTTTTATTAGTATAATCGACTTACTGATTAAAAAAAAAATTTTTACATTTATTTATTTTTGAGAGATAGAGCACAAGTGGGGAGGGGCAGAGAGAGAAGGAGACAGAATGCAAAGCAGTCTCCAGGCTCTGTGCTGTCAGCACAGAGCCTGATGCGGGGCTTGAACTCACAAACTACGAGATCCTGACCTGAGCCGAAGTCAAACGCTTAACCGACTGAGCCACCCAGGCGCCCCTCAACTTACTGCTTTTTCAAGGTAAAATGAAATGTAAATATTTGTCTTGATAAGTTGGGATATTTCTCCAATTATCTTTCCTATGAAATTCATAATTTTAGTGTGTATATATGCATAAATGTTTGTGTATACATAGGACTATATATAATATATGTGGACATATATGTATTTAGAAGGCTGAAGCTCAAGTTTACAAAATATATATTTAGAAAAATCAAAAACAAGAAACTTCTCAATGACTATTTACCCCTAAATTTATATTGATTTACTTTGTGTAGAGTATTCCATCCATTCACATTATGAACTTGCTGTACTAAATAAAATAAATCTCTATCTATCTACACACACATATTTATTGGAATGCACATGTGTCACTACTGGTTTTAGGAAAGAAATATGGCAGTACAATTAGAAAAATCAAATAAGTTTCAAAGATGCTTTTATTAGCAAAGGTATCTTTAAATTAGGTGATTTGAAAGATACATTTACATTTTAGAATAGGAGGAGACAATTTATTGCATTACAGGAGATGTAATGCGCTACTGACTTCAGTTTGTATCTTACCCTACAATTTTAAATACATAGATAATGTTAATTTGTGGAATAAGAATGGAGGAGCAAAGAATGACTGCAAAGTATTACACTTCATGTAATAGTTACTGGTTGTTTATCATGAGAATGAGATAGAAATGTGGGCAAAATACAAAGTAGACAGTCAAATAAAGGCTAGTTGCACTGGTCTAATTCGAAATCCCAGACTTAGCTAACTTCTTATTTCCAAATCCTGTGTGTGTTTGTTGAAAGAAGAACCCTGTGGAACTCCGTAGCTAGATCCATTCAAACCTCTTGCTCCAAGTAAACAGGAAAAAAGGAAGAAAAATAAATACACCCTTCTACTGGTAGCTGGGTTACCATTTATGGATTAAGAATGGCATTTGTTCCTGGAAAGAAGAAATTAATTGATAGGAAAATTGCCAGATATAAGGAATACTATTATGTAAAGGCCAGAAATCTGTGTCAGAGTAAACAGATGGGGACTGTGTTACAATGCAGAAAAAAAATGTGAGGGAGAAATGCAAAAAAAAAAAAAAAAAAAAAAAAAAAAAAGAGAGAGAGAGAGAGAGAGAAGCAATGATGGTATATTTGACATGATAACAGATGCAAAACAGAGAGTGGTTAAGATAAGATGTCCTCGTTTATTAAAAGAAGATAAAGTAAAATCAACAATGTATGCATTTCAAGGAATAAATACTAATTCTGACTTTAAAGGAACAAATTCAGACTATGAAGTTCTTTGGATATATATATCATTTTAGTGAGATCATTATGAATTACTAAAATGATTTTGACACCATGGGCTGATGAGTTTACTTGGATGACAAGTATTGCATTTGAGAATACATGTGTTTATTAGTTATTGTGCTATTGATGTAGTGGTCAAAGATTATTAATCCTTCTAAAGCGCAAGAAGGGGCCAAGATAACAGAATAGCTTGAAGTACTTGGCACAAGAAGGTAGGATCTGAGTATGTTGATATTACAGGATAACCAGTGAACATCAGAGCATTTGCTTCTGTAATCTTTATATCAGGGATAGTCTTAAATAAAGGAATTTAAAGGCAATATTTTCTTTGTATAAATCCAGCAAAATAAATCTTCACGGGTGCCCTGAACTAGTGCATAGGATCTTTTTATTGTTTGGCAAATTATCTGATTTCAATTACCAAATTGTATTGTTTTGCCTTTATACCTAGCACATACTGTTTCTTCTGTCAGAAGCATTCAAGGATGTGCTTTTTGCAATCACTGTTATTCCTAAATTTCAGAAACTTTTTTAGTTTTTTATTGAGAGAGAGAGAGAGAGCAATTGGGGAGGAGCAGAGAGAGAGGGTGAGAGATAATCCCAAGTAGGCTTCACGCTGTCAGCCCAGAGCCTGACGTGGGGCTTGATCCCATGAACCTTGAGATCATGACCTGAGCTAAAATCAAGAATCGGATGTTTAATTGACTGAGCCACCCAGGTACCCCAGAAACTTTTTTAAAAAATATATTCTAACCATTATACTAAAAATATTAACCGATATTGTTCTTTTAGAATTTTGCATTCAAGAAGCTATGATGCTATAATTAAAGCAATGAAAAGAACAGTAAATAACTGAGAATGCAAGAGCAGTACAAACCTAAGGATCCTGTCACAGTCACATCCTTACATGAAAAAAATGAACTAACGCTGAAGGGAAAAATACTTTCCTCAATTTAAAAAAGTCTTCAATGTTATATTTAATGTTAAGATGGACAACCGGAAACATGTTGGTCCACTGGTTTGAAATAAGTCTGGCGATAAAAAAGGTCCACTTCTATTTTGTGTTTCTTTCAATTACAAGAGAATTTATCTTCAAACTTGGAAAAATATTACAAAGAATGCAAAGAGCAGACTGCTTTCTGAAAGGTGAAGAGCCATTAAGAAAGAGCACAGTTGCTTTTAAAAATTAATTTTCCTTTGAGGCTTGTTCAATTTATATTACACAGTACTGGAATAATTTACACATACTGCTCAGTAACTCTTAAGCATCCCTGAGAAATCATGGAAAGGAAAACAGGTTCTCAAATATAGAGGATTCCATTATCTTAATTTTTTAATCTTTTTAAAAAATGTTTGTTTATTTTTGAGAGAGAGAGACAGAGAGTGAGTGGGGGAGGAAAAGAGAGAGAGAGACAGAGAGAGACAGAGAGAGAGAGAATCTGAAGCAGGCTCCAGGCTCTGAGCTGTCAGCACAGAGCCCGATGAGGGGCTCAAACCCTCAAACTGTGAGATCATGAGCTGAGCCAAAGTTGGATGCTTAACTGACTGAGCCACCCAGGCACCCCATCCATTATCTTAATTTTTAAATAACATTATGAATTGGATTTTCTAAAGTGACAGACAAGTGAACTTGCTATAAAAATTTCCCTTTTTTTATTATAAAAATTCTTCTAGTTTGGATTATGCAGTGTGTTCTGTTTATGCATTCTCTTCAGAATATTTTTCCTGTATTCCAGGCACACCACAATATTTTTATTTCAATAAAATTTTGTCATGCTTATTCTGTAAGGTACTTATTAAGGTGTAACTTGCACAGAAAAAATATATATAAATAAATTGTATAATGATAAATTAAAAAAATTCCTCTTCGTCATGGTAAGCACAACTAGAATAATAAACACAATTATCATCTCTGTAAAACCACCCCTTTTCAGTTTCTTTTCTCCCCTAAGAGTCACCATTATGACAACTTCTTTTATTTTTTAAATTTTTTAAAATATTTATTTATTTTTGAGACAGAGGGAGACAGAGCGTGAGCAGGGGAGGGGCAGAGAGAGAGGGAGACACAGAATCTGAAGCAGGCTCCAGTCTCTGAGCTGTCAGCACAGAGCCCAATGCGGGGCTCGAACCCACGAACCGTGAGATCATGACCTGAGCTGAAGTCAGACGCTTAACCAACTGAGCCACCTGGGTGCCCCAGAAACTTCTAAAATCAAAGAGTAGTTTCAGGTATTTTTGAACTTTGTATATATGCAGTATTGTCTTTTTTGTGCCTAGCATTTATTATTTCAGCATTTCAGTTATGAGGTGCCTCCATATTTGTGTAGATATTGATATAGATATTTGTAGTTTAAAATTTTTTCTTGCTGTATCACATTCTAATATGTGAATATATCACCATTTATATATCCATTCTCAGTTGTTGGACATTTGGGAAGCTTACATTTTGGTACTATTATGTGTAGTTCTGCTATAAAAATTCTAATCTACCACTATGTATCTGCTGAATGTGTTATATGCATTTCAGGTGACTATACACCTAGAGATGGAATTACTGGGTAATAAAGTATATGTGTTACACTTTATTAGATATTGTCAAACAAACTGCAAAGTAGTTGTACTCTCACTAGTGGTATATGAGAGTTTAAATAGCTCTAATCCTTTATAGCACTTTGTTATGTAAAATAATATATATATATATATATATATATATATATATGACATTTTTTTGAAGGATGGGCTTATGTAGTGGCATTTCACTGTGTTTTTGTTTTTTATTTCTCTGAAGTCTAATGAAAGTGAACAACTTTTCATTGTTTATTGTCCATTTGGGTATATATTATTATAAGGATCTATTGTCCTATCTCTACTGGATTTTCTCCTTTTTTCTATTGATTCATATAAGTTCTTTATATATTTTGTATTGAAACCATAGAAAAATTTAGGACAAGTTATCTATAATATTGAATCTTTTAATTTATGAACATTGTATAATCCCTCTATGTGTTTAGATTATTTAAATTTTCTCAACAGTGCTTTGCAGTTTCCACTGTAGAAGTCTTGGATATTTTCATTAGTTTTATGCCTGTGCATTTGATGTTTTTGATGCTATTGAAATGGTAGTTTTATGAATATCATGTTGTATTTGTTACTGGAACATAGGAATTCTTTCTACATATTTACCTTGTATGCTAACCTTATATCCCGAGACTGCTTAATTTCATATAGTGTTCTAATAGTTTTCCCACAAATTTCTTTGGATTTTTAAAGGATGCAAAATCACATGCAGACAATGACAGTTTTGTTACTTCTTTACCTATCTTATGCTATTTCCATTTTTTACCTCCTTAAATGTATTAAAAATTCCAGTACAATATTATATCTAGTTGATTAAGATAGTATCCTTAACTTGTTCTCAAATCAAGGGGAAATTTTTATATTTCAGAATTAGGGATGATGTTTACTGTAGGCTTTTTGTAGTCATTTCCATTTTTAGTTTGCTAAGAATTTTTTTTAATGAATGCAAATTGAATTTTATCTAATCTTTTCTGAATACCTAGATGTGAGCATTTCCTTTTTTTGTTGTTGTTGTTAATGTGCTAAATTAGGTTGACTTAACAGGTTTACTGAAATTTATTTCATACACAAAGGCAGTTAATTGGTCTTCAGTATACTTACAGAGTAGTTCAATTATTACCACAAATTTACATTTCCATCACCCCATAAAGAAACCCTGTATGCATTAGCAGTCATTCCCCATTTTCCTTCCCCACACAACCCTGCATGCCCTAGGCCTACGCCACCATTACAATCATTTCTGTCTCTACAGATTTGCCTATTTTTGGCCTTTCATATAAATAGGATCATAGAATATGTGTTGTTTGTGACTAGATTTTTTCCTTTAGCTAAATGGTTTTTAAGGCTGATCCATGTTGTAGCATGTATCAGTTCTTCTTCTTCTTATTCTTCTTCTTCTTCTTCTTCTTCTTCTTTTGGTTTATTTGTTTTGAGAGAGACAGAGACAGCATGAGTAGGGGAGGGGGAGAGAGAGAGACAGAGTCCCAAGCAGGCTCTGCACCATCAACATACAGCCAGATGTGGGGCTCAAATCAATGAAACTGTGATCATGACCTGAGCCCAAACCAAGATTTGGACGCTTAACCAACTGAGCTACCCAGGCGCCCCAATACTTAATTTAAAAAAAAGTTTATTTGTTGGGGTTCCTGGGTGGCTCAGTCGGTTGAGCTTGCGACTTCGGCTTAGGTCATGATCTCGTGGTCTGTGAGTTTGAGCCCTGCATGTGGCTCTGTGCTGGCAGCTCAGAGCCTGGAGTCTGCTTCAGATTCAGTGTCTCCCTCTCTCTCTCTGTGCCTCCCCTGCTCACACTCTGTCTCTGTCTCTGTCTCTCTCAAAAATAAATAAACATTAAAAAAAAGTTTGTTTATTTAGAGAGCACAGGCAGGGGAAGGGCAGAGAGAGAAGGAAGGAGAGAGAGAGAATCTCAAGCAGGCTCCACATTGTCAGCAATGAGATGGATGCAGGGCTCTATCCAATGAACCACGAGATCATGACCTGAGCTGATACCAAGAGTCGGATGCTTAACTCATCAAACCACCCAGATGCCCCAAGTACTTCATTTTTAATGCCAATAATACCCCAACTTCATGGATGTATTGCTTTATTTATCCATGAGCTGATGGACATTTGGCTTTTTTCCACTTTTTGAATATTACAAAACAGTGTTAGGAATACTTGTGTACAATTCTTTGTGTGAAAGTGTATTTTCATTCCTTTTGGGTATATATCTAGGAATTGGTTGGTCTTATGGTAACTGTACGTTTAACATTTTGGGAATTGCCAAACTGTTCTCCAGGGTGACTGCATCATGTTAAATTCCTCCAATGAATGGATAAGGGTTATGGAGTGTCCACATCCTTGCCAGAGCTTGATATTATCTGTCATTTTTGTTATAGTCATACTATTCTGGTAGATAGAAGTGGCATCTCACTATGGTTTTGATTTGTATTTCCTTTCTGATTAATGATGCTGGGCTTCTTTTCATGTGCTTATTGTGATTTTTATACCATCTTTGGATAAATATCAATTGGATAATTTATCCAGTCTTTTAATTGGGTTTTATCTTTTTTGTTGTTGTTAATAGGGTTCTTTGTTTACTCTGGATATAATCCTTTATAATATATGTGACTTGGAAGTATTTTCCACCATTCTATGGACTGTATTTTCAGTTTCCTTAGGGTATCCTTTGACATACAAAATTTTTAATTTGGTAAAACCCAATTTGTTTCTTTTTCCTTTGGTTTCTTGTGGGTTTTGTGTCATATCTAGGAAGGCTTTGCCTAACCTTAGTATGTGAAGATCTACTCCTGCCATATTGTCTCTGCTAAAGAATGTTCCACTTGTACTTCCATTTCTTTGCTCAAACTTATACCTAATTTCTGTCAGCCTAAATACAAAAAAACTAGTTCAAAAAGCAAAACATTTATTTGGCATAAATAACTTGCAAACACAGGTTTAGGTAGAAACCCCAATAGTGTCCCAACTACAGGAGATAGATGGTTTTTTATGGAAAAAAAAAAAGAAGATTAGGTAAAATTTTTAAGAAGAGTTCATTGGGGATGACTTCATTAATTGGTCAGGTTAAGCAATCATTAGACAAAAAGTTTTACTGATATCAATATTTTCATATAGTATTTTTCTCATTCTTGCTGACATCTTGAAATATTGGTGGTTTGGCTCAGTTCAAAATTTAGAAAACTGGACATGCAAGGCAGTTCCTTTAAAATGGCTGCCCCAGCTCTGTTTTTAAAATGGCTCTCCTTGGGTGCCTGAGTGGTTGTTGGCTTAGTGTCCAACGCTTGATTTCAGCTCAGGTTATAATCTCATGGTTCTTGAGTTCCAGCCCCATGTAGGGCTATGCACTGGGAGCGCTGAGAGCACAGAGCCTACTTGGGATTCTGTCTCCGTGTCTGCCCTTCCCCTACTTGAGCTCTGTTTCTCTCAAAATAAATAAATAAACTAAAAAAAATGGCTCTCATTATGTCATTTTTGACATTCCTTTATTTGTTTTGGTATTGTTGTAAATGGAACTTTATTAATTTCATTTTCAGATTGTTCCTTGCTAATGCATAAGATTATAATTGATATTTGTGTATTTGATCTTGCATCCTGTAACTTTGCTGAACTCATTTATTAGCCCTAATAATTTTTTGTGAATGTAATTTTCTATGTATAATGTTATGTCTTCTGCAAATAAAGATAGTTTTACTTCTTCCTTACAAACACATGAAGCAAAGGAAAAATTCTTCTCTGTCCTCAAGGTATTCCAGCTGGATTAAGAATTAAATATACATGAGACATTAGCAGGAGAAAAGATCCAAAGTTTCATCATGTGAGCATGGAGGCCCAATTATGAAATTGAGACCTAAAGAAATGACCAAGGCAGGCAGGTTTTATACTTTTTAGGTAGAGATAGTAAATCTGTGAGGAATTGACAGGACAAGGAAAGCTTAATTTTGGGAGCTTCAATTAGTACGGAATTCTAAATAGAATTCGGGCTGTGGTAATAAATTAGTAAAAAGTAACATGGATTGTTCATACAGCCTTCCTGGCTCTAAACTTCCCATGTGTGGTGATAAGGGTATCTCTTTACCCTCTGGTACAGGGGGAGTACCTTTCACAGGAAAGAATTTATTTCCTGCTTTCAGAGGGGCAGAGGAGAGTTTGAGTTGCTTCTTGTACAGGCTGTCTCTTAACTAACCTCTATTTAAACTGATCACTATTCCAAAGTAGCACATTTTGGGGCAGCCAGCCCTTGGCCCCTGCATATACATCCTTTTCATTTATTTTCTTGTCTAATTGTCCTGACTAGAACCTCCATAAAATTTTTCTTGGAAGGGAAGAATAGACATTCTCGTTCTGTTCCTGTTGTTAGGGGATAATCATTCGTTCACCATTAAGTAAGATGTTAGCTGTGGGTTTTCTATACATGCCCTTTATCAGGTTGAGGAAGTTTTCTTCTCTTTGTAGTTTGTTATGCATTTTTATCATGAAAGGTTGTAGGATTTTGTCACATGCTGTTTTCCACCATCTACTGAGATCATCATATGTATTTTTTCTTTTAGTATAATAGTTAATAATAGTATGTTATATTAATTGATTACTGTATGTTGAAGTAGTGTTGCATTCCTGGGATAAATCCGACTTGGTAATGGTATATAATCCTTATATGCTGCTGGGTTCAATTTGCTAGTAATTTTCAGGATTTGTGCATCTATATTTATAAGAGATATTGGTCTGTAGTTTGTGTGTGTGTGTGTGTGTGTGTGTGTGTGTGTGTGTGTAGCTCTCTGTCTAGCTTTGGCACCAGGATCATGTAACCTTATAATAGAATAAATTAGGAAGTATTTCTTCTCCACTTTCACTCCTGGGAGTGATTGAGAATAATTGGTGTTAATTCTCTTATTTGTGACTGTGTTTGGGATCTCCCAGAGGATAATCCAGAATATGCGTGATTTCCTTCAAGGGAATTGCTCCTTATGTAACTGTACATTTAGTGCATCTGTAGGAGGAGTTTAGGAGCCTCCCATGTCACCATCTTTATAGCCATCCCGTTTAGATGTTGATATTGTAATTCTCATGATATTGAGGATTGGGTTTTGTTGTGTTCCTTTAAATAATGTTGGATGTTGTTTTGGAAGGCAATTACATTATTTCTTATAATCAATATAATTTTTAAAGCCTTTTAAAAGGAGCTCTTTAGGTTTGTTTTAGATTAATATTTATTCTAAATAAAATTTAGTCCTACTAATACGGGATGATGACCTTTTTATGATTTATACTGTATGCTGCAGGTGTTTAGTGAAGACTCTTCATCCAGCTCTGTAGAATTTGAAGGATCCAAACCTGTTTGGGTTCCAAGAATTATTCATTTTACAGCTTCCCCTATAGTCTTTTTCGGTCTCATGGATTTTCATTGTGTACATAATATAAACATTCAGCAAAATACTCATGGGCCTTCCCTTCAGATTTCTTTTAGGTTCCTTTCTCTTCAGATTTCTACCATGAAAATTTCACCCTCCTGAATATTCCTAAACTCTAACCTGTCTCCTCAAATCAGTGTGAACCCCCATGTTGTGCTTGGAATCCCATGTGTACTTCATAGCGCATACTGCCACTGGGCAGAAGACCAAAGTAACTATAATGTTCATCTTATTTGTTTATTTTCTTTGAAGGATCTCAGTATCACTCTACCTGTTGTCCAGTGTTCAAAAACAGTTTCACATATTGTGTCCTATTTCCAATTTTTTTATGGCAGGAGAGTAAGTCTGGTTACAGTTGATTTTTCATGACCAGAAACCAATGTTTTATCAAATCCACTTTTCTTCTAGGAATAAATAAATGATTCATTATCATATACAAAGAGAAATGAATAACAAGGATATTAAAAAATTATTGTTTTGAAGAAATGTGAGTTTAGATTGAGAATGAGGGATGAATCAGTATGAATATAGAGGGCAAACGAGAGTAGACTAAATCCAAGTTTATATAAGAAAATCTTTGGAAAATAGGGTTTATATCGGTGGGTCACTTTTAAACACAAAGAGGAAGGATTTTAGAGTTGAGGTATGTATAAGGAATTAAGGACTTCACACTGTGATGGGAAATATAGAAATGAACTGTCCTGAAACTTGAGGGGATTTGAGGTATGCATCTATGCTTAGGTTCAAAAAGTGTTTTGTGGGCGTTGTATGGCTTTCAGAGGATAAAGGATTTTTATCCAATTAATTTTACAATTCCATGACAGTGAAGATAGGGGTCATCCACTTGAAGTCCTAGAAACTGCTCAAACTGTTTAATGAACTGTAGTGAAAAAAACTGTACTAGTTTCATAAGTTTCTTATCTCAAGAAATTTCAAAAAATTAAAACATACTTTTTGCATTTTCCAAGACACCAAACTGAAAGCAACTTAAAGACTTATGCTTATTGTCACCTATTTACTAGCTAATTAAGTTAAATAATAAGAGCAAAGTTAACATATATACTACCTAAAAATGCCAAGAATATATTTTTCAACCTATATAATAAATACATATTTTCTATTCAATTGCTAATTTATCAAATGTTTATTTTTTGAATGTTCTAAGAAGTATTCCAGATGTTCAGAATATGGAAATGAATAAGGAAAATCAAAGATTTATCTTCAGTAAGCTTACGTTCTAGTGGCAGATGTAATAGAAAATTTTAAAAATTAATAAATTATTTCAGGTTGCAATAAGACCTGTAAAACAAACAGGGTAATGTGATAGAACATTACTGAGATATAGGGAACAGCTCCTATAGCCAATTTTGTTAGAGAAGACTTCTGTGAGGATTTGATATTTGAACTGTAGCTAAAGGAAATAGCCAAGATCTGAGGAAAGAATATCTAAGTAAAGAGAGGAACAACTGTAAAAGTCCAGGGATGGAACCAAGCAGATGTATTTCTGAGTTCAGAGGCTAGAAATAAAGCTCTTCTAGCTGGTGTATAGTGTTGGAGGAGAAAGTGATTAGAGAAGAGAATAAAGGGACAGGCAGAAAAGGTAAGTGTGTGCAAGTAATATAAACAAATCGTGAATGACTTGACAGTAAACACTGGAAGAAATCTCTGACTGATAATAGCTCTTAAAGAACTGTGTTGAGAATTTTGAAGCTGATTCAAGGACTTCTAGAAAAGAATGTCATGGTCACCTTAGAAATATTTGTACGCAGCTGGTGTGTGTTATTGATTGTATATAAAGATCACATAAAGATAAAACTTGCATATATATATATATATATATACACACACACACATACACATATAAATACATATATTTATATATATATATATGCTTATATATATATACATATATACTTTATATGTGTGTATATATATACATATTTGTCAGTATCAAATGAGTTATATCATACGTATATTATATAACACTTTAGGAGCACATATATACATATATACATATGTTTATACGTATATACAACCCACAAACCATGAGAACATGACCTGAGCTGAAGTTGGATGCCCAACTGACTGAGCCACTCAGGTGTCCCTGCCAATTATTATATTTAAGTTATTTGCTGTTTTGCAGGTGGAAATCACAGGTTTCTTTTCCATCCCAAGTTATTCTAATAAGTAAATTGTTTCAATATTTTCTTCTTGAGTAATTGGCAAGGTTTATGAAGTGTAGGAGTTTTCAGATATCACCATGTGGGTGTATTAAGATTGGATACAATTTCAAGCTTCTTCATGGATTTTAAAAAGTTTGATTTATCTTTGCCTGCTAAATTATGTATTACTTTGTAATATGAATTTCAATTCTTTTAAATTAGGTAAAATATCCTTAACTGCTCTTGAATTAAGCCTGCAAAGAAGCATAAACTCAAGAATCATAAGTTTATTTTATTTATTTATTTTAAAAGTTTACTTATTTTGATTTTGAGAGAGAGAGATAGAGAGAGAGAATGCATGCACATGAGAGAGAGGGAAGGGCAGAGAGAGAGGGAGAAAGAGAATCCTAAGTAGGCTCTAGGCTGTCAGTGCAGAGCCCAATGTGGAGCTTGGTCCCACAAGCCATCAGATAATGACCTGAACTCAAATCAAGATTTGGACGCTTAACTGACTGAGCCACCAGGTGCCTCATAAATTTCTAAGAACCCAAAAGTTGAAGTATATTTAGCCTAGTTAGTATCTCTTGAGAAGAGAAACTATCAACTTATCATAAGATCATACTTCTTCTTGTCAGCATTCTAAAATACTTAATATAAATAAAGCCTGACTTAAAGAATTGTAAATGCCCACCTATTCTGAAAGAAATTAATGTTGAAGTTATTTTACCAAATGAACTGAGGTGTCCTACAAACTGTTCTTCTTGGGAAAAGAAATGCATTTTGTGACATCAGCACATTGCTTCCTACTTCCAACTAAGTGCCTTTTTTTTTCATAGTGATCCTGACAAAGATAATACCATCGATCAAGTTAACTACCTTGACGAAACAAAAAAACAGTGTTCTCATACTTTACTTTCTAAAACATATTTTATTTTAGGCTTTAGAACATATTTTAAATAATAGTTGACTTACAGTATTTGTCCAGTAAGTCTAGTGTCTGTGTTTTCTCAGGATAAGTTTCTACTGATATCTTTTTACCTATGTATGGGCCATCCTTTCTTGTTTCTTTGGATGCCTCATGATTGTTGTCATTGTTGAAAACCGTACACTTTAAATAATAGAATGAAGTAACTCTGGAAATCAGATTCTACTGTCTCCCAGGGTCTGTTGTTACTGTCACTTAGTATAGTTGTTGTAGTTTGTTTATGGCTTTTCTGAATGAATTCTGTATGGTCCCTATTCTTTGTCATGCTTGGCCACTGAATCCTCAGTTAGCCAAGTAGTCAGCAAATGATAGAATAGAGATTTCCTTAAATGCCTGGAATCAATAAATCTCCCAATATTTTCCAAGGGACTCTGTATATATTGGAGCATGTCTTTAATGTTTATCTAGGTAGTTTAAAACTTTGCTTAAACTTCATTTTCTGCTTACACAGAGCCTCAAGATCAAATAGAAGTGAAATCTTAGGGCCTTCCCAAACCTTTCCTGTACATGTGTACATCTCTGCATTTGTATGACTTTGTAGATTGCCAGGAATATGTTGGAACATTTCAAAGTTCTTGTGAACATCTTATTCCTCACCTTTTGGCTTAGACTGTTTCTCCTAACTACTACCCATTGCCTCAATCAGTCATGACATTAAAACAGTTGCCAGTAAATATTTTCATCAAATGCCAATTTAGGAGCAGCTTTTAGCACCAGGCAAGCTCTGATCAGATCGCATAAAAACAAGCCTATTGAGTACCTCTGCCAACAAACCATGAGACATATAAAGTGTCTTTGTGAATTAGGTTCATTTTCTCTTCATTTTTGGGAATCTGTGATGTTATTGTCAATACTACCATTGAGATAGGAGGCAAGGATGCATCTATAGTAAATTAAAATGCCATAAGTTCACATTCTTACCAATATTCTGTCATCGTTTTTGCATAAATGTTTTCCAGGTTGCTGTGAACTTTTGATTCGTTTCCTAAGTTCTGAAAAAAATTTGTTCTGACAATTTTTGTGTGTTTTTTTTCCCCACTGATGTTATGAGAGGCAAATTTTCAGAGATTCTTACTACATTATTTTTGCTGATGTCACCCAGTCATGACTTCTTAGTGCAGCCATCATGAAGAAGGAAGCGGCAAAGAAGGGGAGTGGATAACTCCAAGGATATTTCCGGCATGTTGGATACAATGCTTTTCCTCCTATATCATTGGTCAAAGTAGCTATAAGGCAGTCCAGGAAACATTTATTCATAGTGGCCATATACCCTGCTAAAAATCAGGGCCCATTGTTGAGCAACCAGAAGAGAATGGTTATTATGTAAAAAAAAAAAAAAAAAAAAAAAAAAAAAAAAAAAAACCAAAACTGCAGCTACAGTATTTTCTTTCTTTTTTTTTTTTTTTTAACGTTTATTTATTTTTGAGACAGAGACAGAGCATGAACAGGGGAGAGTCAGAGAGAGAGGGAGACACAGAATCTGAAACAGGCTCCAGGCTCTGAGCAGTCAGCACAGAGCCCGACGCGGGGCTCGAACCCACGGACCGTGAGATCGTGACCTGAGCCGGAGTCGGCCGCTTAACCGACTGAGCCACCCAGGTGCCCCCAGCTACGGTATTTTCTTACACACAACACATTTCCTATTGCCCAAGTGAAGCTCCTAATGCTATTCTCATATCATTCTTATATCCTTTTTTTTTTTTTTTTTCCTGTGAGGGGACTCTAAGTCAGGAATGACCTATGGTGTCATCCGACCTCATCATTCTGTTCTGTTAATGTATCCCTTTTATCCAGCCCAATGTTGAAGATTTCTGTGTGGTAAACTGTCCTGTCCATCTGGCTCAGATATGGCTTCTTATAGCATAGAAATGTAAAAAAGATAAATAAATTGAAAAATGAAGATGAAAAGAAATTCATCAATGTTTTACTTGTAGCTGTAATCAAACACTGCTTGCCAAGAATTGCACAGATTATCTGACTTCTCATGGGAGTATGTTGTTTGTTTAGACTAGCTAAAAGACACTGGGATTGCCCCTGTATTTTCTCTCATAGAATTTTGTCAAAAACAGTAAAATGGAGGCAGAAAGAGCAAACGATCAGAAAACACCAATAATAAAGTTTTTTTTTCCTGACCATCTTCCCTGTCACTACACAGCTGATTATCATGTTGTTCTCCCACCAAGTGATATCTGGATTAATATTTTTACCTCTGCAAAAAGGGCACCAGGGTTTTATCCTTTAATACCTGAGTTCTTGAAATCTATCTCCACTGTGATCTGGATGTGAGGAATCCAGAGACAACTTTTGGCTCCAAAACAGAATTGTTCTTTGCCACCTGCACCAGCATGATTTATGGACTAATTTTCCTCTTGACATAAACAACACTAATTATGAGACACTGGGCTTCCTGCTTCAGCTGCCCTGGGGTAAAACATGTTCATTTCTATACTTGTCACCTGAAATGAGAGTCTCTACTTCAAGGGCTTTATTGTTGCCTTCCAAAATCTCTAGTGGTTGTGTCTGTTGGCTGAAACTTTTGTCAGTGTATCAAACCATATGTGTTAGACTGTTTGGATGATGTAGTAATTGCTTCTCCAGACTTTATCATGCAGTAAAGTTTGTTATTGGAGGTTAAAATGATATTGAGGGACTTTTTTTTTACATTTATTTTTTATTTTTTAAAATTCACATCCAAATTAGTATATAGTGAAGCAATGATTTCAGTAGATTCCTTAGTGCCCCTTACCCATTTAGCCCATCCCCCCTCCCACAACCCCTCCAGCAACCCTCAGTTTGTTCCCCATATTTATGAGTCTCTTTTGTTTTGTCCCCCTCCCTGTTTTTATATTATTTTTGTTTCCCTTCCCTTATGTTCATCTGTTTTGTCTCTTAAAGTCCTCATATGAGTGAAGTCATATGATTTTTGTCTTTCTCTGACTAATTTCACTTAGTGTAGTACCCTCCAGTTCCATCCACGTAGTTGCAAATGGCAAGATTTCATTCTTTTTGATTGCCGAGGAATACTTCATTGTATATATATATACCACATTTCTTTATTCATTCATCCATCGATGGACATTTGGGCTCTTTCCATACTTTGGCTATTGTTGATAGTGCTGCTATAAACATGGGGGTGCATGTGTCCCTTTGAAACAGCACACCTGTATCCCTTGGATAAATGCCTAGTAGTGCAATTGCTGGGTCGTAGGGTAGTTCTATTTTTAGTTTTGTGAGGAACCTCCATACTGTTTTCCAGAGTGGCTGCACCAGCTTGTATTGCCACCAACAATGCAAAACAGATCCTCTTCTCCGCATCCTCGCCAACATCTGTTGTTGCCTGAGTTGTTAATGTGAGCCATTCTGACAGGTGTAAGGTGGTATCTCATTATGGTTTTGATTTGCATTTTCCTGATGATGAGTGATGTGGAGCATTTTTTCATGTGTTGGTTGGCCATCTGGATGTCTTCTTTGGAGAAGTGTCTATTCATGTCTTTTGCCCATTTCTTCACTGGATTATTTGTTTTTTGGATGTTGAGTTTGATCAGTTCTTTATAGATTTTGGATACTAACCCTTTATCTGATATGTCATTTGCAAATATCTTCTCCCATTCCGTCAGTTGCCTTTTAGTTTTGTTGATTGTTTCCTTCGCTGTGCAGAAGCTTTTTATTTTGATGAGGTCCCAGTAGTTCATTTTTGCTTTTGTTTCCCTTGCCTCCAGAGACGTGTTGAGTAAGAAGTTGCTGTGGCCAAGATCAAAGAGGTTTTTGCTTGCTTTCTCCCTGAGGATTTTGATGGCTTTCCATCTTACATTGAGGTCTTTCATCCACTTTGAGTTTATTTTTGTGTCTGGTGTAAGAAAGTGGTCCAGGTTCATTCTTGGTGTCCAGTTTTTCCACTCACTCGCTGTCCAGTTTTTCTAGCACCACTGTCTTTATTCCATTGGATAGTCTTTCCTGCTTTGTCAAAGATCAGTTGCCCACACGTTTGTGGGTCCATTTCTGAGTTCTTTATTCTATTCCATTGATCTGAGTGCCTGTTTTTGTGCCAGTACCATACTGTCTTGATGATTTCAGCTTTGTAGTATAACTTGAAGTCTGGGATTGTGATACCTCCTGCTTGGGTTTTCTTTTTTCAAGATTGCTTTGGCTATTTGGGGTCTCTTCTGGTTCCATACAAACTTTAGGATTATTTGTTATAGCTCTGTGAAGAGTGCTGGTGTTACTTTGATAGGGATGCATTGAATATGTAGATTGCTTGGGGTAGTATCGACATTTTAACAATATTTGTTCTTCCTATCCAGGAGCATGGAATCTTTTTCCATTCTTTTGTGTCTTCTTCAATTTCTTTCATAAGCTTTCTGCAGTACTTAGTGTATAGATTTTTCATCTCTTTGGTTAGATTTATTCCTAGGTTTGTATGTCTTTTGGTGCAACTGTAAATGGGATCGATTCCTTGATTTCTCTTTCTGTCGCTTCATTGTTGGTGTATAGGAATGCAACCGATTTCTGTGCGTTGATTTTATATCCTGCAAGTTTGCTGAATTCATGAATCAGTTCTAGCAGTTTTTTGATCGAATCTTTTGGGTTTTCCATATAGATTATCATGTCATCTGCAAAGAGTGAAAGTTTGACCTCCTCCTGGCCAATTTGGATACCTTTTTATTTCTTTGTGTTGTCTGATTGCAGATGCTAAGACTTCCAATACTATGTTGAATAACAGTGGGGAGAATGGACATCCCTGTCTTGTTCCTGACCTTAGGGGGAAAGCTCTCAGTTTTCCCCATCGAGGATGATATTAGTGTTGGGTTGCTAGTATATGGCTTTTATCATCTCGAGGTATGCTCCTTCTATCCCTACTTTCTTGAGGGTTTTTATCAAGAAAGGATGCTGTATTTTGTCCAAGCTTTCTCTGCATCTGTTGAGAGGATCATATGGTTCTTGTCCTTTCTTTTATTGATGTGATGAATCACGTTAATTGTTTTGTGGATATTGAGCCAGACCTGCATCCCAGGTATAAATTCCACTTGGTCGTGGTGAATAATTTTTTTCATGTATTGTTGGATCTGGTTGGCTAATATCTTGTTGAGGATTTTTGCATCCATGTTCATCAGGGAAGTTGGTCTATAGTTCTCCTTTTTAGCGGGATCTCTGTCTGGTTTTGGAATCAAGGCAATGCTGGCTTCATAGAAAGATTTTGGAAGTTTTCCTTCCATTTCTATTTTTTGGAACAGCTTAGAGAATAGGTGTTCACTCTTCCTTAAATGATTGGTAGAATTGCCCTGGAAAGCCACCTGGCCTTGAACTCTTATTTTTTTTGGCAGATTTTTTATTACTAATTCAATTTCCTAACTGGTTATGGGTCTGTTCAAATTTTCTATTTCTTCCTGTTTCAGTTTTGGTATTGTATATGTTTCTAGGGATTTGTCCATTTCTTCCAGATTGCCCATTTTATTGGCATATAATTGATCATACTATTCTCTTATTACTGTTTTTATTTCTGCTGTGTTGGTTGTGATTCCTCCTCTTTCATTCTTGGTTTTATTTATTTGGGTCCTTTCCTTTTTCTTTTTGATCAAACTGGCTAGTGGTTTATCAATTTTGTTAATTCTTTCAAAGACCCAGCTTCTGGTTTCATTGATCTGTTCTACTGTTTTTGTTTTTTTTTTTGTTTGTTTTGGTTTCGATAACATGAATTTCTGCTGCAATCTTTATTATTTCTTGTTTTCTGCTGGTGTTGGGTTTTATTTGATGTTCTTTTTCCAGCTCCTTAAGGCATAAGGTTAGGTCGTGTATCTGAGATCTTTCTTCGTTCTTTAGGAAGGCCTGGATTGCTATATACTTTCCTATGATGACCGCCTTTGCTGTCCCAGAGGTTTTGGATTGTGGTGTTATCATTTTCATTGACTCCCATATGCTTTTTAATTTCCTCTTTAACTGCTTGGTTAGCCCATTCACTCTTCAGTAGGATGTTCTTCAGTCTCCGAGTATTTGTTACCTTTCCAAATTTTTTTGTGGTTGATTTCGAGTTTCATAGCATTGTGGTCTGAAAATATGCACGGTATGATCTCGATCTGTTTGTACTTACTTAGGGCTGATTTATGTCCCAGTATATGGTCTATTCTGGAGAATGTTCCATGTGCACTGGAGAAGAATGTATATTCTGCTGCTTTAGGATGAAATGTTCTGAGTATGTCTGTTAAGTCTATCTTGTCCAGTGTGTCATTCAAAGCCATTGTTTCCTTGTTGATTTTGTGATTAGATGATCTGTCCATTGCTGTGAGTGGGGTGTTGAAGTCTCCTACTATTATCGTATTACTATCGATGAGTTTCTTTATGTTTGTGATTAACTGATTTATATATTTGGGTGCTCTCACAGTTGGCACATAAATGTTTACAATTGTTAGGTCTTCCTGGTCTGTACACCCGTTGATTATGGTATAATGCCCTTCTGCATCTCTTGATACAGTCTTTATTTTAAAGTCCAGATTGTGGGTTATAAGTATGGTTACTCTGGCTTTCTTTTGTTGACCATTAGTCTGATAGATGGTTTTCATCCCCTTATTTTCAATCTGTAGGTATGTTTAGGTCTAAAGTGGGTCTCTTGTAACAGCATATGATGAGTCTTGTTTTCTTATCCATTACTGTTGCCCTGTGTCTTTTGATTGGAGCACTGAATCCATTGACGTTTAGAGTGAGTACTGAAAGATATGAATTTATTACCATTATGATGCTTGTAGAGTTGGAGTTTCTGGTGGTGTTTTCTGGTCCTTTCTGATCTTTTCTTGCTTTTGATATATATATACACACATATATATATATACACGTATATATATATATGTATATATATATGTATATATATATATATACACGTATATATGTATATGTATATATATATGTATATATATATGTGTATATATATATATATGTATATATATGTGTATATATATATATATGTATATATATATACACACACACACACACACACATTCATGTTTTCTCCCCTCAGAGAGTCCCCCTTAAAATTTCTTGCGGGGCTAGTTTAGTGGTCACAAACTCCTTTAATTTTTGTTTGTCTGGGAAACTTTGATCTCTCCTATTTTGAATGACAGCCATGCTGGATAAAGAATTCTTGGCCGCATATTTTTATGATTCAGCACACTGAATATATCCTGCCACTCCTTTCTGGCCTGCCATGTTTCTGTGGATAGGTGTGCTGCATACCTGATCTGTCTTCCCTTGTAGGTTAGGGACTTTTTTCCCCTTGCTGCTTTCATGATTCTCTCCTTGCCTGAGTATTTTGTGAATTTGACTATGATATGCCTTATTGATGGTCAATTTTTGTTGAATCTAATGGAAGGCCTCTTTGCCTCCTGGATTTTGATGTCTGTGTCCTTCCCCATGCTATGAACATTTTCCGCTATGATTTGCTCACATAACCCTTCTACCATTATTTCTTTCTCTTCCTCTTCTGGGACCCCTATGATTCTGAAGTTTTTCCTTTTTAATGAGTCACTGATTTCTCTAATTCTTAAATCATGCCCTTTTGCCTCAATCTCTCTCTTTTTTTCTGCTTCATTATTCTCTATAAGTTTGTCCTCTATATTGCTGATTCTTTGTTCTGCCTCATCCATCCTTGCCGCTGCTGCATCCATCTGTGATTGCAGCTCAGTTATAGCATTTTTAATTTCATTCTGGCTATTTTTTACTTCTTTATCTCTGCACAAAGGGATTCTAACCTATTTTCGACTCCAGCTAGTATTCTTATTATCGTGATTCTAAATTCTGGTTCAGACATCTTGCTTGTGTCCATGTTGGATAAATCCCTGGCTGTCATTTCTTCGTGGTCTTTCTTTCCTTCGTTTTATCATTTTGAAGGGAGAAAAGGAATTAATGAGGTAGAAAAATTGAAATTAAAAAAAATTAAAATTAAAAAATATTAAAATTAAAAATTAAAACCACACACACACACACACACAAAATTAAATAAATGATGCTAGATCCTAGGTGTGTTTTGGTTTGGGTGTAGAAAGTGGTTTGACAGATTAGAGAAACAAACAAAAAAAAAGGGGGAGAGAAAAAAAGCAAATCGTTTGAGAATTTGAAAAAATGAATACACTAAAGTAGACTAAAATACACAAAAGTAGAGAATATACTAGAAAAAAATTGTAGAAAAATATTTTTAATAAAAATTAAAAAGAAATATGAATTTTTTCATCTTCTGTATTTAAGAAAAAAGAAACTAAAAGGAGAAAAAAGATTAAAAAAATAAAAAATTGAAAAAAATTATATAAAAGCAAAAAACATAGTAATAAAAATTAAATAAAAATATTTTTAAAAGAAATTGAAAGTAAAAATGAAGTTTTTCTCTTTCTGTAATCAAGAAAAAGAAAAGAAATGAAAAAAAGAAAAAGAAAGAAAAAAGGAAATTGTTTGAAAATTTGAAAAGGTGAGTACACTGAAGTAGACTACAATATAATGATGGAAGTAAAGTAGAATTTGAAAAAATTTACACAAAAGTAAAAAATATAGTAATTAAAATTAAAGACAGGTATTTTTAATAAAAATTGAAAATAAAAATGAGTTTTTTCTCTTTCTGTATTCAAGAAAAAGAAAAGCATTGTAAAAGAGAAAAAGGAAAAAGAGAGAAAGAAAAACCAATTGAATAGGTGAACCTGTTAACAGATTGAAGTAGGACTGAAATTGCTTCGTTTCCACTAGAGGTCAGTCCATGTAGCTCTTTATAGTTCGTAAACTAAGTCGGCAGTGAGGTTTGTTTTCTTTTTTTTTTTTTTAATGTTTTTATACAGAGCATGAACAGGGGAGGGTCAGAGAGAGAGGGAGACACAGAATCTGAAACAGGTTCCAGGCTCTGAGCTAATCAGCACAGAGCCCGGCACGGGGCTCGAAGTCATGGACCTCGAGATCATGACCTGAGCTGAAGTCGGATGCTTAATTGACCAAGCCACCCAGGTGCCCCAACATTTGTGTTCTTGAAGAGCTAGGTTGGCCCAGTTTTGCAGGGCTCCGTGTAACAGCTCCGCCCTCCCCTAGATGGCGCTGCTAGCCTACTGGGGTGAATTGTTGCGGTGCTCATCAGTGCGCATGCGCATGAGCGGGAGCAGTGAAAATTGGAGCCACCCAGCCACCCAGTCTGTTTTCCCGGATAGCAATCACACACCGGTCCTCCGTCTTCAGCTGTCATCCACTCCCTGCTTTTCCATTCTCTGTGACCAGGCTCCAGGTAGTACTTCTCTCCCAAGTTTTGTCTCAGATGCGGCTGTTTTCCCCTGCCCCTTACTTCCGAAGGACTGTGGCTTTGACCTGCTCCGCCTCTCTGTGGGAGGGTCTCACTGAGCAATGGCCGAATGTTGGCTGCACCCAGGAATGCCTGCTGGACCCTGCTGTCGCCGGTGCCCTGAGACTGCAGCCAGGTGACAGCCCGCCCTCCCCAAAAAATCATGAGACAGTGTAGCCTCAGTGTTTCAGGGACCTTGGAAAATCGCAACACACATCTGGCACCAGGCTTCACCCTTAACGACCTTGCCCCAGCACCAGCGAATGTGTCTGCCTTCCGGGGTCTGCTGGGACCAGGTGGCTTCAACAGTCTTTACCGAGTGTCCTTCCAGCAGTGGAACCGCTTTTTTCCGTGTGGCCTGAGGACCTCCCGGACCCCACTCTTTTCCTGGGGATTCACCCTTCCCACCAGAGCACTGCCAGGTATAGAGCTGCTGAGTTGCAGCCTTTGCGCTCCCCTTGTTTACAGTCTTAATGGAATTTAAACCCTCTCCTTCCTCCTTTCTCCCTTTTTAGTTTAGTCCCTGTGGCTGTTTCAAATTTTCTACCCTCTCTCCAGCTGCTTTTGGGGAGTGGTGCTTTTCCCGTATGCTCCCCCCCTCCCCAGTCTCTGCCCTCTCTCTGCCCACAAAAGGGGTTTCCTACATTTCGGGGCTTCTTGCTCCCCAAGGTCAGCTCTTCGTGTTGCAAAGCTGCTGAATTCTGTGGTTCAGGTTGTGCAGATTGTTGTGTGAATCCTCAGATCAGTTTTCTAGGTGTGCAGGATGGTTTAGTGTTGGTCTGGCTCTATTTCATGGACGCGAGACACACAAAAAGCTTCCATGCTGTTCCACCATCTTGGCTCCTCCCCCTTGAGTGACTTGATTTTTAATATCTGCCCCAAATCCAAAGCAGCGAAGTCATGGTACAAAATATATTAATACTGTGCCTGTTGACAGCTACAGCTATAGTGTATGTTGTGGGACAGAGGAAGACACAGAATAGAAAATGACAAGAGTATCTTGCTTTGAAATAGAAGGGGCGCCTGGGTGGGTCAGTCAGTTAAGCATCCGACTTTGGCTCAGGCCATGATTTTGTGGTTTGTGAGTTCGATCCCCGCGCTGGGCTCTATGCTGACAGCTCAGAGCCAGGAGCCTGCTTCGGAATTTGTGTCTCCCTCTCTCTCTCTGCCCCTCCCACCCTCATGCACTGTCTGTCTCTATCTCTCAAAAATAAACACTAAAAAAAAAAAGAATTAGAAGAGTGAGAGAGTGGGGAGTTATACTAATTATGTAGATCAAATTACCCACTGCAAAAAAAGTAATTTACTTTGCATTTTCATTTGTTTTTTCTCTCCCCATTCTTGTCTTTCTTTTTCTCTCCCTTTCTCTCTCTCTTTTTTTAATTTTTATTCCCCTATCTTTATTCTTTTAGGTTATCTTTCTTCTTAATAACAATGCATCTTATTTATGTTATTAATAACAATACGTGTTATTCTATGTTCCATATCACAGATCTTTTATGGAATTCTGTGAGATATTTAAAGAAGAGTTAATACCTATTCTTTTCCAACTGTTCCAAAAAATAAAAATGGAAGGAAAGCTTCCAAACTCATTCTATGAAGCCAGTATTACCTTGATTCCAAAACCAGACAGAGACCCCACTAAAAATGAGAACTACAGGCTAATATCCCTGTAGTATTGCTGTGTTCCAAGATACCAGTAATTCAAATTCAACAGTACATTAAAAGAATTATTCACCATGAGCAAGTGGGATTTATTCCTGGGCTGCTGGGCTGGTTCAATATTCACAAATCAATCAAAGTGATACACCACATTAATAAAAGAAAGGATAAGAACCATATGATCCTCTCAATGTAGAGTTCTGTGATAAAGTTTCAAATTGATTCATTTAAAAAATCATATGAAAAACAAGATAAATCATTTTTAGATAGTTACTGAGTAATACTAAATCAATGGTGGGATTAAGTCTAATAACTGTTAATCTGCTTGTTTTTGATGTTTTACATTACACTAAACTGTTTATGACTCCCTTAGGTAATAGTTACCCATTGGCACCTCATATAATACTGGCTTATGGGCAGGCTCTTATCTTGAAAATTTATGACATCCATCCTCATCCTTTCTTTATTTCCTTTTATTGTTCTTTATGTTAAATTCTAAAAATTAGAAAAGGGAAATTTTTTTTAAGTTGACACAACTTTTTTTTTTTTTTTTTTAAACGTTTGTTTATTTTTGAGACAGAGAGAGACAGAGCATGAACGGGGGAGGGTCACAGAGAGAGGGAGACACAGAATCGGAAACAGGCTCCAGGCTCCGAGCCATCAGCCCAGAGCCTGACGCGGGGCTCGAACTCACGGACCGCGAGATCGTGACCTGGCTGAAGTCGGACGCTTAACCGACTGCGCCACCCAGGCGCCCCAAGTTGACACAACTTTTTAAAAAAAATTTTAATGTTTATTTTTGAGACAGAGAGACAGAGAGAGAGAGAGAGAGGGAGAAAGGAAGGGGCAGAGAAAGAGGGAGATGCAGAATCTGAAGCAGACTCCAGGCTCTGAGCTGTCAGCACAGAGCGCGATGCAGGGCTTGAACTCACTAGCAGTGAGATGATGACCTGAATCGAAGTTGGACGCTTAACTTCGTGGTTGAGCCACTCAGGCATCCCAAACAATTTTGTTCTTAATTTTCTGAAACATACCTGAGAAAATCATCGAAGAGCTGAGGCTCTTCAACTAAGGAAATCATTATAATCTTTAGTACATGCTCTCTAATACTAAGTCAGTGTGGCTTATTCTGACCAAACATATGTCAAGCATATGTTAGCTTCCAGAACACTTTAAAAAATTAAACTTTATGAAATGAAGACTAATTACACACTTTAATACTTTAATAAGTATTAAAAAAGAGACTGCCTGGAATTCATTATTCATTTTAATTTAAAACATATTTTTTACCCTTTGTCCTAAAGGCATTGTCTTCTCAGGCAAATGTCTTAGAGACATGTCACTTGGCAAACATAAAGTTAGCTCTTAAAAATCCTTTATTTTGTGAATTTATTTTCCTTTCAAATTCTTTTACTACTTTTTGTTCACTGACACAAAAGACTGAACAATGACATGAAATAATATATTGCTCCCTGGAGAATTACTCATTATCTGTTAGACATTCATCAAGTGTTATTAAGTATTTAAAAATGCAAAAAGCATAGCTCATTAGTGACAAAAGCTTTCATATAATTAGTAGAATGAATATAATAAGTTGAAAAAATCTGTCTCCACGAAGAGAACGTCTTTGGGAAAATGTAAAAGACTGAAAGAAGTATAAGTACCTTATTTATTCCCCCAACTATACTGTTTTGAATGGAGTATTGGTTAAAATAAGTCCCAATTGGATTGTATCAGAATACTGATGTATCTAAGTGTCATCTTCTAGACACTGACAGTCTTACTCGTACAGAAAGTGTGTATGTGTGGGGGGAAATACTGGTATTTGAAGTGAATATTCTTTAGTTACAAGCTTAAATTATAATAAGAATAATATCCTTAGGTTTGTGTTCTAGGCCAGAATGAGAAAATAAGGCAATAAAAGTACCTGATGATAATGAAAAGAATGAAGGGGAGAAAAGACTCTTATTTTAAAGATGTTCTTAAAAGATGGAATTGGGTATTTCATTTTCTTTTCTTTTTCTTTTTTCTTTTTTTTTTTTCAGGATAGTCCTTGTGGTATCCCATGTTAGTCTTTCTCTTGGTGCTGTGACATTTCACAATAACGTGCCTTGGTGAGGTTTACTTAGGGGTATATTTTCCTTGAGGTGCTCAAAATTGCGTGAGGATATTCTATTATCTTCTGACTTTTTCTTTATAAATCAGTAGTCCCAATCAAAGAAAGAAACAATTTATACTGTTTTAGGTTGCTTGGAACAATGATTTATTCTATCTAAACACATTCTGGGGGAAGCCAAGATTTGAATAGAGATAAAATGTCAGGTTAAAACCCTGCTTTATTTCTTACTGGCTGTGTAACATTTGCCAAATTGCCTATATCATTGAGACTGTGATTGTTCAGTTTAAACAAGGATCATGATGTCTATATTTTAAGGTTGTTTTGATGGCTAAAGGTGATAGCATAGAGGAGAGTGTCTACAAAAACAAATGAAGTACAATATGTTCATAAAGAAGATAGTTTCCTCTTTCACTTCATTTGTGTGGCTCTTGATTTTTCATTTCACTTAATACCACAGGTAAATATTTCAGAGTTGAGTAATGATCCCTTTTTAAGAAATGGAAGGAGTTTGATAGGCACAGACTTACTAAGTAGTTTTATTTAATGAAAAATTCCCTGTAATTGTGAATTATTACTGCAAAAGAAACATTCATCTATATTATTGACTTAGCAATAGTAAACCTTCATCTGGAGATGTCTGCTATCATTCATAGCTGTAAATGAGCTGATTATATATACATGTATTGTTATCTCAATTGCTGTTGTAACCCCCACTTCAAGAATTATGAGCATTTTATATATGGGCATCCAGGACTATAATGCATTTTGTAATATGAGGAGGACTGCTTGTGTCTCCTTCCTTAATACCATTCTATAGATTTATAGTCCCTCTGCCTGACAGATATCCTCTTCATATCCTTTTTTTTTTTTTTTTTTTGAGAGAGAGAGAGAGAGCGTGAGCATGGGGGAGCATGGAGAAGGGGCAGAGGGAGAGGGAAAGAATCTCAAGCAGACTTCATGCCTGACATGGGGCTCAATCTCACCACAGTGAGATAATGACCTGAGCTGAAATCAAGGGTTGGATACTTAATTGACTGGGCCACCCAGGTACCCCTCTCTTCATATCCTTTTGATTTAGCTGTTGATTATTAGGACTTAGAACACTACTTTTATTTAAGCTGTACCTCTGTGTACCTTATTAATTAGTTGGTGCTTAACTTTACAGAAACCCATATTTTGTAATTGACAAAATATTATTTGCATTATCATTGATGTTACAATACAAAATGAGATTTAGACCCTAATCTGGCCTTCTTTATCCTCCCTACTCATAGGTCTTTAGACCCTAATTCTACCATTGGGAAATTAGTTTGAGAAACAGTATTTTTGACCAATGATTTGCAATATGTTGAGAAACATGCGTTTAATTTTGCTTACTTGAAATAAGGTTGAACACATGACCTACTAGTGTGTCCCATTCTTAGGGTGACTTGTGTTGCCTGGTTTGTATAGAAGAGCTAGTCAAATTAATTTGTATGAACAATTTGTAATTTGAATCAAGTGGTGATGTCACTTATACTTGGAGAAGGAGCACTCTAAGGCTTTGAGACTTTGTCTAGGCTCAGTAAGTGTGATTTTGTCCATGTGAAACAATGACCATCATGGATGAAAAAGGAAGAATTATTCCATATTTCCTATCCCTTCTCGAGGGTAGTATGACTTCTAGATGCACCAAGTTTATTCATGTAGACTATCCGTAATACTGTGATGCAGTTGTGACACTAAGTGGACATTACTGTTTACCTTACTGTAGACTTTGCACTTGCATGGACTATTTTCACCTTAGACACCAACTGTAGGTTACAGGGTTCCCAGGCCATCCACAGTTTTAACCAACTGGCTCCAAATTAGGTATTCCCACTACCTTCTCAGATTTGATAATTCACTAGAATTACTCATAGAACTCAAGGAAGCACTCTACTTGTGATTATACTTTTATTACAAAAGATTCAAGTGAAGACCAGCCAAAAGAAAGGACTCATTGGACAAAGTCAGGGAGGATCCTGATTGTAGAGCTTCTGTGTTCTCTCTCTGTGGAATCAGGAGATAGTTGCCTCCTGGCACGTTGATGTGTTCAACTAGGAAGATCACCTAAGCCTCAATACCTAGAACATTTTTGAAATTTTATTACATAGTCATAATTGATTGAATCATTAGCTGTGTCATCGAGTTCAATCTTCAGCCTTCCCTTTCCTCCCTGGAAGTCAAGCTGATGTCACCTCAACATTCTAATCTCATGATTGGTCTTTCTGGCATGGCCAGCACCCATCTTGACACTATGTAAGGGCCTAACATGAGTCATATCATTAGCTTACACTAAAAAGGGGCCTACCCCCTTTTTAAATAAATAACAAATGTACTCTTATTACTGAGAAAATTCCAGTGGTTTAGAAGCTCTGTCCAAGGAACCTGAGACAAAGACTAGACACATTGTTTATTGTATAATACTAGCACTTACTTAGTTGGAAGCTGGTATGGCTATGGATAATAGAATCAGAATTAAACACAGTATAAAAAAATCAAAGTAAGAGCCAGATGAAATTTAGTTAATTATAGGATACAAAAAGAATATGCATGGACTTTGAAGTCAGACCTGAATTTGAATTCTTATTCTAATATATACTTTGTGGTCATGAAATTATCACTTATTCTATATAACTATTAGTTTACTCGTTGATAAAATAAATAATACTAATATCCATTTATAAATATTGCTCTAGAAAATATAGTACACCCATGTCAAGGTACCTATTTAAATACTGTGATGATTAATTTTTTAAAAGCTCTTGCTTATTCTTTTTAAATTTTCAAATTTTTTTGAAAGAGAGAGAGACAGAGAGAGAAAAAGAGAAAGCCAGGGGAGAGGGGCAGAGGGAGAGTGAGAGACTCTTAAGCAGGCTCCACACTCAGCACTGAGCCTGACATGGGGCTCAATCCCACAACCCTGGCATCATAACCTGAGCTGAAATCAAGAGTCAGACACTCAACCAACTAAGCCACCAAAGTGCCCCAATGATGATTAATTTCAATGTCAATTTGGCTGGGCCATAAGGTATCCAGGTATTTGTGTAAAAATTATTCTGAATGTTTTTGTGAAGGTGTTTTGGATGAGATTAACAGTGAAATTTCTGAGTTTTGAGTAAAGCAAACTGCCTTTCTCAAAGGGTGTGAGCCTCATCTAATCAGTTCAGGGCCTGAATAGACCAAAAAGACTGGCTTCTCCCAAGCAAGAGAGAATTGTCCAGCAGACTGCCTTCAGACTTCATTTTCAACATTGACTCTTCCTAGTCCTACAGGAGACAGCTTTTATACTCAAACTGGAACATTGGCTCTCCTGGGTTTTCAGCCTGCCTGACCAGATTCTGGACTTGTAAACCTCTAAAATCATGTGAGCCCAATTCATTTTCACACACACACACACACACACACACACACACACACACACACACTCCTTTTGGTTCTGATTTTCCAGAGAACCCGACTAATATAAATACACCTTTGAAAATTATTATTTATTCACAATCACTGTTAATCCCAAGGTATTCCATATGAAACTTACTTCTCATCCATAAGTCATTAGATCATTGATCTTTGGGTAAATGTATAGCTGAAAAGATGTCTATTTATGAATATGCCAGCATTCTAGAAGTTTTGTCATCTGATATTACAGTGATAAGCTGGGAAAATCAAATTACCTACTCAGAATGTTTGGTAGATATTTTAGATTCTGTGAAAAGATAAATCATTAAGCAATCTTATTAGAAGAGAGAAAAGATTGAATAACTTCACAAACAAGACTGATGGTAAGAAAGGAAATTATAATTCTGACATGGGAGTCAGGACTTGAATCCAAGCATTGTGGCTTCAAAAGTCAAGTTAAAAGTAGAGGATTAGACTTTCAGTTTTGGCTCTGACTTTTAAAAAGCTTGGAAGTTGTCACACCCATCCTATCCTGACAAGGTAATGCTGAAAGAAGTCTGGGGGCTTTATGCAATAAAGGCCCACAGTCCAGGAGGAAAACTTTATCAGTGTGTGGATACAGAGCCTTGGGTAAAGGACATTCTTCTCTTTGCAGGCCCTCTGTCCTTCCTATCTTACCTAAAGCGAGTGAGCACTTCATAGACCAGAGGCATAAGGCCACCAAAAGGCTGTTTATTTTTTCTTAAGTTTTTTAAAAGTTTATTTATTTATTTTGAGAGAGACAGGGACAGCATGAGCAGGGGAAAGGTGGAAAGAGAGGGAGAGAGGGAATTGAAGCAGTCTCTGTGTTGTTAGCACAGAGTCCTGTGTGGGACTTGAACTCATGAAACTATGAGATCATGACCTGAGCTGAAACCGAGAGTCAGATGCTTAATTGATTGAGCCACCAGGCACCCCACCAAAAGACTGTTTTAATAGAAATGTAATATTTCTAATCATCACATCCTACTATCATACCAACAGGATTCCAGTATAATAATAGTGGGCCATGGATGAAAAGCTGCAAGACATATACTGTCTCTGACTAGGAGTACTTAGGGAAGCCAAAATCAACAGAGGAGAATAAACCAAAGACATTAGAGAAATATGAAACCCCTGTACCTGTAACTATGGCAAACATTAAACAAAGAGAAACTCCTAGGCAGGCTAATAAAATCCTCACACTAGTGACCTTTTAACCTCAGTTTTCTATTATCTGATACAACATGTCCAGCTTTCAATAAAAATTTGCAATGATTGTCCGAAGCATAAAATATAATACTACATTGTTAAGACCCAAAGCAAGCATCAGAGCCAGATGCAAATATGAAACAGATATTAGAATGAATAGATGGATAATTTAAAATAGCTATGATTCATATGTTAAGGACTCCAATGGAGGACTTAGATAAGAAAAAAAAAAAAAAAACAGATGGGGACTGTAGCAGAGAGATGGAAATTCTGAGTTGAAAAGAAATGCTGTATCAAATGATATATGATATTGAAAAACAATGTTTTTGATAACACATTGAAACAGAAATGAAGAAAGCATTTTTTAAGAAAGTTTATTTATTTTGAGAGAGAGAGAGAGAGAGCACACGTGCACGTGCATGAGTGGGGGGTGGGGAAGCAGAAAGAGAGGGAGAAAGAGAGAATCCCAAGAAGGCTCCACACTGTCATGTAGAGCCCAAGGTGGGACTTGATCCCATGAACTGTGAGATGATGACCTGAGCTGAAATCAAGAGTTATATGCTTAACTGACTGAGCCACCCAGACGCCCTTATATTCATTTTATCTGCAAAAAAAGGCTCCACTGCTCTCTTAAATTTCAATGAGATGTTTGATATGGAAATGTTTGTGATCTCATGATGCAAAAAAAAGTATTGTTATCTCTAACATGTTTTTTATTTTGTTTATTATTTATTTATTTATTTATTCATGTTTATTTTTGAGAGAGAGAGAGAGAGAGAGCGAGCAGTGGACGGGCAGAGAGAGGGAGACACAGAATCCAAAGCAGGCTCCAGGCTCTGAGCTGTTAGCACAGAACCCCATCGGGGCTTAAACCCACAAACCGTGAGATCAAGTGAGTTGAAGTCAGAAACTTAGCTGACTGAGCCACCTGGGCACCTCTCTAACATGTTTCTTAAAAGTTTGCTTTCTATAGAAGTCTAAAACTCAACTCTTAAGTTTATAAATTGGAATGTACTTAAAACCAAATTACATTTTTTGCCACCCTTTTTTTGGGTGTTAAGTTATGAATTTTTTCTTACAAATATGCATATTTGAAATCACAAGTCCAGTCACAGAAATCCACCAACATTTTAATTTTTTATATCTAGTTATTTTGATAATGGGCCTTAATTCTGGTGAGAAGATAAATTGCAAAATTCTTATGGAGAATGAAAATAGTACATTGAAATTGCATTTCTAAATGTAAGTGACTTAAATTAATTTGACATATAGCCCTACTTCTACATAAACATCTTTAAACAGATTTTCAAAATTACAACTGACTTATCCTATTGTTTTCCATCTCCACCACTGCTGGTAGAAATATTTGTCCCACTTCTTAGAAATTTAGTTTTTGAAGTTTGGGAGGAAGGTCCTTTATCTACTTCTTTGTGGCTACATAATTTTAAGTTGGTTATTATCATCTTTGTAGAATTATATTAACTATCACTATAAATAGCTACATGTTTCAACTAGCATCCTCCTTGATAGTAGCTTATTCAACTAATTATGTGGAATTTTAAAGAGTTTCTTATTCTTGTTATTAAGATTTATTGTGTTTCTTAAAGATCTTTGTTTCTTTAACAGAGCAGACTCTTTTGGCCTTAGCTTTTATGACTTGGTTAAAATGATACTTGAAAGTGATAATTCTTTCTAGATATAATTTTCTTCTAATTTAACTGTTTTATACTATCTCACAGGAAAGGCAGCTGACCCAATAAATAAGGTAATTTGTAAATGTCTGGGAGAACATTGTTGGGTCATATTTTCCAAAATCATAATTAAATCTAAATTAATAAATCTTGATTATCTGCAAGTATGTTAACAGTGATTAATTCTCAGCAAGGACCTGGGGTACTCATCCTCCTTTGGAGAGACCACAGAATATGTAGTCAGTGATTAGAATGTTCATGCATCCTCTTTAGAGGAATTTGAGAGCAAAATCAGGAGCCTAGCCCACTCCCCAAATCAGTTCCAAGTCCCCAACAACCCATGGTGGGTGAGCTGAGTCTGATCTCACTTGAAAGTACAAGTTAGAAAGTCTTTGTCCCTTGGGCAGTCTTAAGTATTGTTAATTTGCCAAGCCATAATTCTGATACCAGATTATCAAGATAACTAAAATTCCTGTAGTTTTCTGATCAGCGAAAAAGGAGAATGTTTTATGCTGGTTTGCAAATACTTTCTAGTACTATATGTAGCCCAAAAGTTAGAAGAAATCATCAACTTTATGTTGAAAATTTATCCAGATTTTATTTTATGAATAAGCATGGTTTGTAGGAAAACCAAACTTAATAATAAGAAGCCATAAACTAAATTCATGTTTGGCTAAAGAATTTCCATTTGATCCATGCTAATCTCATTCAGGTTTGGGAGTTTTAAAATCATAAATAACATGTATATGTAGCTTCTGTAAATTTGTATTGTAATGAAATTTTGTAAGGCCTAGAGTCTTACTTAAGCCAATATGTAATTAGAAAATCCACTGCACAATAGTATTTTTTTTAATTAAAAAAATTTTTTTATTTATTTTTGAAAGAGAGACAGAGAGTGAGCAGGGGAGGAGCAGAGAGAGAGAGGGAAACACAGAATCCGAAGCAGGCTCCAGGCCCTAAACTGTCAGCACAGAGCCTGTTGCAGGGCTGGAACTCATGAACCGTGAAATCATGACCTGAGCCGAAGTTGGACACTCAACTGACTGAGCCACCCAGGCTCACCACCCCCCCCTTTTAAAAATCTTTATTACCACTGCACAACAGTAGTATTTTGTTGTGAAAAATATCTGCTTTTACAATAGCTAATTATAACAAACTGTTATTAAGACAGAAGCATTGAAAAAGTATAAGTCCAGCCAGAGAATAATCTTGACTAATCCCTTGAATCTCATTAAATGCCAGTCCATTGACATCAGTATGTGTGTTCAAAATAAAGTGATTTTCATGAACAGACTTACCTCATCATGAAATATATCTGATCCAGAACAGCACGTCTTAAACTGTGTTAAGAGCCTTTTTTTCCCTTTGCTAACCCATTGTAGACCAATACATTTGTAAAATACAGAAAAAAATACTAGAAATACTAGAAAAATATGTCATGATCATGTCAACTTGCTATTAATGTTTCTAGGCATCGTAGTATGGTGGTTTGAAAAACTCTGTGAAGGCCTGGATAGTAAAAAGTTTAGGCTTTTGGGCCATATGATTTCTGCCATAACTACTGATTCTTCCATTGTAGTTCCAAAGTAGTCAGAGACAACATGTGAATGAATGAGCATGACTATATTCCGATAGAATTTTATTTACCCAAAGGGGCAGCTAATTCATGAATTTTAGTGTGTAGACACCTGTTTTAAATGCTTACCCTCAGTTTTATACTTAATTCATTGTGGATTAAGACCAGTTTGCAAACAGACAGTGATCTGTGGACCTCACACAGAATGATGTTGACCTAGAAGAAACTGAAGAGCACAGCCACTAGGAAGAATTAGGAAGAATTTTGATGTCCCAAAATAAAGTTCACAGGTTTCTAAAATTCCCCTGTAATGGACCAGATAACCGTAGTACTGTCCTAAATTCTTGAAGTTTCAAAAATGGATACATGTCTGAATCTTCTATAGCAAGAGAGCCCTCTTCATATGTATTCTGTATAGGAGATATACAAAGCTGTATAGCAAAGCTCTGATTACTTCTCTCTCTCTCTCTTTCTCATTCCCTCCAATAATCTGGATATGAAGAGTGCCATGGCCTTTGTCCTGACCAGCCTGTATTTGCCTGTTTGTGGGGTTGTGTGTGGCACTATGAAAACTAGTCTAGAATCAGCTACCAAATAATACCTGAATACCTTTATCTATGTTATGTAACAATTTGGTTCTGAGTCACAGTATGTACATTGTTTTTTGGTCTTTGCTTCTAATATCAAACTGGAAAATAAACCCAGCTTTTCATTACATAAATGTCCTGGACACCATATAACTTTTTTCCTTTTTAACTTTTTACTACTTTCTCTCTAACAAAGTTCCTCTAAAAAGATGTTGAAGGTGTTAATAATATATAATGTCCAATTTTAGACAATTTTCCCCTTGTGATCTAGTAATTGTGAAAAAAATGAAACTGTCTAATCAGTCTCATTTAATGATGAATAACTATTGATATATTTATGTGGTGAGTTAACCACTAACACAACATTCTTGAAATACACCAATGCCAACAATGATAGATCTTAAGAGACTCATTTATCAAATTTACAATATGGTTTTGGATATTATGTGAAGTATTTTTAAGGTGCGTGAAGGGAAAGGACAGTGAACTTGTAAATAACTTGAGAAAACAATGGAGAATGATACTATGAATTTTGTGGCTCAAGATCACCTAATATGGATTTTTTTCTTTCTCATCTCTAAGAAGAAATTCTAAAATAAGACCAGTGAACAAGGCTTTCCTTTCATCATCTTATACTGCTTGGTTACACTCATATTTAAGAAAATAGATATAAATAGGTGAACATGTTTCAGTCCACATGGGAAAATATGTATAGAGATTTGGAACTAATAAATGTCTTATTCAGTAAACTGTGTAAATCATAAAATTTCTTTTCAATGTTGAAATTTGCTTTAGGTAACACTAATCCAGCCCTTGGATAAACTTGCCTTAATTTCTCCAGGTGGGTTGGGGGGTGGGGAAGAAACCATGAGGGTAAGGACTGTCAGATGTCGAAGTCTAATGGATGTCTTATAGCATAGGCTATCACTTCGGGTCTCAGTATGAAGAGTGTCCTGATGAAGAGATGAAAACAGAATAATGTAGCCTTCCTGGAAGAACAGTGTTAGTGACTACTCAAAGATTGGGTAGGTGTCAGGGTGAGGAAGAGTAATTGAGGGCTAGAATGAAAACATGTTACACAGAATTGAATTAATTTAAGATAATGCTATATATACATACTATCCAGCAAGAAAATATGCATCCTGGTGTGTGATACATATACTCCAGAAACACAATATTTAAATTTTTTTATTTTATTTTTTTTTCAGAGAGAGTGAGCGAGCACAGGGGAGGGGCAGAGAGAGAGAGAGAGAGAGAGAGAGAGAGAGATAATCCCAAGAAGGCTCCACGCTGTCAGCGTAGAGCCTGATACAGGGCTTCAACTCATAAACCATGAGATCATGACCTGAGCTGAAGTCAAGAGTTGGATGCTTAACTGACTGAGCTACCCAGGTGCCCCAGAAGCACACCATTTTTAATAACGAACTTAAAACTGCTCAGAAACTACCAAAACTATTTTCTTACAGAAATCTCACAATAGTATGGATGAAAGTAGTCTACTTTTTCAAAGAATATCTGTCAGGAGACAGAATTGAGTTTTTTTTTTTATCCTTAGAGGTTAATCTTTTCTTTGCTCCTGAAGAATAATGGAAAGTATACCTCAAATGATGTAGAAAATGATTTGGTAACACTTGCTGCTAATTAAGTTCTAAAAAGATTTCATTGAACACATGCAACTTAATTGCTGCATTTATTATTGAATAAATACCAGTCATACTATTACATAGATTTTTAAGAGTGAAAATGTGTAGATCGTACAACCTTTAAGAGCTTATTCTGCTAATAATAACCATAACTAGTATTAGGTGGCTTTAAGAGTTTATAAACATGGCCACTTTATGTTATAATCTATTTTATTATTTTTCCAGAAAATTTTCATCCTTTGGTATCACTAAGACTAAAATACTACTGTCTACTGATAGTCATCTCTGGAAGTAATTTTTAAAGATCATAAAAGTTAATGGTAGAAATACACTCCATTATGTTTTTTTCTTCCTATGTCAAAATAAGTACAGTAATGATGCTGGATAAATAAAATTACTAACATATCTCCTACCACTATACTAAAATGACATTACACTGAGAGGCAATGTTTCTAAAACTAATAATATTTTTCAGATAACATAACTCAGATCATCATTTATAATCATGATAGGCATAAACATCTACAAAAAATAAGGATATTGTCTTAAAATGTCCATTACAGTCCATATAATTAAAATAGATTCATTCCGATAATATCCATTCATCCTTTTTTCCCCCAGGGCTTTATTGTCAATTAAAATAAATATTTTCTCCTAATTAATTGAGCCAAATTCTTTTACTTTTTATTATAAGTTATATACAAAGTGCTTTAGAGAACAGGAGGATGGTTATAAGTATATATGCTCTAAAAGGCTTGTTGCATATGAAATCATTTTTACTTTAGGATGGAACAAAAAAATTGATATTTTTATTTCTCCTTTCTGTCTTCTGAAATTAAGTTTATTCTAGGAGTCATGTGAGCTGAGGAGTGTGCTTTACGATTTTTCCTTAGGGACACGAGGAAAAGGACATGGGGACTTAATAGTGATTCTGATTTTATTTTATCTGAGACAATGATTATTTGCAAAGGATATAAAGTAATAAAATCTAATTCAGGGAAGCTTTGTCTTGGCTGTGACGGCTGAAGAATCATCTGTGGCTAAACATACTTTCTGAGGTCATGATCAGTTTTACGGGTATTCAGGAAACCTGGCGGAGTTTAGGTAAGATTTGGTCTTAGTGGTTAATGCATTGAATTAATCATGTTTTTTTTTTTTTTTTCATTTTCTGTAATTTATGATGCTTTGACTTTTTGACTTCTTGGGGTTCTTCCTGGCCAGTCTGGGAGAGACTGTGACTCCCAGGGTTTGCTAATTCCTAGAGATGGTAAACGATTTGCCTGCTAGCATTACTTATGTATGCAACCAACCAGTTCAAAGCTTATATACCCAACCACCTTCTTTATCTAACTCTCACACACCAAGCCGATATTTCTCATGCCTTAAATCTCTCTAGGGCCAGATACTGGGCAACTTGAGACCCCTCCTATAGCCCATATCCTGTCAAAAGCATTCAAAGTATCCCGTTCTAAACTTGTTCAAACTTGCCAACCCTGCCTAACCCACTCTTTCCTGCAGAAACCACAATAAAGACTCTGGGCTTTACTTTCTCCATCACTTCTTCTGCCTCTTGACAGTCCCTGCTGTTTCCCTCTACGACACTGACCTGTGTGGCATGCTCCTGTTTCTTGAGGATTGTAACTGATAAGCTCTTCTTTCAAAGACTGTTCTGTTTGTCACCTTACTATACATGATTAAAACAAATCCTGAATATATTTTAATACATGTACCAGTTCATTGTTCTCTAGATAAGGTGTTTGTTTTATGTAAGATGGTCAGAATGGAGATGTTGCTACTTGGACTCTTTGCTATCTTTTACAATTACCCTAGGACTAGAATACCTAGGCTATTTATTTACAATGCCAACAGCAAATAATGAATTAAAAAATGAGAGCTTCTTTAACTGTAGAACACGAAAAGATATCTTAGAAATTGCCACATATAGTGCATCACTTCTTTAAACTTGGGGATCATATATTTATTTCATATTACTTTTTGATAGTTAAAATTTGAAGGAATATCTGGCCAACATTAAAGCAATAAAGTTCAGGGCTATTTATCTTTGCCAAGAACATAGATTTTGCTAATTAGAGACTGTACTAACTACTATTAAAATTTAGCAAGCACAGTTGGTTGCTGGGAAATAATTCTTGCCAATTCATATAACATCTCTGAAGTCTGACTTTTTTGAAATTTTTATTTTTTTTAAGTAGGCTCTGTGCCCAGCATGGAGCCCAACATGCAGCTTGAACTCATGACCCTGAGATTGAGACCTGAGCTGAGATCGGGAGGCAGATGCTTAACTGACTGAGCCACCTAGGTGCCCCCAAATCTGCCTTTTTATATGTTTCTAATCTATAGTGAATCAATAAAAGTCGATTTTACCATGAAATCAGCATTTTTCAAGATGTGGAAGTAAAAGTAAAAATCATACAAATTGCATGTTACTAAGTGAATGAAGCTAATCTGAAAGGGCTACAATACTTTGTTTACAACCTTAAGACATTCTGGAGAAGGCAAAATTGTGGAGACTTTAAAACAGTAAGTGGTTGCCAGGGGTTGGGAGAGAGGCATGAATAGATGGAGTACAGAGGATTTTTAGGGCCATAAAAATATTCTTCATGGTTATGTTGGTGGATATGTGTCATTACACATTTGTCTAGAATGTGCAGCATCAAGAGTGAACTCTAGGGGAGCCTGGGTGGCTCAGTCAGTTTAGCATCTGACTCTTGATTTCAGCTCAGGTCCTGATTTCATGGTTCATGAGTTCAAGCCTTGTGTAGGGCTCTGTGCTCACAGCGCAGAGCCTGCTTGGGATTCTCTCCCTCCCGTTCTCTCAGCACCTCAATATTGTGCATATGCTCTCTCTCTCAAAATAAATAATTTAAAAACAAAGAACAAACACAAAAGAGTGAATTCTAATGTAAGCTATGACTTTGGGGTAATTATAATGTGTCTGTGTGGATTTACCAGTTGTAACAAATATACCACTCTAGTAGGAGACATTGATAACAGGGGAGGCTATCTATGTATGGGGGCAGGTGGTACACTGGAATTTCTCCACTTTCCTCTCAATTTTGCTATGAACTTAAAACTCTAAAAAAAGTATTGAAAAGAAAGTCGTGTGATTTAAGCACATTAAAGCTATTTAGCTTAAGATACTGAGATGTGTGTGTGTGTGTCTGTCTGTCTGTCTGTCTTTATGTTTGTATGTGTTTCTTTGTACTGGGACATTTCACACAACAAAGAATTGGATAATCCAAGTTCTAGCTAATGTAGGAAACAAACTACTCTTAAAATCTCCACAACAAATTCATGGACTTCACTTCTAGATCCATGCTGCTCTAATTGTGGTTTCAGGATTAGCTACAGCCTTACCACTTGGGAGCTAGTTGGAAATGCAAGATGTCAGGCACACTGAATCTGAATCTATGTTTTAATAAGATCCTCTGGTGACTGTATGCACATTAAAGTTTGAGAACTGCTGCCCTAGATAACAGCCTTTTACATGATTCAATTAAATTTTGGAGTCTTTGTTTTTCAGTTGGATGATGAAACATAAATGAAATGGCAAGAGACAGTTCTTTAGGCCAGAGTCTAGCAAAGCAATGATTTATATCCAACAAAGGTATTTAAACTAATAGTTCATTAATGTAATTTTTTTCTTTTGTACAATAGATCGCTCTTGTGCATAACTATTATGTTAATACATAGAAACAATTGGAATTGGGACTGGCTAGAGTCCGTAGGAATGAGGCAGAGAAATAAAAGTGAAACTTACGGCAACATAGAGTATGCATATTGTTATGCATAGTCTTGCCTATCTCTTAATGGGTTTGGAAAATCATACATATTAATTAAATTTAACCTAATTTTCATTGATTTTCAAATGAAACAATATTTTGGTATTAAGTTGTGCTTCTAGCATTCATCATAGTAGATGTGAGTATATTTTCAGCCTCAGACTCTATTTTGAGATCATTGCAAGTGCAGATCAGAGTCTTAAAAATGAAAAGAATCATAATGCTGGGTAATGAGTAAGGAAGAGAGGACAAAGACTTGCACGATATTTCTTCAGAAGGTCTCAAGTACTCCAGAATGGAGAAGATTGGCTTAAACTGTGGTTAAAAGAGAACTCCAGAGCATTGAACAATTTTCTTAATTTCTGTAGTGAAAGAAAAGGTATTAAATGCTGGAGAACATGTTCTAATATTTTTATAGCTTGAGATTTTTAAAATTTTTAAATGTTTTTATTTATTTTTGAGAGAGAGAGCAAGACAGAGTGTGAGCAGGGGAGGGACAGAGAGAGAGGGAGACACAGACTCCAATGCAGGCTCTAGGCTCCAGGCTCCAAGCTGTCAGCATAGAGCCCAACATGGGGCTTGAACTCACAAGCCGTGAGATCGTGACCTGAGTGGAAGTCAGACACCTAACCGACTGAGCCACGCAGGTGCCCTGATAGCTTGAGATTTTTATATTATAGAAATAACATTTTAATTTGTACCATCCCATCTACTTTACCAGTATCTAATTTTAGGTGGTTTGGTGAAAGACAGGATCCTGAGAGAGATTTTGAGAGCTACTTTTTCTTGACTGTTTCAAGACAGGCAGTTTTTTCATTTCTAGAAAAGTTAGCTTGTGTGTCTTATCAAAAAAGCTAGAAGCCATAATGATATTATTTTAAAGAGATTTTATAAGAAAATCAATTTTATAATTACCTGTATCATTATGTTTCCCATGCTCTTTATTCCTGTGTGTAGATCTTTATTTTCATCTGATACCATTTTTCTTCTGCCTGAAGGATCTTTCTTCACATTTCTTGTAGTACAGGCCTGCTGTTGATGAATTTTTCCAGCTTTTGCATGTCTGAAAAAACCTTTAACCTTCAGTTTTGAAAGATTTTCTCTGGATAGTGAATTCTAAGTTGACAGTTTGAGAGTTTTATTTACTTTTTCCTTTTAGTACTTTATAAGATATTGTTCCACTAGGAATTGCTCTCATCTTTAGCTTTTTTTCTTTTGTAAAAGAAACCCCCCTGGATGCTTTTAAGCTATTTATTCTATCACTGTTTTTAAGCAATTTGATTAAACTGTGTATTGGTGTAATTTTTTTCAGATTTATATGCTTGGGGATAGTTGAATGTCTTGGATCTGTGGGTTTACAGTTTTCATAAATTTTGGACAAATTTTGGTCATTATTTATTGAAATAATTGGCCTTTGCTTGCTTTCCTGTAGGATTTGAATAAACATATATTTGGCTAAACAGTTCACAGATGCTCTCCTTATCTCTCTCTCTCTCTCTCTCTCTGTGTGTGTGTGTGTGTGTGTGTGTGTGTGTGTGTGTGTTTGTTTCTCTCTGTATTTCATTTTGGATAATATCAATTACTGTCTTTAAGCTCACTAGCTTTTTTTCCCTGCGGGATCTATTTGACTTATTCTATCCATTGTATTTTTGTCTCAGATATTGTAATTTTTCATATCTAGTTCTCTTTGGATGTTTAAATATCTTCCATTTCTGTCTTTAGTATGTTTAACATAGCTTCTTGAAAACTAATAACATTTTAATTTTTTGTCTACTAATTTTATTATCTATGTCATTTATAGAAAAGTTTGGTCAACTAATTTTTTTCAGCATGGGTGGTATTTTTCTGATCTTTACATACTTAATAATTTTCTTATTAGATTTCAGACACTGTGAAATTTATCTTACTTGGTGCTGCATATTTTTGCAGTTTTAAAAATGTTCTTAGGCTTTGTTCTAGGAGGTGATTGAGTTATTTGGAAAAAAGTTTGGTCCTTTTTTCGTCTCATTTTTATTTTCTGTTAAGTAGAACCTGAGCAGCACTTAGTCTATGATTAGTCTTTTGTACTGCTGAGACAATATCCTTCTAGTAGTCTAACTGACGTTCCTCAACTATGCGGTTTTTCGATCTGCCCTATGTGAACTTTGGCCACTATTTTCCTTAATATAGTGATGTGTCTTTTTTTCCAGACTTTAGGGGGTTATCTCACACATACATGCTGAAAAATCCTCAGTAAAACACTCAAGACGGACCTTCTCATATCTCTGAACTTGTCTCTATCTATGTACATCTCTTTTCTCCAATACCATGCTTACAAACTCTAACTTACTTAGTCTCCCTGGACCTACAGATCAGTCTCTTTAATACAGAGAGACCATCTGACTCTGCCTTGGTTTCTTTTTCTTGTCCTGCAGGTTGAAAACTCTATTCAGGCAGAAAGTTGTGGCCATCATAGGAATTACCTTGTTTGTTTTCCAATTCTCAGGGATTGCTGCCTTCCACGCCCTGATACCCAATATCTTTAGAGTTCAGGTAGGAGAGTAAATCTGATCCTTGTTAATCTATTTTGTACCAAAGAAGAAATTCTTGGACTATTAGTTTAAATCAGTGTTCTTTAGTCCTTTTTACTGTAATAGGAACAGAAAATCTGCATTTTATAATATTTCTATTTCTGAGGAATAGTGAGTTGATATTTAATTAAAATATTGTTTTTATGGAAGATAAATAGTTTTTTGACTTTATCCATGGATCCTTCTATAAATCATAGATTCTTGTCACTTTTTCCCCAACCTTAAACATGGTAATCCTTCTCCCATTAGATCCTTAGATCCTCTGATCCTGACTACATTAAGACCACATTAAGATACACACACACACCTACTTCTAACTTGCCCCCAAAACTATAGTATCCCAATTTGTAATGAGAAACAACATAAGACAAGGGATTACATTAGAGAATTTCTAATTTTCCTCCTTTGGAAGTACTCTTTACCAAACTGAAAAGTATCTTATAACACCAAAATATATAAGTACAGAAACAAAGACTTATAACTAAGCTATAACTAACTTATAACTAGCTAATTAGATAGTAGACATAGCAAACATTGGTATTTCCCAAAATATTCAACACAAGTCAACCTATAAAATCAAATCAGTCACACCATCTACCATTCTTCATTCTCTTTCTTTCATTTATTATATAAACCTATGGTCACATCCTGCTGCATACTCGTGTTTTTTCTCTCTGGTATCAAAACCAGCTTTTAGGATCTTTCTGATATACTGATACTGTTTGGGGGCAGAGTTTTACATACTTTATCAAAGGAAGTAAACCCATCTACTTTAAACCAAAATTGTCTAATTAACCAGAAGATTATGGAAATGTGAGATATAATGGTAAACTTAATTGTACCCTAAAGGTACCCTATATGCCCTCAAGGTGAAAGGAAAGATAAATATAGAATAAATAACTGATGAAGATTCTTTTCCTCCACCTAAGTGGTGGAGTCTCCAACAGAGTCTGGCTTAAGGTTGGAGTTAAGGAACTGTAGGTATTGTTTTGTGAAAGAAGATTCAAAATAAAATTAACATTGTTAATGGACTCCTTCAAAATGGAGTAGGAAGGACATTGAGAAAGCAGGGCCCATGAACTTTGGATTTTTGTGAATTGTGACTTGTCAATTGCAACTCCACTACCTCCTAGAATACATCCTTCTACTTTGGATTGAATTAGAGATAAGGTAATGCCTGCTAGCTAAATAGCCAATTGTATATTATATAGTGAGTTTGAACTCTTCCAACACCAATCATAAATCTTTTAAAACAAATTATGTATCTTATGGTTTTTGGTGCAATTGCAAATGGGATTGATTCCTTGATTTCCCTTTCTCCTGCTACATTATTGGTGTATAGAACTACAACCGATTTCTGTACATTGATTTTATATCCTGTGACTTTGCTGAATTCATGTATTAGTTCTAGCAGTTTTTTGGTGAAGTCTTTTGGATTTTCCACCTAGAGTATCATGTCATCTGTGGACAGTGAAAGTTTGACTTCTTCCTTGCCAATTTGTGTGCCTTTTATTTCTTTTTGTTGTCTGATTGCCGAGGCTAGGACTTCCAATGCTATATTAAACAACAGTGATAAGAGTGGACATCCCTGTCGTGTTCCTGTCTATAGAAGGAAAGCTCTCAGTTTTTCCCTATTGAGGATATTAGCTGTGGGTCTTTCATATTTGGCTTTTATGATGTTGAGGTATATTTCTTCTATCCCTATTTTCTTGAGGGTTTTTATCATGAAAGATGCTGTGTTTTGTTAAATGCTTTTTCTGCATCTATTGAAAGGATAGTAGGTTTATTATCCCTTCTTTTATTAATGTGGTGTATCAAATTGATGGATTTGCAAATATCGAACCAGCCCTGCTCTTTTTTTTATTTAAAAAAAAATTTTTTTAACGTTTATTTATTTTTGAGACAGAGAAAGACAGAGCATGAACAGGGGAGGGGCAGAGAGAGAGAGGAAGACACAGAATCTGAAGCAGGCTCCAGGCTCTGAGCCATCAGCCCAGAGCCCGACGCGGGGCTCGAACTCACGGACCGTGAGATCGTGACCTGAGCCAAAGTCGGACGCTTAACCGACAAAGCCACCCAGGCTCCCCCAGCCCTGCTTTTAAATACAAAGAACGAACTTATGGTTGCTGGAGGGGAGGTGGGTGGAGGGGATTGGCTAAATTGGTGATGGGCATTAAGGAAGGCACTTGGGATGAGCACTGGGTGTTATATGTAAGTGATGAATCATGGGGTTCTACTCCTGAAGCCAATACTACACTGTATATTAAATAACTTGAATGAAAAAAATTAAAAATAAAATAAAACAAACAAACAAAAAACACAAAACAAGTTATGTAACCTTGGGGCTTTGCCTTCATATGCCTTCATTGGAGCACACTGGCAATTTTGGTCAACTCTGTGTGTTTAAAACTGCAGTTCCTAAGAACTCAAATAAATATTTTGGTTGCTTTACAGCCTCTTCTTAATCAATGATTTTATAAAACTGACAAAATCAAGCAACTGGATTCTTCCCTAATTTTTTCCTGGCTACCAGCTTCTTTAATTCCAGTCAAGATGCCTTAACCCTTTCTTATAGTGAGAAGTAGTCTGACATGGGATATTACTCTAAATAACTTGGTATTGTCATAAAAGTTTGTTATATAAAAAAAAATACCAATGTTGTACATATTTTGTTAACCATTTTTAAACTGTTTAGAGAAATAATTCTGAAAACAGTTTTTTCATGCTAGGTAGGAACAAAGGCCAACATGATCTTTAATCAGATAAATATATTCCATTGTGGCAAATAATCAATATCATCTAAGGTGTGGTTTCTTTGGGGATATTTTGTACATATGTGCTGTTAAAGAACTACGAAATATTTTTGATAAAATAAAGGATTAGGTCATGGAACTATTTGGAATATGTAACACTATAAAAGATTTTTTATATTGTTAGTGAATAAACTCTAGAAAATATGAATTCATTAAATACATTTTATTCAGAGAGAATTTCAAAAATTATTTTTATAGGCTCTCTTGTGTATCAATATATCAGCAATTATATAAACTGCTAGATGAGACACCAATAATCTTCAAGTTATGCTATCTACAAACATACTTTTGCTATATAACATTTTTCCTGAAAATTAAAACCATTTGTTTTGATAGCCAACTTACTCTCATTGAACACATTAAATTATTTGCTAGCTATAGCTAAGTAAAAAATAATTTGGAACTGTTTAAATATCAGATGGTCTCAAAGGTAACATATTATTGGAGAGTACTGCTATTGATTAAATTATACCAGATTGTTAGATACTACATCAGTCCAGCTGAATGTGCCAGGTTGTAAAGATTAGGCATGTTTATTAACAATGTGACAGGCCTCCAATGAAGCCTGTGGAAAGTTTCACTTAAAAATGGCCATTTGGGAAAGAGGTGCATTTTATTAAAGAGGTAATCAGCTTATTAACATTAACTTAAATTTCTGGCAAATAATTGCCAGAATACATTTTGTAATAGCATTCTTTATTTTCCATACGATTGCATATAGGACCCCATCTGGTCGTGCATCTGGTCATAGGTACAATCTCATTTCCTGCTTCTCATGACACTTCCACTCTGTTCTGGCCACATTGGCACCCTTACTGTTAGTCAAACATTCCAAGCCCACTTCTATCACGGTGTCGTTACAATCACTGTTCCCTCAACTTGGAGCACTCTTCCTCCACATGTATGCATGGCTCCTTCCTTTGGTTTTATTTGAATGTCTACTCAAATATCATTCTGTTAGTTCTGCCTTCCCTGACTACCTTATTTAATTAGCACCTCTCCCCTGTCTCACTTATTTGTGAGCCTTTGACCTCATTAATTTTTCTTTTTACCTTACACAATATATTTCATATTCATTTAATTATTTCCTCTCGTTGGAATGTGAGCTTCAGTAGATCAGGGATTTTGTTTTATCCAATGCTGAAACCTCAAATTCTATTATAGCCCTGACTGTTATAAGAAGATTATTCCAGGGGCGCCTGGGTGGCTCAGTTGGTTAAGTGTCTGATGCTTGTGGCTCAGGTGATGATCCCAGTGTTCTGGGAGCCTCACATTGGGCTTTGTGCTGACAGCTGGAGCCTGCTTAGGATTCTTTCTCACTCTCTTTCTGCCCCTCCCCTGCTCTCTGTCTCTCTCTCAGAATAAATAAATACACTTAAAAATTATTCTATGTTTCTTAAATGCATGAATGACTATTCCATATTTGTTTAATGCATGAATGAATGAATGTTAAAACAAATAACTGTTACCCATTATATGTCAAGTTTTAAAGTGAAAAGTAGGTATACAAAAGCCGATTAATTTCGAGAAGTCTGGGAACCCAGGCACATACATAATTCATTACAATGGGTTTAACTAGAAGATTTGAAATACTAACAAGCTGGTTAATATCAATGCCTAAGAATTGTTATAATAGTACCCAATTTTTGGGTGGAAGTCCCTAGACTTCATGGTACTTCCTCTGTCCTTAACCTGTTATCTGGCTCTGACACTTCAGTCACCTCAGCAGTGTCTCTCTTCACACATTGATTCTAGGTTCAATCATTCTCTTCCCCTCAAAACCCACGACCACCACCATCATGACCACTAATAAAATACAATAAAAGAAACAATAAAATTGGAATATATAAAAAGAAAAAACTTCTGATAACATTTGGAATTTAACAGGTAATTCTTGAAAACCTCAACTTAAGGCTAATATTTGATTATGGAATTGTAGGTACAAGGGATTGGGGGGAAAGCCTAAGCGAAGGCCAGTCCTGGTTTTCATATCAGCTCTACCTAGCCTAAAAATACTTTTATGAAACTGGTTTATTTTTAGCTATAACATTCATAAATATAGGCAGACCTTCCTTCAGATAGCCTACATCTATCCATCTTTCTTTGGTTAAATCCTAGGTTAGTCCAGATTTTCTGAGAAACAGACAGGAAAAGGTAATTAAACACTCAAAAGACTGTATTAGGTGAAATGTCTCTCTGAGAAACTAGAATAAACTAATCAAGGCTGGGAAAGCAATCAGACTGAGATGCCAAACTGACCCTAAGTGAAAGAGAGAGAAAGAGAAAGTTGGGTAGAAGCATTTCATACTTCCTTGGAAAGGTTCCCAGAGTCTTTGAGGAATCTTTAAGACAAAATTGGCAGGAGCCTGCATTGGTATTTCTAGTACATCTACTTAATTGATTAGATGGTTTGTGGAGGGCATAGCATGGATTTCGGAGCACAGAAGCTGGAGGTCTCAATTATCATGCTCCCTGTAGTTTGAAGTCTATAAGGTGTATGTCATGATCACAGATGTTCATCCTCTGTGAAATTTCTATTTCTGCCTCTGCTTTTGGACTCTGCAGTTCTTTAAAGAAGGGTCAAGTCTTGTTCATCTTAGTGCCCATAGAACCTAGCCCATGCTAGATTAAATGTTTTATAAATGAATAATTTATATCTATGATCACCAAGACACTGTCTCATCCTTTGTTTTTCGTTGTATCCCAAAGAGCATTAGTATAAATGTAAGTGTTAGTATGAATGAAACTCACACAATGGCAATGTAGTGTTGTAGTTGAGAACATAATATCTGAAGTCAGAAGTATTGAATCCCCTTGCTCCTAATGAGTGACCCTGGGCAAATCTCTTAATCCAAATAATCTTTCATTTTCCATCTTTCTATCTTCAGAACTGGGTTAATGGTGGTTATATAATTAAATGCTATGTGTGGGAAATAAAAGTTAATTAATCTTCACATCAACAGCAAAATACATCTATTCTCATTATTTAGTTTAATATCTTAATTAAGAGATTCATAAAAGAAGGAAAATGAATACAACAACTATGATGAGGGATATGCATCTCTTAATGAGAAACCCACTAAGAAAATCATAGTGATTGAATTGATGTGGGTAAAACCATACAGACGGGTTTAGTTGGAGACATTGTTTTAAATATCATGAACCTATCCTACACATTAGTAAACAAATACTTGTAAGAGCTAATCCCCCATCTTTGCTTTAGAAGATGAGGCCACCAGATCTATATGCCACTTTTCCCCTACCAAGCCTTGTAGGATGTTGATCCCTTCTTTGCTGGGTTCCTTTTTTGAACCTTCTACCCCTTTCTGCTGCCTTCCAGAACTGGCTTCAATTCAGTATCAACTCATGTTATAAGATCCTGTTGCCTTGTACCTTAAATAGTCCTGAAACACAAACTAGCTGACATCTCCTCTTTAATGATGCTGCCTTACAGATTTCAATTTCACATTTTATCCATCAAGTACTGTTTTATATCTACATTTAATGTCACCACATTTCATATTAATTATGGCTCTGTGGAGTCCATAGTATTATATTTATTATATATTGATTGATGTTATGAATATTCTGTTGGTTTCATTAGCTTATATATGGTTTTCCAGTAAAACAAATAAGCAAATACAAAGAATGATGAAATCACTAAAAAAATTCCTATAATGCCTTATAACCAAATCTTTCTAATTTCTAATAGGTATACTACTAAGGTTATTCCTTTTTTTTCAAGTGAATATTAATTTACTGTTATAACTTGTACATAGTATTTATTAAAGCAATCTGGCACATCATGTTAAGTGAACATTTATTATTCAAGTATCTTTTAATTGTTATCATGACAGAAAATATTACAAGGGCAATGGGACAGTAGCACCATGACTTTTGAAGAAGAAGTGCAGTGTGAACATAAAGCACTGGGTAGCGTAAATATTCTTATGATTTTTGTAACTTTCCATTTTAAGTTTGCAAAGAAAAATTAATGGAAAAGTTTGTAGTGATCAAAATTTTCTTCTTGTGAAATGATACATAGCAAATTCACTATTCTTTCTTCAAAATTTATTCTTCAAAAGTTGTTAATATGGTTTTAATGCCTTAATTTGTTTCAGCCCAAGCTACAAATAGGGTTAAGTAGATTTTTATTTTTTTAGTACCATCAATGTTTTACTTCTTTACAAAGTATCATATCATACCATATTAGGATAGAGTGACCCAGACAACAGCCAGTCTCATAAATGTCCATGTCTAATGTCTGAGTACAATGTGAAGACCCAATTTAATCTATTTTAATTACATTTAGACATTTAACATTTTTTACTGGGGAAGTAAGAATATCTAAGTACATAAAAATTCTAGATTGAAAGGTGCTGTAATAGTGTTTCACCTATAAAGTAATATAAACAAGAAATTAGATGTTTAGTGTGATTTATTTTCAACCAAGAAAGAGGTGAATCAGAGATTCTAGGATTGAAATAGCCCAGCCAAAGACTAGTAAAAATGAGAGAAAATTTCAGATATCAAAATATATGTATAAGCTATAGATCAAAAAGGAGCATCAAGGAGCAAGGGAACAGCACAAGAAGCTGAGGGTCATTTCAGGACGAAAAGCAAAAGTCAGTTAATCAGTGAGGAGAAAAAAAACAAAATGGTGCTTTGAAGACATAAATTTAAGTTGAAACCAAGACAAAATTCAGGAGCCTCTTTTGCACTCCATATTACTGGGCTTTTTTCCTCAGTATATTTTGATAAAGCTATTTATCTCAGTTTAAACAGAAATCTTGAACTCATTACAGATCATACAGGAAGTTATGTTGATGTTGCTGGTTTACATTTTAAGATAAAATGCAAAAGGCTAAAATTCCAGTGTTTCACTGTGGATAAGTTTGCTGATGTTCAAGGGAAGATGGACATTGAATGATGAGTCACAGACAAAGGAACAAAAGCAAAATCTCAGGACTGAGACAATGTTGATGAAGACAGATCCTTTCACTAAAAAGCTCAGAACAAACAACAGCCTCAATAATATTCAAGAGGTTCTATTTACTTTAAGATGATTTATTTTCTTCAGTTCTGATAGGTAAATACATTAATAAATTATTAAATTCTGAAGGAATCAAAGAGTAATAAGCATTTGAAAAAAGTCTTCCTCACAACACTTCTTACCCCAAGTCCACAGTTCTACTCTTCAAAGGCAATTAAAATCAGCTTGTGGCATATCACTACACATATGCAATGATGTAGACTCTCATTTGGACAGATTTGTGTATTTCTCTTCTTTGAAAGCTTTTTGGATCAGAAGAATCTGGACAAGATATTGTTTCAGAAAGAGGCTTAGCCTTCAGTGTAACTATTTATTTTCTTGTCATTCAGACTCAACTGTACCTCATAATGATATGGATTTCATTCATAAAAGTGATGATGGAGGGGCTCCTGGGTGGCTCAGTTGGTTAAGCATCTGACTTCGGCTCAGGTCATGTTCTCACGGTTCATGAATTCTAGTTCTGCGTCGGGCACTATGCTGACAGCTTCCGGAACCTGGAGCCTGCTTCAGATTCTGTGTCTCCCACTCTCTCTGCCTCTCCCTCGCTCACACTCTGTCTCTCTCTGTCTCTCAAAAATAAATGTTAAAAGTGATGATGGAAAGATGGTGCCTTAAGAAAATGTCACTCTGTATTTATTGTCCACCCACCCCCACTCCCTCCAAACCTAGTCTCTAGCAGTCAAAACTATGATCCTTCTTCACCATTATTTTAGGAAGTGCTTCTGCTTCTCTCATATGTTGGAGCCTCTTTTTTTAGGTGCCATGTACACCCATTCCTTTATTTATGCTCTTGGTTTAATATATATCTTCCAGTTGTGTTTTGTTGAAAGATACATGGGTGGTTTATTCTGTCCATTTGTTTTTTAATCTTAGTCTGTCTATACATTTATTTATTCTGTAATTTTGTGTAATTAGTAGTTTTACTGGGTTAGGAGACATTCTTTTCTTTACAAGTGTTGAGACATTCGAGCTTCAAGTTTTTCTGTAAAGAAATTGACAATAATTATAATTCCATGACTTTTTTTCTTAAACTGTTTATAAATTCTTTTTAAATCACTCTTTACAAATTCTCTCTTCATAATTTCATAAGATTTTCTATTTGGCCAGAATCTGAAATTTCCATTGTGTTGGGTAATTAATAAGACAGTTCAATTTGGAAATTCATAACTTTGTCTTGGAGTTTTTATTTTTAATTACGTCGTTGATGATTTTGTCTACTCTATTTTATTCTTCTGTTTCTAGAACTTAGTTTTTTTAAGGCTAGATCTCTGGTAGATCCTCTAATTCATATCATAGGATGTAACAAATTCATATCTATATGAATAATTCATATCATATATAGATAGAGGATATATAGCTGATGGAGAAAGATGTCCTTAGGAGCAGAGAGGAGATTTTTGTCTCCCATAAGAGAAAAGACACTTTCTCTGTAGTAATAGATGAGAAATAGAAGAGAATAGATACTGATTATAATGATTAACCTCAAAAATTTAAATTCTTTAAGAAATGAGGAAAATATAGGAAAATGTTGAAAGGTAGGAGAAAAGTAGAGTAATGAGTGGATTGAGAGATCACAGAGGGATAATTCTATACAATAATGGAAATACTGAAAAGAAAAGTATCATAAAAAGTTGGTGGGGATTAGGATTTCTGATTTAGCGATGTGGTTGTTGGGATAATCTCTGGTCAGTCTTAGAATGTGATAGAGGAAAAGGTTAAAGTGGGGCAGAGGGCAAAGGACAATGGAGCTTACGCCAAAGTAAAGAAAATCCAGGATGTTGATAAATTTTGAAATAATCAGGATGAAAATAAATATTATGGGATTGAATGCTAAGAACCAGGTATGTGCATCTTTATAAATTTGGTAAATAGGAAGTCCATTTTTTTTTTTCATAACAAGTTAAGGAAGAGAATGATCTGAGTGTCAAAGAAGCAGATTTTACTTTTAAATATAAGTGGAAGGGGAAAATGGTCTGGACACGAAGACATGGGTTCTATAACTTGGTATAAGGCAAGAGGTAAAATACCTTCATCTTTGAAAGGGTACAGAAAAATTGGTCATTTTAGAGTCCAGTTAAGTCCATAGACTGTGTATCAACAGAAGAATTTATAAGTTTTTAGAAAGTGAACTCATCATGAAGCAGAAATATTAGCGGACACATTGGAAAAAGATTGTTGGGAGAGGTGAGGAGTGAAGGATTGTGTTAAAAGAAAAAGCTAACCTTTATAGAGCATGGCGGAGTTGATACGTTGTTGTCCTTATTCCGTCTTTCAGGAGACTGGGAGCCTGCTTATTTGGTGATTATAGGCAGATTAAATGATTTAATATTTCTTGCAAGAAACATCAATAAATCTGTCCACCTGATCTATAAAAGCATACTACAGATCACCTCTGAAGCTACATTTATCATTGTAGATGTCCATAAACATTTAAATGGTTTTTAATCAATATGCCTTTTTCATCAAAGTGGCTTTTTCTGTACTCTGTCTATATAATATATCCTTTGTAGTTGTTCTGGGAAGGAGCCCAGAAAGAATTCTTTTCTGCTTGAACTGTATTTCAAATAGCAATCATATTTCGTGAATTGTGCAACATGACTTGATAACACAATAGCTCAATAACGACTTGATTGCTACTGTAAAAATCCTAATTTTAAGGCTTTAGGAGGCTAGATAATTTGTCCAAGCTCATGCCCCCACCCCAGGAAATGATAGAGCTGGGGTTTGAATCTGGACAGTCTGATTCTCCCTTTAACACGTAACATGCCATTAATGTGGAACTTGATTTTAAATTTATTCCTGATGCTAAAACCAAAGAAGGAGAGAAATGGATTATTGAACTCTAATTCCTGTGTTGGGAGAAAATAAATTCGGTATCAGTTATTTTGATCTATAAGTAGTTGTTCATTATGGCAAGTAGTAGACACTATGGGTCCAGCACGTAGCTGGCTTGGGCTTCTCAGTTACACTGTTTTGTCACTTATTAGAGGTGTGATGGTGGATTACTTTTTAACCTTTTGTGTGAAGGTTACATTATTTAATATATGTAAAACACTTAGGAAAGTACTTGGTGCAAAATAAATAGTCACATGTCAGCCATTATTACTGGATACTGCTTAGAATATTTAAGAACGTGAGAGCAAGCATGAAACTTCATACCCTGCGAGTGAAAAAATATATTGGATTTCACAGTCTAGAAAGATTCTTTCTCTTAAGTTGTAAAGGACTAACATTTTTCATTTAAAGTTTGTATAATCTGAAACCTATGAAGATGAAATCCTTAAAAATGCAGTTCCTTTATTAGAAAGAAAGGAAATACACTGGCAATCTGTTGTACATACAATTGGAAGCACTTCTAGGTGGTAAAACAGTGTCATCTAGTGAAAGCTTTAGGTGAGAAAATTCCCTGAGCTACATTAACACACTTAAACAGTTCTATTTACAAGATTCAAATTCCTAGAATTAAAAAAAAGCAAAAAAAAAGCCATTCTCGCTCAAGTGATGTATGACTGGATGTATATCTTAGACAAAATCAGCATAGTAAAAAAGACACGAAGATTCAGGAAGACGCACCTTACATAGTACTGTAAATGACATATTATGTAGTCATCACAAGTTTGAAAATCCCATATTTAAGGGTTAATTCCTCTGTATTCGGGTTATGTGGAGATTGGGATTGTTGTTGGTATGATGATGATGATGATGATGATGATGATGATGATGATTAGCTGTTTTATTTTGTCTTTGATTTCCCTCTTAAGATACACACAACTCCTGGGAAAGCTAAATAATGAATCTGCTTTTAGTTTAAGTTCACTTGGTTAAGTGTTGACTGGCAGCTATTTGAAAGCATGCCATTACTTGAGTGCTACAAAATAGAGGAGATAGTGGGCAGAAGTGATACCCACTTTGGGTGTGTGGGCAGGTTTTACGGAAGGATGCTGAAAGGTAAAAGGGGGCTGTTAGAGCTTGACTTTTCCTCTTCAGGTATGTGCTAAGTAGTGAGGTTGCCTCCATCATCATGGATATGCCTTTTAGAACCTGCTTTTGATTTTTGGCAATATTCCCTGAGATATTTTTCCCGCTGGAATTGTCAATACTTCTTCCACAAAGTACTTTGAAACAAAATGACACAATAGAGAATTCCTCAGAAATTTGGAAACTACTAGGGTAGCATTTCATATTGTGTTTAGAAACACACTAGAAAGTGAACTAGTGATAAGTGAGCACGCAAAGAGCTCATCATTGGTACTCAGTAAAATGGTGAAAGGAAGAAACAAGCAGTTTCTTTTTGTCAGAATCATATTTCTACCATATGCTGACAATTAGATTGCCTCCCTTTGTGTTGAATTTTCGAAAGGATCCCACATTCTTGGAGGTAATTAGCATTTTTTACAGTTATTATTGCTAAATTATCTTTTATATGAGGTGACTCAGTTTGCATTATGAGCTCTCTTCTTAGTCTAGACTAGAATCTCAAACATTCATTAAATATCAGGGCATTATTATAACTGAATACGATGAGCCCAAACATTTAAAAATCCTTGATTCTAAAAGTAAATAAAATGATCACTAAAGCTCAAAATAGTACACCCGTTAATGAATAATTCAATTGAGTTTATTAATAAAGTTGCTTAATGGTATGCTATGTAGACCTAATATAATCTAGTTTTAAATGAGTGTAAGAATTGCATATTAAAGATTTATTAAGGTTATTGACCTTCTAATCTGGATCTTTAAATAAAATTGGATGTAGTAAATTCTCATTCTTAGTTGGAAACCCTTAGGTGGTTTTAATTTTTTAATAAAACTTGAATACATTACTTTTGAATTTAGAATTAATTAACAGCATTAGTTATTCATGAACATTTGGCTATAATTTGTAATTTCAGTGCAATTAAATTTTCTCTCGACAATGACATATTTTCTTATCCATAATAATTTAATTTTTTCATGATTACAGTATCAGTTTTAAAAAAAACAAACTCCCAAGGGGAGCATTATCACCATAATCTGTTTAAGAGATTTCCACTGTCTTTTACACTTGTTTACATGTGTCACCATGATAAGCCCAAGACCCTCAGGCCCTCGTTTTCATCAGGACACCCTACTTGCAGCTTTATGCATCCTGCAGCCCAACCCCATTTTATACCTCTGACTAATGCTTTCATTGTGCACTTTGGAACTCAAGCCCTTCATCAACATATTCCCTTTATCACTCACATCTTCTCTGAAAGTTCTGCTCACTTTTTGTTAGAATGGTTCTGCTCTGGAGGGCACGACTGCCTTTGAAGGTCAGTCACATGACTCTGCCACTGCACATTCCATTAGATCTAGAAGTCTGGTAGGTGTCTTCTGGCTTCACTTTGACAATTCCAGTCTTTTTCCAATCCTTCTCTTGAAAATACCCCTGTCTTTGAAGATTTGGGCTTAGAACTTTGCTTGAGGCTTTTAATATCCACCAAGTGATTTAATATATTGGTTATTTAGTTTCTTCCTTCGGTGGTAACTTCTGAGTGCCTCAGCTACCTATACCTATGGTTATACCTATAAATATGATCATTACCACTACCTTTACTTCCTCAATAATGCAGCCTTCAAGTTAGTTACTCTCCATCTACCAATATCCTCCTATTTCTCCAGCTCATTACTTCTATTGACTGAAGTCCCCACAATTATTTACCCATCTCAGTCCTCCAGTTCATAGATTCTATCACTCTTCTATTGTATCTCTACTTCCTCATGTCCTCAGTTTCTCTCATTCTTGAGATTGGATGCTGCTGGCCATATGTAGTATCACTCTGGTTCATAAACCCTTACATGAACTCAGTACTCATGACTTATTCCCTCTTTGTCATATTAACCTGAAAGAACCTCAATTATGTTTTTTACCTATATTCACCCAGCATGCCTGCCAAACAATCTTACCACAATTGTGTAAGCATAATATTCTTCTGTATGATTCTATTTCTTCTCTTTTTTCAGGCATCCAGTATTTGATTCTGATTCAGCTGTTGATATTCCCGCCTTTTTCACTCATAAACATAAAATAATCAAACCAAACTAAACACACACACACACACACACACACACACACACACACACACACACAGAGAGAGAGAGAGAGAGAGAGAGAGAGAGAGAGAGAGAGAGAGAGAAACAGATTGTTTTTTTCCAGAAGTGGGGGTTGGAGTTGAGGGAATTGGATGAATATAGTCAAAAGGTACAAACTTCCACTTATAAGATAAATAAGTTCTGGAGATGCAAGGTATAGCATAGTGACTATAACTGATAATACTGTATTGTATGTTTGAAAGTTGCTCAGACAGTAGATCTTAAACATTCTCATCACAAGAAAACAAGTTATATGAGGTGATGGATGTTAAACTTACTGCAATAATTATTTCACCTATGTACATATATCAAATCCTTATGTTGTGTATTTTACAATAATGTTATAGGTCAATTATATCTTAATAAAACTGGAAAAAAATAGTAGAGAACATCTATAGGTTCTCAGCACCAAATAAGAGCAGCTATTTCTTTTCTTTATCTTATATAAGCTAGACATCTCTATATTCTAATGAAATCACACCTTTCCTATCCAAAGTCATCACTCAAATTTTCCACTAAATCATTCTTTTTAGCATTAAATTATTATGTGATACATCTCAATTTAGAATTAAAAAAAAACCCTACCTTTCTGTTCAGCTATACTCTATGTTTCTGTGTTTCACCTTTCAGAAAACTTCACAAAAAAGGTTGCCAATATTTGCTCTCAATTTCTGTTCTCCAACTTTTTACTATTTCGGTCTATGCAGTTTTCATTCCTACTCCATTTCAACAACTCTTGTCTAGGTTGCCTTTTTGTCATTCCTGTACCATAGGCTACAGTTGATAACTCCCTTCAACTTATTCATTTGACTTTCAGGACCAACCTTCTCCTGTTTAAATTGATTTTTTTTTTCTAATATTTTCTTTTCCTATTCCTGACTTGCATACTGTCTGTTACCCAGCCCATGCTCCATTCTATCCTTTATCTAGTCAGTAGATCTAATTCTTCTTTAGGGGCTTTGGATACTGACAATATCCAACATATGTCCTCACTCTAGCCCTCTTTCATCTGCCAATTTGACTTTTCCATGTGGATATCTAACAGGCACTTCAACTTTAAAGTAACTAAAACTCATTTTCCAACCCCTAATCTTTCTTTACAGATTAATTATATACCAGGAAATTATAGTTTACTTTTCTGGTTGCTCAAGCCCTAAGCCTTAGAATTATTGTCTTTGACTCTCATGATCCACATGAATTTATGAAAATATCATATTTGATTCACACTTCAAGTCCTAAGATGAATTCACCCAGTTCTCAGCACTTTCACTGACTTTCCTAATCTAATTTTCCTTCCATTTTGAATTGGTTTCTTGTTACTGCTATAACAAATACCATAAACTTATCAGCTTGAAACAATACCATTTTACTATCTTATAGTTCTTCACTTCAGAAGTCCTAAAATCAAAGTGCCAGAAGGGCTGTATTCCTTCTATAGGCTCTAAGGGAGAATCCCTCTCCAGGTTCTAGAGGCTACCTGTACACCTTGGCTTATGGAATTCTGCTTCCATCTTCAAAGTCAGCATCATGGCATCTTCATCCTTTTCTCTCTGGCTTCTGCTTCCATTGTCACATATTTTCTTGTTGTAACATTTCTGCCTCCCTCTTATAAAGACATTTATAATTATATTAAGCCCTCCTGGATAATTCAACACATTCTGTGCATGCCAAGATCCTTGACTTATTCTCTTTGCATACTCTCTTTGTCCTGTAAGGTAACATATTCACAGGATATTAAGGAGATTAAAACATTGCCCTCTTGGGGGAGGGGCATTATTCTACTACCACGGTCTTTGATCCGTAATACTACAGAGTTCCAAGCTGGCCCCTTGACTCCACTCTTTTCTTTATTTCTTATACCAAAAGTCAGATTGATTCCTTTAAAACCTGTCAAAACCTGATTTTTAATGGCTAGGAAGACAATATTTAAAGATATGAGCTTTCTTTAAACTAGTCAAGTGGAACTCAGTGCAGTTCCACTTGAGTCCCTCAATTTTTTCATAGAAATTGAAGAGCTGATTATACAACTAATATAGAGGTGTAAGGATCAATGAATATGTAATGTAATTTTGGAGAGAAAGAATAAGAATGAGTAATACTACCTTAATGGACTTCAAGGTTTTATTATAAAAGAGTAGTAATTAAGATATCAGGGCCTGGTTTGTGGAGTAGATAGGTAGACTAAGCACAAAAGAAAGTTTATAAAGACACTCACACATATATAGAAATTTGATGTGGTATTGTAGATCAGAGGAAAAATGGTGAACTTAATATTTGTTTCTTGGATGTTGGTTATGCATAATGAATAAACTCCTTTAAACCATGCACAAAGATTTCCATCAATTTAGAAGTAAATAGAAAAGAAATATCTCATGAACTTGAACAAAGATGTTCTCTTAAACATGGCAAATACACACAAACCTGCAAACTGTAACAGGAAATATTGATACATTTACCCACATTAAAATTAAATAATTGTGCTCATTAGAGGAATTCATAAAGAATGGAAACACAAGCCAGAAATATGAAGAAGAAACTTGCAACATACTTAATCAATAAAGAAGTAGGATCTTCAATGTATAATTCTATGCACACATAAGGAAAAAACAAACACTCCTACAGAAAAAAATGGTCAAATTATATAAATAGGCTTTCTATAAGAGGGAGTATAAATAACAAATCAGTGTATGAAAATATGCCTATTCTAATTAATAATCATAAATATACAATAAAACCACAATATATACCAATTCAAACCCATTTTATAGGGAAAATTAAATTTTAATTTAATTCATTTTAATAAAATAAATTTAATAAATAAAAAATTTTATTTATTAAAAAATAAAAGTATTGGGATGCCTGGGTGGCTCAGTAGGTTAAGCATCTGAATTCGACTCAGGTCATGACCTCATGGTCCGTGAGTTGCAACCCCGTGTAGCGCTCTGTGCTGACAGCTCAGAGCCTAGAGCCTGCTTCTGATTTTGTGTCTCCCTCTCTCTCTGCCCCTCCCCTGCTCATGCTTTGTCTCTCTCTCAAAAATGAGTAAACATTAAAAAAAATAAAAGTATTGGTGACAATGTGAAGTAGGGAGTCTCTTCCATACTGCTTGTGAGGGTATAAGTTGATAGAAATAATTTGGAAAAGAGATTGTCCTAAAGCAGTGAAGTGAAGATGCACATATGACACACTATGAATCAACAATTCCAACCCACCTCTCCTACATTAGAGCAGGACTTGGAAAACTATGTTCCTCCTAAATCCTCTTTGTAAATAAAATTTTATTAAGACATAGCCATGTCCTTTCATTTGCCTATTATTTAGGGTTGCTTTTGTATGACCATGGTATAACTGACTAGTTGTGGCAGAGATCATATACCCTCAAAGCCTAAAACAATTACTGTCTGGCACTTTGTAGGAAGTTTGCCAACTTTGTTCTATACAAATTACTGAATATATGCTCCAAGAGATGCGAACTGGAATATTCATAGGTGCATTGTTATAAATAATACAAAACTGGAAACAACTCTAGTATAAACCAGAAGAGTGCATACATAATTTTATATTCTAAAGATGATACAAAACAAAGCACAGAAAATGAGTATCCTCATGCATTCCTCCATAGGTATGAATCCCGGACAATGTTGACTGACCAAAGCAAGTTACAGAAGAATACATAACAGTATGACTCTATTTATGTGAAGGTTAACAGACATGTCAAACTAACCAATATATTGTCTCAGGATATCTAATTATGCTGCAAATCTTCAAAGAAAAGTAAAAGAGTAACACAAAATGTAGAGGACACTGGTTTCTGGTGGTGAAAGATGAGTATTGTAATAACTAGAATGGACACGTAGATGACTTAAAAAATTCTTATAATGTTCGACTTCATAGATTGTGTTTCATGGCTATTTATTTCTTAACGTTCTCATACTGTATGCTTATGATGTTTGTATGTTACATTCATATTGCATTTTTAAGTAATCATGGTATACATATATGAAGTTATATTTTCCCAAACTAAACTTCTTATGAAATTGGTTTCATGGAATAAAGCTACCTTCCATGGAGTATTTTACACTGTGCTAGCAGTGTTCTGAGTGATATAAATACTTTATTTCTTTGTCCTCACAGTAGCCCTTTGTGGTATGTGTAATTAAATCCCCATTTTATAGTTGAAGAAAGTTCTCATGCTTTTATTGAAGATATCTATCATCTATGTATCTATCACCTATTATCTATCTATCTATCTATCTATCTATCTATCTATCTATCATCTATGTATCATCTAACTGTCAGTAATAACCTGGGAGAGGTTATTAATAGGTATTATACATTCAGTATATGCCATGTACTCCACATACACCATCTTATTTGATTCCCCAAACAACACCATATCATTGGTATTATTGTTCCTTTACAGTTGAGGAAATAGGATCAGAAACTTAAATAACTTGTTCAAAAAAATTACTTGTCCTTTATTCTTCAGTAAATGCTCTGTGTTTTCTGAATGCCATAGTTATAGTCTATAATGGGAAAGCACCATGAAAACAGCTATACAAGCAGCACTGTAGCAGTGTTCTCTAATGTACAGCCTCACAGCAGAGACTAGAGATAAAACAACAACAAAAATAGATGGCAGCTGGATGTACACATACTTGTTATAACTTCAGCTAAAATAGGACAACTTTACAGAAGACAGAAGCAATATGTTAAGAACAAACTGAAATAATAATTTTGGTTGATGTGTACAATTTAATGTTAGTCCTTCCTTGTTTGGGATTGTATATTAGTAATTATATGAATCAATAATTAATGTTAATCTCTGGAAATACTTAAGATAAAGCTCTAGAAAGGAAGCCCATATGAATTTCATACTTTCTGGAAGACATTGCCTATTAATTTTTTTCTAGTGGTTTCTTGACCAAGTAATTTTTTTTTTTAAAGATTTTAAGTAATCTCCACACCCAAATTGAGACTTGAACCCACATCCCTGAGATCAAGCTGCATGCTCCAACAACTGAGCCAGCCATGTGCCCCTAATACAAGTAAATTTTAAAGACTTTTTCTAATTTTTCTGTAGTATTATTTTCCCATCCTGCTTTGAATTCATTGCTAATCGCAGAGGTTTCCTTGGATAGGTCATTACATTTTCTGTCTTATTTACTTAGAGCCTATGAATGTCCATTGGTTCTCTAAAACATTTTCACAAATTTCTCTTAATTTACCTACTCTTCATTTAGTGTTTTAAATATATTAAAATTAGTTTTAGGGGTCCCTGGGTCAATCAATTGGTTAAGGGTCTGACTCTTGATTTTGGCTTGGGTCACGATCCCAGGGTCATGGGATCAAGTCCCTCATTGGGCTCTGAGCTGAGTGTGGAGCCTGCTTGGGATTCTCTCTCTCTCCCCACCCTGCCCCTCTCCCACGCTTGTGTGCTCTCTCTCCAAAATTAAAAAAAAAAAATTCTCTTTGTATCTTAAAAATTTCTCTGATTCTGAATAGAGAAAAATAATTACCATGACCCCATCTTGAAAAAATTTTCATATTACAGATATTTGTGATAAATAGTGTAATTTTACTTTTTTACTAAAGAAACATTTTTCTTGATCTTTATGAATCAATCCTGGTTTTCTTTTATGCATTTCAAAATATGTATTTATACTCCCTTTAGAAAAAGAAAGAGCCATTTTTTTTCATTTGTTTTCTTGCCATATTTTTACAAGAATTATACATTTGGAAAGTAACATCTACTCATTAAATATTTTAAATATGCAGAAAAGTATCCAAAATGTAAAAAGTACCAGTGCAATTTTCCATCTGTATTTTAAAATATTAGTACTTTCCCATGTTTTTTTAAGAATATAGACAATAAAAAGTAGCATATAGAGGACTAGGTCATTAACCCTTCCATTTTTTATTATTTCCCACCTGACAATACTAATTTCTCTGTATCCATCTCAAGAATGTGTTTGTGTATTTAATATATGTATCTATATTTAGAGCAATATGTTTTATTTCTTTGGCTGTTGTTAAGGCATATGATCCATTAGTAATGTTTTTCATGGATTCTCTCACCACCAGTGAAGTAGTGTTTTTATTTTGCTTATATGTATATTATACACAGTAAGTATATATTATATATTATAAATCTTTTAATTATTTTATAAATGCAATAAGACTTTATTATTTTAATTTTATGCAAAGTCATTATATAGAAGTCTTTTTTTAATTTAAGGTAGTAATTGGTAAGAATTTATTTTTTACTTTTGTTTATTTATTTATTTATATGTTTTTATAACTTTTAAAATGAAACTTCTTTTATATTCTGCTCTGATAAAAAAAAATTTGGGGGGCACCTGGGTGCCTAAGTCGGTTGAGTGTCTGACTTTGGCTCAGGTCATGATCTCACAGTTCGTGAGTTCGAGCCCCGTGTCAGGTTCTGTGCTGATAGCTCAGAGCCTGGAGCCTGCTTCCGATTCTGTGTCTCCCTCTCTCTGCCCCTTCGCTGCTCATGCTCTGTCTCTCAAAAATGAATAAATGTTAAAAAAAATTCAAAAAACAATCTATTTTTAAATCTCTTTTATTTTGGCTATGTGGTGATTTTGTGGCTCCATACACATTTTAGAATATAATTCCATTGGAAATTTGATAGGGATTATACTGAATCTGTAGGTTGCTTAGGGTAGCATGGATAGTTTAACAATATTAATTCTTTCGGTACATGAGTATTAAATGTCTATTTTTTGTTTGTTTTCAATTTTTTTCACCAGTATGGGTCTTTTATCTCCTTAGTTAAATTTATTTCTGGGTATTTTATTCTTTTTGTTGGAATTATAAATAGAATTGTTTTCTTAATTTCTTTTTGATATTACATTATTAGTTTATAAAAAAATAACATCTTGGTATACTGATTTTGTATTATGTGATTTTACTGGGTTCATTTATTAGTTCTAACAGTTTTTAGGTAAAGTATTTAGTTTTCTATATATTATGTTGTCTTCTACAAATAGTGATTTTATTTTTTCCTTACCAGTTTGGATGCCTTTTATTTATTTTTTTATTGCCTAATTGCTCTGTCTAGGATTCCTAATACTATGTTGAATAAAAGTGTGGTAAGAGTGGGTAGGCATCCTTCTTGTTCTTCATCTTAGAGGAAAAGTTATCAGCTTTTGACTATTTACTATAATGTTAGCTGTGTTCTTGTCATTTATGGCCTTTAATGTGTTGGGGTTTATTTCATCTATACCTACTTTGTTGGATGGTTTTATCATAAATAGATGCTAAATTTTGTTAATATTTTTTTCTGTATCTATTGAGATAACCATATGCTTTTTATTTTTCATTTCGTTAATGTGGTGTATCATATTGATTAATATGTGGATGTTGAACCATCCTTGCATCCCTGGAATAAATCTCACTTAATTATGGTATATGATCCTTTTAATGTATTTTTGAATTCATTTTTCTAATGAGGTATAACTGAAATTCAATAAAATTTACCAATTTTGAGTATACAGTTCAATAAGATTGACAAATATATATTATGTAACCACCGCCACAATTGTGATGTAGAGAAGTTTCTTTACCTTACAGAATTCTCAATACCTCTTTAGATTTGGTCCTGTCTTCTGTCTCTTCAACTACTGTCTATTCAACTACTGATTAGCTTTTTGCAATATAGTTTTTGTTATTTAAGAATTGCATATAAATGTCATGAAATATTATATAGTCTTTTGTGCCTTCCTTCTTTCACTTTTTATAACACTTTTGGAATTCATCTGTTGTGTTGCGTGTATCACAGGCTTACTTCCCAATTGCTGATCCATTTGAAATTAAGATCGTGTGCCTGTGGCACCTGGGTGGCTCAGTCAGTTAAGTGTCTGACTCTTGGTTTTGGCTCAGGTCATGATCTAGCAGGTTGTGTGATTGAGTCCTGCGTTGGGCTTTGCACTGAGTGTGGAGCCTGATTGGGATTCTGTCTCCCCTCTCTCTGCCCCTCCCCCACTCTCTTTCTTCCTCAAAATAAATAAACATTAAAAAATAAAACAAACAAACAAAAAAAACCATGTGTTCCTAATGTCCATGCATTTCTTGTTGTAGTTGAGGTAGCATTTCTGTGGTGGAATTACAGAAGTTACATGTGAGGTCTCCAGAGGCCAATATTGCTATACTAGGAATTATTTCCAGAGGCCCATTGTAAAGCCCATGCCTCAAGTTCCTCATTCCCTATTTTAAACACATTTCTCCTTAAATGTCAATGCTTTGTATTCATGGAAGTGAACCCTGAGTAGTGTAATTACCATGCTCTTTCTGTTTGGAGTATGAAATTTACATTGGTGGAGAAATGAACTGCCATAATAAATTTATCTGTTATACAGTTCACTGGATTTGATGCCAAAGGAAACTTCATGTTGAAGTGTGTCCAGATTTTCTTTCACATAAAAGACTCGGATAAGATAAGGAAGGCCACCAGGGAACATTTGTCATGACATTTTTCACCAGAGTCCTTGATATCTGTTCACTGCTGGGCTAATGTGTTATTAAATTTTATTGTACTTACAATGTTTTCTTTGTAATTATTCTTGGTAACTTTAAGTATAGATACTATAGTCTTGATAGTTCTAATCACATGCAAGTTTTTAGTGTCCATAATATATTTGCATTTTTAAGACATCATTCATTTCCCTGAATTATGATTCATGTTGCTGGCTATATGTGAAGATGTTCATTTTCTCTATGTCATATTTTTTATAATATATTTTATTATATATAGCATAATGCTGTATTATAATACAAACATTATGCTTATAATTTATAATTAATAAATTTACCAATTGACTGGATTTCTTTTAGTTTGTGTTATCTATTCTAAAAGTGTGTTAATTGTTGTCTAGAAGTTTTATTCTGTGAGTTCTTTTGTTTTTCAGTTCCTTGTTGTTGTGATGTTCTCTAAGTTAATTTCATTTTTAGGTGCCATGTTGGGGTAAAATAGGGGCAGTATAATCTTCCATATCAAGTTTAACAAAAGCAGACAGAAAAGCAACATTTCTTAACACATATATTGACTGCTTATTTCCTCAACTATTAATTAGATCATCAATGCATCACCTAGCAAATCACTGGGGTAGGGGAATGCAAGGTATTGTTCAGTGCTAATTATGGCCCCCCCCCCCCCCCCCCCGCCCCTCAGGGATTAAAGAGGGACACCTGAGTGGCTCAGTTGGTTGGGTGTCTAACTCTTGATTTCAGCTTAGGTCATGATCTCACATTTGGTGGGTTTGAGTCCCACATTAGTCTCTGTGCTGACAGTGGGGGCCTGCTTGGGATTCTCTTTGTTTCTCTCTTTGCCCCTCCCCCATTCACAATCTCTCTTTTTTTCTCAAAATAAATAAGGATTACAAAAAAAGGTATGCTTATCAAGGGAGTCTTTGGCAGAATGAGAATGAATGGTAGGAGGTAACACAATAGGTAACTACCACATTGCCTAATATAAAAATACTTTTAAGCCCCTTCTGACTTATTTTTTTTTTCTGTTGTGAATGAATAGCACTTTCTTCATGACATAAATACAAATGACATTATTTGTACTTTGTAGTGTCTGATGCAAATACAAATGATGTTATTTGCACTTTGTCCATAGTGTCTATTTCCAGTGTCTATTACACACCCCTACCAGCTTTAAATATATATATTACTGGCAAACTTGTTAAGAATCCCAGAAGGGAGTAAGGACTTTTTCTTTCTTTCTTTTTTTAATATGAAATTTATTGTCGAATTGGTTTCCATACAACACCCAGGGCTAATCCCAACAGGTGCCCTCCTCAATGCCCATCACCCATCCTCCCCTCCCTCCCACCCCCCATCAACCCTCAGTTTATTCTCAGTTTTTAAGAGTCTCTTACGGTTTGGCTCTCTCCCACTCTAACTTTTTTTTCCTTGCTCTTCCCCATGGTCTTCTATTAAGTTTCTCAGGATCCACATAAAAGTGAAAACATAGGGTATCTGTCTTTCTCTGCCTGACTTATTTTACCTAGCATAACATTCTCCAGTTCTATCCACGTTGCTACAAAGGGCCATATTTCATTCTTTCTCATTGCCAAGTAGTATTCCATTGTGTATATAAACCACAATTTCTTTATCCATTCATCAGTTGATGGACATTTAGGCTCTTTCCATAATTTGGCTATTGTTGAGAGTGCTGCTATAAACATTGGGGTACAAGTGCCCCTATGCATCAGCACTCCTGTATCCCTTGGGTAAAATCCTAGCAGTGCTATTGCTGGGTCATAGGGTAGATCTATTTTTAATTTTTTTGAGGAAACTCCACACTGTTTTCCAGAGCGGCTGCACCAGTTTGCATTCCCACCAGCAGTGCAATAGGGTTCCCATTTCTCCACATCCTCACCAGCATCTGTAGTCTCCTGATTTGTTCATTTTTAGCTGCTCTGACTGGCGTGAGATGCTATCGGAGTGTGGTTTTGATTTGTATTTCCCTGATGAGGAGCAACGTTGAGCATCTTTTCATGTACCTGGTGGCCATCTGGATGTCTTCTTTAGAGAAGTGTCTTTTCATGTTTTCTGCCCATTTCTTCACTGGATTACTTGTTTTTCAGGTGTGGAGTTTAGTGAGTTCTTTATAGATTTTGGATACTAACCCTTTGTCTGATATGTCATTTGCAAATATCTTTTTCCATTCTGTTGGTTGCCTTTTAGTTTTGTTGATTGTTTCCTTTGCAATGCAGAAACTTTTTATCTTCATGAGGTTCCAATAGTTCATTTTTGCTTTTAATTCTCTTGCCTTTGGAGATGTGTCAAGTCAGAAATTGCTGCAGCTGAGGTCAGAGAGGTTTTTTCCTGCTTTCTCCTCTAGGGTTTTGATGGTTTCCTGTCTCACATTTAGGTGAGCAACTTTATCCATTTTGAGTTTATTTTTGTGAATGGTACAAGAAAGTGGTCTAGTTTCATTCTTCTGCATGTTGCTGTCCAGTTTTCCCAGCACGATTTGTTAAAGAGACTGTCTTTTTTCTTTAAAAAAAGTTTTTTAATGTTTATTTATTTTTGAGATAGAGAAAGACAGGGCATGAATGGGGGAGGGTCAGAGAAAGAGGGAGACCCAGAATCTGAAGCAGGCTCCAGGCTCTGAGCTGTCAGCACAGAGCCTGATGTGGGGCTCAAACTCACGGACCGCAAGATCATGACCTGAGCCGAAGTCGGACGCCTAATCAATGGAGCCACCCAGGCGCCCCAAGACTGTCTTTTTTCCATTGGATATTCTTTCCTGTTTTGTCAAAGATTAGTTGGCCATACTTTTGTGGGTCCAATTCTGGAGTCTCTATTCTATTCCATTGGCCTATGTGTCTGTTTTTGTGACAATACCATCCTGTATTGATAATTACAGCTTTTTAGTAGAGGCTAAAGTCTGGGATCGTGATGCCTCCTGCCTTGGTCTTCTTCTTCAAAATTACTTTGGCTATTCAGGGCCTTTTGTGTCCATACAAATTTTAGGATTGCTTGTTCTAGCTTCGAGAAGAATGCTGGTGCAATTTTGATTGGGATTGCATTGAATGTGTAGATAGCTTTGGATAGGATTGACATTTTGACAATATTTATTCTTCCAATCTATGAGCACGGAATGTTTTTCCATTTCTTTATGTCTTCTTCAATTTCCTTCATAAGCTTTCTATAGTTTTCAGCATACAGATCTTTTACATCTTTGGTTAGGTTTATTCCTAGGTTATTTTATGATTCTTGGTGCAATTGTGAATGTGAACAGTTCATTATTTGTCTTTCTGTTGCTTCATTATTAGTGTATAAGAATGCAACTGATTTCTGTACATTGATTTTGTATCCTGCGACTTAGGTGAATTCATGTATCAGTTCTAGCAGACTTTTGGTGAAGTCTCTCTGGTTTTCCATGTATAATATCAGGTCATCTGCGAAAAGTGAAAGCTTGACTTCATCTTTGCCAATTTTGATGCCTTTGATTTCCTTTTGTTGTCTGATTGCTGATGCTAGAACTTCCAACACTGTGTTAAACAACAGCGGTGAGAGTGGACATCCCTGTTGTGTTTCTGATCTCAGGGAGAAAGCTCTCAGTTTTTCCCCATTGAGGATGATATTAGCTGTGGGCTTTTCATAAATATCTTTTATGATGTTTAAGTATGTTCCTTCTGTCTCGACTTTCTTGAAGGTTTTTATTAAGAAAGAATGCTGAATTTTGACAAATGCTTTTTCTGCATCGATTGGCAGGATCATATGGCTCTTTTCTTTTCTTTTATTAATGTGATATATCACATTGATTGATTTGTGAATGTTGAACCAGCCCTGCATCCCAGGAATGAATCCCACTTGATCATGGTGAATAATTCTTTTTATAGCTGTTGAATTCGATTTGCTAGTATCTTATTGAGAATTTTTACATCCATATTCATCAGGGATATTGGCCTGTGGTTCTCTTTTTTTGCTGGGTGTCTGTCTGGTTTAGGAATCAAAGTAATGGTGGCTTCATAGAATGAGTCTGGAAGTTTTCCTTCTCTTTCTATGTTTTGGAACAGCTTGAGGAGGATAGGTATTATCTCTTTTTTAAATGTCTGGTAGAACTCCCCAGAGAAGCCATCTGGTCCTGGACTCTTATTTGCTGGGAGATTTTTGATAACTAGTTAAGTTTCTTCGTTGGTTATAGGTCTGTTCAAATTTTCTCTTTCTTCCTGTTTGAATTTTGGAAGTGGGTGGGTGCTTAGGAATTTGCCATTTCTTCCAGGTTGTCCAGTTTGTTGGCATATAATTTTTCATAGTATTCCCTGATAATTGCTTGTATTTCTGAGGGATTGGTTGTAATAATTCCATTTTAATTCATGATTTTATCTATTTGGGTCATCTCCCTTTTCTTTTTGAGAAGCCTGGCTAGAGGTTTATCAATTTTTTTGTTGTTTTGTTTTAAAAACCAACTCTTGGTTTCGTTGATCTGCTCTACCGTTTTTTTTAGATTCTATATTGTTTATTTCTGCTCTGATCTTTATTATTTCTCTTCTTCTGCTGGGTTTGGGGTGTCTTTGCTGTTCTGCTTCTATTTCCTTTAGGTGTGCTGTTAGATTTTGTATTTGGGATTTTTCTTGTTTCTTGAGATAGACCTGGATTGCAATGTATTTTCCTCTCAGGACTGCCTTCGCTGCATCCCAAAGCGTTTGGCTTGTTGTATTTTCATTTTCATTTGTTTCCATATATATTTTTAATTTCTTCTCTAATTGCCTGGTTGACCCATTCATTCTTTAGTAGGGTGCTCTTTAACATCCATGTTTTTGGAGGTTTTCTAGACTTTTTCCTGTGGTTGATTTCAAGTTTCATAGCATTGTGGTCTGAAAGTATGCATGGTATGATCTCAATTCTTGTAAACTTATGAAGGGCTGTTTTGTGACCCAGTATGTGATCTATCTTGGAGAATGTTCCATGTGCACTCGAGAAGAAAGTATATTCTGTTGCTTTGGGATGCAGAGTTCTAAATATATCTGTCAAGTCCATCTGATCCAATGTATCATTCATTGATCCTGTTTCTTTATTGATCCTGTGTCTAGATGATCTATCCATTGTTGTAAGTGGAATATTAAAGTCCCCTGCAATTACCACATTCTTATCAATAAGGTTGCTTATGTTTGTAAGTAATTGTCTTATATATTTGGGGGCTCCCGTATTCAGCACATAGACATTTATAATTGTTAACTCTTCCTGATGGATAGACCCTGTAATTATTATGTAATGCCCTTCTTCATCTCTTGTTACAGCTTTTAATTTAAAGTCTAGTGTGTCTGATATAAGTATGGCTACTCCAGCTTTCTTTTGACTTCCAGTAGCATGATAGATAGTTCTCCATCCCCTCACTTTCAATCTGAAGGTGTCCTCAGGTCTAAAATGGGTCTCTTGTAGACAGCAAATAGATGGGTCTTGTTTTTTTATCCATTCTGATACCCTATGTCTTTTGGTTGGTGCATTTAATCCATTTACATTCAGTGTTATTATAGAAAGATGTGGGTTTAGAGTCATTGTGATGTCTGTATGTTTCATGCTTGTAGTGATGTCTCTGGTATTTTGTGGTCCTTGCAGCATTTCACTCACAGAATCCCCCATAGAATCTCTTGTAGGGCTGGTTTAGTGGTGATGAATTCCTTCAGTTTTTGTTTGTTTGGGAAAACTTTTATCTCTCCTATTCTGAATGACAGACTTGTTGGATAACGGATTCTCGGCTGCATATTTTTTCTGTCCATCACATTGAAGATTTCCTGCCATTCCTTTCTGGCCTGCCAAGTTTCAGTACATAGGTCTGCCACTACTCTTATGGGTCTACCTTTGTAAGTTAGAGCCTGTTTATCCCTAGCTGCTTTCAGAATTTTCTCTTTATCCTTGTATTTTCCAGTTTCACTATGATGTCGTGCAGAAGATTGATTCAAGTTACGTCTGAAGGGAGTTCTCTGTGCCTCTTGGATTTCAATGCCTTTTTCCTTCCCCAGATCAGAGAAGTTCTCAGCTATGATTTGTTCAAGTACACCTTCAGCCCCTTTCTCTCTCTTTTCTTCTTCTGTAATTCCTATGATACAGATATTGTTCCATTTGATTACATCACTTAGTTCTCTAATTTTCCCCTTGTACTCCTGGATTTTTTTTATCTCTCTTTTTCTCAGCTTCCCCTTTTTCCATAATTTTATCTTCTAATTCACCTATTCTCTCCTCTGCCTCTTCAATTTGTGCTATGGCCACCTCCATTTTATTTTACACCTCATTTATATCATTTTTTAGCTCCTCATGACAATTTCTTAGTCCCTTGATCTCTGTAGCAATAGATTCTCTGCTGTCCTCTATGCTTTTTCAAGCCCAGCGATTAATTTTATGACTATTATTCTAAATTATTGTTCCATTATATTGCTTAAATCATTTTTGATCAATTCGTTAGCTGTCTCTACTTCCTGGAGTTTCTTTTGAGGAGAATTTTTCTGTTTCGTCATTTTGGTTAGTCCCTGCGGTGGCTCAAAACTGCGGGGCACTTCCCCTGTGCTGTCCGGAGTAACTTGTGTTGGTGGGCAAGGCGGCAGTCAGACCCGATATCTGCCCCCAGCCCACTGCTGGGGCCACAGTCAAACTCGTGTGTACCTTATCTTCCCCTCTCCCAGGGGCAGAACTCACTGTGGAGTGGTGTGGCCCCTGTCTCGGCTACTTGCACACTGCCAGGCTTGTGGTCCTACTTCGATGAGATCTGGCGTATAAACCGGGGTGGATCCGCAAAGTGCACAGAAGTGGGAGGGGCATGCTTAGCTGGTTTTGTTGTTGGTGGTCCCCTGTGGGAGGGGCCCTGCAGCACCGGGAGGGAGGCAGACCCATTGGAGGGATGAATCCACAGAAGCATAGCATTGGGCGTTTGCTTGGTGCAAGCATGTTTGGGGAAGGGAACTGGTTCCCTTTGGAATTTTGCCCGGGGGATGGGAGAGGGAGATGGCACTTGCCAGTGCCTTTGTTCCCCTGCTGAGCTGAGCTCTATCTTCTGGGGCTCAACAACTCTCCCTCCCGGTGTCTTCTCGCCCTCCCAGCTCTCCAAGAACAGAGCTGCTGACTTTTAACATTCCAGATGTTAAGTCCTGCTGGCTGTCAGAACTCACAGAGTCTGGCTCCTCCGCTTTTGCAAGCCAGACTTTGGGGGCTCTACCTTGCAGGGCGGGCTGCCCCTCCACCAACCTGGCTCCCTCCCACCAGTCCGGGTAGCGCACACCTCCTCTCTGCCCTTCTTACCCTCTTCCATGGGCATCTTGTCTACCCTTGGCTCCGGAGAGTCCATTCTGCTAGTCTTCTGGCAGTTTTCTGGGTTATTTAGGCAGATGTGGGTGGAATCTTAGCGATCAGGGGGATGAGGTGAGCCCAGCATCCTCCTACGCTGCTATTTTACAGACTTTTTCTTCCTTTCCTTTCCCTTTCTTTCCTAGCCTTGCCTTGCCTTACTTTTTTTGTTTTCCTTTTCTTTCCTTTCCTTCATTTTTTCTCTTCTCTTTTCTCTTTTCCTTTCTCATTTTTTGTAAACTTGATTAATGTTAGTTGCATTTAATTAAAAATTCTAATTTTCCCATATTTCCCATTTTAGAGGTAAGGACAATTTTTGTAATTTTAATGAACACATAAATTCACCATTACTTAAACACACAGGAGAGTAAAGAGTAGAAATAAAGTTGGAGATTAATTTAGAGATGTTTGTTACAAGGCAAAGAAAGAGGATTTTGAAACAGACATTCAAATTGAATTCCCAGCTTGTCAAATATCTGGGAAAATAGTAAAGGATAGTAAAGGTTAGTAAAGGTTAAATGTAACACTGCAGGTGAACATGCACTAATTTTAGTCTGACTTATAAATTGATTATTGTTGCTGTAAAAATCTTAAACATCAGTGATAGGCTTGGTGTGAGTATACATTGAAAACTGTTCCTATAATTTTTAATAATTACCAGATGTCTAATTCTGCTTCATCTGTAATTTCTCATACTCTAATTTAGTGCAATTTTATGACCATAATATGAGTATCATTGCAATTTTATCAAAAATAATAAGCAATTAGACCAATCCAGATTTTGTGATCATTATGGTGTTGTTAATGAATAAAAAGTCTACTTTCACCATATATCCAGATGGTTAATTAATGTGCATAATTAAACACTTTTTCATTACTACTGACTCACTTTTTACAGTTACATTTAAGTTAATGTCAATATCATCAAGACAGTTGTTCAAAAGGCAAAACCACAGTTGGTTTCATTTATGGTAACACAGTCACTTGACTTTATCAACTTTTTATATCTTGATAGTTAACCTCAAAACTTAATTTTAATTGTATTGTGTGCTTAAAAGTTTACACTTTTAATGCTCTTCTTTTTACATCTAAGTGGGGATTTTTAAGAAGTATGAAATGGACTGTGATCTACAGTGGAAACGATTTTCCACAGCCTCAGGCACCTGGATTTAATAGTTTCTATCTATCTATAGGAAACACTACTCTTCACACACACACACACACACACACACACACACACACACACAATCATCTGCTGTGAAGGTGAGATCATCAGTGCAATGCTGGGCAATAGGCTCTCTGACTGCTCCCCAAAGCTGCATTATTTTGGAGAATTGTGTACTCAGTACTATGCACTGGTTAGTTCCCATGGCCTTGAATAGCTCAAACTACGTTTCAGTTGATTAGATTAGGGACCCAACTGTCCTCATGCCCAAAGGGACACTGCCAAATATTTTAATACTCAGGAGACCATTGGCCTCTCCTGGGGGCACCTGGATGACCATGAGCCAGGATTCCCTGACCAAACTTTGTGAGGCTGTTAGGTCTTTCCAGGTAAAGGAGGCTATAGGACCATTGTGAGAGTCAAGGTACCTGGACTTGTACCTGGGTACAAGGTACCCTCCTGGGATCCCAACCAGCCACTTTCTATCATGCTTTTGTCCATTCCTGCCTCTGTAAGTTTGAGGTTGTTCCAGAATTCAGCAATTACAGAGAGGCTTCTAACTACTTTTCCTCTTGCTTCTCTGTCTGAGCAATGCTGTCCTCCAGCAAAGCCTTTCACTCAGCTAGGCCTCTTGGCTCAAAAAATCACCATAAGAATTGAAACTAAAGATAATCCAGGAAATAGAACTCACCATATATTGAGGATCTGTGGTGGATATCTATAGCTAAAGCCCAAATGCTGGCTAACATTGACACCATGACCAAAAGTCAAAGTTGTACATTGGCCATTACGGCTGACTTTTTAGCCAATGGCTCTTCTTTGTTTATATAAACAAGAGTTTCTGTCTCACATGCAGATTTCTTTATTAATGTCATAATCTGGGTAAGAACCCTCTTAACAAAAGTCTTTGGTAAGTCAACTGTAAATAGGTATAATTCATGAATCTGCCAGATTTTGTAGCACCCCATTTGCCCACTTCCTGGTGCTTAGGCTGTACCTGTAATCCAGGAACCATCTTCCCTTGGGACAGATGAATCCTGTTTTCTTTCCCAGGACAAGAAGGAGATGAGATTCCTGTTCTCTATGGCCCTTTCCTTCTCCAGTCACAGAGAGCTCATCTTTGATGGGCTCTTTGTGCCTCATTCCTGGAAGCATATCATCTGCAGTCAGGGCTCACATACTTCCATCAGCATCTGACAAACAACCTACTTTGGCTAGGGTTGAGGGGGAGAGCACTGGGACCAGTCAGTCCTCTACCTATCCCAGTGACCAGGTCAAGTCACACCACCTCAAGGCTTTATTTTGTCACCCACAAGCCTGGTCTGACTGGTTTTGAGAGCCTGAGAATGAGTTAGGAACCCCAGGTCATGTCTAGCACAGACCCCACACTCACTGGGCACTCATGGGGCAGGGGCAGGAGGAAGTAATCTCTGCAATTGACTCAGACCTTTCATTTATTTATACTGGAGACTTGGACACTTCCAGTCCATTTAAGTGGGGCATGGGGAATAATGAACAGAACCTTCCAGAAAGTTTAGCCCAGAGGAAAGAGACCTCTTGTGCTCTTTTTCCTGGGAGCATCCTCCTCTGGTTGAAACCATCTGGGCCTTTGATATCTTTTACTACCCAAGGCTCTGATCATGCTCAGCACCAAAATGGAAAAACAGTTAGGACCCCTGTGATAATTTCTAGCCTCATACTTGTTCTCACAGGCATGCCACACAGCCTGTGGATTGTTCCAGAGAAAGTTATTCTGCCTTTCCCTCTTGGAAAAGATACTCAGAAGTAGCTGGTTCACCACATCAAAGAAACTAACAAAAGGGGAGAGCCCAGAGTAGTATGGAGTCTTCTTTGGCGTGCTTAGTTTTTCCAAGCTACCATGAGACTGGCCAGGCTGATGGCCTTCTTCCAGTGTTCCCAAATTCACCTGCAGCTGGAGCCCACATTTAATCAGTCACTGACGTGCTTTCTGTGAAAGGCTTGGAACACTCCATCCAAGACCTGTTCTGAACCTGTGTCACTCACTCAGCCTGACAAGGGGCAAACTGCCACTTAAAAACCTTGTGACGCCAACCCAGAGCCAACCCAGAGCCAACCCAGAGCTCTCCCCACTAGGAGAGCGGGGACCCCTAGTGGTATACATCCCCTTGAACTGTAGTTGTGCAGAAAGGCTTTGCTGTATTCAGAGCACTCACCACTTGGCAAACTCTGTAGCGTATTTATTTTGTTGTGTGAACTCAAGTTTGCTGTTTTGCTCTGTTGCTGGAGAACATCTGGGCTTATTTAAGTGTGGCTTGTAAAGTAACTTTATTCTTATTTTAAGTAAGTTCCCAACTTTGCTGAGGTTTTGGGTTTATGCTACTTAAAAAATGCAAGTGACAGTGAAGAACAACTATTGTAAGTGGTAGCCCCAGACAGTAGATTGAATTACAGTAGACATTAACAAGAAGGAAACATCCTTGGGATCCCAGGTCACTATTTAAAACAAAAACAGGGGTTGGGGTGCTTGGGTGGCTCAGTTGGTTGAGAATCAGACTTCTGCCTAGGTATGATCTCATGGTTTGTGAGTTCGAGCCCTGAGTCGGGCTCTGTGCTGACAGCTCAGAGCCTGGAGCCTGCTTCGGATCCTGTGTCTTCCTCTCTCTCTCTCTCTCTCTCTCTCTCTCTCTCTCTCTCTCTCCCCTGCTCACACTCTGTCTCTCTGTCAAAAATAAATAAAACATTAAAAAACAAAACAGGGGCACCTGGGTGGCTCAGTCAGTTGGGCATCCAACTTTGACCACAGTTCATGGGTTTGAGCCCCATGTCAGGCTCTGTACTGACAGCTCAAAGCTTGGAGCCTGCTTCAGATTCTGTGTCTCCCTGTTTCTCTCCTACCCTCTCCTCTCTCTCTCTCTCTCTCTCTCTCTCTCTCTCTCTCTCAAAAGTAAACATAAAAATATTAAAACAAAACACAAAAAACAACAGTGACACCTGGATGGCTCAGTCAGTTAAGTGTCTGACTTCAGCTCAGGTCATGATCTGACAGTTTGTGAGTTCAATCCTTGTGTCAGGCTCTGTGCTGACAACTCAGAGCTTGGAGCCTGTTTCAGATTTGGTGTCTCCCTCTCTCTTACCTCCTCTTGCTCACACACATACTCTCTCTCTCTAAAAAATTAATAAATGTTGAAAATTAAAAAAAACATAAAACAAAAAACAACAGAAAAAATGATGGCCCAGCTTTCTGAATAATGGTCACTTTTTACTACTGGTAGTGACTGCCTTGTTCACCACTGCCTCAGAAGCCACTAACCAACCTCACTGAGGAACCAGGTCTCTGTCAGGCACACTCATCCATAACAAGGAAGGATATTTGGGATAGTGTAGCCTCTCCAGAGCACTTCTGGCTGGAGCCCACTGGACCCTAAGTTGAATGGACCAAGAGCAGGCAAAGAAATTCTCAAGCAGGCATCTGGAAAAGCCCCAAATGAATGAAAGGCAGGTATGAAATGCCATGTAATATAACTGAAAAACAAAGGGGATGGTTTTTCTGAAAATTTTGACTTGTCACCCAGTTAAATGGTGAACTCATTCCAGACTCAAATAAAGAAATCCTTGCTGGGGATGAAATCTCAGTATCTGTGTTTTGTGGTTGTGGCTGATGTCTATTTGTGCAATTTTATAGGAGCTTCATTTTTAAAAGTCTGCCTTGGTAACTCTGCATGTGAGAATCCCATCCTTGGATCTAAGGTGTTGAAGGTTAAAACAGACAAAAACCATTTGTGATGCTGAGAACCAAGAGTAACCCTGCACAGAAACTTGGATTAGCCGTTCATGTTTATGAAACACTTACCCAGAAAGCACTTTCTAGCAGAATCTTGGATAAGTAAGTTTTCCATTTAACTGCAGCTCTTCCAAGGAAATAGGAAAGACTGAATTAATAATGCATTTTCTCTCAAGCACCTTTAAAAAATATAAAATATATCTTTAAATTTCAGGAGGAATTTTTTTTTAAATTTTTTGTTCATGTTTATTTATTTTTGAGAGAAACAGAGACTGAGCAAACTCACTGAGGAAACTCACTGACTGTGAGATCATGACCTGAGTCAAAGTAGGACTCTTAACTGACTGAGCCACCCAGGTGCCCCTAGGAGGCATTTCTGATAGAAAAGCTTTCTTAGAGTTTTATGAGTATTATTCAGAGATGCCCCTGATCACTTTAATTGACTTATCCTCAATTTTCATGGCCGTATGGGATAGTGGGTCTGGGAACCCATTTTATTTCATTCTTACCCACCAATTACTGAGTAGCAAACAAAACAAAACTGGGGACTGAGAATTGAAATACTTTGTATTAATTAATACATCAAGTATGATTTCTTGCTATAATATAATAGAAATAGCATATTATTTTGAATGAGGCATACCTGATTTAAAATTCCTGAAAACAATTTATTAACCCCTTTCAGTGTTTTATTTTTATAATTTTTTAAAATAAGAAAGATATTTTTGTTTCGTTTTATCATGCATGCTTAGTAACATACATTTTTAAAAACTATTTTTGTAAGAATAGTAACTCTCTTTAATATAAAATAAATTGATTCTTTAGTTCCAGAATGATCTATTAGTGCCAATATCTGTGGCATCTTTGATCTGGTTGGTAGTATGAACCAATCTTGCTATTCCAAATCTTTATGTCATTGTTAGGTATAAAATTCAGGTCTTGATTCACTGGGTGATATATAGAAATTAACTAGTTGCCAGAGATTCAGGTTCTTGACATAGATGTAACATCTTAATGAGTGGAAGGATTAAATCGCTTAAGCTTCCTCTGTATCAGTGAACTGTCTTTTAGTTACAATAACATTGCTTTTCATGCATATCTTACATGCTTGTCAAAAATATCATTAAAATATTGTCATTACTATAAAATACTTGGAAAATATAAAAATACAAATGCAACTATTTTATTGCTTAGGGGGTACAATAAATTTGTCACTTCTCTCAAATTTGAAGCCACATTGAAAAGAAGCAATTTCCTGAAAATAAAAAATAAAACTAGCAAGTGGATACACAAATTTGATAGATGCTGACATGTGGAAAACTAATATCTTTAAGAGATATTTTGTAAATTAGAGTTGTAAACTGCCAATTACATGGAGAATGCATTCTCCACAAATGATAATTTTATTCTAAGTTTTTAAAGAAAGTCTGGTTAATAATACATGCAAAAAACATGGGCTTTAGAAAAGAGAACTCCCCAGTTAAAAGTTGTGTGACTGTATTTGCAGCCTTGCCTTAAGGGAAGGCACACTCTCTCTGGCAGGCACAAGAATTTTACTTGTAATTTATTTTGGGGTGGCAGGGGACTGCATGGTTTTCCTGTGGCTACTGTAACAAATTATCACAAGCTTTGTGGTGATACTCATTTACTCTTACACATTTATTTATTATCTTAAACACACATTTCATTATCTGACAGTTCTGGAAGTCTGAAGTCTGAAATCTGTTTCCCTGGGTTGGAATCAAGATGTCAGGTGGACCATACTCCCTCCATAAAGTCTAAGGAGAGGACTGGTTTATTTGTTCTATTGTTTCGAGAGCTGCCTCCCTTTCATTCTTTGGTTTCTGTCCCTTCATCTTCAAAGCTAGCAGTGTAGCCTCTCTAAATCTCTGTCATCCTGTTGAGGTTGTCACATTGTTTCTCCTGGGTCAAATTCCCCCTGCCTCCTTCCTTGAAAGACACTTCTATGTCCAGGCTCTATACAGATAATCCCTGTAAGGCTACATTCACAGAGTCCAGGGACTAGACGTGGATGTTCTTGGGGGCTATCATTCAGCCTATTACAGGGGGCAGGGATGTTTCATCTTTATGCAGTAGTCTAAGCATCGCTCATGATCTGTTAAATATATTTGCTCTAATAATGAGCTGTGTAAAATCAAAGGCCATCCTTCCCTTCTCTTTTCATAAATTATTCTGTTGGAAATTTGGAGAACAAGAGAGAATGCTGTCTAAAAGAAAAGTGTTTTTGTATTCTAGTTACTTGGAAACGACAGCTTTCCTCACCATTACAAATCGGTAAATTTGCAGCTAGTTTATTAGTAAATCTCTCACATATTGGTAGCTTTAATTCAGTCTTCAGGGAAAATAAAAATTAAAGAAAGGAGAGCCTCTGTGTTTGCTTTTTAAGTCAAGACTCTGAACTTTTTTTTTTTTTTTTTTTTTCCACATCAGGTCTTGTTTTGTTTTTACCTTGTTGAGAGGTCCTGTCTGAGCTCTAGCAAACATTTCCTTTCAAATATGTAATAGTTAAATAAGGAGGTAACATGATATTTGCATAATTATGAGTAATTTCCCCCCATATATTTACCCTGATAATTTGGCTATGCAATAAGACTCTAGACAACGGTTTCCTTCAGAATAAATAATCAGACTGTTGACTAGTTTCCAAAAGTCCACCTAATAAATTTCATTTTGATAAAAAAAAATAAAATAAAACAATACACTACAATATGGCGATGTTACCAAACTTACTCCAAAGTGCTCTTACCTGAATGTATTAATTTGGAGTATGGGAGAGACAAGCAGGTTGAAGGGAGACCATCGTGTAATTAACGAACAAGTATTGAGGATTCTCAGCTTCTGACACTCAATAACTACTGTGTGAAAATAAGAGACAGCATTTATATAAAACATAAATGGAGTAGCAGCTAAACCACATTAAAAAAATTCTTACACAAATTTTTGGAAGGAGGTTAAAAGGCCCCAACTATAAGAAGAACAAGGGTAAAAGAAAAGAATTTGCAAAGGCCACACAATTTATAAGAGGCAGAATTTGGATTTGAATCCAAGTTTTCCTGACACTAAAGGTTGTCCTTATAAGCACTGTGCTCTTCTCTCTTACATAAACTTATTACTAGAATTGCTGTTAATAATAATGTCCAATAATAATCTATTTTCTCTATCATATTCGACCCATTATAAATTTGGAGAGAAATAACATCTACCAATTCGATGGTATACTTCTATTTTTCCTGCTTTTGTTTGGACTGGGACTCTCTCTCTCTCTCTCTGTCTCTCTCTCTCTCTCTCTCTTTTTCTCCCTTTTGGACTGGGTGTTTCTTATGATTATATATTTTTTTTCTGCATTATTGGTTCATTGGCTTATTGTTTTATTTTCAGAGGTTGCCTAAAGTTTACATATTACAAATTTAACTTTTATTACATTCTATTTTCAGGTAATGTTATACCACTTCTCACATAATATAAAAAATTTAGGGACATCTGGGTGGCTCAATCCATTAAGCATCTGACTTCAGTTCAGGTCATGATCTCACATTTCATGAATTTGCGTCCCACACTGGGCTCTCTGCTGTCAACATGGAGTCTGCTTTGGATCTTCTGTCTCTTTCTCTCTCTGCCCACCGATGCTTTCTCTCTCTCTCTCTCTCAAAAATAAATAAACATTAAAAAAAATGTACAATGAGAGTGTCTGGGTGGCTCAGTTGGTTTAGCATCTGATCCTTGATTTGCTTTCAGTCATAATCTCATGATTGGTGAGTTTGAGTCGTGTGTAGGGCTCTGTGTGGACAGTGCAGAGCCTGCTTGGGATTCTCTTTCTCCCTCTCTCTGCCCCTCTCCTGCTCATTCTCTCTCTCTCTCTCTCTCTCTCTCTCTCTCTGTCTCAAAAATAAATAAAAATATTTACAACAGACTTTCATTATCTCTGATAAGTCCTTGTACTATTGTTCTCATACATTTTGTTTCTATACTATTTTTGAACTAAACTAAACTAAAACTAAACTATTTTTGTTGATTAATTATCATTTAAAGAATTTAAAATGAAAAAAAAATATATTTACCTGAATTTTTATAATTTCTAGTGCTCTTCAAGTCTTTGTATGGATGCCTATTTTCATCTGGTATATTTCTTCTGCCAGAATAATTTCTTAAACATTTTTTCTAGTACAAGTATACAGGTAATGAACTCTCTTTAACTTTTTTCTACAAAAATCTTTATTTTGCCCGACATTTTAGAAAGACATTTTTTCTGAGTTAAAGAATTCCAAGATGACATTTTCCCCAAGGTACCTTAAAGATACAAAATGATTCATTTTAAAAATGCTGATTTGAAGGGGCACATGCACCCTGATGTTTATAGCCGCACTATCAATGGTAGCCAAGTTATTGAAAGAGCCCAAATTTCCATTAACTGATGGATGCATAAAGAAGTGGTATACACACACACACACACACACACACACACACACACACACACACCAGAATATTATTCAGATATCAAGAAGAATGAAATCTTAGGAGTCCGAGTGGCCCAGTTGGTTAAGTGTCTGACTCTTGGTATCAGCTCAGGTTGTGATCTTGCAGTTGTCACATTGACCTCCGGGTCAGGCTCTGTACTGAGCGCGGAGCCTGCTTGGGATTCTCTTTCTCCCTCTCTCTGCCCGTCCTGTGCTCATGCTCACGCTCTCTCTCTCTCTCTATGTCTCAAAAATAAATAAGTAAAAACTTAAAAAAATGAAATCTTGCCACTTGTAATGACATGAATGGAGCTAGAGTGTACTATGCTAAATGAAGTAAGTCAGTCAGGGAAAGACAATACCATGATTTCAATCATATGTGGAATTTAAGAAACAAAACAGATAAACATAGGGGAAGGGGGAAAAAAAAGAGGGAGGAAAACCATAACAGACTTTTAATGATAGAGAACAAACTGATTGATGGAGGAAAGGTGGGGGGAATTGGCTCAATGGTTGATGAGTACTAAGGAGGACACTTTTTGTGTTGAGCACTGGGGGTTACATGTGAGTGATGAATCCTTAAATTCTCCTGTAAACCAATATTGCACTATTTTTTTAACTAACTAGAATTTAATAAAATTTTGAAAAATAAAACTGTTAATGAAATAACATATAACTTTTCCCTAATTAAAACTAACAGCTTGACAGCAGCAGTAACATCCATCAAAGTAATAAGACCAAATTCTCCACTATAACTGCTGTTATTTAATAGTAGGAGAGAGATACTTATCAATATATTTTGGTAAGAAAAATGTTACATTGAATATAATAAATTCAAATCATATTTAATTTCAAAGAATAGCTATAGAACAGAAAAAATCTTAGACCAAAGAGTCAGAAAGTTCTGTAATGAATATATAAATCTTAACGTGATTCCAATATTAAAATTTAAATGAAACAAGATAATAAGAAGTATATATGCAAATAAAAACCTGTTGGATAGCCAGAAAAAGTAAAATCAAATAATGGAGCCAGCACTAAACCTAATAAAAAGTATTACATGTTCTTGTAAAAAGAGAAAAAACAGAATATTTTAAAAGATCATAATAATGAAGGTTTTTCTGTGCATAAGAAAATTTTAAAAACCCCAAACATAGACAATTGTAAAATTAGCTACATGAGGGTAAAAAAAATCCTATGCATAGCCCATTTTACAAAGTAAAGCAAAAAGGAACAATATGGGAGAAAGGAACTTCAACACATATACATAAGAGTCTCATTTCTTAAAACATAAAACAAAAAGGTGCAAATTTCCAGTTATGAAATAAATAACTAAGTCATGGGGCACCTGGGTGGCTCAGTCAGTTAAGTGTTCAACTTCGGCTCAGGTTATAATCTCTCAGTCAGTGAGTTTGAGCCCCATGTTAGGCTATATGCTGACAGCTCAGAGCCTGGACCCTGCTTCGGATTCTGTCTCCTTCTCTCTCAGCCCTTCCCCCGCTCACTCTCTGTTGTCTCTCAAAAATGAATAAACCATAACAAAAATTAAGAAAAAATAAAATAACTAAGTCATGAGGATGAAAAGTACAGTGCAGCGAATGTAGTCAATACTATAGTAAGAAGGTTGTACTGTGACAGATGGTACCTACAGTTATGGTGGTGAGCATTGTGTAATGTGTAGAATTGTCAAATCGCAATGCTGTGCACCTGAAACTACTGAACATTGTATATCAACTATATACTTCAACAATAAAAATTTTAAAAACCCAAAATTATATACCATGAAAAAATAAAATGTCTAAAAATTAGTCATAAATAACAGTCATAGGAGTAAAGAGTTGTCCAAACTATGCAGAAAAAAATTATTTTTTGATTATTCACTAGCATTTGGAATTATCAAATTTTCTGATATTTGTCAACCTGATAGTTAAGAAAATATGCTGATCATTGATACTCGTTACATGGAATTCCCCTTCTGTTAATTGACTATTCATAATTTTACTCTTCTTTTTTCTATTGGCAATATGGTTTTCTTTTTGTTTGTAAAAGTCTCTTGCATTATGAATATTTATTCTTTATGATTTTTGGTATTGGACATATTGTTTTTCAATTTATATCTCCTTAACTTTACACATGAAGGATTTTATTTATTGTGATTATATCTGGATAAAATTTCTGAATTTTGATGTAATAATATTCAAGTCCTTTAGGTTTACTGTGATTACTGGTTTATATAGGCTTATTTACAGTCTAACTCTGTGTTATATCAACTGTTTTTTTTAACATTTTCCCTCCTTTCCTGTTTAGTTCAAATGTTTATTTCTTCATATTTTATTTTTATTTTTTAAAAATTTTTACGTGTTTTTATTTATTTTTGAAAGAGTACGAGCAGGGGAGGGGAAGAAAGAGAGGGAGACAGAAGATCTAAAACAGGCTCTGTGCTGACGGCAGTGAGTCCCATGTGGGGCTCAAACCCACAAACCACGAGATCATGACCTGAGCCAAAGTCGAATGCTCAACTGACTGAGCCACCCAGGTGCCCCCAAATGTTTCTTTCTGCTTCCAAATGTATGTGTAACATTTATTCTCCTAGAACTCATCCTTGAAATACATTTTAGTGTTTACCCAAACATGTATTTATTTTCCTATCAATATTGTAGGAATATAAGAATCCATAAGTGAGAAAACTAACTCATTAAGTACCATTTTGTCTTCCCCCCGCCTCCTTTCTCCCTTCTCCACTCTCCTTCTTGTTAATGCTTATTAAGATAACTCAGTGCTTTTAAATTTATTTGTTAAATATAACTTCTAGTGTCATATATTATCCTCCTTGATGTGGTTCTTTCTTGTAGGAATTCACATCTAGGCCTTTATGTGGTGAACTTTTGGAAGGCTTTTTTTTTTTCCTTCCTGAAACTAGATGGAGAATTTGCATCAGTTTTTGACACCTGTAAATATGATTCCATTCTACTGTTGCACCAAGTGTAATTTATAATGTCAAACTGATTCTTTTTTTTTCTGACTAGCTAATTTACTTTTTCTCCTGGCACTTTCTTTTTTTTTTTCCCCTGATGATTTGAAATTTCATGAATACAAGTTTAGAGTAGAATTGTCCTGGCACTTTATGATCCCATAGGTTTGACAACATTTTTTCATTCTGAGAAATTTCTCAGTATTTTTTCTTAAAGATAATGCCTTATTACTCTTTATTTCTAGGATCTATGATATATGTATTGGCAATTATAGTTCCAGCTTCCATATCTCTTTTTTCTCCTAATGTTTCTTCTCTTCCTAATACCTCTGAGAAAGTGATTCTGCCTAATCTTGCAGGTCAGTAACTCATCCGTCTCTTTTTTTAAATCTAGAACTCAGCACATCTGTTGTGTTCTCTATATTAACTATTGTTTTTCATTACTAATACTGTCTGGTTTTTATGATTTCACATGCCTCTTTATTGCATATATTAATTCTGCCTCATCTGATCTAGCTTTTCTTTCTCTTTCTGTTGCAGTACATTAAATATCTTATTGTCCTGTGAGTTCCTGTATTTGGAGCTGTATTCATAGTGGTTCATGAGGTGTACCACAGAGGATCAGCTAAAGGCAGATACTAGCTTGTAACTTGTGTGATGATTTTGAGGTGGGGATGAAGAGTATCCTAGAATAGTGCCTACAGGATTACAATCTGTACCTTTGCTATTCTCCTTACTTAAGATCACCTAGTTTTCAGGATACAGACAAATGGGGGAGGACAATAAACTGAGGGACTAGGAAGGTTAATCCAGGTTAGCCATGGATGCTGCCTATATATTAGCCTAGGGATCCTGGTGGTGCTGAGTTGACCATTATTTTTCTGTCTTTCTGTGTCCAGTAGGCAAGAGATAAAATGATACACTAAAAAAATACTCATTTTCATGCTCTACCCAGATGTACTTCACTTTAAGCTAATGTTTTCCTTTCAGTCTGTTACACCAAAACCATTTTACAGTTTTCTCATAGCTTTTATGTTAATGTGATAGATCCTTTGACTTATTTCTGCTTTCTGCAATATCTTTGAGACTGAGTTGAGAAGAGGAATTCAGCACCCCAAGCCAGTTGTCATCTTCAGAGGAACATGAAATGCTCCAGAAAAATAATCTTACACAGAAATCTAAGATTGAAAATGCTATTTATTAACTAATACATTTTTATAAAGATTGAAAATGCTATTTATTAACTAATACATTTTTATAACTTTCTTATTTTCTATTTCCAAATCTGAAAGATTACATTCTGTAATTTTTCATCTTATTTTTAAGATCCCATTCTTTCCATTTTTATCTCCTTTCTTCTGTTTTAGTATTCTTTTAATTCTTAGGGCTTGTGATTGTTAATTTTACATAAACTTGGCTACAGTATACTGCCCAGTTGTTTGGTCAGATGCTACTCCAGATGTTGCTGTGAATGTATTTTTGGATGTGACTAACATCTACAATCAGTTGACTTTAAATACAGGAGATTATCCTTAAGAATATAAACCTCATCCAGTCAGTTGAAGGCCTTAAGAGCAAAAACTATGGTTCCCTAGAGAAGGAATTTTGCCTCAAAACTGTGATAAAATTCTTCCCTGGATTTCTAGTTTGCCAGGCTGCCCTACACATTTCAGAATCTAGACTGCAATCTATATCTATCTATCTATCTATCTATCTATCTATCTATCTATCGATAAAATATAGAAGCTTACATATAAGTTTCTTATAGACATATAGATATATATAGACATATATAAAGAGATAAAATACATAGATATCACTATACACAGAGGAGATATATAGATAAGATATAGAGATATATGTGTAGATATATAGATGAGATATATACAGATATAGATATCTCTGTATATAGATCTTACCTCTGTGTGTGTGTGTGTGTGTGTATATATATATATGTATATATATGTGTATACATATATATATGTATATATATATGTATATATATGTGTATACATATATATATGTATATATATATGTATATATATGTGTATACATATATATATGTATATATATATGTATATATGTATATGTATATGTATATACATATATATATGTATATACATATACATATATACACACACACACATATATATATACACACACACACATATATATGATCTGGAATCTTATCTATATACAGATAACCTTGACTGATACAGGGATCTATACTATGATAAAGCACTAGATTGGTTGACAGGACTTAAAAAGTATAATCACAAAATCTCTCCTTTTAATATCTCAACTTTCCATTTAGTATTTGTTGTGATTTTGTGAGAATAGAATTCTTAGTAATAAGTATAGTAAAACCTTGGATTGTGAGTAACTTGTTCTGTGAGTATTCCGTGAGACGAGCAAACATTTCTAATACATTTTAACTTGATAAATGAGTGATGTCTTGCAATGCGAGTCGTATGTGACACCAAATGTCACATGATCACAACTGAGCCAATGGTTCTTCTCTCTCTGTTTCTCTCTCTCTCTCTTGCTGCAGGATTGTGGGTGATCATCTCCCATGCTCTGACGCTCAGTCTCAGACCACAGTGTTTGGCAGAGATCCATGATTTTTCAGAACACTGGAACGTGCCCACAACTTGCACTGTTGCATTTTTGTCACTTCATAGCACCTATGGACAGTCTTTTGCTTTTCCATATAAGTAAGCTCAGACCCTTTCTTCTGCTGCCTTATTGTCACTTCCACTACATACAGTACATGACACAAGTTTATTAATACTGTACTGTAGCCAACATCTGTTAGTGATAATGAAAGTCATGCTACACAATAACCCTCCTCTCTCTTGTCTCCCTCACACCAGCCATGAAGGTTTTCAAAGATAAGTGCAGGTTAATTTGTTTTTCTTTATATTTTTATTTTATTTATTATTTTGTATTTTATTATAGCATCATAATTTTTATATGAATATTTTTGGGTTGTGGAACAAATCATCTGAGTTTCCATTATTTCTTATGGGGAAATTCGCTTTGATATACAAGTGCTTTGGATTGCAAGCATGTTTCCGGAACAAATTATGCTCACCAACCAAGGTTTTACTGTATGTGGTTCATTTGGGCATCACAAAACTTTTTCTTTTAGTTATTGACAGAAGAGAAAAATAAGTATTAAAATATGTTTATTTTACATAAGAGGACTTAATTAAGAAGGTTAAGTAGGAACCAACTTTGAGGTAGTAGATCAAATATCCCTTCAGTCTCCATACAATTTAACCTAACTTTCCTGTCTACATTTTACAAAAAAATGCTTTTGTCTTTCCAACTGCATGAGGCTGTTTTGAACACTGTCACTTTCATGTGTTCCTTGCTACATTTCTTAGCATTCACAAGCTTTATTGCTCCTCCTCCTCCCTATTAGCTTTTCTCACAGGACTCAAAGTTATCATTATTCTTTTGGCTCTAACACCTTGCAGGGAAGGAAACATTTTCCTTCACTCTCAGTTCTTTCAGTTGGACTAAGAAATTTACACAAGACAGAGTCCCAGGAGAAAAAAACCCGAAGTTTTATTACATGCACATGGAGGTCCGATAATGACACTGAGGGCTAAAGACATGACCAAGGTGGGCAGTTTCTATACTTTTTTAGACAAAGAGACTATAAATTTGTGAGGACTTGACAGGATAAAGAAAACAGATGTTGGCGAGCTTTAATTAGTAAGGAATTCTAAATGGAATTTGGGCTGAAATAATAGATTAGTAAAAAAGTAACAAGATTTACTTCTACAACTTTCTGTGTTTTAAAGTCCCTGTCTCTAGTAATGGGGGTTTCTTTTTATTTCTTAGTACAGGGAATGTGTTTTTCATATGGGAGATTTTATTTCCTGCTTTCAGAGGACAGAGTAGGGCCCAAATGTCCTTGCAGTGGCTGCTTCTGAGGTAACTTCAATTCCAAATAATCAATATGCCATTGTGGTACACTTTTGGTGACCTGCCCTTGGCCCCTACCACCTCATTCTTTCATTTCCCCTCCTTCCAGTTTCTGCTGCTTAAGTCTGAGTGTTTCCCTACCTCTGGATCCTTGGCCTTTGATCTTCCTACTAATTCTTTCTTTCAGAGATTTAATGTTTCTAAGAATTAAAGTATTTTTTTCTGTTTTGGTGTTTCAGAATCTTTTGTTTTTAAGTCCAGAAATATAAAAAGCAATTGTATTTTATAAGAGAGAATATATTGGCTTACTTCATAAAAACCAACCATCAGAGTACTGATAAGGAAGGAGGCTAACAGCTAGCACTAGAGGAAAAGTCTGGAGTGGACTCAGTAGGGCCATCGTGAATGGGATAATACTGGAAGTACAGAGTTAAAGACAAGTGAGAATTTTCACAAGATTGTTCATTACTTGTACAAACGATATTAAAACACCATGCCTCTTTAGAAAAGGAGGGCAGTTGGTGTCAAGAAAACATGAAGTATTGTATTTCTGAATTGGCAAATATGGAACTGCCTTTAGAGAATGAGAAATCATTCATGTGTTTCTAAAATAAAAATATTAATACGTTTCTCATCCAGCATACTTTTAATTTAAAATGCTTATTAAGCCCAAAGCTCATTGTATGTGGGGAAATAAATCCTGTGAATCTTTTACAAGGAAATTGTTGATATAATTTTAAGTGGAGGTGATAAATTTTGATGATATTAAGCAAAGTGTGTACATAGAAAAGCAATTTAAAATAATCTAAACAGAGGTATTTTATATAGATAAGCAATACATATTTTTGTAATGTTTTAAGGAATCCGGGTATATTCATGATAAAATATATGATGATTTAATTATGGGGAGGAATTTAGATGAAAATTTGGACATAGCCCAAGTTTCCCAAATTCCCAAATGTGAATTTGGTGCCTGCCCAAGTTCGAGTTCAAGTGTCTGTGTGTGTGTGTGTGTGTGTGTGTGTGTGTATAACGAATTTTGTAAAGACTGCAGATTTTACTTAAATAATTCATATTTAATAAGATATATTTCTTTCTGGTAGTATTTCATACACACTGAAATCAGGCATATTATCACTGAATTGTCCTCAGTACAGAATGTGCTACTTTAATAATATGATACAATAAAATAGCTATTTAATTTCAGGGACTTATGCATCTGATTCGATAGTACATTCTAAATTAAATAGATAGCAAAAGTTTTCTTCCATGCTTCCAATATCAAAGGAGGCCAAAACATTTGCATAGGAAATATATTAACAGTCATGAAATACTTATCTTCACAGCCAGTTTCAGCAGACAATATTTATTCAATGATGCAGTCAGAATTCAAAAGGAAATTTAGTGACAATTTTATTTAAGAACATTGTCATCTTGGTTATGGAAAAAACAATTGGAACGTTATTTCTGCCAAGGAGATTTAGGAAGCTCAAAGCTGCCAGTTATGCAAATTCATTCCAAACAACAACTCTGACATCATTCAAGGACACGGTGTTTGTAAAGATTTTCTTCTACAGTGACCATCTTTGTAATTGTGCTTTTAAAAAGAAAAGTTATATTTTCAAGCCATTTAACATCAGGAAGAAAATAATTAAATTTAGGGACAATAATTTTGATGATAACATTGAAGTTGTTACAGAGTTTCATAGAGAAATGCCATTTTCCCCATTATGCACTTTATTTTTCTGGTTTTATTACTTTCAGTTGTCTTGGTTAGCAGAATGATGTACCAAACTGGTAATATGTTATTATTGTAGGACAAGTGATAATACTGTACATTTTGGGGTTTGTAAACATCCAATAATAAATGTGTGTTTCTTTTCTCCAAATTAATTCAGAACCATTTGAGAGAGATTCAGGATTTTTAGATTAAGATCCAAAGTTTACCTTTATTATTAAATAGACCTGAGTGAAGGACATGAATTATATATGTGGGAAGAAAACTTGCGACTACTCATCCCTGGTTTGAGCTTAATAATCAACCTTGTTAGGGGCACAATTAGAAAACTCACAGGATTTCCATGTAGGAATAGTCCCATGCATCTTGTGGTCAGACAGTACCATAGAATAAAAGACTGAGCAATGCTTTCTCACTAATTTTTTTCATATTACTATATTCACTTTCTGTTGCTCACAAAAATCACCACAGATCTAGCAGCTTAAAACAATACTCGAATATTACCTCACATTTAGATCAGAAGTTCAGGTATGGCTAATATGAGTCTTATGCTTAGGGTATCACATCCACAATGTAGATATTGGCTAGTATTGAGGCTCAGGGTCCTTTTCCAAGCTAATCTGCCCATTGTCAGAGTTCAGTTTCTTGCTGCTATAGAATACATGCAGCTTGCTTATTCAAGACCTGCTGGATAATCTCTCTGATCTGAGCAGAAGCCTAAACAGTATTTTTTTTAACATTTATTTATTTTTGAGAGACAGAGAACAAGCAGGGAAGGGCAGAGAGAAAGGGAGACACAGAATCTGAAGCAGGCTCCAGGCTCTGAACTGTCAGCACAGAGCCTGATGTGGGGCTCAAACCCAGGAACCAAACTGTGAGATCATGATGCTTAACTGACTGAACCACTCAGGTGCCCCATGCATTTTAAAAACCCATCTGATATGATCAGGCCTACCCAGAATAATTCTTCTTTTTGTTAACTAAAAGTCAAACTGATTAGGGACTTTACATTTTTTTTTTACACTTGCAAAAATGCTTTTACCTTTGCTATATAATGTAACATCATTATGAAAGTGAATTCTATCACATTCATAGGTTCTTCCTACAAACAAGGAGAGGAGATTATAGAGTGTGTTGTGTTAACACTGGGGGATGGAAATCTTTGAGGTCAACTTAGAATTCTTCCGATCACACTTCCCAAAAATAAAATTCACTCTTTCCTGTAAGCAGTTGACACGAGATGAAGAGAGAAGTCAAGAGTTTACCCTAACTAAATTTTTTCACAACAAAACATCAGGCTAGGGGAAAGATTGTCACCAGTAAGGGTCTTGGTTATACTTTATTTTAAACATTATTGAATCATATTTCCCTAGTAAAGACATAATCCAAAAGTGTTCAACATATATTTCAAATTTCCCCAATTAGTTCTTGAATTCAAGAGGGATATAATTCATAATGCTGTATTTTAAAACTGTCATGCGCCTATATCGTAGGTTCAATATAGTTTGAGTTAATGTATACAAATTTCAAACTTTGAAAGAAACTATCTAAAGCATTGTGTGTCACTTCCAGTTTTACAGATTTCGGATCTCTGGTGTTATTCTCCATCTCTTTGTCTTTGTTTTTTTTCATCTCTTCCTGTACTTCAGTAAAAATAATGAACATAAATATTGTAAAATTCCTGTCTGCTAATTACTATATCTAGATTACCTATGGATTTACTTCTACTGTCTGCATTTTCTCTTGTCTTTTGGTCATTTGTTCCTACCTTTTGGCAAGCCTAGTAATTTTTCTGAACATCTGTTATTGTTTGAAAAATAGATGTCATAAATTATAACATCTTCAGTCAAAGAGGGCTTACCCCTTGCTCTGCTAGGAAGATAGAGCAGGTGATCGATGAACTTAATCTAATTATGAACTTGCTGAGTTTGAGATGGGCTAGAGTTGCCATAGTAATATATATATTCTTGGCATGTTTTACATTCACTTCTTGGCATGGCCTCCAGTGATTCCCAATGAGAGTGAGATATTCAGTGAGGTTGGTCCCCTAGTGGGCTCTGACTTTTATAATCTCTGTCTGTTAAGTACAGTGAGACTATGGAAAACTCTGTTCTTTTCAGAAAGTTTTAGCTTACCTTCTTTACCTCTTTTTTTTTAAGTTTTTATTTATTTATCTATTTTGAGAGAGAGAGAGAAAGAGAGAGGGAGGAGGGAAGGAGCAGAGAGAGAGGGTGAGAGAGAGAATCCTAAGCAGAACCCACACTGTCAGTATGGACCCTGACATGGGGCTCAAACTCATGAACTGTCAGATTGTGACCTGAGCTGAAACCAAGAGTTGGATGCTTAACCAACTGAGCCACCCAGCAGCCCCTCACATTCTTTACTTCTTAATTTTGAAAATACTCTGAGAGAAAAATCATCTGTATTATGGCTTTGTTCTGTGACTCTCATTTTTATCAGAACCTTGGTCACTCCCATCTCTATCTTTAGTCATACAACAATACCAAAATATTTGGTGATTTCTCTGACTCTCAACTGTGGTCTTCTTCCCAGGCCTGTTGCCTATAATCTCAGCCTCTTTCCATTTACCTTGAAACAAATATCCTAAACAAAAGTGTCTGCACAATATCTCCTCACCTCTTGGCAGTCCCCCTCCATGGCAGGTGGGCTTTCTGTCATTATCTCAGAAGCATTTCTGCTGCCTTTAAATAAGAACATGCAAACAAATTAGAAAATAAATAAATTTCTAATTTTCTAACTTTTCTAGTTAATTTCTATGAAAGAATTTTTTGGCCACAAGCCTCTCTGTCTTAGTGAGAAGCAGGAGTTTCCTGCTAAGCTAGCTTTAAAAAGACCTGAATCTTGGCCTTAAATTAAAAAAAAAAAACAACAAAACACAAGATCCTGGGAACACTGCATTTAAAGATGTAAATTCAACTGTCAAAGTAAAATAAATGAATGAATTAGATAATTTATTGATCTTGCTTAGATACCTTGCCTTTCTTTTATCACCAATGTCAAAGATTATGTAAAATCTTTGTACAACTAAATCTCTAGATCATATTTTAAAAATCACATCTAGTTGTCAAATTGGTATGCTGTCATGAAATTTTTAAGGAACATTCTCAGTGGTGGGTGAAGAATTTAAAATTTAGAAAGGCTGTATAAAATTTTGTATTATCTTCAACATAATGAAGCATTTTTTCTATATCCCTAAAAGCTATTCTTAATTAGTTGTTCAGTCTATAAGTAAAAAGAAAAATTATGACTGATAAGATTAGCAGGTTTTCTATACTATCTGAGCATCATGAGTATAATTGAAAAATGAATTTTGGGGAAAGCTCAGCCACAGAACTTAACTTTGCATAAAATTAACATACATAGGAACATTTCTCTTTGAAGGAATTCATTCAGAGGTCACCAAGAGTCACATTTAATAACTTTCATTAGAAGGATAATTAGCATTTACCTGGGTTGATGGTAAAATTTACCCTTCCCAGAGCTGTTTCTGGCCCTTTTATTTTTATGTTAGATAAGAGAAACCACATTTTAAACAAAATATCAATTTTGTCATAAATACATAGATAGGTACATACCTTATGGCAGAAAAGAATGATGCCTGAACTAAAGTAATAGCAGTAGGGATAAATATATTATTCCCTCTCATTTTAATCATCTCACATAAAATTCCATATATATTTATTTGTCTTACTGTGCATATATTACTTTCTTGTATGCTGACATTCTGATTTGATTTTCTTGAGGCATATAATGTCAGGTCTATGGTTGGGGACAAAAGTGTCCTAATGCCACTTTAGGATTAAGAACAGAGCACTATAACAGCTTTTATATTTCACTGATTATTCTGAAGCAAGTATGTTCTAATGACTAAATGATAATGCTAATTTCAGTTTCTTCAGGGGAACAAAGAGCAATGAGCAATTTTGTCATAAATTAATTTTAGGTCATGACTGCTAGTCCCCAGATAAATTAATTTGCAGAGGTTATGGAAAAAAAGGGAGTAGAAAAATAGTATAAAGTTTAAAGCCTCTGTCAGATGGGCTTTTGTTCTATTTCTTGCATACTACAGCCTTTATGCAGTATGTGTTGGGAGCTCAAGCTAATACAACTGTCAGGAATCACATTACATTTTAAGAACGTTACTCATTTTTAAAATGTGAATCAATATGAGGATTCTGGAATATAATATTAATAATATTTATTTTACTAGCATACAATTAATATAGTGAACATCCTAAATGGATATATTATTTTTATGTAATATATTTTTAGCCAGTGTGTAATAAATATTGCATTAAATAACATCATCAATGTTCCTCCTACATGTTTTCTGACATTATAAATATAGCTAGCAAATTTTGCAAAGAGCAATAATTATGGAAAATATATTTGCTACTTATGGTTAAAGTATTTGTTTTCTCACTGGACTTCTGATAATATGGAAAATTAATGGATAATTGCTCTTGGACTACCATTACTATAGAGATGCACTAATACTGTATGCTGTTGGATATGTATATATATTTTGGTTATTTGAAGATCTATGAACAGTTCAGCCACTTTAAAAATTTTCTACCTCTCCTTTCTAACATATACCATGTGTGCTCAGAAATGTACGTGCCCCTGTCGGGAGGTTTGGTATACCTTGTCACATCTTTTCAATGATGTTGACTTTGACATTGTTCTTAAAAGCTTATTCATATAAAGTATAAGTAAAAATTGTGAATGAAATCTAAATATATCACCATGGGATATTATATAAAACAACTTTTTTCTTAAAGCTTGATTTTTAAAACAAAGGGATTTGCATTATATGTTTAGACAAAGAGTTTGAGAGCAACACACCCTCTTTAAAGACAGAGAGTTTGACCATCATCATAACACACATGTGTCAGACAAGATACTGGATGCAGCAGGCATGAAGGTAAAATATTGTTTCTGTAAGAATCCAGTAGTCTTAGGTTTGGGTGGGAAATTTGTGGGAAACTAGATAAAGGCTTATATATGTATAAAACCCAGCTTTAGTGCAAAATGAAAAGTTCTTGCTGGTCAAGAGATATGTGGATGTACGGAGGGCAGTGTATTTTTGCTGTATTACAGAGCATTCTTAGGGAAAAATTCTTAGTAGACCTAGTATTTTAGGTAGTTGTGGAAGAATGGGAGAAAGGGCACTTCAAGCATAGAAAATGGATGAGTAGAAGCAGAGATGTGAGAGGGAGTCTTTTTTCCTTAAGTATGTATGTATGTATGTATGTATGTATGTATGTATGTATGTATTTATTTATTTATTTTGAGAGAGAGAGAGAGAGAGAGAGAGAGAGAGAGAGAGAGAGAATGAATGCACGTGAGCAGTGTAGGGGCAGAGAGAAAGGGAGAGAGAGAATCTCAAGCAGGCTCCACACTGTCAACAGGGAGCCCACTGTGGGGCTCTGTCCCAGCCACAGTGAAATCATGACCTGGGCTGAAATCAAGAGTCAGATGCTTAATCAACTGAGCCTCTTAGGCACCCCAAGAGTAAGTCTTAAATGCAGGATAGAAAGTATCCTAAATAAGGATGAAAAGATGAGTTGTGGTTAGGTCGTGAAGGACCTAGAATACAAAGTGTTTTAACATTTTTTAAGCCAAGAGGAATCATTGAAATGTATAGTATTTGGAATTATGTTTCAAGAGTAATATTCCTTGGGGCCCTGGGTGACTTAGTCGGTTGAGAATCCAACTTCTGCTCAAGTCATGATCTCACAGTTTGTGAGTTCGAGCCCCACATTGGGCTCGCTGCTGTCAGCACAGAGCCCACTTTAGATCCTCTGTCTCTCTCTCTCTCTCTGACTCTCCCCCACTCATGCTTTCTGTCTCAAAAATAAATAAACATAAAAAAAAGAATATTCCTTAATAACAGTCCTTGAGAATGTAGTTATAGGTAGGAGAAACATGGTATTGGGAGACCATTGTGAACATTGGAATTTGAAGGCTATTTGTAATAGCTCGGGCAGAAAAGAATGATGCCTGAACCAAAGTAATAGTGGTAGGAATGAAAAGGCAAAGGCCATAGTCAATTAGTTAATAACTTACTTTTGCACAGTACCTACATTTTCTCAGCTTTGCTTAGAAATTTAAATTTACTCATGCTAGATCAAGGAAAAAATATCAAGTATCTACTATGTTATAGTTTACATCAACCTTGTGTATAATCCTAAAAAAAATACTTCACTTAATCAGACACATTTTGCAGCTGAGGAAACTAAGACCAGAGATGGTGAATGACTTACCCATGGCCAGGGATGGAGCTGCTAGGCAGTATTTACTGTTCTGTTTTCCTTCCCACTTTTTGCATAGCATATTCAGGTAATTTTCTCAAGTTATTTATATATTTTTCTTAAAGAAACCAATGGTAAAAAGTGTTAACAAAATCTGGTCTTAAAAATGAGTGGTTTTTTTCTTTTTTTATCCCATCTATTTAGCAATGTAACAGGGAGCATTTCTCAGGGAGGTCTGGCTGAGAATGTTGTGACATTTGACACAGCACTTCTGAGAAAATGAAACCTTCCCTTCTAAACACTAAAAATTGGTTAATAAAAATGGGCAATGGGCAATAAAGAGTTAAAAAATGTGAAACTGAAAATCTTATTGAAAGGGGAAAAACCAGGACAAGATCAGTGTCATGAAGCTAAAGAGAAGTGTGGTGCAAAGGAGGAGCACCACTCTGGAGAGGTGTGCTGTTGCTCTGAATGGGGAATGATTGGTTAGCTCCAGTCTTTCCTCTCGAAACAAGAGCAAATCTCAATGTGCTTTACTTATTAAAAACGTTTAAAAGAAAAGTATGCTTAAATATCATGATGCTTTTCTAGCTTTACCGATTTTCTATTGAAAAAGGGAAAAGACATGTGGGTGAATGCATACACGTATGTATTTGCACATTTCTTCTTGTCTATTACCTTGTCTTACTCCTCAACGATTATACGTATTTTTTCTTTTTTAATTTTTTAAATGTTTATTTTTGAGAGAGAGAGAGAGAGAGAGAGAGAGAGAGAGAGAGAGAGAGAGAGAGCATGAATGGAGAGGAGCAGAGAAAGAGAGAGGGAGACACAGAATCTGAAACAGTCTCCAGGCTCTGAGCTGTCAGTACAGAGCCCGATGTGGGGTCCCAACTCGGGAACGGTGAGATCATGACCTAGTCCTAGATCATGACCTAGGCTTAAACAACATTCTTTTCTGTTTTGTTGAATATTGACCATATTATTGTGGGTTTATTTCAGGCTCTCTATTCTGTTCAGTTGATCTGTGTGTCTATTTTTTCCTGCCATACCATGATGTCTTGATTACTACAGCTTTGTAGTATATCTTCATATCTGGGCTTGTCATACCTCCAGTGTTGTTTTTCTTTTTGAAGATTGCTTTGGCTATTCAGAGTCTTTTGGGGTTCCACACAAATTTTAGGATTATTTGTTCTAGTTCTGTGAAAAATGCTATTGGTATTTTGATAAGGATTGTATTAAATCTGTAGATTTCTTTGGGTAGTATGGACATTTTAATAATATTTGTTCTTCTGATCCATGAACATGGAGTGTCTTTCCATTTGTTTATCTTTAATTGTGTTATCTTTAATTTCTTTCATCAGTGTTTTATACTTTTCAGAGTACAGGTCTCTCTTGGTTAAGAAAGACCTCCTTGGTTAAGTTTATTCCTAAGTATCTTTTGATTTTTGGTGCAATTGTAAATGGGATTGTTTTCTTAATTTCTCTTTCTCCTACCTCATTATTAGTGTGTAGAAATACAATGGATTTCTGTATATAAATTTTGTACCCTGCAAACATACTGAAATCATTTATCAGTTCTAGTAGTTTTTTGTTGGAGTCTTTTTGGGATTTCTATAGAGAGTATTTGTCACCTGCAAATAGTGAAAGTTTTATTTCTTTCTTACCATTCTGGATGCTTTTTATTTCCTTTTGTTATCTAATTCCTATAGCTAGGACTTTCAGTACTATTTTGAATGAAAGTGGTGAAAGCACACATCCTTGTTTTGTTCCTTATCTTTGGGGAAGAGCTTTCATTTTTCCACTATTGAGTATGATGTTAGTTGTGGGTTTTTCATATATGACCTTTGTTTTGGTCATGTATGTTCCCTGTAAACCTACTTTGTTGAAGGTTTTTATCATGAATGGATCTTGTACTTTGTCAAATGCTTTTTCTGTATCTTTTAAGAGGATCATATGGTTTTTATCCTTTCTCTTATTGATGTGATGTGTCATGTTGATGGATTTGCAAATATTGAACCACCTTTGTATCCTGGGAATAAATCCCACTTGATCATGGTGAATGTTTTTTTTTGGATTTGGCTTACTAATACTCTGTTGAGGAGTTTCGTATCTGTGTTCACCAGAGATATTGGCCTGTAGTTCTCTTTTTTTGGAGTATATTTATCTGGTTTTGGTATCAAGGTAAGATGACCTCATAGATTAGTCTTCTACTTTTTGAAATAGTTTGAGAAAAAAGGGTATTAACTCTTCTTTAAATGTTTGGTAGAATTCACCTGTGAAGCCTTCTGGTCCTGGAATTTTGTTTGCTGGGAGTTTTTTGATTATGGATTCAATTTCATTGCTGGTAGTCAGTCTGTTAAGATTTTCTATTTCTTCCTGAGTTTGTTTTTGGAGGTTGTTATGTTTCTAGGAATTTTTCCATTTCTTCCAGGTTGTCCAATTTGTTGGCATATAATTTTTCACAATATACTCTTATATTTTGTATTTATGTGGTATTGGTTGTTTTATCTCCTCTTTCATTTCTTTTTTTTTTTCAATTCCTCTTTCATTTCTGATTTTTTTTATTTGAGCCCCCCCCCCCTCTCTTTTTTAGATGATCTTTTAAAACGCTAGCCCCTGATTTCATTGATCTATTCTATTTTTTTTTCTTTTTCATTTATTTTTGCTCTTTGTTATTTCCTTCCTGCTACTGTTTTTGGGTTTTATTTGTCCTTTTTTCTAGCTCCTTCAGGTGTAAGGTTGGATTGTTTATTTGAGGTTTTTCTTATTTTCTTACCTCTTATTTCTTGAGATAGTCTTGTATTGCTATAAACTTCTCTCTTAGAATAGATTTTGCTGCATGCCAAAGATTTGGGACCATTATGTTTTCATTTTTGTTTGTATTCATGCATTTTTTGATGTCCTCTTTGATATCTTTGTTGATCCATATATTGTTTAATAGCATGAGTGACATTGGAGTCACTCCATGTATTTGTGCTCTTTTCTAATTTTTTCTTATTATTGATTTCTAGTTTCACAGTGTTATGGTCAGAACAGATGCATGATATGACTTCAATCTTTTTGAAAGTGTTAAGGTTTGTGGCTGGAGAATGTTCCATGTGCACTTGAAAAGAATGTGTATTCTGTTGTTTTAGGATGGAATGTTCTGAATATATCTGTTATATCTATCTGGTCCAATATGTCATTCTAAACCACTATTCCTTGTTGATTTTCTGTTCGGTTGATCTATACATTGATGTAAGTGGGGTGTTAAAATCCCCTACTGTTATTCCATTACTGTTGATTGCTTCTTTTATGTTTGTTATTAGCTGCTTTGTGTATTTGGGTGCTTCTGTGTTAGGTGCATAAATATTTGCAGTTGTTTTATCTTCTTGTTGGACTGTTCCCTTTATGATTGTAGAGCATCCTTCTTTGTCTCTTGTTACAGTCTTTGTTTTAAACTATATTTTGTCCAATATAAGTATTTCTACCCTGGCTTTCATTTGCATGGTAAATAGTCTCCATCCCTTTGCTTTCAACCTGCATGTCTTTAGGTCTGAAACGAGTCTCTTATAGGCCACATTATAGATAGGTCTTGCTTTTTTATCCATTCCATCACCCTATGTCTTCTGATTGGAGCATTTAGTCCATTTACATGCAAATTATTGATAGGTGTATACTTATAGCCATTTTGTTACTTTTTTTATGGACTGTTTTGTAGTTCTTCTCTCTTTGTTTCTTCTCTTGCTCTCTTCTCTCATGGTTTGCTGGCTTTTTTTAGTGATGTACTTGGATTCCTTTCTCTTTATTTTTTGCATATCTATTACTGGTTTTTGATTTTTGGTTATCATTAGGTTTATATATAACATCTTGTGCATATAGCAGTCTATATTCAGTTGATGGCTGCTTACATTTGAATCCATTCTAAAAATACTAAATTGTTACTCCTCTCCCCCCCACAATGTTTTAGATATATGTTGTCATACTTTACATCCTTTTACTTTGTGAATTTATTGACTGATTTTTATGGATATGCTTAATTTTGCTACTCCTGTACTTCCTTTTTTTAACTCCTATTTATGGTCTTTCCTTTCACTCAGAGTTCCCTTTAGTATTTCTTATAGGGCTGGTTTTGTGGTCATGGATTTCTTTAACTTTTGTTTGTCTGGGAAACTCTAGGTTTCCTTCTATTTAGAATGATACTCTTTTTGGAAAGGATATTCTTGGTTACAGGTTTTTTTCTTTCAGCACTTTGAATGTATCATGCCATTCCCTACCGACGTAAAAAATTAACTCATAGACCTATGGGTTTTCCCTTGTGTGTAACTATTTTTTTTTCCTTTTGCTGATTTAAAATTTTCTATCACTACTTTTTTTTGCCATTTTAATTACTGTTTCTTGGTGCAGACCTCCTTGAAATGATTTGTTAGGAGCTGTCTCAGCCTCCTGGATCTGGATTTTCATTTCCTTCCTCAGATTCAGGAAGTTTTCAGCTATTATTTCTTCAAATAATTTTTGGCACCTTTTTTTCTCTCTTCTTCTTCTTCTTCTTCTTCTTCTTCTTCTTCTTCTTCTTCTCAGATCTCTATAATGTGAATGTTAAGCTTGATGATATCATTGAGTTCCCTAAGTCTATTTTCTTTTTTACTATATTTGTTCTTTTCTTACTCAGCTTGATTGCTTTATTTTTGTCTGTTCCAGGTCACTGATCCATTCTTCTACTTTCTCTAGTATACAATGTATTCCCTCTGGTATATTTTTAAATTCAATTATTGAATTTTTTTTGTCTCCAATTGGTTCTTTTTTTATGTTTTCAATCTTTGTTGAGGGTCTCACTGAGGTTCTCCACTCTTTTCTCAAGTCCGGTAAGTATCTTTATGAGCATTACTTTAAATTTTTTATCAGGCATATTACTTATATTTGTTTCATTTAGCTTTCTTGCTGTGATTTTGTGCTGTTCATTTGAGGCATATTCCTCTATTTCCTCATTTTGTCCAACTCTCCGTGTCTGTTTGTATGTGTTAGGAAAGTCTATTACATCTCATGCTCTTGAAAGTAGTAGTCTTATGAAGGAAGACAAGATCCTGTAGTACTCTGCAATGCAATGTTGCCTGTTCATATAAACCTTGGCTTCAGGGATGTCTCCTCTGTATGTTGTGTAGGCCCTACTGTTGTGGTTCAGTCATGTTTGACTTTAGGTTAGTCACCTTCAATGGCTCTCTTTGCCTGTTGTGGGCAGGGTTTGGTCCTCATGTTGTTAGTGGGCCAATGTAGGGACACCCTGGGCTTGAACTGAGTTAGACCAGGTGTTTTCCAGAGACGCGGTAGCAGTGAACTGCAGGGTGCTTTCCTGTATTGTCCTCTGAGGAGCTTTCATTAGTGGGTGGGTTTGTAGTCAGACCAGATCTCTGCCCCCAGCTCAGCGTTGGGGCTTTGGTCATACCGTTGTATGTGGCTATACTTTCCTCTTCCCTAGCCATTAGTCATTTTGGCATGGTGCTGGCTCCTGTCAAGGCTGCTTACACACTCTCAAATTTGTGGCACTGTTTAGCATATTGGAGGGGGAAGGTCCACAGGAGATTTCACAGGCAGAGTATGCAATGTTAATGTTTGCCCCAGTCTGTTTTGGGAGGGGACTTGGAGCTGCTTTAGAAAGACTCCTGCCTTTTTGCCAGATGTGGAGAGTTGACAGGAGAGTAGCTAGGGCAGAGGATACTGTTAGCAAGTTAGGTGGAGAGTGTTGGCACTGTGCTGGTTTCCTCAGGTGTCCATGTATCCAGGCTGGGGAGTGAGGGAGAGAAATGGTGCCCACCAACTTCTTTGTTTCTGGAGAAGTCTCCTAAAGATCCTTGCCTCTCCTGCACACACTCTGAGAATACTAAACAAATCTCTCTTTTGTATACTCCAGGCATTTTTCAAGCTGCTGATTCTATACTATATCTCAGCAGGGCTGATTGTTGTGTAGTGTCTTTAAGGACGGAGACTCGGTTTCCTTTTGTCCTCTGGCTGTCCCAGAGCCAAGATTGCTTATTTTTAAAGTTCCAGGTGTTAAGCCCCACAAATTGTAAGAACTCCCCAAATTAGGCCCCTCTGGTTTTCAAAGCCAAATATTATGGAGATTCATCTTCTTTATGGGGGTTCCCCATGCATTAGGTGTTTGTGTGCAAGGATGTGTTTCTCTCCCCTCTCTGTGCCCAAGTCATCAATCCCCATGGATCCATTTAGTTCCTCACCATGCCTCCACACTTCCTACCCTTTTTCATGTGGATTCTTCTCTACATTTAGTTGTGCAGAGACTGTTATGTCAGTTTTTGGATCATTTTCTGGGTTATTTACACTGATGTTGGTATTATCTAGTTGTATCTGTGGGACGAGGTGTGCCTAGGATCTTCCTACTCTGCCATCTTCCCTGGAACCTCTATAGTTAATTGCTTTGATAAGTGATATTCTTTATTTCTTTGAGGATAAAAATACATTTGTCATATAGCTCTTTTAAGATTGTTTTATTTTTTAAATAAATTTTATACAGATTTAATTCATCAAATTTTTATTTGCCAGTTATCTTACTGTTAAGCGCATCACATATTTCGGGTTGTATTTTGTAGACTCATCTTAAGTGTGTATTTTTCACCTTCTATGCTTCCTAATGCTACAGTTTTATCCTCACCTTCATATGCTTCTCTAGGCTTCTCTGACCAGAATTAAATTATATTTTTGTATTTATGCTACCCATCTATGGGGACATTGTCAATATTGCAGATTTCGTTGCAAAGGTTTAGCTCAAATTCTAGCCTGTAAGCTCTATTTACTTCACTTAATGCCTTTCCATGTGTGATGGTTAATTGTGTCAGCTTGGCTAGGTTATGGGATGCATTTGTTTGGCCAAACCCAAGTCTAGGTTATGCTGTAGAAGTGTTTTGTAGATGTGATTAATATTTAAACCCACAGACATTGAGTAAAACAGATTACCCCTGTAACTTGGCTGGGCCGTATCACAGGCCTTAGAGGAAAGACTGAGGTCCCCAAGAAAGAGGAAATTCTTTTTAGACTGTCTTCAGACTTGAATTTCAACCTCAGCTCTTCCCTGGTTCTTCAGCCTGCTTTACAGGCTTCAGACATGCCATCCTTCATAATTGCATGAACCAGTCCCTTCAAGCCTCTTTCCCTTTCTTTTCCCCACCCCATATATATGTATATGAGGTATGTATATATCTTATCTCCTATTTGCTCTGGTTCTCTAAGGAACCCCGACTAACATCATGTAAGAGGCTTATATTAGCTATAGCCTCATGGGGTGGTCACTTGTACTGTTCTGTTTTCACAGTAAATAATTTTTCAATTTTCTTTTATTATACCCAGTATACTTGCTATAAAGATGGAAGTGATAGTGGGAGCACATCATTTTAAGTAGGCTTCTTTTACTTTTTATCTATGTCAATTTTCAGAATGTTTTTTTAACACTTATTCATTTTTGAAAGGCAGAGAGAGACAGAGCATGAATGGAGGAGGGGCAGAGAGAGAGGGAGACACAGAAACAGAAGCAGGCTCCAGCTGTCAGCACAGAGCCCAACACGGGGCTCGAACTCAGAGACCGCAAGATCATGACCTTAGCCGAAGTCGGCCCCTTAACCAACTGAGCCACCCAGGTGCCCCAAATTTTCAGAATTTTTATACCAATCTTTATAAACTACTGCAGAGTGAAAACAATGAAAAATGAGAAAAAAATTTTTCCTCTCTTTCATTTTTAATACATCTGAAATTTTCCTTATAAATAATTGATATTTATCTTTCTATTTTACTTAAATTACTCTTATTTAATTTAATATATAATTTAATATTTAGTTGTTCCCATCAATCTTTGCCATAAATAATTTAGCCTGTTGTGGACAAATAATATTTGATTTAAATTCCCAAAATTCATTAAGAGCCTCTCAGAATATTTGTGGGTTATAACAGATCAAGACAATAATCTTTTATAAAAGAGAAAACACTAGAAGTTAATTTTTGAGGTATTTATGTAGATGTCCTCCAATGTCATTTTGTGTGTGTGTGTGTTTTGAGCACATTTCTGATTTGATATAAAACTGCAAAAGTCAATCAAAAAATTTTAGTTTGAAAAGCCATTATGTATCATCTTATGTTTATAACATTCTGTCCGATGGACAGAAATGTATTGTCAAAATATCTTCACATTTAAATCTGGATCTGTTCCATTTTGCTGTAAAATTCTCACAACATATTTGCTGAACTGGCTCTGGCATAGAGGCTGCTGCTGTTTGCATTTTCCCGAATTTGTGTCACTGTGATATAAAAGTTTGATTCCTTTATTGTTTTTATTATATGGAATGAATTCAAGGTTATAAGGTTATACTAATAACTGTGTCACTTTCAAGCACTTCCGTGTTATATAAATTCTATAGGAGAAAGTAAAAGATGGATTTATAATTCCTGATATGAGAATTATGTACAGCTTGGTGGTTTCGCAGATGTGTGTATAAATGTTCAAGTAACAAAGACGAAAGTGATTAAACAGTGTTTTCCTAGATCATACAAAGATTTCTACATATAACAAGTGGAAGTGTTGTGACAGCTTTTATCTTTTGCCATTTTTTTCTTCCACACATCAGGAGACATAGCACCGATCACCAAGTGTTTTCGGAAGATGAGATAGCACATAGGTGTATGCATGTGTTGTAAAAATGCCATCACTGTCACACACATCACAGATGTTGCTTCCAACATTTATTTTTCAATGTAGCCCACTGATAGCAAAATAATCAGTGGTCAAAACAAAAGGCTGTGTTTTTTTGACATGGGCATCCAGTGATAAACCAAGTTTTCCTTGTTATGTTTCTGTTGCATATATGCTGAGAATCATTCTAAGGAAAACCTCAGTTCTGCTTTCTTTCCCACTTCATCAATTTTTTCCTTCTATACTATATAATTCAAAATATACAATATGTCAGTAGCCTCTGTTTCTCATATATATATATATAATATATTAATATATCTATAATATCTATAATATCTATTCTTTATATATTCTATATAATATATAACATATATATAAAACAATACAAACTCTTCTTTTGACCTGACATGCACGTCCATTCCCATCCCATATCTCTGCTACCTTTTGCAATAAAATGCCTGGAAAGAATTCTCTGTACTGCCTGTCTTCAGTTTTTCTCTTTCCTTTTTCTCTTAAACATACTCTAAGAGGCTTTTACCGTCACAATTCCATGCTATCTGCATTTATAAGTATCACTAATGATTTCTGCATTGTTAAATCCAATAAACTGTTTCTAGCTTCATCTCATTTCTCAACATTTACCTCTGCTTTCTTATAATATACCTTTATCACTTAGCTTCAAGAACATCACACTGTAGTTTTCTTTATATAAGAGCTGGTTCAGTATTCTTTGATGCTTCCCACTTGTCTCACTGATTCATCTCTTCTTCCTTGATGTTATACAGTTAAATGCCATCTGTATGGTACGATAGCATCTTCAGCCAGGAGCCTTTCTTGATCCGAAGGCTTATTTATACAATTTTTCAGGTGCTGGAAATACAAAGATGGAGAAAGAAATGACCTTATCCTTTAAAACACTTGGTTGGTAAGAGAAGTAATTACTTTGTCAGATGACAAATTTTAAAAAGTCCTAATTATATAAAAACTTAACATGATACGTGTTAATATAAAAAGGTAGGGTAGGCATGTTGACAGAGACAAAGAGAAGACTTTAGCATGTGGAAGATTGCTACCATACTTTTAAAAAATATTCTATTGAATGTTGTTTTGCATAATTGTAATTAAAGTGAAATTCTAGATTGATGATATAATTGTTGATTTAACATATATATAGTATAATTTTGCACTGTAGAGAAGTATACTTTCTGAATGTTGTAGAGGGCTGGTAAAATGTCCATGTATTCTCTTTTTTCCCCTACTTTATATCTTTCTGATTGACTTCATATCTTTATAAAGCCTCTTTATCTCTTTCTCATCATCTTATTAAGTCACAGAAGAAAAGATGTATATATTTTATATATACATTTACATATTAGCACACATACATATTTACATATATATGCATGTTACATAAGAATGTTTCTGCAAACACAAACATACACGTACTCTATATATGAGTTTTTACCAAGTAAATCTATACAAATGCTGGCATAAGAGCAATGAGAGTCAACTGGTTTGTGTCATTATTTTTTTCTATTTCTCTTCTTTCAGTAAATCTATTAGCTGCATGTTAAAAACAATCTCGGATCACTTGGATTACTTTATGAAACAAACATCTCAACTCTATAGACAAGTTAAGGGAACAGCTGATACGTAATCTTACTCCAGGATTTTCAGTGCAGCATCATCATCATAAAGCAGGACACCGTCTAACGCAGCTTACATGTAATCAGCTTTCCACTGTTGCTTCAGCCAAAAGGATGTACATTAAATTTTGTAGGAAAAACATCTTTATTTGAGGAGGAAATTATTTCTAAATGGCTTTGCATTAGGTGAAACAGTATTTTTCATAATCATAATGATATTTTGAAAGGATACCACCAAAAATCTTTGTCTGATAAAATTATCTGTATCTATACTCTCTCATAATAATTTTAGAAGTCAACATGAGTCAGGTCTCTACTGAAAAATTAATACTGGTGTTTTCAAAATTCCAACTTCTAAAAATTTCTGAGAATCCATTAATAGGACCACAAAACATCAGCTAAGGGCTATGTAAATACAAAGCTACAATATAAAGATTGGCAGATTGTCATCGTCTTATGCATTTGTGTTTAACATTTTTACAGAACTTACTGTGTGCTATATAAATACTAACACATTTAATCTTGCTACTAATACTGTGAAGGAGTCATTCTTATTATTTTCATTTTAAAGATAAGAAAACCAAAGCATAGAGAGGCTAAGTAATTTGCCAACGTCATACATCCAATACATAGCTTTCATAGAACTTTATGTCTAATTTAAGTACTAAATACTATGAACAATTTGAAGAGGGGGTCTATCACTGTTACCTCATGTGACTTACAACCTTGCCACATATTAGGGGGAGTTAATATGTGAAGACCAGACTAGGAGAGAAAGAACATAATTCATGAACGATGAATGACAGAATGGAAAATATAGGAGAAAGGTCACGATACAGAAACAAGAAATCTATTTCATGGCCCAACGTAAAATAACCTTAGTTTGTGGTAAAAACATTGGTTATCAGCTTGCTGTTGTCTTTGGTATAATTTAAATAGCACTAAAGAGTAGAGATTCAAATTCAAATTCTGTTTCTGCCACGTATTACATGTGTCGTCTAGGACAAATTGTGCTTTTCAGGAGCTGCTCTCTCATTTTTCTAAAGTTCCTTGAGAATCTCAAATTCTATGCAGTGAGATTGTCAAATCGTAGGGTTTGCTTTCAGAGCATATAATTCCATGAATCAGAAGAAGCAAAAATTATATTTTTAATTTGTCCTCATGTGTATCTACTTTGTGGTATAAACTTCTCATATGACTCACGAAAGCGAGTGCACATTTACAGACAGCCTACGTGATTATGAGGTTTTTGTTTGTTTGTTTTTAGTGTGTTTCTTTTGTTTTCCCCACTAGTAGTAATATATTTTTACCATCTCTTGTTACTGCCGTAATCCCAATTTTTAAAGTGAAATGTATAGATATACAAATAGCATATATGCCCTAAGGTATTACTTTTGCCTCTTGTTTGTAAGGGAAAAAATGACATTTTTAATATTTTTGTCTTTGGACACTTTTTATCTCATGCAAGTTGTTCAGGTTTTTGTGACTGTATAACTTCTATCCTAGTATTTTGTGATTATATTTGTGTTTGCTTTGCCTTTAAAACTTAGAAATTTTCTGCCCAAACATTCCTTTACAGTTTTCATTGCTGTATTCTCACCTTCTGCTGACTTTATCTTGTCTTATTTTTAATATTTTTGTCTTTGGACACTTTTTATCTCATGCAAGTTCAGGTTTTTGTGACTGTATAACTTCTATCCTAGTATTTTGTGATTATATTTGTGTTTGCTTTGCCTTTAAAACTTAGAAATTTTCTGCCCAATCAAACATTCCTTTACAGTTTTCATTGCTGTATTCTAACCTTCTGCTGACTTCATCTTGTCTTATTTTCACATACTTATTATTTTTTTCTAGAGGCAACTTCATTTATTTATGACATAAGATATGTAAGTAAAAAATAATAAAAGAAAATATGACTTAAGAAACAGTACTAGAGTAGACACCATGTATTTAAAAAAGTTTATACTGTAGCTTTGTCTTTCTCTTTACCTTCTTCCTGATATTAGCTAACACCTGTGAAAAATCTTAGTTGTCTTCTGTAATTAAAAAATTGAACTGGTTTGTTTTGAATAATATCTTCATATCTGAGTCCAAATACTTCCATTCTTAACTGTAAGGTTTTTTCAAACCACTAAATTCACCCTGTGTTCTAATTTTCTAGAAGAAAACATTGTAATTCATAATCCCTCTTTGATTTCACAATCTTAATGTTTGCAACATTAAGAAGAGATTCTGTCAACTCTCAGAAGGAGATTAAGTTAAAACTGACAAAATGTGATTGAAATTTATGGACAGCATTGTCTATGTTAGAAGTTAAAAAAAAAAGCAAAAAAATAGTATTACAGGAGTGCCTGGGTACCTTAGTCATTTGTGTCTGACTCTTGGTTTGGGCTTAGGTCATCACCTCATGGTTCATGACTTTGAGCCCCACATAGGGCTCAGCGCTATGCAGAGCCTGCTTGGGGTTCTGTCTCCCTCTCTCTCTGTCCCTTCCCCACTCACTCTCTATCTCTTTCAAAAGTAAATTAATAAGTGTTTTAAAAAAAGAGTATGTAGTATTATAGATATAAATGCTTTAAAGAGGATAAAATAATCAACAATTTTAAACATTGCCAAAATATACTATATATTTTCTTTCTTTATATATATATACACACACACACACACATAAATGTTAAGTACATATATAATGTAATATAAAGTGTAAAATGTATAACATATATGTACACACACGCACACATGTATAGTGCAATATATATGTTCAAGTAGATATCTTGAAGTACTATCCAGCTAAATCCTTTTGCCATGTATAATAGTAATCAAAATTAAATGCAAACAATTTACATGGAGTAGATGATATTATATACTTTATATACTAATACCAAACATATGTGAAAAAGCGAAACATATGTCCTGGAAATAATATTTTTAATCTGGCTTTTTTTCTTTCCAACCTAAGGGGAAAAAAACCTTGTACCCCTTTTCTTTAAAAATGAAAGGGAAGTTCATGCTAATAATAATGTATTTTAAAATGTGTTATACTTGTAGGGTAAATCTGACTAGGAACTCCTATAGTACCATTGCTTTCCTTTCCTCAATTTTAAATGAAAAAGTATTTTTTTACTATGGGAAATCATATAGCTATGTCCTGGGTCCGGAGGTTATAGGGAACCCATTGCACAGCAGAGCACTGCTTTCTGGGCTTGCTGAAAACAGCAGGCTGTGCTTCACTTAACTAGTATATGTATATCTAGGGGTTAGGTCCTGCCTGTGCTCATAAATTCCTTAGACTGTGTATCGCATGCAATATTTTATCCTATGTTAACTTGTTTTTCTGCATGTTTTCAGTACGTTCTTATTGGCATGTAGCCCACTGACCTATTGTACATTGTTTCACTGCATGTGTGCTCAGTACATATGGGACCTGGAGAGCAGCTCAGGGAGACTTCCCTTAGCCTTCTTCTCACCTCTCTTCACTTGCATGGAGTCATGAGTAATCCTTTCTGCTGTCCTCGACTTTGCTGGACAAAGTGGAAAATCAAACCACAGTTTACATTTAAAAACTAACTTCTATTTAAAATATATTAATTTTATCAAAATAATGACTTCATTAAATGTAAACAAATAAAGAAGTCTGAGACTGAAACTTGAACCTTTGCCAAAGGTTCTCATGTGTTTTCTTTCATTGTTTTGAATTTGTAAATACCCTAGAACCCTCAGAGCTTTCAGCGTTATTTAAAACACTTCAGGGTTAAAGCTATTTACTCCTTACAGTCTGGAAAATAAACTTAGGGGACTTAGGTAGGTCTTTCTGAATATTTCAGCAAGGGCATGATATTTTGCCTGACAATTTATTGAAGAGTGCTAAAACATGGCTTTCAAATTAATTAGGAGACAATTTCTTAAGTATCTAGATTGTTTTTATTTGATCCAAAGAAATAATTCAAATTTGTTTGAGTGTTTCCCAATGTAGAATATATAGAACATAAGGAGATTTAAGTTAGTAGTTCTAACAACTACTAACAATTTGAAGAATTAACCATTTAGCAAATTGAAAACATTTTTGACTTCTGACAGAAAACAAACTTATGGAGCATATAATGATGACCATTTTTCCTATGTCAGAAAGTTCTGATTTTGTATCTATTCATAAAATAACATTTTTTCCTGTGAAGAGAGGGAACCGTTTAACTGATTAAAAGTCGATATAATTCTTCTTTTCCTTACTTTCTGATGTCTCTCAATAACATGGAAAAACTTTAAAAACTTAATCTATCTTGAGTTTTCGTTTGAGTGTATGATATTATTAAAAAAAAATATTTGCCTTTCCTTTTACACTCAAATGTTTTCTCCACTAAATTATCTAAGAAGGGACTTTTATCTTTTGGAAACAAATGAATCAACATGCCTTCAGATCTTAGAGCTATTCCTTCTGGGAATAAAACTAAAAAGTTGTAATTTTAGAATATTTTAGTACTTAAAATCAGGATGTTTTCACCTGATTACTTGTCTGGCTTTCTTAGATAATTATATGATTGTTACAAAAATAATGTCTAAATTGCTAATGGAAGTAAACATTTGTTGCTATAAATATAATGATTAGGCAACTAATCAGGTTGCAAATAGACTATGTTTGTCATTATTTGCTTTATTCATATTTTGATCGGAACAAATTAGATAATCTAGAAGAAGCCTTAAAATTGCTTTTACTCCCTCAAGTCTAGAACAGATTTAGCCTTTTGTTTCTTCTGTGTACCATTCTCTACTGTCTCACACAAACACACCAAAGAAGAAACAATATAAGCAGAGAGAAAAAGTCCACAGTCACATAAATAACCACCAGATACAGCCCAATCCATAAGACAAACCCTCCAAAACCATGTGTTCTTGTGGTTACAGGTATTTTATACTCTTCATTAATTTATTCAACATATTTATTCCAAAAATATCAATTGTGCACCTAATATATGCCAGGCACTGTTCTAGACCATTGGGATTTCACAATGAAGAGAACATATGAAGATACTTGCCATTTAGAACTTGGGAGTTATGTTCTGTGTATACCAATATTGTATCTTTAAGGAACTTGGATTTACCTACTTTGTTATGTGCTTTTAAATTCTTTTTTTCTCAAGTTTATTTATTTATATTGGGGTGGGGGGCACAGAGAGAGAAGGAGAGAGAGAATCCTAAGCAGGCTCTGTGCTGTCAGCACAGAGCCCAATGTGTGACTCGAACTCATGAACCATGAGATCATGACCTGAGCCGAAACCAGGAATTGGAAGCTTAACCAAATGAGCCACCTAGGCGCTCCTTTAAACTCTTTTTTATTAAGATTCTCTACAGCATATAGTTAAAAATTCATCTCCTTGGTATAAGTAAGTTCTTACTCAATCTTTTATTCCCGTGAGGCCCTTATTTCTACTACCATATATTTGTCTCTAAATTTACCACCTAAAATCTCTCACTTTTCATTTAGTTATGAACTTTAAATTTTATTATCTGTTCTGTATTTATTATAATGGAAGTTTTTATACATATAAAACCCATAACACACTGTTGTATATGCATTTATATAAATATAAACAGATATGAATCATTCTGAAAAATTCCTATTTACCACCCAACTGAAGACAATGGGTAACTTACAAGTTTAGAAAGCCCACAGTGCGCTCCTCCTCAAATCAACCCTCTTCCTTTGCTCACTCATTTTTTTACTCATGTTCCCAACAGACGTTCTAAATGTTCTGTTTCATTTCACTTGCATTTCTTAAATGCATATCACATGTATATTTAAAAACTTACTGTTTAGTTTTTCATGTGTGATCTTTCCAGTTTTGAATAGATAGTTTCTGCTACCAGTTTGTAGTGGCCCCTCTGAAATAGCAAGTTTCAATAAATGTGTGTATATATGTCAGTTTTCTGCTTGGTGACACTACTTTTGCCTATTCCTCCACCAATATGAACATTTTTAAGTCTTGTAACTTGGTATGGCATTTCTGTTCACCTTTTTTTTTTACTTGTTGGCATTATATCAAATCTTTCGATTCAATTCATGAGCATGGTATACTTTTACTCTCTTGGTATCTTTTTTAATGTCCTATAAGAAAACCTTTTTCTTTTTATGAAATGTATCTTATATCGTATTTAAATTTATTCCTATCTACCTTTTGCTGTATCATAAATTCTGTATTTAATTACTTTTTCTTTTTTTTTTAATTTTTTTAACGTTTATTTATTTTTGAGACAGAGAGAGACAGAGCATGAATGGGGGAGGGTCAGAGAGAGAGGGAGACACAGAATCCGAAACAGGCTCCAGGCTCTGAGCGGTCAGCACAGAGCCTGACGCAGGGCTCGAACTCATGGACCGCGAGATCATGACCTGAGCTGAAGTCAGAGGCTTAACCGACTGAGCCACCCAGGCACCCCTTTAATTACTTTTTCTAATGGATTGTTTTTTATATACAGAAGTGAAGCTTTCTTTTGTATAGTAAAATTACATCCAGAAATTAATCCAATACTTTGGCTGTAGATTATTAAGTGTATTCTATGTAGATAGAAGTTGTGTTTTTCATTTAACATTTTATTTATTGCTATTATTTAAAGATTTTATCCTGCTAGAATTTTCTGTAAAATATTCTGTAAAATATGTTTCCCCATTGGTAACTAAATATGGTTTCTGCTACTGATTGGTTGAGTGTGATAAAGATTATAAAGTGATCATTAGATTTAAAAAATAAATGTTTACTTATTTTGAGAGAGAGAGAGTTGGGGGGAAGGACAGAGAGAAAGAGAGAGAGCATCCCAAGCAGGCTCCATACTGTCAGCGTGGACCCTGATGCGGGGCTAGAACTCAGGAAATGTGAGATCATGACCTGAGCTGAAATCAAGAGTCAGATGCTTAACTGACTAAGCCACCCAGGTGCTCCGTCAGTTGTTTGTTTGTTTTTTTAAGCCTTTAAATATTTGAAGTAATCCAGGAAAGTACTCTGTCATCTTCAGTTTATATCAGATACTGTAGACATGTTCAATTTGTAAACCAATATGGTCCTGTAAAATCTGGCAACTATTTGATTTCTACAATACACAAAAGAGCTCTTTTCCTGAGGCTTCCAAGATCACAGCATTAAGCATAAGATGCCCTCCTGCATCCTGTAGCCATCCTTCCTTAAGGATGCTATATGCAAATATATACTTGGTCTGTAATCTGTAGAGAATTTCCTTCCTCCTTTTGTAACCCAGCCCAAGGATTATTTCCTTCTTATTTTGGTAACATTTCTAACTCCTACTGGAATGAGCCATTTGTCTCATAAATGCTAAACACATTTCCCCATCCTCCATCTGCTAGGATAATTTGACAACTCCACCTCAATTAATCTAGATTTTCACAAAGAAAGTAAGAGCATTATCTTATGCATACTTGGCAACTGCTGCTTTTTACTGTGTGACATAAAAGCTACCAAAGCAAGGAGAAATGTAGGATATTAGACAACTCGGGAGGTGGATAGGAGAAAATAAATACAGCAGTGATAACAGAAAACAGATTTATATTTTAATATTTTTGTGATCTAAGAAAGCACTGTTTTTTTGAAATAAAGAAAATCGCTCTTTGGCTAGTTCTATACTCTATAATGTCAAATAATTATCTAAGATGTTTATTAATCTGTATTATATAGAGAAGTGCCCTTATAGCTGCTGTAGTTTGTTGTGGGTAAAACATTTTTCATGCGGTTGTTTCAAGAGACTCTCAATGTTTTGCATTTCACATATTAGAAACAAACAGTGGTCCTTTTAGATCGTTGAAGCAGGAAGAATGGTGTCAGCCTTGGATTATGGAGGATTTCATATTAATCTGCCTTGAGTTAGGGTGATTCAGTTAAAGGTCTTTGGTTGTAAACAGGAGAAACCAACTTCATCTTAATTCAGAAAAATAATTTTCTTAACTTCTTGTAATCCAGTGCTGACACAAGTAAGCATCCTGTTTCACACTTTCCACATTTCTCATGATATTCGGATTATTTGACAATAGTGGGTAGAATTCTCCTCGGTTATCTCAAAGATCCAGGTGCCACAGTTGATAGATTAATTGTTTTACAACTGCATATTATGGGGTAGTTACTGTCTCATCTCAGTGTTTAAATAGCAGTCTCACTGCTGTTTCCCCATCTTAGTGTGGGTAAATATTTCCAATTACTCCACATTTCCTAGAGGATCTTTTGCTTGTCCCAACTCCTGGAACCCATTTAGTGATCATTTGGTATTTTTTGACTGCAAGCAAAACATAATTTGTCTGACCAAACTTGGGGAAAAGGAACCTAGGTATTTCAAAAGCTAAAAACAGGGACTGAACAAAGTGGCTCATAAAAGATAGATATTATAGGGGTGCCTGGGTGGCTCAGTTGGTTAAGTGTCCGACTTCAATTCAGGTCATGATCTCGTGGTTTGTGAGTTCAAGCCCTGTGTAGGGCTCTGTGCTGACAACTGAGAGCCTGGAGAAGACTGCTTCAGATTCTGTGTCTCCCCCTCTCTCTGTCCCTCCCATGCTCATGCTCTGTCTCTCTGTGTCTCTCAATAATAAATAAATGTTAGAAAAAATTAAAAAAAAAGATAGAAATTATAGTAGCTCTACTGAACTAGGTCAAAGGTCACCAAACCTTTTTTTTTACAGAGCCAGATAGTAAATATTTTAGGTTTGTGGGCCATTTGGTTACTGTTGCAACTACTCACCTCTGCCATTGTAGTGTGAAATCAGCCATACACAATATGTAAACAAATTAACCTGGCTATGTTCCAATGAAAAGTATCTATAAAAAAAAAATAGGAGACTAATTCTTATGCCACAGTTTGCTGACATCTGGTCTACATAGGAGCAGACAATTAATGAATTGTTTTGATCTTCTTTGTGCCTTCTGTCCAAGATTCTAAAGTGCAGGGGAGAGACTGTTAATGCGCTCAGTTACTTGCCACTTTTCTGGAGCTAAAAAGATACTGTGATTAACTGTCCCATCAGTAGTGCATAGATTGCAGAAAGGTGGTAGGAAGACTGGGGTGATGTTTCCTATAGAAGAGAGAAGGAATGCTGGTAAGATTGCATTGAATTACATATTTCTACTATAGAGATTCTTGTGGAGGAGATGGGGCACCTGGGTGGCTCAGTCGGTTGGTTAGGAGATTCTTGTGGAGGGGAGCTAGTTTAAGAACTTCCTGAAATGATTAATATAGATGCACACTGTGTACCATTCTTAATGAAATATGTGACAAAATCCTGAACCTTACATTGATAGATGTTCAAAATTTCGATTTTCAAGCATTTGTGAATGAATATGTTGGTCTGTTACATGTTGCCATTTAGTGTGTGCCTGGGAATGAAATGGATGAGAGCCTGGAGTTATTTAGACAATGAAGAAATCTTACCAATGGCCCAAAGTCTAAATTTCAGTAATTTTATTGCTCTTTTATCCATAATCAACACAGTAAGTTTTATTATCAATCCCCAAAAAAAGGCCACAAATATTTTAGCTGTACTTAATTGCATTTTAAGTAGGAAGTTTTGTGTGCCAGAGATATTTGTATATTCAGTAGAGATTTTCAAGTCTTATTAAACTGCTATCCTTGTAGACATGTATACATTGCTTTTAGGCAAGCAAGGGTGAAAACTTTCAAAATGTAATGATTTTTACAGACAAAGGGTCTGTGATATCACATCACTCTTTTGAATTCAGTCGGGATTTTGGATTATCTAAAAAAGCTGTTTCCTATTTAAAGGGTTTTTAATTACAAGGTCTGAACTGGATTGAAAATAGATGCATGGAACATTAAGGGACATAATTATCTATAGCTGACAATTGGTCCAGATGTCAGATGTGCCACACCAATAGCTTTACATACAAAAATGTTTTTAGTTTAAGAGATTGATTTAACTATTTAAAGTAATTCAGGCACAAACAGTATTTTCAGATGGCATATAGATGGGCACCACTTGAATTTTGAATAATTTGAAATGTGTGTTTATAGAAGAACACATATGATGCCAGATATATCTATATTAATTATCACTGGGCAAAAAACGATTACATATTGTGTATCTGTGTAAAACTAATATGGTGTATACCTACAACTAATAGGATATTTTATGTCAATGATACTTTAATAAAAACAAACTAAAAAACCCTAATACCTACATACTTTGTTCTCCCTACTTGATATCTACATGAAGAGATCTAGAATTATCATTTCATGAGTTGAAAAATGGTGAAAAAAAGATAATGTTACCAACTTTAAGAATCCTACAACTATTAATTATTTATAATATTATTATAACCTCAAGTTGTCATTCATTAAGATTTACAAAAAAGTAAAAAATTTGAACTAGAAGTGTCTTTACCCTCATATATCTTGCTTAGTGTCTTTAAGATCTTGTTAAATGTGTGTGTGTGTGTATGTATGTGTGTGTGTGTGTGTGTGTGTGTGTTCATGTGTATGTCTATTCTGTGTGGTTGGTGGAGAGAAGCAGTTAGTAATTCCTACGATCACTTTCTGGTTTTTAGGGATCTAAATGTCCAATATTAGTTCCAGAAAGTATAGAGGAAATGCCATTACATCATTCAGTCATTGCTCCAATTATTAATTCATTTATTTATTCATTAATTACAATAACATTATGAACCTATGCAAAAATATGAATAATTATATCAACTCTCAAGGAACTTTTAGTCTCATGGGAGACTGAAATTAAACTCTTTATTTCTCGAAGCTATGATTAATAAAAAAGAATTTCATCTATTTATTCTGTATTTTTTAACAAGTTGTGCATTGGCCATCTTTATTTTTATTTATTTTTTAAGCATAATTTATCGTCAGATTGTTTTCCATACAACACCCAGTGTTCATCCCAACAAGTGCCCTCTTCAGTGCCCATCACCCACTTTCCTCTCTCCCCCACCCCCCATCAACCCTCAGTTTGTTCTCTGTATTTAAGAGTATCTTTTATGGTTTGCCTGCCTCCCTCTCTGTTTGTAACTTTTTTCCCCTCCCCCTCCCCCATAGTCTTCTGTTAAGTTTCTCAAGGTCCACATATGAGTGAAAACATATGGTATCTGTCTTTTTTTTTTCAGTTTAAAACTTTTATTTTTTTTTCAGAAGAAGGTATCTGTTTTTCTTTGACTGATTTCACTTAGCAAATAACCTCCAATTCCATCCATGTTGCTGCAAATAGCCAGATTTCATTCTTTCTCATTGCCAAGTAGTATTCCACTGTATATATAAACGACATCTTCTTTATCCATTCATCAGTTGATGGACATTTAGGCTCATTCCATAATTTGACTATTGTTGAAAGTGCTGCATTGGTCATCTCTGAGCAATTGACTACATGGCTGAACAAATGACATTTCATCAGAAATTGCTATCAATTCCATATGTATTTTATTTGTTCTTGACAATTCTTACCATTCTGGTTATTTATTACTTTGTGAAAGAATCCCAAAATTTCATGACATAAAACAACTATTTTGTATGGTCATAAATATTATAGAGCAATCAGAAATTTAGACAGGGCAAAGGGGGAGCCATTTATCTCTGTTCAGTGATTTCTGGGGACTCAGCTAACTGCTTGAAGACTTGAGTTGACTCCACACATAGGGTCTGAGCTCATCTGAGGTTTTCACTTATGTTATGATGGTTGATACTTGCTGGTGGTTGATAAGCTGGTGGACTTCAACTGTAATACTTGAAGTGCATGTGGCCTCTCAGTGAGTTGGGGCTTTTTAACAATATAGTAAATGGATTCCCATAGTAGGTGTCCTAAGGGACAGAACTTGACAGAAATTATATTTCCTATTCTAACCTAGTCTTATAAATTATGCCATGTTATTTGTGTTATATTCTATTTGTTCAAGGCAGTTACAAAGAAACCCCTCCCCTCCCCCCTCCCCCCCCCGCCCTCCCCCCCCAGTTTCAAGAAAATTGGAAATGCCTCTACCTTTTGCTGGGGCAAAGGCAGATTTTTGGAAGGGCATATGAGATTAGAAATATTGTGTCCTTTGTTGGAAAACACAATTTGCCAAAGTCCACCATCCAGCTACAGTAACTCCTATTTGAATTGATGTTGGTACCAGAGCAGAATCTAAATACAAGACTGTGGTTTTGGAACTAGGTTGCAAGTAAGAAGAAGCTGGAAGGACCTTGAGAAGAGTGTTAGTGAAATCCTAGAGGCTTTAAAGAGACTGTTGGAAAAAGCCTAATTGCCCTCAGCCTAATTGCTGAATACTTAAATGAAAGACAGATAAATATTATTGGTCGTTGGAGAGCCAGGGGTCCCTTGTTAATGAAGTGGAAGAAATTTGGCAACATTGTTGCCTAAAGTAACATTAGAGAAAACGCCCTAGTTAACTGACGAACTAGCTAAGGATATTTCTGGAAGAGATTTAAAGGTCTGACCTGGCTTTTTCTTGCTGTCTATAGTAAAATGTGAGAAAATAGGAATTAGCTAAAGGAAGAACAGTACAGTATAAGGTACCATGGTTTTCTCATTCAAAAATAAAACTGTTTCTTAGAATGAGACTCCCAGGTAGCAAGTGCTTCTAAGATTAAGAAATGGCTTCAAGACAAATGTTAAATATTAGCTTTGTTTTGTTTTGCATTATTTTTTAAGGCTTTCTAGTATATTCATTACTACATAAAATAATTATGTATATATAATTTATGATATACATTCATTTACTGTGTTTATATTTAAAATGGCATATTCTTTTTAAGTGGAAGATTCATCTATTCCACCTTGAAAATGAACACTTTTTCAAAGTAAATTTTATATAAAATGGGCATTTAACTAATTACCTAAGTTTCTATCAAAAATAAACTTTGAAAGTTTTTATTTAATATTAATTTAGATAGTTACAATAAAGTTAGGTATGTTAAATACTACTACTACAAACAGATATTTATAGCAGTGTTAATTTCTGAATAAAGAAACAATGTATTGTCATTTTAGAAAATGTAGAAAATCTAAGGAATAAAAAAATATCCTATCATTCAGAAATAACCATCATTAGTTTGCATTGGCATAAATAATTTCTTCTATTCATTTAAAATACATAACTTATTTCCTGATAAAATCAGTAGTATAATTATTTTACACCCAGTAATTATATCCTTATATGAATTTATTTATCTGAAATTGCCAAGCTTGGAGTCAAAAGATACTTAATAAGCAGCACAGAGATATATAAATACATTCATCATAACATCTAAATACATAATACAAAAATGCCCTTTACTAATACTGTATCTGTCCTGTGTATCACCATCTTTATCATTAAACATAAAAATGTACGAACTTGCTCTTTAGTTGTTGTAGCATAATTGACTTTCTGTAAGCATTTGATATTCATCCATGAAGTATTTAGGAATAGAGGGTGAGGGGGGAGTTGGTTTTTGAATCAAAGCTGCACTTTTAATTTAGAAGAAATAGTTATACATATGCTTGCAAATATGCTTATTTAAAATATGCTTATTTAAAATGTTAATTCATGTGGACAAAATATTGTCAAGATAAGCAGGAACATGAAATCAGTGTTTAAAAACAAAAATAAAAACAAGAGTTTTTCCCTGCAAAAGATAATGAGTAATAGGCTTTTAAAATTTTAGACAAATACTAATGGTAATGTATCATATATAATATAGTATATATCTCTCTCACTTCCAGCAGGCTTAAAATGGAACACTGCAAAATGTTTATTCAGAAGTAAATATGTAAGTATTGCTATTTCATTTTATCCCTACAGAAAGAACATTCATGTTTGAAAGGCGAGGGCTTGATATCTACATTATTGCTTTTTACAATGTTCTTGTGCAAGTTACTTGTTCACTAAACACATTCCTCCATGTGTTCAAAAAGTACCATTATTACCTACCTTATCACGTTGTTGTGTATCCTGAATGAGATAATAACCATGTGTTTCATATGTAGTGATTTCCCTTTATTCTTCCAGTATAATCTGAGATTGGTCCTCCTCTCCTTTAGCTGGCAGATACTTTATATGCAGTGTGTTGTTACCTCTTCTGATCATTATGAGGCGGTCAGGTACTGAAATATTAGGATACTAGGAAGAGAATAACTGCTTATCTGTGATATAAATTTCTCTTGTTTAAAGAGAAACCAGTTAAAAAATAATAACTCAATCTCAAACCTAGTGGCTGAGGAGGCAACGTGTCCAGGGCAGGACTTTGGAAAGCTCATAGGTGTTGCAAATCACTGTTGCACTCAGATCAAAGACCTCACGCATTCAGCCCCCAAAGTTTGCATTCTGAGGCTGTGATCCTGATTTTAAAATTACCAGCTGCCAAAGATTACTGATTGCTACTTTTTAAGCAAAAATCCAACTGTGACATAATGTGACTTATTTGTTTGTTTTTTGTTATTCTGACATATTGACGGGCATTTTTTGGTGGGATCAATCCATATACTTGTGTTTAGCCAAGAGAGAGTCAAAGGGAGAGGGAGGGGGGAGAAGGAGATGGAAAGGGAGAGAAGATAGATGGATATTTTAGATATATAATTGATCCAAGGAATGGTTAAAATAGAGCAGGGAAAAGAGGTTAAAAAAATGCCTTGACACTAAGATCAGAGATCATACATTTTCTTGTTTAACCTCCAGGTGCATTCTCATTTAATTCCTTTATTTACTTAACTAATATTTATTTACTATTACTAACTTCCAGGCTGTGTCCTAGGCGCTAGAGATAAAATAAAAAAAGGCTGACAAGGTCTCCACCCTTGAAATTATGTTCTAATATGGAAAATAATAAGGACAATAATTTAGAAATTTAAAAATATGAATAATAAAGTGATACATTAGATGTGCATAAAATGTGTATAAGATGGTATGATAGAAAGTGAGGAAGTGGTCGTTTTGTATGTTCGTGCTAGAAAGTCATTACTGAGAAGATTGTATTAAAGCTACATTCAGAATTCCAAGAAGATAGATTTGAAGATTAAGAGCAAAGCCTTCCAGGCAGCAAGATAATTATTGAGAAAGCTTTAAAATGATGACCCACTTGACATGCTCATGGAAAAGAAGAGATGATACAGCTGGAGGACAGTAGTCAGAGTTGAGATCAAAGAAGCTAGACCGTAAACTACAGAAAAGATTTTAGATTTTATTGAAAGTGGAAAGGAAAGTGATTGGAGAGTTTTGAGCAAGAAAGTGACCTAATTTGATCTTTTACTTTCCCCCCACTGGCTTTATTGCATTGTAGGTGACTTATAGCATTGTTGTAGGTTGAGGGTGTACAATGTGATGACTTGATATATGTATATATTTAGAAATAATTATCACAGTAAGATAGTTAATACATTTGTCATTTCACATGGCTCCTTTTTCTTCTTTTTGTTGTTTCTTTTTTCTTTTTTTTCTGTTTTCTTTTTTCTTTCTTTCTTTCTTTCTTTCTTTCTTTCTTTCTTTCTTTCTTTCTTTCTTTCTTTCTTTCTTTCTTTTTTGGTGGTGAGAACATTTAAGATCTACTCTCTAGTAGAGCCAAAGCATAAGAGACTCTTAAAAACTGAGAACAAACTGAGGGTTGATGGGGGGGTGGGAGGGAGGGGAGGATGGGTGATGGGTATTGCAGAGGGCACCTTTTGGGATGAGCACTGGGTGTTGTATGGAAACCAATTTGACAGTAAATTTCATATATTGAAAAAAAAAAAGATCTACTCTCTAGTAGTACTTAACTATACAGTATAGTATTGTTAACTATAGTCACCATGATCTGTCTTTAAAAGAGCATCTAGGTTACTCCAAGGAAAATTGGTTACAAGGGAGCAATACTAAAGAGATGGAGAATAATGACCTGGCTAGGATGGGAGAAGAAGAGATGGAGAGATGAGGTAGGCATTGAGATTTGTTCCGAGGTAAAGCTATCATGATTTGCTGGTGGAATGGAGGAAGAGGGGACAAAAGAGTAATTTATTTGATTATAATGCTGCTTGCTTCCCCAGAGCTATGGAAGGATATGATGGAGGGAAGAGTAGCTCAGTGTAGGTGGAAGGTTGTTGGTGGGTATCACAGGTTTTGTTTTAGCCTCATTAAGTTTGCATATTACATATCCCAGTGGGCATAAAAGAAAGCAGATACGAATACATGAATCCAGAGTTCTTGGGACAGGTAGTAATTGAATTCATAGATTTGGGAGTTATTGGCACAAATATGGTGTTTAGAGCCACAGAACTTGATGAGGTGACCCACAAAAAGGGACAGACACAGAAGTAAATCTTCGTATTTAAGAAAACAGATGAGTGGAAATCAGGGAAGGATACTAAGAACAAGTATGCAGAAAGCAAAATTGAGGAAAGGGAAGGGGAAACAGTGATGCTAAGAGTGCAGGTCAGGATAGAATAAGCAAAGGAAGCAATGTCAATAACCACTGGGAAGTCATTTGTGAAACTGTGATCTCAGTGCAATGGTGAGAGAAGCCCAGGGAGAGTGCTTAGAATAGAAATTATGAGATGAGGAGTGGAGGCAGAATTTATAAAAACTTTGAAAGTTTATCTGAAAGCAGAAGAGAGAGATGGGGTAGTGTCTAGAGGCATGCAGGATAATGGGAAAATTTCTTATTTTTGCTTTTTTATTTTTCTTTTTTAATAGGGACATAAGAATGTTTGCATACGGATGAGGTTACCCAGTGGAGAGGGAAAATTTGATAATGGAAAATGAAACTAATCATAGGAGCAAATTTCCTAATGTGAGCTTTTTCCATGGGAGTAGGGAAATTTCCATTTACAGTACTAGGAGGTCATCAATATTATCAATGCATGCAATTTTAAGTAGAGTGATACTTTACTAGATAAACACATGGAACAGTACAATGTTTATACTTTTAAGAAACCTATAATCACTGGTGTGATTTGGCCCACTGTGTTTATTGGCCCACTGATACTTTATAGCCATAAAATACTGTACATGAGTTTATCATAAAAACAATTTCTTTAATACTGATAAATAATTCAGATCCATACAGTGATTTCTTTGGAAGATATAATAGATACTAGAAATACAATGCATTGTTAGTTAATTTAAATTAAAATAATTCCATTTCCAAAAATGGCACACAAATTTATTTTCCATATTCATAAGAAGGCTTTTCATATTAATTAAAATTTAAAACTGGCATCAGATTACTATGGGCTTTTTCCTAATAATGACTATTTTTTACTAATTGAAATAGGATTGTTTGTGTAAGTGAGTATGTGGTTTGTTAATGACTGATTGCTCTGGGAGTACAGATGTTTTTAAATGGTTTGTTTTCAGCTAAAGATCTACATGATGCTGAAATATTATCAATAGAATTTTGGAATGTGTAAGCATTTTAAAACTAGTTAAATGCAGTAATTATGAAGAGACTTCTTTAAATATGTTTAATGTACCAGAGTGATAGATTTTAAAAATATGATTGCCATTTATATATTACTTCTCTTGGTAGCAAATTATTCATTAAACAAAGTAATTTATGCTTGTTTTTACTATTTAAACAATGCAGATTTTATATAGAAAAGTTTAATAATCTCTTAATATTTCCCCTTCATACCTTTTTTCCTTGAATTACTAAACAATATCAGGTAGTTGTGCATTTTTGAACAATTATTTTTGTGTTCATTAAAATATATTCAGATTAATATATTTACATGTAGAATTTCTCATTGCCTTTTTTTAAACTTTTTTTTAATGTTTATTTATTTTTTGAGAGCCATAGAGAGACAGAGCATGAGCAGGAGAGGGCAGAGAGAGAGGGAGACACAGAATCTGAAGCAGGCTCCAGGCTCTGAGCTGTCAGCATAGAGCCCGATGTGGGGCTCACACGCACAAACTCGGAGATCATGATGTTAGCCAAAGTCAGATGCTTAACCGATTGAGCCACCCAGGCGCCCCGGGATTCAGGTTTCTTAAGGCAGATTTCTTTTGTTGTTTGTTTATGTCTCCAACACAATATACTGTGTGCCACACAGCTGTTGATAAATACTGACTGAATGATTCTAGTCTTTTAAAGAATGTTAAACATTAGAAGAATAAGTAATTCCACTCTGAAAATAAAAGGAAATTTCACAGAGAAGGACATTTATCTGGGTCTTGAAATCTTGAGGTGATTAATAAGCATTTGGCAAAGGGTGAGATTTTCTTTATAATTATTATCTTTCTTCAGTGATAGGTATTTTATTTCTTAGCTGGAGTTTAAATTCCTTATAGATGAATCTTCTCTATTGATTAAGCTTCCCAGAGCTTTAATGTCCTAAATCAAGTCTTCCTAAGTAACATATTCCTACTACTTTTAAAGTGCAAAATTCAGTGGAACTGTGAATATAGAATTAACATAAGTTGATTCTTGTTAAGAACTATTTGTGGGAATCTGCAGTTGGTTCATTTATCAGAATAATGTTATTATGCGCAGCTATAGTCATTTCATGGAAAAAAAATTCCTTTTAAGCTCTCAATTTCCTGAGTCCATTTTGGTTTTTAAGGGCCAAGTTCATTTTTTCCTCAAATGGTTCAAGGCCATTATATTTTCCCTTCACAATGTCTCTAAATGGCTGCTCTTTTTCCCTTTAGACTTTTCTCCCTATTGACCAGAACCCCCTCATTCTTTTTCTCTGAATTAAACATGAAAAGTCATTTTCAAAACTATGTGCTAAATTTATACTTTTATACATTGTGCCACTTTTTTTTGGCCGAGATCACCCCTATATGAACCTTATTTTTAATAAAAAAACTTGCTTAAATAGCTGTTTTTTCTTATATCCTATTACTTCCTGATTCAGTGTAAATCTAATCGTATTTTACGGAAAGACAAGTCATAACTTTTGGGTATTAAAAAGGCCATCATGATCAATTTAGAATGGATTTATCAAGTCATGGCTCTATAATTCTATAGCCTTTTAATATACTTGGACAACTTATCAGAATCAAATATGAAGTCCTTTTAAATTGTACTCATACCATCACCACTTAAATCTCTGCTCCCAACCACATACATATCAATTCAAATACATACTCTTCTGTATCAAAGACCAGAAATATTGGTGAGAGTTTTTGTACCTTTCATCAAACTTGGGAATAAAAATACTGAGAACCGTGGTATAGGATGTGCTTCTAAGAGCAGGAGGTTTCTCCTCTAGTTTGTACATAGTTGTTGTTGAAACTACATGAGCAGTATGTGTGCCTGGGGGACACATGTGTTCTGGCACTTGCATAATAATCATGGGATTTCCTTTGTCTCTTGAAAGTTAAATTTACCATAAAGCATAACAAAAGGGAAAAAACCCATATTATTCCAGAATTATCTTTTTATATGTTTATCTAAATATGTTTAAATATATAATCTAAAGAGACATGAACATAAAATTAAAGTACATAATAGCTATGATGATCATTTTTATGTGTAATTTATCAAAAACTATTCTTGGTCATTGCATATATTTCCTAACTTAGAAGTTATATAAACTATATCAGGTAGGCATTATTAATTATTATTATTATTATTATTATTATTATCATCATCATCTTTAACCAATAACTAAAATTCATAAAATAGAGGTAAATTCTTATTTATTTATTTATTTATTTAAAATTTTTTTTTAATATTTATTTTTGAGAGAGACAAAGCACAAATGGGGGAGGGGCAGAGAGAGAGGGAGACTCAGAATCTGAAGCAGGCTCCAGGCTCTGAACTGTCAGCACAGAGCCCGTCGCGGGGCTGGAACCCACAAACCACGAGATCATGACCTGAACCAAAGTCAGACTTTCAACCGAGGGAGCCACCCAGGTGCCCTTCGAGATAAATTCTTAAAATGAAGTACAACTTGCTTTGGTTTGGATGATTCATTAAAAATAAGTCACATGAAATGATTTACAAAAACAAAGAAAGCTCAGGTTTATGTTACAATAATACTTTATACACTGTCACCCAGCACTTCCCAAAGTGATGTATTCACAAAGCATTTGTATGAGCATGTGTGTGTGTGTGTGTGTGTGTGCATGTGCGCATTTATGTAGGTTCTAATATATCCCAAATAGCTAGTGATCTTTGGAAGACACTATGAGATCAGTCACTCCTTCAATGAATTACCTTCATCTCGAGTTTCTGTCCATTAATGTTGCTTCTATAATGTTCATCAGCACATTTCTCTGTTAGAGGCTGTAGACGAAAATAACACTTCGATGATTTCCTTGAAACTTGGTATAGTTTTAATTTAGATTATATGTTGCTTTTAGAAAAATCTATACTGTTAGGTGCCCTCAAGCTCTTAATATAATTTTGTCACTTAATTTATTTTTAAGCATTAGAACCTCTTTTATAAGTTGACTAAGTCACATTGTTACACTATTCTGAATTGGTAATGGAGAGAAAAACCAATACTATTTAGAGAGAGAGAGAGAGAGAGAGAGAGAGAGAGAGGGAATGAAATGCTACAGGGAAGCATTTAAAGATGAAAATTCCTTCTAAAAGTAAACCTAGAGATCACTTGTAAGTTACCTTTGACTGCCAACCTAAATTTCAAGTAGCTTTAGAATGTGGAATAGATTGCCCAATCTAATGAGTAAACGCACCAACTTTAGAATTAATAAGAGCACATCAGTATATATCTTCATCCTAATGTTGCAGCAGAATGTAAAAAAAAAAAAAAACATTCACATCAGCTGTTCGTGAGGCATTGTGCTAGTTTCAATGGAAGAAGAAACCTTACAGGGTTAACAAGGCAATTACATTATCAGATTTTTATACTGTTTTCTTTGAATTTCCCAAATAATTTCTATTGTGAACCTGTAACTAATGTCTTTTTGGAATTAGCTGGCTTCCTAGAGGTTTAATTGAGCACCAGCTTGAGACCAGATGAGTTAACTCAGCAATGCATATTCATTAAGCAGCTAATATATGCAACACCTGCATCAAATCTCATGGAGAAAGATAAAAGGCATCCTAACTCCTGAGGGGGCTGAAGTATAAATCTGGAATTAAATATACTCCTTTTAATACCATAATATCTATCAAGGTACTCATGAACCAGCACACAAAAGCATTTAATGAGATACATAAGATAACATATAAAACAGAGCGTTTAGAATTTATTCCTTAAACAACTTCAGGATTTAGAGAATAATTTCTGTAAGATTTCAAATCATAGTTTGAGCATGACTCTCAATTTCAGGGAGGCTGCTTTCTACACATTTTATTCACCACATTCCCAAGCTGTCATTCAGTCTGTGCCTGAAAACCAACAATAAGAAGTGATAAAAGTAGTCAGTTCCACATATGGCAACTCTGACTGCCTGAAAGTTCTTTCTCTTCCTTTCTTTCATAGAATTTTTCCAAATTATACGTTTACCTTTTTTTTTACTTTTTGTAAAATTGCCTTATTACAATATTCTTAAAATTTTTCTTAATGTTTATTTTTGAGAGAGAGAGAGAGAGAGACAGAGAGAGAGAGAGAATCTGAAGCAGGCCCCAGGCTCTGAGCTGTCAACATAGAGCCCGATGTGGGGCTCAAACTCACCAACTGTGAGACCATGACCTGAGCCAAAGTCGGACACTCAACCCACTGAGCCACCCATGTGCCCCTGAAATATTTATTCTTTTATTTTAGGAAGTCAGGGCCATTATAGTTAAGCTTACACTATATCCTTGATGCCTAGCACAGTGTCAGATACTGATTAGAAATTCAGTAAACGATCTATGAAATGACATTTAATTACTTGTAAAAGCACCAGTTAGTCCTACTTTGATCCTTGGTAACTTTCAAAACAACCCTACCTATCATGGTAGCAACTTGGATGAAATTACAATGAAAGAGACAGATGATTTGTTTTTCTCTGTATGTTTTTGGAATTAGGTTTTTCTTTGACAGAAAACTTAAAATAACAGTAGCATAAAAGAGACAGAAGTCAATTTCTCTCTCATGAAGAAATTTCTCTCTCTAGTCTGGAAGTAGACAATTACGGACTGACTACTGGAGTCCCATAGTTCTGTCTTTGTGTCTCATAGAAGATATCATGGTAGCCTTCTATTCTTAAATTTCACTTATGGACAAATTTATTTATTCAAGCTTCAGCCATCCTGTTTACATTCTAGCCACCAGAAAAGAGAAAAAGAAAAAATATATGTATAGGTGTGTCTGGCTGGCTCAGTCAGTTAAGTGTCCGACTTCAGCTCAGGTCATGATCTCACAGTCCGTGAGTTTGAGCCCTGCGTTGGGCTCTGTACTGACAGCTCAGAGCCTGGAGCCTGTTTCGGATTCTGTGTCTCCCTCTCTCTGACCCTCTCCTATTCACGCTCTGTCTCTCTCTCTCTCTCAAAAGTAAATAAACATTAAAAAAAGAAAAAAATATATATTATTTTCTCCCAGATGTTCCATGCATCTCTTCTTCATATATTTCATTGCCTACAACTTAGGTATATGGACAAAACTAGCTGAGTAATGTTCTACAGTTGTCGTTCGTACTTGAGTAGTATTCTATTCCTCAAACTTTAGGTAGAATCCTGTGGGTGACAAGAATAGAAATTCTATTCCCAGGCATCCCTTGGTGCTAGGTGTGCACACATGATGAGGTTTTGGCCAATGAGATGTATGTGGTGGTGGTTTGTGCAATTCTAGGAATTTTCCTAAACAGAGAGTCACATTCTTCTTTTTCCTTTCCTTGTTCTGCTGGTTGGAATGATGACTTGAAGGCGGGAGCTGATACAGCCTTTTGGTGTATGTGGTTGCTTGACAAGAGAACTGAGTGACTGACCAGCAAGAAAGAGGCTTGGTTCCATAGAGGGTACCAGTACTAGAACCACCATCTCCAGAATTTCCCATGAGAGAAAAATAAAATCAAATTCTTTATTATTTACAGCACTCTGAGTTGTTCTCTTTCCTTCAACCAAACATGATTCAAACTAGTAACTTGGCATGTTCCTAGATCTCTCATTCCTCCTTGTTAAGCACCCACCATTTTTGAAATGCCTCATTTCCTCTGAAAACTCACGTTCATACAGAAATCTGTAGATAGATGTTAGTATCAGCCTTATTCATATTCACTGAAAACTAGAACTTTGGAAAATGATGTTTTGGCTGGAAATTGTAAGGGTAAGGCAGAAGGAATTGTTCATAAGCACTGGGCTCAAGTTGGGAAATTTATTTCTCATGGTGGTGTAGGTTAATTCAGAAACTCCTTTACATGCATGTGGGAGATGAACAGTAAATGAATTGATAGTAGATGGGAGCCAGGGTTTCTCACTGTCAGAGAGAGAAATTACAAATGAGCAAGAAGGGAAGATAAGAATAAATCCTGGTTTTCCATTTTGGTACATGAATCATCCCTAAGGTAGTTGACATAATGATGTGTTTGTATCTGATGTTGTTATCCTTGAGATTTTAACCCATTTTCCACTCCTCCCAAAAAGATGTTTGTTTATTATTGGTCTTGATTAAATGAGTAGTTATCAAAAAGAAAAAAGATGACATTTATGTGCATTTTAACAAATGTTCCTCCAATTTTTGACAGGTTTGGTTTATTGATCATGTCACTACAATGAGCCATGGATATGTATCAGAAGTATCAGTTTAAACATCTTGTAGTTAATTTCTAATTCTTTTTCTACTTTGAAACAAAAGTTCTCCAAAGGAAAACTCTCATTGAGAAATCTAATCACATTTCTTCTTTGATGAAATGGTCTCACCACATCCAAAATCCTTACCCATTATTCAGAACTGTTGCTGTATCAGATCAAACTTTTCTTTATGTCTTATTGTATTTCTGCATGGACTTGACACACTGTTAAAATTTCCCAAATATGTACCCTACCTTCTGTGTCACAATCTCTACTTTAGTCGCACTTTTCATAGACACTCATGTAGTGTCCTGTTATCACTCTCTCCCATTAAGGCTGAGGTTGTATGCCACACATTTCATGAATATACATCTATTCTGATATTTTTAGCAAGAACTGATCATCCTGTTGTCTGAACTCATAAGGCAATATATCTACTTCCTAAGGAATTTATCCCATTCTACTTGACAACATAGATGGCTGTGTGTATATGTGTATGTGTGCATGTATTTATGTTCTATTTAAATTTTGGAAGTTATTCTGCACAGCTCCAGTAGAGTGCCTTGTACAGCATATACACTGAATATATATTTTTGGACAAGATAAGGCTACTTAATCTTATAACACTCTGACGAATACTCTGTCATTTGGTGCATTCCCTTAAATCTTACGGATCAATTCTGTACTCTATTGACTTGTTCAGTTGCTATATATCCTGGTAACAGATTTGAAGTTACTTACTGTTTTTCAGTAAGCAAGGACTGGGTCTTCCCCTATGAACTCATAAGGGATATTTTTGGAAAGACTGTGCACGCTCAGAACAAATATTCTTTCATGATAACATATCTGCTTAACCCGCAGACTTCCTAAGGGAAACTTCCTCGAACTTGATGAAAAGGCAAGCTGAGGTGACAAATTGTTTTTAATCACATTATGAAAAACACGTCCAAATTTGTAGACAAATGAATGTGTGCCTATATTAGAATTTCTTTTTTTAAATTTTGTTAATGTTTATTTATTTTTGAGAGAGAGAGAGAGAGAGTGAGACAGAACACAAGCAGGGGAGGGGCAGAGACAGACAGAGAAACACACACAGAATCCGAAACAGGCTTCAGACCCTGAACAGTCAGCCCAGACCCCAACGTGGGGCTCGAACTAGGGAATGTTGAGATCATGACCTGAGCCAAAATCAGATGCTTAACCAACTGAGCCACCCAGGCGCCCCTAGAATTTCTTATCCTATAAGCATATCTGTCTAACTTCCTTTTTTTTTAAACCCAAGTTTATTTTTAAAAATATTTATTGAGCAAGATACTGGTGATCTATGTGTGAGCAAGGCAGCTGTGGTCCCTGGCCTCAAAGAATTTGTTGTCTTTGTGGGTAGAGTCTACTAAGTAAGCAATTACAGTATTATAGGTATTTGGTGGAGGAGCTCCTGAGTGTTGGTTCCATGAGAGTTAGGGAAAGCAGATGGTCCCAGCTAGAGAGATCAAGGAAGGCTTCCTGAAGGGTGTGTTTAGGTTAGGATCCAAGGAGTTTCCCATATGCTGATGAAAGTGAGAATGGCCAATTAGAGGAATGAAAAGAAGTGAGTATAAACAGAACTTATTTTGTAATAAGGAGCAGTGGAAAGAAAAGAGGTGGGAAAAGTAACCAGGTGTCAGTGAATAGTTTCAGATTAATACAAAGTTTAAGAGGTATAATAAATTATTGTGATTTTTTTTGTTGTTTGCTTTTGTAAAAGCACTATCTTAGTTAATATTTTATTTAGAAATTTGCTTAAATTATTTTCAAAAATATGTTACTAAGCCCTTGAGAGGACAGCATTTTCCACCTTTGAAAATGTTACATACACTTCAAGGAAGTAATAATTATCCCAGTGTAGTGATTATTTATATCATTTCTACTTTAATAAGTATGGATTTTTCTTTTTTTTTTTAATTTTTTTAAACGTTTATTTTACTTTTGAGACAGAGACAGAGCATGAACGGGGGAGGGTCACAGAGAGAGGGAGACACAGAATCGGAAGCAGGCTCCAGGCTCTGAGCCATCAGCCCAGAGCCCGACGCGGGGCTCAAACTCACAGACCGTGAGATCGTGACCTGGGCTGAAGTTGGACGCTTAACCGACTGAGCCACCCAGGCACCCCTGGATTTTTCATAATAATGATTATATAATAATTAATAATAATATGATTGATTCATGATCATCTGCTCAATGTTTCCCAAAACTGATTTTGTAGATTAATTATGTGTCTAAGAACAGTGTTCTCATATGCTCTAATCTCAAAAAAAGCAGCTATCACACAAAATACTTGACTTTTTGAGTCCTTTCTATTTTTTTTTTTTAAATTTTATTTTATTTATTTATTTTTTTAATATATGAAATTTACTGTCAAATTGGTTTCCATACAACACCCAGTGCTCATCCCAAAAGGTGCCCTCCTCAATACCCATCACCCACCCTGCCCTCCCTCCCACCCCCCATCAACCCTCAGTTTGTTCTCAGTTTTTAACAGTCTCTTATGCTTTGGCTCTCTCCCACTCTAACCTCTTTTTTTTTTTTTTTTTTTTTTTTTCCTTCCCCTCCCCCATGGGTTTCTGTTATGTTTCTCAGGATCCACATAAGAGTGAAACCATATGGTATCTGTCTTTCTCTGTATGGCTTATCTCACTTAGCATCACACTCTCCAGTTCCATCCATGTTGCTACAAAAGGCCATATTTCATTTTTTCTCATTGCCACGTAGTATTCCATTGTGTATATAAACCACAATTTCTTTATCCATTCATCAGTTGATGGACATTTAGGCTCTTTCCATAATTTGGCTATTGTTGAGAGTGCCGCTATAAACATTGGGGTACAGGTGCCCCTATGCATCAGTACTCCTGTATCCCTTGGATAAATTCCTAGCAGTGCTATTGCTGGGTCATAGGGTAGGTCTATTTTTAATTTTCTGAGGAAACTCCACACTGCTTTCCAGAGCAGCTGCACCAATTTGCATTCCCACCAACAGTGCAAGAGGGTTCCTGTTTCTCCACATCCTCTCCAGCATCTATAGTCTCCTGATTTCTTCATTTTGGCCACTCTGACTGGCGTGAGGTGGTATCTGAGTGTGGTTTTGATTTGTATTTCCCTGATAAGGAGCGACGTTGAACATCTTTTCATGTGCCTGTTGGCCATCCGGATGTCTTCTTTAGAGAAGTGTCTATTCATGTTTTCTGCCCATTTCTTCACTGGGTTATTTGTTTTTCGGGTGTGGAGTTTGATGAGCTCTTTATAGATTTTGGATACTAGCCCTTTGTCCGATGTGTCATTTGCAAATATCTTTTCCCATTCCGTTGGTTGCCTTTTAGTTTTGTTGGTTGTTTCCTTTGCTGTGCAGAAGCTTTTTATCTTCATAAGGTCCCAGTAATTCACTTTTGCTTTTAATTCCCTTGCCTTTGGGGATGTGCCGAGTAAGAGATTGCTACGGCTGAGGTCAGAGAGGTCTTTTCCTGCTTTCTCCTCTAAGGTTTTGATGGTTTCCTGTCTCACATTCAGGTCCTTTATCCATTTTGAGTTTATTTTTGTGAATGGTGTGAGAAAGTGGTCTAGTTTCAACCTTCTGCATGTTGCTGTCCAGTTCTCCCAGCACCATTTGTTAAAGAGACTGTCTTTTTTCCATTGGATGTTCTTTCCTGCTTTGTCAAAGATGAGTTGGCCATACGTTTGTGGGTCTAGTTCTGGGGTTTCTATTCTATTCCATTGGTCTATGTGTCTGTTTTTATGCCAATACCATGCTGTCTTGATGATGACAGCTTTGTAGTAGAGGCTAAAGTCTGGGATTGTGATGCCTCCTGCTTTGGTCTTCTTCTTCAAAATTACTTTGGCTATTCGGGGCCTTTTGTGGTTCCATATGAATTTTAGGGTTGCTTGTTCTAGTTTCGAGAAGAATGCTGGTGCAATTTTGATTGGGATTGCATTGAATGTGTAGATAGCTTTGGGTAGTATTGACATTTTGACAATATTTATTCTTCCAATCCATGAGCAGGGAATGTCTTTCCATTTCTTTATATCTTCTTCAATTACCTGCATAAGCTTTCTATAGTTTTCAGCATACAGATCTTTTACATCTTTGGTTAGATTTATTCCTAGGTATTTTATGCTTCTTGGTGCAATTGTGAATGGGATCAGTTTCTTCATTTGTCTTTCTGTTGCTTCATTGTTAGTGTATAAGAATGCAACTGATTTCTGCACATTGATTTTGTATCCTGCAACTTTGCTGAATTCATGTATCAGTTCTAGCAGACTTTTGGTGGAGTCTATCGGATTTTCCATGTATAATATCATGTCATCTGCAAAAAGCGAAAGCTTGACTTCATCTTTGCCAATTTTGATGCCTTTGATTTCCTTTTGTTGTCTGATTGCTGATGCTAGAACTTCCAGCACTATATTAAACAACAGCGGTGACAGTGGGCATCCCTGTCGTGTTCCTGATCTCAGGGAAAAAGCTCTCAGTTTTTCCCCGTTGAGGATGATGTTAGCTGTGGGCTTTTCATAAATGGCCTTTATGATCTTTAAGTATGTTCCTTCTATCCCGACTTTCTCAAGGGTTTTTATTAAGAAAGGGTGCTGGATTTTGTCAAAGGCCTTTTCTGCATCGATTGACAGGATCATATGGTTCTTCTCTTTTTTTTTGTTAATGTGACGTATCACGTTGATCGATTTGCGAATGTTGAACCAGCCCTGCATCCCAGGAATGAATCCCACTTGATCATGGTGAATAATTCTTTTTATATGCTGTTGAATTCGATTTGCTAGTATCTTATTAAGAATTTTTGCATCCATATTCATCAGGGATATTGGCCTGTAGTTCTCTTTTTTTACTGGGTCTCTGTCTGGTTTAGGAATCAAAGTAATACTGGCTTCATAGAATGAGTCTGGAAGTTTTCCTTCCCTTTCTATTTCTTGGAATAGCTTGAGAAGGATAGGTATTATCTCTGCTTTAAATGTCTGGTAGAACTCCCCTGGGAAGCCATCTGGTCCTGGACTCTTATTTGTTGGGAGATTTTTGATAACCGATTCAATTTCTTCGCTGGTGATGGGTCTGTTCAAGCTTTCTATTTCCTCCTGATTGAGTTTTGGAAGAGTGTGGGTGTTTAGAAATTTGTCCATTTCTTCCAGGTTGTCCAATTTGCTGGCATATAATTTTTCATAGTATTCCCTGATAATTGTTTGTATCTCTGAGGGATTGGTTGTAATCATTCCATTTTCATTCATGATTTTATCTATTTGGGTCATCTCCCTTTTCTTTTTGAGAAGCCTGGCTAGAGGTTTGTCAATTTTGTTTATTTTTTCAAAAAACCAACTCTTGGTTTCGTTGATCTGCTCTACAGTTTTTTTAGATTCTATATTGTTTATTTCTGCTCTGATCTTTATGATTTCTCTTCTTCTGCTGGGTTTAGGCTGCCTTTGCTGTTCTGCTTCTATTTCCTTTAGGTGTGCTGTTAGATTTTGTATTTGGGATTTTTCTTGTTTCTTGAGATAGGCCTGGATTGCAATGTATTTTCCTCTCAGGACTGCCTTCGCTGCATCCCAAAGTGTTTGGATTGTTGTATTTTCATTTTCGTTTGTTTCCATATATGTTTTAATTTCTTCTCTAATTGCCTGGTTGACCCACTCATTCTTTAGTAGGGTGTTCTTTAACCTCCATGCTTTTGGAGGTTTTCCAGACTTTTTCCTGTGGTTGATTTCAAGCTTCATAGCATTGTGGTCTGAAAGTATGCATGGTATAATTTCAATTCTTGTAAACTTATGAAGGGCTGTTTTGTGACCCAGTATATGATCTATCTTGGAGAATGTTCCATGTGCACTCGAGAAGAAAGTATATCCTGTTGCTTTGGGATGCAGAGTTCTAAATATATCTGTCAAGTCCATCTGATCCAATGTATCATTCAGGGCCCTTGTTTCTTTATTGACTGTGTGTCTAGATGATCTATCCATTTCTGTAAGTGGGGTGTTAAAGTCCCCTGCAATGACCACATTCTTATCAATAAGGTTGCTTATGTTTATGAGTAATTGTTTTATATATCTGGGGGCTCGGGTATTTGGCGCATAGACATTTATAATAGTTAGCTCTTCCTGGTGGATAGACTCTGTGATTATTATATAATGCCCTTCTTCATCTCTTGTTACAGCCTTTAATTTAAAGTCTAGTTTGTCTGATATAAGTATGGCTACTCCAGCTTTCTTTTGGCTTCCAGGAGCATGATAGATAGTTCTCCATCCCCTCACTCTCAATCTAAAGGTGTCCTCAGATCTAAAATGAGTCTCTTGTAGACAGCAAATAGATGGGTCTTGTTTTTTTATCCATTCTGATACCCTATGTCTTTTGGTTGGCGCATTTAATCCATTTACATTCAGTGTTATTATAGAAAGATATGGGTTTAGAGTCATTGTGATGTCTGTATGTTTTATGCTTTTGGTGATGTCTCTGGTACTTTGTCTCACAGGATCCCCCTTAGGATCTCTTGTAGGGCTGGTTTCGTGGTGACAAATTCCTTCAGTTTTTGTTTGTTTGGGAAGACCTTTATCTCTCCTTCTATTCTAAATGACAGACTTGCTGGATAAAGGATTCTCGGCTGCATATTTTTTCTGTTTAGCACACTGTAGATATCGTGCCAAGCCTTTCTGGCCTGCCAAGTTTCAAAGGAGAGATCAGTCACGAGTCTTATAGGTCTCCCTTTATATGTGAGGGCACGTTTATCCCTTGCTGCTTTCAGAATTTTCTCTTTATCCTTGTATTTTGCCAGTTTCACTATGATATGTCGTGCAGAAGATCGATTCAAGTTACGTCTGAAGGGAGTTCTCTGTGCCTCTTGGATTTCAATGCCTTTTTCCTTCCCCAGTTCAGGGAAGTTCTCAGCTATAATTTGTTCAAGTACCCCTTCAGCACCTTTCCCTCTCTCTTCCTCCTCTGGGATACCAATTATGCGTATATTATTTTTTTTTAGTGTATCACTTAGTTCTCTAATTTTCCCCTCATACTCCTGGATTTTTTTATCTCTCTTTCTTTCAGCTTCCTCTTTCTCCATAACTTTATCTTCTAGTTCACCTATTCTCTCCTCTGCCTCTTCAAGCCGAGCTATCGCGGTTTCCATTTTATTTTGCATTTCGTTTAAAGCGTTTTTCAGCTCCTCGTGACTGGTCCTTAGTCCCTCAATCTTTGTGGCAAGAGATTCTCTGCTGTCCTGTATACTGTTTTCAAGCCCAGCGATTAATTTTATGACTATTATTCTAAATTCACTTTCTGTTATATTATTTAAATCCTTTTTGATTAGTTCATTAGCTGTTGTTATTTCCTGGAGATTCTTCTGAGGGGAATTCTTCCGTTTGGTCATTTTGGAGAGTCCCTGACGTGGTGAGGACCTGCAGTGCACTTCCCCTGTGCTGTGGTGTATACCTGGAGTTAGTGGGCGGGGCCGCAGTCCGACCCGATGTCTGCCCCCAGCCCACTGCTGGGGCCACAGTCAGACTGGTGTGTGCCTTCTCTTCCCCTCTCCTAGGGGCGGGATTCACTGTGGGGTGGCGTGTCCCGTCTGGGCTACTTGCACACTGCCAGGCTTGTGTTGCTGGGGATCTGGCGTATTAGCTGGGGTGGGTAGGCAAGGTGCACGGGGGGTGGAGGGGCAGGCTTAGCTCGCTTCTCCTTAGGTGATCCACTTCAGGAGGAGCCCTGTGGCAGCGGGAGGGAGTCAGATCCGCTGCCGGAGGTTTGGCTCCGCAGAAGCACAGAGTTGGGTGTTTGCGCGGAGCGAGCAAGTTCCCTGGCAGGAACTGGTTCCCTTTGGGATTTTGGCTGGGGGATGGGCGGGGGAGATGGCGCTGGCGCCTTTGTTCCCCGCCAAGCTGAGCTCTGCCGTCCGGGGGCTCAGCAGCTCTCCCTCCCTTTGTCCTCCAGCCTTCCCGCTTTCCGAGCAGAGCTGTTAACTTATGACCTCCCAGACGCTAAGTTGCGCTTGCTGTCGGAACACAGTCCGTCCGGCCCCTCCGCTTTTGCCAGCCAGACTCGGGGGCTCTGCTTGGCCGGCGAGCCGCCCCTCCGCCCCGGCTCCCTCCCGCCAGTCCGTGGAGCGCGCACCGCCTCGCCGCCCTTCCTACCCTCTTCCGTGGGCCTCTAGTCTGCGCTTGACTCCGGAGACTCCCTTCTGCTAATCCTCTGGTGGTTTTCTGGGTTCTTTAGGCAGGTGTTGGTGGAATCTAAGTGATCGGCAGTACGCGCTGTGAGCCCCGCGTCCTCCTACGCCGCCATCTTCAGCAATCTTGAGTCCTTTCTAATACAAATAATCTCTTGACTTCCTGATCCTACTCTCCTGCTCATGGCTTCAATATATATATGAATTTGTCTTCTTTCTCTTAGTTTATAATCACCTTTCTTTTTTCATTTATTATCACTTTTGCTTTTGCACTTCCTCTTTTTTCTTTGCATTTTCATGACACTTAGTAATCTTATTAGTCAAACTAATCTGTTCTTAATTAGACAATATTCATTGAGCATTAACTATGTTCCAGACACTTTACATATATTATTTCATATAATTATCACAATATTCCTATGAAATATTATGACTGGTACTTAGCAGATGAAGCAAACCATTTCAGGGAAGTTAAATGGTTTTCCTAAAATCCTCTCAGCTAGTAAGTTATCAGGAATCACATTCATGTTTCCATGATTCAGATTTTTTTTTCGTCTTTCATACATGGACTCCTAAAGCACTTTAAGATCAACATCAACTGTTACTGTTGACATCCTAGCAATCAAGGGGAAAACAAAACAAAACAGAACAAAACAAAACAAAACATCACACAAGCTTGGGCAGAACTGTAGAGAGAATGTGATAGATTGCCAGAATTCATTCAGAACAGAGCCATAAAAATTTTTTTCCTTTCCCTGTCCCCAAACAGCTACCATTACAAGGAATGTTTCAGGCAGATACTTGGATAACACAGCAGGAGTTGTAATATTAGAGAAGAAACTTTGCAATAGATAGTTAGGGTCTGCAGGCAAGGGAGTTCTCTAGCAGCTGAGCTGACAATGATATAGTCTTAAATATAGGATTGATATAAATTTAGAAAAGAAATAAATCACATTATATTATTTTTATCGCAGCCTAAAACCTCTATTTACTTATGTAGGCTTTAGTATGGCTTTAGTATGGCTTGTAGGACTATCCTTTAATTCGACATCTTCATTAAATTGAACTTGAATGCTGAAACTTAGGAGAGAGGATGATCAAAGGAGACATTGAAATGCTAGAAAACTGCCTAAAAGGAAATATTTTCATTGGAAAGATCTTGGAGAATCAGGTAGTACCATGGCTATCAAAGCTGAAGATTATCTCAGAAGTGCAATATGTTTGAGTAGGCTGACTTTAAATTTTTTTTTTTAATGTTTACTTATTTTTGAGACAGAGGGAGACAGAGCACAAGTGAGGGAGGCGCAGAGAGAGAGAGAGAGAGAGAGAGAGAGAGAGAGAGAGAATCTGAAACAGGCTCCAGGCTCTGAGCTGTCAGCACAGAGCCGATGTGGGTCTCGAACCCATGAACCGTGAGATCATGACCTGAGCCGAAGTCAGATGCTTAACTGACTGAGCCACCCAGGCGCCCCTGAGTAGGCTGACTTTAATGTTTACTATCATTGGGGTGCCTGGGGCAGGTACCAGTTAAGCGTCCACCTCTGGATTTTAGCTCAGGTTATGAGCTCATGGTTCATGGGTTTGAGCCCTGCATCAGGCTATGCTCTGACAGTGTGGAGCCTGCTTAGGATTCTCTCTCTCTCTCTCTCTCTCTCTCTCTCTCTCTGCCCCTCCCCTGCTTGTACTGTCTCTCATTTTCAAAATAAATAAATACATTTAAAAAAATTAAGTGTACAATCACTTATTTATCCAAGTAGCATTTCATGAGCTGACACCACATCCCAGGCACCATTTGAGGTGCTGTGGATATACAGTGGAGAAAACAGACTGTAACTCTCATGGAGCTTATATTCTTAGGCAAGAACGATCAGAAGTAAATGAATACATAATATGCAGTACTGATACATGCTCTGAAGGATAGTAAAGTCAAACCAGGAAATCCAAAGTGAGAAATAATGCTACTTGTCATATGGCAGTAGCTGAAGCCTTCACTAATGTGGTGATATTTGAAGATAGACTAGAATTACACAGGGATGGGAGGGAGTAAACTATGAGGATAAATGACTGAATATTATTCTAGACAAAGAGCAAAGAATGGAAACACCATAAAGTGAGAGTGTGCTTGGTGTACTCAAGATCTACAAGAAAACCAGTGTCATTGGAGGGAGAAAAAGGTGGGAGAGGAAGTTAGAGGAATAGGTGGGAGTGGAGTAAGTAGGGGAGTGTTAGTATTAAGGTAATAGTACTAACAAAGGGGACAATTCCCACTAAAAGTGTTTAGATACCTACATTTCTGTTGCTGCCCAGTCCTAACCACCCCCCAGACTCTCCCCCCCACCCAAAAGGTATCTCTGTCCTTTGCCCTTATAAAGTGTAAAACTTAGGTCATGTATATTAAATATATTTGTGAGCATGGTACTCGTTTTAAGTGTCAAACATGAAACTTTTAAAGAAGGTTTGGGGCACTTTATCATAAAACATCTGTTAGAATTCCTAGAGAGGAAGATTTTTTTTAAATGTTTGTTTTTGAGAGAGAGAGACAAAGTGTGAGTGGGGAATGGGCAGAGAGAGAAGGAGACACAGAATCCTAAGCAGGCTCCAGGCTCTGAGCTGTCAGCACAGAGTCCGACATGGGGCTTGAACTCGCAAACTGTGAGATTGTGACCTGAGAGCTGAGGTCAGATGCTTAACCAACTGAGCCACCCAGGTGCCCCTAGAGAGGAAGATTTTTAAGTACACGTGGTTAGCAAATTTAATCTACTTCCACAAAAGAGTAAATAACTTAAATAAGGTCCTCTAGAATTAGTAATATATCAAACTACATTTCAATTCCAGTTGATGTCCCATGGAATGATGGGAAAATGCTGCGGATAATAGCTCTCTTTTATGTTTATTTTACTAAATTGCAACTTACTACATCATTATGTTATTATAATCATGTTCATTATAATCAATGCTTAATTAAAGAAAACCTCCCAGTCAATGCTCCTACTTCTCTACCCTGTTCACTCATGGAACTGGCTTGATTGTACTGCATCTCAGTGGTATATCCTCATCGTATTTGCTTCCCTCCAGATTAATAATCAGCACCCGCATAGCAAGATCACCCTTTCTCTGATGGACACTGGGAAGCCAGATCTCTTTCTTATACCATTCAGGCCCACAAATTTGAGCTGAGTTTTTAGTGATAGTATGTGTATATACTTAGTGACTAAAGAGGCACAATTTATGCATTTAATATTTGTGCATTTTGAAATTTGTTACGGCATTGAGCTTCCCCCCCAGTGACTCTAACTTGAGCAAGAATCAGAAAAATGTATTTACTATATTCTCAAAACATGCATTTTATATTTTATCAGAAGATTGGTTTTCTGCTTTTAATAAAATGAGTTGTTGGTTTTTAAATTTGGAAATTGTCTGCCCTAAATGAAGCAACTTTCTTCCAAAGAAACAGTAAGAACTGAACCATTTTTATTAGATTCAATTGAACAACTATTTCTTGAATGCTTACTCTGTGCCACACAGTGTCCTAGGCCCTTGGGATGGGGCAATGAGCAAAAGAAATGGAAATAGATGCCCTTTGGAGTTCATTTTCCATCAATGTAATTGCCACTTAATAAGGCAATGGCATGATGTTTCTAGAGTAGTGTACAAAAAAGCAGCTTCCAGAAGTGAGTTAGGGTATTGGCTTTATGTAGTTTTTGAAATTAGATTTTCTGAGTTCTTCTTCAGTCTGACAAATACTGTCCCATCAACTTTTCACTCTCACCAACAAAGATGCTATGCCAGGTCAGTCTGACCATGTGCTAGAAATAGATGTAGTAAATACAATCTAATCTGCCAGCAGTAGTTCAGAAACTCACTGATAGAAGATAGCGGGTGTCATTAGCAAGTGTTAAAATAGCTTCCTAACTGGTGAATAAAATGTACTAAATATCTGACATAAAGCCTTCACATGGTTTTGTGGGAGTGAAGGAATAACCATAATCACCTAAATTAGAGTTGGATAATCTAGGCTAATTTGACTCTTCTGCTTTATTCTTAATACAAATTTATACATCAGTCATCGGCAGCACAAGGTGTCAAACAGCCCAGAAACAAATACAGTATTAGAACTACAGGAGGCTTCAGAAGATTTAACGTGCAATCTTAAAAATTTTATAGTTGAGGACGCTGAGATCCAGAGTGATTATATGATAATCTTGCAGACCCAGACTATTCATTAGCAAATCTTAGGTAAACTTTTCAAATTCTGACCCCCACGTTTTGTTCTTTCCAGTGTTACACAACTTGCCTACAACTCTGTAGTAAAAATACTGATCAGAAAATAAAACCTGTAGTATTGTGATGTTTATTTTATATGTGAACTTGTTGCTTATATGTCTGTAACCTAGTTTACAATTCTAGAGTGCAACTCTCAAGCAGGGAAGCGGTTGGAATTCAGGAATAAGGTAGAGCTTCGTGAGATTTTTTTTTTTTTTTAGCTTCGTATTGGCTAGAATTTATGCTGGATGGCCTTAATAGAGAACCAAATAATAGTGGCCTAATCAGTTGAGGGACTGTTATTCTCACATAACAAGGGAAAAAAGGGAGTCTAGTGCCAACACCATCAGTGATTGATATGTCCACTCTTGGTGATTGATATGTGGCTTTGTCCTCAGCCTTATCACCTAATGGCTACAAGTAGTTGTTCCATTTCCACCATTGAATATTTACTATAGGCAAGATGCAGTAAAAAATAAAAAGATGTATTGTTCCTTCCCTGTTTTAAAGAGATTTTATGAGAGTTCCTTCTGGCCATTATGTTTCATTGTTTAGGACTTGATTACATGAACATCTCAAGGATAGTTGGAAATAATTTCTTCAAAGGTTGTTCTGTAGAACAGTATGAGAATATTGACGGTGATATTCTGCCGCTAAGGAAAATGATTTATATTTTGAATATATTTGAATTTGAATTTATTTGAATTTCTATATTTAAATGTATTTGAATTTATACTATGAAATTTCTTTTGCTGGCCTCTGTTTTAAGGACAAATCAATAAGTGAGTAAAACATAATTCTCATGGAGAAAATTAAAGGCAAAAAGAAGAGTTGAGAAATAAATTTGCAATTTTAAATAGAGTAGTTCAGGAAAACTTCATTGAAAAGTGATTTTAGGGGCTCTTGGATAGCTCAGTCAGTTAAACATCGGCTTCTTGATCTTAGCTCAGGTCATGATGTTATGGTTTGTGAGACTGAGCCCCATGTTGCGCTCTGTGTTGACAGCATGGAGCCTGCTTGGGATTCTCTCTCTCTCTCTCTCTCTCTCTCTCTCTCTTTCTCTCTCTCTCTCTCTCTCTCTCTCTCTCTCTCTCTCTTTCTCCCTGTCCCTCCCCTGCTCACTCATTCTCTCTCTCTCTCTCTCAAAATAAATAAACTTAGGGGAAAAAAAAAGAAAAGTGATATTTATATACAGGACTGAAGTAAGTGAAGGGGTCATGCAGGCATACGTTTAAGGAAGGGAACTGTGGGTAGAGAGACAGCAAGGGCCGTAATAGCATACATGAGAAATTTAGACAACCAAGGGAAGACTAGAAAATTAAATTAAATCTTTTCACTAAAGCAAAATATAGTTTGCTTCACTATATTTCCATAGTTTTATTTCTTAAAAATCACCTATCATTGTGAATTATAATTATATATATTATAAAAAACATGGTACAAAATATATTTTTTAGTGAGGAAAGAGGAATAATGAATCGAACTCTAAACATGTAACATTTTATTCTCTTTAGTAGGAATTTCAGCAATAAATTTGTGGCACTAACATTTTTGAAAATGCAACTGAATTACAGAATCCTCCTAAGCAAGGATTGCTACAAAATAAAGGAATTAGCATTCTCTTGGTAAAATACTTTTTTTTTCTTCTGACTAAAGTGAAAAATGGTATTTATGAGATCATTTGAGAAGCGTATTTTTATTTGTTTTTATTTTTTATTATTTATTCATTTTTTATTTAGATAAGGAAATTTTAATTTCTATAAATGAACTCAAGTTGATCTGACCAGTTCTGCAGTCTGAAGAGAATAGTAAAGTTAAATTTTGTGGGAATGGCAAGAACTTGCTCGGCTTGAAGATCAAGCCGCAGTGGTGTTGGATAATACAATTGTGTTTTATAAGCAGGTGATAGAAGTGTTTGAAATGTTCTAGTTAATCCTAGAGTTGATCATAAAGGGCTTAGACTGTTGGAACTGACCACTGAGCAAAAGAAAAGCTCTTGGGTTAGAGAGATACAAACACTTGTACAGTTCACATAGATCAAAATAGTCTATAACCAGGACAGCAGCTAAGATCAGTTCATAGTCTGACTGCATAAAGGGCAGAAATCATAAGGCTAGAATTAGAGAAGAAATCAGCTGGACATCAGTCTGGAAAAAGTCATCATACAGATTCAGGCAGACAAAGATCAATTTCTTAAGCATATTTAGACAAAGTATGTTTAAAGCCAAGTCAGACTTTTCCCACCAGTGATGTGCAGCTGTGGCAGTGCCAGATCCATGATGTCACAGGCGTGTGGCTGCTGATCATGAATTGCTACCCACTTGTTGAAGCAGGAAGGGTCCAACTTGGACCTAGTGTCTCAGTCACAGCTGCCTGTGGAGCTGCAGTATGTTGGGCTGATTGACCATAACCTCAGGGGAGGCTTCTGAAAGAAGAATAAATAGGGAACAGCAATCTAACCGTCCTGGGCATGTAAGCATGCTTCAACCTGAAAGATGAGTTTTTCTTTGCAGAGGAGCAAACTCATGTTCAGGAAGGGTGCTATGCGGGTGTTGCTGTGGTGTTCCAAGAGATCCACACTTGCTGAAGAATTCTCATCCAGAGGAGTAATTTTCAGGGATGCCAGTGGATCCTGACACTTTATGGATCAACACTCCCTACCTCACACCAGAGACGAAGGGGATTTTGTTATGACTTTCAGTGCAGGCATTTGAGGGAAGAATGGAAAAAAAAAAGATTTCATTATTCCTATTGAAGAACGGGCAAAGTATGAAAGCTATTGACCCAATAAAAACTGATGAAAAGACAGGAAGAGTTTTGAGTTCTTAGAATCTAAAAGATCTTGCTTTTTACCATTGTCTCTGGTTTCTGCCCTTTTCCAATTCACTGTGCCATATGGGTAGCCATCATGCTGGGTATACCAGAGATATATCTGGAGACAGAGTCTGGGTGCTTTTGATATCTACCAGTGACTCACTCACATAATCACACATGTCACAGGCCTGAAACCAGATGATTTAATGCACACCTTGGAACATGTCACATTTCCTAAAGCATAACTACTAGAATTCAGCTTGAGAGCAATAAAACTTTTTCCCAGCATAAAATCCTGTACAAAGTTGAGATAATTCAAAGGTTTCCAAGATGGAGATCTAGAAATTAAGGGCTTCAATTTTTTTTCTGTTTCTTAGAGTGGAAATGATTATCCAAAAGAAATTCTGTCTCAAGGAAATCATTGGTAGATATGGTAGGTCTGGTGCCCAGGTAAAAAACGTTTTATACCAAAAAAGAAAAAGTAAGTAGGCCTAAAACATTATCTCTTACTATTCATACTTAAGAACAGGTTCCAATCAGGGATTTCCGGTAGGATACATAGCAAATAACACTAATTTTTATAGCCATTAAAAACCTTGAACATGATTGAATAACTCATTGGGGATATACATAAATCCTGAAATTATGAACAAAGGAAAAAAAAACAAAGCCTATAAACTTTTATCAAACATATGTGCATGTATTTCATACCTGCCTCTTTATGAAGAAGGTCCATGAATTCTGAAAGTTATGTACACTGATCTTGAGCAGAGCTAATTAATACCATTAGTGTCTATCTCTCTCCTAGTATATGTATGTATGTATGTACACCTGAAGTATGTATGTGTGTATATGTGTGCACACACATATAAAGTGTGATCATGGATAATTAGAGATAATCTATGCGTTTTATACTGCTTAAGATGTAATAAAGCTGTATTCTGTATTACGAATAATCACCAGCTAAAACTGGAGTGTAAATGTTATTTATCAGAATTTCATTTCCTAAAATTATGGGATTATAAAATTAATAAAGAGTAAAAATTATATATATATATATATATATATATATATATATATATATATATATTTCCCATTCTTGCCCAAGAGCTGTGTTGGAATTTACACAAAAGTCTGTGCCTTGGTGGCTCAGTCTATGAAGCATCTGACTTCAGTTCAGGTCATGATGTCACAGTTCGTGGGTTTAAGTCCCACGTTGCACTTTGTGCTGATAGCTCTGAGCCTGGAGCATGCTTTGGATTATGTGTCTCTCTCTCTCTTTGACCCTCCCCCATTTGTGCTCTCTCTCTCTTTACCTCTTTCTCAAAAATAAATAAACATTAAGCAACCAAACAAAGTTTCCTTTCCCCAACAATTGAGGGATTTATTCTGAGAGTTGGCCTTTGCAAATTCCAAACTGCTTAAAATGGCAATCTGAGTGTTTCAAGTTATAATGACCAAAAAGGGCCAAGTCAGGGCCTGTGTAATCCAATCGTGGCCTACTAGCCCTGGTCTGGGCCCACTTGCCTGCATCTACTTTTAGAGGACACTTATTACTATTTTTCAAAATCATTATGAGGATTAGTTGGGTAGTGGTTGACCTCAGGAAATCATTAATTTTAATTTCTAAGGAACCGCTTCCCCTATTTTTCATTTAAAAATGACTCTGGTTATACAGTCAGTGGTATTGTAACAGTGTTGTGTGGTAACAGATGGTAGCTGCACTTGTGAGTATAGCAAAATGTATAGAGTTGTCAAATCACCATGTTGTACACCTGAAACTAATATTTTGTGTGTCACCTATACTTCAATTAAAAAAATAACTGGGTAGTCCATATAAACCCACAAACAGATTTATACATTGGGACTTTCAAACGTAAGTCAGAATACAGGGATTAGCGTCTGTTAAGAGAAATTTGCACACTGCATCCAAGAAGGTTAAAGTCATGTCTTTTTGAAGAAGTAAACCTATGAAAGAGCCTATATTTATGACGTTTGACACTTAAGTGCAAGGACTTTATGCTCAAATATTACAGATACTTTCTTAGCTAGTTTCTATATTTTAACCCATCTCTTTTACAGTAGATGGAAAAGGTTCAGAAAAATTATGGAGTCATGATTATTTTGTGAGTGCCAAAAACAAACAGCTAAACTGAAATTTAACCATTTTTTATTATAGCATTTTTTACTATTCATTTTGAATCTTGGGCAAGTGTTCTTCATCTAGATCAAATACACTTGAGCTCAAGTCATATTAGACCAACTAACTAGCATTAGACCATCATCACCAAATGGCCTAATTCTTGGAGTAACATGAGTATCTGGTTGCAAACTCTATTAATACTCTTATTTTACTTTTTTCGTTAGGATAGCCTGACCTTTCCTTAACTGGAAAACTAAACTAGAAAAAAAACCCAAACAAAAAAATCATGATTATGTATAATCTGCATGACAAGATGACCACCAGAAATTTCACAACACTGACAAAAATAGAGGCTTGTAATTATGCTTCGAGTACAAATTTGCAAAATGTCTTAAATTTTGGATGTTTTATTCTCAGAAAATTGTGGAACTTCTTGCACTTGAATAGGTAATAGATGTACCAATAAAACACTTAGATTCTAAGAATTTGTGTTTGACACAAGGGAATATGTAGTATATAGATCAGTTGGATTTTTTTTAACCAAATTAAATATGTGATAGACACAGCACATTTTATACAGTAGGATAAATGATCTTTCCCCTTGTGCTAAAACACCAACCAGTTTCCATGGAAAATCAGTGTTCTATGGAATATTTTGAGGGTTTCCTTAAAATGTGAAATAAAGTGAAAACGTTTTAGGGAATGAAATTTACATATAAATCTCACTGTAAGGTAAAACACATGTAAGTCACATATCAAAGAAAATAATAAAAGTCATTTCATAAGATCATAATCTAATTGTCTAATGGGCTTTGAACATAGTGCGGTAATTAATAGCATAGGCCAAGTTATGTGAAATATGCATATTTAAGTTTTTTGATGTTTTATTTATAGAGTGTTGCTGTGAAGATTTGAACGTAGACCAACGTAGATTTTTCAAAATTTGAAATTTTGAAAAACTTGAAAGAAATCACAGTGTTTTTGATAGCTGCTTTCAGGTGTCCCTGAACTATAGGATTGATTAAAGCAAGTTAAGTGAACTCCATTGAAAGGAAGTGAATCCACTCTCAAATAGACAGTTGTTCCATGCAAGGCCATTTTTACTAAGCTCTGAAAGTAGTTGCATCATCAACAGCACTTGTTTAGGTTTGTTTCTTTAATTAACTATGAAGAAGTTTTGGCGAATATGTATGAACTAAGGAAGGAAACATTTCAGAGTGTCTTTTTCCTTCATTCTTGATTAGCTATCTAGTTTAGGCCTCACACATTCTGAAGGACTTAATTGAACCCAGCAGAAGATAGTGTATCCATTCATTTCTTCTTGCATTGAACAAATACTCATGCTGTTCTTTGGGAAAATTTATTGGCACATTTCTCAATACACTTTTTTTTATACATCTAGTCTCTGACTGAGGGTGTTATTAATATACATAAAGAGTTAAAATAAAACATCACTTAAAACATTAGTCCACAGGGTACGATACAGATATCATCAATAATTTTAGTGAAATATAACTGTCAAAAGAAATTCAAGGATGCTTCTTGCCACTTACCTCTCCCCCCGCCCAAAAAAAGAACACTTATGTAATTTACAAAGACACAATAGACACAGACTCATCAATTAATTAATAGGGTGGGGTCACCAGTAGTGATTGGAATTTTGAAAAAAAGAATTAAAGTTAAATGTACTTAGGGAAATTCCCTTTTCTTTCATTGGACTCTTCCTTTTTTATTAATGCAGCCTAAGAATGTGTCTCTACCTTGGAAGAACAAATAGGAAGAAGAAAGGCAACCAGAAGTAAGAAAACATGGAGGAACTTGCTTATGTTTGACTCAAATATAATCTCTTTTTCTAAAGGGTCGAAATGAGTTTACTCATGAGTCCAGCTCAATAGAGTGAGAAAACCTATATCAACTTGGAGTCGAAGTATATAATATATACACAGATACAGTGTATATGTGGCTATGTAAATGCATAGGTCCATAGTTTATTTCTTTGTGGACATGGGGAATTGGGCATTCTTGGTAGCTAGCTATTTGGGTTACTTAGAATTCTCATCACAAAACTGTTGTGAATTTGGACATTGCTTTTATTTTTAATATACTAAGCTTTCTGTCATGTAGACATAGCATCATTGCATCCACTCTAGTGACTAGAAAAGCAATAGAAAGCTTTGGATTGTTACCTAAGCATCATCATGAATAAATACATTTGAAAGTAAATAAATCATTGCCAAGGTTGAACACAAAACTAAAATGTATTACAGTTTAGACAAAGACATTCCATTATTGTATAAAGCCTTTTTAAAAATTAGATTTATGTAGACATTGATTAATCCATTTCCTTTCTGAAGTCAATTTGTATTTTTTTCAGAATCTACCATTTAATTTAGGCTGTCAGGAAATGTTGCCATAGTTATCTACATCATATTAGCATGAAATGAAAGAATTTTTGAAAATTTTCCTTCCTATGCTATTATAACTGTATTGTTTATAAGGCAATTATATCTTTTGGGACTAATGTGTATTTTACTGCATGTGTATGGAGTTCATTTATAACCAACTGGGCTCCTACCAACTGTACTCTCCTACTTATAATGGGAATCCCTGCTTATTTCATACCTATGGGAGACAGGATAGAAAAAGAGTGCTACAGAAATCCAGAGGATGATTTGAATTTGGCCTTTTCTTATAAGATAGGCATACACTACTCATTATTTCTTTTTCTCTATTGTCTACTTTTGCTCTGCTTATTATTTTCTGTCATTCAATTAAGTAAAGACAGGCATCTCAGACTATTAAATTTAAATGTTTCTGATCAATCCAAAGCATTTTGTTCCTTGAGCCAATCCCTAAGTCTCCTAAGTTTCAACCTCAAGGATAGATAATACCTAGAAGACTCCTTCACTGGATATGTCAAATAGCCACGGCTATTTTATGGCCTAAATCTATAGGTAAAGATGATGACTAGTAGACTCTTTTTTGATGAGCTTCAATATAAATTCTCAACATCCATGTTTTTTTATACAACTTTCTCTGGAATCATTGTATTTCCACAGTTATTTACCAGATTTCTTCATATTTTAACATGGAGAGTTCTAATGAAAACATGATAATTTATATAAACTGAAAACGTGATACTTCCTACCAGAGACTGATATTAAAGATCTTGCATGTTCTTTCTTTGGCAAACTCACTTTTAATCTCACTCTTCTTCTGTTTTGCCTTAGCCAATGGAATACTTCTCAGAGGCAGGGGCATTGTGCATGATTCTCTCCTCTTGCACATGGCACAGTAGAGAAATAGCCCTATACGGTCAGAATTGCCGTCAAGGACAATCCTAATGAAATGTCAACTAGTAAATTGTGCCTTATGTTCTCTCTGTTTCCTCTTTCAACAAACCAACAATACAGCTTAATATTGCTCATAAGTTTTTGTGGCATTAGTATTGTGGAGAATTGGAGGGTCTCATTCAATCCTAGAACTGACACAATAGCATGATAATCATTTGCATGGCAATTTATAATTCCAGCATTCATTACCTATTTTACTCTATTTCTAGTGTATACCACCTATTACCGATTTTATAATGAGAAGCATATAGAGCAAGAGTTTTACTTATCCCCATTTACATTTATGAGAAGCAAAGACTTAGAGACAGAAAGTGATCTACTTGAGAATATATAGCTGGTAAGTATCTGACCCTATGGTAATTAACGATAAAGCCCAAGCTCTTTCTGTTGTACATTATGATCCTTCCTCTTTAGTCTGCACACTCAAGTCTATAAAAATAAATACTTGTGCTTAGATCCAAACTAAAATACAAGGAGAAAATTTGGGTATGTTATTTTAATCCTCTGACTTTATATTAGTTTTTTTCCCCATTTAAAAATTATTTTATTTTCATAAATTATTTTTCTGGGTGAATATTAAGAAAGAAAATGTGCATTAATTCTGGTTTTATGATTCTGTATATTTCTTTATGTCAGCATCTATAGTCAGGTCTTGATCTGACCCATCACTTTTTTATTACAGGAAAAAAAAACCCCTACTTGATACTTTATTTTAGATGTCATTTGGTGTCTCCTTTAAGGCAAAAAAATCTCTTTGCCGAATTCACCTAATATAGAAAAAAGCCAGTTTGCCCCCAGAACAGTAGATGTTCAGAAGTCTCACAGGCAATTTCCTGGAATAGTCCAGCTCTGAGAGGGTAAGCACACATGATATGCCGGATGAAAACAACTGAATGGTGGCAGAGAACAACTAAACATAGCGTTAGAGTAAGTGGCTATATTAGTTACAGTCAGTGGAAATTCCAGAAAAATAGGTCTAGGCTTTTAGTGAGTGTCTGTGATCCTAATTCTACTCAACAGAAATAATTCATTTTCCAGAAACTAATTTGAAGTTTCTTACTCAAAACTCGTCTACAGAAATATTTATTCTAAGCATTTTGGTGAATTTTGAAATCAGTGTAACAATGAACTGAGTTGCCTAATAAGGCTTAATATTTAAAGTGCATTTTCTGAGTATGCATTATGCTACAACTAAAGCACACCATTAAAATAATGGTTCTTATCCATGTGTGTGTGTATTTATTCCAATAACATATACCAGAATTACACTTTTATTACTATTATCACAAAATTTACCTCATGGTATACATATGTTTTATATGCTTTTTTCACATAATGAGATATAAAATCCAAATTGGAGAACATATATGCTTAATCAACAATATGTAAGAATTCTTTTTCCCATATTCTCACTAAAATGAGACATTATGACATTTGAATTTTTTTGAAATGTGGAATATGAGCTTTATTATTTAATTTGCATCGCTGCACTCTAGAGGTGGAGAGATTGAGATTGTGACGATTTGGGGGGTCAGGAAGTCTTTTTGCAAGGAAATGCTGACTGAGCTGATATCTGAAAGGAGGCAAGGGAACTCATTCTTAAAGTGAGGATACCAGGAACACAGAATATTTTCAAGACACAGAAGGAAAGCCAGGGGGCCTGGAGCAAAAGCAGGAAGGGGCATTTGGTAGCCATAACTAGCAAGTTAGGTGAAGACTGGGCGAAACCAGAAGGTTTAGCCTTATGTAGAATTGTGCTCTTTATCCACAAACGGGGAGACATTGACGAGTTGAAAGCTAAGGGTGTGGGCATGTTCAGGTTTGCTTGTTAAACACCTCATTCTTCATGCAGCGATTCATTAGAATTAATCTTAGAGGGACAGAGTAAGAGCAATTAAGGCCAATCTTGAAGTTCTTGCTATGATGAGACAGTGCTGCCCCTCCCCTGCTCTACTCACTAGCACCGCAAGAGAGAAGCTACTACAGCCTTGTACTCGGTGTTCATATCATAGACCTCAACATGACTTTATACCTCACAATTTATACCTCACTTTATACCTCACAACTCTCACAATTCGACATCATTTCCTATTCTTTTACTTTACTTAAACTTGTGACCCCACTCCAAAATTCTTTGACGTCATTAAGACTTCCAACTCACTGAACTTACCATTTTTTCACTATTTTTAATAATCTGCCATCCCCTTTATGATTTCATATCTCTCACCCAACCCACATTCCATGGCCCAGCACTATACAGTCCCATGGCAGATTCCCCTAATTCTCCTGTTCCTTTTCCCCTCCTTCATTCATTCACACCTGGCAAAGCCGAACTTTGCTAAACTCAACAATCTATACATTATAATTGAGCTAAAGCAGTTGAGCATTGACAGAAACATACCACAAAACTCACTAGACTCACTTAAAATTTATGAACACAAAATAAAAATGGATATTCAATAAGGACAGAGTATTCTACTTTACTCTCCTAGTGAATTCATTTTCTTGTTCCCTAAAATGACTGTTTTACATCATGTCTTAGTCTGTTTGAGTTACTATAACAAAACACAGACTGAGTAGCTTATAAACATCAGAAATTTACTTCTCACAGCTCTGGAGGCTCTGGAGGCTGGAAGCTCAAGATCAGAATGCCAGCATGGTTGCATAAGGGCCTTCTTTTTAGTTGTAGTTTTCTTGTTGTATCCTCACATGGTGGAAGAGGCTGGAGAATTCTGTGCACATGATGTCATTATATTTATGTATATAATATATAATGTGAGATATATATATATATATGTATATATATATATATATATACATATATATATATGTATATACATATATATATATACATATATATATATATTAGTTGTTATATGTATAACAACTAATCCCATTCATAAGGGCTCCACTGTCATCACCTAATCACTTCCCAAAGGCCCCACTTCTTAAGACCATCACACTGGTATTAGGATTTCAACATAAGAATTTGGGGGGTGGGAATGTAAACATTTAGACTATAACATTCGTTAGGTTTCCTAAAAATCTCCATATTTCTCAACTTGAACTGTTGCCTTTTTCATATTTCACTACAAAGTAACTAAAATCAGTAAAAAACAATCTCATTTTTCTGCCACCAACTACAACACCCTACCTCTGTGTGTACAAATTATTTTTTGTTCAAAACTGACATAATGGGGCACCTGCGTGGCTCAGTTGGTTAAGAATCAGACTTCGGCTCAGGTCATGATCTCACGGTTTGTGGGTTCAGCCCTGTGTCCAGTTCTGTGCTGACAGCTCAGAGACTGGAACTGCTTTGGATTCTGTGTCTCCCCCTCTCTCTGCTCCTCCCATGCTCATGCTCTGTCTCTCTCTGTCTCTCAGTAATAAATGTTAAAAAAAAGTTAAAAAAAAATGACTTAACAATGGAGGATGTCTTTTCCCTAAGGCCAGTTTATTTGTGAATTGGATCATACTCATTCTCGATTTCTCTAAGACCTTGATCTTGAATTTTGTCTTCGGCATCATTCTTTTTCCATTGCTGTTCGATCGTTTTAATTAATATACAGATACGCCTTAATATAAATATCTTTAAAACAATCACTTTTGAGCTCACATTTTCCTTCAGCTTCTACCCCAATATTTCTCTCCTTTTCATGAAACTAGAATTCCTAGAAAAAGTTGTCCACTTCTCTCTCTTTCCTTCCAGATTTTTCTTCAACAAATTCCCATTTGGCTTTTATCCTCACCAGGAATTCTAATCAGGGTTAGCACTGATGTATATTATGTCAAAGCTAATGATAAAATATTTGTCTTAGTCTCGTGAACTTCACAGCATTGGATACAATTTACCACGACCTTATTTTTTTTTAAAGTTTATTTTGAGAGAGAGAGTGAGTGGAGGAGGGGCATAGAGAGAGGGAGAGACAGGATCCCAAACAGGCTTTGTGCCATCAACACTGAGCCCCTGATGATGCAGGGCTTGAGCACACAAATGGTGAGATCTTGACTTAAGCTGAGATCAAGAGTTGGGCGCTTGACTGACTGAGCCATCCAGGCACCCCCCCTTTTTAAAGTTTATTTATTTTGAGAGTTTACCACAACCTTCTTGAATACAATTTCTTCTCTGTGCTTCCATAACATTGTTTATTTGGTTTTACGTGTAAATCACTAGCCTTTCTTTCTCTTTTGTTGCTCTATAAAAACTTTAAAATTAGAGACTTAGTGTTCTGTCCTCAACTTCTACTTTCTTTCCACCTGACGTCTCCCATGTGACTACATTTTTGCTATTGGATTAAAATATTTCCAGCAAATTGTTTATTATCTAGTATTAATATCTAATATTATCTCAATTCAGACATCTTCCCTGAGCTGCAGACCCATATGTCCGATTGTCTGCATGGTATATCCATTTCTATGTATTATATTCCTCTCAATATAATACAGAAAAAATAACTGTGTGTACTCCAGTATTTCACTCCTCAGAAAACTATCCCATCTTATTAAGTAGCACTAAAATCTTATTTGATAAAGGCAAAACTGTAGAAGCCATTCCTGATTCCCTTCTGACAACCCGAAAGCAGTATCTATTTCAAAAAAGATCTGTGAACTCTGAGTATTATATATTACATAATAATATGTTATATGTGTTATAGAATGGTTGCTTCTCATCATATTCTCTGCTGCTTCTTTTGCTCATGCCACCATGATCATTTTTCCTGGATTCCGCATAATCCTAAAAACTGACCTTACTGCATTCCCTCTGGAACCTATCCACCTATTCCACATCATGGACTAAGTCAATTTTTGTGTTTCTCTTGCTTAAAATTCTCCAAAGTCTTTGCATCACACATATACAATCAAAACTCTTTGTGGATTTTTGAAAACCCTGTAATGTGCAGCCTGCTCATCCTTCTCATCTCAAGGCCCTCACACTAACTTTGCAGTTGCTGATCTTTGTGTTGAGAGCTAACTTCTCACCTATATTCACTTGACTAAAGCCTTTTCACAATCCCAATTTCAACTACAATGGCAGCTTCTCAAAGAGGTTTTCCTCAATGAGCTGTCCGTACCTCTTGTTCTTTAACACATTACCCAATTTTGTCTTCTTTATAGTAGAAATACATACACATTTAAGAGTTTTTTTGTTTGTTTGTTTGTTTTAGGGAGTTACATTCATAGGCAGAAATTCAATACTAAGGGAAGATGAAAAAAGAAATCTTTGGCTTGAGTCATGAATAAATTCAACATATATAGTCAATGCAGAGAAACTAGCTACCAAGGAGAAAGAGGAGACAAAAGATGCAGTAGGAAAATCAGAAGACTGTAGGGACATGGAAAACATTCAAGAAGTTGAGTGTAGCTATTAGCGTTGAATGCCTCTGAGTAATCAAATAAGTAGAATTTAAAACGTTAACCGGATTTGAAGATATTACAAGCCTTTTGTAAGCTTACCCAGGAGTGTTTTAATGGAGTGGCATTGGCAGTAGTCATGTTGGAATGTATTGAACAGAGAGCAGGAAGCAGGGAAAGGTAAGAGTATAGGTAAAAAATATTTTGAAGAATTTGTGTATAAAGGGGAGGAAACATTGGACTAAGAGCTGGGAAGATTATGGACATAGGACATGGGGTTTCTTTTTAAAAATTAGGGCAGAAAGTTTTAGAAGACGGAGAAACATTAGTCTTGAAGGGACAAGGGTTATACTTACGTACTCTAACATTCCCAGCAAGAGAGAGAACAAACAGTAGTTGAGATGACAGCAAACTAGTACCCTTAGTGAGTAGTCTGGCTTCAGTTAGAATAAGGAGGGGGAGATGATCCTTCAGAGAATATGAGGATATAAAGGGTTTATTAATTATAAAGATATAGTTCTAAAGGACCAACAGAAGGAGATATGACAAAGGGTACTGATAGGCTCAAGAAAGTTAAGATGTTACTGGGGTGATGGTATGATGGATGAACAGGGAGGAGAGGGTATGGCAGATGAGACCTATAAAAATACTTTGGGAGTCTCTTTAAGAAATATGGGAACATTGCCTAATATCCAAAGAAAATTTTGGCAAGGGTTGGCTGACTCAGAAGCTTCAGAATCTACAAACGACAGGAGCCTCCTACTCTGGCCATGTGGAAATGTCAAGATGTATAATCTTGTACTATTTTTAGCCACACCAGCTTTAATGTAAAACTAAGTAAACAATGTGAAGAAGATTACAGTTTGATACTATTATGTAAGTTAAAAAAGTCTGTATTTTAAGTAAAACAATCTCTAAACACACTTCTCAAAATAATTTTCTAGTGGTGGTTATGTCCATGACAGTTGGTCACTTGCTCCAGCATAGTTAATCATTTTTTCCACTGAAAGAAAATGGTTTTGAAGGCATGTACTTTGCTGGATAAGAGAGGGAAAATAAGAGATTGATACTCTGCAAATAAAAACAGAAACAAAAAGCAAAAAAGTAAAAAACAACAACAACAAAAAACAAGCACAAGAGTTCTTTGAAATCTGACAAATATACACTATACTTGAAATGAGCAAGTAAGCCAGTTATTATGATCTCTATTATATAGTTGAAGCAATTGAGGCTTACGAAAGTTAAGGATGAATCAAACTCATAATTACTAAGTGATGGAGACTAATTTTGAGCTCATTTTTTATGAATTTTTGCCCAGTGTACTTTTCTTCTATAGCACACTGCTTCTTCATCGAGGCTTATATTGTGAACCTGATTATAACCTTTGCTGAGGACAAAATTGCAGTCATCTGAACATCTGGTGCTTCTTTTCTGTTGTACTAAGGCCTCTTTAAAGAGTTGGTAGTTGGAATACTAATTTCAATTCTGACAGTAATTAACCATCAGCAGAGATTTTCATAGTTATATTGTATAAGAAATTGCTACAGAACTAGAGATATTCTTGATTGGATTTTAATCAGAACAGCCATTTCACTGTGATTTCAAAAAAAATTAAAATATTTTTTAATAGAATGAAAGTGTTAGTTTGTATCACCTTTTTTAAAAACATACCTAGGATCACATTAAAATGTGTATGATATTTTCTCTAATCCTTCATATTAGGATAAGAGATAGGTTATATTTTGTATATGTATTATAGAAACATTAGGAAATATAAAAATGTAAAGGAAAACATTTTTTAAAGATCATCTATAATTCTACTACCCCAAATCAACCTTAGTGTGTATGGCATTTTAGTATATTTCTTTAGGTTTCAATATATAGTAATCTTGCATGCATACGTTCATTCTATAAATGAATCATTGGGAATCTACATTGTGGCAGACATTAATCTAGGCCTAGGTATTGAGCCTACAGACTGTACAAGATAGACAAGGTCTCTTACACTCTCTCACTATCTCTTTGTCTCTGTCTCTATCTCTTCACAAAGACGTGAATGTGATCATAGTAATATACAACAGGGTATCTTTTTATTTCTTAGAGTTATACTTTGAGTGTTTCCCAATTTGTAAATAATTTTTATGGTAGAGTATCAGCAATGGAATGCTCAGACCATAATAGACCATTCTTCTATCATTAGGGATTTAGATCCTCATTTCTATTATATTACCAATTATGAGTAACACTTTTACATCTTTTATTAATAACTCTTATAATCACTAAAATAACACTCATTTTATAAAATCTGGAAATTTCAGGAAATAAAACAAAAATAGTCACTTCTCCAACATCTCTAAATAATCATTGCTCATAATTTGATGAGATTCCATCTCACCTATTAACAAACTTGTCATAATGCCTTGTACTACATTTGTATGCTTTAATTAAAATTGTATCTCACACTTTTGATATTGATTTCTAAATTGAATTCTTAAAAAAATTAGCCAGTGGTTTGAAAGTCCATCTTAATAACTCCTGATCCTGCAAATTAAATTTTGCTTGTTGATTCATTTTTTTTTGCATTTTATTTTTTTGTATTTTTTTCACTGTTATAAAAGTGAATTTTTTTTCATGAGTTTATTAGTCAAGGCCAGTTATTTTTCTCTGATGTGTGTGTGGATACAGATACATGTACATATATCCATTTAGACATACTTTAATTTGTATACATTTCATATATGTTGAACTATGACCTGGTAGTAAATAGCTTTCCTTATTGGTGCCTTATTTCTTTTTTTTTTTTTTTTTTTCCTTTTTTTCTTTTTTTTTTTTTCTTTTTTATTTTTTAATATATGAAATTTACTGTCAAATTGGTTTCCATACAACACCCAGTGCTCATCCCAAAAGGTGCCCTCCTCAATACCCATCACCCACCCTGCCCTCCCTCCCACCCCCCATCAACCCTCAGTTTGTTCTCAGTTTTTAACAGTCTCTTATGCTTTGGCTCTCTCCCACTCTAACCTCTTTTTTTTTTTTTTTTTTTTTTTTTCCTTCCCCTCCCCCATGGGTTTCTGTTATGTTTCTCAGGATCCACATAAGAGTGAAACCATATGGTATCTGTCTTTCTCTGTATGGCTTATTTCACTTAGCATCACACTCTCCAGTTCCATCCATGTTGCTACAAAAGGCCATATTTCATTTTTTCTCATTGCCACGTAGTATTCCATTGTGTATATAAACCACAATTTCTTTATCCATTCATCAGTTGATGGACATTTAGGCTCTTTCCATAATTTGGCTATTGTTGAGAGTGCCGCTATAAACATTGGGGTACAGGTGCCCCTATGCATCAGTACTCCTGTATCCCTTGGATAAATTCCTAGCAGTGCTATTGCTGGGTCATAGGGTAGGTCTATTTTTAATTTTCTGAGGAACCTCCACACTGCTTTCCAGAGCGGCTGTGGTGCCTTATTTCTAAGGGTTTAAATAATATATTATGGTTGTAACCTCACACACGAAGCAAGCAGAGATACTATTGTTTACTTTTATTTTTTTTTATTTCAGTTTGTTTATTTTGAGAGAGGGAGGGAGGCAGAGAGAGGGAGAGAGAGGGAGAGAGAGAGAGTCAGCACACAGCCCGAATCAGCACTCGACTCCATGAACCAAGAGATCATGACCTGAGCCGAGATCAAGTCAGATGCTTAAATGACTGAGCCACCCAGGCGCCCCAGAGATACCGTTGCTTAATTCTATTGTCAATATAAAATATAATTTAGATTTTCCTTACTTTTGGGGGGAAATGACATGAAAACTATGTGTACAAAATCATTTGAATTTATGTTTAATCTATTCATATAGACCATAAACAACATCCCTACTGTACTGTATCTTTGCCTATGTACTCTATCGTCTCTGCTGTTATATGAATTTATGTCCTGCTATCAGGAAGGTGAAAATTAAAACAGCAAGATGCCTACATACCTATTAGAATGGCTAAGATACAAAAAGCTAACAATAGCCAAATTGAAGAAGCAAACATTACCAAACATTGGCAATAATGCAGAATAAGAAACTCTCATTAATTGCTGGTGGGAATGTGAGGTCAAACAGCTACTGTGGAAAACAATTTGTCACTTCTTATGATACTAAAGATAGCCTCACCCTATGATCCAGCAACCATGCTCCTAAACACTTAGCCACATGATTTGAAAACTTACTCCTAAAACTGCATATGGATGTTTAGAGCAGCTTTATTCCTAATTATCGAAAATTGAATGTGACCAACATGGGATGTTAAATTGATGCACTGTATGAAATTTAAATTCACAGAGGAGTTAACCTGAGAATTTATATTCAGCTTAGTTAGGACTTAAACTTATAAGTCGAGGGGTGCCTGGGTGGCTCAGTTGGTTAAGCGTCTGACTTCAGCTCAGGTCATAATCTCATGATTTGTGAGTTCGAGCTCCGCATGGGGCTCTGTGCTAATAGCTCCGAGCCTGGAGCCTGCTTTGGATTCTGTGTTTCCCTCTGTATCTGCCCCTCCTCTGCTCACTCTCTCTCTCTGTGTCTCTGTCTCTGTCTCTCAAAAATAAATAAACATTAAAAAAAATTAAACTTATAAGTTGAGGTTTTGATTGGTATTTAATGGTTTAGCATTGTCCTTTTGGAGGACTTTGGAGCTTTATCCCTGCGCACTTGTCCCTGTAGCTAACACCTCGATACTAGTTGCCTCACTAATTCATAGCCAAGCCCTGCCTAAGTGTTCAGATATCTGCTAGCTTCTTAGTTAGACTTTTGACTACTATGTGTTGTACTTCCTGAACCAACTGCTTTATCCTGTATTTAGGTTCTAAATCATCGGGCTGATGTTACTGTTTCTGTATAAATTTAATCTCAACAGACTCCTAGAAATGGTTATAATACCGCTCATGAAGCTTCAGTTCTCTTAACAATGACATTTTCTGAAACAGTTCTTGTGGAAATATACATTATAAACTTTACTTTGTCAGTTTATCAGTAGTTCAAGGGATTTCATGGACTATCCAGTGAAACTGATGACTATTAATAGTATTGTTCCTATGAATAAAAACTGTAATTTTATAAGAATTGATATACAATTTCTTCTAAAGTAGTAAATGTATAATTGGGAAGCTGCCTATTTAGATTATAGTCCACTATTCAATAATTTTATAGAAGTTTTTTTTCTGGACTGTGTCCATGGAATATATATCATTATTCCCATCGTTTTCTTTAATTTTTATCATTATGGTACTTTTTAATACCAATTTTAATTTTCTAGTGTGAGATGTATGTTATTGTATACAGTGTATTTATGTATCCCCCAAACAAAAATCATAGTGTAATCACCTACAATGAAGTTCTTATCTCTTTAGTAAGTAATCAAATAATATTATATTCATAAATACTGATAATTTTGTACTCACTGATATTTTACATGATAATACAGAATCTGTTTTATGATCTAAAGAAAATGTTTGGGGCCCCTAGGTTGACTCATTTGGCTGAGCATACACCTCTTGGTCTCAGCTCAGGTCTTTATCTCAGGGTTGTAAGTTGAAGCCCCATATTGGGCTCCACATGCTTAAAAAAATTAAAAATGAATGAAAATTAAAAATTAAAAATTAAATTTAAAAAATCAAAAATTAAAAAAAAATAAAGTACATGATTATTGCTAGACTTGTCAGGAATGGCGTTTTTAAAAATTTTTTAATTTACATACAAATAGCATACAGTGCAACAAGAATTTCAGGAGTAGATTCCTTAATGCCCCTTACCCATTTAGCCCATCCCCCTTCCCACAACCCCTCCAGTAACCCTCTGTTTGTTCTCCATAAAATGAGTCTCTTATGTTTTGACCCCTTCCCTGTTTTTATATTATTTTTGCTTCTCTTCCCTTATGTTCATCTGTTCTGTGTCTTAAAGTCCTCATATGGATGATGTCATACGATATTTGTCTTTCTCTGACTAATTTCGCTCAGCACAATGCCCTCTAGTTCCATCCATGTTGTTGCAAATGGCAAGATTTCATTCTCTTTGATTGCCGAGTAATATTCCATTGTATATATATGCCACCTGTTCTTTATGCATTTATTCGTCAATAGACATTTGGGCTCTTACCATACTTTGGCTATTGTTGATAGTGCTGCTATAAACAATGGGGTGCATGTGCCCCTTTGAAATAGCATACCTGTATCCCTTGGATAAATGCCTAGTAGTGCAATTGGTGGGACGTAGGGTAGTTCTATTTTCAGTTCTGTGAGGAACCTCCATACTGTTTTCCAGAGCGGCTGCACCAGCTTGCATTCCCACCAACAATGCAAAAGAGATCCTCTTTCTCTGTATCCTGGCCAATACCTGTTTTTGCCTGAGTTGTTAATGATAGCCATTCTGGCAGGTGTAAGGTGGTATGTCATTGTGGTTTTGATTTGTATTTCCTTGATGATGAGTGATGTTGAGCATTTTTTCATGTGTTGGTTGGCCATCTGGAGGTCTTCACTGGAGAAGTGTGTATTCATGTCTTTTGCCCATTTCTTCACTGGATTATTTGTTTTTTGTGTGTTGAGTTTGATCAGTTCTTTATAGATTTTGGATACTAACCCTTTATCTGATATGTCATTTGCAAATATCTTCTCCCATTTCATTGGTTGCCTTTTAGTTTTTCTGATTGTTTCCTTCACTGTGCAGAAGGTTTTTATTTTGATGAGATCCCAATAGTTCATTTTTGCTTTTGTTTCTCTTGCCTCTGTAGACATGTTGAGTAAGAAGTTGCTGCGGCCAAGATCAAAGAGGTTTTTGCCTGCTTTCTCCTCAAGGATTTTGAAGGTTTCCTGTCTTACATTTAGGTCTTTCATCCATTTTGAGTTTATTTTTGTGTGTGGTGTAAGAAAGTGGTCCAGGTTCATTCTTCTGTGTGTCGCTGTCCAGTTTTCCCAGCACCACTTGCTGAAGACACTGTCTTTATTCCATTGGATAGTCTTTCCTGCTTTGTCAAAGATTAGATGGCCATACATCTGTGGGTCCATTTGTGGGTTCTCTATTCTGTTCCATTGATCTGAGTGTCTGTTCTTGTGCCAGTACCATGCTGTCTTGATGATTTCAGCTTTGTAGTATAGCTTGAAGTCTGGGATTGTGATACCTCCTGCTTTGGTTTTCTTTTTCAAGATTGCTTTGGCTATTCGGAGTCTTTTCTGGTTCCATACAAAGTGTAGGATTGTTTATTCTAGCTCTGTGAAGAATTCTGGTGTTATTTTGATATGGATTGCATTGAATATGTAGATTGCTTTGGGTAGTATTGACATTTTAACAATATTTGTTCTTCCTATCCAGGAGCATGGAATCTTTTTCCATTTTTTGTGTCTTCTTCAATTTCTTTCATAAGCTTTTGATAGTTTTGAGTGTATAGATTTTTCACCTCTTTGGTTAGACTTATTCCTAGGTATTTTATGTTTTTTGGTGCAATTGTAAATGGAATTGATTCCTTGATTTCTCTCTGTTGCTTCATTGTTGGTGTATAAGAATTCAACTGATTTCTGTGCAATGATTTTATATCCTGCCACTTTGCTGAATTCATGAGTCAGTTTTAGAAGTTTTTTGGTAGAATCTTTTGGGTTTTCCATGTAGAGTATCATGTCCTCTGCAAAGCCTGAAAGTTTGACCTATTCCTGGCTGATCTGGATGCCTTTTATTTCTTTGTGTTGTCTGATTGCAGAGGCTAAGACTTCCAATACTATGTTGAATAACGGTAGCGAGAGTGGGCATCCCTGTGTTGTTCCTGACCTTAGGGGGAAAGCTCTCAGTTTTTTTCCCCATTGAGGATGATATTAGCGTTGGGTCATTCATATATGGCTTTATGATCTCGAGGTATGCTCCTTCTATCCCTACTTTCTTGAGGGTTTTTATCAAGAAAGGATGCTATATTTTGTCCAAGCTTTCTCTGCATCTATTGAGAGGATCATATGGTTCTTGTCCTTTCTTTTATTGATGTGATGAATCACATTGATTGTTTTGATATTGAACCAGCCCTGCATCCCAGGTATAAATCCCACTTGGTCGTGGTGAATAATTTGTTCATGTATTGTTGGAGCTGGTTGCCTAATATCTTGTTGAGGATTTTTGCATCCATGTTCATCAGGGAGATTGGTCTACAGTTCTGCTTTTTAGTGGGGTCTCTGTCTGGTTTTGGAATCAAGGTAATGCTGGCTTCATAGAAAGAGTTTGGAAGTTTTCCTTCCATTTCTATTTTTTGGAACAGCTTCAAGAGAATAGGTGTTAACTCTTTCTTAAGTGTTTTGTAGAATTGCCCTGGAAAGCCATCTGGCCCTGGACTCTTGTTTTTTGGCAGATTTTTGATTACTAACTCGATTTCTTTACTGGTTATGGGTCTGTTCAAATTTTCTATTTCTTCCTGTTTCAGCTTTGGTATTGTATATGTTTCTAGGAATTTGTCCATTTTTTCCAGATTGCCCATTTTATTGGCATATAATTGCTCATAGTACTCTTTTATTATTGTTTTTATTTCTGCTGTGTTGGTTGTGATCTTTCCTCTTTCATTCTTAATTTTATTTATTTGGGCACTTTCCTTTTTCTTTTTGGTAAGACTGGCTAGTGGTTTATCAGTTTTGTTAATTCTTTCAAATAACTGGCTCCTGGTTTCATTGATCTGTTCTGTGGTTTTTTTTTTGTTTTTTTTTTTTTTGGTTTTGATAGCATTAATTTCTGCTCTAATATTTATTATTTCCTGTCTTCTGGTGGTTTGGGGTTTATCTGCTGTTCTTTTTCCAACTCTTTAAGGCATAAGGTTAGGTTGTGTATCTGAGACCTTTCTTCCTTCTTTAGGAAGGCCTGGTTTGCTATATACTTTCCTCTTGACCGCCTTTGATGAGTCCCAGAGGTTTTGGGTTGTGGTGTTACCATTTTCATTGGCATCCATGTACTTTTTAATTTTCTCTTTAACTTCCTGGTTAGCCCATTCATTCTTTAGTAGGATGTTCTTCAGTCTCCAAGTATTTGTTACCTTTCCAAATTTTTTCTTGTGGCTGATTTCATGTTTCATAGCGTTGTGGTCTGAAAATATGCACAGTATGATTTTGATCTTTTTGTACTTACTTAGGGCTGATTTGTGTCCCAGTATATGGTCTATTTTGGAGAACGTTCCATGTGCACTGGAGAAGAATGTATCTTCTGCTGCTTTAGGATGAAATATTCTGACCGTATCTGTTGAGTCCATCTGGTCCAGTGTGTCATTCAAAGCCATTGTTTCCTTGTTGATTTTCTGATTAGATGATCTGTCCATTTTTGTAAGTGGGGTGTTCAATTCCCTACCATTATGGTATTATTATCAATGAGTTTGTTTATATTTGTGATTAATTGATTTATATATTTGGGTGTTTCATATTTGGTGCATAAATGTTGACAATTGTTATATCTTCTTGGTAGATAGACCCCTTAATTATGATATAATGCCCTTCTTCATCACTTGATACAGTCTTTATTTTAATGACTAGATTGTCTAATGTAGGTATGGCTACTCCAGCTTTCTTTTGTTGACCATTAGCATAATAGATGGTTCTCCATCCCCTTACTTTCAATCTGAAGGTGTCTTTACATCTAAAGTGGGTCTCTTGTAAACAGCATGTGGATGGGTTTTGTTTTCTTATCCATTCTGTTACCCTATGTCTTTTGGTTAGAGCATTTAGTCCATTGAAGTTTAGAGTGAGTACTGAAAGATATGAATTTTTTGCCATTATGTTTCTTGTAGAGTTGGAGTTTCTGGTGGTGTGCTCTGGTCCTTTCTGGTCTGTGTTGCTTTTCGTCTTTATTTGTTTTTGTTTGTTTGTTTGTTTTGTTTTGTTTTGTTTTTTCATCTTTCTTCTCTCAGAGAGTCCCCCTTAAAATTTTTTGCAGGGCTGGTTTAGTGGTCACAAACTCCTTTCATTTTTGTTTATCTGGGAAACTTTTTATCTCTTCTTTTATTTTGAATGACAGTTTTGATGGATAAAGAATTCTTGGCTGCATATTTTTCTGATTCAGCATGTTGAATATATCCTGCCACTCCTTTCTGGCCTGCCAAGTTTCTGTGCATAGGTGTGTCTCACACCTGATCTATCTTCCCTTGTATGTTAAGGACTTTTTTTCCCTTGCTGCTTTCATAACTCTTTTCTTGCCTGATTATTTTGTGAATTTGACTATGATATGCCTTGTTGATGGTCAGTTTTTGTTAAATCTAATGAGAGTCCTCTGTACTTCCAGGACTTTAATGTCTGTATCTTTCCTCACGTTAGGAAAGTTTTCCATTATGACTTACTCACTTAACCCTTCTACCCCTATTTCTCTCTCTTTTGCTTCTGGGACCCCTATGATTCTAATGTTGTTACTTTTTAATGAGTCACTGATCTCTAATTCTTAAATCGTGCTCTATTGCCTTAGTGTCCCTCTTTTTTTCTGCTTCATTATTCTTCATATATTTGTCTTCTCTATCACTGATTCTCTGTTCTTCCTCATCCATCCTTGCCACCTTGGCATCCGTTTGAGAGTGTAGCTTAGTTATAGGATTTTTTATTTCATCCTGACTAGCTCTTACTTCTTTTATCTCCGCATAAAGGTATTCTAATCTATTTTCAACTCCAGCTAGTATTCTTATTATTGTGATTCTAAATTCTGGTTCAGACATCTTTCTTGTATCTGTGTTGGTTAAGTCCCTAGCTGTTTTTCTTCCTGCCCTCTCTTTTGGGGTGAATTCCTTCGTTTCATCATTTTGAAGGGAGACAAGGAATTAATGAGGTAAAATTAAAATTAAAAAAATTAAATTTAAAAAATATATTAAAATTAAAAAATTAAAAAGAAACACATACACAAAAAAATCGAATAAAGGATCATAGATCCTAGGTGTGTTTTAATCTGGGTGTTGAAAGGGGCTTTATAGATTAGAGAAAAAAGGGGAAAGAAAGAAAAAAAAAAGGAAATTGTTTGAAATTTTGACAAAATGAATACACTGAAGTAGAACAAAACGAAATGATGAAAGTAAAATAGAATTTGAAAAAATTTACACAAAAGTAAAAAAATTGCAAAAAAATCAAAGAAAAATATTTTTAATAAAAATTGAAAATAAAATAATTTTTCTCTCTTTCTGTTTTCAAGGAAAAAGCAAAAAAGAGAAAAAGAAAAAAGAAAATTGAATAGATGGACCAGTTAACAGACTGGAATATGACTGAAATTACTTCGTTTTCCCCTAGATGTCAAAGTATGAAGCACTTTATAGTCCATAAACTAATCAGGCAAAGAGGCTCATGTTCCTGAAGAGCGAGGTGGCCCGGTTGGGCGGGGCTTAGTGTAATGGCTCCATTCTCTGCTAGATGGCATTGCTTAACTTACTGGGGGATTGTTGTGGCACTTGTAGGTGTGTATGCACATGCACGGGAATAGTGATAATGGCCTCACCCAGCTACCCAGTCTCTAGTATCGGAACTCTTTTCTCACGGATTAGCAAGATCAGCAATCACCCATCAGTCCTTTGTCTCCAGCTTCCGTCCACTCCCCGCTCTTTCACAGTCTGTGACCAAGCCCCAGGCGGCACCTCCCTCCCGAGTTTTATCTCAGATGCAGCTGTTTTTTCTGACTCCTTATTTCTGAGGAACTGCATCTTTGAATAATTCTGCCCCTCTGTGGGAGGGTGTCACCGAGCAATGGCCGTGTGCCGGTTGCACCCAGGAACGTTCGTGGGACCGTGCTGCTGCCGACGCCCAGAGATTGCTCCTGGGTGCCAGCCAGCCCTAGAAAAAGTTCACGTGATCCTGTACCAGGAGTGTTTCAGGGATTATGACAAATCACAACATGCATCTGGCACCAGGCTTCACCCCCAGCGACCTTGTTCCAGCATCAGCGAATGTTGTTATTCTCCAGGGTCCACTGGTGCCTTTGCCTTTGGTGGAGTCACACAGCCTCGACCAGGTGTCCTCCCAGCAGGGCAAACGGCACTCCCTGTGTGACCCAAAGGCCTCCGGACTTCACTCTGCTTCTGGGGATTCGCCTTCTCACCAGAGCACCACCAGGTAATGCACTGCAGAGTTTCAGAATCTGCACTCCCTATTTATAGAGTCTTAATGGAATTTAAACCCTCTCCTTTCTTCTTTCTCCCTTTTTAGTTCAGTCACTGAGGCTGTTTCCTCTTTTCCACTTTCTCTCCAGCTGCTTTGTGGGGGGGGGGTATTTTTCCCATACCTCCCCCCACCCCATCTCCGTCCTCTCTGTACACAAAAAAGCAGCTCCCTGCCCTCCGCAGCCTCTCTCTCCCCCATTTCACCTCTCCGTGCTGTGTACCTGCTGAATTCTGTGGTTCAGGTTGTACAGATTGTTCTGTTAATCCTCAGATCAGTTTTCTAGGTGTGCAAGATTGTTTAGTGTTGGTCTGGCTGTATTTCATCAGGAATGGTATTGTTTTAAATGGAAAGTGGTGACTATCATTAGTCATCATCTTTACCATCATTATCTTCTTTGTCTTAACATTCCTAAACCTTGTGGAAAACCTTGCTCTAGGTCTTAGAGACTCATTTTTTATAGTTTATTTTGCAAGTAAATCACATAGTTTTCAAAAGCACAACAAGGTCACTTTAGGTCATTACATAAAAGTAGGTTGTGAGGAACAAGAGTACAGTGAAAGTGGTCTTGACAATTCAGTGAAGGCACTTTTATAAGTGAATTACTCATCCCAGTGGAAAATTCCCGGAGATTTTGACTGACTCTGTCCCTGCTAACTCTGTGTCCACTGATTCTGTCTGTACAACTGCGTGGTATGGAATGAGACTCAGAGTTCATCCTACATGTGCTTCTGTGACTCCATCTTAATTGTAAAATATAGTATTGTTTTTAATACTATTTCTTCATAACATGCTGAAATAGTTTCAATATTTTAGTATTAAAAATAAACATACATGGAAAACTTCCTATAATCTAGAAGATAGAAAACAATTTGATGTTAATTGGAGTATCATGGCAATACTAATTGTATGGTATTGATCTTGCCTCATTACTTATGCCGCAGAGCCTGAAATAGTTCAAAATGCAACATTACAATGTTAATTTATATAAGACATTTAGAGTAGATTTTGCAATATAGTTTTAAATAAATATACTCATTTTCCATTTTATTATATTTTACTTGTATATATATCTTAAATTTTATCTTAAATGTTAGTGGAGTCCCAATTTCATTTATCTTAATATTTTTTAAAAATGGAATACATGCATTGCAATAAAAATTGAATAATTGAATTCATGTGCTACAGAATTGGTTAGTTAATAATTCTGTTATTTGATAAACATATGTAGAATTTTTGATAATTGAGTTTTAGGTGTTTTGAGTTTAAGATATTTTTCCAGACTGAGAAGAAATGTTGAGACCAAGACAGGTGGTCTCAGTGTGTACAGAGCATTTTGGAATCATACCATACAGTTAAAATAAACATGTTTTGGTAATCATTAAACAATTTATGATAATATATGTTTATGACCATTTTTATATCAGCTCTTGGAAATTATGGTTAAAATTTATAATGTATACACCTAGAGGGCAGGAAAATTTCTGTTCATTCCTTTATATAGTGCCAAGCTTCAAATATAGTAAAGTGTTTTAGCTGACCAGACTGTATACTAGATACTATCTATTGGCAGTCAATATTTATTTATATCTGGCTATCAGTGGTGGGTCTGGAAATGAAGGATTGGGATTAGAAATATCTTTTCTCACTATGACTCTTAATAATCCACTCACAAAATAGTTGCTTATCAGTACCATTACTGAGGAGACCGCTGGTTCAGAAGTTTTGATTGCAAAGGAAAAAAAAAAAAACAACTGTACATGCAAGTGTATACAACAGTGGTGACTCAAAACTGGGCATTGAGACTGTGGCCAGTACTCTGAGGCACAGAAGCTATTACAGTATTGGCTGAGATAACTGATCATGATTATCAGGAGAAATTAGCACTATTACACAATAAGCCAAAATATGTCTGAATCCCCCAGGGGATTATCTGGAGTGCCTCCTACTACTCCCATGTCTAGTGGTCAGATTTAATGGAAAATCATGATATACAGGAAAAATGACTAGTACCTTTAAGACTGAAAGTTTAGGAGCACCTGGGTGGCTCAGTTGATTGAGTGTCCAGCTCTTGATTTCTGCTCAGGTCATGATCCCAGGATCATGGAAGCGAGTCCCGCATTGGGTTCCGCAGTGAGCATGGAGCTTGCTTAGGATTCTTTTTCTCTTTCTCTCTTCTTCTGCCCCTCTCCCTTGCTCGTGCTCTCCCTTTCTCTCTAAAATACGAAACAAAAACACGATTGAAAGTTTAGATTCTCCCCACCTTCCTCCTGGTTAAAGAAACAGCCTGCAGGAAATCAGGCTAAGGACAAAGAGAGTATATAATGAGTCATGGAAAAGGAAATTATAATTACTAACCGTGGCTTCATAACCAGTTGCATATATACATATGTATGTATTAACTATTATCCTTTATTTTTCCCTCAGTCTTTTCCATATTATTTTTATAAGGTATGTTGCTTGTAGTTATAAGTAAGGTTTCCATGTGGAATAGATATCAACCAGAGATTGATACAATGGCTAATAGATTTGGGTCTCAAGTTTTTAGGCAGAAAGTGAGAATGTTTTCTTTAGAGAACAATCTTCAGGATTGTTGCAAGATATGAGGTGAGAACATGTTTTTGTTGTTAATGCTGTTTATAGTGAGAATTACAAGTTGCAATAATTAGTGAAAAAAGGTGTAAAGATATTGAGAAAAAAGGGAATATAATAGTCTAATAGCAATTACAACAGGTATCAATTTCTACTGAGTTCTGTGTTCCCTTTCCTTCTTTCTCTAGGGACTAAAATGCTAAAATTACATATCCATGCTTCTCTTCCCGTTATGGTCTGGATGAATTTAAATTCTACTGTGGAAATAAATAAAGACCAACCAAATGAGCAAGCAAAGGCTATTTATTCTGAGCTTGCTATAACAAGGGAATCAGTCACCATCACTTGCATGTGAGAAGAGACTCAAGGGCAGGCTGTTGGCACAATGAAAGTGGAGGGAGGGTAATAAGAAGGAGTGCATTTTATGTGATTGGTCAGACATGCATGATTGACTTTCTGCTCTTGGTCCTAAATTGGGAGTGGGAACAAAACTTAGGGAAGCTGTTATTAATCAATTAATTGATTGGCCATTTAATTGGGCCTGTTGTTACAGAAGTACTGTTTAGCTTCCTGGATTGTCACTGGAGATAGCAGGCTGGCTTCCTACAAATCTGACTTAGAGTAGGCTGACTTCCTTGGTTGTTTATTGTAGACAAGGGGTTGGGTCCTGAGCAGGTTGTGGGTCACAGTTCTCTCATTGTAGATGCTCTGGCCTTTGTTTGTATATTCAGTCTCTCACTCCTACTATTTATGACTATAATAATAAGTGGAGGAAAATAAATTTTTATGTAGAGAAAAGTTAAATATCATTGGATGCGTGGCTAAGAATGTGGGAACTACTTTGAAAGTGTAAGTCCAAGTGTATGACAAAGAAGGTGAGTTACACTCAACATGGTAATCACAGCTGGCTGCATTATTGATCCATTAAAATTAAAAGTAACAAAAATTCTGAATTTAAATAATTTCATAGAACCCATATCATATAAATTAGTTTTATACTATGTGACTGTTCTGTAATTGGGCACTTGTTCTATAGCAGTGTTTAGAAGTTTCTATTTTCTCCTTTATAGCTTAGTGTCTCTCTGCATGTGCTCTTATCTTTTGCTGCCACCATGTGGCTATATAAAGAAATAGTAATATAAGTAGTTCTACTTTAGTTTTTAATCATCAAGGGAAATTTAGAAAAATTTGATATAGGCCACAACCCTAAAAAATATTTTTAGCATGATAAAATAATAATGAGTCATAGATAAATTTTTGTTAAAATGTACACATACACACAAATATATACATACGTATATTTGTAACATACATATGTACAAAAATGTATCTCTACAATATATAAATGTATATATAATAAGTACACTATATCTGTATCTATATTATATATAATGTGCATATATAATACATTTCTATATGTCTATGTACTTATGCATAATAGATATATATCAAAATAATAGATATATAATATTGACATATATATTACCAATATTTATATATACAGAGAGAACTGTGTTATTTCTTCTTTGCCAGTATGAGCAATAAGCACACCCACTTATTTCTCTCCTCTTTCAAAATCTAATCACTTTGCTTGTAAAATATAGCCCAATATTTTAAACTTATAACAGTGAGAAGATCAAGACAGTTGCTCACCAATGGAAGGGTATTGTGAGTGAATTTTGGTCATGGATAGTGGTTGGGAGATTGTGGAGGGAAGAAACAATGCTGAGTATGCAGAGGTCTTACCTGGTGGGGAGAAAGCTCGAACATCTGAGTCGCGAGGGCAGCTTTCCCTGACCACCCAGGAAATGTTCCAATAAGAGAGCTGTGGGAATAAGAGTGAATAGTGGAGCCAGAAAGCGAATGGTTAGTTATGGAGTCATTCATAGAAAAAACAGCCTGCAGCTTCTCTGCTCTAGAAATGCAGTGCAACATGTAGTCACATTGCCCATATGTTCCATCTAAAAAATGGAACCGTTTATTTGAAGGGAAATTATAGATTTTAGTGTGGGTTTTGGTGACCCAGATTAAAGCTCTCCATATTTGGCACATTACAGAATGTACGTTGCCTAACTTCAAATTTCCTGTGTGTGTAACTTACATTAGGCTCACATTCACTACCCACATACATGGAGATCTTATTCTGTATTTCCTTTTAGGAGAGAGATGCACTGGCAGAAATGGATTTGCTTAACAGCTAGGAAATCAGTTTATCTCTCATCTTAAATATGAACAAAAATCCAATGGCCAGTTGAAAATAGCATAGGAAAGCAGGGCAAAGATGAAGAAGTTGAGAAATTGAACCTGGACATAGCAGATATTCAGGGATGTAGACTCTCATTTTCATGAAAAGAGGGACCATGTCAAAATTTATTAACATATCCTGAGGTCCTAGAAGAGTGTCTGGCAAATTATGGTCGATAAATAAATGTTTGCTTAATGAAGACAGTAGAATAAGAAATTAAATTGAATATTGTATCAGAGATTTAAATAACTCAACTCAAGAAGGAAGCAGTTAGAGAACAAGGAAGAAATTTTAACTATCTTTATAAAAAGCATAGATGATGAAGCCATCAGTAGAAGGGATGTATAAGATAGTGCAGGAAATCTACAAAACATAAAACAAAAAGAATAAGGAAGATTAATTCATAAAGTTTAAATATTTCCTATTGAAAATCCTAAAACATGGCAACAGAGAAGACAGAGTGGGAAAAATGATTAAAAAAACCCCCACAATTGTGTCAAATTTGTCAGAAATAGGGAAAAATATAAATTGTTATTTGTTATTGAAAGGGTCAACCAGTAACAAACTAAATCAAACTAAATTGACAACCTCCCCTGCCCCCTCCCCCCAGAAAAAAAACTGAACTACAGACATACCTGTGAATTTTCAAGTCACTAATATCAGCTTTGGAAAGCTTCTAGAGGGGGCCGGGAAAAACAAACATTACTGAGAGTAGAAAGCAGCTCTCACTGAAAAACTTACAGATTTTTCATCATCAGCATAACTTGGTAAAAGACAATAAAGCTATGTTTTCAGACTTCTAAGGAAGTTGTTTGAAAATTAGAATTCTTTAAATCGTCAAGCGAATGAAAGAACAAAATAATTTTGCTTAGAAGAGCAAAAAGTCAGAAAAATCGGTTTATACATCTTCTTTTGAATAAGGATATCTTTGAAGAAGAACTCGAGTAAAAACTGAATACTTATGTAATAGAGAGGATACTACAGAATCTGTAAAATACTGGAAATTTCCGAAGAGTGCAAAGAAAACTGTCTTAGTATAAATAGATGCACTGTCAATCAGAGAACATAGTGAGGAAAGGTGAAAACAGAGGGCTCAGGAAGGATATAAAATTAAAAAGATGAGTTTTACAGTAAGGACTAAACTTAAAGGGTGTTTCTTCATGGAAATATATACTGACAAGAAGAAAAGTAAGACATTTCAAAATTTATAGTTGTATTGAAGTTGCACTTTAAAGTAATTATGCTAAAAATTGATTGATATTTGTGACTAGTTATTCTAGTTTATAATGAAAGCTTAAAGATTTCAGTTGAATTAAACTAGTTTCTGGTGTTTTGAAATAATATGACTGTAATATGCCTTTTAAAATTTTATTTATTTTGTTTTATTTATTTATTTATTTATTTATTTATTTATTTATTTATTTATTTATAGCGCATGCACTCTGATGCAGGGCTCAGACTCACAAACTGTGAGATCATGACCTGAGCCAAAACCAAGAGTTGGACACTTAACTGACTGAGCCACCCAGGCACCCCAAAGTTTAAAATTTTGCATATAATCTATTTACATTCCTATATAGAAGATGAGGATCTATACATTTTATGCCTATGTCAATCTCTTCTCTTCATACTCTCTCATTTTGGTGGAGCACATCTTTTTCCTTCAGAGAAAGGGCATTGAATGTAATCTTCTTGAAACACAGTATAAGCATGATTTAAATCATATTTGAATTTTATATTGTGCTAGAGTTTTAATTTAGAAATTATTTTTTCTCACATTTTAGAAACTTGCTCCATTGTTTTAAAAGATTCTAGTGTTACTTTAAAGAAATTAAGTTCAATTTTGATTGGATAATCCTTGATATGAGGACTTTAACCCCACTCCTTTGCTTATGAAAGTTTGAATGATTTCTTTGTCCCTCATTTTCTCAAAATTTATGAATACATATCTTAAAGTCTTGTATATCCATATATTTATGTGTCTTTACTGCTTTTGAGTATCATACAAGTGGGCTCAGACTTTACATATTCTTCAACTTGCTGTTTTCACTCCATTATATTTGTGAATGTTTTTTTTTAAAGATATTTCTAGTTTAGTAATTTTCTCTGCAAATTAACTCAAACAATTGCATTAAATTAAAATACTCAGTATTCTTTAGGTTGTTTCTAATTTTATTTTGCTAGGAGAATTATGCTGTGAGCATTCCTGTATATGCGTCCTTGTAAATCAGTGTGAAAAATTCTGAGAGGCACGTATATAGAAGTAGAGATGCTAAATTATAGGAGAAGTGCAACTTCATCTTTACAAGATAATGGAGAAATTGGTTTCTATTGTGATTATACTCATCAGTGTCTGTCTTTGTTTTATGGTAAGAGTATCTTTATTGTTAGATATTCTAATTTCATTGATCTAATGCCAATATGAGGCAAAATTTATTTTCATTTCCCTGATCCTTGGTGAGGTTGAGTATGTTTTCATATTTTGGCTATTGAGACATTCTATTCCGAAATTTTCCTTTACATGTGTCTTTTATTTATTTTCCCTTTGTTTGCCATTTTGACCGACCTGTATGATCTCTTTATAATTTATATTCTAATCTGACAGTTTTAGTTATTACAGACATTTGTTTGTGACTTGCCTTTTGATTATTAATTTTTTTCCAGGAAGAGCTTTTTTATTTATAATACAGTAAACTGTATCAAACATTTTCTGTATGCTTGTGTTTTGTATCTTGTTTAAAAAGTGTTTCTATCTTACGGTAGAAATATTCTTAACCATTTTCTTGTAAGAGTTTTATAGTTTGGACTTTCACATGTGGGTCTTAATATATATAGATGTACTTTTCTCTCTCTCTCTCTCTCTTTTTTTTTTTTTTTTTTTTTTTTTTTTTTTACTAGCGAAGGTTGAATTCAATTTCATTCCTCCCTCCCCATGTAGGTCATCCATTCAAGAAGAAATCATTTACTTTTTCCATTGATAACTAATGCTACATACATATATAAAATTGCAGGTTTATGTATAATATCTGATCTGGGTTTTGGGCTGTGTTCCATTTATTTATTTATTTTTATCCTTGTCCAAATAACTCCCTGTGAATTCCCCACAATGTGTAAGTTATTATGTTTTTCATGTCTTGATATTTGATTAAGCATTTTTTTCTCTTCTTCTCTATATTTGTCTTGGCTATTCTAGGCAATTAGTTTTTTTCCACATATATTTTATAATCTAGGTTTATGAAAAACTTGGCAGTGTTTATTGGAAATGAATTTAAATTATGAAATATTACAGACAGTATTTATATTTTAGTGATACTTAATTTTACAATCCTAGCTATGACATAGGTTTCCATTTAATTGCCTTTCATTCATAACATTCATTAAACTTTTGTGATGTATTTTCTACAAAATGTATCACAGCTTTGTCAGAAGGACTTCAGATGTCACAATTATGTTTTTTTAAATTCTATTTTTATAAAAATTCCAGATGTTCTTTTTTGCTCATAGATAGAAGCACAATAGATTTGTATATATTGATCTTAAGTCTAGAACACTTGCTGTACTTCCTTTTCAGTTGTAATAATTTGTCTGAATTTTCCATGCCTATAATTAATATAATTAATTATTTTTTTATTTTTTAATTTGTTTCTTTAACTTTTTATGATCAACCAGTGATTGCACTGTTGCATGTATTTCATAATAAAATGGTTTCTTTAAAAAATTTTTTTTGTTTGTTTATTTTTGAAAGAGAGAGACAGAGTATGAGCAGGGGAGGGGCAGAGAGAGAGAGAGATACAGAATCTGAATCAGGCTCCAGGCTCTGAGTTATCAGCACAGAGCCCGATGTGGGGCTCAAACTCATGAACCATGAAATATTGACTGGAACTGAAGTCAGATGCTTTAACCGACTAGGCCACCCAGGCACCCCAATAAAATGGTTTTTTTATATAATTTGCTTTATATTAACTTAAAACCTCTTTATTTCTAATTTACATTAATACATTTTATATATTCCACTCATGCTAGGTATTAATTTGTTGTCTCTCAGTTCCAAATTTCCCTTCATTATATGCTCTGTGATAACAGACTGAATCCAAGGATTTCCTCTCTACAGTGAGACTAATGTTATGCTTTGTCAGTAGAGGGCGCCGAGGGCGCCATTACATGTGAAAGAAGGCTGCTGGTTTCAATTCCTGTGTTTTTGTTTTTGTTTTTGTTTTTGTTTTTAGTTCTGCTGCACAATCCATTAGCAGTGCATGGATGAGACGTCTAGTGTTGTTCTGTGGACAGTCTTGGTGATGTTACATCACTCCCTGGTTACAGTGACCATCTTGCCAATTATACTACCAGATATAATCAATTGCCAATTACAGTGGCAACTTCAAGACAGACACCTTACACTCCAGGTCTCATACCACAGTGCTCTGATACTCTCTGTCTTCCTTTCCACCTGTCATGGTTCACCTATATCTCAGAGAATTGTTTCCTTCTAGAGTGGTGAATGGGAACCAGCTGTAGCCCCAGAAACCCAGAAAACTTATCAGCCATCTTGTGGGCTGCAATTACATCTTCTTCAATAAGTTCTGCACTCCAGTCTGGTGAAGATCTACTCTTCTGCATTTGTCCTTTCTCTGGTGCTCTGTTTCTGCTCTAGGGTACTTTGTAGTTATATCTATCTTTACAGTTATTCCCTTATTCTACAGATTCAAAATTACTTATATTAATCTTCCCCTGTTTAAATTACTGTGTGGTTCTATATCTTGATCAAACCCTATTTTGATAGGATAACTCCTATTTTTCCTTTAGAGAATGGGTTTTCAAAATTTTAGTCAGTAATGTAAAACCTACCAACTTTAAATAATCAATCTGCCAATAAGTATTAGCATTAGGATTTTTAAATCCTAAGATGTTCCTATAAATCGACAGGAAGTTAAACTAACATTACCAACAATGATATTTATGGCAGATAAGTGAAAAAGATACACCAATGATTGTTATGCCAACACCCAGAAATAAAATACTTGTAGCTGCACTAAAAATAGTCATATATCCTTTAGACCAGCTGTGGTTGCTCTCGTTTTACAGAAATCAGACTTTTCAGTGACAATCCAGAACCATGGTTAGTTATTTTGTATGGCTAATAAACTATTCAAAGTGAATGATTTTCCAGTAACCTAAGTAGATGATGTCTCATAAAACGGACCTAATTAATATCAGCTTGTCTAATAATATGAATAATACCAAGTGTAACAAACATCTAAGAATTCCATTAGTAAGAGTTATAGGATTCAAAGTAGTCATTTAGAACTTGTCCATCACTTTGGTTGGCATAGTGAGTAATACAACCCACATTCTAGGCCAGCACAAACCAGTTTGAATTACTTAAGATAAGTAGTTATGAACAATCAGATTAGTCTTGGGTTTTCTTCCTGTCACCCAAAGAGAGACTATACCATTGCCAACAATTCATGTGAACTGGAAATGTGAAATAATCTGTATGTAAGCTTAGAGAACTGAAAACTCAGCATCTTTGGGACTTTCTCTGTCAGGCAAAGAAAGTCTTAGGTCATTGTCCCAGAATCTCTTAAAAAAATGTTTTTTTAATGTTTATTTATTTTTGAGAGAGAGGGAGAGAGATACAGGGTGAGCAGGGGAGGAACAGAGAGACAGGGAGACACAGAATCTGAAGCAGGCTCCAGGCTCCAAGCTGTCAGCACAGAGCCCGATGCGGGTCTTAAACCCATGAGCTGTGAGACCATGACCTGAACTGGATGCCCAACCGACCAAGCCACACAGGCGCCCCCTCCAGAATCTCTTTTATTCTCTTCTTATAACTCTAGTCATGCTTATTTGCCTTAGAATTTTTTGATGTTTGTTGTGCAAACTCTCAAATACTCCTGGATAGGATTTTCTCCACAGGTGACTCAAAAAGTGATTTAAAGACAAAACCAGGATGAAATCATACTTAGTGATGCTTAAACCAAAAAATATTTATTGGCAAATGAAACCTCATTCGACAATAGTACTGATGATGTGGACAATATTTGATGGTCTCTCCTGAAGCTTTGGCTGTGTGAAAACTGAAATGATAAACTGAGAATAACGTATTACCACAGTCCTAAGGAAAGACTCATTATTCTACAGCTATTTATCAAGCAGTCACCCAAATTGGATTTTAATCCACTCAACTGATTGATGACAATTTTTTAATTTTTTACAAGCAAACCAATCAGTAACAGCTTTTGACTTCAGCAAGTCAAACAAGTAGAAATGGGCTTACCTGCATAAACAGAGCTCTGAGTGCCAATCAACTGACAACAATTTTATCATAGTAACTATATTTTGGTAGCTAATGTCAACCTACTGAAGCCTTTGGAAGTGCACCAGTCCATGACCTCCACACTTCCAAAATTTCCTACATAAATCTAGCAGTTTGCTCTTCTGAAACTACCTGAGGAGCATAGTCCTGTTAGTGGTGCTTTTATCATCCTTTGACAGTATAATTTTTCCCATGGCAGAATGGGTAATTATATGCCTTACTATGGGAGTCCTTTTCAGTGCTAGAGCAATCTTCCCTCTCCTAAACCAAGAATTTTTTTCTTTTTAAATCTCAATTCAAGATTAAGTGAAATCAAAGCCAAAAACATTCCAGTAGAATTTGTTTTTCTCTTGTTTCTTCCCTAAACTTATCAGTGCCTCTTGGATATATCTGAGATTCTTTATTCCAGACAATATAATTTAACAACTTTTCATAACACCACTTAGTCATGGCCTTTTTTTCACTCGGAAAAAAAATTTGAAGAGCATAATTAAAAAGTGGCTTGACAGTAACCATTATTTTTTTTTCTCAACACCTAAAAAGTTTTATTCTTCTTAGTTTTTTTTTTTTTTGACATGAAACATAAATGATTACATTTGTCTTTGTCTGTATAAAATGTATTGACAGTGTAATGTACGTAAAGGAAATGTGCTCAGGGAAAAATCAGGATTCAGGGAAAATTGGCTAGGTCTTTCTTCTCAATAAATAGTTGAACCTTGAAAATTTTCTCTTGTGATAGAAAAATATTATTAAATTAAAATGAAAATAAATCTAAATATCAGTGATGACTCTAAGAGAAATATTGTAGAATAGGAATACACTGCAAGTATTATTTGTGGTGCTGCTCTGTTCTCACTGCATAAGCTGTTAGACTATGTATTATAGAATTCAAGGCCATTTTCTGCTTGTGAATGAGAATGTATACTTGTGAAAACACAACATGCAAGATGTCAGGAATACATATATTAAAACATGTTAGTTGCTAAAAAAATGACAGTTTTCTCACTGAGGAAAATTGCCTTTAGATTTGACTCTGTTCAGCTCTCAGACAAAAAATATTATGCTTCTAACTTAATACAAGTGTAAAATATTATTTTAAAAACTCTGTTTAACATTAAAGTTCATGTTTATAACACATGTGATTTCACTGCATTATCCTTTTATTAAATTTATGGCTATATATTCAAAATCTTGTTGCTTTTAAAATTACATACACCTATATAAGCATACTCAGAATGATTCAGTGAATACCCCATGTGTATATATATTCAGAGTTTAAGTTATGTGTAAGTTATGTAACTTAACCTTGAGAGTCAGAGAATGTTACTTTCTTTTCGAATGGCTGACTTACAAACTGGGTATTTAAAGCCAGTTTTAATGGTAGAGAAAAGAGACAGAGTATCATACGTAGATCACAATTCTATAACAATAGAATTTAGGCAAATGAAACTAATATTTTGTTTTATTTTTTAAATATGAAATTTATTGTCAAATTGGTTTCCATACAACACCCAATGCTCATCCCAACAGGTGCCCTCCTCAGTACCCATCACCCACCCTCCCCTCCCTCCCACCTCCCATCAACCCTCAGTTCTCAGTTTTTAAGAGTCTCTTATGTTTTGGTTCTCTCCCTCTCTACCCTTTTTTTTTTTTTTTCTTATTCCCCTCCCCCATGGTCTTCTTAAGTTAATCAGGATCCACATAAGAGTGAAAACATACATTTATCCATAACATTGTATGGGACAATTCAAATGTAACTGAGTATTCTGTGTTTTATTTGGAAACCACAGAAATGAGAGGATTCGGACAGGATGCTTCAGACAGAGGGAACAGTATAAACTAATGCCTGAGAATAGGAGAGGATGGGGCACACTTGTGGAACAATACGTAATTTATTGGTTCTCAGACATTGGGTGCGTGGGCAGGGTGAGAATTGGGATTAGAGCTAGAGAATACCTGCATTTTCCTAGCAGAATATACTAAACCAAACAAGGTACAGATGTCTCAGACCCACGTGTGTATCTTGTTTAGGAGAACAGGCACATATTGTATCCATGTAGTCTAGGACTGCACCGGTGGTAAATTTTGACTTAATTTAGGGTACTTAAATTATTGACATTGCCTTATAACAACCTCAATTTTTTTTAAATCTCAGAGCTTAAAAAAGAAAATGAGGGAGATTCAGGGGGCAATGCAGTATTTTTAAATCTCCCCCATCTGCTCATGAAAGCTGACAAAAGTTATTAGGGTAGTGAAACAAAAGCTCCATGGACATCTACAATACAGATAAGTGATGAGCTTCCCCCAGAACCCCAGAAAGTGAGGACAGAGCACTGAAAGGTACAAGATCTGCACAATATGAGAATCCATTTGGAAGAATGCTGAGGTAAGGAATGGGGAATCTAAAAACAAGAAAGCTAAAAAACAGCAAGCATTCATCAGAATTTGTGGCAAGGCAATTTATCAGTAGCAGCTGAAACCTGGAAGACTTTTCACATGTAAATTCACAGGTAAGTATGAGATTCTGACTATATTGTGAAGAGTCTTGAGAAGCCTTCATCACATGACCTCTTATAACAAATCAACAACACCCCCTTCCTGAAGAAAGCTGCTACTGAGTAGAAACAGTGGAAATAAGAATTCACACTGAGCAGTACAAGGATAATAGGAGTTCAGAAAAGAGAAGATACATGTAGAAGTTGGGGCAGGGAGACAGAGAGGAGATTTCAGACAATAGTGGCCATATTTTCTAATAGTCCTGCATATAACAAAAGAGGAATCTTTATAGCTATGAAGCTCAAAATGTTAATCTAAAAGTCCTGCCTTTTAAAATAAGATGAACATATTTTATGTAAAGATGTGTACCAAAAAAAAAATTGCTCTTAAATTCCAAGCAATATTATTATAAGAAACTCAACAAAGAAGGAGAAAAACATTCTCAAAAGGAAGAAAAATTCTGTACATCATAAATTTATGCTCCAAAACAGATAACCTGGAATCTCATTTTTTATATATATATTTTAAGTTTATTAATGTATTTTGAGAGAGAGAGAGAGAGAACAAGTGGGGAAGGGCAGAGAGAGAGGGAGAAAGAGAATCCCAAGCGGGCTCCATGGTGTCAGCACAGAGCCCGATACCAGACTCGATTTCACGAACCATGAAATCACGACCTGAGCCTTAATCAGGAGGCAGATGCTTAACCAACTGAGCCACCCAGGTGCCCCTAGAATCTTATATTTTTAAATGAATGAAATGGAATTATGAAAACATCTGAAGATACAATATAAATTGGAATTATTATGACAAGTAAAATTGGAGGTGCTAGAACTCAGGAATTAGAAAGGGAGGGAAACAGTCCTCAAAATAAAGAGTAAAACTAGAGTAAATAACCATGACCAAAATGAGTAGATGTTCCAGGAGTCCCACTCAACCCCTTTAGCTGCTGAAGGACCTATCCTTTGTTAGGAACTCAGTTGAGCTTCGAGCTGTCAAAATAAGCAATTGACCTGGTAATAGAAACAAATGGAAGCAATAGTCAAGGCTTTCATCACTTCCTGTTACACGGTATAAGCGAGGATCCAAACTGGAGAACACGCAGACTCTCTTCATTCGACTTCGCCCCATGGAATGGCTTACGTGAAAGAGGGTCAGGTGGATCAGCAGGTGTGCGCTGACCTCATCTCACTTGAGGGGGCTGGAACAACAGATTCCTGCACTTCTATGGATCCTGGGCCTGAGGGGAGTGTGAGGGGAAGATCTAGGAACTGAATGTATTAAGTATCAAGTCACAATGAGCAAAAGTATCTGCAAGGTTTTCCTCTTCTCTCCTGGTAAGAGGCCTTGGCAGAGGGCCCTAAAAACCTTGGCAAAAGGCCCCAGATAGGGGACGTGGGAATGGTGACTTTCTGTACCAAGAATGTTAAATATGCATAAGAGCCTGAGTCCTTTACTGCAACTCCCTTCAGAGAGTGTAATGTGCTGGCTGTCACCTTGTCTTGTGTTTGGGGAGCAACTTTCTCCCATGCGGCCTATCAGGTATAGACTTTGTAATTGTCTATTGTCAGGCCTGAAAATCACATATGGATTTTTATACAGGAACCAGATTCCTCCTATACAGTTGACATGTTCTTTTTTTTTTTTTTTTAAGATTATTTATTATTTTGAGGAGAGAGAGTGTATACGTGCATACACACACACACACACACACACACACACACACACACACGCACACACACGCACGCACGTGTTTCCAGGGAGGGGCAGAGAGTAAGGAAGGGAAGGAAACCTCACTGTGAGCACAGAGCCCTATGTGGGGCTCAGACTCAGGAACCGTGAGATCATGACCTGAGCTGAAATCAACAGTTGGTGGCTTAACAGCCTGAGCCCACCCAGGTGCTCTGTTGATCTTTTCCCTGGAGACTTTCCCTCAGCGAAACAGGAGCAACTCTTCCCTGGCAGCTATTTCTCTGTTCCACCCACACCACCACTTCCCCTCAGTCAGTGACTAACTGGCATGAGGTATTAAGCCTCACGGTGACACTAACGCAGTGGTGCATTTCGTGTTCTGGAGTCTTAACAGTGCAATCAGACTAAAGAAAGTCTCCAGCTGGGGCCCCGTTTTTTGCCTAGCTTTGCTCCCCTAGCCTTACGCTAGTGAGAGCACTCACAAAACAAATGTACTGCATCTAGGAAATCCAACCTGAGTTTGTTACCCAGAGTGGATCACAGAAACAAACTCTAAGGATAGGATAATTAACTCGGGCACTGGCTGAATGGACTGAAGGACTTACCACTGGTGTTAGATGTAGCATACATCTTGCATGGTGTAGCAGTGATATTGCAGAGAGACTGGGAATCTCACCAGTGGAAGAATTTGTTACCCAGGGAAGACATCTTGAAAAAATGAAAGATAAATAAAAACTTTCTCATACAAACAAAAACTGCATGAAATGAAAACATAGCAATCTAGCTGGAAGTATAACTATGGTAACTTCCTTTAGCATTTCTGGTACTAGATTATCTTAGATTTCATTCCCTGAAAGTGTCTTTATTTTTCCTTCAGTTTTGAAGGATATTTTTATTCAACTTAGAAGTCTGGGCTGACTTTTTGTTGGTTTATCTTTTTTTTCCCAGAGTATAAAGATGTTGCTCCACTGTCTTTTGGATTTCATAATTCCTGATAAAAATTCAGTGATCATTTGAGTAGTTCTTGTCTGTATGTGAAGTGTGCCACTTCTGAGATTTCTTAGAACATCTCCTTTATACTTTGGTTTTCAATAGTTTGACACTAATGTGCCTGGTTTTCCTCATGTTTATTTACCTTTGTTGGTGCTCATTCAGCTTCTTGCATCAGTACATTTATATCTGTCAATAAATTTGGAAAATGATCAGTCATTATACTTGCTCAAATATTTTTCTGACCATGTTATTTTATTTTATTTTATTTTATTTTATTTAAAGTTTATTTAAAGAACATGAGCAAGTAAGGGGCAGAGAGAGGGAGAGAATGCCAAGCAGGCTCCACACTGTCAGTGCAGAGCCTAAGGTGGGGCTTGAACCCACTAACCACAGGATTGTGACCTGAGGCAAAATCAAGAGTTAGACATTCAAATAACTGAGCCACCCAGGGGCCCCTTTTCTGCCTGTTTTAATCTTTTCCTCTGGTGACTCTAGCACTCATGTGTTAGACTTTTTAAGATTGTCCCATAGGTCCCTAAATTCTGTTAATTTCTTTTAAAGCATTTTCATTGTTCTTCATATTTTGTAATATCTACTGATGTATCTCTCCATGTTTATTGACTTTCTTCCATCACAATCATGCTGTCAAGTAATCACATTATTCTTAATATATATTTTTTAAATAGTAGATTTTCCATTGGTTTTTTCTATAGTTTATGCTTCTCTGCTAAGATTTCCTGTATTTTCATTTCATTTCTAGCAAATTTTTCTTTATTTCAGTAGGCACTGTTATAATAACTGCTTTAATATATTTTTCTGCTTCTGCATCATCTCTGATGTGTTCTTTCTTGATTGTCTTTTTTTAAGAATGTGTTGTGTTGTTCTGTATCTTTGTCAAACAATGTCAATTTATATCCTAAATATTGTGAATATTGACATTTTGGGGACAGCACCCAAATACTATTTTTTAAAAATTCTTATCTGGGATGTTAAGTATGAATTTTAGGTCAAAGGGAAATTTTGACAGAATTTATGAATAGGATTTGGAGAATCCATCCTAGCTCACTCCTTTATAGAATGCTTTCTGCTTGTGTAGTTGCTGAGGTTATCCCTGTTCTTCGAGCCAGAAATAATCTGGTTCTCTCTATAGTCAAAGTGCCAACCACAGTCTGTTCTCAGATTAAAGGTCAAAACATTTAGAACTCCCTCGTGTCATTTCTATTTACAAAATGTCATTTCTCCTCTACATTATGCCTTCATTTGTTCACTGTTCATTTCTTTCAGGTTTTTTTTTTTTCATTTTGTCAACATTTATACTTTCTGTGTGTGGGAGAGTCAGTCTTATACGAACTTATTTGCTCTTACCAGATACAGAACTTGAGTTACATATTTTACATTAACATTTTATATACACACATACAGGAATATATTTACCTACGCATGGGTTTATATCTTAAAATAAACAAAAATAAAAAACACTGGCTACGTAAGTCAACAGACACAAGTGGCTACCTAACCTATTAGGAGTAGAGGAAGGCATCGTAGAGGATCCAGAGACAGAAGCTAGAATTCTTAGGACATATTTTGCTTCGTGAATTTGTCTATAGGATCATATAAGTATTTCACAGAAATATAGAGAAAAAATTTTATAAACAATTTATAAAAGTAAAAAAAATGAAGAAAAATGGGTTGATATAGTCACATAAGAAAAATTATAAGTGATTTTAAATATTTAATTTCATATCTCTAATTGAATATACCCTAATAAGAAAGAAAAAATGTGCAGAGAAAAAAACTGTACTAATCATATCGTTGTGTTATAATGTTAGTATTTTCATTCTCAGACTGTTGTATGTATAATACAAAACAAAGCAAATTAATTATTGTGTGATATTCTATGTCTCTTATCCTTAGTTTCTCTTTGAGTCATGTTTAGGTATGGGACAAATGAGATTCAGATTATTATAGAAAATGGTAGTAAAGCCCCTTGAGTCCTGAATTTAATTGCAAATATGAACATATGACATATTTTGTCTGAAAGTGTATTGATAGCTGTGTCATCTGAAAAGACCAATTCAGTGTCAGTAACAGCTCTTTTGCTAAGGCTGGGGTCTCCAAATATAATTTACACTGTTCACATTTACTACTTGTACACCATTGGTAGGAGTGTAAACTGCTTCAGTCATTATGGAAAATAGGATACAGATACTCCTCAAAAAATAAAAATAGAATTATTATATGATCCAGCAATCCCACTTTGGGGTATGTATATGTATATGTATATGTATATCTATATCTATATCTATATCTATATCTATATCTATCTCTATATATCTATATCCAAAATACATGAAATCACTATCTCAAAGAGTTATCTACATCCCCATGTTTATTGAAGCACTATTCACAATGGTCAAGATATGGAAACAACCTAAATGTCCACCCATAGGAGAATGGATAAGAAAATATAGCGCACACACAAACACACACACACACACACACACACACACACACACACACACACACAAGAATATTATTCGGCCTTAAAAAAAGAAGGAAATCCTGCTATTTACAACAACTTGGATGAACCTGAAGAACATTGTGCTTAATGAAAACAGTCACAGAAAGACAAATACTGCATGATCTCACTTATATTTGGAATCTATAATAGTCAAATTCAGCGAAGCAGAGAATAGATTACTCGTTGCCCAGAGATTAGAGGGAGTGGAAATAAGGAGGTATTGATCAGTGGATATAAAGTTTCTGTTATGAAGGATGGATAAATTCTGGGTGGATAAATTCAACCATGTGACTACAGTTAATAAATATACCATATTTAATATCTGAAATATAGAGAAGTGGGTAGATCTTAAGTGATCTTAACACACACAGAGAAAGGTATGTATGTATGTAAAATTCTTACATACATAAGAAACCCTGAAATCACAAGGATTAATTCAGATTCTGATTATTTTTTGTTTTGTCACTGCCTAGTGTATGATAGGATAGGTGTTTAGGAAATGCCGTTTGAGCAAGTCACATTAGGGACTATCCATTCTAGCATCTTGTTACTTAGGAATTCCAAATATTGATAACATGACTTGAGGAGATAAGAATCAATGAAAAGAATGTAGCAGATGAAGACATAATAATTCTGCCCAGTTTTCAAACTTTATCTCTAATGCACTTTTAAGTACTTAACTTCTGGTTACTGAACTATTTTCTCTTTCTATTCTCTGGACAGTGATAGAAAAATTTTGTTAACTGCATGCACTTCAGGTTTTTGGTATACTATGTAAGGGTGATATGTTCTTTTTTGTAACTCTTTTTTATCAAATAGATCTTCTCAAGCAATTCTATTTATTCTGACTTCAATTAATTTTTCATACTTTTTCATTCATTCTGGTTAAAATTTTTGTTAAACTGCTCAATACCATGTTATAAGCATTCCTAGGGTAATAAACCAAAGTATTTAATTTCATCTATTATGTGCTGCTTCTTATTTGTTTCTTGTTTTGAGGATTACCTTAACTTCCAAACTCTGTAGGCACATTTATTAATACTGGAGAATTTGAATAGTAATGTCATTTTATGTCATACTTAAACATGAAGGACAGAAAATATACAACATGTGCGGAATCTGACTATTATTTACTGATGAACACTTAATCTCGTAAAGTCATGTCATTAATTATCATGCATTGCCCATTAATTTAATTTATAGAGCTCTCTCAAACCTGTCACTCAAATCCCATTAATGTGACCTGAGCTACTAGGAGGAATTCACTAGGCTTTATGGTTCAGAACAATACTGAAGCTTTCAATTCTTTTATCTTTTTTTTTGTAGACTTGGGGAGAATATTACAGAGTGAGGGATTTGCAGTTTACTAGGAGGGATCTGAACCAAGTGACACAAGGCAAGTTATTCTCTTGTGATTTGAAGAAACAAAGTACATTTTATTCACTAGTCCCTTATCCCTATGTGTTGACATTATGGGATTATAGTATTTAAGATAGAATGATGGTATTGTAAAGTATTCTGATAAGCCCTTTCTCTTGGGTTTACCCCCTGAGAAGGAATACATATTTTGCCATGTTTTCCCAGCATGTTTTAAAAAATATAAGGCAAGTATAAGTCTGAATTCAAAAGGCATGTTAACTAAAATGCCAATCAGTAGTTGTCCTGCCAAATATCTTGCTAGAATTCTCAGGGCTAAGATTTGTGCTTTAATGGGGATTAGCAGAAATAGGCCTATGGAGTATTACATTATTTATCCTATTATTATTCTACAAGACTTGCTTTATTGGTAACACTATTATATTCCTCTTTAATTCTCATCCAGCTCTTTAATGATCTCAGTTCCTCATTTTTGTTAATGAAGGGCAACAGGCAGGAAAATGAATTCCCCATAATCCTTTACTGTAGCCTCTGGTGAATTGACTTTCCCTGTATTCATTGAAATGTGTTATCTCGTTTATCTAGAAATGTCAATGACTTTTAGAAGGGACTGCATCTGAATGTGACTCGGATAAACATGATCTAATAACTCAAAGTAAATGTCTTTCCCTTTGCCCTATGGGTATAATTTGTTAATATTAAATGACCTTATGTTTTGAGAACATTAAAGTGGAGGAAAACAGATGCTACATGGAACATTTAAGAGCATAGATAAAGTAAAGCTAATAACAACAAATATATTATTCTGCTTTCAGAAGAAGGTCAGGGACCAAAACGATTGTGTGTGTGTGTGTGTGTGTGTGTGTGTGTGTGTAGGAGGAGAAGGAGGAGTGTGTCACTGTGTGTGTGTTGTGTGTGTGTGTAGGAGGAGAGGGAGGAGTGTGTATGTGTGTGTGTGTGTGTGTGTAGGAGGAGAAAGAAGAGTGTGTGTGTGTGTGTGTGTGTGTGTGTGTGTGTGTGTGTGTGTGTTGTGTGTGTGTAGGAGGAGGAGGAGGAGTGTGTGTGTGTGTGTGTGTGTGTGTGTGTGTGTGTGTGTGTTGTGTGTGCATGTATGGAGCTAACATTAGCTTTGAAGGTACTATGTGCCAGGCACTATTCCTATATAGAATGTAGTTATATGAAGTCATATCACTTTCATAAGCACCCCTTGAGGAAGTATAGTTATAAGAAGCAAATCCTTAAAGAAAATGTAGACTTAGTTGTGGAGGCAGTGTGCGGGACAGGAAACTCTTAGTCCTTTGTAGGTATGGGGGACCTAAAGCCTTTCCTATTATCTCTCAGAATCTAGAACAGATTAACACAAAGAAGAGTAGGGTGCTTGATGGAAACCTGATGATGACTAAACATAAACATGTTAGAATTTGTTGCTCACAGCACTCTGCCTTGTTAATAATACAATGTGAGGCAGAGAAATTCTAGTTCCTGGTCACCAACCTCAGTGCTATTGGGAAAAATTATGCAATTGTTTTATCTCTGTTGCTTGAATAATTTTTTGCATTTAATCTTAGGTCGCTGAAGACAAGATACACAATTTGTGCAATTTGCAGAAATGAAGAGACAGTTCTTTATTGTCAGTTTTCCCACTAGATATTGCCCAAGAATGGGATTCAACTACTTTGGCAAATGTCAGTGTTAGCTGTAGGTTGAAATAAAATTTAGTTACAGATAGGAGTTCTTTAAGAAAGTTTACATGAGAGATGTGGAAGGAAATCAGCATCATTAGGGTACCCAATAGCGAGATGACTAGGGAGCACAGGTGTGGATGATAATGTTTAAATACAAGAAGTATATTTTCCCTTCTTTAGTCATCAGGGCTAGCCATAAGCATATAGTATTGAAGCTACAGATCACCTCATTAGATCAGGTGTACCCCATCATTCTTGGAGTTCCACAGAGAAAAATATGATTATTAGTGCACACTAACAGCATATACAGGATAATAGAGCTTGGCTCAAGTGTATCGTCAAAGGCAAAAATCAAATAAGTAAATAAATTGATTTCAATAAGACCATTACTCTAGGGATAGCACCCCATATTTAGATATCATAATGTCTCAGCAGAGTGGATTTACTTTAGGTTTTGTGGAGAGGAGTCAAGAAGGTACAGGTTTAGAGTTGGGATTGCTTTGTAAAAAGAGGAAGTCCTAGTCAGCGGCATAGGAAATGTTTATCTCTGTGTTCAGTTAGTTTCATGGGACAAGTAGTTCTAATCTCAGTTAATCATTTATTAAACAAATAACAGGGAGAGTGATGATCTGTATCTGACCTTGTCAATGGGTTCAGACAGAAGGGAAAATGTCTATGTTTGTCCTGTCACAGGCAAACAAGGGATTCATTGTGAGTCTCATGGATGTCATGAGAAAGAGTGGACAGTGAGTCTTATCTAAGGCATATGGTGAAAGGTGGTTGGTTCTTTGCACTGCCATTTCCCAAATCACAAAATGGTGGTGATAGAGGGGGTTGAAACACAAAACGGGTATGTTTCTTGGTTCTTTGCACTACCATTTCCCAAAACACAAAATGGTAGTGATAGAGGGGGTTGAAACACAAAACAGGTATATTTCTTAACTGTCATTGTTTTGGGACAGGGCTGTGGTAAAGTTCAATATTGTCAGTGTTTCTAAACTTAGGGCTATGAAATAGGGCCAAGAGCCACTAACCCAGGTGATTCTGGAAGTTTTTACCATTAGACTTTTAGTAGTATCTATCATGTCATTATGTCAAGGGAAATAGAGATGGGAGAGTTGTTTATATAACTAGGAATCTATACCCCTGGGTCTTTAAAAATTGTTTACATTGGATCTCTCTCTCTCTCTCTCGATCTCTCTCTCTCTCTCTCTCTTTCTGTCCCTCCCTTCTTACCTCCCTCCCCCCATTTCCTCAATGTGAAGATTCTTCTACTCCAAAGATGAAGTTTTCATGTAACATGGAATGTCAGGGCAACTTTCCAAAATTATGGGAGAAAGTCATTCTTCTGCTCTTTACTGAGTACCATTGTTCATCTGTTCTGAGATCAAGGCCATTATCAGGACAAAAATGAGGACAAATAACAATAACCAGAGGTCTTCATTAAGGAAAAATGTCAAACTTACTGATTTGGGAGCAGTCTGCCTAAAGATGACTTATGCAAAAAGAATCCCCAAACTAAATTGATAATCAGTCCACTAAGGTGCTGTGTTATCAGAAATCTCAAAGAGGAAAAAAATTAGAGTAACTAATTTAAGTAACCGAGATTTGAGGCTAGTCTTCAAGTACCAATCAAGAGTAACTTGTAATGATACTGCATCTAAGCCCACCCTCATGGGGGAATCCTCCATTATTACCTTTTTAAGTTAAACATTTAATCACACCTGACAAGTGAAACTCTTTCAGCTCATATGAAGCAATAATAGATCAAAAATCAATCTCAATGAAGGGAGAAGTTTGTCTCTTTTGTTTGCTGTGGGGTACTCAATACCTAGAACAGTGTCTGGTGTATGGAAAGTGTCAAATACATAATTATTGAATGAATGAATGAATGAATGAATGAATGAATGAATGAAAAAGTGGATGCCAAGAAACTAGCTGGTCTCCAAAGAATTCAGTCTGTAAACTGAGTCCAATGATGTTCTTTAGTCTTTTCACTCACCTAACAAATCTTTACCTTAGACAATTCACAAAGTGAAGTAGGATATATCAATGTATCTTGGGAATGTTTTCTTTTATTTCTACTTTCTACATTTGAATATTTTGCCGTAGTCCTCTTTTTTCTTCTATCTCATATAACTTTTGTTGTTGTTGTTATTGTTATTGCTGCCATTTTATGATCACAGGAGGTCTTCCATGTCCCCGTGCATTAAAATAGCCCTGAAGTTTCTCTTAATTCCATCTTTGTAATTCAGTCTATGAGTTTCCATTTTCTGGAGGAATATATTAAGTTCAATAGGATCACCAAGTACTAAACAATTATTGGGCTATCTGTTCAATATATTAATGAATTCAGTGTGTAGATTTTTGTCTCTGGCACAATGTCTGATATATTAGTAATTAATACAAATTAAATTAGACCTGTGGCTTTCATCACAACATCAGTTTCCTCTATTATTTTCATTCTGCATATACATTAATTTAAAGAACGCAATAAACAACAACTAGAATAAATTTAAAGACTAGTTATAAACATTTATCAATATACATTATAGGTACCAAAGTAGTTGGTGAACTTCAGTCACTAAATAAAATGATTGATACAATATACAGATATGATTACTATTGACTTCTGTTTATATAAATTTTCACTTATATTTATAATTTATAATAAATTATGTCTTATGGTGAATGATCTTCACATCTCATTATAGGAAATTAAAAAAAATCTATGATGTCAAAAATGACTATATTTGTGTCATTTGACTCTTGATGAACGTGAAGTAAACTCTTGTTACAATTTTTCTTCATGGTTTCAAACACAGTTTATAAGGTCAGTATAGTTGCAAGAAAATATTTGCTAACAGTCAAAATTAATTATAAACAGGAGAATGGAGTTTCCTTTGTGGATAATTTTCTATATTATCTAACAGCAATCAAATAAAATTGCTCATTAATTGTACATTAGCAAATTATCCCAGAGTTTGGTAATTTCTTTTTGACAGATTCAGCCACATTTCCCATAAGATGAAAGAAAATGTAAGTCAACAATGAGATAATGCCAGTTGGGTTCCCATAAATTTCTTCTCAATCAACACTTTCTTACATACTTCAGTAGCTCTATCTCATCTTCAGCATTAAAGAGCAACTGTAGGAAAATAAATGTGTTGTGTTTCACTGTATTCTTGGCTTATAAAAATAAATTCTCACTTATGAGAGAGCTTTTTTTCTGTCATCTGCACAGAAAGAGGTAAGTGATCAAAATATTGAGCAGGAAATACATGGATAAAAAGTACTAATGAATGCCAGGTGTTTTATGAGATTCATTTTTTCTTAAATTATGCAAGTGTCAATAGACTGCCTATAAAAAAATGCTTTCAGTAACTTAACTATTCTGCTCAGCATGGAAATAACACACTAACCAATTATCTATAATGACTAGCCCACTGGGACAGAAAGATTTATAGACAGGAGAAGCCAGTCTAACAAAAGAATAAATTTGATCTGCCTGAGTTGGACTTAGTACTGCTTTTAGTGTCTTTATTCTAATTTTTGCAAGTGGGATATCTATGTATGTATGTATAACTGTATGTATGTATGTATGTATGTATGTATGTATCTATCTATCATCTATCATGTTACTTTTCTATTATGTGTTAAATCTTCTTTGTTCTTTCTGAGACATGCATTTCCTTATTATTTAACACTTAGCAACTGCTTTAAATGTGATAAGCAATGTATAGAATAAAAGAAATATAGGACATGAAACATGGGAAAAAAACCCAGCACCTGACAGTAATTTGATATTAGTGAATATAAACATTTATTAGGTGTCACCAGAATACTTCTAAAAGGAAAAGAGTTCTGCATGAAATGTTGAGTAAGAATTGATAACTGGCTTCTATTATTTAAGACAATTGAAGCAGGGAATATAATGGGGAGCCATGAGATGTTTTTCCATTTCATTATTGTCTGAATGTTTTGTAAAAAAAAGATGTCTAATATTGTTCCAATTGTTAGTGTGAACTTTACATTTTTATGTTTAAGCGTTCTCCATTAGTAATTTATAAATACCATCAGCCATAAATTATGTATTTAATTTACTCAATAGAAAAAAAATCCATTAAGTAACAGTTTACAACAATGCAATTTGGCTAATAAGCTATCTCCTTATTACTCATACCCATTGCCAGCTTATCAAAATTCTATAAAATTTAGGGAAAAATGCAATGCACTTCACAATAAAACCATGCTGAGAGTAAGTTTGCTTTTATTAATAATTTAGAAATCAATTGTCATAAAATTAAAAATGAAATAAAATAATTTAAGGAGACTTTGAACTTAAAAATGTTAGCTAAAAGGAAGACTTTTTAAACATTTGACATTATAATGAATATATATTTTCCTCATGTAACTAATGTGAATGAAAATTTCATATATTAATTAGCTAATATTTACAAGTTTAGAATATATTTGTGCATGTTCCAAATATAGCTCACCCTAAAATGAATAAAGCATTACTAAACAAGCCCGTAAGTTATTTAAATCACCAATAGATGGCAGTATGAGTTTACATTTGAAGCTGCTTTAAGGCATTTGGCCCTCTTCTAATACTGCATTGAAATCAATGTTGATTTAAAATTGTTACATTTCACTTTAATCAGCAACATTCATCAAAGTTAAGTGTAAATATATATATATATATATATATATATATATATATGCACATATGTTTGTATATATGTATATAAATCCACACACATGCATATACATGTATATATCAATATACATATTTTTATATTATATGTTGTATTAGATACCTGTTTTCAGTATAACAAATTACTCAGAACTTAGGAGCAAATATTTATTATTTCACATAGTTTCTGAGAGGAATCCAAGTATGGCATAGCTGGCTGATTCCAGCTCAGCATTTATCATGAGTTGCTTTCAAGTTGTCAGTCAGGGGTGTAGTGACCAGAAGGGGCCTGGCAATCACTCAACTCATTTAGAGAGCTGATTGGCTGAAGCTTCAGTTCCTTGTTGTGTCCTCCATAATGCTGTTCATGTGACATGAATCTTGGCCTTTTCAGAGTGAGTGAAGAAAGAGAGAATGAGAACACAAGCAAGAGGGCCCAAAAGAGAGCTTCCTTGAGTCTTTATACCTCCCTTCAGAAGTGGCATATTCTCACTTCCACTAAATCTATCGGTCACATAGACCTAGCCTCATATAATTCGAGAGAAGACTGCACCAGGGGGTGTCAATACCAGTGGGAATGGAGAGATGTATTTTGGGGGCTGGGTATATATTTATATAGAGCCTCTTCATAATTTTATTATTCTTACATCAAGTTCAATATTTCTATTTCTGTAATTGCAAAACCTTGTTTTCTATCTTTCTACTCAGATTTCCTTTTACCTCCCATCATCCTTCCTTCTTCTTGACACCTGTGTGACTAAACAAAAGTGAAATGCACGCATATGCATAAATGTGTTTTAGAAAACCTGCTTTCTTGATTGGGATATTATTAAAACTTTTGGAAATAGAACATCAGAGAAAATAGTGTTTATTATTCCCTAATAAAATAATATCTTCTGATCACAGAAGGCAACATCTAGACTAATAGTCTTTCTGGATTTGTAATTTACCATTGGTCAATCCATGACAACTTTCATTTGCTAGGGAATGAAATAAGTTTTTTAATAGAGAAAAAGCAACTGTTACACATAAAATTAATACATTAGGGTAAGGAGTGTAGGAACAGAGATATAAAACTTTTAAATAGTCAATTCTATATTAAAACAGTTTTAATAATGTTTTAAAAACAAAATTATGGTGTTAATTGGATAGTAGTCAGATGGTGGTAATAAACAAAGAGTGTAAGAAGGAGAGGAAGAAAGAGAGTGCTTAACTAAAAAAAAAATAACTGAATTTTATTTTTTTTATTTTTTATTTTTTTTAATTTTTTTTTTTTTTACGTTTATTTTTGAGACAGAGAGAGACAGAGCATGAACGAGGGAGGGGCAGACAGAGAGGGAGACACAGAATCTGAAGCAGGCTCCAGGCTCTGAGCCATCAGCCCAGAGCCTGACGCGGGGCTGGAACTCACGGTCTGTGAGATCATGACCTGAGCTGAAGTCAGACGCTTAACTGACCGAGCCACCAAGGCGCCCCAATAATTGAATTTTAAAGTGCTTTCTGGTTTATAGGTTATCTCCATCAGGGTTCAGTTGAGGAAACCAAACCACTGTGAAACAGAAAGATTTTAACCTCAAAGTTGGTGCATACAAATTCATTGCAGTTTGTTAGGGAGAGTCTTAGTCTGCATCTCCTCAGATGGACTCTCAGAGTCCTTTAAAACTAACCGATAAAGGAGCTTCTACTTGAGACATAATTAAGAAGGTACCAGAGAGCTACCATGGAAAATTCCAAGTTAAAAAAAATTTACTGAATTTGTGATTTATCAATATAAAATGAGATTACTGCAGCTGTCAATACAATTGTCTCTAAACACCTGTGTAGCTAGAGATTGGACTGTTCAGTGATACTGTAGAAAATTCCCATATCCTTATAATCTAGCAAACAGAAAATATCCAAAAATAGACTTCTATTTTATTTGCACATTTTACACCTCATGGGAATGCATGAAAATGACATTTCCTAATGCATATTAAGAACCCTATCTATAAGAATATCTGAGAAATGTAATTTCATTTTCCAGAACTTGTGGACCCTAAGAGGTGTCAAGCATGGATATTAAATAGCAACAGACCATATGCAACATGGAAAGTATTTATTTCAAGTAAACGATGTTTTATCTACAGCCTTTCTCTTTCTCCTGCATAATTTCTTTTCTCTGTAATGTTCTAGTGTTTGGTAAAACATACTCCATGTTTTTGTTACCATCCTTTTGTAGTAGTATGCTCAATAAAAATAGATTTTAATATCTTCTGTTGAAAAATAATAGTCTCCCTCCTGGAAGAATTATTAGCTTGCTAAAATTGGTATTGTTTAAAAATCAAATGAATCTTCCATGCATGCCCAGGACAAAGCTGGGCTCTCTGGAAAATATTCTCTCTTTAAGAATACTTACACTTGAAAATATATAAGAAAAAAATAATTAACATATATCAGTTACTGAACACTTGTGGTGAAATTATGGCCATTAATCATTGTAATAACCATATAAAATAAATATTATTATTACCATTATAAAAGTATTATTACCATTTTACAGATGAGGACACAAAAGTATATAAATTTTAAACAACTTGCCTAAGTTTACACGGTAACCAAACTGAAGATTCACTGTCACAATCCTGTTTTCATTCTAGGGTGTAATGATCATCACTGTATGTTCTACCTGAATACTTCCTCTCATATTGATACATTTAAATTCATCCATATGTATTAACTATAGTTCCTATTTCATATGAAATCTAGAACTTTGTTCTAAACTGAAACTACCTAATGTGATTAAACTTTCCTTGTTTCAAGGAGTGAGAAATGAAAAGGGAAGTGAGGAGAGGGAGGGATGAAAAACACAGGATTTTGTTTATTTTTAATCTCAACAATTTACTTTTAAGTTTTCTTACTAATTTAATACTTTTAAAACCTTGATTATTTTCTCCCAAACTATGTAGAGAATCATTAGTAAGTTGGTCATTGGTTTTGGATGCATTGTAACACACAACAACTTAATTAATTTGTGACATGAGTGCTTTGTTTTCCTATTGAATACTAAGTACAAGGGAAAATAGTTCAGGATCGGTATATCCATCCTTCTCTTCCATTTTTAACATAAGATTGTTTCCCCTCACAGTTGTGATCTGGCTGCTCCCCTACTGGTCATCGCGTCTGTCCTCCAGGCAGGTAGCCAGCAAAAGGGCAAAAGATTAAGAGCAGAGCATAGGAGGTAGAGAAGTCAGCTGAACCTGTCCTCTTTTAAATAGCTAATCCAAAAATCTGACCCGGAAACTTTTTCTCATATTTCATTCACCAGGACCATATGTCACGGCTACATGTTACATGAGAAAAATATGATCAGTGAGGAAACACTTAAAGAACTTATAAATGAATGTTACTGAGTTTGGAATAGAAGATTTTGAGTAAATTAATAACAGAAATGACTATCCTAAAATGTTAAGTACCTAGTTTTCTAGGACCTTGGAAAACCAAGTATTTTAATTGAGTTTGTTTCTGCTCTGTAAATATTAAGGTTCTTATAATCAGTAAAAAGGGAGAATGGATTTTTGGAAGGCTAATGGCACTGTCTGTAAACTCTTATTGAATTGCGATGATCTCAAAGCATTTTTATTGACTAATACTCTATTTGATAGGGTTAAAAAAATCAAGCACTATTAAAAATCCCAAATGCTACTTCCAAATTCTCATTCTGATAGATGTTTTTTTTTTAAATGTGTATAGTTCATATTGTACTATGCTAACCCTTTGTCCATACTTTCTCTCTTCAAATAGAGGGGAACATTTTTTAATATAAGTAAACATTTATAAATATATTTTTAATATAAAAATATTTTAAAAAATAAATATTTTTATTTTTTTTAACGTTTATTTATTTTTGAGACAGAGAGAGACAGAGCATGAAGGGGGGGGAGGGTCAGAGAGAGAGAGGGAGAGACAGAATCTGAAACAGGCTCCAGGCTCTGAGCTGTCAGCACAGAGCACGACACGGGGCCCAAACCCACAGACTGGGAGATCATGGCCTGAGCCGAAGTCGGCCGCCTAACTGACTGAGCCACCCAGGCACCCCAAAAAATAGATATTTTTAAAGGAAACAGTTGAGCATTGGGAGTTCCATCATGGTACAATTTTCAATATTCACTGTCACTAGAAGATGGGACCACACTGACAAGTGCATTTGCCATTAAAACCTCATACCCAGAAATCAGATCCCTCACTGCTGCACATGTTTTATTGTCCGGAACAAGTCACAGAGTCATGCTGAACATCAAAGAGGATACAAAAACAGATGTGGCCCTATCATAATGCATCATATATGCACCTGTTTTTTTTAAAGCTACTGTGCTAGAAACTTCATGAGTGTATATAAACTAACTTTATTACAAAGTTGGAAAGTGGAGAATGCTACGGAAGGATTACAGAAGAGAGTATTGAGCAATTAGTAATTTCCTCATTAGTAATCATACAATAAAAACTTGATGTATAAAATGAACCTTGTGAATCTACCAATGCTGTCTAAGTACTTTGTACAAAAGAAGTAAATAAAGTTCTCAGTACAAGGATAGAGTAAAAGGCTTCATAAACAAAACTTTATTCATTAGTTTACCAATATTATTGAAAACATTTATTTTTTAAGAACTGCATGTTTGCCATTGGATTGGTGTTGGTGGTAGAGTCAAACATAGAGAAGCAACACCTCTGGTCTCATGGAAATTGCAGCCAACTGGGGGTAGAGTGTGGCAATATCATGACATTGGAGATGAAGTTGATCAGCCATGCTTTGATAGTGAAAATAAAAGAAAAATCTAGATCTTATTTGAATAAGGTCACCAATTCCTGGGTGAGGAAACTTTTAAAATTTATATCATGACTCTTATGTATCGTTTATATTTTAGCATATATGTATACTCAGTTCTCATTTCGTAGCGCTTCAAAGAAAAGTCTCAAGTTGTTACATAAAGGTTGAGGTTAAAGGACCCTACTAGGTGTTATTTGTAATGTCCTAGTGGATTATTCATGGTTGTTATGACCTAAATGGGCAGAATTATGGAAGAAAGACACCACAAGTTGATTTTAAAGCTTATATATAGAGATGTATTACATATTACTTGCACATAGACATGCATATTTGTGAGGACAATAGGGCTAGTGAGGAAGCATTTAAATGATTTATAAAGGGGTTTTAATTAGTTCAGAAAAGGACATGGTTTTGAATAAATCAATAGCAAAAAATATTCTTTTTGTTAAAGTTTATTTATTTTGAAAGAGAGAGAGAATGAGAGAGCGATCGTGAGTGGGGGAGGGGCAGAGAGCGGGAGAGACAGAATTTGAAGCAGGCTCAGGGCCATCAGCTCAGAGCCTGATGTTGGGCTGGAACTCACGAATTGTGAGATCATGACCTGAGCTGAGATTAAAGGTCGGACATTCAACCGACCGAGCTACCCAGGCACACCAAAACAGAAACAATATTCTTAAAGTTATTAGGAACTATCTTTCCTTCATTTATATTTAACAAGGAATAAGAAATGGTCTTAATATTAGAGATTAATAACAACAGAGACAATATCCCAAGGGAAAAAATATCTGTCTTAGCAATAGAGATTTATATCCCAAGGAAAAAATACTGGCAGAACTTGGCTAAAGAATAGAATAGAACATACTATTGAGGTGTATATTGTAATTAGCAATGATAGGGCTATGCAAAATAAACCTATCTGATAAACTAAGTATTGACATGATGTGATTATGTCCAAAGAATATACACATATAAAAAAAATACATGAGCTTAAGGAAGGAGGGTTAGTGGAAAACATTTGGATTAAGATTCAAATAAGAAAAGAAGAAAATGAGAGAGAACACACAAAAATGTTAATATTTAAATATACAGAGACTAACTAGATACAAAATCATCTAATAATTTTTCTATTGTCCATTAAATTGTTTCAGAGGTGGAATAAATCATCACTATTTAGTGATGATTTGTAAATAGTCTAAAATTTAAGTATGCAAGAAGTAGATGCGTCAAATAGTTACTGATTTATCTTAATTTTTATCAATAGAGGGATCAAAAGTGAATAAAGAATTAAGTGGGGAATTAAGTGTCATAGAAATGACAATGTTTAGAAATTTAGAATGTCATTCTAGGTTGTCAAACTTAACAAAAGAAAATAATACTAAACGTTGTTCAACCATATGCCCAAGATTTAAGATTTGAGGAAGTTCATTAATATGAAAGAAGCATTACTCAGCTGCAATTGGGCAATTAAGTAGCTTTAAGTAAAGGTTAAGAGGAATATTTCATTTCATTAGAAGTTAGAATATTTAGGCTGCTATAATTTTCAAGATTTAAATAGGTTCCTGAAAAGTAATGGACTAGATTTGTTTTTATTTTAATTTTTAAATTTTTTAAATTTTTCTAAGGTTTATTTATTTTGAGAGAGACAGAGACAGAGTGAGTGGGGGAGGGGCAGGAGAGGGAGAGAGAGAGAATCCCAAGCAGACTCCGTGCTGTCAGTGCACAGCCCAATGTCGGGCTTGAACTCATGAAACCATGAGACCATGACCCGAGCCGAGATAAAGAGTTGGATAGTTAACCAACTGAGCCACCCAGGTGCCCTAGATATGTTTTTTTTTTTTTTTTTTAAGTTGAATGAGAATTGGTAGAAGAAATGTGTACAAAGATTATAATTTGGTATGGGAATTGAACTAGATGACCTCAGATTATTTTTATAACTGTAAATTTTTTAAGAATGTGGCCCATGTCCTATATTACTTAAGAAATTAAAATATATTTGTGAAGGACAGAAAAATATGATAATTGCCAGAAACATTTTCCCTAAATCTATTATGAACAACTGATTTTAAGTAATGAAATCACATTTTAAAATTTAAAGGCAATGTTTTCAAATTTTTTACATTTTCCCAAAAAAACACATCTTGAGTCCGCTAATCTCTTCTATTACAGTCGACCTTTGAACAGTGCAAGGGTTAGGGGCACCCCCCCCCCCACCCCGTGTAGTTGAAAATCTGTGTATAACGTTTGACTTCTCCAAAACGTTACTCATAGACTGTTGACTGGAATCCTTAACAACAAACAGTAGGTTAACACATATTTTATATGTTATATGTACTAGGTACTGCATTTCTATAATAAAGTAAGCTAGAGAAAAGAAAATGTTGTTAAAATCATAACGAAGAGAAAATATGCTTACAGTACTATATGTATTGAAAAAAAAGTCCATGTGTAAATGGACCCACACAACTCCAACCCGTGTTGTTCAAGGGACAATTGTACTACCCAGTTTTCACAATCTTTATCAGTTGCACTTGACACAATGCAATCATCTTCCACATTTTAGCCAGAGTATATAACTCTATACTTTACTCAAACTCTTGTCACCACCTTGACTAAAAACTGTCAGTAACCTCCCATTGTATTTGATATACAAGTATATTTTTACAAGCATTTTTACAAAATCCTAAGTTGTATGTGCCTGCCTAGCTTCTGTCATTTCTCTTTTACTTGCTAGAATCAAGTCACACTGGCCTACTTTCAGCTTCCGATGTGAAATAAGCTCTTTTCTGTGGCTGAGGCACTTTCCTCTACCTTGGAAACCACTCCTCATCTATTCTTTCACAAATCTTTTTCCTACAAATGTCGTGAAGAGGTACTCTATGAAATGCAATCTAAATCATTTGCTTCTTGTATTGTCTCTTACAAATTCACTCTCCCTTTGGAAACATTTTACATTTTAAATGTATTGTTTTTATATTATTATTTGTTTGATCAAAGAATGTATATAATGGAGACTTTGGTATCACAAGTTGTATCACAGTACTTCTATTCAATAACTCGGGTTGTGGCAGGACAAGAGTTTCAGCTGTGACAGAGCTGACTAGCGTTTATAGAAATAAATAAACTATGGACAAAATTTTAAAAAGTACTCCTTGAAGACACTTGAGGGTACACAAAAACATTCAGAAACTGGAGTGAACTTACCCTTTAAGGAAGAGGCGCATACTGTGGTATTAGGCAGGTGGACAGCACTCCCCTCCAGAGCGTATTCCAATCCACAAGTGGTGAACAGAACTCAAGTGGAAGGCCTCAGCCACACTGGAGAAGGGGTCAGAAGAGGTTTGCGACAGACAGTATACATGGAAATTAAGGACATCTGAAGAGGAGGGAGAAACAGGACAGTAATCCAAAAGCTGTGTATAAACTCATCTCAAATCATAATTGAACAGTGAACTAACTGTGCCTGAGGATGAGATTTAAAGGAGTCCAGGGGAGAAACAATAAATGGAATGCTGAAAGGGAAGAGTTGCTATTTCTATGCAGAGGAGACACTATTTAGAGTTTGGTTCCCACACTAAGTTACAGGGGATTGATATAGAAGGTTGCGTCTTCAGATAACCAGCAGGGCCAAACCTGGAGAGTCAAAGATTAAGGAGTTCAACCTGGGGTTAATGACACAGATGAAATAGACTCATCAAAACAAAGTTCACAAGTTCAGGGTTATCCATCAATAATTTAATTATTTGCTATAATAAAATTCAACACTCACATGAAGAATCTAACAGAAATTGATTTTTTTAAGTTGATTTGTTTGAGAGAGAGACAGAGCACACAAGCAGGGGAGGGGCAGAGAGAGAGGGAAAGAGAGAAAGGGGGGGAGAGAGGAAGAGAGAGAGAGAGAGAGAGAGAGAGACAGAGAGAGAGAGAGAGAGAGAGAGAGAGAGAGTGTCCTAAGCAGGCTCTGTGCTGATGGGCCTCAACATGGAGTTTGAACTCGTGAACCATGAGATCATGACCTGAGTGGAAATCAAGAGTCATTTGCTCAGCCAGCTGAGCCACGTAGGCACCCCTAACAGAAACCATTTTTATAATGCATCTTCCATAATGTCTAGATTTGTACTTACTGGAAGTTCTAGAATAAGTAAACTAATCTACAATGATAGAAATTAGTGCAATGGTTTCTTGAGTGAGGGGGATTATTAACTAGAAAATAGAATAAGAGAATTTGTGATCATGATAATGTTCTTTGTATTAATTTGGATGTTGATTACATGGGGCATCCAAAATTTATCAAAATTTATCAAGCATTACAGTTAAAATCTATGAATTCACTTTATGTAAATGGTACCTAAAATGAATAAATTAATGAATGAAAGTATTTCCCCTGGCTTGTAAATAATATGTAAAAAGAGTTTTATATATTCATTGCTCATTATTCAGAAAAAAATAGCTAAAATCATAATTCATATAACAATAGCCAAGATTTCTTTGGTTTGTGCTTTATCCCCTAATGTTATATGCACATAGTTCTCTAATAACCCTAAATCCTAGTGTAACAATCTTTCTTTTGCCTTCTAATTTAGAGCAATATGATCTCTGTCTTCACCCTTTGATTTGAGTGTAAGTAGCATGGAGGTGTGGCAAAAAATATATTATGGATTGGTAATTCAGTGATTCTCACTCATAATACATTCTGGATCACTGAACTACTAGGCTTCAATTTCACAATAAACTGCCTTCTGCTCTCTGCTTCATTTCTCACTCTTCAGGCCCTACCTCATATACAGCAATAATAGAAATAAAATCTATTACAGAATGACACATATATAGAATATACAGAGCACATGATATATGTTATTTTCAGAGAGGGAACCTCTAGAGTTAAAATCCTGCAGTTTAAAAAGGAGAATAAAAAATATACAATTCTCTCCTCATAAAAGAAGCAGGCAGATGTTTGCTCAGATCTAAGTAAGGACGCTTCAAAATAAACCATGCACTTTAGATTTACGTATTTTACTTTGATTTGGGAACTTTAGGGCTTAAGTTTGAAGTCGAAAGAGAAATTCAAGAAGTAAATCACATAATGGAACTTACCTGTATTTTTCTTTAAGTTGAATTTATCTCTTTAATTGTACATCATAGTTTAATGCCAATACCTAATCTATATGTAGACTACTTTGATAATTTAGTTTTAATACAAAAAGCTATAAAGAATAATAAATTATTTCATCATCCTGTTTGTCTCACAAATGAAATAATGTTTACAGTACTTTTGGTAAAAGTACACTGGAGTACATGTATTTATAAATCTTTATCTTGACATGAATCTATTGGGATAAAACTCCAAGACAAGCATGAATGTTTTAATTTCTTAACATCCTTCTTCTCTAGAATCAAGATGCATTTAGAAGTTTTTGGTTTCACAAGATTTTCTTCTTGGTTTTGTAGATTAAAGAACTTTATAGATTTCTTTTAAACCTATTTTTTAAAGTTAATTTAATTTGAGGGGGGAGGGGCAGAGAGAGAGAGAGAGAGAGAGAGAGAGAGAGAGAGAGAGAGAGAATCCCAAGCAGGCTCCATGCTGTCAGCGCAAAGCCCAACGCGGGGCTCCATCTCACAAACCATGAGATCATGTCCTGAGCTGAAAACCAAGAGTTGGATGCTTAACCAACTGAGCCAGCCAGGTGTCCCAAGAACTTTTAGATTAAAGATGATTTATAGCAAAGCCTTAATTTTATAAGAAAGTGGACATTATTCCAGAGTGGTGAAGTAAACTGCCAGCTCACAGCTAAATAGTAAAATAGAGTTCAAACAGTACATTCCAATAATATACATCTTAGACTCTGAACATTTAAGCATTTTCTTGTGTTATTCTCTATGCTTCAGGTTTTGCCTTTCATGTGATATGCTCTGAGCAAATCCAAGCCTCAGCATAAATCTAGAACTAATTCACTTATGTGAGTTAACATTCTGACCTGGAACACATCTTATCAGATGAAAGAGGGGAATGATTGGCCATGGTTTATGCTGCACAAAATTTAAATAGAGATGCATCTAGAAATATTTCCTTAGAGTCAGTAAAGCTATTATAATATTATTTGTTTAAAGATTCTTTTCAAATAAGAAACCTTTTTTATTTTAATCTCTCTATGCAGACCTAAAGCTATTGCCAGAGACACAGAGCTTTCAAATTACAGACTTTAGTGTTTTTAAATACACTTAGCATAGGATTTCTAAAATATTATTCAAATCACCATCACTTCATTCCCATAATACTATTCTCTGACTTTTTATCTTTTAGTTATGATTAGATAATTCTCCTATATGAAAAATATGTTCAGATTGAACATATATATATGAAATGAATTTGTATTTGAAACAAAATTGAACTCATTTTTTTTCTGTATCTTTACCAGTAAAGTGGAGATGTTTGGGGACAATATTTCTGTGTCCCTTTTAAATTTAAATTTCTTGAGATACTCTGCATGCATTTTTTCTTTGAGAGTTAAGAATCAGGCCTTAGCCTGTAAGCCAGTGGACCTTCATAATTCAGTCATAATCATCAGTGTTTTCCCTAGGCTATCCAGCATGACAAATGTTTATTGCCATTAGATATGACAGTATTTTCAAGTTCAAGAAAGCAAGATATGAAGAATTTTAGGTTTTTCTTTTGAGAAAATGTAAGGAAAGGAATAGAAAAAGCTGTGGAACCTTATTTTTTATATGAATTTTTTTGAGTTAAGAAATTAGTGCTTTTTTCTTCATATAGTTTTTAAAACCATATTTTTACAGAAATGTAGCCACTGCTCTATGTATTTTGTCATTCATATTATGACTGCTTTTCAACATTTTTTATTTCATTAAAAAACATGCTAGTAGCCACAAACCCTTCACGGAAATGTGATGGTTAATTTTATGTATCAACTAGGGTAATGGTGCCCAAATATTTGGCTGAGAATTACTCTGGATGTTTCTGTGAATGAATTTTAGATGGGATTACCATTTACACTGATGGACTTTGAGTAAAGCAGCCCTCCATATGTGGGTCATCCTCATCCCATAGGTTGAAAGCCTTAATAGACATTATGACTGATCTTCCCAGAGTAAGAAGGAATTCTGTTAAACTTCGGTCTGTGTAACTCTTTCCTGGGTCTCTAGCCTGCTGGCCTATCCTGAAAATTTTGGATTTCCCAAGCCTCCATAATCATAGGACTCATTTCTTCTCTCTCTCAAAAGATACATACACACAATCTTTAAATAATAATGTTGAATGAGACTTAATGGGGATGTGGAGACTACTAGCAAGATATATTTTGAAAAATATGAAAAATTAATATTACATACTATATATATTCTATATGATATATATAAAACATACATGTATTTTATGTATATGTATAATCAGTTGTTTCTGTTTTTATGAAGAATTCTTACAGAAAGTATTGTCAATTTCACAGTCATTGAAAAAAATGGATTTACTGTTATTAACCCTTTCCTTAAAGCCAGGTTTCCCAATCTTCATACTTTTAATAAGATGAGTAACATCTCACACACATATAAGTATTAAATTGTTTTTGAGTTAGAAATGAGACCTGCAAGTTTATTGAAGATAAAAGTTTAGACTTCAACTTAAACATTGAGGTATTTATGTAGAATCCTCCTTAGTTCTTAAATGGCTTTGCTGTCTTTTTTTGATTCCCTTTTCTCAACCTCTGATGACAAAAGAACTTTGCATGTCACCTAGGGACTCAAGAGAAAGTGTTATTAGCAAGAGTTTTCTATGAGAAAATTGCATTGAGCCATAGGGGCTTTACAGATCTCACTGTATTACAAATGGAGATTTTAGAAGGGTCGAGGGAAATAAATTACTCAGACTCACAGTGCAAAGTATTTGAGACATAGAAGAAGAAGGAGAAGACAATACAGGAGATCCTTCTTATCCATGTTTTCAAACTTTCTGTCGTTTCAGTTACCCACAATCGACCCTGGTCCAGAAGTTGATGATTCTCCTGACCAATTGTAAGGTCAGTAATAGCCTAATACTACCTCATAGTACCTTCATCATTCACCTTACTTTATTTCATCAGGTAGGCATTTTTTATCATCTTATATCATCACAAGAAGATAGGTGAATGCAGTATAATATTTGAAGAGAAAACACATTCACATAACTTTTAATTATAGTATATTGCTAATAATGGTTTTATTTCATTATTAGCTTTGTTGTTAATCTCTTTCTATGCCTAATTTGTAGATTACACTCTTTCACAGGGCTGTATGTATAGGAAAAAAAACATACTATATACAGGGTTCAGTGATCGACAGTTCCACGCATCCACTGGGATCTTGGAATAAGAGGGGCAGGTAAGGGGAGTCTGTGGTATTAGTATCAATTTTTTTCTCTTTCAGAAGTGTTTTTAGATTTTTCTCTGAAGATATGTGAGGAAAATATGTGAAAATATGTGAAAACACATTTCATTGAGTTTCAAAGACAACTTATTATATGTGACTGAGACTTTTGAATGATTTAATGTGGCAGTAGAATGAAAAATAACCCAATTTTAGTAAAATAAAAATACCATATCTATTACAATTAATAGGTTCAAGTGGGCCATGTATCTAGATAATAGCCTATTTAGCCTCTGGCATTTGCACAAGTAATTGCTTGCTTTGCCCATGCGATCATGTCTTGCATTACCATTACTATTAGAATCATTAATTGCCTATTTCGCTGTTTCAATTTGCACAGATGTCATAGCAATAATTAGATATTCTGCCCATTTTCCTACACAACTGTCCCATTTTTTCCTTTAATTCTAATGTAAGAATTTAAGACTATCCTTTTTTACCCAAGTCATATTTCTTTGTTTAATCATAATTGATTGGATAGGCACAGATTGATTTAATTTTTTTCATATTTTTTCCTACTAACCCCCATGTCCCCACAAGGTGTCACTCAACATTATTTTTCAAAGATTGTTTCTCACCCTAGTTTCCCAAAGTAAGCACATAGAATCAAAGAATTTCAGTATCAGAAGAATCTAAATTAAGGATCTACTATTCAAATTATTGGTCTGATATTCAACACTGGCTATATACTGGTGAAGCTCAGTGCTAAAAGAAAGTGTAGAGATTCTCATCAAAAACTTAAGAATTTCAAGACAATGACTGAAGAACATTAAACTAATCATAGGCCCTTCAGAGTGTGGGTCTGTCTGTAACTGGCCAGTTCACACACGAGGCCAGTTTGAATTCCTTTCTTATCGTCCTTACCAAATGGTTATTGGGCTTCTGTTCAGACATTTCCAGAGACAGAAAACTCACTAATTCGTAAAGCCATTTATTCCTTACTTCAACAGTTGTATCTATTAGAGAGGTCTTCCTTATCCTTTTAAAATAAGGCAGGGGGTGGGTGGGTGGTGGATGATGATGGCATATGACAAATTACTGATGCTTATTATTGTTGTTGTTGTTTATTGCTTGCCTTATCACATTTTTTTCTTTTATTCAGTGTTTTCAAGACAAACATGGGAAAGGAACTAAGATGATTTGTTCCTCCTTCCCACTTTGTTACTGTTACTCTTTTCATCTTTACTAAGTAGTTCTTTCCTCTGTCACTAATAATACCTCTAATACTATTTTTAAAAGGAACTAAATAGGGTAAGAGATGAGGGGTAAAAAAAGATATGATACCATCCAACCTAATTGTTGCTGAGCACAATTTATTTAGAGAATGTGTGGTGATAGAAATCCAGGCACCAATAGAAATTCCAAATGTGTAAATACTTCACTGCCAAACTAAACCAGTACTAATGGACCCCCTACTTACTGTTGTGCGAACAATGAAAGAAACTGAAGGTCTTTTCTTTTTGACGTATCTGATTAGACAACTAGATGCATTATTTTCACATATATAGTCTTACTGATATTTTCACTTTCATCTCCTTGGTCACTGCATAGATGAACCACATCATTTTAGACACTTAAAAAAGGCATTTTTATTCCATGTTCTTATTAATCCTACTGTGTATAGTTACATAAGCTCTTTCTCCATGTCTATTATAAGAAATCTTGTTTATCCTTATAGGACTTTCATTTGCCCTTAACTCTGAATTTCTTCCTCTTTCTTCAATTAAATATAATCTCTTCCTCATTGGAATCCTTATTAAAATTTGGTTTAATCATTCCTTATTGCAATTCTTATCTTACTCACCTTCTATACTAGAAGCAACTTGAAGGTCACCCTTGTAGAATATAGTATAGCTCTACCAATGATTTCTTTCATTTATTAATATATAACTACTGTAATTTTGCTTTTTTATTTTGATTAATATTTATTGAATTTGATAATAGTACATGCGAAAAAAACCCCACCAACTATACATCCAAAATCAGAAAGAAAAGAGTGCTCCTACTTTTAGATTTTTTCAGTTTTCTATGTAAAAAATATTTTGGCTTTAAAGTCAAATAAATATTTATCTCTGATATGAAAATAATTTATAAATCATCTCAAAATATTTTTAGAAAGATTAATATTTGTTGATTTTTAAACAACTATAAGTGTCTATTATATTGAAACATACCTGTATAAAAATAGCTTTGACAAGATGAAATCTGACACTTAACGATTTTATGATCCCAAGTAGCATAAGCTAAGCGACTATTGATACTAACATATAAACAGAGCTCTGGTGAAAATGCTTTTTTTTTTTCCATTTTGGATAAACCCATGACTTAAAAAAGATACACAATTTTTTTCTGATTGAAGAGTAGATTAAACATACATTTTAAAGGAACTTGTGACATATTGAACCACCAGCAAAATTTTTTAAGTGGTCATAGATATTAAAATTGAGAATTTGTTACTCAACCCTTTATTAAACACAAGATATCAAAATTCCTGAGCACAAATAATTTTTATATACTTCCACTTTGGTAAACTTTTATGGGTCATCTATAGTTATGGTGTTGCTATACTTTAATTTTAAATCTTATCTACCAAAAATAGGTATATATTTTGCTTTATAACATTGTATTGTTAATCAAAGTAATATTTCACTGTATGGTTATTTATAATTTAAACTTAAATAAATATAGTGAGGTTTTCACCAATATATTTTAAATTTCTTCAAATAATCTTAAATTTTAAATTCAGGAACTGCTTGCCAATATGGTTATCAGAATCATCAGTTTTGTATTATGTTAATATGTGCCCTTTACATGGATTTATTTTTTCTCGTATAGATACTGATGCTGTTTTGTCCTTTATAATAGATTAGTCTTTATGGATTTTTATGTTTAAATTAAATATTTCAATGATTCAGTGAAAGATTTTGAAATGATCATTCATCGTGTTTTTTTTTTCATAGATACTGGGAAATTGTCAGTTACAACTTAATAAAGATGTATTTTCTATTTATTGTGGCATTTTATGTATTTTATTGATCTAATGAAATTTACTGAGTTTTTACTATGCTCCTGTGAGGGTGCCATATCTAAGCACACATATCTAAGCACTACATATCTAAGCACACTTAGTGCTTAGGTATCATACTTGCCATAGAAATTTCCAATTTAAAAATAAACAGGTAAAAATATTGTAGCTAGTGTTATTGAAGACAAATTACTGAAATGCTGAAATGCTATGGAAACACAAAAACAGAACAACTTTCTCTGGAGAAGTTAAGGAAGAATGCAGATGTGGTATTTAAACTGAACTTAAAAAAATTACTTGAATTGAAAATATGAAAAAGTGTGAAATGATGTATGCACCAAGTGAAAGTAAATTTACTCATTCATTCAATAAGAAATAGCTATTGAGTATCTACCATATGTCAGGCACCCACGAGGCACTGAGTTTCTGAGGCTAGAATGAACAGAACATTCAAAGATGATTAACTGTGGTAGGAGTAATACAGTTGGAGGTGAAAGGTGTTGGCATAAAATGAGAATGGGCAGGTAGGTTGAGGATAGAATGTGCCAATATATAGAATTTGGATTTTATATTATATATAATAAAGTTCTTTAGCAGCTGGGTGGCATGAACTATTTTACTTTTAGAAAGATAACTCTGACAGCTATATGGAGAATGAACTAGAGTGAGGGAGAAATAGCGTGTCAGTTAAAGAGAGTTATGAGGCTATTATTGTAATCGTCCAAGAGAGAAATGATGAGGACCCAGACCTGGGTAGTGGCAGGTGGATGGAGAGGATAGACTGAATTTGAGAGACAAATTTGAAGGAGAATTGACAGCATTCGGTGAAAGAGCATTTTACTGTCAATCATAGTAAAAGTGCTTTACTATAAGAAATGCATAATACAAAAACATATGCACTGAAACTGTGTTTTGGGATTCTCGATTTAAAAATTATTTTGATGAGTTTAATCATTGTTATATAGCTCAAGATTAAAGAAACCGTGGGTTGACAATATTGATAATAGAAATAGAAAACATTAACTTGTTCAAAACACAGGAATTTTAGAATTTCTGCTGAAGTCAACTTTTTCATTTTAGAGAGAAGACTGAGATCCAGAAACACAAATCCAGTTAGTCCAATGACTCTGTTTATTTGAGGCATCAAAATTGGCTTAAGTCATTTCATTGTATAAAGGAAGTATGTTCATGTGTTTTTGGAGTAATCTTTATAAGAACCCACCACTTTCAACTGTGCTGTATATGATAAACCTGTAGTAAATACTTTTTGTTAAGTTTTTCATTTTAACTTTGGTATAGTTAACATCAGTGTTATATTAGTTTCAGGTGTACAGTATAGTAATTCAGCAATTCTATGTATTATTTAGTGCTCATCATGATAAGTATACTCTTAATTCTTTTCACCTATTTCACCCATCTCCCTACCCACCTCCCCTTTGGTAACCATCAGTTTGTTCTCTATAGTTAAGAGTCAGTTGGTTTGTCTCCTTTTTTTTTTTTTCTTTTTGCTAATGTATTTTCTTTCTTAAATTCCACACGAGTGAAATCATTTTGTATTCGTCTTTCTCTGACTGACTTATTTCACTTAGCATTATACTCTGTAGCTCTGTCCATGTTGCTGCAAATGGAAAGATTTCATTCTTTTTTATGGCTTAATAATATTCCATTATATACATAAATCTTCCTTATCCATCCATCTGTGGATGGACACTGAGGTTGATTCCATAATTTGGATATTGTAAATAATGCTGCAACATACATTAGGGTAAATGTGTCCCTTTGAGTTAGTGCTTTTGTATTTTTTTGGTAAATATCCAGTAGTGTAATTACTGGATTATAGGGTAGTTCCATTTTTAACTTTCTAAGGAAGTTCCACACTGTTTTCCACAGTGGCTGTACCAGTTTGCACTCTCATTAGTAAATATTTGCTGAGAGAAAGAATGCTTCAGAAAGAACCAAAAAGTTCTGTGAGTATACAGAGTTCTGTGTTCTATACATTGTGAGAATATCATTTCACTTTAATTTACTCTATTATTTTTGAGAGACTATAGAGATATATTGCCTATCTTGGTACCTTATGAAATAAATAAAATTATACCGTTTTCCAATGTATGTTAACTACCTGGAATTTAAATAAAAACTAAAAAAATGTGCCCTTCTTAGATTTTACCCCTATGTTGAAGAAAAATTGAAAAGCAAAACAGAATGGTGCTTGGGTGGCTCCGTCGGTTTAGCATCTGACTCTTGATTTCAGCTTAGGTCATGACCTCATATTTGTGAGATCAAGCCCCGCGTTGGGCTCCTTGCTGAGCATGGAGCCTGCTTGGGATTCTTTCTCTCTCCCTCTGCCCTTCTGTCTTGCACATGCACACTCTCTCTCTCTCAAAATAAATAAACATTAAAAAAAAGAAAAGAAAAGAAAAACAAACCAGAAGACAATGAAACAAATTAATTCAACATCTAATATAAAAATGCAGAGTAAACAAAAATAGATTTTGAAGGTTTTATGAGGAAAAGAAAAGTAACAAGAAATTCAGAACATATCTACATACACAAAAAGAATCAAAATAGTTTGATGATGTTTGCAATGATATCTAATGGAATAAAATACGATTGGGATATATCCAACTTGATTTTATTTTTAACTCCCTTAAATAGAACTAAAAATGATTACAATTCTGTAGAAATTAGTAGTTTTTCTTTTAAAAAATATGAAGAAAAAAGTGAGGAATAGCTGCATTTAAATAAGAACACTTTAAAATTGAGGTAACCTCAGGTAAAGATAAGATTTTCCCCGTTTTCAGGTAAACATTTTCAGATTTTTCATGTAGGCAAAACAGAATGAAATATATATGAAGATGGAGGAAAAATACACCCAACCAGTGTATCAACACTGACTATGTAGTTCATATGCTGAAGGGTATTTTGGTAGCTACAGTGTGTGCAGTACTGTAGTCACTGAGTTCGTTCCTGAAGCAGAACATTCTCTCTGGCTCTGAGTGCACTCCAGTGGATCATGCAGATGTGGTCTGCACTCCTTTGTGTTAAGGACAGAATGAGGAATGATTCGGTGTGACCAGACTTCAGAGATGGCTCTCCCAGAGCCTCTGAGGTTTCAGTGTACAGATAGTCCTGCTCAGTGGCTGGGCTGCTTTGATAACAGAATTAATTTGGCCTCTAGAGAAGGTCTGTTCTGTCGGGAAAAATATTTCACAGAGGTGATTCGCCCTCCAGTCATTTATCAACAAAATACCAATTGCGATGGAAAATAAAGTCATGAAATTACTTCGAATTTTTTGAGTAAGATAGTTGAGACACCTTGAGGATTCTTAAAAAAAAGAAGTAATTAATTAATGGCGCCTACAGAACTTTATGCATCAAAAATGGATTATAAAATTATTCTGTATTTGGAAGTTTGACAATAACAGGAGAGCAAATTACACTAAGTCTAGATAAAGTCAGGCTTAATGTACATTTTATTACATTTCTATAATGTTATTTTGTTTAACTTTTAAAAGTACAGCTACATTTATTTGTTTGAGTAGCATCTTTGGATTTTCTTTCTTTTTTTTTTTTTTTTTAGATCTTTATTTTTGAGAGGGACAGACAGAGTGCGAGCAGGGGTACAGTAATGTGAGCATAGAGAGAGGGAGACAGAATCCGAAGCGGGCCTCAGGCTCTGAGCTGTCAGCACAGAGCCCAACACGGGGCTCAAACTCACAAACCAGAGGATCATGACCTAAGGGGGAAGTCAGATACTTACCTGACTGAGCCATCCAGGCGCCCCTCTCTTTGGATTTTCAGAAGATAAAAAGATTGTAAATGCATGACTCTGGAAGAGAAAAGAAACCCTAATGTTGCAGATATTGTTACCCAAATTCCAGAAGGTGCAGGGAGAATTTTAAAGTTAAGAAATATATGGTACATATGTTTAAAGAAAGAACAAAATATTCTGAAGGAAAATTGAATTATATATGACTTTACATTGTGTACTCATTTATCTCCTTGTTAATATGGATGGGCTTTGGAAGTCTACTTTTAATAACAGAGTTGGTGACATTTGTAGGCTTTATAGACTTTTGACAGATGGAATCATGAATCTCTTGATTTAATATTCTCAAACCTAAAATACTCCAGATGTAGATGTAACATAATAAGGGTTTATGGCACAGTTTGAATTAGTGATGATATATTTCAATATTTTTATCTTTAGTACTAGGTTCATTTTCATTTTCAAAATATTGTGATGGTCTGTTATAAAAGGATCTAAATTAATTTGATGGAAACATTATTTGTCTGTATGCAATTTGGGTAGGGTGTTTCTAATTGATATGCCAGATTCCACACAGTGTAACTAAATTGTCACAAGAGATTTAAAACAATTATCTGAGCAGTCTGTTCAAAACAAAGTTATAATCATCAGCAAATATTTATGGAGTGTCCACTGAGTGCCTTGCTTTATATTAGTTGCTACCAATCTGCTTAAATTTCTGGAAGTAGATCTGATGGTGAGGATTGAGATGGGAGAGACAATGCAGCGCGAGATCCCATCACAGAAGGAATTAGATTCTAAGTCTACAAAAAGACGAACTAGGAATTCAAAAAGACTAATCTTATATATATTTCTATTTATTATACCTTCTGGTAATTCTAAATTGGGCATGTGCTTAATTAGATTTTTAGGAAGTTAGTTAACGTAAGATATTTTAAAATAACTCCTTTTTTTTTTTTTTAAAAAAAAGGAAGATTGCAGAATTATGTAGGCACATTTAGTCATATTTAGAATTAAATTACTTTTGGAGTCACAAACTCTAAAGAAAGAAGGAAGAATAAGAAAAAAAATCAAAAGTAATATGTATCCAGATTTAGAGGGTCTAAAGGCATTTTGCAATCAGAGGAGAAAAGAACAGCTCTGACAGCCAAAAGAGCTTTCTTTTTCAAGTATTTACCTTTTATACACATAGATTTCTACAATGAGATCTTACATTTTTTACTGCCATTTTTTTTACATTAAAACCTTTTTATAATGTACAGTAAGAAATACATTTTATATAATGACCCATTTATTACAAGGTACACAGTTCTTGCTAAGAAACCATATAATGTATTGTGATGGTTTATATTCTATTCCATTCTACGTAATTAATTTAAAAGTGCTATAACACACTACACTTATTTCACACACATCTTGTAAATGACTTTTCTCAAATTCTGAGAAAAATAACCACCAAGATTAAAAAAATTATGCAATGGAACTTAAGTAGTGGATACATGGGTCTAAATTGTTATACTCACTTCAATATGACATTTCCAATCAGTTTACAAGGGAGCACAAAATCAGTTTTGTGGTGATCTGCATTTTTAATTTTCCCTGAAGCTACGTGAGCTGAGGTTGATGAGTTGGTAGGGCATGTTTGTACTTCTCTATATGGTAATATTAGAAGAGCTACTGTGGGAGAGAGTATGCACGTGAACCCATCCATATTGTTCAGCAGAAGGACAGCAAACAGTGTTTCCAACTTTATGGATCAGGTTGGGATTTCAGACATCACTGACCCACTTGTGGGGCTCCTTCGTACCCATCATTTAACAGCAGCTTAATCCTTAATTGAGAAAGATGGATAAAAGGTTAGGCTATCGAAATATTGCCAATAAATATATTTGGATATATTCAGCATTACCAAATCAATATTTTCTTTTTATTTTAATATGTGTGTGGTATATTTGCATGCACAATATACATACACAATATACACACACATCCACATATATGTAAATGCATATATATATATATATATATATATATATATATATATATATACACACACACATATATGTGTATGTATACATGTGTTTCAGAGTGTAATGATTTTAAAAGACTGTAGGAACTGACTCTAACATGTAAGTGCAACCCTTTGAAAGCTGAGTTGAAAAGTAGATGTGGGAACTATGGCAACCTTATCTAGGCTATACTTACTGAACTCCAATGTATTGTGATCAGTATTGAAGGGGAAAAGCAGAATCTTCAGAGCTTCTTATTTTCCAAGAGAAATCTTAAGTGTGGATGTGAAATGTCCCTACTTAAAAACAGAAAACGTGCAGTCCAAACCCACACTTCTGTGGAAAAGGTAGAAATAATCAGCATGCCTCTAGGTGTTATTCTAGAAAGATATGAAGCATAATACCACTTGAATTATATCCTAGGCTAGAAGTTGTAACTATATATGTGATTTTTAAAAATTTATTTTATTTTTTTTCCAAAATGAAAATTGCTTTTCATTGTAATTTTTTTCCTTTTTGTATTTGTTTCTGGATGGTAGTTTTAATTGATATTGGACCATAAAACTCTGTGTTAAATCATTATGAAACATATAGCAATAGAGATATAATTATAAAATCATAAAGGATTCTTATCTTTTAAGCCATCTAAAATGGCAACATTTTTGAAGTATGATGCGGGGAAGGCATACAAAATGTAATGGAGCTGGCTAAAGACACGTTTAGAGTTATGGCTATTCAAGAGGTACATTAATCAGAAATCTTTTAGTATCTTTTTCTAGATAACTCACTAAAATTATGATTATAAAAGTTTTTTGTGCTGTATTTTTGTTTGTGTTAGTTGTTTTTATATCTTATTTTGTTAATGCCCATAATAAGGAGCAAAATGAAAGAATGAGAGAGAATGTGTCAGGAATACAAAGATTTTTGGAAAAAGAAGAGAAGGAGGAATGTGTGTAAGAAAATAAAGATTCTAGAAAAATAAACTGGATAAAACAAACAAACAAACAAACAAACAGGGAAGAGGAAGCCATAGCCTACAGCATATGAGGAAAAGGCCTTATGTTTACATAAGGGAACTAATCTTCATCGAACCATAGAGAAGCTCAGGACTTAAATGTTGGGTGCACTGAAAAAGACAAATGAGTAATGGGAAAAAAATTGGTTGCTTATTTGTGGGTATCATCTGATACCTCCAAGTCCCCCCCCGCCCCCCACATGAGCCTATAGAACACATGGCAGACAGACTCTGCATCCAATAGCACAGGCTGTATCCATTGAAATAAATGATAGGAATGATATGAATGTATTGACAGGAAGGGAGGAGAGGAGAAGAGTGGTATGGAGTACTAAATCCATCAAAGAACTGCATACAAATGTTAGAGATTGGGCACACTACCAGAAAAAACAGAGATCAAGAAATATTGCATCAGGAAAGGAGGGATTGGGGTCAGTGTGAGAAAAACAAGGAGTTCTGTTGCCTTTCACTATGTACACAACTTTTGTGCTTATTTGATTTTTTAAATATATGCATGTGTAATTTTCATTAAAATATTTTAAGAAATCAGTTCAGTATGTAAAAGTAAAGACAATGTGGAAGCCACTTTTTAGAGCCCATTTTGGTTAAAATGGGCAGCTGAATAGGAGTAGAGTTTGCAGAATATGCTAGACATTTCATTTGGGTATCCACCTATTTTTAATATTTTCAAGCATTTTAGTTAGATTGTATATAAGTATTGTGAGCAAGATACTCATATGTATGGCTGGATATTATTTTGTATTATTTTTCTTTTCCTCTTGATAATTTTTCAAATTGCCATTCAGGCAGCATGACACTGGTGACAAATAACTGTGTTGTGCTCAGGCATATATGACCGTATGCAAAATTACATGATGAAGATTCTGTGTCTGAAGGATGGGACAAAAGCATTAGAGAACAATTGAACCAGAAAAGATAAATGCATAAAAATAAAAATGAAGATTAGCAACCTAGTGCCGTCACTACTGTTTAAGAGTTGAAATTGCAAAGGACACCATAAGGGTGGCAAAATCCCAGAAGCAAGGAAGCATAAATCTAGTAAAAGTTGACTTTTTATTTTTTCTTGTCAGCCTTGGAGAATGTAAACTCATGGTCAGAAATCAAGTTGAGTTATAAAAAATAACACTGTATATCTTGTCTACCTGAGTTTGCTGACTGTGATTCATGTTCAATACACCTGCCTAAATTTAAATGGAAAGTGGAGCACGATGGATGCAAACGGGGCAAGAAAGACGGTGGCATATTATTCTAGTAATTAGTGTAATTCTGCCTGTCTTCTGGGATTTTTGTTGTTGTTGAAAAAATTGTTTTTTTTTTAACAACTCCCTTTTAAATTTGCTGTTTTGGAGCTTAGGTAACCCCTGAAAGTACTTTTGTAGACTTTCTCATGAGAAACTGATTGTGATTCAAGGGTCCTGGCAATGATGTAATGTGTGGGTAAATTCTAGGGCTTGAGATTGTAACACTTTGACTTTCTTCTGTTTAAATACTTACATGACTGCTGAGTTTGGGGAAGTGTCAGATAGATACATTACAGCAGTTAGCTAAGCTAAGTCACTTACATGAACTTAAGTAAATATGAACTTAAGTAAATGAAATTAAGTAAATTTACTTAACTGAATTACTGGGTTTTATTTTATCACACTCATACATAACCTTTAAACAACTTGTAAAACATTGTTACCTTTATAAAATTGATTTGCATTTCAAATGTATTTATACATACTTAAATATATTAGTTTGAGATATTTTGAGATATTTAGTAAGTACTTATAGTACTTATTAGGGGCACAGATAGATGTTAACTAGTACTGTTTTTACTTATGAGTTCAAAATTTCCCTTTCCTATTTAAAAGCATCTAAGATTGTGTTAGAGATAGAAGGCCAAGTTTACTCATATATAAATGAAACAGAATGGCAAAGGGAGAAGTATAGATACTCTCAGCTGAGACCCAAGTTTAACAGATAAAACACTGAAGCAACAGAATTGCTCATACATTTTCTGATACCTATGGTAGGTAGACTGCCATATTGGATTATTTATTTGTTGTTTTCAGACAATAAGAAACATATAATAAATTCTGAAGACTTAATGTAAGTAATATATTTTATAGGTTCTCATACTAAAGGTGCAAATGTACATGTAGGATACAAAAATGGAATTTATTGACTTTAAAAATTCATTATTAAAATGCCATTTTCCTACTATATAATATGTATATTATTCCTAGGAATCTTAGAAAATATGGCATATGTATTAAAATGAGTGTATATATATATATATATATATATATATATATGTATATATTTAAATCAAAGAAAATGAAGTGATTACCTTCAAAGACAGTATACGGAGAAAAAATAAAGAAGTTTACCTCCTAACCCTAATGAAACTGAGATGGCTCATCAAATGTATTAGGAAAATCTTAAGGGTTTTTTGTTTGTTTGTTTGTTTTCCCACAAATGCCACAATAGAGGAGAGTTACAGTTATGAAGATGGGAGAGATTTTAAGTTTATGTATTTGATAAATGGAGGTCATTAATGATTGTGAAAAATACAGTGTTACTTTCCCAGTGATTGAGATTGAATACAGATTGAAATAGCTAGAAAGGATTTGGAGACTGTCATTCAGGTAATATCAAGAAACTAATCTCATGTTACATGTCGGTTATACCTCAATTAAAAAAATAATAAACTTGAAGAAAGTTAGAGACCTCATTTATCATTAGGGGTCAAAAATAAAGGAAGAGTTGAAAGGCAGAGTGATTTACCATTGTGAAAATTATAGTTGTCCTAGAGACTAGGCTGTATATCTAAGCAATTTTTATTTTAATGAATACTAGAGACAGGGTTCATTACCTTGATCTATTGAAAGAAAAGGGTTGGAACTAAAAACTCAGAAAAAAAAAACAAAACAAAACTAGGACACTGAATATAAAGAAAGAACAGAAATAATCCATCATTAAAAAAAACAAAAGCAAAAACTTACCTAGAAACTTGTCAGTCTTAGCTCATTCTCTAGGTGGAAAAACAGTTTTCTGCAAAAATTAATAAATTTATAAATCCTCATGCAGAATTGTGTTCAAATATTTATTAATGCATTACCAGTGGAAACATAGTAGCCAATGAGTTCTGAGTCACTTTTTACCCCCTGGAAACAATAAAGAAACATAAAGAAACCATATATTTTTTTCTTAGAAAAACTAAGAGTCTGAGGCGACCTCAAATTGCAATTTATATTTATGTTACAATGTAAGTATTCCCCAAAGCAATTCAGATAATCAGTGGATGCATTAAGTCCCACAAGATCTTGCAATAACATAGGAAAAAAAAGCATGGCCACATACAGGGGTCTAATGATGTCAGATCTTTGAAACTGTTTTCTCTAAAAGGAAAGCACTCTGAATGGAAATTACTATGGTTAAGGCTAAGATTAAATAATGTATGAAAACTGTAGAATCTGAAGAGAGAAAGTACAAAAGTACTTAGGGAAGTTCAGAGGAGGAAAAAACAAAACAAAAACAAACAAGTAACAACAACAACAACAAACCCAGCAAATAATACACTATCTGGAAGAAAATATATTTATTACTTTGGAAGGCGAGGGCTTTGTCACTTGGCACTGCCTTTTGAAGGAACTGAAGATGCTCATAGCTGGCAATAGAACACTTTGTACATCTGGAGAATTCTAGAGGCATAAGTGGTATGGCCTTTCAGATAAGCCATATTAGTGAAAGAATATATCAGTGTGACAACAGAGGGACAGACCCTGACATGGAAAAACTGGAGCTTGGCATGAAGGCTTTTCTGGCCCATTATTCCCTAAACAGGAAACTCTTGTGAATAGCTGTGGTCTAGAAAAATCCAATTCTTTTAAATATGTATAGGAGAAAGAATTGGCATAACATTTATATGAAGACATGAGAGAGTGACAAGGGAAAGAGTTTGTGTGAGAGAGTGAGGAAGGTAGAGAGACAGCTACATCCTTAACCAGCTATTTTTTAGAGATAGTTAAAATTTTTCCATGAAGAAGATTCATGTCATGTTGAAAAGGTGCAGTATCTATCCAAGAAAGCTGATTCTAAAGAGTAAAACATCAAGAAATGTTCTAGTAATATTATTGGACTTTGAAGCAGACTTCTCTTTCCAATTTTTAAAGTAGTGCACTAATTTCATATTTTTCTGTGCTGAAATAAGTTGTCTTTAAGAGGATGAGATATTTGATAAAGAATCAAGAAAGGGTAATGGAGCTATAAATTCTTGATAAGGCGAGAGAGAATTCAGCTTACCTGGAGGGACTGATCATTGAAAACATACAGAAATAGTAAAGAAGAAAGAAAAAAAACAGCTGATATTAGTATTAGTATGTTAATAGACTTAGCCTTAAGAAGCCTGAAATGTTTCTATCTGATAGTTTCTATTTTCATGGTGAAATATGAGCTCAAATTTTGTACTTGAACGTGATAAGGGTTGAAGGATGTTTGAAGAGTGAGGAAAAAAGGTGAAAATGTCATTACACAGTGTCAGCCTGAAACATTAAGAGCCACAATGAGAGGCAGATGAGTATGTATTTGGGATCAAAAAATTGCAATTTGGGCAGCACAGATTCTGATAGCAACCAGAAAACTGTGGGGGAAAGCAAAGGGTATGAGAAGGAGGAAGAAGGGTAATGATGTGATTTAGATAAAGAAGAGAAAAAAGCCAGTCGTTAATTGATGCTATCAAACAAAACTATTCTTGATATGCATTAGTTATTCTGTCTTCATAAAGTTCATACCAACAGTTTTATGGTGCAAATGCCAGTTGTTCTATTGAATTTTATGAGCAACTGCTTGTAAAACAATTGCTGCTTCTGGCCCAGTTCAAGAGTTCATTAGTTAGAGGAAAATGGGGCTTCAAAATGGAAACTTTCATGTTGAGAAATTTTACACAACAGAAAAGAGCTATAAACTTAATAATGATATTTAATAGCATGAAAAGAGGATATGAACTAGTATGAGAAAAAGCTCAAAATATGGTTTCTTATAGAAGTTATAATCGTCATAAAATCATAAGTAGTACATAAATTAAAATTGATGATATCTCACACTCCCAAACCCACTTCCCATTTTCCTCAGATGGCAAATGCTGATGGTTTGAAGGTGTAGTCTTTTCAATATTTTTCTATAAATGCATTGAGATATAGGTGTGTATTATTATACATTTCTTATTGTATATCTGTATCTATCTACCTACTTTCTTTTCTTTTCCAAAAGTGGTATCTTCTTCTCTTAGTATCCCTTTCTTTTTCAGTATATAAGATCTATTTCAATCTTCTAATGGTTCTATGGTGCCTATAATACAAATATATTATGCTTTATTTATGTAGTTTGCTGTAGATTCAAGCAATTGCTAGATTTACTATTACAAAAAGTGGTATTGGGAGCAGTTTGCATGACATTTATAAGCACTGGTGAAAGTAGAATTGAAGTAATGTATTTTCTGAAATCTGTTACTTTTTAGTTTTTTTTATGTGGTGTTTATCAGGGCATACTTCTGTGTATAATTTCATATTATTTCTTGTGAAAATAAGTATTTTGCTCGATTATTTGTGCAACATGCCTTATTTTTTATCTTATGTTTACCACTTACTGTAAATATTTACTAATATGGTTTAAATGAAACTTTCTTCTCAAAATCTTCTAAAAAATATACATATGAAAATGTTAATAGAGTCTAAGACTATATCTTGACTCCTGAGCCACCTTTCAACAGTGGGTTTTCAAGGTATGTCAATAGGATTATTTGGAAATATGTGCCCCTACATTCCGAAAAGCAGAGCTGTCAAATATATTAACATAGGTAATACATACACACATGTGTAAATAATATATAAGATAGAGCATATACTGTTGTGTATATAATTAGTTACATGAGACACAGAAGTGAACACTATAAATATTTGTGTACACATGGAGTATTTCTGATGAGATACAAAAGAAACTGAAGAGTTATTGCTGTCATGAAGGGAATCAGGATAGAATAAAGGATTATTTTTACTTTTCATCAATCACTTTTTTGAACATTTTAATTTTAAAGTAGTACATGTATGTGTTATTTCAATAATAATTAAACAATTATATCATGACACCTGAGTGTCTCAGTTGGTTAAGCGGCCAACTCTTGGTTTTGGCTCAAGTCATGATCTCATGGCTTCATGGGTTTGAGTCCCACATTGGGCTCTACACTGAGAGTGTGGAGCCTGCTTGTGATTCTCCTTCTCTCCATCTCTCTCTCCCCCTCCCCACTTGCACTGTCTCTGTCTCTCTCAAAATAGATTTAACAAAATTAAAAATAATTAAACAATTATAAAATAGATTTGAAAAGTAAAATTATGTGAGGAGAACCTGGGTGGCTCAGTCAGTTGGGCATCTGACTTTGGTTCAGGTCATGATCTCGCAGTTTGTGGGTTCGAGTCCCACGTTGGGCTCTGTGCTAACAACTCAGAGCCTGGAGCCTGCTTCAGATTCTGTGTCTTTTTCTCTCTCTGCCCCTCCCTCATTTGTGCTCTGTCTCTGTCTCTCAAAAATGAATAAACAGTAAATTTTTTTTTAAAAAAGTAAAATTATATAGATAATTTTATACCCATTCTCCCTTCCAAGAATGTTAAATAAGTTCTTTAATCTTCTATGCCTAAGTCTTTATTTAAACATAAAATGATTGAGTTAAAATATTACCAATAAGGAAAACTAGTATTTTTGAAGTTCTGAATAATGCTAGATACTGTGCTAAGCATTTAGTATATGTTAAAATATTTAATCCTCATCTCCTGTCATCAACTTATGAAAGTGATGTTATTATCTCACTCTTTAAGAGAACACAATTAAGATGCCAAAAAAATTTATTAAAGATTGAGTAGTTTTAGTTTACATAAGAGGCAGGATTTGAATTCTGCACTCACTGCCTATAAATAATAATTCAGGTAATATGTTTAGATAATACTGAAAATATGGAAATGACATATTGAGATAAATGTTTAAAATAAGAGAGAACATATCTAAGAACAATTGTATATAAATGATAATAGAAGCCTACTCAGCAGGAGATAAATCAAGGAGAGGAGAAAAATGACAACAAAGAATACAAATAGACCAAGTTCACTGCTGGAAGTATTGGGTTTTTAAAAAGCAAAAGCAAGAAATCAGCTAAAACTGTTTTCTGTTCTAAAATTCAGAGAAAGGAGAAAGTGGCAGAAAAGAGGAAGAATACAATAACAGTGATATTTTAAGGGATGAAGGATGTGAAATGAGAGATGAAAATACATCAGACAGAAATGAGAGAGAAAATAACTGGAGATCCATTTATTAAAGTCATAAACTTGCAGAGTACAATAAAACTATCAGTCATAAGCAAAAATCAGAATTGAGTGAGTCATATAACAAATATGTCAGGGGTGAATTACTGCTTGTATAACCATACACGTTCAAAAAGGTAGGTGATAATTAACATACAATATAAAAACAGTGATTAAGCTCTGTGTATAAAAAAAACAACAATCTGAACATGAGAAACAATAATAAAGAAAAACAAGAACACAGTTTCCATTGTGTGTGTGTGTGTGTGTGTGTGTGTGTGTGTGATAACTGATATTTGAGTAAATAAAGAAGAATTTCTATTAAGGCATGGAAAAAATACCATGAAGTTCATCTAGAAATATAATTCAGTGACAAGTAAAACAAAAACAAGTATACATATTATTAAACCTATAAAAATAAGATAGCTAGGATGATATCATATTTCAGAGTGTGAAGGTTTAATATTTTGGAATTCATGAGAAAGAAAATGATAATTGGTAGGCTTGTAGTTTCTAGTAACTCAGGATGGAATATTGAGATATTCCCTAGAAGTGAAGTGAAAACAGCCATATTACCAGCACAGCTTGATGCAAGTATGTATGTGACAGGAGATTTTCATGCATATTTGGAAGTCCTAACAAAACAGTTTCTTTTCCATGTACCAGAGTTTACTAAGCAGAAGGAAATTAGGATTGCTAGAAATAAGATTCTGCATAATGGATGGTTAATTAGCAGATAACAGGATCCAGGAAAAGAGAGTGAATTTTAAGAATGAGAGAAAGGGGCGCCTGGGTGGCTCAGTCGGTTGGGCAGCCGACTTCGGCTCAGGTCATGATCTCACTGTCCGTGAGTTCGAGCCCCGAGTTGGGCTCTGTGCTGACCTCGCAGAGCCTGGAGCCTGTTTCGGATTCTGTGTCTCCCTCTCTCTCTGCCCCTCCCCTATTCATGCTCTGTCTCTCTCTCTCAAAAGTAAATAAACGTTAAAAAAAATATTAAAAAAAAAAAAGAATGAGAGAAATAGAGGAAGTAAATTAGAAATTTTGATCTTAGTATTAAGAATGATAGATTTAGGGGATGCCTGGGTGGTTCAGTCTGTAAAGCATCTGACTTCGGCTCCAGTCATGATCTGGTTTGTGAGTTCAAGCCCATGTCGGGCTCTTCACTGACAGCGAGGAGCCTGCTTCGGATTCTCGGACTCCCTCTCTTTCTCTGCCCCTCCCCTACTTGTGTTTTCTCTCTCTCTCTCTCTCTCTCTCTCTCTCTCTCTCTCTCTCTCTCTCTCTCTCTCTCCCCAAAATAACTAAATAAACAATAAATAAACATTAAAAAAAGAATGATAGATTTATGAGGTGGTGGGATCTTTGTATATGAAAGACAAGAAATAGCTCAGTAATTTCAAGAAAGATAATCCCGAAGAAGGGGAAAATGCAAGCAGAAAGAGAAATAAATTTGAGACTGAGAAAACTATGCATAGGAAGAGAAAAAAAAAATAAATGTATGATATATACATGAATTTTTGAAAACAAGCATAAGGAAGAGATCGAAAACAGCAAAAATCTAAAAACTCAAATAACCCCTTCCCCATGAATAATCTATACAGCCTGTATGATTTGCTAAGAACTCTTTATATAATAGATGTAATCCAATCTTATTTCCACAAAGCTGTGAAAACCCAATATCAAAAATTTGTGCAAAAGACATTTCTGAGTTTCAAGTCTTTTTTAAAGTGTTGAGGAAAACAAAGCTCAAATTCGGGGTTTGGGAGGTGTGCAAGAGTAGAGCCAGATGTGACTAGGAGCTGAGAATGCTCTTCTCCAGGATTGAACAGATAACCAGAATGGACAGATTTTTTAAAACTTATTTTTTTTTCTCTTTAAAGCAAATATTTATATTGATGTAGGCCACAAATAAACACTTTTATGATTTGTAACTGGATTATCACAAAGTTAACCCATTTATTAACCACTACTAACTAACTCAGAAACTAAAATGTTATCAATACCAGAACACCCATGTCTCCTTGATTCTCTCAATAGGTAACATAATTTTGAGTGAAAACCAAAGGTCACTTTTTTGCCTATTTTTGAACTTCTACAGTTCCATTATTTTAAGTATGTATTCCTTAATAAGTGACCTCTTTCACTCCATAGTATGTTTGGAAGACTTAACTGTGCTCTTGGATGGAGTAGTAAATTCATTCATGTTTATTGGTATATAATATTGTATTTTAAGAATATACTAAAAGCTAAATTGTACATTTTATTGTTAATATAAATTAAGCTGTTCTCTTTTGTAGGTTATATGTCTAATGCGACAAAAACTTTCTAAGCTTTTGGGGGAACATATGACACATATGTTATAGGTATATTCCAAGGAATTTATCTGCTAGGCAATAGGGTGTGTATATTTTTCACTTATTAGATATTTTCAAGTTATTTTTCCACAGGGATTTTAATAATTTCCTAACACACCAATTTTTCAAGAGAGGACATAAAGGTATAAAATATATTCATGCAGCAGAACACTCAGTATATTGCTGTCAATTCTTCTAAAATTGATCTATGGATTTATTGAAATCCTAATTAAAATTTCTAACATCCTTTTTTTTTAGTAGAATTTGACAAGGTGGTTCCAAAATTTTATAGGGGTATAAAATACTTAAAGAAAATCTTGAAATAGTGAAACGTTAGAGAGTATTCACTACAATATTTCAAGAATAATTGTAAAGTTGCATTAATCAAAATAGAGTTGCATTGGTCTATAGCTAAAAAAATATTTCTACAGAACAGTGTCCAGAAATACATATATATTTTTTATACATTGAGTATATATATTTATTATATGTATTGGGTATATATTGAGCATATATATGTATATGTATGTATGTATATAATCAATTTATTTCATTCAAACTGCCAATTTAGTAAAATGAGAGAAATGGAAATCTTTCAACATATGGCTTGCAACAACTAGATCTTACAGTAGGAGTTAAAAACTCAATCTCAATCTCAGACAAAAATAAATTAATTAAAAAGATTAACATGAAATGGATCATGGACCCAAATGTAAAAATTAAAACTTTAAAAACTTGAAAGAAAGCATAGTACATCATCTATGTTATCTTGGGTTAGGCACAATTTCTTACAACATTAAATAGTATAGTGATCATAAAAGAAAAATAGTTAAAGAGGACTTCTTAAAAATTTTGAAATTTCAGATGGCATTTAAAGAAAAATGAAGCACATGTTGGAAGACCATGTTTGCAACAATTTTTGGATAAAAAACATATCTAAAATGTATAAAGGGCACTTTAAATTCAATAATAAAAAGACAACCCAAGTTTGAAAATATCGAAGTTTCAACAGACATTCACCAAAGACGGTATGTATTATTACTACATACCCACAGCAGTGGTTAAAATTTAAAAGAAAAAGAGGCAATAGTAAAGATGCAAGGATTGCCAAAATATGGAGCAATTGGATCTCACTCCCATGGTGTCCTGAGATTGTGAAATGGCAAAACTACTATGGAAAATATTTTAGCAGCTTTTTAAAGTTAAAAATAGCATATTCTTTGATTCAGGAATGAAATGAGAAAAGAAAGCATAAGCATGCACTCTACAGGAGACTTCTATGAGGATAAATACAGAAGTCTCATTCCTAATAACCAAAAGATCCGAAGCAAAAGAGTTTCTCAGGAGAATAAATAACTGTAATGTAGTATAGTCATACATGCATATGCTACTACACAATAGCTATTATGCTCAGCAAAGAAGTCAAATACATATTGTATGATTCTATTTGTATAAATTTGAGAGGGGGAAAGTCATTGAACTGTACATTTGAGATTGACTTACTTTATTGTGTATGAATTATAAGTCAACTTACATAAAAGGGAGAGGAAAATAGGATATGGTGACGGGTAGAAATTTACTGAAAATATTAAGTGCTGTACTTTGGCAAAGTATTACAATTTAATTTTTTCCAATTGTATTGAGATATAATTGGCATACATCACTGCATCACTCTACAAGTTTAAGGCATGCAGCATGATGCCTTGATTTATGTATGTAGTGAAATGATTACTACCGAGCTAACATCCACATTCTCATAGGTACAATTAAAAAAAAAAAGAAAAACAAAATTCCTTATGGTGAGAACCCTTAGGATTCACTGTCTTAACTTTACTATATATCACAGAATGTTGGCTATATTTATTATGTTATATGTTATATCCCTGGTACTTATTTACAACTCGAAGTTTGTACTTTTAGACTACCTTCCTCCAATTGCCCATCCTCCCATCCTTCAGATCTGGTAACCATACTTTTATTTCTTCCTATGAGTCCTTTGTTTGTTTGTTTGTTTCATTTTGGTTTTAGATCAGAGATCATACAGTATTTGTCTTTCTTTCTTATGACTTACTTAACTTAGTATAATGCTTTTAAGGTTCATCTATGGTAGAATCTCCCTGTTTTGTTTTTTTTTAATAGCTTATTTTCCATTGTGTGTGTGTGTGTGTGTGTGTGTGTGTGTGTGTGTGTGTCTGTGTGATGTGTGTGTGTGTGTATCTCATAACTTTATCCATTCATCCATCAGTGGACATTTAGGTTGCTTTTATGTCTTGGCTGTTATACATGATAATACTGCTTAGAATTTCTGGGTGCAGATTTCTTTATATATTTGGATACTAAGTTAGTGTTTTTATTTCCTTTGGATATACTTCTAGAAATCGAATTGTTGGATCATATGGTAGTTTTATTTTTGATTTTTTGAGGGTCTTATATAATTTTTTCTGTAGTGGCTGTACTAATTTACAATCCTACTAACAATACACAAGGGTTCCATTTTCTCTGCATCTACACCAGTATTTGTCATAAATATAGATATATGTATCTATTATATGTTTAGGAGATATATTTGTATATTTATTATATATTTAGGATATCTATATTATATATCTAGGATATCTATATTATATATTTAGGATATATATGTATGTGTATATATATATGTATATATGGCTACATACAAAATGCTTTATCAGAAATGTCATTTGCAAATAGCTTGTCTCAATCAGTAGGTTGTCTTTCAGTTTTGTTGATGGTTTCCTTTGCTGTGTAGAAGCCTTTAACTTTAATGTCGTCTCAATAGTTTATTTTGCTTTTGTTTCCTTGCCTCAGGAGACGCATCTAGAGAAGTGCCGCTATGGCCAATGTCAGACATTGTGCTCTATTTTTTATGGTTTCTGGTCTCACATTTAGGCTTTTAATCCATTTTGAGTGAATTTTTGTGTATGGTGTGAAAAAGGGTTATGGTTTCATTCTTTTGCATGTAGCTGTCCAGTTTTCCCAACACCATTTATTGAAGAGACTGTCTTTTACCCATTGCTTATTCTTGCCACTTTTACAGAAGATTAACTGATCGTATAATCATGGGTTTATTTCTGAGCTTTCTATTCTAGTTCATTGTTCTATATGCCTATTTTTGTGCCAGCACCATACTGTTCTGATTATTACAGCTTTGTAGTATTTTTTGATGTCTGGGATTGTGATATTTCCAGTTTTGTTATTCTTTTTCAAGATTTCTTTTGCTTTTTGGAGCCTCCAGTGGTTTCATACAAATTTTAGAATTTTCTGTTCTAGTTCCATGAAAAATACAGAACGGTTGGTATTTTGGTAGGGGTTGCATTAAATCTGTGAATTGTTTTAGTTAGTATGAACATTTTAAGAATATTTGCTCTTCCAATCCATGAGCATGGAATGTGTTTTCATTTGTATCATCTGTAGTTTCTTTCATCAGTGTTTTATAGTTTTTAGAGTACATGTCTTTCATCTCTTTGGTTCAGTTTATTCCTAGGTAGTTTATTATTTTTGATGCAATTGTAAGTGAGATTGGTTTCTTAATTTCTTTTTCTGCTATTTCATTATTAGTGTATATAAATGCAATGGATTTCTGTATATTGATGTCATATCCTGTGATTTTACTGATTTCATTTATTAGTGCTAATAGTTTTTTGGTGGAGTCTTCAGGGTTTTCTATGTATAGTATCGTGTGACCTGCAAATAGTGAAAGTTTTACACTTCCTTACCAACTTGGATGCCTTTTATTTCTTTTCTTTTGTTGTCAGTTTGCTGTAGCTAGGACTTCCAGTCCTATGTTGAATAAAATGATGAGAGTGGACATCGTTATGTTACTCCCAATTTAGAAGAAAGCTTTCAGTTTTTCACCATTGATTATGTATGTTTGTGAATTTTCCACATTTCTTCTTGTTATTGATTTCTTGTTTCATGCCGTTGTGGTCAGAGAAGACACTCAGTATGATTCAATCTCTTGAATTTGCTAAGACTTTGTTTTGTGGCCTAACACATGATCTGTTCTAGAAAACATTTCATATGTACTTGTGAAGAATGTTTATTTTGCTGTTGTTTGATAGCATGTTTTCTATATGTCCATTTGGGCTATAGTGTTGTTCAATTCCACGGTTTTATTATTGATTCTCTGTCTAGATGATATATCCATTGTTGAGAATGGGATTTGCAATTATTTTTGTATTACTGTTTATTTCTCCTTTTAACTGCATTAGTTTTTTGTTTTATATATTTAGGTAGTCCAAGGTTGCATAAATACTTAAAATTATTATATCATCTTCATGTTTTAACCTCTTTATTATTATATAATGATATTCCTTGTGTCTTTTTACCCTTTTTAAACTCTATTCTGTCTGATATAAATATAGCTACCTTTGCTTTTTTGGTCACTATTTGCTTGAAATGGATTTTTCTATCCCTTCAATTTCAGTCTATGTATGTCTTTAAGGTTAAAGTGAATCTCTTATAGGCAGCATGTTGTTGGATCTTGGCTTTTAAACTGTTAAGTTATTCCAAGTCTTTTAATTGGAGAATTTAGTCCATTTACACTTAAAGTAACTATTGATAGGTAAGGACTTACTCCTGTCATTTTGATAATTTTTTTCTGTTTGTTTTATAGATATGTTATTCCTTGTTTCTTATCCTAATGTCTTTGTTGTGTGTGTGCTGATGTCTTTTGGTATCAGTATGCTTTGACTTCTTTATTATATTCTTTTGTGTAATTACCACAGGATTTTTCCTTATGGTTACCATAAGGTATGCATAAAATACCTCAAACTTAGAAACCTATTTTAAACTGACAACAACTTAACTTCAGTAGAATTTGTAAACTTAGACCATGATTTCTCTTCTCCTTCACATGTTGGGTTATTACTATTACAGTTTAAATATTTTTATATTGCATAACTAGTACTAGATTATTATAGTTATGGTTATTTTATGCACTTTTTAAAGTTTTAAACTAGAGTTGTAAGTCAGTTATGAACAGCTGTTACCATATTGCAGAGTGTAACTATGACTATATATTTACCATTACCAGTAAGATTTACATTGCCTTTTTGTTGTTGTTGTTGTTGTTGTTTTTATTTTAATCACCTGGTACTCATTAGTATAAGTGCACTGCTTAATCCCGATCACCTATTTTAACCAACTTCCCACCCACCTCTCCTCTGGTAACCATCAGTTTGTTCTCCATAGTTAAGAGTCTGTTTCTTGTTTTTTTTTCTCTCTTTCCCTTTGCCCATTTGTTTTGTTTGTTAAATTCCACATATGAGTGAAATACTATGGTATTTGTCTCTGACTGACTCATTTCACTAAGCATTATACTCTGTAGCTCCATTCATGTTGCAAATGGCAAAAGTCCTTTTTTATGACTGAATAATATCCCATTGTGTATAGGAAGAGACTTCTTTTTTTTTAAATTTTTTCATGCTTATTTATTTTTGAGAGAAAGAGAGAACATTAGTGGGAGAGGGGCAGAGAGAGAGGGAGACACAGAATCTGAAGCAGGCTCCAGGATCTGAGCTGTCAGCACAGCTGACAGCCCCACGTTGGACTCAAACTCATGAACCACGAGATCATGACCTGAGCCAAAGTCAGACACTTAACTGACTGAGCCACCCAGGCGCCCCAAGAGACTTCTTCTTTATACATTCAACTGATGGACACTTGGGCTGTTTCCATATCATGGCTATTACAAATAATGCTTCAAAAAACATAAGGGGAATTTATTCCTTTGAATTTTTTTTATTCTTTGGGTAAATACCCAGTAGTGCAAAGGCTGGATCGTAGAATAGTTCCATTTTTAATTTTTTTAAGAAACTCCATATTGTTTTTCAGGGTGGCTGCACCAGTTTGCATTCCCACCAACTACTTCTTTATGTTTCTATGATGTTAATTAGTGTTCTTTTACTTCCACTCAAAGAGCTCCCTTTAACATTTTTTGTAAGTGTGGTCTGTTAGCAATAAACTACTTCAGCTGTTGTTCAGGGAAGTACTTATCCCTCCTTTGTTTCTGAAGGACAGTTTCACCAGGTTATAGTTGCCAATTATTTTCTTTCAATATTTTGAATAGGTCATCTCATTCTCTGTTGACCGGAAAAATTTCTGCTCAGAAATCCACTCATAGTCTTATGGAGTTCCCTTGTATGAAACATCTGTTCTCTTGCTGCTCTTAAAATGCTTTCTTTGTCTTCGATTTTTTGATAATTTAATTATAATGTGTGTTAATGTAGTTTTGTGTTTGATCTTTTTGGCAGTTTTTTGAGTTTCATGAATCTGAGTGTCCATTTAATTTCTTAGGTTTGGGAGTTTTAGGCATTATTGCTTTAAATATACTTTCTCTACATTTCTCTTTCTCTTCTCCTTCTGGAATCTTTATAATGCAGGTATTTTTTTTTTTCATTGTGTTCCATAATTCCTATAGGCATTTTTCACTCTTTTTTCATTCTGTTTTCTTTTTGCTCCTCTAGGGAATTTCCAATGTCCTGTTCTCCAGATTGCCAAGATCTTTTGCATGGCTGAGTTTACTTTTGAAACTCTTTTAAAATCTTTAGTTCAGTTGTATTTTTCAGCTCTAGAATTTCTGTCTGTTTGTTTTCTTAATTCTTTTTAACATTTTATTTTATTTTTTGAGACAGAGAGAGACAGAGCATGAGCAGAGAAGGGGCAGAGACAGAGGGAAACACAGAATCGGAAGTAGGCTGTAGGCTCTGAGCTGTCAGCACAGAGCCTGATGTGGGGTTTGAACCTATGAACGCGAGATCATGACCTGAGCCAAAGTCGGATGCTCAACCAACTGAGCCACCCAAGTGCCCCTGTTTGTTTGTTTTCTGATGGTTGCTATTTCCTTGTTGAACTTCTTATTTTGTTCATACATTGCTTTCCTATTTTCATTTAATTTTATTCATTTTCTGTAGTTAACTACATGTCCTTAAGGAAATTCTGAATTATTTGTCTGTATGTTCATAGATCTGTATTCCTTTAGGGACAGTTATTGGAACTTTATTAGTTGTCTTTGGTGGTATCATATTTACCTGATTTTTCATGATCCTTAATTTCTTACATTGGTATCTGCTCATTTGAGCACTTGGGCTCCTCTTCCAGACATTACATTTTTGCTTTGGCAAAGACAGTTCTCCACCAGTCAGTTCAGTTGGGTTTCAGGTATATCTTCTGGCAATGTCCTTGGGCAGGTGGCATCTGCTACTAGGGTCTATTTTGAAAAAGGAAATTGTTCAAGCTCTGAGGAAGGGAGTGGGAGAGTATGCCTCTGATGAGAACAGTTAGATAGGATTTATGGCCTGGTTCCCTGTCCAAATGTGGCTATAGGTTGTGCTCCACATTTGCCTAGATTCTCTGGTCAGGCTTACTCTGTGGTCAGGTCTAGGTACTATATGCAGTAGTAGCTGGGACTAAGAATTAAGCTTCCCTGCTCTGGTAGGGTAGCAGGATGAGACCCAGGGCCTGTACAGCTCACTGTTTGTGGGCCCAAATTAGGCTCAAGTATGTACTTAATGTCAGGTGAGACCACCAGTTTTGTTTGCATATGGGGGAAGGCATGGCCTGTGCTCTCTGTTTAAGTGCCACTGTGCTCAGCATTGTTGAATAGGTTATGCAGTTTCCGGTGTGCTTTGGTTAGGTTCCTGGTCAGACAGACTGTATTCAGTGATTAGCAGGTCTACAAATTAGATTCCCAGCTCTAATGCAGAAGGAAGCAACTCTAAAGATGGTAAAGTTCTTTGTTGTCTTAACTTGAGCTGACCCATACCCAAAGTTCCCTGACCAATAAGGGCCATTGACTTTGCTTTGCAAACTATCAGTTCTTTTTGCCTGCCTTCCAGCTCAAGTGCTGTCAGGGGCTCATATCTTCCAGGAGCTGTCTCCAGCCCTTCTGGTAAGATAGCGCTGGAAGGTGCTCCCCATAGTGGGTGGGACTGAAATTTGTCTCCTTGCTTTTGGCAGGAGAGGTCATTCCAGGGTACTGTGAATCAATCCTCCTGCCTGTGCATAGCACAAGAATGTTTTGGGCTCAGTAGTAGCTTTGCTTTGGAGTTAGTCATTTCTGTCCACCTGCCTCTCAGGTCAAGTGCCACTGGACTGAACTGCTTCTAGCTGTTGCCAGCATTTCTGGTCAGATGGGACTAGAAGACACTTTCCACAGTGGAGAGGGCTGTGATTCAACTGCTTTCCTGGGCTTGGGCAAACCTAGTTCTTGGGTTGGCAAAACTCCTTGTCTGAGGATCAGAATCAGACAGCTTTGTATCCCACTGTGTTCCCTGGTCAGAGTGTGCCTCTGACTTGGTTCTACAGATGAGTAAATCTGCTTGGGTGTTGCAGGTATAAACTTGGTCTGCCAAGATGCACGTGCTGGTTGTTGCAAGTTCCTCCTCCCCACTTACTCATCACAGTCAGATTCTCAGTGGTTGAGCAGACTTCCCTGCAGTCCCCATGGTGTGAGATAATACAAAGTGACCCACAATGTTGGGTGGTATTGGTTGTCCCCTCTGTGTTCTCTTTTACCCCAGGAGGAACTGGAGACTCAGGGGAGACTCCTGAGTCTCCACATGGGCCTGCAGTGGCCTAAGGGAGGGAAATGTGGTCAATGTAGTTTATTCTCTTAATTTTCTAACATAGTGTGTCTTGGTCTTTGTGGTGTAGGAGACACTTCATCCGTATCTCCATGTTCTAGGATTCTCTCAGTGATCTCTTATTCTTAGCTTATTGTTAGTTCTTTTTATGAAGAGGAGTGGAGTCAAGAACAAACTGTGTCACCATCTTGGTGACAATGTCATTAAATTTTACATCTTTAAAAGTTATTATCACTCTCCTCTTAACTAAATTATTGAAGTCAATCATTATGCTGGACAATTTGCAACTTACGAATATTTTTTGAATACGAATTTTGAGTATCGTACTTGGGTGTGCCTCCTCTCCCTAGGATGAATGATGGAAGAAGGGAGGTCAGGACAAAATCAAGTAGTGTTCTTTCTCATATGTCTGATACTATTTATGAACAAATAAAGTATCTGGAGGTCCTCAGAATACTTTGGGTAACTTTGATGTTTAAGATTACTAGTACTTTCCAAGTTCCTTTGAGGTCATAACTGTCATGTTATAAAAATACTATTGAATATTTAAATGATTTTCTAACCTCTTTAAAGGATTTTGCTTTCAGGCACTTGGGTGGTTCAGTTAAGCATCTAACCCTTGATTTCAGCTCAGGTCATGATCTCAGGGTCATGAGGTCAAGCCCCACTTTGGACTCTGTGCTGGGTGTGGTGCCTGCTTAAGATTCTGTCTATCCCCCACTGCCCCCTCCCCTGCTTATGGTCTCTCTTTCTCTCTCAAATAGATAAATAAAGGATTTTGCTTTAAGTTGCATGTAGTGATTACTGTTAGCAATTATTTTTTACCTCTATCTTTAATATCCTATCCTGTTCCCTACCCTGTCTTTTATACCTGCTTTTTCTTTTATGCCTCTCTTCAATCTTCTAGAATGTTTGATGCTGGTATGGACAGAAAGTGTTAAGGAGAAGGACAAACATCTTTTTAAAGTATTATAATATTCAATCAAGATGGGATGATGTAGCTTGAACTATGGTTTGACAGTGAATATAGGGATATATTTTGGATATAAAGATTACTGAACATAGGATGGGTCAGTTTCTCAAAAAGAAATCTTGGATTTATAGAATGCAGAACTGAATAGGTAGTGGTGATAGTCAAGAAGAGCAAGTTGTTTTTTTTTTTAAGATCAGAAGATTTTTAGGTCAAGAGATATTTAATATATTAAATGTGAAATTACCACGAGGATATGTCAGGTGGGAATTTTATAGAGAGTATGGTACTATCAAGTAGAAGGCTAAATTTTAGAAGTCATCTATGAGAAAAACATGAAAGCTTGGGAAGATTATTAATAACAAAAAAAGAAGAGATCCCCAAGTAAACCTAGAGAAAATCTAATATTTAGTGTCAGAAGAGATAAAAGTGCTAAAAGGAGAGTTTATTTAATTAAATCAGGAGGAAAATATTTCAAGAAACTATTTTAAATAAATAAAAAAAATATATCCATTGACTTGAGTAGTATGAAAAATCATTAATATGAAGAACTGTTATAGTAGAATTTTAGGGACCCTCCAAACACAGGTCTCAGATGAACTCAAGAAAAGGTATGAAATTGTAGGTTAAATTTTTAAAATTATTAGGATGTGCATGCTATTTTTTCATCCTTCTGCATCATAAGCAGAAGCGAGAAGACAATTAATGTGTATTTTAGTTGCAAGGTGACTCACTGTTAGCAGTGGACCCACTTACAACATGGCAACAGCTACAAACTGGCCACTTATGAAACCCACTTACAACATGGCAACAGCTACAAACTGGCCTCAATGATTTGACCGTGACCATGTCATTCTTTGACATATTCTTATTCTTCCTGGAAATGTTACTTTTTTTTTAAGTTTATTTATGAGAGGGAGAGGGAGAGGGAGAGGGTGAGGGAGAGAGAGAGAGAGAGAGAGAGAGAGAGAGAGAGAGAGAGAGAGAAACACACGGAGGAGGGACAGAGACAGGGGGAGAGAGAGAATCCAAGCAGGCTCTGCACTCTGTGCTGAGTCTGACACAGGGCTTGATCTCATGATTGTGAGATCACGCACTGAACCAAAATCAATAGTCAGATTTTGACTGAGCCACCCAGGCACCCCTGGAAATGTTGTTTTGACTCCATGTGTCAGTGTCTCCTTCCACTCTTGCTTTTGATTTTACATCAATAGATATCTTCTAAGAAAAATATCTGTAAGTTTATCATTAAATTTTAATTCTTTCAAGAGAATTATAATACATTTTCCCATTTTTCTAATTTGTTAACTGAGGGATTTCGTAAAGTATTAATTCTCTGAGAAATGCCAGAAATGAATTCTTGCATGAAAACACTAATCAAGTGTAGTTTGTGGAAGAATAAATCACTACAGATGAATACATCAAGGAACTGACAAGCTCAATTATTGGATGTATCAACCAATGTGATACTAAAGACACTCAAAAGAAGATAGCAGGATTAAAGGTAGAAGGCAGACTGAGATAGGTATCTGTGGTTCAGTGAATGAAATAATGACTGTAGCATCTGTAGCTGAAAGAAATGTGAAAGCATAGTACTCAAATTATGTTAGTCTCATGGATCATGTCTTATTATTATTATTATTTTTTTTTTTTTTTAATGATAACAAGGATGAGGTAGTAATGGTCTGGAATGCTAGTATTATTCTACATTGTTTCAATGTTAATATTATGTTTCAGGAACTGTGTTATGAACTGTACATACATTACTTCATTTAGATTCCCAAGGTCAACAAATTCTGAAATGTGAGTATTTGGATTAATACCCCAGTAGACTGAAGAAGAATCTGTGTGCATAGTCATTATAGATACTGCTTGAATAAGCATCAGTGGGAAAGCTTGAAATATATTTAAGAGGCCTGGAAAATAAAAAGATCTTCTTTTTTAAAATAGAGCTAGTCTTTAGTTAATGAATAGAAGGAGAGAGAGAGAAAATTCCCTGACATAACGGACTTGGCAGATGATGGTAAGAAATGGCTGTGGAGGGCAGAGTTGGAAGAAAAGAAAGGATGATAGATTGTGCTCAAGAACATGCAAAGCCACTTGGGAACAATAAAAAGATAAAGAATGGGATATAGGGGCGCCTGGGTGACTGTCAGTTAAACATCCGACTCTTGGTTTCAGCTGGGTGTGATCCCATCATTCGTGAGATAGAGTCCTGCATTGGGCTCTCCACTGAGAGCATGGAGCCTGCTTGGGATTCCTCTTCTCCCTCTCTCTCCACCCCTCCTCTGTTCTCTCTGTCTCTCAAAATAAATAAGCATTTTTGAAAAAAAGAAATACTTTAAGAAAGAAGAATGGAATATAAAGCGTTCTAAATTTTGAGTGTCAATTATTGAAAACAAGGATACATGCTATATTGGATTTAATTTAATATTAGCAATTTCTTAAAGGAGATTGGACATTGGATATAAAGGCCAGGGATGTCTCACGGGGGTTGAATATTGAGAAGGAACGAATTCAAGGCTGAATCTTTTGTTTACTTTGTGTGTGATAGGGACAGTCCCAGTGGTTCATTTGTCTGCACCCCAGTAGCTCAGGCTGGTAGTGGCATCTGTTTATGAGAGGTACTGGAAATAATATTTTATAGAATATAAGAGCAATAGAGTAGCGAATCTAAAACCCTCTTCACCACGATAAACCACATTACCTGAATGTAAGAGAGCATTTTATGTGAATATAAAGCCAAGATAAAACAAAAATCAAAATTTGTTTTTTTATATGTGTTTTCTTTTAATTTTTTTAAATGTTTATTTATTTTTGAGAGAGAGAGAGAGAGAGAGAGAGAGAGAGAATGAATAAGCAGGGGAGGGGCAGAGAGAGGGAGACACAGAATCCAAAGCAGGCTCCAGACTCTGAGCTTGAACCCATGAACCATGAGATCAATACCTAAGCTGAAGTCAGACGCTTAACTGACTGAGCCACCCAGGCACCCCTGTTATTTTATATCTTATATCATTTAAAAAAAAAATCTTTCTGTCAGTTGTCAAAGAAATATCTACTCAATTCTGATGATGTGTCCAGATTATGATTAAAGATGAAGACATTATGGCGAACAAACTAGACATAGTCACAGGGTTTAGGATCTCAAGGCACATTTAATTTAGTATGGGGGGCAGGAGACAGCCACTCATCAAATACTCGTACAAATGAATGTGTAGTTAAAAACTGACATACATACATATTCAGTGGAAAGGAACATGAATCTACAGGAGCCTATAATGAACATGAATCTACAGGAGCAACAATAAGAAAAGGATTAGCCTGGGGGAATAATAAAAGCATCCCTGAGAAAGTTATGTTTCTAGTGAGATCTGAAGAATTGAGAATTGTTAATTATGTAGAAGTGGCTGGGGGAGGTCATGGAACAGTGTGCCAAGCAAAGGGCAGAGATTATGCAAAACTCCTGGAATGGGAGGACACATGACATGTTAGGCATTTGAAAGGGGCGCTTCTAGCTAGGGCCTGGGTAAAGGGTTTTTGAGATGAGAATGGGGAGATCCAAAGAGGTGGGCTGTAGAGCTTGATATGCATGGTGAGCATTTTGGTCTCTTTCCCCAAAAGCAATTGGAAACCAGTACAGGATTTTAGGGGAAGATATGACATGGCTACATTTGCATTTTGAAAAGATAACTCTGACTGCAGTCAAGATTGAAGGAGAGCAAAGCTGGATGCCCGGAGACTAATTAGAAGGCTGTTATGCTAGCCCAGGCCAAAGATGATAGTGACTTGGACCTCTGAGTTGGCAGAAGTGATGGAGATAATTGGACAATTTGAGCTATGTCAATAAGAACTGACATTCTGAACTCCATTAAAACTTTTCCAAATAGTTTCAATAGCACATTGGTATTTTAAAATATTAATAATTTGAGCTTTTCAGATAAGTTCATTTTTCTTCCTTATTTAGATAACATCTCTATCAATCACAATACTAAGATTTAATTGTAGTTGTCTTTTATTGAATCAAATTAAAATTACATTATTTTACTTATGACAATATCAATTTTATTTGTTTTGCAGATATTTCTTGATTATTAACTTCTCTTGTCCTGTCTTTATACACATGCAAAATTTCCCACTATTCATCCATAGGACTCTCATTTGGATATGAGTGACACAGAGGCTCTATTTCATATTAGAAACTAAATATTTCATTGAAATGAAATATATTCAGTTTAGTTGATGAAATAGTCCTATACCTCTTAAGCTGTTCTTCTGAAAGTAATGTTTTGCTAAAAATTTTTGTCATTCCTTTTCTTGTCGTCACTTTCTTTTTCATTTTACTGCAACATTTACCACTTCACAGTCCATGCAATTTTGCTTTTGTGAGATGGAGACAGAATGTGCATTGCTTTGTCTGCATTTGAATGGCTACTGCCTTATTTAGCGAGCTGCAAACAGTTGGCTCATTTAGAAAGCATTTTACCACCCAGACAGAAATGGGCAACAAAGGAACTAAAAGGCCTTTGGAGAATCATTTTTAAATTCCTGAGACACATCTAGGAAATCTTGTAAAATAGGATCCAGATAATTTTAGGTCAGTTGTAAGTAAAACATTTATGTAAAAGTAATTTTATTTATTTATTTTATCTATTTTATTTTTTTAAGTTTATTTATTCTGAGAGCAAGAGAGAGAGAGAGAGAGAGAGAGAGACAGAGGAGGAGGCAGAGAGAGAGAGGAGAGAGAGAGAATCGCAAGCAGGCTCCGGCTGTCTGGATAAAGCCAGATGCAGGGCTGGAACCCACAAACAGCGATATCATGACCTGAACCAAAAATCAAGAGTTGGACATTAAACTGACTGGTTAAACTGGTATTCATGAAAAAGCAAAAGATACATGGTCTTGGTACTTGTGTGTAAATCCTGGTTCCACCAATTTTGGTGTGTGAAGTTCAGCAAATCACTTAACGTTTGCCTCCATTTCCTCACTGGTAGAATGAATGCAATACCATACTCCTTCCTGACAGGGTTATTGAAAAGAATAAAAGAAACCAGGGGCACCTGGGTGACTTAGTAGGTTAAGCATCCAACCTCAGCTCAGGTCATGATCTCATGGTTTGAATTCAAGCCCCACGTCAGGCACTGTGCTGACAGCTCAGAGCCTGGAGCCTGCTTCACAGTCTTTGTCTCCCTCGTCTTTCTGCCCCTCCCACGCTCATGTTCTGTCTCTCTCTCTCTCAATTAAAAAAAAAAAAAAAAAAAAAAAAAAAAAGGAGAGAGAATAAAAGAAAACATATACTTTTTTTTTTTTTTTTTTTTTTAAGAAACCATATACTTGTAAAGCAGTCTTTAAAACTGGGATTCCTTGGGATGCCTGGGTGACCGGGGGTGCATGGGAGGTTCAGCTGGTTGAGTGTTTCATTCTTGATCTTGACTCAGGTCATGATCTTGCTGTTTGTAGGTTCCAGCCTGTGTCAGGCTCTGTGCTGACAATGTGGAGCCTGCTTGGGATTCTCTCTCTCTCCTCTCTCTCTGCGCCTTCACTGCTTGTGCTTGCTCTCTCTCTCTCTCTCTTTCTCAAAATAAATAAGTAAACTTAAAAAAAGCCCTGGAATTGCCTACTTATGCATTTGGAGGCTTTAAGTTTTTCATAATATTTTATGCAAAATTATGAGTTTTTGTGCATTTTCCCGTACAGAGGTTTCATTAAATTGTCAAGTTAATCCCTGATCACCCACCATCAAATGTTAACTACTCAAAGCAGTGCTAGATGTGTTACTGTCACTGTTGAGAAAAGCTGGTGAGGCAGTGGGAGCACAAATTTTGGAGCTGTAGCTGCCTGGAGATGAGCCTGGTCAGGTTACACATGTACTCCACAGGAGTGGGGTAGCCACTCTGTAGTGTAAGTTTCTTCATTCTTAAAATTAAATTCCTAATTTTTAAAATTTTAAAAATAAATACAGGACTTTACAGTGTAGAAACCCAATATTAGCTCCTTTATATCTCCCCTGGTATTTATTTTGATAAGCGTTCTGAGAGGTTTGTAATAGTAACAATTTAGAAGTGAAATGTATTGACATGAGTTGTTTTTCTGAATTAAGGGCAGCATTTTGTATGATTCAGCAACAACTAGAGAATTTTAAATTACGGGGCTTCTGCTAGAGTTATGTTTAGACCTAAATTGTTATTTATTTAAGTTTATAAAGTTTTTTCCTAATGTCTGAAGAATGTCATATGCATACACAGAATCCATTTCTAAAACAAAAGCTCTTTTGTATTTTTCTTTGTGAATCTGTTATTATACATTAATTTATAAATTCATTGTTTATAAATTATAATCTGAATCAATTTATGAATTCATTCGAACTGTTTGATTGCAATGTTATCTAGTAAATAATTTTTCGTCTTGAATAATTGGAGAACACCTTTAAAATAAATATGTATGGGGACGCCTAGATGGCTTAGTGGTTAAGCATTTGCTTTTTGATTTCAGCTAAGGCCCTGATCTCGCGGATTGTTAGGATCAAGCCCTGCAGGCTCTACGGTGACAGTGCAGGATCCTCTCTCTCCCTCTCTCTCTGCCCCTCCTCCCTGCTCTCGCTCTCAAAATAAATAAATAAACATTTAGAGGCACCTGGGGGTGTCAGTTGGTTAAGCGTCCGACTTTGGCTCAGGGCATGATCTCAAGGTTCATGGGTTCAAACCCCACATTGGGCTGTGTGCTGACAGCTCAGAGCCTGAAGCCTGCTTCAGATTCTGTCTCCCTCTCTTTCTCGCCCTTCCCCTGTTTGCACTCTGCCTCTCTTTCTCTCTCTCTCAAACATAAATAAACATTAAAGAAAACGATTAAAAAATAAATAAACATTTAAAAATAAAATAAAATAAATGTTTATGGTGATCAAAATAGTATATTGGAGTTTTGGGATTTCATGTCTGATAGGATACTGGCCATAGGAGAATTTAGCAGATAAGTTTATATTTCCGGTACTTGTTAACATTAGTAGGACCATGTTCTTGTAGAGTTGGAACAAAACTTAAACCTTGTGCTCCAACTTTTCTAATATGTATGGAGGATCATAATGCATGTATTGATAAGTATTCAAGAATTGTAGCTCACCAGAAGCCAAGCCCCGTCTGTCACATGGCCAGCATTGATGTACTGATTCTTATATGCTAGGCCTTGTACTTACTGTATCATTTCATCTTATTTCCTTTCTGCCACCACACCAGGAGGTGGTTTTATCCCCATGTTGTAGCTAAAGAACACAAATTTCTAGAAGCTTGTCACATAAGACCACAAAACTACAAAGGGGCAGAATCTACATTCAAAGTCAGGTCTTTTTAAGTTTAAACTTGTGCTATTAATTACTCTGCATATACTAAACCATGGTTGTCTTATTCACAGTCCACTCCAGTTTCTGTCCACTGGATTTGTATTATAAACAAACTACAGGAGCGCCTGGGTGGCTCAGTCAGTTGAGTGCCCGACTTTGGCTCAAGTCATGATCTCATAGTTCCTGAGTTCGAGTCCTGCATCGGGCTCTGTGCTGGCAACTTGGAGCCTAGAGCCTGCTTCAGATTCTGTGTCTGCCTCTCTCTCTCTGTTCCTCTCCTCATGCTCTGTCTCTCTCTCTCTATCCCTCAAAAAATAAATAAACAAACTATATTTAGTCATATTTTTTATTCTGCTTTGTAGGCATGGATAGTAGCTGCATGATAGTAGCCATGGGTAATTGAAGAATTATTTAGAGTTTCATTTTGCCATTCCCTTGTATTGAGAACATGTGGCAAAACATGGTTATGTTTTCTCTCAAGTAGATCAAAGGGCCAAATGAGAAATGGCTTGAGTTCCATAGTGTTTTTATATATCATTTTTTAAACCTAATATACAAAATCCTTCCCTTTATTCACAAGGATTCTCCCACATGAATAAAATAATTTCAGTTTTTTTGGTCGAACATTTAACAGTCTGTTTAGCTATGTTCAAATCCTGTTGGATTTGCTTTTATTAATTAATCTTTCTATGTTTTATTCCTTCAGTATCAGATGAGCCTGTCACTTATATATTTAAATTTATCCCCTCAAAAATATTCATTTTTACTGAATAAATTTAATTATGAAATCTATTTGTATTGGATATATTAAATTATGATTTGTAAGCTCTTATATAAAGGAAGTCATCTTTTATTCCAACAGTTAATATGAATGACTGCATGTTCCTCAAATTAAAAGCATACTGATAAATAAATTAAACCAGCTCCAAGCCAAGTGCATCCCCACGTCTTCTCCCTACACCACATTTCCTCTTGTCATTTACGTGGATGAGGACATTGCTCCAGCAACTGCTTGCACTCTCCTTCCCTCCCTCCAACCCCCACTATAGTCTCCCTTCACTATTGTATCCATGTACAAGTACCGTGTTATATGTCACTTGAAAACAAACACTATACTCTATTGGCTTCACATCCACTTGCATTTATTTTTTAATTCAAGGATCCACATATGTATTATCAATACTTACTATTTCCAGCTGTCCTCAGAATTCTCTCTTGAAACCCATCCCAAGCGGGTTTATGCCATAACCACTCTACTGACACACCTCTTATCGAGATCTTTGTTGGCTGCTACATGGCTATACCTATTAAGCAAGGTAGAACTTGAAATGGATGATGTCCCCCTATTGAAACATATTTTTTTCCTCTGTTATTTCAGTTTTGTCCCTTCCTGTTTCTCCTCTGCTAATTGCTTTTTATCTCTGTGAGCTGTACATGCTGGAGAGGCCCTGGGCACAGGACTCAAATTCTTTTTTTTTTTTTTTCCTAGTCACACCCCTGGTACTATCATTTAATCTGAAAACTATATCAACCACGTGTCTCTGTCTTCATGATCTCAATGTATATGATTACCTGTGTGAACCACAAACCAACTGCCTATGTAACATCTCCACACAGATGTTTAATAGTTGTCACAAAGCTAACATAGCACTGAAGGAATTTGGTCTTTTAATTTCTCAGGACATACTTGGAGTTATCCTTGATTCCTTTTCTTCTTGTATATACCATGTCCAAACCTAATAGCAAAATCTGTCTTTTTGATCATGAATATACACAATCCAACATTTTCTTTACCACTCTTCTCCAAACACTCTTCATCTTTCACTTAGATTACTTACATAGTTTCCTACCTGATTTCCTCACTTCTTTCCTTGCCTTATATTTCCAACCCATCTATAAAAGTGATTCTTTACAACATAAATTATATCATTTTGCTTTTTTGTTCAGAACCCTTCAGATGTTCCTCATCTCATGCAAAAAAGCCCAGCCTTTATAATGGCACTATGAGTTCTGGCTGTCCTGCCTCTTTGACATTGTCTCCTACTATTCTCTTTCTTAAGCAATCACCTCCCAACGATGGTGTGACCTTGTTGATTCTTGAACATGTTCAGCAAGGTCTTGTACCTGATGTTCTCTCTGCCTTGAGTGTTTTCTTCCTATTTTTTGCTCAAATATCTTTTCCTTAGTAAGGGAATACTCAACCATCTCATGTAAAATATGACAAAACATGCTTCCTGACAGGCACTTATCTCCCTGACTTGTTTTGTGCTTTATTTCCACTTGAATGTATGTGCCAAAGGCAGAGAGTTTTTTATTTGTTTATTTGTTTTCACTGTACCATCACTGGAGACTGGTGCATTGTATAATTCAAAACATATTTGCTGCATGAATGAATGAAAATTGAAGCCAGTTGCTTCCATGCATAATGTTCTTCTGTCCTTTTATGTCAAACAGTGGGTCCTCTGTGAAGTTTTGAGCAATCTTCTTCAATTTAGATCCTTTTGGCTGGTCCTCACATTGCCCCCTATTAAATTGATTCTGATGTAATATCTTATTCTTGGGTACATCTTTTCATTGTAATCCTATTTCCATTTTTGGATTCATTATTTTCATCATTTCTCTCATCTCAGACTCTACACTACTCCACAAATACTAGGACTTGGATCATGCCCATTATGTGTAATAGCCCTTATGGTTGTTTACTAATATGATGCTACCACTCTTCAACTGCTTAACAGGCAATGACTTTACACCCAGCTATGGGATTAGGTCTGAATTGATCTAAAAAAAACCATGGTAAGCTTATCTATACTGCTATAGTGATTGCTTCAGTTAATGCTGGACTAAGTCAATCAGTCCATGGCATTTACATGGCAGTGGTGATTATTTTAGAATGAAATTCAGTATACTCTCCAGAAGTTCTGGCATGCACATAGTTTCCTTCTGGGTAATATGATTGGTATCTATGAAGTCTGGGGATACTGCTGCCTTTTATTTCAAGACCAGCAAATACAACCAAATGATGAAATTAGCACCTGAACAAACTGGAGAAAAACTTGTAGACCCAGTGCTGATTAAACTGAACTTGAACTTTTAGTTCCTTGAGGAAATGAGTTTCCTTGAATGCCTAAGCCAGTATCAGGTTGTTGATATTGTTGTTTTTATATTGCTATCAAAAAAGATCCTACTAAAATATATTGTCCTGTTTCACTTGTTTTAAAGTCAATAACTAAGTAACATCTATATTACCTTTTTCTAAAAAATATATATGTTTACATTACAGGTAAAATGATTTTTTTGTTGTCTTGTTGTCAGCGAGGGAAGGAATTTAGAAGTTTAATTCACAACCAATTTGGTTTGCTTTTTCCAATAATTACAGATATTTTTTAGTAACATCCATAATTAATTATTTTTCCTCTCTGGAAGAATAATGGTATTTAAAATTCTTAGTTTATTGGAGATATTGAGATATATGTAATTCAGATGCATTTTGAGCTTGGTACAATCTCTCTCTCTTTTTTTTAATGTTTACTTATTTTGAGAGAGAGAGAGAACGCATGAGAATGGGGCAGGGGCAGAGAGAGAGGGAGAAAATCCTAAGCAGTCTCCGCACATCAGCACAGAGCCTGATGCAGGGCTTGATCCCATGAACCATGAGATCATGACTTGGGCTGGAACCAAGCATTGGATGCTTAACTGACTGAGCCACCCAGGTGCCCCGGTACAATCTTTTTTTTTTTTTTTTTTTTTAGTTAGAGCCAGGTACTGTAGTACTGTGTGAAAGAGACCAGGCTATTAGATACTACTGAGCTGGAATGTCTAAACTCATTCTCTACTTTGTCTGTTTTAAATTGTGATAAAATATACCATCTTAACCATTTTTAAATGTACAGTTCAGTGGCATTAAGTGTATTTACATTATTATACAACTGTCATCAGCATCCATCTCTAGAACTCTTGCAAAACTGATATTCTGTATGGATTAATAGTAACTCTCCATTCCCACAGCCAACCCCACCACCAGTGGGAAAACTTTTTTTAGTCACATTGACTGGTGGCATAAGAAAAGTTATCTATCTATCTATATCTATATATATACATATATATAGATATAGATATATATAGATATAGATAGATATATATACACACACACACACACATATATACACATATATATTATAAACATACATATTACATATATACATATATATTAGATATACAAATTATGATATAATATTGTGTGTATATATATTCAAATGTGTATATGTATGCATATGTGTACATAAATAAAAATATAGATTTGCCATATTGATTGGGCCAATTAAGTAAATAGGACCAATTCATTCAATATGCATTATTATATAATTATTTAATTCTATTTATGTAAAAATATAAACAGAGATACATAGAGGGGGAAGAGAACAAAGGAGGGAGAAATAAGACTAGAAGGGTATTTACTGATATATTAACATTTTTAAAAAAATATTGGTTTTAAAGTGATTTTTACTTTCTTTTTTATAAACTTCTCATTTATTGAGACTTTAGTTTCAAATTAAGCAGGTATGATTTTTACAACTGGGATTAAGTTATTTCTAAAAACAATCTTGTCATGCATTCTCCATTGTTTTAGATGAGAATATTAAATAAAGGAAAAAATGTTTGAAATAGCTGCCTGTTTACAACACAATAGGAAGTTAAATATTATTGGAAATTGAAAGCTACATCCAAATAAAATTGAAAATACTTTGTGTTCAGTTGTATGATAAATGATTATAAATTTAGTCAGAGTTTAGAGAAGAGAAAAATCAGTGTGGAGTAGAATATTAGAGAAGGGGTTCATGCAGAAAGTGAAGTTTTATCTTGGGACCCTGGGTCCTGTAACCCAATGTGAACATATACATGTTAAAAGGCTAAGAATTAGAGTGATCTCAGAGGGATGGTATTAAGATTTGTGAAAGGTTCAATTTTGGATCAAGTTTTAAGTAAATAATAAATTTTAATTGATACAATGAATGGAAACATTTTTGATTCTACAGATTATGTAAGTGAATATGTAGATAGGACTTGAATAATTACATGTCTGAAGAGGTTAACAAAATTGGTATCATTTCATTGCTGTGCTTTTTATGTGTTGATATTTGGGGGAAAATGCCAGATATTTAATTAGTGTCATCATATTAAACACCATTTATTTTTTCTAGATGTCAATCCTGTAACATGTATATGATCTCAGTTGATCCTGTATGATCTCAATCCTGTATGATCTCAATACTGGAATATTAAATTTCCTTGAGACACCCATCATTTATGTTTGCTGTCTGAGCAATTTGTTTTTCTTGTCTTCCCTGTATTGTAAAGGAGATAAAATGAAAAAGATTTATGTCTGACTAAATTTTAGCATCTGCTCTATCCTTCCATTATGTTACTATTCTATATGTAGTGCTGTTGCTGAAAAATTGCCCTTGTCAGCAAGAAAAATTGCTTAGCAATATGATCTAATATATTTCTCTTGTTCTTAAGGCAGAGATCTGTGTAGTAACCACATTACATGGTCGTGTTTCTTATAATCTAATGAATATCTTATGGAACTACCAATAATTAGCACAGTATTTAATATGTGTCCAGTAATTGAGAACCTGCTTTTCTTTCCTACAGTTCTAAGGGATGTTATCTCCTAGGTCCCATCTAACTGACGATAAGTGAGTGCTTAGGAAGGGGAATTTGCTTTACACTCTGTGTGATGTTATTACCATCTTAACTCGTAAAACCAGGTTGCAATGCAAATTTCAATTCACTCCTTACAAATACACTGTACACACTAAACAGGAGTATTAACTTTTCTCTTTTGAGTAGGAACAGTGAGATTGCTAATAAGAACTGAAGTTATTGGCTGTGGATAGAAAAAGAGGATTTTTTTTCTTTGATGCCAAAAGTAATCTTACTAAATCATTGAAGGTGGGCACCTATATGGAACGTGGAATCTCCATATAGCCCTGAGAGCTGTCACTGATGCTCCCCCAGAGAGGGTAGCTGTGGGATTACAGTCTATTGTCATTCTGTGTTGACAGTGTGTGGTGTGCTCAGGGACTATAGCCTTCCCATCTGCAGATTCCTACCTGTGACATCCATACTTTTGCTTTTGTGAGCAAGCCCCTTTGTCTTTGTAATACTGCTCCACCCACAGCCTAAGAGGGCTCTAGTGAGCACTTTACAGCCATCAGCGTAACCTCACATTTGAGTGTTCCTTTATCTTTGCTTAAACCTGCTGGTACACTGTGTAAATAAGCATAATTTGAACAAAGAGAATATGCAAATAATGGGGAAGTGTCAAGTGAATCCAACAAAAGTTACCTGAGTAAAGATGTGAGCAAATAATTAGTTTTCACCTTCTAGGTAAGTGTAATCTAAGAAAGCACAATATGAGGCCAGGGCAGAGTTTCAAGCACATAATATATTAAATGAAAGGACAAATGAATGGATACTATTAGTTATATGGCTCAGAGCATAAACAGCAAATAATTTCTATCTTTCAAGCCCAAGATGTTTTCTTTCTTTATTTCAAGTATAAGGTAATGGTGTTCAGCCAAGGGCCATCCTATTAAAAAAACACATAGGATGATTTTGGCAAATTGCATATCCCTGGGAAGGATTAGAATTTGTGAAGAAGTCAATTGTTTGTAGAATGAAAAATTCACTGGTTATTCTGACACCCACGTCCTGCTCATATGCAGCCTTCCAGGTGAGAATGCTTGTCTGAACTGGCTAGCTTGAAATAGACCAGAATCTTAAAATAAACAAGCAAATAACAAACAATTTTTTGGTTGACTGACTTTGGTGTATGCCTTGTTGTCTCTTTATAGCACCAGATTTATTATAATACCTAAAACTCTGATTTTATATATTTTTATTTTAAATCTGTTTCATAGACTAGACTTGCAAGTGTCCAGCACGCACACACACACGCACACACACGCACGCGCACACACACGCACGCACACACACACACACACACACGCTACATTAATAAACTAAACAGTCCTAGTAAAACATTTTATGATATCCTTCATTTGAAAGCACTCACTTCTGAGGGGTGAAAAATTGGCAAACATGATTTATAGCCAAATATGAAAACACCTTTTATTAGTTAAGAGGTGAGAAGGAATGTTTATATGTAAGGAGGAAAGATTGTTCGTTAGTACATATACCATTCTCTATATGATTTTCAGTAATTATAATGAATGTTTAAAACTTGGTTTGAAAAAGTTATTTTGGGGGGGAGCATGCATTTTTTATTTTTTTGCTTTTTTCCCAGCTTTATTAAGTCTGATTGATAAATAAAAATTGTATATATTTAGGTTTGTACAATGTGATTTTTTAAAGGTATACAATGTGATTTAATATGTGTATACATGGTAAAATGATTATCATAATCATGTTAATTAATGCATCCATAATCTCACATAATTACCTTTGTGTGTGTGTGTGTGTGTGTGTGTGTGGTGAGAACACTTAAGATCTACTCCCATAGTAAATTTTAAATATACAATACAGTATTATTAACTATAATTACCATGTTATGCATTAGATACCTAAAACTTACTCATCGTATAACTAAATGTTTGTGCCCTTTGACCACCATCTCCCCATTTCCCCCAAACCCCAGCCCCTAGTATCCACCATTCTGTTTTCTAGTTTTATGATTTGCTTTGTTTTTTAGATTCGCCATATAAGTGAAATCATAAAGTAGTTATAAAACATTAGTTTTGTTCATTAATCAAAACACTATATAGAATATTATATGCTAATACTTTATAATTTTTAACTTAAAAAACTTTTTATACCTTATCTAGTCAAGTTACTTAAAACACACATGGAATTGACTTCAAAAAAAGCCTGTTCCCCTCTAACTGCAGGAATAGTTATATCAATTGTAGGATTTTTCACAAAAAGTATCTTACAAAAGACATAACACTTCTCCATCCTTGCCAGAATAAAAATAGACATGAACTCAGACAAATGATTGCCTAATTGCAAAAGGCTGGGTGAAACATCTTATACTTTAGCCAAATAAATATTACTCTTCAAGGGCGCCTGGGTGGCTCAGTCGACTGAGCGTCCGACTTTGGCTGAGGTCATGATCTCACAGTCTGTGGGTTCGAGCGCCACGTCGGGCTCTGTGCTGACAGCTCAGACCCCGGAGCCTGCTTTGGATTCTGTGTCTCCCTTTCTCTGTACTCCTCCCCTGCTCATGCTCTGTCTCTCTCTGTTTCAAAAATAAATAAAAAAATTAAAAAATTAAAAAAAAATATATTACTCTTCAGGATATTGAGGAAAAATATATGTTTATAGTCCCATCTCTTTTACTTTGATTTGGGGCGCATGTAAGAATATGTAGGAGAAACAAAGTTGCTCATGTTATAGAATAAAATTATTTTATGGCATGCATTCATTGAATATACTGGTATAAAGCTACAATCTACCAAACTGCAATCTAGACTAAGTTAACTAATAATGCTGCTCATAGCTTTCGATCATTTATTTGGGAAGAAAATTTAAGTGTGAAGGAATTTGATAGAATGGTTAAGTTTGCAGATTATGTAATACTATTCTGTATATAGCTGGTAAAATGAATTATGTATTAAGTGCATATACACATACAGATATATAACAATCTAATTGCTATTTTCACACACACAGAATTCTAAAGTTACTGTATTCATAATAATTTCTTTCTTTACCATACAAAAACAGTTTTAAACAAAAAGACCATTGAATGAACAACTAGGGACTATCTTATAGAACAGTTAATTAAACACCAGCATTTTATAGACATTGAAAGGTGTACAGGGATATTAATGAAGTTGGCCAAGTGAGCAAATAAACTATAATTTAATAGCCACTCGTCATATTTGTGGAACATGAACATGTATTATAAATTGGAACATATAAAAAAATCAGTGGGGAATTGTTCTGTATCTGCTTGCAGTTTCCATTAATTTGACATTCTTGTTTGTTGGCAATTATATATAGTATTTTATACATTTGTCACAGCCTCTGCCTTCTCTCAGGCTTTCCTGGGGCTGCGTAATCATGGTTTCCTTTCTCTCACTTGTCCTTGAATATACAATGATGCCCATTGCTGGCAGTGGCTGTAACCTTTGATTTGAATGTCTTCAGGATGAGCAAAGTGCATTCCAGTCCACTCCTCCTAGAGGTCATGTTCAAAGTTCCTCTGGATATTTGCTGCTGACTGTCCACCTGTCGGTCATTGCCCTGCACCTTACTGGCAGTGATTCTTGCAGTAATTGGCATATGTCACACATAAGGGGTGTGTTTCCATTAGTTTCTGTCTGTTTATAAACTAAAAATAAAAGCACTCTAATCAGCAAAGATTAGTTACAAATTGTGAACACATCTGTTTTTGATATGCAGTATTTGGCAAATGGCTATTTTTCTAATCAACCTATTTTCCACTTGAAAAATAAAATTCAGAGTATTTGTCATGTACCATCTTTGTGAGGAACAGAGAAAATGACTAGCACACAGTTAGGGCTCCAAACATAGCATATCTCCATCTCAGTCCCCTTTTATCCCCCCTACACCTTCCGCTTCCCCTTTTCTGTATTTTGTGCTCTTTGAAGGCAGAGAATTGCACAGTAGTTAGTGAAATAATATCAGAGAGATATTATGAAGAGTGGCTTGATGGCATAGCAAATGAATGCCTTGGCACTTAGTGATTACGTTATAGGTGTGATGTAATAATGGCTTATCTTAAAGCAAGGGCAATGGAAATTGAAAGTTGAAAGGAAAACTGTGAGACAAAATGCAGAGATAGAACTAACAAGTCTTGTGCAAGACTTGAAGTTTGAAAAAGAGACAGATTTTGTACTAGTATACTTTAAATTAATTCTATAAAATGGAGAAATTAGATAAGATTTGTGTGCCTGTTTTTTTTCTTTGAACAAATATGTATATATATCTTAAATGCTTACTTACTTATTTTTTGAGAAAGAGGGAGAAAGAGAGGGAGAGAGAATATGAAGAGGGAAGGGGCAGAGAGAGAAGGAGACAGCGAATCCCAAGCAGGCTCCGCGCTGTCCCCACAGAGCCGGATATGGGGCTCAAACTCATGAACCACAAGATAATGACTGAAGCCGAAACCAAGAGTCAGATGCTTAACCATCTGAGCCACCCAGGCACCCCTGAATATATATGTGTGTGTGTGTGTGTGTGTGTGTATTTTTTTTTTTTAAAGCAGACAAGTACAGTGTCCTCTGTGCAGTGTACTATATTGTCCTCTGTCCATTGTACTGGGATGCAATGATGAGTAAGGCAGGGAAAGCCTTGCCCTTATGTACCTTGTATTCTGCATCAGGGGTTGCCAAACACATACAAAAGCCTAGATAGCAAATATATGGGCATAAAGTCTCATCCACTAAATCAGCCAAAGACAACATTTCAGCATATCAGCATGTGTATTTTCTTTTTATTAAAAAAAATAAGTTTATTTATCTATTTTTGTTAGAAAGAGAGAAGGAGAGAGAGAGAGAATCCCAAGCAGGCTCTGTGCCATCATTGCAGAGCCCGTCACAGGGCTCAAACCCATGAACAGCTAGATCATGACCTGAGCCAAAATCGAGTGGGATTCTTAATTGACTGAGCCACCCAGGCATCCCAGCATGTGTGTTTTCTAATCAGACTTTTATTTTTGAACACTAACATTTGGATTATATATATATATATTTGAAAGTGCCATGAAATACTATTCTTTTACTTTTTTTTCTCAACAATTTAAGAATGTAAAGAAACATGATTAACTCACAGCCATGCAAAAATAGGCAGTGAAATGGATGTGGCAGGCAGCCCTAGTGTGCTAACCCCGGTTCTATCTTCCACATGAGAAATCTTATTGAGTTTATTATGAGTTTGAATGATATGGGACATCCTTGTGCAGATATCTTGAAAATATTTGGAAGCGTAGAAGATGGAAAGAACAGGATTAGGTGTCAGAGACACGGAGTTAGAAATCAGGCACAGAGGGATTCACACGAAGGAAGAGGAGATAAATGAAGACAAGGAAGGAGGGCAGTTGAGCCCCAGGACTTATATTTGCATTAAAACTTTGAAAACCAACTGATTTGCATTCACATTAAATTCAAAATAGGTTCCAGGAAAGGGGAAAATCAGGGTGATATTTTATAGAGAAGAAAAAATGATTTTTGGAAATAAGACTTATAATTTGATTTAAAGCAATTCACTCAGAGATCAATAATGTTTAAAACAATTTTAAATTCATATTATCCTTTGCCTTCACCCTCTTATGGCACCACATGAAAAGACATCAAAAACATCAAAAGAGAGGAAAAAAACAGCATCACCATAGGCTGCTAAACACTCTGATCTATATTTTAGACCTTAGAATAAAATTGAGAAAATCCAGCATATCATAAAATATTCTTGAAAAGGAATCAATTAACACTTTACTATGTTTTTGAGAGTAGAATTTACATCCCAATCTTTATCATTTCATCATATATTCCTGAATTATTTTTAATGATTCTATTGCTTATTGAAAAAACTGTGTCATGTTAATCATTATATATTTTTATTCAGTTTCCCCTCAAAGTCATATTATCCTTTCGTCATGTTTATCCAGTTTTGTAACCATCTTAGACACTTCCTTCTTCCTCTTTCTCCATACACAAATGGTTTATAAATATATAAACTCTATTCATCAATGACTAAGTGACACATGCATGGGTTATAGCGTTAATTAGACATTGAGTATACTGTGCCCTTTTGCATCACCGGTGACCTCTTTCACTTTAACTGAAGGCCAAAAACAAAACAAAACAAAAAAAGTGGTGTAAAAATCTTTCTTTCTACCAATCTTTTCCTGGTAGAGAGCTACCAGTGTAGGAGGTAAAGGGAAAATAATCTATTTTCATTCCATCATTTCTATTTGCAGTTGCCCTATCTGAGATAGTTTCAGGAAATAATGGGGAAAATGAACAGAGAGGGGAATAGAGTAGAAATTTGAGTAAAACTATTGTAAACTACTAAACCCAACAGAATATTTAGAGAGCCATTTGCAACTGAAAGTTAAAACTGACTTAGATTATAATAAAGAGAAGAGAATCTCCCATTTAAAAAGTTAGTGAAGCCAAGTTTTACTTTCAATTCAAGTATTTCACTTAAATTTACGTAATAGATTCTGCAGTCGTCATGATAACTGAAGCTATGGATATGATTTGAGGCTTAAAAAGCTCTGAGCCTATCATGGAATGCACCTTTCTGTAAAGGGCACACCATCTGTAAAAAACCCTGATGCCATATTTCTAATCTTCCCTGACTCTCGCACTATTGGGACATTACATGTTCTGGAAAATTTAGTAGTTCTCTTGAAGACCTCAATATAAATCCACATGAAACCAACACCTTTGGCTGAGAATCATGACCGAGTCATGATTTTGGTTTGTAGTCTGTGGACCTGAGCCAATGAAGTCTGATTTATGCCTAATTAGAAAGGGCTTCTTACCTCAGTTGTCAAAGAAAGCACAAATAAAAATGAATGTATAGCTGAACACTACTTGGGAAAAATAAAATTCTGAAAGATATTAAAAATATTATTTAGTGAACATACACATCCTTCATGATACAGTACATATTTTCTTTTTAAATTCAAATTTACCTGAAATATGAAATTCATATTCACCTCACTTTGATATAAATCTTTAGATTACTGTCTAAAATCTCTCTTATTTTGAAACATGATAGAAAGGGTGGCTTAGGTAATAATTCAAAGATTTACCAAAGTAAAGCTATTTTCAATAAGTTTTGATTAATCAGCAATATGACTAAATGATTTTTGAAATAAAACATCTATGTTTGTTTAAAAGGAAATAATGTAGGCGCACCTGGGTAGCTCAGTTGGTTAAGCGTCTGACTGGCTCAGGCCATGATCTTGTGGTTGTGGGTTCGAGCTCCACATTAGACTCTGTGCTGACAGCTCAGAGCCTGGAGCTGCTTTAGATTCTGTGTCTACCTCTCTCTCTTCCCCCCACCCCCCCACTCAGGCTCTGTCTCTCTTTCTCTCAAAAATAAATAAACATTAAGAAAATTAAAAGAAAATAATTTATTAAAGAAGGATTTACTATGTATTTCCTTATGAAATTAACTAATCTTTGTTACTGGAATTTATCTTTCTATTACATTTTAAATCACCTGAGAAATTAGGATCAGCAATATCAAGCTTCATTATACTGAGAGCACATCATCAGTTGCTAAAATGTTGAAACAAAAAATAAGAACAGGAAGATTTCATTTGGTCTATTACAGTACTAATCATTTGGGAAACAGGCAGAATTATAATGGGACACCCACAATACCCTTGAGAGGGGAAGTTTTTGTACCGTATAGGAGGTTTTGCAATTAGGCCAGAGCATTTTATGCTACTATTTTTTTTAATGTTAAATTCAAATCTACTTAATTTCTTAGGTCTAAAAATGCTAACAAATATTATTACTTTTTCAGAAAGGGTATTGACTTTTATTTAGCTTAAACTGCTGGTTACAATGTGCCACATACATTTTAGGTTGCATATTATATGCACACAAAAAAGAAATTTGAGTCATAAGATTTTTAAAGGAAATAAGAACCTTAGGTTATGCTTAATTTCATGTGTCACCGAGTGCCCAGATATTTGGTTAAAGATTATTTTGGATGTGGCTAGGAGGATGTTTTGGTATGAGAAAAACATTGACTCCATAGACTCAGTAAAGCAGATTGCCTTCCCCAGTGTGGGTGGGCCTCATTCAATCCATTGAAGATCAGAATAGAAGAAAAAGAGATGTAAGGAATAATTCACTCTCCGTGTCACTGTCTTTGAACAAGGACATAGGTCTCTCCCCTTCACGGACTTGGACTCAGATTGAAACTTATAATATTGGTTTCTCTGTTTCTCAGGCCTTCAGACTTGGACTAGAAGTATACTATGGGCTCTCCTGGGTTCCTTTATGTATATAAACACACACACACACACACACACACACACACACACACACACACACACACACACTTTCATATCCATATCTACTTTCTTCCACAGGATATCACACCGATACTTAAGACTGCTGATGTTATGCTTCTTTGACCTAGTGAGCAAGAGGTAGCAACCACCCTCGACTATTGGTAAGACATTTGTGTGTCAGAGGGTAAGAAATAAATCTGGCAAAAAAATCAGGAGCCTTCTACCTACCTCAGTGAAATTTCTAGGAGTCCAGGGTTCTAGGGTGTGTTGAGATACCTCTTCTAAGGTGTGAGATGAGATGGTGCATCTGGCTACTCTTATGACCAAAAAAATAGGCATAATCACTAGTGGCCCTTTGGATTTTGGAGGTAACATATTTCCTCATTTGTGTGTGTTATGATAGCCTATTTACCAAGTGAGCTTAAAAGCTTCTAGTTTTGAGTGGGACCTAGAACAAGAGAAGGCTGTGCAACAGGTCCAGCTGCTATGCAGGCTCCTTTACTTACTCTTTGGGCCATATGATCCAAGAGGTCTCATGGCACTTGTAGGCAGTTAGGGATACTATGTGGAGCCTTGGCAGGCCCTTAGAAGTGAATCGCAGTTTCATCCCTTTGGATTTTGGAGCAAAGCCCCATCATCCGTTGCAGGTAACTACTTCTCTTTTGTAAAACAACTCTTGGCCTGATACTGGTTCTTAGTAGAGACTGAATACTAAACATGGATCACCAAATTACCTTGCAGCCTGAGCTACCTATCATGAACTGGAAGTAATCCGATTCACCAAGCCATGAAGTTGGACATGCATAACAATACTCCATCATCAAGTGGAAGTGGTATATATATAATAAAACATGGGTAGACCCTGAAATCTCTCATGAGGAGTCCCCCATGATCAGTTGACAGAGGAAGAGAACACTTGGGCTTGGATTACAGATGGTTCTACGTGATATGCAGGCACCTCCTGAAGTGGACAGCTGAAGTACTTCTCCTTTCTGGGACATCCCTGAAGGATGTGTTCTCCTTTCTGGGACATCCCTGAAGGATGGTAGTGAAGGAAAATCCTCCCAGTTGGAAGGAGTTTGAGCACTGCACCTGGTTATTCACTTTGCATGGAAGAAGTAGCTAGGTGTGTATTACATACCAATTCATGTGCTTTGGGCAATGGTTTGGCTGGATGGTCAAGGCCTTGGAAGAAATGTTATTGGGAAATTGGTGACAGGAAATTTGGGGAAGAGGACTTTGTGGGTAGTTCTGGGCAAAAAACGCAAAGGTGTTTGTGTCCTACATGATCGCTCATCAAACAATAACCTCAACAGAGGAGGCTTTAATCATTGGAAAGATGATCCATTCTGTGGACGCCAGTCAGCCTCCTTCCCCAGCCACCCCCATCATCACCCAGAAGTCTCATAAGAAAAAGTGGCCATGATGTCAGAGATGGAGATTATGCATGGGCTCAGAAATATGGATTTCCACTCACCAAGGCTGACCTGGCTACAGTCACTGCTAAGTATCTGACTTGCCAGCCATAGAGCCCAACACTGATTCCATGATGTGGCGCCATTCCCAGTCACGATCAACTAGCTACCAGGTGACAAGTTGATTACATTGGACTGCTTTCATCATGGAAGGGACAGCATTTTGTTCTTACTCTGGATAAGGAGTTGCCTTCCTGCATTCAATACTTCTGCCAAAACTACAATTTGTAGACTTCTTGAATGCGGTACCTGACATCATGGTATTCTACATAGAATTGTTTCTGATCAAGGAAGTCACTTCACAGTAAAAGAAGTATGACAATGGGCTCATGCTCATGAAATTCACTGGTTTTCCCGTGTTCCTCACTATCCAAAAACACTAGTTTGATAGATTGGTGGAATGACCTCTTGAAGACTCCAGTACAGTGTCAGCTAGGTGATAGTACCTTGCAGGGCTGGGCCAAAATTTTGGTACTGTTTCTATCATAGCCAAGATTCATGGGTCCAGGAATCAAGGGACAGGAGTGGGAGTGGCACCACTCATTACTATCCCTAGTGACCCACTAGAAAAACTTCTGCTTCCTGTTTCCAAAATTTTGTGTCCTGCTTGCCTAAGAGGTCTTAGTTTCAAGGTGATAAATGGATCCACCAGGAAATACCATGGTTTCAGTACACTGGAAGTTGATTCTTACCCATTTCTTTGGGCTCCCAGTCTCTGAATCAACAGCAAAGAAGGGAGTTACTGTGCTAGCTAGAGAGATTAATACTGATTGTCAAGGGGAATTGGACTCCACGGTGAGAGTAAGGAAGAGTCTATCTGGAATATAGGAGATCCTATAGGGAATCTTTTATTCTTACCATGCCTGCGATTAAAGTTAATGAAAAAATGGGGTGCTTGGGTGGCTCAGTAGGTTGAGCATCCAACCTCGGCTCAGGTCATGAATTCGCGGATCGTGGGTTGGAGCCTTGCATCAGGCTCTGTTAACAGCTCAGATCCTGTGTCTCCTTCTCTCTCTGTTGCTCTCCCGCTTGCACTCTGTATCTCTCTGTCTCTCTGTTTCTCTCTCAAAAATTAAAATAAAGATTAAAAAAATTTTTTAAGTTCATGAAAAACTACAACCCAATCTAGGCAGGATTACCAATGCCCCAGTGCCTTTAGGAAAAACTACAACCTAATCTAGGCAGGATTACTAATGCCCCAGTGCATTCAGGAATGAAGTTTTAGGTCACTTCACTATGTAAAGTACCTCAATCAACTGAGAGGCTTGCTGGGGGCAAAGGGAACACAGAATGGGTAGTAGATGAAGGTAGTTGTGACCACTAGTTACAGTCATGTGACCAGTTATAGAAAGGAAAAATGTAATTGTCATGAGTATTTCCTCCTTATTTTGTTATGAATATGTTTGTGTGTGTAGTAAGCAAATATCTCTGTTTTCTCCTCTCTCTTTTCCCTTATCAGAAAACTTAAGAAGTATCAGCTTTATATCCTGGTACATTAGTATTGTTAATTTTACATTAAGATATTTAAATTATGGATATCAAAGAGAAACTCAGCTTCACTTAAAGATTTTACTTTCTCTTCTGGGTAAGGGGCTAATTGTGTTTGCAATTATAAACTGGGTAATTGTATCATGTTAGGCAGAATTAAGACCTTGTTACTATACTTATTTGGAGATTCGGTATGGTTTAAGGAAACGCATAAGGTGCCAAGTTTACAAGGGGTGGATTTGTGATGATTAATTATATATGTCAAGTTGAGTGGGCCACATGATGTGCAGATATCTGGTTAAATATTATTCTGAATGTGTCTATTAAGGTGTTGTTTTTGTTTTCTTTGAATTGATAAATGGAGTAAAGCAGATTGCCCTCTACAATGTGGATGGGCCTTATCTAATTCACTGAAGGTCTGAATAGAAGGAAAGTCTCATGCTCATGAGCAAAGGCTAGTGTTCATAAGGAAGGATTTACTTTCTCCAGATGTTTTCAAGCTGGGACATTGGGTTCTCCTGTTTTTAAACTCTAACTCATACTTAAAATTACACCATCAGCTTTCTTGATTCTCAGGCCATTGGAATCATATTGAAACTATACCATTGGCTTTCATGAATTTCTTGCTTGCCAACTGCAGATCTTGGGATTTTTTTGCCTCTGTAACCATGTGAACCAATTTCTTTCTTTCTTTCTTTCTTTTTCTTTCTTTCTTTCTTTCTTTCTTTCTTTCTTTCTTTCTTTCTTTCTTTCTTTCTTTCTTATGTTTGCTTGCTTATTATTTATTTATTTATTTATTTATTCATTTATTTATTTATTTATTTTGAGAGAGAGCCTACACAAGACAGCAAGTGAGGTAGGGGCAGAAAGAAAGGGAGAGAGAGAATCCCAAGATGGCTCTGTGCTATCAGCACAAAGCCCAACATGGTGCTCCATCTCACAAATGTGTGAGATCATGACTTGAGCAGAAATCAGGAATCAGATGTTTAACCAGCTGAGTCACCTGGTGCCCCTGAACCAATTCTTATAATAAATCTCTTTAAATATAAAATAAATATAGGGGTGCCTGGGTGGCTCAGTCAGTTAAGTGTCTAACTATGGCTTACGTCATGATCTCACAGTATGTGAGTTCAAGCCCTGCATTGGGCTCTGTGCTGATAGCTCAGTGGCTGGAGCCTGCTTCGGATTCTGTATCTCCCTCTCTCTACCCCTCCCCTGCTCACACTCTGTTTCTCTATAAAATAAATAAACACTAAATAAAATTAAATATATATATGTATATATATATATATATATATGCATATATATATATATGCATATATATATATATGTATGTATATACAGATCCTATTTGTTCTTTTTTTTTCTGGAGAACCTAGGCTCATATACCTATTTTGAGACTTCTTGAGTATCTTTCATTATTTAATAAGGAATCTAATACTCTTCACAGAGGGCATCTCAGAACCATTTTGAGTATTTTTACTAATAAGTACATGATTTAGAGATTGGTTAAAGAACCATGGGGTTAGAAATGATCCTTGATGGAGAATAGTTGTCATATTGATACACAGGGATGTGTTTATCTTGCCAGTATTCATCTATCTAAACAGGGAAATAATATCCAGAAGAGGACTTACTTAGGTCATATTTTAAAAACTTACATGTCTATTTTAAATTGTTCAACTTTTTAGAATTACAAAGGAAACTTTTAAGATGCTAAATGCATTATACTATTTTATTATTAAAGTTAATAAATTTGATTCTTAAATTTAATTAGTTATTCCCATCATAGAAATGTCAAAAAATAAGTATAATCAATCTTTAATTAATTGTTATTTTCATTTATTTTGAAAAACACAGATACAGTCACCTTATGCTTACTTGTCTTAGGCTTGTAAAATGTTAGAATAACACTTTAAAATTCTGTTATTAATTCCTCATTTCCTGAAGAATAAAATTTAACTTCCTGAGTATCAGTTATAAGACTAATCATAACCTTGTTATGTGCCATTTCTCCAGTGTCATCTTTCCCCATGTTTTTATCCATTGACCCTGACCCATTTGATTGACCTGAAAGAACCATGATATCTCATGTCCTCTCTGTTTTTTCTCTTTGAATTTCCTTTACTCTCTCTCTCTCCCTCTCTTTTTTTTTTTAATTTTAATGTTTTTTTTCTCTTTCTTTTCTTTTTCATATATATATATGTGTGTGTGTGTGTGTGTGTGTGTGTGTGTGTGTGACAGAGAGAGAGAGAGAGAGAGAGAGAGAGAGAGAGCATGAGCAGGGGCGGGGCAGAGAGCCAGAGACAGAATCCAAAGTAGGCTCCAGAGCCTGATGTGGGGCTCGAACTCACAAACTGTGAGATCGTGACCTGTGCCAAAGTCAGATGCTTAACAGACTGAGCCACCCAGGTGCCCCTCCTTTACTCTCTTCTTAAATGAACATATGTCAGAGTTCTCCAGCAGAATGTGGCCATACAATAATAGCAGTTCAATTTAGTTAGATGTTTTTGATTCATCAAGAAAAGTATAGAATTCCTAATTTTTGTGTAAAATCTCCTGAGCTTTAAATGTTTCCAGGGAATCCCATCCCTTCCCTTCCCTTCCCTTCCCTTCCCTTCCCTTCCCTTCCCTTCCCTTCCCTTCCCTTCCCTTCCCTTCCCACATGTGAATGAGGTAAACATTCTTCTTGGCCAGTTTTGGGAGTTCTTTACTTGGGAAGTAAGCTCTAGGAGTCAGTCGCTTTCCATGCTCTCTGGTAAATGGCATACACCTCTACTCTAAAAACCATCATGTGACTATCAGTTATTTGTGCTTTCTTTTACTCATTGGTCTTTCATTTTTTACCTCTTAGGATAGTGATTAACATTCAGTAAGTTTTTGTCACATAATGTATGAATTGAGTTTGATTCAATTTTAGTGGAAGAAAAATATCAGGGACAGTGAATTTATAACCTATATGCATTCATACAGCAAATTAGTGGCCAAGACCGGTCTCACATTTAAGTATTTTCCTACTTCAAATTTTCCTGTTCTTTTTTATTATTGGTCACTGTTTGTAAATTTTCAAAATGTTGGCAGTTCTAAATTTGTATTCCCATTAATTAAAAAATAATTAAAATGTGTTTCCAAGTCATACAAGCACATACACACACAATATATAATTCTTTGATTTCCCCATGTAATGTATGGTGACTATCTTTCTAATTAATTAGGCAGGCAGAAAATGTTAAAATGATACATTCAGACCACCATCAATCCTTCAGAATCAGAAGTTTCTCTCTTTCCTAAAAGATGTATGAATAGCACAAGCAAGGGTATCCTATTTATATTAACCGAAACTGCTGCCAAATTGCCCTTTATCGCTTCTCATCCAGGCTTCCCTTATGGTTTAGGGGAATGTCTTGAGTCTGTGAGCTCTGGATAATTCGGGGAGATGGCTGCCTTATAAAGCGTATACCTTGATTTCATTCTGACCTTGGTCAGTGCCCCACTTGGCCATCTGTTACATATATTTTATGGAGTTTTTTAAAAAGTCCTTATATAAATTAAGCTCTCCTTATATTCTTTCATTTGTCAGATACCACTTTAGAGTATAATTTTGATGAAACAGTTTATAAGGCATTCTCTGATGAAAATCTAATGAAAGTAAAAGAACAAATATTTAGAAAAAAATTAGTTATGTAAATCATGAGTTAACAGGCCATCTTTATCTGGATTGTAGACTTTGCGTCAAATTTATATTTTAAGGGTTTTAATCAGCCTTTAGTTATTTTTGGAACTTTTGACTAGTGACACAAATCTGTTTTTCTGACAAGAAGGTTGTAAATATTTCCATCACTACATACAACTATGTTTTCATTTTCTGTTCATCCTTTTAGTAGGTGTTTGCCCATTGCTTTGCATTTAATCTCCTTTATGACTTAAAGAAATATATTCAAAACTACAGTAGCTTTGTAGTGTAGCTTTGAATAAAGAACTTTAACAAAAGCACAATGTTTGCACAATGTTATTTAATTAAGTCAAGCAATGCATACAAAAATTATCTCTATTTTCTATTGTAATTTTCCATTTCCAATTGAATAAATTACAACTTTGTATAGGCCCTATTTCAGCAAAATATCAGGACATATGCAAATTATATATAATTGCTCAGGCAGGTTTAATTAAAGCTGTTACAAAAAAATGTTATGATAATTAAGATTATGTTTGGGAATACACAATTACCTTTCAATTCCATAATAAATTCTTAGTGTTTTAATGAGTGAGGAGAAGGTATCATTCTTAATAACAAAGTTTTCCATTGACCGTTTATTGTGGGGTAGGCACTGTATGAATGCTCACATACTTTATAGCTCTTTCGATCATAATCAAACAACAATCCTATAAATATGTAATATTAAACAGCTTTTTACAGTGAAGTATATTGAGTGTTAGAGGAAAACTTGTCCAGAAACTTATTAAACTGATCCTAAAAGTACAGCTCTAGAACCAAAAGCTTTGAGAACTACAGAGAATCCAATTAGAAGATATTTAGATACATTAAAAGGGGGAAAATGCAAGTACAGCTGATGAGTTTATACCTCACAGAAATTTATTTATAACCTAATCATCAGGCTTGCATACTTCTCATAGTATAAAGCATTTGGTAACTGGATATAACTTAAAAGTTAGGCTTGTGAGCTTTGAAAGCAAAGTTTTAACCAAGACTTTAAAGTTAGGGAATTTCTGTTATTATATCTGTAAAGAATGCTCAGTGGGTCCAGGCAGTGCTGGAGACAAGAAACTCTAATTCTGATTCTTAGGCAAATTCTCTGGTCTCTATGAAACCATGGATAACTGAGAAGGCATTTTCACACCACGTGTTTCCATTGATTTTAAGTTCAAACCCAGAAAAGATAATCTACGGTGATAAATGTCAAGATAATAGTTTCATTTGTGGGATATTGACTGGAACGCATATAAAGTACGTTCCACATTACTGATAATACTATTTCTTGTTCTGTGTGTTGGTTATTTGGCCACATAGATTTTGTGAGAATTTATTGAACTATGCATTTATGCTTTGTTAAATTGTCTTTATGTATGATATACATCAATAAAAGTAGAGGAAAATTGCTTTGATTGATAACCACAAAAATATCATCTGGCTATGCACTTAAAATTAGTCTTGTTATAACATATTTGTTCCTTTGCTGTGTAAATATTTTAGAGTGGAAAAATGAAACTTAAACATCAAAATGAATAAGGAAATCAGTAGTAGTAATAATTTACTGTTACAGAAAATGTGTTCATTTTTAATGTACTTGCAATATTTAAAATAATGTATTTAAAAATAGATTAATATTAACATTCTTATTTAAAATGCTTAATCGAGAAATAGATTTAGGATGTGATTTTCAGGGCGCCTGGGTGGCTCAGTCAGTTGTGCCCAACTTCAGCTCAGGTCATGATCTCATGGTTCGTGGGTTTGAGCCCCGCGGCGGGCTCTGTGTTGACAGCTCAGAGCCTGGAGCCTACTTCAGATTCTGTGTCTCCCTCTCTCTCTGCCCCTCCCTTGCTCATGCTCTGTCTCTCTCAGTCTCTCAAAAATAAATAAATGTTAAAAAAAATTAGAATGTGATTTTAAATGATAATCTTAAAATTATTTAAGCTGTACTTATAAACATTTAAGAGGCCTGACTAATCACAGTTATAAATTGAATGTATTTGTTGTGTAAAAATATATAATTTTAAAAGGCCTACTTATTAGTAAATATAAAGTACTTTAAAGCAAGTAGAATGCAGTGAATTAATCCATTATTTAGTCATTTATGTCAAAAAATTAAAGACAACCAAAAACTAAACCAGTAGTGCAACAAAGTGTTTATTATTAAAGTGCAAGGGAACAAGGAAGGGAACTTCAAAGTAACTATAGAATGAGCTCTAAGATGGAATTGGAAGGCTTTTCTTTGCAAAAGAATGATGCTGAGGAGGCCATGGGAAGTGGTGATTGGCACTGGATTGGTTGGTCCTTCTGAGGTGAGGCTAGAGGAGACTTGAGGTCAGTTCTGGATAGATTGTTGCCTCTAGTGATAGCAGCTTAGTAATAGGGTAGCTCTGATCTGTGTTCAAAGTCATGAACAGTGAATCAGAGCTGGATATGCCATTGGGAAGGAAGCAGTAGTGCCTCAAAGAAGAGAGTTATTATGATACGATACGTTAGAACTGCATCATGACCTTGGGGGAAATACAGTTTCCTGCTCACTCTGCAGCTGGCTTTATCCATGCCTGTTACCACAGTCTCATTAACCGCGAGGCTAATTTTTCATGTTTGCAGTCCCTAGCTGATTTTTCTTTTATTCTTTTAGTTTTGGGTTAGTTTTTTCTCTCTCACAGTACTTAACTGTCCTTCTTAACTATCTTCCATTCCTCTCTTTTCCTTTCTTCTCATTTTCCTTTCCTCCCTTCTTCCCTTCTTTCTTTTCTTTATTTTTTCGAAAGGGTGATAAAAATACATCCACAAGCTTTCCCCCCTCCTCATATTTACTTTGTACAAAAGCAAAGCAGATGGCATACCAGTCTGCCTTCTCTCCTTGCCCCCAAATCTGCATGGGGTTCTGGAGAATCCAGGGCACTGGTAGATGATTAGAGTGGGATCAGAGGTCAATTTTAGTCCTGGAAAGTAATATCTATTTTTAGCTCTGAAGAGAAAAAAACAACTGTGGCTGAGTGATTGGCATTTATAGGCATGGTTTCTGTAAGCACCAAAAAAGGTCCTCCCTGCATTGAATTTCAATCAGTTTGAAACCAAATCACAGTAACACTCCAGGTGATTAAACCCTCAAGTACTTTTGATTTATAACACTCAGAATTAAAAAAAAAATTAAATGTTTTATTTATTTTTGAGAGAACGCAAGTGGGGGAGGGTTAGAGAGAGGGGGACAGAAGACCCAAAAGGGGCTTTGCATTGACAGACTGACAGCAACAAGCTCAATGCAGGGCTTGAACTCACCAACCAGGATATCATGGCCTGAGCCAAATGTTCAACTGACTGAACCATCCAGCTGCCCCACAGAATTTTAATTTTTAAATTAAGATACAGTAAAAAATATACACAAGACTAGAGTACAGAGCCAGGAGAACACACTTAACTAGAAAGGACTGAGATTCCTTGGAGGAGCAATCGGTCTGGAAGAGGGGATGGGAAACGAGTACTCACTGCCAGGGCTTCACTAAGTCTCTAACTTACATGAGTGAGGGGAGGTCCCACGGCCAACAGGAACTCTGAGGAAACCCAGTAATATCCTACTCACATTACAAAACTTGTCATTTACTAAAAAATTGACTAAATATAGCTGCAATACAGCGTAAAGTTCCAACTTCTCTGGTTAGCTTTAGATTCTAATGAATGCTTTTTAAAATATACCCTGTGAATGAATTTTTTTCAAATATTCCTAATGTACAATTGTCTAACCCTTGAGATTATAAGACTTTTCTAGTCTTTGAAGCAGCTGCTTAGCTATATTGATGATACCAAGTCTATTCAAAAAGAAGTAATTGATTAACTTGCCCACCCATGACCAGTGACTAGTCTATACATAGGTGAACAACCCAAGTTGATACAGGGAGAACTAATCATTAGCCATTAGAGGAATACATTTTGTCTGATCTCTCTCTCTATCTTCCTATCTCCCTAACCCATCTCATTCTCCCTCACTTTCCACCACTGATAGTTGTTAAGAGGAAAGGATGTAAGCTTGAATTGGCTGGTGGCTTCTGTCCATGATGTGTGGAAAAATATGCCACAGGTAAGAAGAAATATTGAAATCCACAAGAAAGTAGAATTTATATATGGGAAGTACAAGACTAGATGTGAGTTTATTAGAGCCTGTGAGTCCAACTGTGCCTGATAATAAATACCACCAGATTTTTCAAAAGTGTGGGTTAATACATTTATTTTACACATCTTCAAAGGCCTTTTAAATTTCATTTTCATTCTTTTATACCAGTAAGAATACTACTCACTGAAATGACTGAACAACATTAGGTGACTAATGCTCTATGGCTACAGTCTTCACACACTCATACACTTTTAATCATTCACAATAGTTTGTTAATATCCACCTAAAAACATCTAAATTCTAATAATAGTGATTCTGTAATCAATTTCTATAGGAGACCATGACTGAAAATATTTGTCAAATGCTCATTGTATGAGCATTTGTCAAATGCTCATGTATGTCAAATGTCAAATGCTCATTGAACCACCATATTAGATCCTAGGGAATTTAAATTTATATAAGTAACAGATCTTTTCTTCAAGAAAGCACAGTATTACTTGGATCTTTCAAGAGGCAAATGGATCCTACTAGAGGTTTAGACCTGTGAAGGAAAGGGAAAAGGGGGAAAGACAAGGAGGAGGAGTAGGTCAGACTCCTGTGAAGTTGGGAGGGGAGGAAATAGGACTGAGTAGGAAGAGTTAGAAACTTGGGCCAGCCCACAGTTGTTCATTTAAGGACGGCTGCATCTCAGAGGAGTGAGCCTGACATTTACTCATCATTGGCTCTAAGCAGCCTAAGAGAAGCTCGGCTTCGACAAGAACTCACAGGTGGATCTAGAGGGCTCCCAGCAGGAGTTGCTACAAGATTTTGATAAGTACAATATTTTGATAAGTACGTTTGCATGCTGCACAGAAAACCAAATGTGATAATAAACTAGAAGAGAAAAGCATATTAATAAAGTTATAAAACCATGCTATGGACATATAACACATGCAGAGAAAACAAACTGAATTAAAAGGAAGATTCACTGATTATTAAGAGCTTAAGGAAAGTTTCAAAGAAAGAAAAATATTTGACCTAGGCTTGAAAGATGAACAGGATTTCTGTAGCACAAGAGGCACAAGCAAGGGAATAGATAAACACGAGCCTGAAGACACTGAAATACAGAGTTGTGAGAGGGGGACATCTAGCACTTTGATAATCCTAATAGAGAGTCATGTAGGAATTAGGTTAGGATAGATTGAGACAAATGTATCATGAAAATGTTAAAAGTTAATACATGTCAAGAAAGCAATGAATGGAAAGAGTTGTGTGAAGGAACTAATTATGTGTCAACAAAATGGTTGGGTTAGTAATGAAGAGACTGAGGAGGGAGTTTAAGGCAGCTCCAAAGTGCAGCTGAGGGATGATGCAAAGGCAGTGGGGATGAGGCCAAGTTAGGGATTGTCAGTGTGGGGAGGAATAGAAGACGAAAGAGCGATGAGTCTGAAATTTTCAGGAGCCTTGCCTTGCAAGATTGTGCAGATAAATAATACAGAAGAGACAGATTTCAGAGAAAAGGTGTTCAGGTTTTTACTGACTGAGTTCAAGACATAGTGCACAGTGTATTGGCTTGTCACTTCCTCATCCCTGTCACGAGAATTTGAATTATGGCTCCACCACTCACTGTCTGTGAGAACACGGGCAGGTCTCTGAAATTCCATGCCTCGGGCTCCTCATCTGCAAAGTGAGAATAATGATAGTGTCTACCTTTAAGAGTTGCTTTCAGTATTAAATGATTTCATTGGCTGTGTTGTCATGATTGCTATTATTAATTTATCTTGATGCTCTGCAGTCACTTATAGTATGTAATTGATGGCTTTTCTCAACACAGCTTGAACAGAAAATAATATAAGGCATGTTCTGAATTTGTACAACTCTTTACATTTAAAAACTGGTAAAATGCATTAACTCTATAGTATATAATATGCATATTTAATTTGAAGTATTTATGTTTTGCTGAGTAAATGATTCTGCTTTCTCGATTCCTAATCAGAGTTATTTAATTTATTATATTTCTGCCCCGCTCTATAGCTGGCCTCCTCAGGAAACTCAGTTGGAGTGGTTACATTACAAAGACAAATTTCTCAAATTAGAATACGTAGCAGTTTTTTTTTTTCCACAGAGAGAGAGACAAAGAGAGAATATAAACACTTTTACAGAACTTTTCCCATGCTAACATGGCATCTTTATAGCTCACCCTCTCACACTTCTATTAAGGCAACAAATTTTCTCTCAGCTGTTTTCTTTTTTTGGTTTGTTTTTACTTCCCAGTGAAAAATATTACTTTCAAATTGCTGTTTTTTGATTTATAAATTTTAGACCTTGTCTACACTTATTTGCTGCTATGAAATATTAGGATTATGTTTGTTATATGTGTAATATATTCCATATTATTACATTATGATACATGAAGATCCAGTTCCCTTAACTCACCCTGCCATTTCTTCCCCCCACCCAGCCCCCGCCCAAGGAATTAACCTCTAGGGAATTTTTATCAAGTGTTAAATATAAATATTTTTAATTGTAGGTCAAAGAATATACTCGTTATTTGTCTTTTCTTTAAAACGTATTAAGTGTTTTAATATTTCACTTGTTTTGTGGTCTGTGTGCTGGAACTTATTTTCCTTATTTTCCCTGATTTATTAATTCATAGCTCCCCATGCCTCCAGAAGTTTCCTCCCCAGAGTACCCCATCTTTCTATCCTGCTTCAATTTGGACTGTTTAGTCTTACGCACTATTACATAGCTATCATCCTCAGATGCTCTCATAATATACTTATTGCTTCCTGGATGTTATATATTTCTCTTTCTTGCTTATTTCTTTCTTTTTTAAGGAGTATTCTCAAAGGAATTACCAGGACATTAAGGGAATAAAAAAACTTACATTTTTTTCTGAGTACTTGCTTATTGAAAATGTTTTTAATTTAACTTTTGGCTTGATTGACATGTCGGTTGAACATAACATTCTAAGTTAAAATTCATCTTCTTCCAGAACTTTAAAGCCTTTCTTCACTTGTCCTCCATCAGCTATTGCTGCTTTTTAAAACTCTAATATCATTCTGATTCTTTCTTTTTATTTTTTCAGCTTTGATATTTCTTTTTTTTAATTTTTTTAATATTTATTTTTGAGAGAGAGAGAGAGAGACATAGTGTGAGTGGGGGAGGGGCATAGAGAGAGAGAGAGAGAGAGGGAGACAGAATCAGTCGCAGGCTCCAGGTTCTGAGCTGTCAGCACAGAGCTGATGCAGGGCTCAAACTCACAAATTGCCTGATCATGACCTGAGCCGAAGTCAGACACAACCGACTGAGTTATCCAGGCACCCTGATATTTCTTTATTCCTTCTCTTTAGAAGCTTTTTGTAACATCTTTTTTATTCTAAAGATCTGATAGCTTACATCAGTATGGATTGGTGTTGGCATTTCTTATTTCTGGTGCTGGATAATTATTGAGCCACTTTGATTTGGAAGAGGATGCTATTTAATTGTGGATAGTTCTATGCTGGATTCTCTATGGCCAAAGCAATAGCATCACAACCACTTTTTGTTCTGTCCTGTGCATGGTAGAGGAAGAAAATGACCAAAACCCTTCAGTAGACAGCTGTGTGTTAGAATCTGTCAATGAGAGGTACTCCCAGAGAGAGTTGCATGCACATTGGGCAAATGGTAAACTCTTGATTCGGGAGTGCAAACACTAAAAATAATAGCAGTGATCCACCTTCCCTAAGAGTCTTGATTTATAGTAACTGCCAGACAAAGCTTTTGAGGATCACTCACTTTGGCAGCAGTGGACTCCCTGGAGGAGTTCAGATGCCAGATACTTCCTGAAAGTCTCCAGACCCTGAACTTCATGGGTAGCAGTGAACAGCAAAAGTGGCCGGGGCTCATGAGACTTCTGAGACTCGCTGTAGGTGCATGGAGAGCTCTCGGGTGTCTCATCTCCTTTTAGCCATAGTTTTCTGTACCATTGTGCTTCCACCCCTTTCAAGGGCTGTGCACATCTCTAATTTTATGTTTTGAAAACTTCCTACTTGGAATACCAATAATAGCTTCTCTTTTCTTGAATAAACTTGGCTGAGGAGCCTTATTCTGCTGTTTCTTTGACAATCATCTTTTGGTTGTCTCTGCCTACACTTTCTAGAATTTCTGCTACTTTATTAATGGAATTCTTATATTAATGTACTTTTATTTATTTTCCACTTCATTTTTCATTTCTTTATCTTTTGGTTGCATACTTAGGAATTTTTTTGATTGTGTTCTTTCATCATTTCACACATCATATGTGCTTTATTTTAGCTATCATATTTTTCATATCTAATAATTATTTCCTGATCTCAGATTGGTCTCCATAGCTCCCAATCTTTTATAAATGCCAAATCTTTTTCAGGATACTTAATTGTTACAATTTTTGTTTGTTTTGGCCTTCTGTTTCCTGTATTGTGTCTTTTTATCCTACATTTTCTTCCTTTTTTAAAGTTAGTGTCTATAGTATGGGAGGGATTCCACAAATGTTTGGTGATCCTTAGATCCTCATTTAAGAGTACAAACGTCAGTGGAAGTTGCATTGATGGGGCTGGTGAATGAATAGATTTTGACAAAAGTTGCTCAGCTACAGAGCTGACTCTTTTTTCAAGGACGCTTAGTTGCCCATATCCAGAGAACTTTCTTGGTTTCTCTGGAGAATAATTTTCTATTCTCCCTTGGGAGCTAATACCTGGCTAGAAATAGTCCATGAGTTGGAAAGGAGAAGTCTGGGGTTCCCACTGCTAAGTGTGCCAGATTTAATTAACTTCCTGTTTCCTACTCCATAACTCACTCCTTTCCATCTGCCATGGCCAATGTGCCTGAGAGGAGAGCATAGGTTGTTCAATTTCCATAGAGAATAGACTTCTAGTCTCATGCTTGGGGTGCATACTTTGGGCCAAACTCCTACAATGCCTGGTATTTGCAACTCCTGAGTCTTATTTGGTATTTTCTTTAAAAAAAAAACACAAAACACCAAAAGTATAGTTTATCTCTTCTCTGCTCTGCCTATCTTTTTACCACCTGTGTCTCCTTTCTGTCTTCTATAACTGTAGTTATCATATCTTTTCTGAGAAGTCATTTCTCTCATTTTATCTGAGCTTGTAGTTTTATATCTTTAAGTTTCTCTATTTTCTTTTTATAAAAATTTAATCTTTATATTTGGGAGAGAGAGAGAGAGAGAAAAACAGAAAGAGAGGTAGACACAGAATGCAGATCAGGCTCCAGACTCCGAGCTGTCAGCACAGAGCCTGACACAGAGCTCGAACTCACTAACTGTGATATCATGACCTGAGCCAAAGTCAGACACATAACCGACTGAGCCACCCCGGCGCCCCTCTCTATTTTCTTTTATGGAGATCTTGGAGGGGAAAAGATACATACATGGTTCATCTTCCATGTTGGAAATCCCAGAGCCCATTACTTATTCACTATGATACATGGCTTTTTAGTGCTACTTATTCTGGGGAACAGCAGAGGAGGGTAGAGAAAGGACCGAGGAGAACAGAGGTTAAATTTGACAAGGAAATTCCTTTCCCATTCTATAATTAGTCCTATTTCTGATCAACTTAGTTTAAATGCTCAACCTTACAGAAGTTTTCTTTTTATTCTTATTGCATAGGACAATTGGATGTAAGGTGGCTGGTGGACAAGTCTCATGTGATTAGTGACCATTCTGTTGTGCTGTATTTTCTGGGCCTTGTTAACTACAAGGTATCATCACTTGCCCACCTTGGGTATCCAAATGCTGCTTAAGTGAAAGCAGGTACAAAATGCCTGTTCTCTTACCTTTCTGCATCAGTATCACTGGAACGATAGAGGCGTTACCTAACATACACTACCCTGCTGTTTCTGCGTGGTTGCTGATGCCCTATGTTGGGATGTATGGCAACAGTTCATACCTAGAGGAAGTCAGAAGTGTTTTCCTTTACTCTTTTCAGATCCCTATTAGGATTTTTTTTTAAACATGTATTTATTTTGTTTATATATGAGCATGAGAGGGTGAGGGGCAGAGAGAGAGAGAGAGACATACAGAATCTGAAGCAAGCTCCAGGCTCTGAGCACAGATTCTGATGTGGGGTTTGAACCCATGAACCATGAGATCATGATCAGAGCCGAAGTCAAATGTTTAGCCACCCAGGTGCCCCTACCTATTAGGATTTTGAACCTGCCAGTGGAATCAGGAACCTAGCATCTCACCTCCTAATAATACTATTCCTTGATTAATAGAAGAATACTTATGCTTTCCTTTCTGTTCTGTTTTCTTTCTTTCTTTCTTTCTTTCTTTCTTTCTTTCTTTCTTTCTTTCTTTTTTCTTTCTTTCTTTCTTTTGATAAGTACATCTCTTATCCTCTGCATTCTATTTACCTATGACTGGCAATAGTGTCCTTTCTTCTGAGCTGTACAGGCCTAGGTTAAATATGTAAAAGGTGAGAAAAGTGAAAGGATAAAATAGCATAACATAACATAACATAAATTATTATATCCTTTTCATCATTTCCCAGCTATTCACTTGCATGCTTCTGAGTTACACATGAGAACCAAGACCATCCGTCTGTGAGCATATATTGCCTCTCTTAATAACCCAGTAATGCAAAGACGCTTGATTCCAGATTTTTCTTCACATTAGAGTGTTCCATCAGATCTTACAATTTATGAGGATTTTCCAGTGTTTTTATTTTTTATATTGTCTTGTTCAAATGTGAGGTGTGGTTGAAACTTTGGGAGACAGTTATAAAAATATTCCGTAGTTTGCATCACATTTTAATTATATATAAAATGTTGTTTCATTTTTTTAACTTAGATGCAAGTGTTTGGCATCTGACTTGTATGAATAGTTTTTGACAACTTCCTGTAGAACACACTTGTAACAATCTGGACAGAAGAGACTTGAAGGAGAAGAACAGAATTTACGAGTGTTCTCAAATTATTTTTCTACCAAGTCTGTTAACTTTCTATAATCTATACTGTAGAGGGACTCCATTAAATTCCATTCCATCATATTCTGTTTTGAAACTCATTTTTCTTTCATGTTGCTAATGTGCTACAGCTGAGCCACATGGAAGGTAAATATAAGGAGGTCAGAAGCTATTGTACATTGACTTCCTCAACTGAACTGATGTAAAGAAATAAATATGAATAGTTTCCCAACTTGAAAATTCTTTATAAACCACCATTATGCATTAAAAAATATACAATAGAATACACAATGATTGTAGTTGTATTATTTTCTACTGTTAGTATTTAAAATGTATGAATACCTTGACACATTTTCATTCATTCTTTTTTCTTTTCATTTTCTATCTTTGTGCAATTTTGATCAAAGCAAATTACATTTCTTTCTGAAATTTTCCCTTGACTTTATAGTGGGCAGAATGCCAATACTACAATTTAAATAAATAAAAAAACTTCCCTCAAAGTGGGAAAACCAGGAATACATGCTGTGTCTGGTAGCAGAATTAAAGTCTTTTTAAGCATAGAAGTTGAATTGCTTCTTTCCTAATCACAGTATTAAAGTGTGTGCAATTATTAGGTCACAATGGAATAGATATGAATATTTTACTCACATCAAACACTGCCTGCAGTGTGCTTGAATAGTTATTCCTGAAATATTATGCAAAAAAGAACCTAAATTATTTATTGAACTCTTGAAGTGTTTAGTGTTTCTGACTATAACAAGGTACTATAATTTATTCACAGTTGTCAACTTTGGGTTAATTCAGGGTTAATGATACATCTTATGATTTGTCCATTTGTCCCTCCTCATCTGTTTGCCTGTTGACCATCTTTCTATTTGATGGCACCTGAGACATGATATATAAAAGGAGCTAGTGTAAGATGAAATGCAACATGCTTCTATTAAATCTAAAATGCCTCTATGAAAGGGTTAAATAGTACATTTGTTTCTTTTTAAACTTGGATCAGAGTTAGCCTGTAGTCACTTGTTAAATGTTATATCCAAGTACATGTCCGTCCAAAATGCTCCCTAAGAAGAGCTTTCATACTAATAATGACAATAAATAAATTGAATATGTTTTTAAGATTGGAGATGAGTTTTGATATATTTAAGCACTGTAAGAGTAAAATAAACTATTTAGTCATTTAAAATTATACATCACAGGGTGGCTGAGTGACTCAGTTGGTTAAGCGTCTGCCTTTGGCTCAGGTGATGATTTTGTAGTTCGTGAGTTAGAGCCCTGCATCGGGGTCTCTGCTGTCAGCATTGAGCCTGCTTCAGAGCTTCTGTCCCCCTCTCTCTCTGTCCCTCCCCCACTCTCTCTGTCTCAAAAAAAAGAACAAAATTATATATCACAACTCTAAATGTGAGAAAATGATTACCCTACACATACTCCCTTTTCCATGTGTTTGAATTTTTAAATAATTTTAGAATTTATTTTATGTATAAGGGAAAGTATAAATATTCTTGCTTTAGCACACAGAAATAAAGCATTAGTATTACTTATGTAACACAGAAGCAGGAAACGAAAACAGAATTATTTCAATAATCATCTAAAACATTTGGTGGCAGCTCACTGTATGGCAATAGATTCAAACCTGGAGATAAAGAATGATTCCCTTTTGATTCCTGAAAATGTTTTGTATCTCCATTTATTTGCCTAGATTTTAAAAACTTCCAACAACTAGGTTTTTGTAATGCTTTTTTATATTACATATTGCAGGTTGTGGCTGCTGTGTTAGTTGATAAACCTTGATTAACTTCTCACTCACGTTAGACATTTGAGTTTGGTACCTCGGTGCCAACAATTGTTACATTGGAATACTAGAAGGGAATGGGCAAACCCACCTGGTTTTAGCTCATGTATTTGGAAAGAAGAAGGTGATTTGAAATACCAACAAGTACATATAATGGTTTCAGTCTTCCCTGATACTAAATGGTTTCCACCTTAATATGTACCTGTTCATTAAACTATAAACCCAGACAAAAATGTCTGTGTATCAGTTATGCATCAGTATCACTCTATTAAAAATTAGCTTATATACGGGGCGCCTGGGTGGCTCAGTGGGTTAAGCGTTCGACTTCAGCTCAGGTTACGATCTCGCGGTCCGTGAGTTCGAGCCCTGCATCGGGCTCTGGGCCGATGGCTCAGAGCCTGGAGCCTGTTTCAGATTCTGTGTCTCCCTCTCTCTGCCCCTCCCCCGTTCATGCTCTGTCTCTCTCTGTCTCAAAAATAAATAAACGTTAAAAAAAATTAAAAAAAAAATAGCTTATATGGGTTCAACATGTCTTGGGATTTTATTTTATTATTTAACATGAGGAAAATGATTCTGCAAAATCATTTTGATTCGAGGAAAGTCAGTGGCAGTGAGAAGACCTTGACTTTCTTTCTTCCCTCACCCTTGAATTGATATTTATTGTGGTAAGACAAGCTTTTATACTTACCTTTTCTGTTTCATATTCTTCAACTGTAAAATGAGTACAGTCATAATTACTACCTGCCTAACTTAAAGAGTGTTATAAAAGTTCATGAGATGAAAGCCTTAAAACATTTTGATCTCTTTAGATCAAAGGTACTTCATAAATATGAAGTAGTTTTATATTTTTAAATTAAGTTGAATAAGATGTACATTATATCTAAAGCAACTATACCTCATCACTTGCCACTCCTTATAAATACAAAATAATCTAATTAGCACAGTGACCCTTCTACTTGAAATTACTTTGTGAGATGTAAAAAGACAAGGGAACATCTAAGCATACAGAAGGTTAAGCTCCTCGAATTTTTAAGGGGAGATAGCACTGTTCTTTTCTACTCTCGGTGTATTTGTGAGATTGCAGTTAAAGACTCTGGTCATATAGCATAAAAAAAATGAAAGAAAATATTTTACTAATTAAAACAAAGGAACACATGTTCTATTTAGTTCAAAAATATGTCTTCCTGGGGTGGCTGGGTGGCTCAGTCAGTTAAGCGTCTTACTCTTGATTTGGGCTCAGGTCCTGATCTCACGGTTCGTGGTATCAAGCCCCACAACAAGCCCTGGCTGGCTTGGTGCTGACAGCACAGAACCTGCTTAGGATTTTCTCTTTTCCTCTCTCTCTGACCCTCCCCTACCTGTGCTCTGTCTCTCTCTCTCTCTCAAAATCAATAAACATTAAAAAAAAAAAAAAGTCTTCCAACAAATACATGATAAGAACAAGGAACTGATTTACAAATTATTTTAAACCTATTTAATTAAAGTTTACTACAATAAACAGACTAAAGAAAAAATATACAAAACATTAGGAAGGTCAGTTTACCTAAAATATAGAAAACATGGCAGTAGGGGCGCCTGGGTGGCGCAGTCGGTTAAGCGTCCGACTTCAGCCAGGTCACGATCTCGCGGTCTGTGAGTTCGAGCCCCGCGTCGGGCTCTGGGCTGATGGCTCGGAGCCTGGAGCCTGTTTCCGATTCTGTGTCTCCCTCTCTCTCTGCCCCTCCCCCGTTCATGCTCTGTCTCTCTCTGTCCCAAAAATAAATAAAAAACGTTGAAAAAAAATTAAAAAAAAAAAAAAGAAAACATGGCAGTAGCAGTTATTTATCATTCTTTTGGTGATAGAGCATCTAAGCCTTGACATTTTGGGCATTCCCCACTGTGTGAGTTATGCCAGAAGCCAAAGTATGCCAAACTACAGAAGTTGTCAATGACAGAAACTCACTTTCCCACCATGCTTCTCTGTGTGCAATATGGTGCAGGAACAATAAGCCTAAAGAGAACCCCATATTTTCCAACATATTTTTATGCTGTAACCCCTGTAACTTCCCCATATAAGTTATTTTTTGTCCCCTTTTACTTGAAGGTGTCATTGTAAACTTAATTGGCTGAAGTTTACAAAGTGTCAACCTGATTCAGATCTTTTACCCTGAGACCCAAACAGGTCATATGCTAATGACTTTATAGACAATAACATTCTTACCTCAAGAGAGCTGTTTTAATCTCAGCTGTGAGGTAGAATCTCATTTTGTTCACTTATCAGTCACACCAAGTTGACTATACTTGTCATTTTGTCAGTTATTCCCTCATTGGCAGTTTTGTATCAGTATCTGACAACTTCAAATGTCCAACAGTTTGTAATTTTCTGTCTTCAGTACTAATCATAGGAGTTTTGGGGTCATCACCACAGAAGAATTATTATATCAGTATCTCAAGCAACCTCTTCCTCATTCTTGGCCTTGTGTAGAAAGATATGGCATCCTCAGGGGTCTGCTTCATAATAGCTCAAACGCCTTAGTGTTTGTTTAGGTAAAGTTTAATTCCCTTGCCACGTTATTGATTGATCTGATGTCAGACTTAGCTAGCACTTGGTTACATGGTTAGCAATTCTTGAACATTCTGACACCCATGCCCTCCAATGGCAGGGTTTAAAAGAGGAGATCAACTCTGGAACAACTAGTTTTACTAAGAATAGGACTTAGCTTTTTTAAACTCTGCCTTATGAGTAAGGAAACACTGAAAAAAAGTGTATTCTAATGTATTTACATAAATACCTAATTAGATGATACTCTGAATTTTTTTCAACCCAGAATTCCAAGTCCATCAAGTTGTCTGTAAGACTAATTTGTTTATAAACTATCATTTTCATGATGTCCTTCTTATTTATATTTAATAATATTTTATTTTAAACAGATTATTTAACTTTTTTTTAAATTTTCTACTTTTCTGTTCCTTCACTGTTGCTGCAGTAACACATGTTTGTTTTATCTGAAGTTATAGATGAGAAATAAGATCTTGGTTTGTTGTGGGATACATTCAAGGGACCATTGTTGCTCTACCTGTGATTTATTCTGGACAAAACCCTGGTCCAAATTCATAATGGTTACCTAATTCCTTTTAGGGTGCAAGAAACCTGAGCTGGAAGAGAGAGACTCAATATTGTTCATTTACTGGTATCCACATCTTTCTGCATCTTTTTTAACTTGCAGGAAAAACATTTCTAAAAGTGTGATTTGGCCAACTGATACTTAGAGTAATTTGCCACAGCAACTGAAACAACCCCCATATCTAGGAGAGCCTGTGACCCTGCTTCAGTGGCGACAATGAAATATGTTCCAGTGTCCACTGTGGTAGATTGTATTACCTATCTACTTATCTGTTCATAAATACCTATTTTCCTACTCTAGAGGAGGTATTTATTTCCTTCCCCTACTGAAGTCAGGCTTGGTTGTGTTACTGCCTTTGGGAGATGAAATGTAAATATCAATTCTAGGAAGATGCTGTCAGAGCACTTTGCACTTTACCAGATATTCTCTATGCTCTTTTGAGTATACAGTGCTCCAGAGAGAGAGATGACGTTGGCCTGAGTCCTGGGGTGAACATAATTAGAATCCCTTCCATGTTCACAATACCTATTAGCTAAAAATGCTCATGTAATATAAATGAAAAATGAAGTTTTATTGTTAGAGGCCACTATACTTGTTTTTCATAGGCCTTATTTATAGCTAACCCCTATTAGAGGAAATATCAAAGTCCCCAATTTACCAGTCAAGGTATTTCCATATTCTCTGGAATTATATCATTCTTTTGATATTCTACATTCCATATTCTACATCTTAATGTACAGAAAATTATTACTTTCCATTGAGCCAACATTTTTTTTTGTTTGCTTGTTTTTTTTTTCTCTACCCCCATTGTAATAGCATATATCTTATAATTTCTTCATTTGAGGTGACATTTGTGACAGCAGGTGAAGTATCTTTCAAGTGATTCTCAGTCATATGAGTGGACTATACTGTGACTCATGCATCTTCCTAGTGCTTAAAACATTTGGCACTATGACCAGTTTTCCAATGTATTCAATGTCTGATTCAAAAATAACAACTGGAATATTTCGTGAGGCAGGATGAAATTATTTCCTAATATTGTTTCCTTCTACAGAGCACCTTTAACCTGTTATAGGTATATTAGTTCAATTTAATTATGGAATAGTTAAGTAACTATGCCTCACTGATGAGATAGAGACCATGAAATATTCAATTCATAACTGAGTGTACTGGTGGAAAAATAATCAAATCCTAATGTTCAATTTCTAAACTCAATACAAATTTCAGTTATCTTTTAAAATGTGAGACTTTAAAAACCCTTTAAAAATCTTTTGACTTCTAATCCAATTTCTAAGAAATATAATAAGAAGTTTTAGAAAATTCAAATATCATATTATATGCCTGTCAGTGTATACTTAGACCACATTTTTCCCAGAAACTACAATTGAATACTACATCTCTACTGAAATTTGTAGCTTTGGAGTGACTTGTTATTAAAAGCATAAAGATAATTCTCAGGTGAGGTTGTATGCCATGGCTAGATGGCAATTGCATTGGTCACTTGACTGTCTTCTAAAACTTTGTGTGTGTTAATGAAGAGGCATAGAAAGGAATTATCATGTGAAAATTATTTAGTTTGATGACTTTTAGTGTACCTGTGGGCACCTGTACAACTATCCTCTGAGGCCAAGGCTGATGACAAGAGTTGCTATTCTAGAACTAGGATTGATAGTGTCAGTGTGGAGGAGCTTACTCTGGAATAGCAGAGAATCAGTGTGGCACTAAACCCTCAAAAGCAATATGGATTTACTTACCAACAGGGATCTGAGATGATAATTAATAGATCATGGTGTTGCTAGGACACAGTAAATTAGAAGCCCATGAAGATATCACTTAAATTATAAAACCAAAAAAATAACCAAGAGTTAATGAGCAAAGTACTGATGCTAGCTTCTATATGGAAACCTGTACTCTTTCAGACAGTTCTAACTAACTCTTTCAGACAGATCTAACTAGACTTCATCGATTGAAATGTATGCCAGGTTACCTTGAAGAAAAGCCCTTCAATGACATTGCAAATGTTCAAAGTAAATATCAGCCTCATTCTTCCCCCAAAAGACCTAAATTTTATATTACAGTTAATATTCTTGAGGAAGAAGGAAGAAGTTCTTTAGAAAGCTGAGGTGGTCAGCTGACACAGAACGCCATCATGGCCTTTCTCCCTTAGTGCAGAGATATAACGAGGCCAGATGATAAATGACATGCCATTACAAGTCCATCTTCTGGATGTCTTATGATTCTGCAGACCAAACCTGTGGTTATTTCTCTAGTCCACAAATGTACAATTGAGATGGATATAATTAGTAAGTGGAATAACTATCACAGTGGTTTCCTGGCCAAGGAAATGAGAGCCATTATGGTAAGAAAAGCCAGATGAAGTTCTCTGAAATGTCTCTCTCCAACTGAAGAAGGTAGTAACTCAGATTCAGTGCTATTCCCATGGGGGATGGCAGAAAAAAGTTTCTAAAAGGGTGCAGTATTACTAGTCCTATCACATTTTATTTAATTTACCAATAAAACCACTGGGGGAAAAACAGATGCATATTGACAGAAGACAGTGGACTGCCTAAGCATAATGAAGTGGTAGTCCCCAAGGTGGCTGCTATGGTGGATGCAACATCCTTATTAGAAAAGATTTAATCAGCTCTGGAAATCGGTATATCGCTAATGATCTGGTGGCATGCTCTTTTCAATCTCCTTAAGAAAAGGAGATACAAACCAGTACACATTCAGTGTTTTTCCCCAGAGCTATAACTTTCCTGTACATTTTTAAATAGAGCCAAAGGAAATGTGGTCACTCTGATATTCCTTAGATCAGATTAATTAACTCTTTTGGTGAATCACATTAAGGGGAACTGATGAGTAGGCATAAGCAAATATTTTCACTTCCCTGGTAAGCTTCATGTTAACAAATTGTAGAAGATAAATTTCTGCAGTGATTCAGGGACTTGTCACATTAGTTAATTTTTAAGGGTTCAAATTGTCTGGAGACAGTTGCTAGGGCATCCCTCCAATGGAAGGACAAATTATTACGTTTTACCTCTTCTATTTCTAATAAAACGAACAGCACTTTGTTGGCCTTTTTGGATTTTGGAACAGAATATAGCTCTTTGGGATTATTGTTTCAACCTATTAGATAATTCAGAGGCTATCAATTTTCAGTGGACCCAGAGCAAGATAGTGCTCTGCAACATGTCCAACCTCTGGTACAAGCTGCTTTTCAGCTCATTCGTTTTATCTGATAGATCCGAAGGTGCCAGAGCTAAATGAGGATGATTCCTGAAGCTTCTGAAAATAATAGTAGGGGAGATAGCAGAGAATACTTCTACATTTCTGGAGAAAGGTTATGATTTATATAGCAGAAAACTAACAAAACCCAGCAATTTCTAACATGCATCTAGGTTCCAGAAGAGATTGAACACCTGACTACAAGACAGTGAGTGACAATGGGATCAGAACTGACCATTGTGAACCTAGTGTACCAGACCAGACAAATCTTGAGTTTGGACAGTGCAGCAGCAGGAATCTATTTTATTATGAGGACAGTATATTTGCGCTGGAGTCCAACCAAATGTATAGTGTGTACATAAGTCATAGAAATAATTATGTGTGTCTGTGTCAGCTCTGTTGTGCTGACACTGCTTCTTAAACTCACTCCTGTGGTATAGTGGGAACGGAGGACTAGTGATTCTTTATTAGTTGCTAATGTAGAAGAATAATCTTGGGCCTGGATCAAGAATGGGTCAGCTAGATAAATTTGGCCAAAAAATAGTCTTCTGCTACATTACAACCCAAATTAGAGGTGGCCCTTAAGATAATAATTAGCAAAGACCTTCCAACAGCCTGTCTTAAGCCATATCCCTCCACTTAGAGTGGAGGAAAAAGTTGTTAAAGCAAAGGTGTGTGTGTGTGTGTGTGTGTGTGTGTGTATATATATATATATATATATATATATATATATATATATATATTTCTGGACAGAGATAAATGGCACGGAAGAATAATTGTAGTCTTGGAAGGTGCAAGAGTAGAAGATCATATACAGAAAGTTTTAAGGAATAGGCTTGTAGATGGATCTGGTAGTGGGTTCAAGAGGAGCAGACTTCAGTGTCCTATATTAACCCGGCTTCTGAATATCTTGCCTCTCATCAGCAGCGGCTAGTGTTAAGTCCATGATACGGATCTATTTGTCATATTTGGTATCACATTACCGAGAAGTTATAGGCTGGACAGAACATTGGAATAACCTCTTAAACCTAAAAATAAGGCACCAACTCTGGAATGTCACCAGTACAGGGTTGGGGTATATTTCTGGATGTGGTATACACATTGAAAAAATAGCCACTATAAGAAGCTATGTCCCCAAACCCTAGAACATGAACCTAGAAACGAAGGAGTGAAAGTAGGATAGGTGTCTCTCACCTTTATTTCTGAGAACAATTTGTAGAAATGTATGCTTCCAGCCACAGCTCTTGGCTGTGTTGAATTACATGTTCTGATCATGAGAATGAAATGATTCTGCCATTTGATATGGCAGAATGTTCATAGATCCTAAAATTAACAACTATCAGCTAGTCACTTTGGCCTTCTCAAGAAATGACGGATTGGACTTCATGTGCAACAGGAATGGATCTGAGTTATGCAAACCATAGACTGTAGTAGATGTTACTGATGACTGGTCTATATCACCACATATCATATCATTTTATTCTATATTCAACTGAAGCTTCAGTGGGTTCTTGTACATAGTTTGCTCCTTGCCTCATATTTCTTTTTTTTTAATATATGAAATTTATTGTCAAATTGGTTTCCATACAACACCCAGCGTTCATCCCAAAAGATGCCCTCTTCAATACCCATCACCTACCCTACCCTCCCTCCTACCCCCATCAACCCTCAGTTCTCAGTTTTTAAGAGTCTTTTATGCTTTGGCTCTCTCCCACTCTAACCTCTTTTTTTTTTTCCTTCCCCTTCCCCATGGGTTCCTGTTAAGTTTCTCAGGATCCACATAAGAGTGAAAACATATGGTATCTGTCTTTCTCTGTGTGGCTTATTTCACTTAGCATCACACTCTCCAGTTCCATCCATGTTGCTACAAAGCCTTGCCTCATATTTCTGTGTCTTCTTGCTTAACAACTTACTCTTACGACTGGAGCATTCTTATAATGTCTCTTTCTACATTTTTGGCCCCATCTTTCTCTTTACTATATGGGATTTTCTGATATCTCCGTTGTGCCCTTTCACTGCCTTAGACTTTGGCTGTGTATGCTGTACCCTATGGTTTGTAATCAAATGTCTTTCACTCTGGTTGTCACTTACAGAAAATGTCTGCATTACTCTTAGGCAAGTGGTATCCTTTTGATAAGAACCATGCCACGTGTGAGCCATATTTCAAGAAAACCCTCTCTCTGCTCTTTTCCATGTATATCAGCGTTTTTGTGCAAATTGTGAATCTGCTCTGAAGGTTTTAAATCTAATGTTTTTTTTTTTTTACAACTTTCCTTCCCATTACCTGTATTTGATCCATCATAAGACTGAATCATAAATCAAAAACCTCCAGAATCCAATCACCATTATTTCACATGCTATCATACTAATCCAAGCTACCATCATTTCTCGCAATAGGCTCCTAAATAACCAATCTTGCCTGTCTCAACTCTTATTAGCATTCACTAACTGGTAGCCAGATGCTGTTTCTGAAATATAAGTACAATTATGTTAGTTCTTGTTCCCTCCTATAACACTTATCCACATTAAAATCATCCCAAGGTCTTTGCATAGTACTTAGTTCTTAGTGCTTATAGTCCTTGGTGCTCCCCACAGGACTTTGCTTTTGACAGTCCCTCCACTTTTAATGCTTTTCTCCATACTTGCACATGTAATTAATTCCTATTCATTCTGCAGGTCTCAGTTCAGTTGTCGCACATACAAGCAGCTTTCCCTGTGGGCCCCACACAATCCCAGAGCACCATGCACTTATTTTAATTAGCTCTTATGCTTTTATTTATTTTATTTTTGAATGTTTGTTTGTGTGTCTCCATCATTACACTGTCAGTTTCACATGGTTGGTGGCTGAATTCACCACTATCCCCAGCATTTTCCACATAGTAGACCTTAATACACTTTTGTTGAGTACATAAATCACATACCAAGTTCTATTTTAGAGTGAAAGATGTTCATACTCCCTTCTCCATATATTATTCCAGCTCTGAAAGCAAGTCTGAAGAATTTCCTTTTGTCCTTTCTTCCACACTTACAAGAAAGTAGGAGGGTATGTTTCTAGGGTACTAAGCCACAGGATCGTGGAAACTGAAACAGGGTTCAAGTGGGCCTGTGTCTGGAAGGGTGTGAGAAGCTGGAATAATGATGTTAAAGTTAGTGAATAAAGGAATATGATGGAATATAAGGGGTAACTAATATGGTAGTCCATGGAATTAACGAAGGGGTTAATACTGTGGTCCTTTTACTCATGTTTTCTTCCCTTAATCTTGCTACTCTTTTATTACCAACAGTTCTCTCAGGGATTGTGAAATTTGGACAGAAGAGTTATTCTTCACTGTGAGACAGTACTTTTTTTTGTAACATTGATTCTATGGGAGCATGAACTTCTGAGCAGAAACAAATTAAATAAATTGAATAAATAAGAACTCTTTTATATAACCCCTTCACAACCTATGAGCTGTATATATCAAAGACAAGGTTTTTGCCAATATTTTTCATTATTGCGTCTCAAACATTATCATGAGATAAAGCAAAAAAAATACTATTCTTTTTGAAGGAGAAGATATTTTCTTATAAAACAGTGCTATATATAAATTATAGAAAATTGTTGGATTCGCTCCACATAAATTATTCATCAGTTTTTTCCTGGACAATACTAAGATTTTAAAGTAATGGATAAGTTTTGTTTAATCTCCATAATGTATTTTTAAAATATTTCCAGTTACACTTTTTTAAAATTTATTTCAGCATTTATGAGTCAGCAATAACAGCTACTCAGAAAATTATTGAACTACTTTAATATATTTTGTTTAATAAACCATCCATTCCTTTGCAATTACAAGTTTATTATCCAGTAGCAAAAATATAACTCTTAAAAAGTGTTACCTGCATAAAATCTTAATTTCTCCCGATCTCAACTGTCTGTGGTTTACATTAGCAACATTAACATGAAGTCCATAGGAATTTACCTGCACCTTATCATGGAGGTCCTTAGGATCCTTTAGAGTTCCCTTCAAATATTTCCTTATTATTCGTGCTTAAGGATTTTTAAAGGCCCCAGGAGGTGTTCTATTTGTCTTTTCAAGTGTATTTATCCTGTTAGTACTGTTCTGCCAGCTCCCTGGTGTTTTCAGCATTCTTCAGCAGACACTACAGTGTTCTACCTGGGGGAACCGAGGCCATCCTGAGTGTTTTCATCCCTCTCAACATCTCTACTGTGCTATTAGGCACTATTGGTGCTACAGGAGGAAGTGCAGGCTTTGGCAGGTGTTGTCACTGCTCTTCTGAGCATTGTGGTGTCTCGTTCCCTTTGTGTAACCTCAGGAATGCCTTGAGGTAGTAGTGGTTCCAGAGCTGTTCACTCTGCTTCCAGAGAAGGGCAGGAGAATGCATCTTTCTTTTTCATGCTACATTCTCTTAGTCTGGGAGGCATTTACAAGGAGTGCTTCTTGTACTGTGTTTTACATGGTTTTAGGTAGACATTCTTACCTGTGTGTATTTTGTTTTATTTTATTTCATCATCTATCTATTTTCTATGGCTCTCAAGCATGATTCCATTAGGAATTCTGCTGTGATACACAGCTTGGCATTCTCCCTCTGATTGTGCTCTTAATACAAAAAGCTTTTGGTTGTAGCAGATCATACCCCATCTTCAAATTCTGTGTTTAATCAATTGGTGCACGCCACCAACCTCTCCCACAATTGCGATCAATTGGCAGAAATTGATTACTGGGGCACCTGGGTGGCTCAGTCAGTTGAACATTGGACTCGGTTTCAGCTTGGGTCATGACCTCATGGTTTCATGGGCTTGGGCCCCATGTAGGGCTCCGTGCTGGCAACATGGAGCCTATTTGGAATTCTCTCTCCCCCTCTCTCTCTGCCCCCCCAATTCACACTATCTCTGTCTCTCTCAAAATAAATAAACTTAAAAAAAATAAAATAAAAAAGAAAGCTTGTTTACTTCCAAATTCTTGTGATAAGAGTAGTGAATTGAAATATGCTGTTCCAAAAAACAATATTGAAAAAATAATATATGAGGTAATACAATGTGAAACATACCACACAAAAATAAATAGATAAATAAATAATTAATTAAACAAAATCAAAAGCTAGTGTATCTTATAATGAAATTTATTTCATATAAACAGATCATGAAAATTAAATGAAGATTACTTTGTGTCTATTTTTCTTTTATCACCATTGCAAACCTTAGCTTAATGGAAAGCAGAAAAATAGCACGTTATAAAATTATGAAATACAGTGTAATGATTGTAACAAATACAATTTATTCTTTGATTGTTGTGCCCATAATCAGCATTTTTAAGGCATGTAAATTTCCTTAAAATAAAAAAAATGAAAATAACCTGCCATGATTGAAAATAAAATAAAAAAAATTTTTAATTACTAAAAAATATTTTTTGATCTCAGGATAGGGATATGGAAAATTGTAACTTCAGGATGTATCCTAATAGCATTGACAAGGGTAGTGTCAATAACTAGGTAATAATAACCTAGGTCACTACCTGAAGTTAGGTAACACTTCATAAGTTTGGGACATGTTCATCCATAAAACTGACCTCACTTTAGGACAACAGCTGAAAGCTTGGAGGTTCCCAGGCACCCACACTTCTAACCAACTGCCTACAAATTGGAGATTTCCTATTACCTCCTGAGCTCAATAATTCACTAGAATGAATTAAAAAATTCACTGACAGTATTACACTTATGAATTCAGCTTCATTGTAGTAAAAAGTATGCAAATCAGAACCAACCAAGAGATGCATGGGCCGGGTATGAGAGGATCCCAAACATGAAGCTTCCATGTCCTCGAGAACTTACCACCTTCCTTGCATAGTAATGTTTAGGAATATACACAGTGTATTGTTCACCAGCAAAGGTCACCTGAGCTTTGGTGTTCAGAGATTTTATTGGGGTTTCATTATGTAGATGTGATTAATTAAATCTTTGGCCATGTGATTGAACTTAACCTATATCCTCTTTCATTCCTGGAGGTTAAGCTGATATTATGTGACCCAAAGCCCCAAACTTCTAATCATATGGGTGGTCTTTCTGGCATGGTCAGCTTTCATCCTGATTTATCTTATAAACTCTATAGGCATCTACCATGAGTCACCTCATTAATAAAAACTATGAGAGCAAATCATGAATAACAAAGACACTTCTATCACCTGGTACATAAAAAAATGTAGATGCCCTCTCCCCTCCACCCCCAGGAACCAATGACAAAGGCCAGCCAAATTCTTTATTATACAATAGAAAATCCTCCCATGCCATCTATTTATTTTGTTTAATCTTTCTTTTTCAAATTTTTTATCCAGTAATTTCAAAGTGCCTCTTGAGTTATTGCTTTATTCATGTGAAATTTATTAAATTTTTATATTAAATTTCCTCAGGCTTCCTTTTTGATATCTCCATTATCATTTTTATTATCTTATTCCTATTAAACTTATTGTACTATATTATAAATTAGGAGTTCCCTAGCAGATGACATCTTCACCATTTATACAACAAACAAAGTAAACCCAAAGAAAACCACATGGGAACGTATCATAATTACACTTTGAAAACTAATGATAAAAATAAAATTTTGAAAGCAATCAGGGAGAAATGATACATTATTTGAAGGGGAAAAACCAATTCAAATGAAATCTGATTTGTCATCTGAAACCATGGAGTCCAGCAGAGTGTGTCATGGTATTTTTTTTTTACATGCTGAACTAAAATAATTGTCAACCATGGATTCTATGTTTGGTGAAATTATCTTTTGGGAGTAAAAGATTAAAAAAAAAACTTCAAACAAAGGAGGTTGAGAGAACTTGTGACTATCAGACCGATCTTTAGAAACTCGCTACAGGAATTTCTTCATATAGAAAGAAAAATGATAAAGAAAATCTTGGCACATCATGAAGGAAGAATGAACAATGAAAAGACTAGAAATACGGGTGCACACAATATTTTCCCTTTAGTTTTTATATGAGTATTTCTATAAAATACTCCTTATAAGTTTATATATGAATATGTAAATATATATGATTTATGAATCATGTTTGATTAATGAAATAAAATTCCATGTCATCCCCAAGACAATCTTTAAAATTGGAGAAAGTAAAATAACATAAATGAAAATGAAGTTTTTCACTTGACTTGAAGTGATGAAATGTTGGAACAGCAAACTGTTATAAGCCACACATGTGTATAATAATATACGGAGTAAGATGGATAATAATTGGTGAATTTTATCAGAGAAGTGCTATATTGTGGCTTACATTAAAACAAAACAAGAGAGTGGTCAACATGGCAGAGAAGTAGGGGGATCCAAAGTTCACTTACTCAAACACAGAAGTGTTGAGGCCAGAGGACTTGGAATTCCAAGAGTCCAGGCTGCAGAGTGACAGAGATGTCTCCAGGGGCCCATGGTGACAGCTTAGTGGGCCATAGGGTTACTTCAACAAACAAATCAAATCACACTTAGTGGAGGGTCCAAACCACCACTACGAGTAGGGAGTTAAAGCAACCAGAGTCACAAAAACAGAGAACACATAACACACTCCAATAACACGTCCTGAAGGGCCAGGCCCTGGACAGTATATGAGCCCTCTTTAATATAGTAGTGCTTGCACATGCAGGACACATAACAAGCTTTTAAAACACATAAGGGTCAGAAAGTTAGCCAAAATGATGAAACAGAAGGATTCTCCTCAAAAGAAATTCCAGGAAGAAATGACACTAAAGAATTTCTCAAAACACATATATACAATATATCTGGTCAAGAATTTAGAATAATAGTCATAGGATTAATCACTGGGCTTGAACAAAGCATAGAAGACAGCAGAGAATCTATTGCTGTAGAGACCAAGGAAGTAAAAAAAAAAATAGGACGAATTAAGAAATGTTGTAAATGAGGTGCAAAATAAAATAGATGCAGTGAGAGTGAGGATGGAAGAGGCAGAGGGGAGTATAAGTGAAATAGAAGATAAAATTAAGGAAAATGATGAAGAAAAAGAGATAAAAAAATAGTAGACCATGAGGCGACAATTAGAGAACTAAGTGATTCATTGAAACGTAATAGTATCCATATCAGAGGAATTCCAGAAGAAGAAGAGACAGGAAAGAGCAGAAGGTTTACTTTAACAAATTATAGCTGAGAACTTCCCCAATTTGGGGAGGGAAGCAGACATCCAAATCCAGGAGGCACAGGGAACTCCCTTCAGATGTAACAGGAATAGATCTTCTCCATGACATATTATAATGAAACTGGCAAAATGCAAAGATAAAGAGAGAATTCTGAAAGCAACTAGGCACAAATGGGCCTTAACCTACAAGGGTAGACACATAAGGGTAGTAGCAGACCTGTTCACTGAAACTTGGCAGACAAGAAAGAAGTGGCAGGAAATATTCAATGTGCTGAATAGGAAAAATATGCAGCCAAGAATCCTTTATTCAGCAAGGCTGACATTCAGAATAGGAGAGATAAAGACTTTCCCAGACAAACAAAAACTGAAGGAGTTCATGACCACTCAACCAGCCCTGCAAGAGATCTTAAGGGGTACTCTGTGAGTGGAATGCTACAAAGACTACAAAGGTCCAGAGACATCACCTTAAGCATGAAACCTACAGGTAACACAATGATGCTAAATCCATATCATTCAATAATAACACTGAATGTAAATGGACTAAATACTCCAATGAAAAGACATAGGGTATCAGAAAGTAAGAAAACAAGATCCATCTATATGCTGTCTATGAGAGACCCATTTTAGACCTGCGGACACCTTCAGATGAAAGTGAGGGAATGGAGAACCATCTATCATGTTATTAAAAGTCAAAAGAAAGCCAGAGTAGCCATACATATATCAGACAAACTAGATTTTAAACTAAAGGCTATTACAAGATTTGAAGAATGGCATTATATCATAATAACAGGTCTATCCATCAAGAAGAACTAACAATTATTAAATGTTTATGCACCCAATTTGGAAGCACCCAACATAAGCAATATTACTGATAAGAATACAATAATTGCAGGTGACTTTAATACTTCACTTACAACAACGGACAGATCATCTAGGCGGAAAATCAATAAAGACACAATTGCCTGAATCATACACTAGACCAGCTGGACTTGACAGATATATTCAGAACTTTTCATCCAAAAGCAGCAGAATACACGTTCTTTTCAAGTGCACATGGAACATTCTCCAAGACAGATTACATACTGGGTCACAAAACAACCCTCAATAAATATAAAAGAATTAAGATTATACCATGCATATTTTCATATCACAATGCTGTGAAACTTGAAATCAACCACAAGAGAAAGTTTGGAAAACCTCCAAGTACATGGAGGTTAAACAACATACTACTAAAGAATGACTTGGTCAACCAGGTAATAAATGAAGAAATTAAAAAAATATATGGAAATAAATGAAAATGAAATCACAACAGTCCAAACTCTTTGGGATACAGCAAAGGCAGTCCTAAGAGGAATTTACATTGCAATCCAGACCTATCTCAAGAAACAAGAAAAATCCCCAAAACAAAATCTAAAAGCACACCTAAAGGAACTAGAAGAACAGTTAAGAAAGCCCAAAGCCAGCAGAAGAGAAAGAATAAAGATTAGAGCAGAAACCAACAATATAGAATAAAAAAATAGTAAAACAGATCAATAAAACTAAGAGCTGTTTTTTTTTTTAAAATAAGCAAAATTGATAAAACCCTAGCCTGACTTCTCAAAAAGAAAAGGGAGAAGACCCAAATAGATAAAATCACGAATGAAAGAGGAAAGATCACAACCAACACCACACAAATACAATTATCAGAGAATAATACAAAAATTATATACCAACAATTTGGAAAACCTGGAAGAAATGGACAAATTCCTAGACACCTGCACACTACCGAAACTCAAATGGAAGAAATAGAAAATATGAACAGACCCATAACTAGCAAAGAAATTAAATCAGTTATCAAAAATCTCCAAACAAATAAGAGTCCTGGGCCAGATGGCTTCCCAAGGGAATTCTACCAGACATTTAAAGCAGAGTTAATATCTATCCTTCTCAACTTGTTCTAAAAAATAGAAATGGAAGGAAAACTTCCAGACTCATTCTATGAAGCCGTATTAACTTGATCCCCAAAGCAGACAGAGACCCTACAAAAAAAGGAGAATTACAGGCCAATATCCCTGATGAATATGGATGCAAACATTCTCAACAAGATACTAGCAAATCGAATTCAACAGCATATTAAAGGAATTATTCACCATGATTGAGTGGGATTAATTCCTGGGCTGCAGGGCTGGTTCAGTATTTGCAAATCAATCAATGTGATACATCATATTAATAAAAGAAAGGATAAGAACCAAATGATCCTGTCAATAGATGCAGAAGAAGAATTTGACAAAATACAGCATCCTTTCTTAATAAAAACCCTCAAGTTTGTCCGCATAGAGGGAACATACCTTAACCTCATGAAAACCATATATGAAAATCCCACAGTTAATATCACCCTCAAAGGGGAAAAACTGAGAGCTTTCCCCCTGAGATCGGGAACACGACAGGGATGTCCACTCTCACCACCATTGTTTATCATAGTTTTGGAAGTCATAGCCTCAGCAATCAGACAACAAAATGAAGTAAAAGGCACTCAAATTGGCAAGGAAGAAGCCAAACTTTTACTCTTTACAGATGTCATGATATTCTACATGGAAAACCCAAAAGACTGCACCAAAAAGCTGCTAGAACTGATACATGAATTCAGTAGATCTGTATGCTGAAAACTATAGAACACTTATGAAGGAAACTGAAGAAGACACAAAGAAATGGAAAAACATTCCTCATGGATTGGAAAAACAAATATTGTTAAAATGTTGATACTACCCATAGCGAACTACACATTCAATGCAATCCCAATCAAAATTGCATAGGCATTCTTCTCAAAGCTGAAACAAACAATCCTAAAATTTGTGTGGAACCACAAAAGACCCTGAACAGCCAAAATAATGTTGAAAAAAGGAAACCAAAGCAGGAGGCATCAAAATCCCAAACTTTAGCCTCTACTACAAACCTATAATCATCAAGAGAGTATGGTATTGGCACAAAAACAGACACATAGACCAATGGAATAGAATAGAGAACGCACAATTGGGCCCACAAATATATGGCCAACTAATCCTTGACAAAGCAGGAAAGAGGGTCCAATGGAAAAAAGACAGTCTCTTTAGCAAATGGTGCTGGGAGAACTGGACAGCAACATGCAGAAGAATTAAACTGGACCACTTTCTTACACCATACACAAAAATAAACTCAAAATGGATGAAAATACCTAAATGTGAGACAGGAAACCATTAAATCCTAGAGGAGAAAACAGGCAAAACCTCTTTGACCTCAGCCACAGAAATTTCTTGCTCGACATGTCTCCAAAGGCAAGAGAAATAAAGCAAAAATGAATTATTGGGACTTCACAAGACAAATAGCTTCTGCACTACAAAGGAAACAATCAACAAAAGCAAAAGGCAACTGACAGAATGGGAGAAGATATTTGCAAATGACATATTGGATAAAGGGTTAGTATCCAAAATCTATAAAGAACTTACCAAACTCAACACCTGAAAAGCAGATAATCTAGTGAAGAAATGGGCAGAAGACATTAATGGACACTTTTCCAAAGAAAATATACAGATGACCAACAGATACATGAAAAGTTGCTCAACATGACTCATCATCAGGGAAATACAATTCCAATGACATTGAGATACCACCTCACACCCGTCAGAGTGGCTGAAATTAACAACTGAGAAATGACAGATGCTGGTCCGGTTGTGGATAAATGAGAACACTTTTGCACTGTTGGTGAGAATGGAAACTGGTGTAGCCACTCTGGAAACAATGTGGAGTTCCCCCCCAAAAAATTAAAAATAGAACTACTCTACTATCCAGCAGTAGCACTACTAGGAATTTATCCAAAGGATACAGGAATGATGATTCATAAGGGCACATGTACCCCAAAGTTTATAGCAGTACTTTCAACAATAGCCAACTTATGGAAAGAGCCTAAATATCCATCAACTGATGAATGGATAAAGAAGATGCAGTTTATATATACAATGGTATACTACTTGGCAATGAGACACAATGAAATCCTGTCATTTGCAGCAACATGAATGGAACTGGAGGGTATTATGCTGAGTGAAGTAAGTCAGTCAAAGAAAGACAGATATCATATATTTTCACTCATATATGGAACTTGAGAAGCTTAACAGAAGACCATGGTGGAAGGGAAGGGGGAAAAATAGTTAAAGAGAGGGAAGGAGGCAAACCATAAGAGACTCTGAAATACAGAGAACCAACTGAAGGTTGATAGGTGGGATAGTTGGGGGAGAGGGGAAAATTGGTGATGGGCATTGAGGAGGGCACTTGTTGGGATGAGCACTGGGTGTTGTATGTAAGCAATGAATCACAGGAATCTACCCCCAAAACCAAGAGTACACTGCATGTTAGCCAACTTGACAACAAATTATATTTAAAAAAAAAAAAAAAGGAAAAACAAAACAGGGGCGCCTGGGTGGCTTAGTCACTTAAGTCTCCGACTTCAGCCAGGTCATGCTTTCACGCTTCCTGAGTTCAAGCCCGTGTCTGACACAGGCTATGCTATGCTATGTCAGCTATGCTGACAGCTCAGAGCCTGGAGCCTGCTTTGGATTCTATGTCTCCCTCTCTCTGCCCTTCCCCTGCTCATGCTCTGTCTCTCTGTCTCTCTCAAAAATAAACACTAAAACAAATTAAAACAAAACAAAACACTTAGTTTGCTGAGTGAAAAATTAATTCCATGGGTATACAAGAGACTAGTTAGGAGGTTACTACATTAACTAATGTGACAGAGAGCTTGGCACATAGTAGGGTAAAAGACAATTAGAAACGGTAGAGTTTGGATATATCATGAAGTTAGAAGTACCAGTATTTGGTAATATAGTGAATAGGGTCATCAATTAATAGAAAGGGAAAATGATGGCCCAAAGATTGATCTGATCCAAAATATGTAGTTGCCATTTATACAAATAGAATATTTGTAACAAAATGAAAACAGGTTTTTGAATTTTAGTAATGTCTATTACATGACAATTAGATGTAGAGTTGTATAGAACTTTAAAAAATATATAAATCAAGAGTACATGGTATAAAATAGGACTGAAAAAAATATATATATACATATATATATTATATGTAATATATATGTAGACATAATCTCCACACACACATATACACACATACGTATACATATACACACATTTTGTATATAGCATGGATAATATTAAAGCCATGAGACAGGATTAGATCACATTAAAAATTAACATACAAGGGCACTTTGGTGGCTCAGTTGGTTAAGCACCAGAGTTCGGCTCAGGTCATAACTTCGCAGTTGGTGGGTTCAGGCCCCGTGTCGGGCTCTGTGCTGACAGCTCAGGGCCTGGAGCCTGCTTCAGATTCTGTATCTCCCTCTCTCTCTCTGCCCCTTCTTGGCTCACACTCTGTCTCTGTCTCTCTCTCTCTCTCAAAAATAAATAAACATTAAAAAAAAATTAAAAAAGAGTTAATGTACAGAGAGAAGAGAAATGGTATGAAGATGAACCCTGATGGAATCCAAAATTAAGAAGTCATGAAGATGAAGTGAACCAGAAAAGTGGACAGAGAAGGAACAGCAAATGAGTATAAGAATTGAGAAAGAAACATTCTAGGCACCTACTTAAAAAAAATGGTTTCAAAAATAAGTTGTCAATCGGCCGTAACAAATGGTGCTGAAAAGTTGAATGAGATGACTTGAGAATTGGCAATTAGATTTGTCATGCGGTCTGTTGTCAGAACCTGAGAGTAATTTCAGCACTCATAAATCTCTATGAGATGATTTAATCATACGATAGGATGATAGATACAATTTTGATAAGATGTATGAAACACTGTATACCTGTAACAGCATAAAGATATTTCCTGTCCACTCCCTTACCCAAACCCTATGCGCATCCTCTTTCTTTAAGCTCTCAAACCTTGTGCGTTTCACCCAGAAAGCATACAAAATGCCTTAATTAATAGGTGTTATATCTGAGGAAAATACAACAATGACTTCTGTTCTATATTAAAAGCCTTTGAAGATCAAACTCTATGAAGCAATCATGCAATGAATAAGAGTAAGGAGACTGTCAAGGGCACAATCTTTGTATTTGAGTCTCCACATTGCCTTTACCTAAGTAAAATGCTGTAAGCAAGCGATTAACAGAAAATGCATCAGTAGCCATAAAATTGTGGTTATTTTGTTTCACAGAAAATCTAGCATTTCTCTCTGAAAGAGATCCAGATACTGTAAAGATGCAAAGATCCATCTCAGTAAAATTAGACAATGTTTGACAAATGATTGGTTAATGGGAATTTTATACATCAAACGGTAGATCTACGAAGTGAATTAAAACATCACTCTAGCAGATAGGAAATGAGACTGAGGATGTGTGATTTTCTGCATACCCTTTCTGTTGAAACACTGATATGTTTATAGGGTGCCTGGGTGGCTAGGCGTCTGACTTCGGCTCAGGTCATGATCTCATGGTTTGTGGGTTCAAGCCCTGCATCAGGCTCTGTGCTGACAGTTCAGAGCCTGGAAACTGTTTCAGATTCTATATCTCCATCTCTCTCTGCCCCTCTTCTGCTCATGGAGTGTTTGTTTGTCTGTCTGTCTCTCTCTCAAAAATAAATAAACATTAAAAAAAACACTGATATTTTTCCAAACATGTGATTTATGGAAATAATACTACAGAAATAGGATCAGCATGTCATTTTGAACACACTGGTATTATGTCAGTTGAAAAACAACTCTGGGAATGATATACAATGGAAACAAACAAACAAAAAGAATAAAAAATGTTTTTTAATAAAAAGTCAGGAAGTCATAAAAAAATGAAAGCTTAAAATAATATGTTGAGGTAAAAGGATGATAGTTATAAAAGGAGGAATTAAATGAACAATAAAACTGTAAAAGGAAAATGTATATTGATAATGCTAAAAATGAGAAATACTATATTAGAAAAAGAGTGTTGCCACATTATAGCAAAAATAAACAGAAAAGTAGACATACCAAGAACTGTCTTATAAGAAAACGTTTTATAAATATAATAAAAATAATAATAATTCTACAATCACTGAGTGCTCAAAAAAACCAGACACTAAACAAACACCCAATAAGAAAATTAGAGGTCTTTCTGTAAGTGATCAAAATCATTGTAGACTTTTAAGGGAAAGAAATTTGAAACAGAATTTTGTGTGGAAAACAGTTTTGAAAACATATAAATGCATCCTTGGATAATTAGTGGTTCATAAATTTTATCATATATGTTTTAAATTTTTTATAAACAGCTAACAAGTTATATATATATACGCATGCACACGCACATGCACACACACACACACACACAAACGAACTGGCTGAGAGATGGGTCAAAATATACACTTTAAAAATGGGGGGCATTGCAAAAAATGATTACTGTAAAGCAATATGGTTCACTTAATACTCAACTTGTTTTTACAGTTCAATATATCAAAATAACCTGAAGCAAAAATCTGAAATATAAATTGTGAGAGTGTCATAATAATCTATAAACTTTAGCTCATATTAGCAGAGGTAGTTTTGGTACAGTGGTTAATAATAGAGGCTTTTGAGTGAGAAAAACCTATTTTATTTATTTATTTATTTATTTATTTATTTATTTATTTATTTATTATGTTTTTATATGTGTAGTTGCCATATAGTAATATATATATATATACACATATATACATATATATTATATATACATATATATTATATAATAGAGATTCAGCACCTATATACATTATGAAGTGATGCAACATTTATATGTGATTCAACATTTATATACTTATCCTGTGGAATAGAGATAACGACACAATTTCGTATGACTAGATTATTCTATATTATAGGCCTGGTCTGGAGATATAACCCTGAGGCACAATGGTGAAGGGATATTGCTGACCATACAAACTGAAAACAAATTGTGTCTGGCGAGATTCACAAGAATAGAGAAAAAAATGTCTTTACATTTAGTAGGTGCATATATGTGCCAAAGGATATGTTAATTTTCTTAAGCATTGGAACTATATCTAGAGGAGCAGGTACAATTAAAGTCATCCCTATTCAAGTTTATAAGAATTTACCATCATTATACAAAATACATCTCTCTTCTGCAAAATTCAAAGAGATACATTAAATTTGAAAGGAATCACTACGCTTTGCCTCTTTTAAGACAGTGGTGATGGCACTAATATCTGTAATTTTTTAGCAATGCAGGTCTGCTTTGATTTACTATTTTCTAAGATTGAGAAAGTGGTGTGGCTTGCATTGAGTTTTTGCTACAAGATTATCCTCAGAATGTGTATCAAAAAATTAATATAAGAATTTTCACAGTTTGTCTATTCCTATTAAGCATTTCAGAACTGGGATAATCACAGAATAGGATCAGAGATGCATTAAACTCACTATGAGACAAACCTTAGACAAAACTTAGATTGATTACCTGAATGTCATCTGCCTCTACTCTGTCATCTGTCCACAATGGTGTTTTGATGTCCAAAAATCTATGTAACTGAGAGACAGTGTACAACAATCTCAATAATGTCTGTTTCACATTACCCAGTATCCAGTGCTGTGGACTGAACTGCAAACTCCCCAAATTCATATGTTGAAGGTTTAACCCCCAATGTGATGGTATTTGGAAATAGGGCCTTTGGGAGATAATTAGGTTTATATGAGGTCACAAAGGTGGGTCCCCCATGATGGGATTAGTGCCCTTATAAGAAGAGACACCAGATAGTTTGCCTGCTCTCTCTGCCATGTGAGAACACAACCAGAAGTTAGCCATTTATAACCCAGTAAGAGAATCTTCACCTGAAACAGACCATATTAGCACCTTGATCTTGAACTTTCAGTCTCCAGAATTATGAGGAAAAAAATTTGTATTGTTTGACCCAGCCACCCTGTCTATGGTATTTTGTTATGACAGCCCAAGTGGACTAAGACAGATCTTGATATTGACAGTGGGGTGCTATTGTAATAAATACCTAAAAATGTGGAAAAGGCTTTAAAACTGGGTAATGGGAAGGCACTTGTTGAGATAGCACTGGGAATTGTATGAAAGCAATGAACTATGGGAATCTACCCACAAAACCAAGAACACACTGTATGTTAGCCAACTTGACAATATAATTATATTAAAAAAAAACCTGGGTAATGGTCAGGCTGGAAAGTTTTGAGGTGCATGCTAGATATATGGAGGTTAATGGCAATTCTAATGTGTCTCATATACAAATGAGGAACATGCTAATAGAAACTGAAGGAAAGGTAGTATTTGTAGTAAAGTGGCAAAGACCTTGCCTGAACTATGTTCTAGTGTTTTGTCAAGTTAGCACTTGTGAGTAATGAATGTAAAAGGAAATGATTGTAAACATCTAAGGAAAAGAAATTTGAAACAGAATTTTGTGTGAAAGAAAACAGTTTTTAAAACATAAATGCATCCTTAGATCATTAGTGACTCAGCAATTTTATCATACATTTTTAAAGTTTTAGCTGAAGAGATTTCTAACAAAAGTGTTAAATGAGTGCTTTTGTTCTTCCTGACTGCTTAAAGCAAAATGTGAAAAAAACAGAGATGAATTGAAGAAAGAATTGCTTAAACACAAAGAAAAAGAAAATACAACTTGATGATTGGGAAAATTGTCAAGCTATCTCTGTTGCAAAAAAATGAGAAGTCATATAATGAAGAAAACACCATATGTGTGTCTACACTGTTACTCAATAAAGAGCTTACAGAATTATAAAAGCAGAAGCCCTGTCATTTCAAACTGAAGGAGACAAAGATGGGACAAAATGAAGAAAGGTTATTGGACTTCTTGGATTTCACAGTATGTGATAATAGAGATAGTTCAACTTTGAACATGTGCTATTCTTTAAGAAGAGGGAAAAGTTACTCTGATGGAAATTGAGAGATCAGGGCCACCACCTCAGTTTAAATGGAGATGGATCTATGAGAATGGCATCAGACCATTTTTTTCCTGACGAAAAAAGTAATTTGTGTGATGGAGTGACACCAATAGGATTAGACAAGTAAGAGAGGTATGCCAGACAATCAAATCTGCCTTGCCAACTAATGCCTATATCTCTAAAGATACAAATGTGACTCTGTATGTGTGTGTGTATATACATTTTGTGTGTGTGTGTGTATCTGGCATATATATATATATATATATATATATATATATATATATATGGCATATAATTACTTCTATATGATTTTCAAAAATGTAGAAATTAATCTATGGCAATAGAAATAACAGTGATTTTTGTTAGGAGAGTGATTTTGTTGTTATATTTTTTATATTTTTAATTTACATCCAAGTTATTTAGCATATAGTGCAACAATGATTTCAGGGGTAGATTCCTTAATGCACCTTACCCATTTAGCCCATCCCCCATCCCACAACCCCTCCAGTAACCCTCTGTTTGTTCTCAATATTTAAGAGTCTCTTATGTTTTGTCCCCCCTCCCTTTTTTATATTATTTTGGTTTCCCTTCCTGTGTGTTCTTCTGTTCTATGTCTTAATGTCGTCATATGATTGAAGTCATAGGATATTGTCTTTCTCTGACTGACTAATTTCACTTAGCATAATACCCTCTAGTTCCATCCACGTAATTGCAAGTGGCAAGATTTCATTCTTTTTGATTGCCGAGTCATACCCCATTGTATATATATATGCCACATCTTCTGTATCAATTCATCCATTGGTGGACATTTGGGCTCTTTTCATATTTTGGCTATTGTCGATAGTGCTGCTATAAACATTGGGGTGCATGTGCCCCTTCAAAACAGCATACCTGTATCCCTTGGATAAATACCTAGTAGTGCAATTGCTGGGTAGTAGGGTAGTTCTATTTTTAATTTTTTGAGGAACCTCCATACTGTTTTCCAGAGTGGCTGCACCAGTTTGCATTCCCACCAGCAATGCAAAAGAGATCCTCTTTCTCTGCATCCTCGCCAACATCTGTTGTTGCCTGAGTTGTTAATGTGAGCCATTCTGACAGGTATGAGGTGGTATCTCATTGTGGTTTTGATTTGTATTTCCCTGATGATGAGTGATGAGAATTTTTTCATGTGCTGGTTGGTCATCTGGAGGTCTTCTTTGCAGAAGTGTCTATTCATGTCTTCTGCCCATTTCTTCACGGGATTATTTGTTTTTTCGGTGTTGAGTTGGACAACTTCTTTATAGATTTTGGATACTAACCCTATTATCTGATATGTCATTTGCAAATATCTTCTCCCATTCTGTCAGTTGCCTTTTAGTTTTGCTGATTGTTTCCTTTGCTGTGCAGAAGCTTTTTATTGTGATGAGGTCCCAATAGTTCATTTTTGCTTTTGTTTCCCTTGCCTCTGGAGACCTATTGAGTAAGAAGTTGCTGCAGCCAAGATCAAGGAGGTTTTTGCCTGCTTTCTCCTCTAGGATTTTGATGACTTCTTGCCTTACATTGGGGTCTTTCATCCATTTTGAGTTTATTTTTGTGTATGGTGTCAGAAAGTGTTCCAGGTTCATTTTTCTGCATGTCGCTGTCCAGTTTTCCCAGCACCACTTGCTGAAGAGACTCTTTATTCCACTGGATACTTTTTCCTGCTTTGTCAAAGATTAGTTGGCTATGTGTTTTGCTTTTGGAATCAAGGTAATGCTGTCTTCAAAGAAAGAGTTTAAAAGTTTTCCTTCCATTTCTATTTTTTGGAACAGCTTCAAGAAAATAGGTGTTGACTCTTCCTTAAAAGTTTGGTAGAATTCCCTTGGAAAGCCATCTGGCCCTAGACTCTTGTTTTTTGGCAGGTTTTTGATTACTAATTCGATTTCCTTACTGGTTATTGGTCTGTTAAATTTTTCTATTTCTTCCTGTTACAGTTTTGGTAGTGTATATGTTTCTAGGAAATTGTCCATTTCTTCCAGATTGCCCATTTTATAGGCATATAATTGTTCATAATATTCTCTTATTATTGTTTTTATTTCTTCTGTGTTAGTTGTGATCTCTCCTCTCTCATTCTTGATTTTATTTATTTAGGTCCTTTCCTTTTTCTTTTTGATCAAATTGGCTAGTGGTATATCAATTTCATTAATTCTTTTGAAGAACCATCTTCTGGTTTCATTGATCTGTTCTGTTTTTTTGGTTTCGATAGCATTGATTTCTGCTCTAATATTTATTATGTCCTGTCTTCTGCTGGTTTTGGGTCTTATTTGCTGTTCTTTTTCCTTCTTTAAGGTTTAAGGTTAGATTGTGTATCTGAGACCTTTCTTCCTTCATTAGGAAGGCCTGGATTGCTATATACTTTCCTCTTATGACCACGTTTGCTGCATCCCAGAGGTTTTGGGTTGTGGTGTTGTCATTTTCATTGGCTTCCATGTACTTTTTAATTTCCTGTTTAAGTTATTGGTTAGCCCATTCATTCTATAGTAGGGATGTTCTTTAGTCTCCAAGTATTTGTTGCCGTTCCAAATTTTTTTCTTGTGGTTGATTTCGAGTTTCATAGCATGGTCTGAAAATATGCACGGTATGATCTATCTTTTTGCACTTGTTGAGGGCTGATTTGTATCCCAGTATATGGTTTATTTTGGAGAACATTCCGTGTACACTGGAGAAGAATGTATATTCCACTGCTTAGGATGAAATGTTCTGAATCTATCTGTTAAGTCCATCTGGTCCAGTGTGTCATTCAAAGCCATTGTTTCCTTGTTGATTTTCTGATTAAATGATCTGTCCATTGTTGTAAGTGGAGTGTTGAAGTCCTCTACCATTATGGTATTATTATCAATGAGTTTCTTTATGTTTGTGATTAATTGATTTGTATATTTGGGTGCTTTCATATTTGGAGCATAAATGTTTATAATTGTTAGATCTTCTTGATGGATAGACCCCTTAATTATGATAGAATTCCCTTCTTCATCTCTTGTTACAGTTTTATTTTAAAGTGTAGATTGTCTGATATAAGTATGGCTACTCCAGTTTTCTTTTGTCAACAATTAGCATGATAGATGGTTCTCCATCCCCCTTCTTTCAATCTAAAGGTGTCTTTAGTTCTAAAGTGGGTCTCTTGTAAACAGCATATAGATGGATCTTGTTTTCTTATCCATTCTGTTACCCTATATCTTATAATTGGAGCATTTAGTCCATTGATGTTTAGAGTGAGTTGTGAAAGATATAAATTTATTGCCATTATGTTGCTTGTAGAGTTGGGAGTTTCTGGTGGTATTCTCTGGTTCTTTCTAGTCTTTATTGCTTTGGTATTTATTTATTTATTTATTTATTTATTTATTTATTCATTCATTCATCTTTCCTCCCCTCACAGTCTCCCTCTTAAAATTTCTTGCAGGGCTGGTTTAGTGGTCATGAACTCCTTTACTTTTTGTTTGTCTGGGAAACTTTTAATCTTACCTTTTATTATGAATGACCACCATGCTGGATAAAGAATTCTTGGCTGTGTAGTTTTCTGATTCAGCACATTGGATATATACTGCTACTCCTTTCTGGTCTGCCAAGTTTCTGTGCATAGGTCTGCCTCAAACCTGATCTGTCTCCCCTTGTAGGTTAAGACTTTTATTCCCTTGCTGCTTTCATGATTCTTTCCTTTCCTGAATGTTTTGTGAATTTGACTGTGATATGCCTTGTTCATCGTTGGTTTTTGTTGAATCTAATGGGAGTCCTCTGTGCTTCCTGTCTTTCCCCAGGTTAGAAAGTTTTCCACTATGATTTGCTTACACAAGTCTTCTACACCCTTTCTCTCTCTTCATCTTCTGGGACCCCTATGATTCTGATGTTTTTCTTTCTTAATGAGTCCCTGATTCCTCTAAGTCTTAAATGGTGCTCTTTTGCCTCAGTCTCCCTCTTTTTTCTGCTTCATTATTCTGTACAAGTTTGTCCTCTATATCACTGATTCTCTGCTCTGCCTCATCCATCCTTGCCGCCATGGCATCCATTTGAATTGCAGCTCAGGTATAGCATTCTTTATTTCATCCTGACTAGCTTTTACTTCTTTTATCTCCACAGAAAGGGATTCTAATCTATTTTCAACTCCAGCTAGTATTCTTATTATTGTGATTCTAAATTCTGGTTCAGACATCTTGCTTGTATCTGAGTTGGTTAAGTCCCTGGCTGTCATTTCTCCTGCTTTTTCTTTTGGGGTGAATTCCATCATTTCATCATTTTGAAAGGACAAAATGAATTCATGAGGTAAAAAAAATAATTACAATTAAAAAAATTAAAATTAAAAATAATTAAAAGTTAAAACAACAAACACACTAAAAAAATCAAATAAATGATGCTAGATTCTAGGTGTGTTTTGGTCTGGGTACTGAAAGGGTCTTGATAGATTAGAGAAAAAAGGGAATGAAAAACAAAGGAAATAATTTGAAAATTTGAAAAAATGGATATACTGAAATAGAATAAAATGAAATTATGAAAGTAGAATAGAATTTGGAAAAAATTTACACAAAAGTAAAAAATATAGTAGAAAAAAATTAAAAGTATTTTTAATAAAAATCAAAAATAATTTTTTCTCTTTATTCAAGAAAAAGAAAAGAAACAAAAAAAAACAAAAAAGAAAATTGAGTAGATGGATCAGTGAGCAGACTGAAATATGATTGAAATTACTTTGTTTTCCACTAGAACTCAAAATATGAAGCACTTTATAGTCTGTAAACTAAGCAGGTGGATAGATTTGTGTTTTGTGTCTTTGAAGAGTGAGGTCGGCCCAGTTGTGCAGGGCTTAGTGTAATGGTTCCGTTCTCTACTAGATGGCACTGCTTACGTTACTGGGGGTGGATTGTTGTGGAGCTCGAAGGTGTGTATGTGCATGTGCGGAAGCGGTGAAAATGGCATCACCCAGCTACCCCGTCTCTAGTATCGGAACACTATTCTCCTTGATCCACAGTTGAGCACCTGTCCTTTGTCTCCAGCTTCCATCCACTCCCTGCTTTTATACTGTCCATGACCTAGCCCCAGGCAGCACTTCCCTCCTGAGCTTTATCTCAGATGTGGCTGTTTTTCCTGACTCTTTCCTTCTGAGGGACTGTGGCTTTGACCTGCTCAGACCTTCTAGGGGAATGTCTCACTGAACAATAGCAAGGTGGCGGCCCCAGCCAGGAACATTTGAGGGACTGTGCTGCTGCTGCTGCTGCCCAGAGACTGCGGCTGGGTGCCAGCCCGCCCCAGAAAAAGTTCACGTGATCATGTAGCAGCAACATTTCAGGAATATGGAAAATCAAACACACATCTGGCACCAGGCTTCACCCCCAAGGACCTTGTTCCAGCACCAGCAAATGTGGTTGTTCTCCCATGGTCACTGGGGCCTTTACCTGTAGCGGGGAGGGGGCACACAGCTTCCACTTGATGTCCTCCCAGCAGGGGAACCACCATTCCTGTGTGGCCTGAAGACCCCTGGACTTTGCTACTGGGGATTCACCCTTCTCACCAGAGCACTGCAAGGTATCAACTGTGGAGTTTCAAACTGCACTCCCCCTGTTTATAGAGTCTTAATGGAATTTAAGCCCTCTCCTTTCTCCTTTCTCCTTTCTCCCTTTTTAATTCAGTCCCTGCAGCTGTTTCCACTTTTCTACTTTCTCTCCAGCTGCTTTTGGCAGGGGCTGCTTTTCCCATATTCTCATCATCGTCCTCTTTCCACAAGCAAAAGCAGCTTCCTGCCCTCTGTGGCTTCTCCCCTAGTTCACTTCTCCATGCCACGTACCTGCTGAGTTCTGTGGTTCAGGTTGTGCAGATTGTTGTGTTAATCCCTCAATCAGTTTTCTAGGTGTGGAGGATGGTTTAGTGTTGATCTGGCTGTATTTCAGGGATGAGGGATGCAAAAAAAGCTTCCATGCTGTTCTGCCATCTTGGCTCCTCCTCCTGAATCTATACTTTAGAGTGAGATTATTGGATTGCTCTAACATAGAGAAAGAAGAGTGAATGCTTGGGAAATCACATATTCTTATGTAAAAAAAAAAATCTTTGGATTAGATCATTTCTTCACCAGTACAGTAAAAACCATTTGGGCATTTTTTAATACTTGGATATAAAACACAAGACACAATTTTCATACTTCAGAATAAAAGGAAAAGGTCATTTTTTAACATAACCTGGTAAGTGGATAAATCAGTAAGGAATAGCTTAATGACACTGGCTAAATTAAAAATAAAAACTGACCAAATAATGACATCCTCCCCCAAGAAAAAGCAAAATCACAGACTAGAGGAATATACTTGTGACATATATAGCTAACAATGGGTGAATGAGCAGAGTGTATTTTTTTAAATCCCCAACAAATCAATAAGAAAGAACAATTAAATAGAAAATGGGTAAACATTATTAGCAATTCACAAAAGTGACTAACACAATAAAAGATGTTAGGCCTATGAATAATCACTAAAGTGAACATTAATCAACAGTAAGATATAATTTAGCATACAACAGATTGGGGAATATGTAAAATATGCCAACATCAAGCATTGATGAGAAAGTAGCTAGAAAAAATATTCACTGTTGGTGATAGTACAAACTGGTGTAACCACCTTGGAGAACATTAAAAACAATCTGGTAAAAAACATATTTCTACTCCAGCAACTATACTTGTAAAACCTTTGCATGCTTTCATTTGGAAGATTATTCTAATGTTTATTGCAGAATTGTTTGTAACTGAAAATTTGGAAGCAACTATAATATGGGAATGGCCATATCTGGACATATATATTTGCATCATTAAATTGGAAGAAAAATGACGAAGAATGAACTTATGCTACACACATACATGAAATGGATATATCTGAAACAATGCTTTTTATAAAGGAGCCAATTGCAGTATAATATCACAAGTATGATAAATGTCAACTTTAAAAACATACTATAATTGGCATATTCTGTTGTGAGCCCATGTATATGTAATATAATTTTAAAATGCATGGATAGGAAGGGCACATGGTCTTTTTCATTCAGTTTGTTATTAGGAATGACAATTGGTGAGAATAAATGTGATATGGAGCATTGCAGAGGACTGAACTATGTTTGTAATATTTTTGTACTCAAAAAAGGAAATTCTCACCAAATATGACAAATGTTAACATTCAGTAAACCTGGAGGTAGACACTTGGGGCTCTGCTATACTATCTTCTTTTATGTATGGGTCAAACATGTCTTTAAAAATTATTTAAGAAATAAATCTCCACCAAAACAAAACAGTGCAACCCAATCAGAATCTGGACATTTTAACCCTCAGTTTTGAATCATAGGGACTAAGAAATTCAGTAATCAAATATGTGCTCAGACCCAGGAAGCCATAGCATAGAATAGAATAACAGGTACTACACATGGTAAAGAACATGTAATCAATCTACACGGGCTCACATACATTCTTGGAGAGTAAATTTTAGAGGCTGAGCGTACGAAAACTATTAAGTAAAATACAAAATGCCTTTTTTTATTGTTAGAAAAAGATTTTTGTTCTTCTTTAGATTTATCACTCAAGAATTACAGAAATTAAAGCATTACATGTTTTAGAATAAAGGTTTTAAAATCATGGCAGAAGCTTTTATGGATTTATATAATCATGCTCTTTTCTAAATAATATCACATCACAGTTCATTAAATTCTTGAACTTAACTTTGTGCTTTAGATTAACTGCTTCCTTTACTTTTGACATTTTGAATGAATGGAGATTAATAAAACAGCAGCCAGTTGACACACACAGTATTTCTTTCCCACTCCATACAAATGTGGTTTAATATGAGTTTCAATGTAAAAGTCAATGACATGACACTAAGTTTAAATTATATGCTTTTTGTTCAAAGATGCGACTTTGAATCTCCTTAAATGCAAGACAAAAAATGTCAATAATTCTGAAAATAAGACTAATAGATTAAATAGTGGTGAGGCAAGAAGTCTAACAGACCACAAGTTAGAAATGAGAACCGGATGTCATTTTCCTTAGCAGTTTCACTTTTAATACTACTATGAAATGAACAAAATAGTGTATTTCAGTATTTAATATCATAGGTGGAAAAGGATATATGTTAAAAGGGATCTATACCAGCAGTGTCCACAGTTGCCAGTATTACTTCATAGAAGAGATTTTTCTCATCAAAATTTAAACAAGTTTGACCAAATTTTGGTTCTGTAATGAGTATGAAATGACTAAAAACAAAAAGAGACCTTTGAATATTTATTAATTTTTCTCCCATATTTAATAAGTGTTGCCTTGTTAAAAGAAAAATTCAACAATTTAAGAAGAGGACAGTATTGAATATTCATTAGAGTTCTGTCTTCTGTTTATGGGCAACTTCAGTGCCTTTGTTGAATCTGGAAGCTGCAACCTAAGGGACATGAGTGAAGTGGCATTAGTGCCAAGATAAGGAGAATGTGGGTAGATGAAGAAAATGGGGGAATCACACATGGAAAGCGTGATCTAATTGCTCCTCTTGCCACTTCTGCTGTGTAATTTTCTGTATCACCCATCTTTAAACTTCTTTTCTTTAGTTGATAAATGCAGTTAAATGTCTTTTTATCTTATCTCACAGGGTTTTCCAGATGGTTTTTGTAATTGTTCAATGATAATTTATATGGAAATATCAACATATTTGGAAAGCCACAAGGTGTCTTATGCAAATGGAAATTAATATAATTTTAATCTCATGTATTTCTGGAGACATATCAGAAACACAAAAGTAAATAATATGCTTAGGAACAAAGCTATTGGGCTTAGTAGATCAGTTGTACAATATGGTCAGATAAGGGAGGAATTTGTTTTATATCACATCAAGGAGATTTCATTAAGGGGCAAGCGTCATCAGAGTGACTGCCTATGTTGCAATCAGGTTGCTGAAGGTCTGAGGAACAAGAATATTTCAGGGTGCTAATCTTTTGGACTTGCACACTTGATAGTTGGAAGATAAGGTTTGGTAAATACTACTAAATAGACAAGAAATGAATTTGATTTCAAATTCTTACTCAGTCACTTACTGACTCTATCACCTTGAGTGAAATTACTTGGGTCTTGAGTTCAATATTTTTAAATATCTACAACAGAGATGGTAATAAGAATGACAATAGTACTCGTAGTATGAGAAGCTAACAATGAGTGCTGATTGTATCAGGCCCTGTATGCAGTATTTTCTGTAAGGAATGATCATGTACAAAGTGGGAAAGAGTGACGAATATTTTATATACAAAAGATTGTTTATTCTCCAAACATATATATGCTAAAATAAATAAGACAGTCACATTTATTTTTATCGATTTGAGGAAAGGGAAGTATAGAATAGTAGCTGAGTTGTTTGGCTTTGGAGTAAATAGATAAAGATTTGAATTCTGGCAATGAAATAAACTAAGCTATTTTAAAATAACTAACTTCTAGGGACGCCTGGGTGGCTCAGGTTAAGTGTCCAACTTCGGCTCAGGTCATGATCTTGCAGTTTGTGAGTTCGAGCTCCACATCGGGCTCTGTGCTGACAGCTCAGAGCCTGGAGCCTGCTTCCAATTGTGTCTCCCTCTCTCTCTGCCCCTCCCCTGTTCACGCTCTGTCTGTTAATAATAAATAAACGTTAAAAAAATAAAAAAAACCCTAACTTCTATAAGCCTCAATTTTCCCAATTCCAAAAGATGAATAATGAATAATCACAGCAGCTAGGTAAAGGTGTTGCATGATTTTTACAATACTGATTTTTCATAATATTGTCATAATGATGAAAATAGATATTTGTGCTTTATGTAAACAAGTGACTTTTTCAGGTTCTAGATTTTGGAACACTTTGCAAAAAGCCAAAGGTTGAGCAGCATTGTACCAAATTCTGAGTTTGTAGTAGGTATTATTTTGGAAGTTCTAAAACAGAATGTTTTTTGTAATGTGATAAATTGCATAAGATGGGCAGTTTCATTTGAAATCAGAGTACTTTGTTTTCAATTCATTTTTAGACATTTGACATTAAAAATAGATTCTTTATTTGTCAATTCATTCTTTCGTGATTTATTAAACTCATGTAGATGGCCATTTAAAAAAATCTTTATGAATGATCAGGGAAAAATTACTTGAAGAAAGAAAGTTAAGATAACTTTCAGCTTAATATTAATTCATTCCTATTCCAACTAAGATACTATTTTCAACAAATGATATGAAATTATTAAAAATAGAACACATGATATGTATTGAGGTGTACTTGTGCAGTTCAGTCATTTGAATATCTCAGAAGCCCAGAATAAAGTGTAATTAAGAGATAAGCTCAACCAGACTTCTGGTTGCAGGTTTTACAATAGGAAATGCATCTGAAGTGCTCTGAGTATTGAACAGTGATTGTTGGTCTATGTACATAGGTGTAAGGCACAGAGAGAGTCAGGTTAATTCATTTGGCTAATAAGGAAAAATCTAGTGGAGTAAAATCATGTTTATTTCATTTTTTCTAAATTAAAAAAAATAGATTTAGGTCATCTGAATATATAGAAGGTGTAGAACACTCTGCTACATGCTGTAAAAAAAAGAAGTATTGAGAGGTAAATCAAATATAGACCTGGTGCTTACCCTTGAGAATTTTCCTTTAGAGATAGATAACATTTGTGCAGACACCAAAAATAAAATATTTAAAAGATGAGGACATGTAGGCAGTCAGGCAATCCTGGAAATAATTTTAAAGATGTTTCCTCTGGCCCAAAATGTGCACCAGAGTTTAGTGATATGTCACTATTGATGTAGTAGGCTATTATTCAAAGTGAATTGACTGAGGCATGGATCATCAGAAAGACAATTTCCAGGGGGGAAAATGCACATCCAAGCATTGTCCTTTACTTTCTTTTTTTTTTTTTTTTTCTGGTGTCAGATAGTTATAAAATGTTTCCAAAGCCTTATTTCTATGTTCCTTTTGGTCTCTATGCCTAAAATTTATTTCCTGCTTTGTATGCTGATTGACTCCTTAGATTTATGAAGTCAGGGGACTTCCTGACAATGTGCCATTCATTCATAAAACAAGTATTTGTTACTTCTTCCTATTTGTGAGTTTCTAGGCCAGAAATAAGATAAAGCCCTTGTCCTATCAAACTCAGAGTCTTACTATTTTTACCATAGAGAGGGAAGTCAGTAGAGTTGCAGAGAACGGAGTCAGAGAAATATTTGCATGGAAGAGTCCTTTTTGTTTTCTTTGATAGTTAAGTTGACCTCCTTAGCAAGAGGATTCTAGAGAAAACTATTCCTTTAAAAGTGTCCAAGCTGTAAGTAATTTAACATGGTTGGGACACAGGATTTTTGAGGACAGGCAGGAAATAAAGACTGAAATAAGTTCAGAGCCTGTAATAGTTTGCCATTGCTGCTGTAAAATAACAACACAATGGAACAACACAGATTTATTATCTTAGAATTCTGTAGTTCAGAACTGTGGTACTGTGGTTCACTTCAAAGTTTCTGCAGGGCTACTTTTCTTTCTGAGGGCTCTAGGGATGAATCAGTTCCCTCACTCATTTGAATTGTTGACAAGTAGCAGTTTTTTGCAGTTGTAGAAATGGGGTCCTTGTTTCCTGGGTGACTGTCAGCTCAAGAGGTTGTTCATATCGCTTGGCTCAGGACCTCCTTTCTCTAGCTTCAAAGCCATCAATGGTGGGCCAAGTCCCTGTCAGACTTAGAGTCTCTTCTGTCCCTTCTTCCACTCTTGGTGTTACTGATAGCCACTTCTGCCTTCTCTTCCACTTCTCTTCCATTCATTCTCATTGATTCCACCTGGATAATCCAGTATAATCTCTTTGTAGGTCAACTGATAAGCAACCTTAATACTCTTTTGAAATATAAGGTAACATATTAACAGGTTCCTAGGATTGTGTCTTGGATGTCTTTAGAGACCATTACTCTGCCTTCTAAGAGGTACATATGTCACATTTTTTTAAAAGAAAATAAAAGGGGAGGTTTTTTTTTAATCATTTCATATACTTTAGTGTACATCTTTTAATTCATCTTTCCTAATTCTTCTTTGCTCAATTCTAACAGATTATAGTTTTTTTTCTAAAAATCTTCCATTTTGTCCATTTTATGAAACTAACTGCATATTATTCTGTAATTATTACTTTAAATCTTTATTGTGTTAGTATATATTTAACATTTTCATTTATATATTTCCCCCCTTTTTTCTTGGTCAACATCACTGGAAGTTTGCTCATCCCATTGATCTTGTCCAGAAACTTGTCCAGCTTACAGCAGCTGTTGGTTCTGTAAGGCTTATTTATATTTTCTTTTTTCCTATATTGTTAATTTTTATACTTATTTTTTATTATTTTATTTATTTTTTCTGTCTTCTTTATTTTTCCAACTTCTTGAAGTGGTTGCTAGCTCATTATTTTTATTTCTCTAATTTGTCTTTTCATAAATGTGTCTAAGCTACAAATTTCTCTCTATGTACCTTTTTCAGTACCTGACAAATTTTAGTATCTAATGTTTTCATTGGCATTTAGCTCTAAGTACTTTTAATTTTTAAAATAATTCCTTCTTTTAATTTTTTTTAATGTCTATTTATTATTTTTGATAGAGACAGAGTGTGAGTGGGGGAGGCGCAGAGAGAGAGGGAGACACAGAATCTGAAGCAGGCCCCAGGCTCTGAGTTGTTAGCACAGAGTCCAATGTGGGGCTCCAACTTTCAAACTGTGAGATCATGACCTGAGCCTAAGTCAGATGTTTAACCAACTGAGCCACCCAGGTGCCCCAATAATTCTTTCTTTTAGACAGAGAGTAAGTCCTATTTTATTTAGTATGCAAAAATTTGGTATTTCTTCTGCCATATTTTAATAATTATTAATTTCTAATTTTAGTGCATTGGGAATGAAAAACATAGTTTGTATGCCATTGATTCTTTAAAGAAAATAGGACTTTTTTGTAGGTTATTTTATGCTAAATATTTGAAAATTTTCTTTCATAGCTTAATATAAGTATGTGTTTTCTGCTTGGATGTATACAGATACATAGATGTATAGCTATCTTTTAATATATATATATATATATAGATATATATAGATATAGATAAATATATAGATATTTTAAAAATTTCTTTACATAGATTATTGAAATTTATTTTGGTTTATTGCCTCATTTACATATCAACTTCTAAAAGAAATAAAAAGCACAATTTAATATTTTATTATTGCTTTAATATTTGGGGAAGCAATATCCTTCATGGTCCATGACGTTAGAGGTGAAATCTTTCAAATTTTTAGTGAACAGATAATCAATATCTTGTAAAAGGCATTTAAATAATTATAGGAAAAAAGAGAAAGTAGAAAAACTATTCAGCTGATTTTATTGACCAGTTAAGTATGATAAAAGAAAAAAAAAACACTTCATTTATGAATATTAGGAATATATTGTATCTTATCTAATTTTGTAAAAAGTATATCATGGACAGAAACAGCAAATATACTTGCCTAGAGACTTTAGACACATTCTTATTACTGTATTTAATTTAATACATTATCAGTGTTAGTCACTCTCACTTCAAATGTTTAACAGTACTAGGAGGGAAGGGTAAAACTATAAGGAAAATGCATGAGAAACATGAGGATTGGAGAAGATAATTTTTTTAAAATGTGATATATACTCAAGTGAATCAACATATGAGAAAATTCATCAAGATGGTTGGGTGAAAGATCAACTTGTGGCCATTACTAACACTTCTTTGCAGCAGCAGAATGGACTAATAAACATTATTTAAACAAATATTACTCATAATAACAACCAAAAAATTAAATGCCTAGCAACCAACATAAAGAGCTAACACTTTTATAGAGTAAATTACAACTACCATAAAGTAGCAAAATACATCAAGTAATAACAACAGATTTAAATAAATAGAGAAATACCATGTACAAGGATGTAGAGCTACATTTATATATCTAACATGTCAGTTTCTTCCAGATTAAGACTCATCATCAATACAGTCAAAGTAAGATTTCAGGCTGAGCAGCTGAGCATTCTGAGACACTTGACAATCTTACTCTAAAATGGATATGAAAGTATTCAGTTGCAGGTCAACTTTGACAAAGAAGATAAGGAAGTGCACTCTCACTGACAACTATCAATATGTATTGGGAAGCCATTGTACTAAATTGGTACAAAAACAAAGAATTTGACTAAGAGAACAAAATGGAAGACACAGAAACATATATGTGTGTGAGAAATGGTTTATTACAAATGGGGAAAGGATGAGTTATTTAGTAGGTAGTGTTGAGGAAACTAATTAACTCACTCTATGGAGAAGAGGGCAGCTGTGTCACTATTCCAAATGATGTTGCACTTGAAATGTATTAATGTTATCAAGGGCAAAGAAAAAAGTATAAAGGTAATCGAAAATAACTGGGAAGAGCTTTTTATGTTACCGAAGGGTGAGAAGAACTTCTTAAATGAGATCTAAAAAGCACAGACAAGATCATGAGAAAACAGATTTGATAACATACACACAAATGTTTTAAATTACCTTCACTGACAGTCTCTAAAACCAAAGTTACAGATACATAAACAACAAGTGAATGATATTTCTAAATATCTTCTAAATATCTAAAACGAATATAAAATATTAATAACGTAAATAAGAAAGAGCCGTAATTATGGGACAATAAAAATATTTCAATAGTAAAACCAACAGAGAAATGAACAGTGAGTTTACAAGTAAGCTACAAAGTTGTAGCTCAGTGACTGTACAAACTTCCTAAGTAGTCAGGGGGAAAAAAAGCAAATTAAAACAGAGTGAAATGTTTAGATGTGGACACAATCTACTGGTGACAAGACTGTGAAGAAAGGGAATCCTTGACATTATCTAGGGAAATTAAGCATGCGTAAACTTTAAGATTTAGTAATCCTAATCCCGAGGGATGTGTTCCCAAAGGAAAAAAAAATTCTCAAAGGACTTGAAAAGACCTATAACAAGATGTTTGTGAAAACTGCCATTGCAGGATGTCTGTCTTTAGGCATTTAAATAATAAATGAGGAAATACTATGTAAAGCAGAAGTAGTAAGAGGGAAGAGACTAAAGTACAGTAAAACCTTGATTTGGGAGCATAATTTTTTCCAGAAACATGCTTGTAATCCAAAGCACTTGTATATCAAAGCAAATTTCCCAATAAGAAATAATAGAAACTCAGATGATTCATTCTGCAACCCCAAAATATCCATGTAAAAATGATTAAGTACTGTAGTATAATACAAAATAATAAAGGAATTACAAAATATAATGAAAAATAAACAAATCAACCTGCACTTCCCTTTGAAAACCTTCATGGCTGGTGTGAGGGAGACATGATAGAGGAGGGTTACTGTGTAGGAGGACTTTCACTATCACTAACGGAATCCCTGCTGTTGATTGGTTCAGTGGAATCTTTCTCTACATGGGAGCCATTGTATATGCTCACATGGATGTTGACTACAGTACAGTATTAATAAGCTCTTGTCATATACTGTATTTAATGTAACTGGCAATAAGGCAGCAGAGTAAAGGGTCTATATCTGCAGGCAGCCTGACCTAGAATGAAGCAAAGTATGGAAGATAAAAGGACTGTCTATAGGTGCTTTGAAGCGACAAAAATACACTAGTGCCAGTCGTGGGCACCTTCCGATATTCTGAAAAATCACTGATTTCTGCCAAACACCGCGGCTTGAGATGCAGGATCTGAGCATGGGAGACGGTTACCCACAATCCTGCAGCAAGAAAGAGAGAAGAACCTTTAGCTCAGTTGTGATAATGTGACATTTTGCATCATGTATTCCAAGACATCACACGTTTATAATGTTAAAATTTATTAGAAATGTTTGCTTGTCTTGTGGAATGCTCACAGAACAAGTTACTCAAAATCTAAGGTTTTCCTGTACGTGCAGCACATGGATAGATCTCAAAAATCTGGAATGAATGAGCAAAATAATAAATAAGTCTTAAAGCTTAATGCTACTTGAGTGAACTAAAAATAACATATTCATGGAACAACAAAACATTTTACTGAAACATTTGCAGATTAAGAACATGCATGGAACACATTAGTTTGTTTCCTATGGAACAGGGGGATAGAAATAGGTAGTAGGAAGAAAAGGCATAATAAAACAGGAACTGTTTATATCAGGAAACTCCATAATAGTGTCTTATACTCTTAAATACTCTTTCTTTTTTTCCTAATGTAAAGAGAGTCCAGAATTAGGCAGACGTAAGTTATTATCATAGTTCATTATATTATCAATCAAATTCTTTCTATCTGGAACATGTAACTGTGTCCATCATGGCTACAATATGCCTGTTTTATCTTCAGGTATGACATATACATTCCAATTGGGAAGAAAGGTAAGATCGGGAGACCAAGAAAAAGAAAAAGATACCATTTGAATCCGTCTGTATTAAACTGCTGAACACAAGTCCTACTCAAAATCTTTTCATTACATCTCATTGGCCAAAATTATGTCACATGGCCACCTGTAGTTGCAGACACCTGGAAAATCAAATATTTAAACTTTTAATTATAAATAATAGAAGAGAATTATAGTAAATGTAATTATAAATGTGTACCCAACAAGAACTTGTGCATGTGTGTACTATATAGATCTAATGGGTTGATAATTTTTGATATAAAATGAAAGGGAACAGATCTTGGTGCCTGGTGGATACAATAGCAAGTGGATTTGTTGACATAATGGTAAAATATTATAGTATGAAAGGTAACAGGAGTCACTGGGAATTCTTGAAAATAAGAAAGAAATGATGGAAGCACTATTTTCAAAAGATCAATATGGCTGTGAGTTGTGGGATGTGTTATAAAAGTGGTAAGCTAGAAACAAAAATGGAGTAGAGAAGTGCTTTATAGTATAGTAAAAGTTAACGGACTTTATGTTCCTATGTTTAATTCTGGCCCGCATAAGTAGTTCCATGACCTTGATGCTCATTGAATCTTTGAGTCTTATTTCCTTTATCTGAAACTTAAGGATGATAGTACTAATTGCTGCAACAACTAAATGAAAAAAAAATGTTTGTAAAATTACCTAGCAGTGTAGTACTTTTAGTAGATACAGAAACATCGTTGCCATGACAAACGATATCTACTAGAAACCTTTCAGAAGTATCATTCTTACTGTTAAAATACAGTTTCTCATTAAAGGCCAAGATCATGTCCACTGTAAGAGTGTATTTTACATATTAAAATGTTGTTCTTACAGCAAAGTAGGCAAAGTAAAAGAAAGTAATTACAGGGACACGTTGGTGGCTTAGTTGTTAAAACATCAGACTCTTGGTTTTGGTTCAGGTCATGATCTCGTAGATCATATGTTTGAGCTCCAGTGGGGGCTCTGCAATACCTGCTTGGGATTCTCTCTCCCCCCCTCTCTCTACCCCTCCCCTGCTCACTCTCTCTCTCAAAATAAATAAATACACTTTAAAAAGTTACAAAAAGTAATTTTATTATTGTTCAAAGCTAATTCTTATATCAAGGGACGAATAAAAGCTAATCTCACAAATCCCAGGGGGAGTTTATAGAAGACAGAGGGAACTCTAGCCCAGTCACAATTCACAATGAACCCAGTTAGTCCTCAAACCCATCCTCTAATTATTTCCCCACTTGCTGAATACATCAGACTCTATGACTGAACAACACGTTGCCTCTCTATTATATGATCTTTATATAATCCCTACAGTCACACAAAGCTTACTTTTTTTTAAGTTTACTTATTTATTTTGAGAGGGAGAAATTACGAGCAGGACAGGGGCAGAGAGAGGGGGGAGAGAGAGAATCTCAAGCAGGCTTCATGCTGTTAGCACAGAGCCTGCTGCCAGGCTCAAACTCATGAACCATGAGATCATGATCAGAGCCAAAATCAAGAGTGAGATGCTTAACTGACTGAACCACCCAGAACTCCAACACACAGCCTACTATGAATATTTTTCTTAAAAGGTAGTCATCATAGAACACCCAAGTTTAGGGAAAATAAGAACACCCAAGTTTACACCAAAGTCTTACAAAGAGCGGACCTTGTGAGCTCTGCTAAACTATCACACAGATGGTGGTTGAGAAGATAATAAGAATATCCTTGAGGTTATCCACTCTACGATATTATTTATCAATGATTATTGGTGAACATGAGTTCCTTTTTCTTCCCTTTCTTCCCACTGACACTACACTGCCATTTCCCTACCCACAAAAACAAACCTAGTAAAGAGATCTTGATAAGACAAATATTATTTTTTGAGATCTTTATTGTTTTGTAGATCTCTGATTTATATTAAGATCTCAGAGTATATTCAGAAGATAAATGTAGGCATATGTAAAATCAGTCTCATCTACATAATGAAATTTTGGTAATTGTGACACAATCTTAAGGATCATGAAATGTGTATTAAATCTGTTATTTAATTTTTTTTTTAATTTTGGTTCACTGGCCATTCAGGCCAAAACTTCATCATTTTACAAAGTTTGATTAATAAATAACAAAACCTTACTCATCATTGTAAAACTATTATGTATTCAGATTTTAACAAAGCATCAACATTTAAATTATCATGAATAATTCAACATATTTGTAAGTAAGCATGCTCATAAACAGTAAAAGGACTTTATTAGCTTTTGCAGAAAATCTCATTAATTAAGAGAGTGGCAATTTACTATATCTGTGTTAGGATTCTCGGGCAGCATGCTGATAAACATACTATTTTTAAGAACATAATGTGGTTTCCTGTCACAACTTTTTGAGATAGGGGCTACTATTTCTCCTACTACAGAGGAGGAGATTAAGACTGAGAGGATAATTGACTTACAGTAACTAATGAAGGTAGTTGGTGATGGGGACAGATGGTCATCTGGAATGATATTGAAAGAGCTTGCTCACCTAACAACTATGCTCTACTTCCTTTCCTCAAAGATTTCCTATATTCTTTGTTTAAATTGAGGTTATGCCTTGACCTAACATAGAACTTGAATATGAAGCTATTGGTATGCATGTCAGTGATTAAAGCCTCCATTTAGCCTTGTAGCTTATTGCATATCATGAGCGTAAGAGTAGAGTTATGCGAGAAGAATAAAACAGTTGTTCACTTTGGGCACAAATAGATTGCCTTCTTTCTGGGCCGTAGGTAAACCTATGGAAGGATTTTTCCTTCATGAGTTTAAAAGTATCTGGCCTCTTACATGTGATTTATGAAAATCGGCAGAATGAATTCTGAAAAACAAGTGATTTGAAAGCTTTTTATTTGCTTCTATGGGAACATAACAGAGAAGCCAGAAGCAAGGAAAATAAGTTTATCCTGTTGCTTGTATGTCAGAGATGCCCCTGAGGTGCCTTTATAATAATGTGCTATGAATAATTCTGTCTTAACAACCAGAGTTTAATAAGAATAAATAATTTTCTTTTCCACATTGAGAATTGAAAGAATGTGGATATCTTTTGGTATAAAATTCTAAAAAGTGTTTTCAATATTGAATAAGAGTGAATGATATTAAAGCTGAGTAATGGATTACATATTTCTTTTCCTATGTTGGATCGTCTTTTTAAAACAATAATTCTCTGGTCATATTTTAAGCCTGCAGTATTTTTATTAGGTAAAATTATGCCCTTGTCAACTGCATTATCTGGACTTTATTGTTTTATACTTGTACTTTATACTGTAAGTAACATCAAGTATTAAACAATAGTTGAAATATAAAAAATACTTAGTATTTTTCTATGTCCCTTTAATTATGCAGATAAAGGAAAGAATTGTGAATGACATTTTATTCACACATAACCTAAATAAAATGGTTGAAATTAAACATAATTTGAGTTTTCAGTAAATACCAAGATTAAAATAGCTATTGGACCAATAAAAAGTAAGTAGAGGCAAATTTCATTATGCATTGCCTCCAATCCACTTTATAGCATTAACTCAATACATAAATTAAATATGTTTAGGATTATTTTCATCTATACTTTTTGGAGCTGAGATGGCCACATCAATATATCTAGGAAAATTCCCAATAGCAGTGGAGCTTAAAATCTAAACTAGGGACTCAACTTTTCAAACAAGGTAGACCATGGAATCCATCTAACACTTGCAATACTTTATTTTCTCCATTTCCCTTCAAGTAACCCCTGAAAAGGGCTGGGATGCTCCAGTAGCCTTTTCTGACTGTTGCCAACATATTGTGCACAGCCACTTGAAACTATCATCACTTTTTTTTTTAAAGGATTCACCATTCTATTATTTTTTAGTTTTCTTTTTTAACATTTATTCATTTTTTTGAGAGAGTGTGAGTGGGGGAGGGGCAGAGAGAGAGGGAGACACAGAATCTGAAGCAGGCTCCAGGCTCCGAGCTGTCAGCACAGAGCCTGATGTAGGGCTTGAACTCACAGACTGTGAGGTCATGACTTGAGCTGAAGTCGGCCACTTAACCGACTGAGGCACCCAGGTGCCCCGAAACTATCATCACTTTTATGCATCGTTCAACAGATCATAGGTAATTGCTTCATAAGACCCTGGAGGAGAAATGAAGTAACTATAGTTGTGAGTTAGGAATATATGCAATTTATATGTTGCTTTAAGACCTATGTGCAGAGGCAGACATCCTCTCCTCTACTGTCCTGCCTGCTGCTCCTTTACAGTGTATTCGATAAACTTCTATCTCATTTGGAGAAAAAACAAAACAAAACAAAACAAAACAAAACAAAACAACCTATGTGCAGAAAATCCTTGTCTCTACCACTTCTATCTTATGATCAAGTATTGTTATTATGTATCCCCAGCTACATTTAGTATATACTCTATGTAATAACGCACTGTGAAGTCTTGTGGATTGACTTCACAGTCAAATCTTGTGATGAGAATAAGTATCTTATTTAGACTGGATTATGTTACACATATCCCTGAGGATATTGATATTGACATAGCCCTATTCTTTCTAGGAGAAAGCAAAGGGTTTCTTTTGTTTGCTGCCTAGTGATTTCCCATAGACAGCTACCTATCAGGTGTTCAGACATATACTCTCTGCTCCAATAATGATACCATGTCTGAAAAAAAAATTGCAATTTGAAACCTGCTTTAAGTTTATAGTGACTCACTTTTATTTTTAAGATCCATTTGTCTTTTTCAGAGTTCAAATAGTTAAGTTATATAGTGGTATTATAGGCATAATCACCTCTGAAAATTGTAAATCTTTGATGTGATTCCAACACTATTATGACCTCAGGATATGGTATTGCTTTTTCTTACTCTCTTTGACATGGAAGACAATTTCTGAGCATATTTTCTTGGCTCTTTAGAACAAAACAGAAGATAATTCTTTATAGCAAGGATCATGGACCAGTAAATGAATTCTACATTTCCTCCAAATACCTATCCCAACTACATGCCCACAAGTTGAAGTTTCACAATTTTATGGGGGTTAATTTGGGGTCCCATTACGCTAAGAGACAGACTCAAGCCCCAAGTCCTTTTGTTAACATACCATGATGTATACATGATACTTGTTATCAGGGTCCTTCCTCAAGAGTAGTAGACTCCACTTCCCTCAGAGAGGACATGATGTTTGTGGTTCACATTCTGGAAAAGAGGAGGGTTCTAGCTATCTACTGTAGTGACCTTAAGCCTGTAATCCCAGGCATATAGTTTTCTTGATTTATGAATCTAGCAGTAACTGTCCAACAAAAATGCCATCAACACTCTCATAAAAATTTCCCATGATTATATCATTTTGTTGCTCTTTTTCTGTGCTTCATTGCCTCTGACACATGAGAATCTTATTATTTAAGTGACCTGGAAACCCTGTTTAGTGGCATCATCTTCCACCAGCATCCTCAGACTACACATAACAACTACTAAAAGTATGTTTTGTCATATTGCTATTCATGTCACCAATAGAGTTTTCAAAGAGGTATCCTCAGAAGATTCTCAGAGGACATGGTGGCTATGATTAAATGGGATTCACATGATGCAGCTCCTCTAACAGTTTTAGTTTCTTTGATTATTTCTGTCACATAATACAAATTAACTTTTGGCACCCAAACTCAATTTTACCATAGGTCAACGTGAAGTCTAAGTACTACTCAGCTAGACAAGCAAATACCAGACCATTTAAGATTCAAGGTTTCTTTTATTCATTACTTTAGCCATATATATGGTCCAGTATATTCTACACATGTTTTAGAAAATACTTATGATTCTTTTGGTGTTTGGAGCATTTTGAGAAGTGCCAAACAAATAATATGCCAGCTGCTGGCTCCTATTGTTAGACATCCAACTACATCTTCCACATTAGGAGACTTATCTTGAGAAGCCAAATGAACTCTTTTTGTGAAAATAGTATCACTCCAACAAAGACATTTATGAGACGCTGATATTAGCATATAATATTCAATTGCTCCCTAATTTACTAACCAGGAAATTTTCTTCATTAATTTTGGGACAACATCTTTAAATTCGGAAACTGTAGGACTGGGCTATTTGAAATATGGCTGTGTCAGCTGTATTGGCCCATTAAGGCTGTCATTAATACAAAATACCACAGACTGGTTAGCTTAAACAACAAACATTCATTTCTCACAGTTCTGGAGGTTAAGAAGTCCAAGATCAAGGCAGCTGGTGATGTGGTGTCTGGTGAGGGCCCCCTTTCTGGTCTGCAGATACCTGTCTTCTCTTTACATTCTCCCATGGCCTTTCCTTGGTGCATGTAGTGGGGAGAAAGAGAAAGTGCTCTTCTGTCTCTCCCTCTTTGAATAAGGACATTAATCCCATCAAGAGGGCCCCACCCTCATGACCTAATCTAACGCCAGTTACTTCCCAAATGGCTTCACCTCCAAATATCATCACACTGGGGATTAGGGCTCCGACAGATGAAATTTTGGTGGGGAACAAACAAATATGTTTGTTTGTGGGCCTACAAGCCCTAGGCCTGTATCAGGAAAAAAGAAATGAAAATAAGAGATGTTAAAAGCACTCCTTTTTGGACAATGTGCTCTTTGAGGTTGTCATTTTCTTTCTTTATGCTCTCAAATGAGATTTACAATAACCAGGCCATTATATAGTCCTGTAGAAAGCCCAGAAAAGATTTATAGTAGCTATTAGGTAACTCACAGAAATAACTGGAGGATTGGACAGTGTCCAAAAGCACATGGAAAAACTGGTATAATTGTATAACTTAACTTGTATGAAAAACTAGAATAGTTTTCCTTACATTTCAACTCAGAATAGATCCTTTCTCTTAAAGAAGCGTTTCTAATTTTTTGAGGAACCTCCACACTGTTTTCCAGAGCGGCTGCACCAGTTTGCATTCACACCAACAGTGCAAGAGGGTTCCCATTTCTCCACATCCTCGCCAGCATCTATTGTCTCCTAATTTGTTCATTTTAGCCACTCTGACTTGTGTGAGGTGGTATCTCAGTGTGGTTTTGATTTGTGTTTCCCTGATGAGGAGTGACGTTGAGCATCTTTTCATGTGCCTATTGGCCATCTGGATGTCTTCGTCTTCTGCCCATTTCTTCACTGGATTATTTCTTTTTTGGGTGTGGAGTTTGGTGAGTTCTTTATAGATTTTAGATACTAGCCCTTTGTCTGATATGTCATTTGCAAATATCTTTTCCCATTCCATAGGTTGCCTTTTAGTTTTGTTGATTGTTTCTTTTGCAGTGCAGAAGCTTTTTATCTTTATGAGATCCCAATAGTTCATTTTTGCTTTTAATTCCCTTGCCTTTGGAGACGTGTCAAGTAAGAAATTGCTGCAGTTGAGGTCAGAGAGGTTTTTTCCTGCTTTCTCCTCTAGGGTTTTGATGGTTTCCTGTCTCACATTCAGGTCTTTCATCCATTTTGAGTTTATTTTTGTGAATGGTGTAAGAAAGTGGTCTAGTTTCATTCTTCTGCATGTTGCTGTCCAGTTCTCCCAGCACCATTTGTTAAAGAGACTGTCTTTTTTTCATTGGATATTCCTTCCTGCTTTGTCAAAGATTAGTTGGCCATACATTTGGTTGAGATATTTTTTTTTTCGTTTTGGGCATCCAGCTATTCCAACATTTTTTGAAAAGGCTGTCCTTTCTCTATTGAACAGCTTTTCTAATTCTGTATTTTTGTCAAATTTCAGTTGACTATATCTGTTTAGTACTCTGAGTACTCTTTATGTTCCATGAATCTATGTTTCTAACCCTTTACCAAAACCCCACAGCCTTTATTACTGCAGCTAGGTAGTAAGTCTTAATATCAGGCTTCTTTCAAGTATAGTGTTTTCTTTTACTTTTTGTTGTTGTTGTTGTTAAGATTAAGACTACTGGGGCACCTGGGTGACTCAGTCGGTTAAGTGTCCTACTTCGGCTCATGTCATGGTCTCACAGTTGGTGAGTTTGAGACCTACATCAGACTGGCTATTGTCAGCCTGTCAGTACAGAGCCCCTTTCGGATCCTCTGTCCCCCTCTCTCTGCCCTTGCCCAACTCACACTGTCTCTCTCAAAAATAAACAAACATTAGGGTCACCTGGGTGGCTCAGTTGGTTACGCGTCTGACTTCAACTTAGGTCATGATCTCCTAGTTTGTGAGTTTGAGCCCTGTGTCAGGCTCTGTGCTGACAGCTCAGAGCTTGGCGCCTCCTTTGGATTCTGTGTCTCCCCCTCTCTCTGCCCCTTCCCTGCTCATGCTCTGTGTTTCTCTGTCTCTCAATAGTAAATAAGTGTTAATTTTTTTTAAATAAACAAACATTAAAAAAAAAGACTATTATTATACAGGTAGTTTAGGATAAAATCATCTATGTTCATAACAATCCATGTTAACATATTGATAGGAATTGTACCGACCCTACAGATCAATTTAACATTTTTGAATACTGTATGCCTCTTCATTGATTTAGATCTTTGATTTCCTTCACCAGCTTTTTATAATTACTAGTATACAATTAGTATGTAATTATAGTATATAGATCCTATATATGTGTTGCTAAGTGCATAACTAAGCTAAGCATTTCATTCCTTTGGTGCATTTGTTATGTTTTTAATTTTAGGTTCTGAATGTTTATTCTTAATATAAAGTAATGTGACTGATTTTATGTTGATCTTGTATCCTGAAACCTGCTGAAAACTGCTAAATTTTTATTAGTATCCCTTTTTCCTTTTACTCTGATTTTTTGTTTTGCTCCACATAGATATTCATAATATCTGCATATATAGTTTTATTTATTCCAGTCAATCTGTATTTATTTTATTAATTTTCATTGCTTCATCTCAGTGGCTAGACCTTCCAGAACAAGGTTGAAGAAGAGTGTTGAGAGCACCCCTCTTTGTCTGTTACTGATCTCAGGGGCGGAATTATTCAGTCTTTCACCATTAAAAATTATACTTGCTATAGGATTTTGTAGATGTAATTTATCAGTTTGCTGTCATTCATTTCTATTTCTATTTCTATTTCTATTTCTATTTCTATTTCTATTATTTCTATTTCTATTTCTATTCTATTTCTATTTCTATTCATAAGACATGTTGGTCCACAGTTTTCTTTTATTGTGATATCTTTGTCTGGTTTTAGTAATAGGGTAATACTAGTCCTATATAATGAATTGCTAAGGATTTTTTTCTTCCACACTGGAAGATTGTGTGTTAATTGTTGCTAAGTCTTTCACATATGTTTGGTAGAATTTTCCAGTGGAATCATCTAGGCCTACAGATCTATTTTTTGATTTTTTAAATAAAAAATTTAATTTATTTGATAGTAATGGAGATATTGAAATTATCCCTTTCGATTTGGTTGAGATTTGGTCATGTGTGGCTTTCACGGAACTGATTATTTAAATCAGAACTTTTTGACTGCTCTGGTGGTTACTAAAAGTTTTGCAACAATAAGGATTGATAAAACTTTTAGCTTAAAGTTTCTATTCCCATAGCTAGTTAATTAGATAAGTCAAACCAGTTCTTCAACTGAGGACAAATAGAAAAGCTAGTCAAATATTTTAAAATCTGACCCTTATGGTATAAAAATCAATAGTTATCCAGAAAATAATGGGAAAATATCACACTCCAGCTTATATTGTTCAGAAAAATATGCTCAGGGAAAACTTTAATACCAATATTTTATATGAAATACTGAAAATAAATTAATATTAAAGTCATAAAATGTAAGAAAAAACAAAATAAAGAACAAGGCTCACTAAATCCAAATAGTCTACACATTTTCTAAAATTACATAAATTAAGAGAGGAGGAACCAAGATGGTGGAATGGCATGGAAGCTTTTGTGTGTCCATGAAATACAGCCAGACCAACACTAAACCATCCTACACACCTAGAAAACTGATTGGAGGATTAACACAACAATCTGCACAACCTGAACCACAGAATTCAGCAGTACACAGCACGGAGAGCTGAACTTGGGGAGCAAGAAACTGCAAAAGGTAGGGAACTGCTTTTGCAGGTGGAGAGAGGACAGACTGAAGGTGGGGGGGAGTGTATGGGAAAATCACCCCTCCCCAAAAGCAGCTGGAGAAAAAGTGGAAAATTTGAAACAGCCGCAGGGACTAAACTAAAAAGGGAGAAAGGAGAAAGGAGAGGGTTTAAATTCCATTAAGACTGTAAACAAAGGGAGCACAAAGGCTGCAACTCCACACTCGATACCTGGCAGTGCTCTAGTGGGAAGGGTGAATCCCCAGGAACAGAGTGGGTTCCAGGAGGTTCTCGGGCCACATGGGGAAAAGCAGTTCCACTGCGGGAAGGACATTTGGTAGAGACTGTTGAAGCCACTTGGTCCCAGCAGACCCCAGAAGGCAGCCACATTCGCTGGTCCTGGGGCAAGGTCGTTAAGGGTGAAGCTTGGTGCCAGATGTGTGTTGTGATTTTCCATAATCCCTGAGCTGCTGCTGCTACACTGTCTTGCAAACATTTTCTGGGATGGGCTGGCACCTGGCCACAGTCTTGGGGCACCGGCAGCAGCAGGGTCCAGGGGACATACCTGGATGCAGCCGATATTCGACCATTGCTCATTCGGCCATTGCTTGGTGAGACCCTCCCACAGAGGGGCAGAACAGGTCAAAGCTGCAGTTCTTCGGCAGTAAGGGGCTGGGGAAAATAGCTGCATCTGAGAAAAAACTTGGGAGAGAGGTACTCCCTGGGGCCTGGTCACGAAGAGTGAAGAAGTGGGGAGTGGACAAGAGCTGAAGATGGAGGATGGGTGCGCAATTGCTGATCCAGGTGAACAGACTGTGTAGCTGGGTGGAGCCATTTTCACTGCATAGGCACCTATGAGCCTGCAACAATCCACCCCGGTTGGCTAGCAGCGCCATCTAGTGGAGAGCGAAGCTGTTACACTGAGCCCCGCCCAACTGGGCCAACTTCGCTCTTGAAGAACACAAGTCTCAGTGCTGGCTTAATTTATGGATTATAAAGAGCTACATAGACTGACTTCTAGGGGAAAACGAAGCAATTTCAGTCCTACTTCAATCTGTTAGCAGGTTCGTCTATTCAATTTTCTTTCTTTGTTTTTTCTTTTTCCTTTTCTCTTTTACAATTCTTTTCTTTTTCTTGAATACAAAAAGAGAAAAAATTCTTTTTTATTTTCAATTTTTATTAAAAATATCTTTTTAATTTTTATTACTATATTTTTTACTTTTGTGTAATTTTTTTCAAATTCTACTTTACTTCCATCATTTTATTTTAGTCTACTTCAGTGTGGTCACCTTTTCAAAATTTCAAACAATTTCCTTTTTTTTCTTTCCTTTTCTTTTTTTCTCTTTTTTGTTTCTTTTCTTTTTCTTGAATGCAGAAAGAGAAAACCTTCATTTCTACCTTCAATTTCTATTAAAAATATTTTCATTTAATTTTTTTACTATATTTTTTGCTGTTATGTAAATTTTTTTCAAATTCTATTTTACCTCCATCATTTTATTTTAGTCTACTAGAGTGTATTCTTTACTATCTTCTTTACTTTTGTGTATAATTTTTCAAATTCTATTTTACCCCATCATCTCATTTTAGTCTACTTCAGTGTATTCATTTTTTCAAATTCTCAAACGATTTCCTTTTTTTTCCTTCCCCCCTTTTTTTTCTCTAATCTGTCAAACCACTTTCAACACCAAGACCAAAACACACCTAGAATCTAGCATCATCCATTCACTTTGTGTGTGTGTGTGTTTTTAATTTCTAATTTTAATATTTTTTAATTTTAGTTTTACTACCTCATTAATTCCTTTTCTCCCTTCAAAATGACAAAACAAAGGAATTCACCCCAAAAGAAAGAGCACAAAGAAATGACAGCCAGGGATTTAACCAGTACAGATACAAGCAACATGTCTGAACCAGAATTTAGAATCACAATAATAAGAATACTAGCTGGAGTTGAAAACAGACTAGAATCCCATTCTGCAGAGATAAAAGAGGTAAAAAATAGTCAGAATGAAATAAAAAAAATGCTATAACTGAGTTGCAATCACTGAAGGATGCAGCGGCGGCAAGGATGGTTGGGGCAGAACAGAGAATCAGCGATAGAGAGGACAAACTTAGAGAATAATGAAGCAGAAAAAAAGAGGGAGAATAAGGCAAAAGAGCATGATTTAAGAATTAGAGAAATCAGTGACTCATTAAAAAGGAACATCAGAGTCATAGCCATCCCAGAAGAGGAAGAGAGAGAAACAAGGGTAGGAGGGTTATGTGAGTAAATCATAGTGGAAAACTTTCCTAACCTGGGGAAAGACACAGACATCAAAATCCAGGAAGCACAGAGGACCCCCATTAGATTCAACAAAAACTGACCATCAACAAGGCACATGATAGTCAAATTCACAAAATACCCAGACAAGGAAAGAATCATGAAAGCAGCAAGGGAAAAAAAGTCCTTAACCTACAAGGGAAGACAGATCAGGCTTGCAGCAGACCTATCCACAGAAACTTGGAAGGCCAGAAGAGAGTGGCAGGATATACTCAGTGTGCTGAATCAGAAAAATATGCAGCCAAGAATTGTTTATCCAGCAAGGCTGTCATTCAAAATAGAAGGAGAGATACAAAGTTTCCCAGACAAATAAAAATGAAAGGAGTTTGTGACCACTAAACCAGCCCTGCAAGAAATTTTAAGGGGGACTTTCTGAGGGGAAAAAAGATAAATATATATACATATATATATATATATGTATATATATATATACGTATATATATATATATATACATATATATATACGTGTATATACACACACACACACACACACACACACACACACACATATATATTGTATATGTAAATGAATACCAAAAGAAACAAATGATTAGAAAGGACCAGAGAACATCACCAGAAACTCCAACTCTACAAACATCATAATGGCAATAAATTCATATCTTTCAGTACTCACTCTAAACATCAGTGGACTCAAGGCTCCAATCAAAAGACACAGGGTACCAGAATGGATAAGAAAACAAGATCCATCTATATGCTGTTTACAAGACACCCACTTTAGACTTAAAGACAATTTCATATTGAAATTACATAAATTAACAAAGGAATAGAAGATGTAAACTACAATAACTCACACCTGAAGTCTAACCAGGACAAAAAGAATGATACAAATGTTAACTTGCATGTAACTAGGGATATTAACCTCCAAGATAAGCAGAGCCTGTCTGGAGTTCACATTAGTGTGTACAGTCAGGGAGTGACTATCAAAAAAAAAAAAAAAAATCAAAGGTATCAGGGTCCTAGCTGGGACAGAACAAAATTAATTCAGCAGAAAAGGAAATTCCATTGTGGTTATGGTAATACTGAAAACAGACATAAGAGATGGGACATCATTATGCTGGTTTCTGGACACTATATTGAAAGAGGTTTGAAATTGCCCATGACCAGAAGTAACAGTCTCAGGAAGGTATCATTATAAGAAAACATTTGGAATGCGAGAAATTAAGTAGAGAAAATTATGAGTCTTGCAGAAATAAGAGAAAGTCACAGAAGCTGAAATTGACCCTCTTTTTTAAATGGTACTTTCTCTTAATGAAACCTTATTTCACTATATCAAAAGAGGTTATTTCTTTTCTTTTTAAAGAGGGTCATTTTTTTCTGTTTGTTTAAAATTTTTATTTAAATTCTAGTTAGTTAACATATAGTGTAATATTGGTTTCAAGAGTAGAATTTATCACCTACAGATAACACCCTGTGGTTATCACAGCAAGTGCTAAAGAGGGTCATGTTTTTAAAATTTTTTTTAATGTTTATTTATTTTTGAGACAGAGAGAGACAGAGCATGAATGGGGGAGGGTCAGAGAGAGAGGGAGACACAGAATCTGAAGTAGGCTCCAGGCTCCAAGCTGTCAGCACAGAGCCTGATGCGGGGCTCGAACTCACAGACCGTGAGATCATGACCTGAGCCGAAGTCGGACGCTTAACCGACTGAGCCACCCAGGTGCCCTTAAAGAGGGTCATTTTGAATGAAGAACCCTAGGAAGGAACTCAGAACCTTCAAGCCTCCCCCAGTGGAGACAGATCTGTTACTGTCATTTTAGAAAAATTCAGAACTTTGTATAATGAGCACAGATAACAGGAATCCTCCCAAACAACTATTATTAGAATAGAATAGGCAGAATCAATATGTTATATCTGATTAAAATGCTCCTGATAAATCAAGCAATAGTAAAGGAAAATACACCATACACTATAATTTAGTGTATTCAACATAAATTAAATAATATTGAGCATCCTTTGTATAGATGAAATAACTGCTTAATTCAAAAAGTCAGTATAAAATGGACATAAACAGAAAACTTTGAATACTAATTATTGGCAGAACTCAGTAAAGAATGACAAATAAAATCCAATACCATTTTATAAATGGTGATGAAGTGAAGATGCTCAAAGGAAAATAGAATTTAATTAATGTATAGCAAGAGACATAAATAAATGAAAACATCAAGAAAACAAAAATAAAATAGAGAGTAAAAGGGTCAGAAGATAAAGATATAGAAGATGAGCAAATTCTGACATATACATAACTGGAATCTCAAACAAAAGGAGGACACGGAAGAGAATTAATATTTTAAACTATGATTTAAGAAAATTTCTAAAAATAAAAGTCCTGAAACTACTAATTGAACAAACCTAACGTATACCTAGAGAAATTGACATTGACCAATCAAAGTCTGTGATATTCTAGTAAATTTTTAGACATTAAATAAATGAAGAAAAATATTTGTGGAGCCTCCATGCAAAACAAAACAAAACAAAACAAGTTACTTTCTGAGGAAAAAAAAAACATGCTGGGTTCAGGCATCTAAAAAATATGGAAAAATTAAGACAACAGTGGAGTATGGTTCAATAAATTTAAGAACAGGAGGCTGAGTCAATAATCTTATAAAGGCTATTTTACTCAGGCTATAAAGTCTAAAAATATAGTTTCATTCCAGTAAAAACCCTTGCAATAATGTTAGCATGCAACTTCCTTGAATAATATGGTATAGGATGGGTTTCACCTAACCTAGAAGTGATTAAGTGGCCATTAGCTAAAGAATGGTCAGTGAGAAGTGAATATATTTAATTGTAATCTAAGACAAAAACAAAGGTGTGACAAAAAAACAAAGTATAAATGTCGTATATGCCAAAAAGTGGGAATAGAAAGAAAAGAGAAAATAGGAAAGTAGAAAAACTTACTGATTGTTGGATTAGGTGAAAGTCAAATCAACTAGTAGAAGCTTAGTTTAGTAGAACAAAGTGGTAGTTAATAGGTGAGAGATAATTCATATATTTTAAGCGGAAAACAAACTAGTAGAAGCTTAACCAAAGGGAAAAAAGAATTAAGGATATAACAAAAAATGTTGATAAGAACGTAACTCCTAGAACAATATAAAAGTTTTCATTGTTTCAAAATAAATACAAAAAAAATAGTAAAGAAACATACCAACTGGAGAAAGAAGCACATACATTCCTCTCCTTCTCCCCCTGACTCTCTATCCACCCCTCCACATACTAATTCTAAAATAATAAACATAGTGAGTATAAAATAAACAATATGGCAGTGTTGAGCATGGCCCTGTCAGACATATCAATAAAACACAAATGGGTTTAAAAGGCTGCTAAAAGGAAAAGCCAGTAAAAGTTAATAAAAGATTAGTAAAAGATTTGTTTCCAGAGCAAAATGCAACTCTGTTGTAGAACATGGGAAATACCTATCTCAAAAATACATCAGAAAAAAATAGAGAGGAGAAAGAGAGAGAGAAATAGACATATGAGAGAAAAAAGAGAGAGAGAGGGAGACAGGGGCAAGGAGATGGGAAGCAAATGGAAATAGTGAGCAAGCCATGTTACAGTCTTATCAAACAAGGTAGGATTCAGGCCTCCACACATTAACAATAAATGGGAAAAATAATAAAGGTATAATAGGTATTATTATCTACGTACCATGTAGTATAGTTACTACCTTTTTCTAAAAGATATTCAAGCAAAAATAGAAAAAAAAACTAGGAAAGTTTTATTGTTCTTTCAAGTTTGTGTTAAAAAAGCTCAAGTGGACAAATAAGGGTATAGAAGGTCTAACCAATATCAGAAGGATTGATAATATGGAGAAATATCAAATATTACACCCTGATAATAACTCTTTATGTCAAGAGCAAATAGAACATATATTACATGTATCATAATAATACAAACAGGAGGAAAATAACTTTAACATAATGAAATTATTATAAATATCCCTTTTCAATCAGAATTTAATAAGACTAGAGATCAATAAGAAAATTGAAAATATCCTTACCCTGAAGTTCACATATTTTTGTCAGGTTAGGTTTATTCTGTTTCTATTGTCTAAAGATTGTGTCCCCCCACCCTAAAATTTATATGGAGAAACCTAACCCCCAAGGTGATGCTATTAGGAGGTGGATCCTTTGGGAGGTGATTACATCATGAGAGCAGAGCCCTCGTGAATGGGATTAGTTCCTGTATAAAAGAGTCCCAAGAGAGCTCCCTTGGTCCTCCTGCTGTGTGAGGACACAACAAAACAGCGCCATCTCAGAACCAGGAAGTAGTTCCTTGCCAGATACTCAACCTGTCAGAACATGAACTTGGATTTCCCTCCCTCTAGAATTGTGAGAAATAAGTGTTTCTTGTTTATAAGCTATATAGTCTGTGATGTTTTTGTTATAGCAGCCCAAAAAAACTAAGATGGGTACAATTATATACAGTAAAATTCACTTCTTTGGGTGTATATTTCTATGGATTTTAATTTTAGTAAAGTCTAATTTATCAAATTTTCTTTTATGATTATGTTTTGAATCCTAAGATCTTTTTGCCGAACCAAAAGGTGCAAAGATATTATTTTTTAAAATAGTTGTAAGTCTTACACTTAGGCCTATGACTACATTAATTTTTGGAGATTATATAAGATGTGAGTACAGTTTCATTATTTTCCATATCTATACCTACATATTTCAGTACTATTTTAAGAAAGCCATTCTTTAATCCATTAAATTGCCTAGGTACATGTATCAAAGATCAATCAGCCATGTATGTGTGAGTCTATTTTCGGAGTTCATCTGTGTTCAGTTCCTATCCTTCTTTAAGATCTCGGTTCTGTCACAGTTTCTTATAAGCATCTGGACAAACCAGCTGGCACCTTAACACAATGTCTAGAAACCCCTTAGGTAGCTCAGTCTGTTCACTAAGTATATTTTCTACCTTCTATATTACTGCAGATTATATTGTTGCTAAATATTCTGTTACTACATAACAGAGATCCTTCTTCTGGTTTCCAGTAAGGGTTTTCACACTTTCTTATAAGTCCTCATTTGCAGCCTTCTCAAAGTTTATAAAATTATACAGTTTCTTGAAGGGTCTTGATGCTTTCACACTTTTTACAAACTTAATTTAGCTTCCCAATCCACTCCAGTAGTTTAGGCTTTTGTCATGCTGCTATAACACCCACTCCTAGCACCAAACTAGGTTTTTATCATGTGTAGCTGTTAAAGCAGTTGCTTCAAAACACAGTGGCTTAAAACAAAAAACAAAAAAAAAAAAACCAAAAAACAAAAAAAAAACAAAAAAAAAACAAAAAAACTTTGGTTAGCTAAGATTTCTGTAGGTCAAAAATTCAGAAGCTTAACAGTGATTCTGACTCAGGGCCTTATATCTGGTTGCAGTTAACATATTAATCAAGGCTGAAGCCATCTGAAGGATTGAATGGGACCAGAGGATCCTTTTCCAAGCTCACTCACATGGCATTTTCCAGGGAACATGAGTTCATTGTTGGCCATCTCCAATCAGTCCTCCTTTATACAGTAGTTCTTGTAGAACTACAAAAGGACTGATTGGTCAACCTTGTAACATGAAAGCTGGTTTTCCACAGAGTGAGTGATCCAAGAGAAAGGAGCATGCCACAGTGCCTTTCATGACTTAGTCTCCAAAGTGACACACTATTGTTTTCACCATATTTTATTCATCAGAAGATAATCACTGAGTCAGTGTCCACACTGAAGGCGTTAAGCTCCACTCATTGATGGAAAGAGTGTCAAGGTTAAGCTCTCCCTATTGATGGAAAAAGAGTCAAATAATTTGTGAACACATTGTAAAACAACTACAAGCCAGAAGATAGAATTTTTAAAAATATATTCTGGACAAATTGAATGCAATGTCAGGAATGTCAGGGGTATGTCTGGATATAGTGACATGACCATACAGACAAGAGTTTACTTAGATTGGGAGGTGCCATATTGATATTTGGGACCTTGGAAACTAGATAAGAGAATTTTCTGGTAGGCAATTAAAATGGGCATTAAATAATAATAAGCATTATTTCTTTTAGTTCAAATCCTTAAAAGTGTTGCAAATTCCTGAGATTATTTCAGTTTGCTTGGTTTAGGGAATATTCAGTTCATGGTGGAGAGGAACACAAGTTTTCTCTTTTCTATCTTAGCTTTCTCTTGAGCTCAAATGCATCATTGAATAGAAAATAAACACACAGAAAAAAAAAAGAATAAAGCTAAAACACACAGAAAATGATACTTCAGAACCAGAATCTGTTGGGGTAAATAATGTGTATTTTGATACAGTCTATTTTCCATGATTCGTTTCTCCTACAAGCTTCATATGAACAGTGAAACAGCCAAGATTATTGTGGCTTGAGCAAAAATAGTACAGTGACTTCACATGCACAGAGATAATAATACTGATGATAATTCTAGAGATAGCCTAATGTATTGAGCTGAATACTTATGTGCTAAGTACTCTGATAAGCAATTTATATGCATTTCCTCATTTAATTATCCCCCAAATCACATGAGATTGATGCAACAAGGAAGCAATTATTTTCCTTAGGAGAATTACTTTCTGGACTCTGTTAATATACATTGATAAGAATCTAACTCCCTTGAACTTTGTGTTAGCACTGGGTTTTCTGATTTATTTTCTATTTACTTATTAATATTTTAATTGATTTAAGGTTCAGTGATTATGATAATGATTATTAAGAATTATCTAGATATTTGCACTTACTGAATCTGCTTTAAAAAACCTGATTTCCATCATTTCAAGCAGTTAAAACAATTATGCAAAATTTTTGTACAATTAAAGGAGGATTTCTACTTTTCTGGTGTTTGAGCTATGTACTGGTAAATCATCTCTCTTAATTCAGATCTAGTTTTTCCCATAGAGATTAAATTTATTTTCTTGTTTTCAATTCATTGCCTAAGACTTAGCTAATTTACCTAGAACAATGACAGTGCCATTTGTAAAAATATTAATCTGTTTTCAATTCTAGAATATATAGCATATATGAAAACTTTTATTAACTTTAAAATATTATTCAAATATAAGATCATTGCCAAAGTATTATTCCAGCCCTGCTATGACACATCTGAGGAAATACTTTTTTCATTATTTTTCTTATGATTGTAAGATATATGCTAATTATGGAACTCAGAAAACATAAAAAAGGGACTCAACAAGGAAATACCTAGAAATTAGCAAGGTTAACAATCTCCTGTATGTTTCTTTTTACAATCATAAATATGTACAAATATATACACATGTACACAAATATATATTCATATTTGTATTTATATAAATATACATATTTTAAAATAAAATTATACTATATAATAAGTTTTTATAAAAAATGTTTCCCTATACCATTAAATATTTTTCTAGGGGTGCTTGGGTGGCTCAGTTGGTTAAGCATCCAGCTCTTGACTTGGGCTCAGGTCATGATCTCATGTTTTGTGAATTTGAACCCAGTGTCAGAATCCCTGCTGGGCTCTATGCTGACAGTACAGAGACTGCTTGGGATTCTCTCTTCGTCCCCCTCTTTCTCTGTCCCTCCCTTATTTGTGTGTGTGTGCTCTCTTTCTCTCTCTAAATAAATGAATAAACATTAAAAAAGCTAAATAAGTTAAATATCTTTTCCAAAACATATTTTAGAAATTGCACAGCATTCTTGAAAACATATATGCTACAACTCAATTTAACAATCTTCCTATTATTGAAATTTTAATTGGTGAAAACTGATCACTTAAGGCACACTGGAAATACACTTTAAGGGAATTCAAGGTGTTGATATATGAGTGCAGTGGGATGCCTACTTAATATATTCCTCAAGAGAATTCATCAGCCTTCTTTATGATTGGCCTTTTAGTTCCCCAAGGTTCTATTTTTCACTGGGAAATGTTTTAATATCTAGCAAGCGATTATAATAGCACTATCATTGTACCCAAGGCATTTAATCACTCATGATTCTACCCCCTTTCCTAACTATTTCTGAATTATCTTGGTGAGGAAAAAAATACTTATTCTCAGCATGACTGCAATAAAACTAGTGAAAAAGAGTAATTTAAAAAATCAAGTCTAAAGGACCTAAAGCACAATAGAAATTGCACCTGGATTTAGGGGATTATTTCCTATTCCCTGTTGAGTACTTAAATAGTTTTGTGCCCTAAGAAAAGTCACTTAAATTCTCTAGACTTCTGACTCCTCACCTGATACTTTATCTTAAATAGTATTTTTTTCTCTGAAAGTTTTAATTTATCCTTAAAGGGAATAAATGCCTCAATTGATGTAATCTTGTTTCCAAGTGATATATCTGAAACCAAGTAAAAATTATACAAATTAATTCCATATACTTGAGTAAGTTTACTACTGAGGTTTTTATAATTAAGTCTGAGCTCTTGAGATGATTTATTGTTATCTGTGGTTAGAGTTCAGAGCATTTTCCTAAATGTTATTTTTCTACAATTAAGTTTTTAAAAAAATTATTTTAGTGAGAGAGTAGGGGGACAAGGGCAAGGACAGAGAGGGAGAAAATCTTGAGTAGGCTCCATGCTCAGCACAGATGGAGCCTCACTTGGGGCTGGGTCCCATGACTCTGGGATCATGATCTGAGCCAAAATCAAGATATGAATGCTCAACAGATTGAGCCACCCAGGCACCCCTACAATTAACTTTTTTATCCCTGCACTAAACTCAATGCATTTTTGTCAAATATACAATAAATACTTGTGTTAACTTTCTTTCTTTCTTTCTTTCTTTCTTTCTTTCTTTCTTTCTTTCTTTCTTCATCTCTCTCTCTGTCTCGCTCTTTCTCCTTGTTTCCTTCTTTCTATGCCCAGTGTGGAGCTGTAACTCACAATCCTGAGATCAAGATCAAAAATTGCATGCTGTACCAACTGAGCCAGCCAGGCACCCCTAACTTATTTTTCATATGAATATTAGAATTATATTTTTATTTAAATAGTCCATTTTAGATCAGTCCATTGATCAGAAGTGTGTTTAAAATAGAAATCAATTAGGGAAGAGTTTGTGTTATAATATTGAGTCCCATGTGAATGGAATTTTAAAATTGCTTTCATAAGAAATACTCTTAAAATCTGATATTTTCACCTCTCAGAACAAAACAAGAAGACACCCTTTCTTCTAACAGGACTAGTCCTACTTATTGTGCATGAGTAGAAAAATAAGAGAGAGAGCTTGCCCTAGCAATATTAAACCAGTGTGATGCTGGCCCCTTAAGTAAAAATTGAGATAAGAGAAACAGAAATGAGAATCTATAGACAACAAGTCTGACATTAATAGTAAAGTAGTTAAATATTCAAAAATAGAACTGGGGCAATTTTTGGATACTTGGATCTAAAAGTTATATCCTTTTTTCTCAACCTTATCAAAATGAGTTCAATATGGACCAAAGTTAAAAGAAGAGTATTTATAAAATGTAAAATAAAACACCACAACTATTAGAAAAAAAATTTTTGATATATTTTTGTTATTATTACTATGATATAAAATTACCTTCTTGGCAAAACACCAAAAATAAAAATAGATAAAGAATAGAAATTGTAGGAGGAGGGTCAAGATGGCAGAGAAGTAAGGGAACCAGAATTTCCCTCGTCCCTCAAACACAGCAGTATTGAGGTAAGAATGCTTGGAATTCCAGGAATCCATGCTGCAGAATGACAGACACATGTCCAAGAGTGTATGGAAACAGCTTGGCAACACAGAGAGTTACTTCAGTGAACAAATCAAAGCATACCTAGTGGAAGGTTCAAACTGCCATTATGAGTAGGGGAATAAAGCAACTAGAGATGCAACAACAGAATGCATGCAACACACTCTGAAAACACTTCCTGAAGTGGCAGGCTCTGGACAGTGTATGACCCCTTTTTAAAATGATAGCATTCACAGGTGAAGGACACATAACAAACTATTAAATATGTAAAAGACAGAAAACTAACCAATATGATGAAACAGAAGAATTCTCCTCAGAAGATATTCAAGGAAAAAAAATAGCCAGAGAATTGTTCAAAACAAATGTAAACAATATATCTGCACAGGAATTTAGAATAGTAGTCATAATACAAATAGGTAGACTTGAAAAAAAGCATAGAAGACAGCAGAGAATCTATTGCTGCAGAGATCAAGAATCTAAGAAATAGTCATGACAAATTAAGAAATGTAACTGAGATGCAAATTAAACTAGATGCAGTGACAGCAAGGATAGAAGAAGCAGAGGGGAGAATAGGTGAAATAGAAGATAAAATTATGGAAAATAACGAAGCTGAGAAAAAGAGGGATAGGAAATTAGTAGATCAAGAGGGAAGAATTAGAGATGTAAGTGATTCATTGAAACATAATAATATCTACGTCATAGGAGTTTCAGAACTAGCAGAGGGAGAGAAAGGGGAAGAAGGTTTATTTGAACAAATTATAGCTGAGAACTTCCCTAATCTGGGGAAGAAAGCAGACATCCAAGTCCAGGAGGCACAGAGAACTCCCTTCAAAATCAACATAAACAGGTCAACACTACAACATATCATAATGAAACTGGCAAAATGCAAAGATAAAGAGAGAATTCTGAAAGCAGCTAGGGACAAATGGGCCTTAACCTACAAGAATAGACACATAAGGGTAGTAGCAGACCTGTCCACTGAAACTTGGCAGGCCAGAAGGGAGTGGCAGGAAATAGTCAATGTGCTGAATAGGGAAAATATACAGGCAAAAATTCTTTATCCAGCAAGGCTGTCATTCAGAATAGATGGAGAGATAAAGGCTTTCCCAGGAAAACGAAAGCTAAAGGAGTTCATGACCACTAAACCAGCTCTGCAGGAGATCTCAAGGTGGACTCTGTGAGTGGAATGCTGCAAAGACTACAAAGGACCAGAGACATAACCAAAAGCATGAAACCTACGGATAACAATGATGCTAAATCCATATCTTTCAATAATCAATCTGAATATAAATGGACTGAATGACTGAATCAGAAGACATAGGATATCAGAACTGATTAAAAACAAACAAACAAACAAAAAAAAAAACAAGGTTCATCTATATGCTGTCTACAGAGACTCATTTTAGACCTGAGGACACCTGCAGATTGAAAGTGAGGGGATGGAGAATCATCTATCACGCTACTGGATATCAAAAGAAAGCTGGAGTAGCCATATTTGTATTAGACAAACTGGGTTTTAAACCAAACACTATAACAAGAGATGAAAAAGGGCATTATATAATAATTATAGGGTCTGTCCATCAGGAAGAGCTAACAACTGTAAATGGTTATGCCCCCAATGTGGACACCCAATATATAAATCAATTAATCACAAACATAAACAAACCTATTGATAATAATACTGTAATCGTAGGTGACTTTAATACTCTACTTACAACAATGGACAGATCATCTGGGCAGAAAATCAATAAGGAAACAATAGCCTTGAATGATACACTAGACCAGATGAACTTAACAGACATATTCAGAACTTTTCATCCAAAAGCAGGAGAATACACATTCTTCTTGAGTACACATGGAACATTCTCTAAGACAGATCACATACTGGATCATAAAGCAGCCCTCAATAAATATAAGAAAATTGAGATCATACCATGCATATTTTCAGATCACAATGCTATGAAACTTGAAATCAACCATAAGAAAAAAATTGGAAAGCCTCCAAATACGTGGAGGTTAAAGAACATCCTACTAAAGAATGAATGTGTCAACCAGGAAATTAAAGAAGAAATTTAAGAAATTATGGAAACAAATGAAAATGAAAATACGAGTCCAATGCCTTTGGGATACAGCAAAGTAAGTCCTAAGAGGAATTTACATTGCAATCCAGGCATATCTCAGGGAAAAAGAAAGATCCCAAATACAGAACCTAATCTCACGCCTAAAGGAACTAGAAACAGTGCATCAAAGAAAGCCCAAAGCCAGAAGAAGAGAAATAATAAAGATTAGAGCAGAAACAAACAATATAGAATCCCCCAAAAATAGTAGACCAGATCAATGAATTTAAGAACTGGTTTTTTGAAAGAATAAACAAAATTGATAAAACTCTAGGCAGACTTCTCAAAAAGAAAAGAGAGAAATAGATAAATAGATAAAATCATGAATGAAGGAGGAAAGATCACAACCAACACCACACAAATGCATAAAATTATTAAAGAATACCAAGAAAAATTATATGCCAACAAACTGGACAACATGGAAGCAATGGACAAATTGCTAGACATCCAAGACTACCAAAACTCAAATGGGAAGAAATAGAAAATTTGAACAGACCCATAACTAGTGAAGAAATTGAATCAGTTATCAAAATCTCCCAACAAATAAGAGTTCTGGGCCAGATGACTGCCAGGGGAATTCTACCAAACATTTATAGCAGAATTAGTACCTATTTTTCTCAAGTTGCTCTAAAATATAGAAATGGAAGGAAAACTTCTAAACTCATTCTATGAGGCCAGGATTACCTAGATTGCCAAACTAGACAGAGACTCCACAAAAAAAGGAGAATTACAGGCCAGTATCCCTGATGAACAAGAATGCAAAAATTCTCAACAAGATACTAGCAAGTCAAAGTCAACAACATATTAAGAGAATTATTCACCATAATCAAGTGGAATTCATTCCTGGGCTGCAGAGCTTATTAAATATTCACAAATCAATCAATGTGGTACATCACATTAATAAAAGAAAGGATAAGAACCACATGATCTTGCCAATAGATGCAGAAAAATCATTTGACAAAATATAGTGCCCTTTCTTAATAAAAACCCTCAAGAAAGTTGGCATAGAAGGAACATAACTTAACCTCATGAAAGCCGCACATGAAAAGTCCACAGCTAATATCATCCTCATTGGGGAAAAACTGAGAGCTTTCCCCCTGAGATTGGGAGTATGACAGGGATGTACACTCTCACCCCTGCTGTTTAAAATATTGTTGGAAGTCCTAGCCTCAGCAATGAGATAACAAAATGAAATAAAATACATCCAAATTGGCAGAGAAGAAGCCGAACTTTCACTTTTTCACAGATGACATGATACCCTATATGGAAAACTTGAAAGACTCCACCAAAAAATTGCTAGAATTGATCCATAAATTCAGTAAAGTGGTAGGATACAAAATCAAGGTACATAAATTGGTTGCATTCTATATACCAGTAATGAAGCAGCAGAAAGAGATATTAAAGAATCGATTCCATTTACAATTGCACCAATAATCATAAAATACCTGGGAATATACCTAACCAAAGAAGTATAACATCTGTATGCTGAAAACTATAGAAATCTTATGAAAGAAATTGAAGAGACACAAAGAAATGTGAGCACATTCCATGCTCAGTGATTGAAAAAACAAATATTATTAAAATGTTGATACTACCCCAAACGATCTACACATTCAATGCAATCTCAATCAAAATAGCATCAGTATTCTTCTCAGAGCTAGAAAAAACAATCCCAAAATTTGTTTGGAACCACAAAAGACCCCGAATAGCCAAATTAATGTTGAAAAAGGAAACCAAAGCTGGAAACATCACAATTCTGGACTTTAGCCTGTATTGCAAAGCTGTAATCATCAAAACTGTATGGTATTGGCACAAAACAGACACACAGACCAATGGAATAGAATACAGAACCCAGAAATTGACCCACAAATGTATGGCCAACTAATCTTCGACAAAGCAGGAAAGAATATCCAATGGAAAAAAGACAGTCCTTTTAGCAAATGGTGCTGGGAGAATTGGACAGCAACATGCAGAAGAATTAAATTGGACCACTTTCTTACAGCATACACAAAAGTAAATTCAAAATGGATGAAAGGCCTAAATGTGAGATAGGAATGCATCAAAACCCTGGAGGAGAAATCGGGCAACAACCTCTTTGACATTGGCCACAGCAACTTCTTACTTGACAGAAATCTGACGGCAAGGGAAATAAAGCAAAAATGAATTATTGGGACCTCATCAAGACAAATAGCTTCTGCAATGCAAAACAATCAACAAAACTAAAAGGTAACTGACAGAATGGGAGGAAGATATTTGCAAATGACATATCGAATAAAGGGTTAGTATCCAGAATCTATAAAGAGCTTACCAAACTCAACACCTGAAAACAAATAATCCAGTGAAGAAATGGGCAGAAGACATGAATAAACACTTTTCCAAAGAAGACACTCAGATGGCCAACAGACACATGAAAAGATCCTCAACATCACTCCTCATCAGGGAAATACAAATCAAAACCACACTGAGATACCACCTCACACCAGTAAGAGTGGCTAAAATTAACAACCCAGGAAACAACAGATGTTGGTGAGGATGTGGAAAAAGAGGAATCCTCTTGCACTATTGGTTGGAATGCAAACTGGTGCAGACACTCTGGAAACAAGGGGGAGGTTCCTCAAAAAATTAAAAATAGAATTACCCTACTACCCAGCAATTGCACTACTAGGAATGTATCTAAAGGATACAGGAGTGCTGATTGATAGGGGCACATGCACCCTAATGTTTATAGCAGTGCTATCGATAGTAGCCCAATTATGGAAAGAGCCCAAATGTTTATCAACTGATGGATGGATCAACAAGATATGACGATAAAGAAGAAGATAAAGAAGGTATATGTATGTATATATAATGGAATACTACTCGGTGATGAAAAAGAATGAAATCTTGCCATTTGCAACAACATGGATGGAGCTGGGGGGTATTATGCTAAGTGAAAAAAGCAAGTCAGAAAAAGACAGATATCATATATTTCCACTTATATGTGGAATTGAGAAACTTAACAGAAGACCGTAGGGTAAGAGAAGGAAAAATAAGGTACAAACAGACAGGGAGGCAAACCATAAGAGTCTCAAATACAGAAAACAAACTGAGGGTTGATGGGGTAGGGAAAATGGATGATGGGAATTGAGAAGGGCATTTGTTGGGATGAACACTGGGTGTTGTATGTAAGTGATGAATCATGGGAATCTAATCCCGAAGCCAAGAGCACATTGTATACACTGTATGTTAGTTAATGTGTTAAAAAATTATTTAAAAAAAATATATAAGTGGTATATTTGACAGCAAAAGCTACCAACATCAAAATGCAAGAAGGAAAGTCAAAGGTAGGATAAAAAAAAACTAAAGAAAGCAAGTAAATCACAGCCAGTATCATAGGTGAATGATCAGTTTGGTATATTTAACAAGTAAGGGGATTTTATAAGTAAATAAATATGAAAAGTTTATGTGTGATAAAGGAAAATGACATAGATATGAAATAAATTATAAAAGAAAACATATGAAGACAAATAAACACATATAACAAATTTGACCACACTTGTAACAATTTAAAAAAGCAAACCAAAGAAAAATATGAGATATAATCTTTACCTGCAAAATTTCTATTACAAATGCTATGGAACACAATCGAAGAGTGCAGTGCCAAAGCATAATATTCCTTTAGTTTCATTTATCATCAAAAGCCTTCAAAGTTCATGGTCTTTGTTCTAGCCCTCTGCTTCCATCGGTTTATCTTCAGCTTATAATGGGCAAGTGTGTAAAGGTGTGGTTATAATGATGTATTAGAGCAGGTTATACTACTGAAAAATTGGAACTTAAAAATGTTTTCAGTAAGAGACTGGTTAAATTAATCATGGTGTATTTAAAAGGAAAACTAGGGGCGCCTCGGTGGCGCAGTCGGTTAAGCGTCCGACTTCAGCCAGGTCACGATCTCGCGGTCCGTGAGTTCCAGCCCCGCGTCAGGCTCTGGGCTGATGGCTCGGAGCCTGGAGCCTGTTTCCGATTCTGTGTCTCCCTCTCTCTCTGCCCCTCCCCCGTTCATGCTCTGTCTCTCTCTGTCCCAGAAATAAATAAAAAAGGTTGAAAAAAATAAAAATAAAAAATGAGTGAATTTGCTCACCATATAAAAAAATAAAAAATAAAAAAATAAAAGGAAAACTATATTGGTCGAAATGATGAAAATAAGTTTATATAATTAGCAGGCAAAAATGTATACAAGCATGCTTGCAGAATGTCTAGTTATTTTTTACTTAATTTATTGACTGTACATTTAAACAGACCAGATCCAGATCCACTTGTTTCCCCCTAAACGACGTTGCTTTATAAATGCCGCTTTCAGGAAAGCCCAATTATTGTGTGTATATGCACACACAAAGCACATTTACAAAAATATAAACATAGACTTTCTGTTGTTTTCTACAGTGTAAAGTAGTTGACAAAATTTTTCTACAAATATTTAAATTAATGTGATTAGATGAATGGTTTTAGGAGGTCATTTTTGAAAGGAAATATTAATCATGATGAAATAAGCAAGTCATTTATATAATTTAATAAAAATTATTGTAATTTAGGCCCATCTTAAGGAAATTAGACAAAGATGAATAATTTTGAAATATTGATTGATATCTTCTATATGCCTTATGTATTACTAGATGAGCGCTTACAGATGTGAAATTTATATACTTTAGTCTGTTAGTAAGTTGTCTTTGGATTGCATAAACACAAGCTCTTTCTGATGCTTCTGGAACTAAATATCTCTTAGATGATGTTCAAAGTGATTTAGCCTTATAGTAAATTTCTCAGCGAATTGAACATTGTAAATTATTTAAGTACTTGTATATTCATTTGTATGCTTTCTGACATTTCGTTAACTCCTGTATGGTGGTGTGAAGTTTATATCTTTAAAAAGTACTTCTTTTTAAGAAGTGGATTTGAAATTCATTGCTGCTACAAAACAAACAAACAAACAAACAAACAAACAAAAACTGGTTTGAGTGGGAGTTACTAATTCTTGCAATGTTCCACAGTATTATTTTGCTAATAGTGATACTTGAAAATATGTTCACCTATAGTACTGGTTTTCATGTATGTCTCAGAATGAGGGGAAATCCAACCTGCCTGTAGCTATCTAGTATAATATTTTAAATATCTATCATCTTCAACACCGGATGTTCAGTGTTATGTCAGATAACTGAAGCAGCTCTTTAAGAGCACTTATTGAGTACAATAGGAATGAGTGTAAGGTCAGAGCCATCTGAGGACCGTCTATTTTAAGATGGAAGAATAAGCAAGGCCAGGAGAAAGCCCAAAGAAAATTACATATATAGAAGGCTTTATTTTATTACGATTATTACTTTTTAAGGATATTATCAAATATTTGTTATCTAAATCTGTTCATATTTAAGGTATTCAAAATTTTCAAAGGGATTGCAAGTACGATGTCCTTTTTCTTTCAGTATAGTCCTTATAGCTAGAAGGAACCAACTTCAATAGGTGCCCCTATCAGGGCTGCTTTGGTGACTGTTTTAAAGCATCATGTAAGGTTTTTTTTTTGTGTTTTTTTTTTATGTTTATTCTTGAGAAAGAGTGTGAGCAGGGGAGGGGCAGAGAGAGAGAGGGAGACACAGAATCTGAAGCAGGCTCCGGGCTCTGAGCTGTCAGAACAGAGCCCAAAGTGGGGCTCGAACTCAGGAGCCCGAAGATCATGACCTGAGCTGAAGTCAGATGGTTAAGTGACTGAGCCACCCAGATGCCCCAGCATCATGTAAGTTTTAGAGCACTTTCTGCTTTTGTCTCCTGTTCTCAGTTTTAGTTAGAAGCCCAAGAAGTTTCAGGCAAATCCACATATTTTCATTTCATCCATTTATCCAGATAAACTTACTTTTGGATTTACCTATTTAACAAAATTGACTTGAAAAATCCGTGTCTCTAGTTCCCAGGGACAGCTTCTTGGTCATGTGACCTATACAATCAATCCCACAGGGTTCTGCCTTTGGAAGGGCTCCACACCTGGTTCAATGCTTTGTTTTTGTCATCTTGAAATTATTAATATTTTGAACAAGAGGCCCTTCATTTTCATTTTTCACTGGGCTCATCAAATTATGTACTCTCTTTTTCTCACTTCTTAAAGGTGCCAGCCTTGATGATGCAGACATCTGGAAATGAGTTTGTGGGATTGCTCATTAAATAGCACTTGTAAGAAACTTTTCTAGAGCCTGAATGTTTTTAACTTCTTATTTTTGAAACAATTATAGAATCGTAGCAGGTTGCAAAATTAGTATGGAGTAGTCATGTGTACCCTTCAGACAGCTTTCCCCAATGGCAATATCTTACATAATTATATGCAGTATCAAAACTCAGAAACTGACATCAGTTTTTACCTGCATTCAGTTGTGGTGTGTGTGTGTGTGTGTGTGTGTGTGTGTGTGTGTGCACGCGCGCGCGTGTGTGTAGTTCTATGCAATTTTATCACTCGCAATTTATGGGATCACCACCACAAACAGAATACAGAACTGTTCAGGCATCAGAAGGGAGCTTTTTTGTGGTACTCTTTTGTAGAAGAAGACCACTTTAATCCTGCTAATTTACCTAAACAGAATACCCTGAGCATTATTACATCTGGCATTAACTTCAGTATTTATTATTTTTTAGAGACAGTTTAGTGGTTTCTCAAACATTAACTCTTTTAATCCATATAAGAACCCCATGACGTAGATACAGTGATTATCTACATTTCACAGATGAGAATATTGCTATATAAATTGTCAGAATATGTGAGGTTCTAATTTCTTAACCTGTGAAGGCTATGCTGCTTCTTCAAATAATGAATACATATTTTCAAAGAAAAAAGTCAGTTTTTGCTATTTATTCAACTTTAAGATTTTATGGGTGTTTTATTAATTTTAAACTAAAAATATTTTTTATTATTATTGGAAAGACATTTCCTTACTTTGGACACTTGCCCCTCCCCATCACAAATCACATACTAATTTTTAACAATGTTCTTTTAAGCAAACAGCTATTTACAAAAATGCTAATATAAATGGTTAATGACCTTATCAAGTTTTAAAGACTTTATTTATGATATTTTAAACTTGCAAGTCAACTTATAAAAGACAAATTTTGGGTTGTTCAGTAAAAGCCCAGCCATCTTCAAGAATCCAAGTTTCATGGAAATAATTATAAACTGGAAAATTAAAATGAAGCTGTAAATTCTCAAATAAGTTAATTACAGAAATTATTTTACTTACAAATACATTATTTTATAATTTAATGTAGGGAAATTAAAATATATAATTTCCAATGTATCTTTGCCACTGATTGGAAATAGTATATCTAAGCCAATTTCCATTCTACAGAAAATATAAAATTAGTTGTTTTACAAAGACTAGACCATAACTTTGAGCCTGAGATATTATGTATTCTGTATTTGAACATGTTCAGCTGCTGTGCTATGTATTTACATTTAGACATTTCACAGAAATTTTGAAATTATATGTGTTATAAGTGCCATATTGCTTTTTAGGGAATACTGTATGACAGAATAATGTAGGTGAGTTACATTATAATATATAATATTCTCTGCCTTAAAAGAGGTCTGTTTTATTTGAAGCCCTGATTATTACATGTCTGCCTTATTTCTAACAAATGTAAAGTGTTGTGATGAATCTGGTCTGCTACAAAAAATGCTTTCAATGTTAGTTTATGCTTGTCAGGGTTGTAGGGAACTTTGATAGTATATCCCATAAGCTTTCTTTTTATATGGCATATCAAAATCAGATATAGTAAAATATAGTCTTAAAACATAACAAGAAGACACACAACTAAAAACAAATAAATGATGGTCAAAGGAAGTGTAAAATTGATTCTGAATTTATTTATGTTCTGGGGATATATGGAGCTTATCATACTTTTAGGGTACAATCATACTTGGAGAAAAAAAAAAACAATTCTTCTGAAAAGCCAGAACTCCTCATTGTTTAATAATGAATAGAAAAATAACCTTATGACTCTTCATTTCAGCTGCAAGAGAGACCCTGATGAGGCCATAATACTCAGTCTGTGCACGCCAAAATACAGCTTCTTTTTTTTTTTTTTTTCTTTGCTGGGCTCACTCATTCATACATTGACAACTCACACTTTGAAATGCACATTTCACATGAGTTCCCATACTCCTGAGACTGTCACTCATCACTACTCTCCACAAGTAAACCACCTTCCAATAGACTATCCTAGAAATTGTCTAGATCCAGTAGTCACTTCTGATACCACATATCTGTGCTGAACTGGGATGTTTGAGACTAGACAGTTCTAGCTGTGTCTCTTACTCCGTAATCTTTTTTACATCCTAAAGGCAGACATTGGGTGCCTCCCCTTTCTGATTTTCTGATATGTTTTATTTCCTGTATGTTATTATTCCTCCCCAATCCTTTATTTGCCAGCATGCAATCTATTTGCCTTTGTAATGATTATTTGTCATCTCTTGGCAAATTCTAATTTAACTGTGTAATTCTAAAACAATATTAGTCTGAAAAGCATCAATTATCTAACATGTTTTGAGTCTTACTACATGGTCAGTATTTGTTAAAGTTACATATAACTGTGCATCCTTAAATTTGAGGGTGGAATCTTTTATATTTGACTTTTGGGAGATCAAGTTTGTTTAATTTTTAAAATTTTATTTATTATTTGCCTTTTGGTTTATTTGATGAATCACTTAAAGAGTATTAATACCTCCCATCATGAAAGGGAATTTATTAGTTTGTGTGTGTGTGTGTGTGGTTGTTATTCCTTCTTTTGTTACTTTATTTTGGAACACAAATATTAATAATACAGTTGATTGTCACATAAAATTTTATATCTCTAATAATGTTCACTTTTCCTTCATGTCTATTTTTTTCCTGATAAAGCTATTTGTGCTCTTCTTTGGTTGTTTCTCTTTTTCTTCCCTGTTATATCTTCTTTATTGTCTTGGTGAATGCCTAGTAAAATATATACTGTTAATTCTTTTTCTCTTTTTTTAAATCCACTTATGATGATTTTATAAACATGACTTTAGATGATTTTTACATAGTATGACTCTTGCTATAATGTCTACCTGGTTGGTTTATTTAATTTTTGGAAAATATCCCTTCTTTCTATTTCTTTCTCTTTCCCTTTCTCTCTCTGTCTTTCTCTCTCTCTTTCCCACCCTCCCCTCCTTCCTTCTTTTTCTTTCTTTTCATCTTCTTTTTTCCTCCTCCCATTCCTTCACCTCCTCCTCCCTTTCCTCTTCTTCTTCTTCTCCTCTTCCTCCTTCTCATCCTTCTCTCCCTCTCTTAGATGCTACCATTAATATGTATATAGTGTTTCTTCAACAACAATATAGTTGAAAGTTAATCACTATTTTTTCTTCCACCTGAATAACATATAGACCTTAAAATCAATTAAATTATATCACTATGGTGCTATCTAATGCTATTGTTTTCCAGTATCTTATATCCACATTGTAGTTTTTTTTTCTGATCTAGTCATTATTATTATTGCATTTTGTCTTTGTTCAATTTTTTTTTTTCCAGGAGAGCACTCTTTAGAAGTTATTTCAGTGAAAATTATCAGTGATGAATTCTTTAAGGCTTATTTGTCCAAGAATACCTAGTTCATCTAATTCTTGTTCTTGAATGATACTTAACTTCAAAATTCTAGTTTGGCAAATTTGCTCAGAATTTTGAAGAGCTTTACTCAACTATAGATTCAATTTTTCCTATTTTGAAGTTTTTTATTCTCTATAATTGTGATTATTTGTATGCTTAACTCCTTTAATTTTTTGGGTGTTTACCAGTTTCATTTCAGTGTGTTTAGGTGTGATATGCTTCTTTACCATGCTTGGAATTTGTGAAGCTTCCTGAATATGGCAATATATGCCATTTTTCTCTTGAATATTCCCTCCCCTACTCATTGTGTTTTTTTGGTATTTCTTTTGAATTTTTATTTTTTTCCATTTTATATTACTTTTATTTTAATTTCTCATATTTTTTCCAACTCCTTATTTCTCTGCAGTCTCTTCTGAATAAGTTTACATATCTATTTCCTAGTGTATTAATTATTGCATCAGTTTATATCTAAGCAGATGCTGAACTCCTTCATTTATTTTTTCCTACCATTTAAGAAAATGTTTACTAAAATCTTTTCAATAGTTTACAAAATGTGTACATCTGTAGCTGATACCTGAGTCTCTCCTAAGGAATCCACTTGCCTTTAAGCTCACTCCAGTAGGAATTTTTACTCATTCTCCTATAGCCCGACATAGAACTGGGAGGAGAAACTTCATTCATTTGTTCTTCTAACCTGCTTCCCAGCCTCTAATCTTACAAGATCCTATCAAAGTTCCGTCCTTCAACCCATCTGACCATGTCAATATAGTAATAGTGGTTGCAGTAGTAGTGGTACCAGTACCAATACTAACAGTAGTAGTAATAAATAGTGTGCCTAGGATTAATCTAGGTAAAGTTCTAAGCACTTTGCACATACTGATTCACTTAATACTAGGTAATAATTACTATTACCTTTCTCATTTCACAAGTGAAGAATCTGAGGTATACAGTACAAGTAAATAATGTCAAGCGAGTTAATGATGAAGTTAAGATTTGAAGGTAGGAAATTTGTTTTCGGAGTCTATATCCATAATTATTGTTTTATGGGTTTTATTTCCCCACATGCTCTGTTTTTTTTTTTTTTTTTTTGATTTCCAGGATTAATTTGATATTTAGCTCTCTTGTTCAGCAGCTTCCTCTTAAAACCAAGTCTTCCATAAATACAAAATTTCAAAATATTTGGGACACCCCATCAAAACTACTAGGAAAGTATCCATTGGGTTTTTTTTTTCCAGTATCAATAATTTTTACTTCCATTTTACTTCAACTACTTGTATCAAAGTTTCCACTGTGGACATTATTATTTTTAATTTTAATTTTAATTATTATTAATTTTAATTTTAATTTTTTTAAGTTCCCGCCTCTGGAATCTTAAACTGTTAACATGTTCTGTGATTGTGTCAGCTCTTTTAGTACCTTATTCACTACAAACCCGTCGTGTGAGAGCTATCTCCACATGAAGAGTTATCGTTACCTGTCTGTACCTCAATTTCCTCATCTGTGAAGTAATTCTCTTTTACCAAATATTTATGATCTAAATAAGATAGCATATATAAAGCTATATCATAAATCCTAGAGAATGGTTCTGATTAAAAGCCTCAAATGTACCCTTTATTAAGTGGTAACTTCTCTTGTAGCCCTTCAGCTGTGTCTTAATCTTTTCTTCATTCATCGAACAATTCTATTCTTTTTATAAAACTTACTATACCTTGTCATTATCTACTTATATAATTTACTTGCTTATTGTCTGACATTGTCAGCAAAAAACCATCAATGTTACAGCATAAAAAGTGATTATTGACGATCATACCAAATGGGTAATGAACAGAAAATGCTTATTTTTAAAGAGTGTTTTGAGTCCTAGTTTGATTGATGTAAATGTGTGTGTGTGTGTGTGTGTGTGTGTGTGTGTGTGTGTATATATATACATATATACATATATATATATATTTCACTCAAGTTTTAATAAACTGTTTGAGGATTTGGGCTCAGCATACATTATAATCTTCCCCTCCTGAAAATAATGGCAAATAGCTGTGGTTTTTTGTTCTGCACTGTGAATCTGGTTGTCAAGAGCACATTATCATTATTTTTTTAATGTTTAATTTTGAGAGATAGAGAGAGAGAGAGAGAGCGAGCATGAGTGGAGGAGGGACAGAGAGAGAGGGAGACACAGAATCTGAAGCAGGCTCTGGGTTCTGAGCTATCATCAGCACAGAGCATGACACAAGGCTCAAACCCACAAACTGCTAGATCATGGCCTGAGCCGAAGTCAGACCCTCAACCGACTGAGCCATTCAGGTGCCCAGAGAGCACATTATTGACATTAATGCGTCTATGTATATTTTTAAAAAAATGCCAAAATTATAAAGTAATTCTAGATTAGTAAAGGAAATGACCTTTTATCTGTTTTTTGTATGTTATCATAGAGGATAATCATGTTTTTTCATAACAAACATTTAATAATTTGAAGAGTGTGAAATATTGGCTTAGCAAGAAAGCTGTTCTTTTCTTGTAATAAGGTCAAATATTTATAGAAAACATACCTTAATATTTAAACATAGTTTAAAATCTATATATTTGCAATCTAGAAGTTCTTGTGTAACTTAATTCCTGCAGTTACTTAAATAAAATTAAGAAAAATCATCAAATTGTACTTTTTACTTGATTTCATGTGGCATACCACAGATGAATTTAAAATCTTTAACATAGAGGGGTGCCTGTGTGGCTCAGTCGGTTAAGCATCCAACTTCAGCTCAGGTCATGATCTCATGGTTTGTGAGTTCAAGCTACACATTGGGCTCCAAGCTGACAGTGCAGATTGAGATTCCCCTCTCTCCCTGCCTAACTCCCTCTCTTTCTGCCCCTTCCCCACTTGTGCTTTCTCTGTCTCTAAATAAATAAATAAACTTTAAAAAAAAAAGCTTTGACATAGATAATATTCCAGTTTAAATTGAATTTTGATAATACGGATTAGATTCAATGCCTATTAATTTACATGCAGTGGGAATAATGGAGGCATTTTGGTAAATACAGTGAACACCAGGAGAATTGAACGCCTGATCATTGATTTATTCATTTATCATACAATTTTATTCTCATTTTATAATGGGTATTACCTATTTCTCAGCAGGAAAAGAATATGAAGTAATGAGCTGATGGAGAGTTTGAACAAAATGGGCAAACTGTTTTTACCAATTACCAGCATAAGCGTTTAATCTACAAGTGCTCAGTTTAACAACATTGAATGTGTCAACTCATAACAGGAATTTAGCCCCTCGATTCAAATATTCATAAAATGGCTCTGGAGGTGCTAGCAACATCAGCATTTTATCTATCTATCTATATCTATCTATCTATCTATCTATCTATCTATCTATCTATCTATACCTGCAGGGAGACTTTGTCTCTTACTTTCTAGGTGATTTTTACTTGTAATGTGAGATAAAAAAGACTGGGCTGCATACTTTACTCCTCCCTGAGGAAGGAGCTAAACTGATTAAGATCTTCTCTACTGTATTTTTAAGAATGTCACTTTTTGTTCGCTCTTCTTACAGTGTTGTGTACATACCTAAAACAAAACAAAACAAAACAAGAAAACCTGGCAATTGATTTTATTTTTATAAAGTGTAGCTTTTTTAATGGTTTATATTCTACAGTTTATTTTCTGGTTTATTCTTGTTGTAACTTAAAATTGATCAGCTAATGATATCTCATTATTGCTGATGTTGGTAACAACAATGAAGGAAGGATCTCAATATATTTTCCTTTCCCATGTTAATTAATACATTAAATGCAAATTCCAGGGACGTGTATGTCTTGTTGCAAAGTAGGAAAATGCATTCAATAAAGACATATATATATATATATATATATATATATATATATATATATATACCTGTTATGATTTAGTTATATATTTCTGTGCCCTTGATTTCCATCAAAGTTAGAACAATTTTAGGCTTAAATAGATTTCCTGATATTCTAATAAAGTGATAGTTTAATTATGCCTGTGGTCAGACAGAGACCCATATGTATAATTAGATATTGTTGTTTTTGCTTTACATTTTGTGACATATCTAGTTCATTTGAAATTGAATGTGAGTGGTTGCACGTAAAACATTATTTTTGGATTATTATACGAACCTACATAGTGGCCTAGGAATGTCGATATTTGTGATTGCATGTAAACTGATCTGCAATTTCTGTAAGTATGGTGATAAAATGCAATGTGTAATGCAACATGTTTAAAACATCAGTCTCAAATTCTCTACTTGTGAGCCCTCACCCTCACAGAAAGACACAGCTACCTACATTCCTAGCTGTTTCTTGGGGTTCTTTGGACAATATCATAGCTATATTTCCTTTGGAAATTTTGTAATTGCATGCAAAAGTTGGTGAAACAGCATAGTTTATACCTAAATCTTTTAAAAGGATATTTGCAAGCAATTTATTAAACTTAGATAGCTCTAAGAAGATTCAGAGCTTTTGCTGTTGTTGTATATACTTGTACTTTGAAAAAGATTTCAGAATTAAATATGTATAAACTAAAAAGCTTTTAAATGTAGTCAACATGTTTAGAGCAAAAAATGATTGATTCTTTATTTATTTATAGCACAAGTGTATGAGTGGGGTAGGGACAAAGAGAAAGGGAGAGAGAATTCCAAGCAGGCTCCATGCTGACACAGTGCAGAGCCGGATGTAGGGCTTGAAGTCGAACTGTGAGTTCATGACCTGAGCTGAAATCAGGAGTCAGATGCTTAGCCAAATGAGCCACCCATGCACTCCGTTAAAGCAAATAGTTTCTTTCTTTTTTTTTTTTAAAGCAAATAGTTTCTAATAAAAGAGAAGAAATTACTTGATGAAAAATTTACCTATAATTTATTTATATATCTACACACACACACACACACACACACACACACACATATGACACACTAGACTACAATGTTTTGAAGGTAAGTATTGTTATTGAGATTTAGTATCAGCTTCTTCAGGGTCTTACATAAAGATATTTATTGCATATAATGGGCCTCACTTTTCTTCATCGGTTTCTTTCTTTAACTTCTTTTTAAGATCTGGTTTATTTTTCAGTTTGAGACAGGAGGGGCACCTGGGTGGCTCAGTCAGCTAAGCGGCCAACTTTGGCTCAGGTCATGATCTTGTGGTTTGTGGGTTCCAGCCGAGTGGTGGGCTCTGTGCTGACAACTTAGAGCCTGGAGCCTGCTTCAGATTCTGTGTCTCCCTCTCTCTGCCCCTTCCCTGTTCACGCTCTGTCTCTCTCTCTTTCTCTCAAAAATAAATAAACATTAAAAAATTGAATTTGAGACAGGATATGGAAGCAGATTACATTCATATTCATGACTTCATGTGCCACCTAAACACAAATGAAAAATTTACATCTCCATTCCAGATTTCTCTTTTGAGTTCCATACTTATATAGCCAATAGATTATTCCAACTTATCTCTAGAATATCTCAACAATACTTCACATTCACCATAGAGAAAACTTTCCCCATGAATAAGAGGCATTAAGAAAGTGTTTCTCATCTCAGTGAAAGAATCTTTAATCAACTTTTGTTCAAGTCAGAAACCTTATAATTTTAATAATGGTCTGCTTATAGAAAAAGTCGTCTGTTATCAAGTTCACTCTATTTAACTTACCAAATATCTCCCAAGTAATTAATTTCTTACCATTTACCATACCATTATGCTGGTTCAATGTTTCATCAAATAAGATCTCCTCCTAAAGGTAATAGTTTTCAAATTAGTTTTCTGATATTCACACGTTTCATCCAGTATGGCCACCGCACTCATACCACAGACACTGCATCAAAAATGCAAATCTGAGCATGTCAGTGTTCTTTTTCTAACTCCAAATCTCTATCATAGCTTATAGAATAAAAATTCAAACTTTAATATGGTTTCAAAATTCTGTATCATTTAGTCACTTTGAGCTTATTTTCCATGTGATCTTTTTGTTTTAGTTACAACAAACTCTTAGTAGTTTCTCAAAATTGTGTCCAATGCCACTTCAATCCTTGAAAAACTGCTATAGTTTCTACATTGATGGCTACTTTTTCCCTTTGCTCTTGGTTAATTCCCACTTGACCTTTAGTTTACAACTCAGTGTTGGTTTCTCAAAAGAGCTTTCATTGGGGTGCCTGGGTGGCTCAGTCGGTTGAGCCTCCAGTTTCGGCTCAGGTCATGATCTCACGGTTTGTGAGTTCAAGCCCCACATCGTGCTCTGTGCTGACAGCTCGGAGCCTGCTTCGGATTCTGTATCTCCCTCTCCCTGCCCTTCCCCCACTCATGCTCTGTCTCTCTCTCTCTCAAAAATAAATAAACATAAAAAAATATTTTTTTAAAAAAAAGAGCCTTCATTAAGCCTACAACCCAACCTCATCCTCTAGTTATATGGCCACATAGTTCCCTGTGCTTTTCTTTCATAGCATTTACCATAGTTAACAATTTAAAATTTGGTATTATGTAAATACTCTGTTTACTATGCGCGGCTCTAGTTTCATACAGTCTGGAATCATATCTGTTTTTTTTTTTCTCCTTGAATTTTTGGCCACAAATGATTGCCTGAAATCAACAAATACATGTTGACTGATAAATATATTGCCTGCATTATAATCTTAAACTTTTGCTTGTTTGGTACCTGTTCATCGCTACCCACATGCCATGATATCCAAAACATTAATGACTGTGGTCCTGAAATTGGGTGTGTGGATCCCCAGACAAACCATAGTAGTATCATTAGATAACTCACCTGTGACTGTACCAGGTCAGAATATAATCAAATGTTTTTCTCTTCTTTTGTATTGCTTCTTCCTGAAACCACTGCTTTATCCTTTTTATGTCAGCATAGAACCATATGTCTTATAAAAGTTATTCTGCACCTGGTCTATTTCTTCCATTTAATTTTCAAAATGGAAATATTTGTTTAAAAAGAAGAAAAAAAGAAGCTTAGGAAATCAGAAGGAATAAAAAAGCAAGTTACAAATTGTGCATGTTATTCCTCGATTAATATTCTTGTGAGATATTCTCCTAAATAATCAGATCCCAAACCAATTTTCTACATGAACTACACAGTGAAGGTCGTAAGAAATGTCCTTAAAGTTCTATTCCTATCTCACAGTAGTAAAAAGAGGGCAGTGCATTGTGATGCAGATTTGCTGCAATGTTCAGCCTAGTTCTCTAGCAGGCAGTTTCCCATGAATATCATTATCCTGCCCATAAAAAGAGGCATACTAGTAATGGGTAAAACACTACCTACAGTAAGATGAAAGCCCTTACAGCTTGCAAACCCCATCACCTGACATTTGAGTGTTTGGGAATTACCAACAGGTGCAGGGAAGCAAGACAATAAGGATATTAGGTGACAGTTTAAGGAATTAGAAAGAGAGTTTTGTATTAACCACTGAGAAATGTTGAACTGAGCTCGGCATTTGGCAAAGGTTATAATTTGAGAGCTCCAATAAAACATGAAAGACTATGGAAATGAGTGTACTATTTAGAAGCAGTATCAAGAACAAGTCTTAAAGGTCTTTCTCCAAATGTGACGTACAATAAATGAGGCTGTTTCCTATTATTATGTTCTTCCAGAACAAAGTCTTGAAGGAACATGTAGGTTCTTTAGACTATTCAATATATATTGTATTATGGCAACATTTTAATACTATGTTGGAATTCTCAAAATAAAGGAAGATGCACATTTAACTTATAACTGAATTAGCTTCAGTGAAGTTCATTTATATAATCTAATGTGAACTATGTACACCTGGCCCTTGAACAACACAGGGATTAGGGACACCAGCTTCCTGTGCCACAGAAAATACACGTATAACCTTTGACTTCTCCAAAACTTAACTATTAATAAATAGCCTACTACTGACTGGAAGGCTTGCTAATAACATAAATAGTCAATTAGCACATATCCTGCATGTTATATGTATTATATACTGCATTCTTGTATTAAAGGAAGCTCGAGAAAAGATAATATTAATAACACCATAAGGAAGAGAAAATACATTTACAAAACTGTATAGTATCAAGAAAAATCTACATATAAGTGGACTCACATAATTCAAATTTGTGTTGTTCAAGGGTCAACTGTATTAAATTATAAATACTATTGTTAAATAACTTTTCTCATTGCAAGAAAAATAAAATTTAGACCTAAAAATCTGGGAATTTTGAATGAATAAGAAACATTCGAGAGTCAGACTTACATTAAATTTACACGTGATTTTAATAGAAATATGCCAAGATAAACATTCTATACCTAATATTTTATCACTGTGAACATTTCATAGATCACTAATATTAAACAAGTCTACTAAATACAAGTAAATATTCCTTATTGGTACTTAAAAACATCAGTGATTGTTATAACTGTATTGCTGTTGAAAATGATCAGGTATTTTTCTCATATTTAAAATGTCCCAATCATTTTGGACAAGCAAAAGAACAATTACAAACTCTGGACAAAACTTAAAACAAAACCACCTGAGAGTTGTGCTGAGTGAGTGAATACAGGGAAAATTTGGAAAGGAGTTCAGCCTTAAAAGAAGCGACCACATGAATACGTTTCCTGTTTTAGGGCATGGGTAGCTAAAATACCAAAAGAAAGTACAGCTGTATTTTTAGAATGAGAACCCCTCTGCCCCCTCTGCCAAAAAAAGCCAGAGGAGTCTGGGAATCAGGGTCACTGGAGAGTGACCAGGAGACCTTGAGAAGGTAGGAAACTCTGAATTCTGCGTGTGAGTTTGCCAAGAGTATATGCATTTGCAGAGAAAACCAAAAGTAGTCTGATTTGAGATCTAAGCTCCTATACACCTTTGGTGTACAACATATTTTTGGGCCAACTTAGATTTTGCTAGACAGAAACATCAACTCTTTTCAGAACAAAGTAGAATTATAAATACCCACCATACAATGTTTACAATGTTCAATATACAATCCCAAATTAATTGACATATAAACTTCCAGGTAAATGGAATCATTTTCTCAAGGAAAAGAAAAGTGGCATATACCAAAAATGACTCTAGTGTTGACATTACTAGAAAATAAAACTTTATTTTTTTTTTTAATTTTTAAAATGTTTTTATTTATTTTTGAGACAGAGAGAGACAGAGCATGAGCAGGGGAGGGGGAGAGAGAGAGGGAGACAGAATCAGAAGCAGGCTCCAGGATCTGAGTGGTCAGTACAGGGCCTGAAGCGGGGTTCTTGAACTCACGGAGTGTGAGATCATGACCTGAGCTGAAGTCGGACACTTAACTGACTGAGCCAACCCGATGTTGAGCATCTTTTCATGTGCCTCTTGGCCATCTGGATGTGTTCTTTAGAGAAGTGTCTATTCATGTCTTATGCCCATTTCTTCACTGGATTATTTCTTTTTTGGGTGTGGATTTAGGTGAGTTCTTTATAGATTTTGGATACTAGCCCTTTGTCTGATATGTCATTGGCAAATATCTTTCCCCATTCCGTTGGTTGCCTTTTAGTTTTGTTGATTGTTTCCTTTGCAGTGCAGAAGCTTTGTATCTTCATGAGGTCCCAATAGTTCATTTTTGCTTTTAATTCCCTTGCCTTTGGAGACGTGTCAAGTAAGAAATTGCTGCAGTTGAGGTCAGAGAGGTTTTTTCCTGCTTTCTCCCCAAGGGTTTTGATGGTTTCCTGTCTCACATTCAGATCCTTCATCCATTTTGAGTTTATTTTTGCGAATGGTGTGAGAAAGTGGTCTAGTTTCAATCTTCTGCATGTTGCTGTCCAGTTCTCGCAGCACCATTTGTTAAAAAGACTGTCTTTTTTGCATTGGGTATTCTTTCCTGCTTTATCAAAGATTAGTTGGCCATACTTTGGTGGGTCTAATTCTGGGGTTTCTATTCTATTCCATTGGTCTGTGTGTCTGTTTTTGTGCCAATACCATGCTGTCTTGATGATTACAGCTTTGTAGTAGAGGCTAAAGTCTGGGATTGTGATGCCTCCTGCTTTGGTCTTCTTCTTCAAAATTACTTTGGCTATTCGGGGCCTTTTGTGGTTCAATATGAATTTTAGGATTGCTTGTTCCAGCTTCGAGAAGAATGCTGGTGAAATTTTGATTGGGATCGCATTGAATATGTAAATAGCTTTGGGTAGTATTGACATTTTAACAATATTTATTCTTCCAACCCATGAGCATGGCATGTTTTTCCATTTCTTTATATCTTCTTCAATTTCCTTCGTAAGCTTTCTATAGTTTTCAGCATACAGATCTTGTACATCTTTGGTTAGATTTATCCCTAGGTATTTTATGCTTCTTGGTGCAATTGTGAATGGGATCAGTTTCTTTATTTCTCTTTCTGTTGCTTCATTATTAGTGTATAAGAATGCAACTGATTTCTGTACATTAATTTTGTATCATGTGACTTTGCTGAATTCATGTATCAGTTCTAGCAGACTTTTGGTGGAGTCTATCAGATTTTCCATGTATAATATCATGTCACCTGCAAAAAGTGAAAGCTTGACTTCATCTTTGCCAATTCTGATGCCCTTGATTTCCTTTTGTTGTCTAATTGCTGATGCTAGCACTTCCAACACTATGTTAAACAACAGTGGTGAAAGTGGACATCCCTGTCATGTTGCTGATCTCAGGAAAAAGCTCTCAGTTTTTCCCCATTGAGGATGATGTTAGCTGTGGGCTTTTCATAAATGGCTTTTATGATCTTTAAGTATGTTCCTTCTACCCCGACTTTCTCGAGGGTTTTTATTAAGAAAGGATGCTGAATTTTGTCAAATGCTTTTTCTGCATTGATTGACAGGATCATATGGTTCTTATCTTTTCTTTTATTAATGTGATGTATCACATTGATTGATTTGCGAACGTTGAACCAGCCCTGCATCCTAGGAATGAATCCCACTTGATCATGGTGAATAATTCTTTTTATATGCCGTTGAATTCGATTTGCTAGTATCTTATTGAGAATTTTTGCATCCATATTCATCAGGGATATTGGCCTGTAGTTCTCTTTTTTTAATGGGTCTCTGTCTGGTTTAGGAATCAAAGTAATCCTGGCTTCATAGAATGAGTCTGGAAGTTTTTCTTACCTTTCTATTTTTTGGAATAGCTTGAGAAGGATAGGTATTATCTCTGCTTTAAATGTCTGGTAGAATTCCCAAGAGAAGCCATCTGGTCCTGGACTCTGATTTGTTGGGAGATTTTTGATAACTGATTCAATTTCTTCGCTGGTAATGGGTCTGTTCAAGCTTTCTATTTCCTCCTGTTTGAGTTTTGGAAGTGTGTGGGTGCTTACGAATTTGTCCATTTCTTCCAGGTTGTCCAGTTTGTTGGCATATAATTTTTCATAGTATTCCCTGATAATTGCTTGTATCTCTGAGGGATTGGTTGTAATAATGCCATTTTCATTCATGATTTTATCTATTTGGGTCATCTTCCTTTTCTTTTTGAGAAGCCTGGCTAGAGGTTTGTCAATTTTGTTTATTTTTTCAAAAAACCAACTCTTGGTTTCGTTGATCTGCTCTACAGTTTTTTTAGATTCTATATTATTTATTTCTGCTCTGATCTTTATTATTTCTCTTCTTCTGCTGGGTTTGGTGTGTCTTTGCTGTTCTGCTTCTATTTCCTTTAGGTGTGCTGTTAGATTTTGTATTTGGGATTTTTCTTGTTTCTTGAGATAGGCCTGGATTGCAATGTATATTCCTCTCAGGACTGCCTCGCTGCATCCCAAAGTGTTTGGATTGTTGTATTTTCATTTTCGTTTGTTTCCATATATTTTTAAATTTCTTCTCTAATTGCCTGGTTGACCCATTCATTCTTTAGTAGGGTGTTCTTTAACCTCGATGTTTTTGGAGGTTTTCCAGACTTTTTCCTGTGGTTGATTTCAAGCTTCATAGCATTGTGGTCTGAAAGTATCCATGGTATGATTTCAATTCTTGTAAACTTATGAAGGGCTGTTTTGTGACCCAGTATATGATCTATCTTGGAGAATGTTCCGTGTGCACTCGAGAAGAAAGTATATTCTGTTGCTTTGGGATGCAGAGTTCTAAATATATCTGTCAAGTCCATCTGATCCAATGTATCATTCAGGGCCCTTGTTTCTTTATTGACCGTGTGTCTAGATGATCTATCCATTGCTATGAGTGGGTGTTATAGTCCCCTGCAGTTACCACAGTCTTATCAATAAGGTTGCTTATGTTTGTGAGTAATTGTTTTAAATATTTGGGGGCTCCCGTATTCGGCACATAGACATTTATAATTGTTAGTTCTTCTTGATGGTTAGACCCTGTAATTATTATATAATGTCCTTCTTCATCTCTTGTTACAGCCTTTAATTTAAAGTCTAGTGTGTCTGATATAAGTATGGCTACTCCAGTTTTCTTTTGACTTCCAGTGGCATGATAAATAGTTCTCCATGCCCTCACTTTCAATCTGAAGGTGTCCTCAGGTCTAAAATGAGTCTCTTGTAGACAGCAAATAGATGGGTCTTGTTTTTTTATCCATTTGATACCCTGTCTTTTGGTTGACGCATTTAGTCCAGTGTTATTATAGAAAGATATGGGTTTAGAGTCATTGTGATGTCTGTTGGTTTCATGCTTGTAGCGATGTCTCTGGTACTTTGTCTCACAGGATCCCCCTTAGGATCTCTTGTAGGGCTGGTTTAATGGTGACGAATTCCTTCAGTTTTTGTTTGTTTGGGAAGACCTTTATCTCTCCTTCTATTCTAAATGACAGACTTGCTGGATAAAGGATTCTCGGCTGCATATTTTTTCTGTTCATCACATTGAAGATCTCCTGCCATTCCTTTCTGGCCTGCCAAGTTTCAGTAGAGAGATGGGTCACGAGTCTTATAGGTCTCCCTTTATATGTTAGAGCACGTTTGTCCCTAGCTGCTTTCAGAATTTTCTCTTTATCCTTGTATTTTGCCAGTTTCACTATGACATGTCGTGCAGAAGATCGATTCAAGTTATGTCTGAAGGGAGTTCTCTGTGCCTCTTGGATTTCAATGCCTTTTTCCTTCCCCAGATCAGGGAAGTTCTCAGCTATTATTTCTTCAAGTACCCCTTCAGCACCTTTCCCTCTCTCTTCCACCTCTGGAATACCAATTATGTGTAGATTATTTCTCTTTAGTGCATCACTTAGTTCTCTAATTTCCCCCTCATACTCCTGGATTTTTTTATCTCTCTTTTTCTCAGCTTCTTCTTTTTCCATAACTTTATCTTCTAGTTCGCCTATTCTCTCCTCTGCCTCTTCAATCCGAGCTGTGGTCATCTCCATTTTATTTTGCAGCTCATTAATAGCATTTTTTAGCTTCTCCTGGCTTTTCCTTAGTCCCTCGATCTCTGTAGCAATAGATTCTCTGCTGTCCTTTACACTGTTTTCAAGCCCAGGGATTAATTTTATGACTGTTATTCTAAATTCACTTTCTGTTATATTGTTTGAATCGTTTTTGATCAGTTCATTAGCTGTCATTATTTCCTGGAGGTTTTTTTTTAGGGGAATTCTTCCGTTTCGTCATTTTGGATAGTCCCTGGAGTGGTGCGGAACTGTGGGGCACTTCCCCTGTGCTGTCTTGAATAACTTGCTTTGGTGGGCGGGGCTGCAGTCAGACCTGATGTTTGCCCTCAGCCCACCACTGGGGCCACAGCCAGACTGGTGTGTGTCTTCTCTTTCCCTCTCCTAGGGGCAGGATTCAGTGTGGGGTGGCATGTCCTGTCTGGGCTACTTGTACACTGCCAGGCTTGTGGTGCTGGGGATCTGGTGTATTAGCTGGGGTGGATTGGCAAGGTGCACGGGGCGGGAGGGGCAGGCTCTGCTTGCTTCTCCTTTGGTGATCCGGTGATCCGCTTCGGGAGGGGCCCTGTGGCACCTGTAGGGAATCAGACCTGCCAGAGGGATGGATCCGCAGAAGTACAGCGTTTTATGTTTGTGCGGTGCAAGCCAGTTCCCTGGCAGGAACCAGTTCCCTTTGGGATTTTGGCTGGGGGGTGGGTGAGGGAGATGGTGCTGGCGAGCGCATTTGTTCCCCGCCAAGCTGCGCTCTGTCGTCCGGGGCTCAACAACTCTCCCTCCCGTTGTCCTCCAGCCCTCCCGCTCTCCAAGCAGAGCTGTTAACTTATAACCTTCCAGGTGTTAAGTCACGCTTGCTGTCCAAACACACTCTGTCCGGCCCCTCCACTTTTGCAAGCCAGACTCGGGGGCTCTGCTTTGCTGGCCGGCTGCCCCCTGCCCCGGCTCCCTCCCGCTAGTCTGTGTAGTGCCCACCGCCTCTCCACCCTTCCTATCCTCTTCCGTGGACTTCTAGTCTACACTTGGCTCTGGAGAATCTGTTCTGCTAGTCTTCTGGAGATTTTCTGGGTTATTTAGGCAGGTGTGGGTGGAATCTAAGTGATACGCAGGACGCGGTGAGCTCAGCATCCTCCTACGCTGCCATCTTCCCAGAAGCCAAGATTTCATTCTTTTGAACACTAATTCAAAAGCACTAATTCAAAAAGATATATGCCCCCTATGTTTATTACAACATTATTTACAATAGCCAAATTACAGAAGCAACCCAAGTGTTCACTGACAGATAAATGGATAAAAAAGTTGTGGGGTGTGTATTTGTGTATTTTATATATCAATTTTAAGGTTAATATGGAAGTGTAAACAACTGACCAAGTAAATTTAAAATAGGAGAACAAATTTGGAGGAAAAACACTACCTGACTTCAATATATAAATTTACAATAATCGAGACTTTGGTTTCAAAGATTATTCTGAAAGGGATGGATAGTAAACACTTTACCATTTGCAGGCCATATATATGTTCTCTCCACAATTACTGAACTTTGCTATTATCCTAGAAGCTACACAGGAATACATAAACAAATGAGCTTGTGAAATAAATTTATAAGTATTGGCAGTATGCCCAACTTAACCTATAGGTCATAGTTTGCTAATTCTGATCAAGAATGTGGACTTGGCAAAAGGATAGACCTATAGATCAGTGGAACAAAATAGAGTTTGAGTAGATCCACTTATATCTAGTAAGTTTTCAACAAGGATGCTAAATAAATCTAAATAAATTCAGTGGTAAATATTTGGTAATATTTTCTTTATGTAGTTATCATTTGCATTTCCTAAGTAATGGTGTCAAACAAGATTTATCTGGGAGAACTTTATTGAAACATTTGTTAAAATATATTTTGGGGGTGGAATTTAAAAAGACTGGCAGTACAAGGCTTGATGAGGATGTGGAACAACTGGAACTCTTGCGTATTGATGATTAAATGTAAATTACACACTATTTTGGAAAATGGCTTGGCAATTTCTTAAAATGACTTAATGATTTCTTAAATGCTAAGAAAATACCTACCAAATAATCCAGCAATTTTACCCCTAGTCGTTTACACAGGAGAGACTAAAACGTATGTCCACACAAAGACTTGTAAATGAATATTGATGGAGTTATCCATAATAGCCAAACCTGAAAAAGTTCTGTGTGTATCAACTGATGAATTATAAAACAACTATGGCATATCCTTGTAATGGAATAATAGCAATCAAAAGTAACCAATCTCTGAAACAAGCAACAGCAGGATGAATTTCAAAATTACTTCTGATACTTAAAAGAAATCATCTATATATGTATATATTTCTAAATATATATAATTTTATAACTTTATATAAAAGTACATATATATATATATATATATATATATATATATATAATTTTAGAAAATTCAATCTAATTTACGTGACCAAAAAATAATCAGTAGTTCCTTATAACTGGGAATGGAAGAAAGAGTGATGAGACACAAGGGATATTTTAGGGGTAATGGAAATGGTTTGTCTGGTGGTGTTTGTAAAGTAGTATACAATTTTTAAAACTCACCACATTTTTTATTTCAAGTGGATGCAGTTTATTATATATAATTTACATCTCAATAAAGCTCATAAGATGAAAATTACATGATAAATACTATCTTATTTATCAGTAAACCTAATTTAGAAAGATGTTCATAATGTAACTGGATGCAATATAGAGAACTGTTTTTTTTAATTTTTTTTTATGTCTATTTATTTTTGAGAGAGAGAGACACAGAACACGAGCAAGCAAAGGGAAAGGAGAGAGGGAGACACAGAATCCCAAGCAGGCTTTAGGCTCTGAGCTGTCAACACAGAGCCCAACGTAGGGCTTGAATTCACAAATCACAAAATCATGACCTGAGCTGAAGTCGCACACTTAACTGACTGAGTCACCCAGGTGCCCCAGAACTGTTTTTATGGTTAATTCTGTTTTAGTATCTGAAAGAACTTTTGTGGAGTAACAGTCCATAACTTTTTGTGAGAAAAAATCTGGCATGCTAAAATTTTGAAATTAGGCTTATATATTGATTTCATTTTGAATAAAAAGATCCATTTTTTTAACAGTAAGAGTGCATTCAGGGAATAGAAATCACTAAATGATTTTTAAAATGTAATATAAAGATTAATTAACTATTAACAAGATATTGGACTACTATTAATTAGTAAAATGGTTGGCTACTTGGATAAAGAGAAGTCTTAGGAAGATAGGAATAGCAGTTACAGGGATAGGTAGTAATAAAATCATATAGAATAATAATTTGATAGTAAGAATATCCTTGCTTCATTACTTTGAATGTCAGATAAAGACAATAGAGTGGTATACCAATTGTGAATAAACAAAACATAGTCTAATTTCTTCTTACATGGGAACTTTATCTTAATTGATTAACAGCTGGTATTAATTCTTTATTTATTGTATTGCCATAAACAGAACAGATGGACATTTGACAGCGTAGCATCTGATTTCAAATTTATGAACAAATGCTTTCTAGTTTTTCTTAGTTATAGCTGATTTCATTATTATAGGCAGCCTTATATTTCTAGTTTTTATATTACATTCCTCAGACAAAAAAGACACATTATGTTGCACGTTATTTTATATACTAAAGTAGAACAGTTGTTTGCTTTCCTATAGTTACAGAATCCTGCCTGTCCTCAAAAGATCATCTCATATAATCCCACACCCTTATATTATGTACTCGATTCTATTAAATTTTTCAAGCACAACACTAGCTCTTTATAATAGTCAAGTTCCTAAATGGGCTTCCTGTTTCCATTACTCTTTTTTATCTTAAACCTGGTCTCTTGTATTCCAATTTATGTATGTTATTAGACATTATACTTCATTGGGATCAATATTTGACTCTTTAAAGGAAAACATTGGCTCTAGCAGGAGATAATTAACAAGGTTATACTATATATATAAATATTGTTTTTTTAATTTAAAACATGAAAAAGTATATCATTTGATAATCTTTTTGGTAGAGCCAATTTTCCCTTAGGTATAGTGTTAATAATGGCTAATATCATTTCAAAAGTATTCCAAAAGTATACCTGTGGAACATCATCTACAATATTCAGTTGGGTTCTATAAGCTGTAATAATTATAAAGACAAAGAGAAAGTAATCTGTACTCAGAATCATTATATATTTCTATTATTTTTCTCTAGTATTTATAATTTTTGTCCTATTAAATATAGTTGTAATTTTAGTAACTTACCTTTATAAAGTAAATACATGCCAATAAAATTTATAAAACATATAGAATTTCAAGTAAATTATAATAATCTTGTTTTTTACTTCTTACATTGGCTTAAGTACTATTTATTTAAACTATATCATACAATTATATGTACAACTAGCTTACATGATATCAAATAAAATAGATTCATGGTAAGCATATATTTCATTACATAGAACAGTTTCCCCAAATATACTAAAGGGTAACATAGAGAATGTCAGCATTATATATTAGTGAGTATACTAAGTGCATGAAGAGTGGTAAAAATGGCAAGTTTTTTTGAGCTGAAATTGTTTTTGAGAGTTTCTATTGATGTACTCTTCCCATTCCACTATCCTACTAACTAAATTGACCACTAACACATAAAATGAATCTCTGCAAATATATGCAGTACAAAGACATGCATCATGTTTTAGTGGGATAAGCACCAATCTCAGAAATATTTGCTCAGCTATACATCCATTTATTCATTTACCCAACAATGTATTTAATTTCTGCTTGTACAGTGGGCTCTGGGCTGAACGCTGGGGATACATAGAGAAATCAAACAATTCAAAGACTGGGTGGTTTCAAGTCCAGTTTTATTTACTGAATGAATGATCTGGAAAAAATCAGTTTCTTACTCTAATCTTCAATGATTTATTTCTAAGGTAGAAAGTATACATAGACCTGATGAAAACTAAATGAGTTAGTATGGGAATGAGCCACTCAAAATTATTAATATAAAAATTGTGACAATGTCTATTTTTATTAGTCCACTGAGTTTTTAAAATGATGATTGTTGTAGGTAAAGAAAGAGAGAGAAATGGTAAATGAGAGATAAGTAAGGGCAATTTCAAAACATATGCAGGATTAGGAGACGCTGAGTAACTATGAGAGGGTAGACCACCATGTGGCCCTGAAGAATATATTCTTGAGGTTTCTGAAAGAGTTTGGGGAATCAGTTTGAATTGCCCTGAAAGCCATTCTGTTAGTTTGTCTTGTTTTGTGTATTTATTTTAGATATTAATAATTGTATTAGAAGTAAAATCATAAACATTGAAGAGAGGAGTCATAAAAATTCAATGATTACCTAAAATGAAAGCCTTACTAACTTGAGCTAGGAAAATGTTACTTAATCTAAACCAGTGTTTATCTATTAAAACTTTCAAGTTACTTAGCATTCATGGTCTTAAATATGTAGAGTTCATCACCAGAGACTGTTTTCAGCTATTCTTCCTTGAAAAACATCCCCTCCCTTTTCTTTGAAAACACATGACCATAGGTGTTAAAGAAAGGATGGATAGTTAAAATCTACAGATAAGTCATAATTTACATTTATTTCAGGTTTTACAGTATTAAGTTGAACTATTTTTATTTTCAAATTAATGGCCCAAAGTGAAACCTCTGATAAATTATTAATTGATAGAGAAATACATACTACTTGCTAGAAGTACATGCCTTAAGTTTTAGCAATAATTGCTCTTGTGTAATTTATTTAATTTTCTACATTTACATGTTTTAGGGTCAAAGTTTTGGAATTGTAGTTTCATGATTTGCATTTTTAAAGTAGTATTTCACTTGTGGAAAATAATTTTCTTCTACTCTGTCCATAACAGATGATATTGGGCTAGTAGGTAGAACAGGGCAGGTATAAACAGAGGCAAGAATTGAATGATATTGGGCAATCTTGGATAATCATGTTTTGCAGGAATGTATTTAAGTTTAGACAATAATTAAATCTGGAAAAAGAATACATTTATTAAACAAATATTTACATACAGGTGTCCGTGTGTCAGGTACTTTTTATATGCTGGGGATAAAATCCAAAAATGAAATACATACACACACACACACACACACACACACACACACAATTCTTGTCCATAAAGATATTTTCATTTTTGTTATTTTATGAATCTGAGTTTACAAGTAATAGGAAATGAGGATACTGGAGATAGAATATCTGAGCAAGTTTTGGTGATTTAAACCAATCTTATGCAACAAGGATTCATTCAGGAAGGGGAAGAGAGAAGTCTGACTCAAGCAAATACACAAGGTCAGTGTCCAAAGGCTAAAAATGATGGAGCAGGATAAAAGGGAAAAGAGTGATGTACAAACAAGGAGTAATGAACTGGTGGAAAATAATGAATACTATATGGCTTGTGCTTCAATCTTATTCTTGGTCAGTGAATGAAAATTCAGAGTGAAGCAGAACTTAACCACTAAGCTTCCTAGATGATTGAGGTGATTATATGGCGAGGGGGCAGAATCAACTTGGCATGCCTAAAAGTGGAGTAAAAAATTATACACTTTCTTCCTTTAAGCCAACTTAAAAAAATTAATTATTCTGGGTATTTTGCTTCTTTATTAAAGAGAGTAAACTTTTGATTTTATTTTAATTATAATTAGAGACAATTATAAAATATGCCAGCTTTATACTTTCTATTGAGTTACCAAAGATGTGGTATTAGCATTTATTTCTGCCTTATGTCAAAGAAGGCTAAAATTACTATGAAAACTAGTTCATCCATAAGAAAATACAGTTAAATAATATGAAATTCAGCCTTGGAGGTTCTAGGGTAAGGGAAGATTCACTTTGTCCTTCAGATTGTTGCTTTTGTACAAACATGACATTTTGGTTGGAATTTGTGTTTGACAGCTCTATAATGTAATTTTCCAGAATGTGTTGAAGTGGAACCAAATGTCATTGGCTTCATTCGATAGATTTTCTGCCTGATGGAAAACACCATTACTATTCTATTTATTTATACAACCAATGAAAATATTGATTCTTTTTATTTGTGAAGTTCTTTTATACATAATTTTCCAGAAGATAAGGATCACGTATTGGCCCCTATATATGTTCATGATTGAGCATTAATTGACTTTGATCTCTAAGAAACTGCCTGTGTTTAGTTCCATTTTGGCATTACTTGCACTAGCAGTTAACAGGTAGTATATTGGCTTAAGACATATATGTGAGTGGGGGGAGAATTCTGTGAAATAATTTAAATGGTGTTCATGTAAAAGCCATTCATAAATACAGAGAATAGAAAAGGAATTTCATAATATAAAACCAATTCATAATTTGAGAGTAGAAATAAAGCTTAGTCAAATACAAGTGCCAAGTGAAAAATACACTGGGGTCTTGGGACATAGAACCATTGCAAAAAAAGAGGCAGAGATAAGGCTGAAGTTATTGGAGCTCAGAGGTCAGATATAGGTTATGGTGTAGGTCAGTGTGATACACCTTAAAAAAAAATGATTCATAGGTTGTAGGTTTCAGAATAAAGAAGAGCAGCCAGACACAAATTTGCTTTTGGTTTTTGTTTTTTTGTTTTTTTTTTTAACACTGGTTAACTTGAAATCTTAATCTTAAATTTAAGATTTTAAAGTAAAATATTAGATAACTTTTTCTATCAGATTAATCAAAGTTACCTTTATGACTCTAGGGAAGCTGTGACAACTTGGAAATGGGGCTATGGCTGGGCATTTTGATAATTTTTGAGCTTTTTTAAAGTATGGTTTTCTGCTTATCTAGTTTCCATTAATAAAAAGAGAGCAGTCTATCTCTTACCATGCAAATTGTAACTTTAATCAATCTACTAAGACACTGACCTTGGGAATAAAATAAATAAAGTAATTTATTACTATAAGGGAAAACTAAAATAAATAATTTATTAGTATAAGAGAAACCTAAACTGCAGTGAGTTTGTGATTTTTAAGGCATAAACTTAAGTTCTTTATTTGCATTTGTCTCCTAGCAATACTTTTCAGCATGAAGGTAATGCATGTAGGTAAGAAATCCATATGCTGAGGGGCGCCTGAGTGGCTCAGTTGGCTGAGTGTCCAACTTCGGCTCAGGCCATGATCTCATGGTTTATGGGTTTGAGCCCCACGTTAGGCTCTGTGCTGACAGCTCAGAGCCTGGAGTCTGCTTCGGATTCTGTGTCTCCCTGTCTCTCTGCCCTCATCCTGCTTGTGTCCTCTCTCTCTCTCTCTCTCTCTCTCTCTCTCTCTCTCTCTCTCTCTCTGTCTCTCTCAAAAATAAATAAATAAATGTTAAAAAAATTTAAAAGAAATCCAGATGCTGAAATGATTGGTGCAAAGTGGAAATGTTAGAACTTCTATAAAAGTCCACTATATGATATAATACTGTTTATTTTACATAATAGCATAAACATAAGAGGTTGGACCAAAGGGTACTGTAAACCAGGTACCTGGACTATATCGTGTGGTCCCAGACTATACACAGTGAAGGTTTTTTTATGATTTTTTTTTCCCTGCTGGTCTCTAAGAAATATGACAAACAGTATAAGAACCTCTTTGTATTTCTCAAGCTTATCTTACTCAGCAGCTAGCTTTTCATGGGAGGTCATTTGAGAATGAACTTCTAGGCTATGGGTCTCCTTAAAGAGTATGAAATAGTCACTTTGCTTGAGTTAGAGGTGTCTTTGCTGCCTTCTTCTAATTCATTATATATGTAAATGTCTGTCCCAACTTGCCCAGACCCATGGAAATCGTTCATGTGACAATGAAGGCAAAGAATAGATGGAAGCCTCACAAGCCACTGAACCCCAGTGGTTGCCGGCAACCACCAGAAGCTGGAAGGAGGCAAGGAAGGATCTTCTCTTAGAACCTTCAAGATAGCATGGCTCTGCCACCTTGAGGTTAGGCTTCTCCCTTCCAGAACTGTGAAAGAATAAATGTTTGTTGTTTTAAGCCACCAGGTCTGTATTTTGTTACGACAGCCCTAGAAACTAATAGAAAGTGCTACAATGAAACATCTTCAGGCATAGCACTACTGACATATGATAAAGCATGGATGAATTTCAAAATACTGTGCTAATAGAAAGACATCAGACCCAAAAGATCACATAGTGCAAGATTTTAGTTATTTGAAATGTCTGCCTATAAAAGCAGAAAGTACATTAGCAGTTTCCTGGAGATGTGGGTGAGAAGCAGGGTTGTCTGCAAATGAGAGGAAAGGGTCTCTGAGGTGATGGAAATGCTTTCAAATAGAATTGTTCTGATGATTGCACAAATCTGCAAATTTACCGATTTCTATAATTTACTCATTTTGATTTCCATAATTTTTAAATTTACTAATACTTATCATAGATTTAAATGAGTGAATGATATGGTATGTGTATTATACATCAATAAAGTTCTATTAAATAAAAAGAAAAAAAAACATGCTGTGAAGAACAGTGAAGGAAGAAATTAAGTGAAAGGGTGGTGGCCCTTGAAAATATAAACAAGAATGATGGACTGGGCATGGGGGTGGGGAAGAATATATAAATCTAGAATATTTCTTTTTTACTCTGGACATACTTTCCAGTTTTTCTTTCTAATTATTACAAACATATGTTCTGTTTCCATGTACATGCTATAATTGGGGGATCGATTGGGGAATTATATAAGAGCAACAGGGAATTAATAACACCTGAAATATTTGAATCTATTCAAGAAGATGACTCTGATCTCAGTGGCTGCCAGCCTGGACCTCAGGTTTCTATGATTCATTTAAAAGAGTAGTAGGTAATCTCAAAAAAATTGATATTTCAGCAGGTGCATTTTAAATCACAATTCTGTTATAAAGACTAACTTGTTAAAAAATTAAAAAAAAACTAACAGCAAAAAAAAAGGAAATATAGAATTACCCAAATTAATTTAAAAAAAAGTCTAACTTGTACAATTTATGTTTATGTACAATTATATTAACTTCCTGTTGTGATCACATTTCTCTAGTGATTAGTTTCTAATGATATGTTTTAATTAATAGAAAAGTTATTAAATTACTACTTGACACATGCTATTGTTTAATCAAGGATACTCCTAAGTACCTCATGTATTATATGAGAATAATGGAATGAGATTAGAGTGGTAAATAATTTGGGAACAGTTATTTTCATTTACAGAGTGTTGCTTAATATGTCAAGTGTGCCAAACATATACAGAAGGGGAAGACAATTGATAAGCAACAAGTAGGGTGTTGGCAACATACTTGTACCAAAAATACTGTGGTAACTATTTATTAGCATATTAAAACCATTAGATATAAGTGTACCTGACAACATATATGTTTTCAATATAATAATGTAAGTATGGACCCTGATTAATCTGCCTAAATAAAGTGATTTATAAGCAAGCTAAGCAATGTTTGCATTCCCTTAATTTTTTGAATGAAGACTTGCAGAAAGCAAACTAAAGTTCATGAATTTTCGTATTCAGTATTTTCTCTTTAAAATGGAAAAAAAATGTTATTTTCAGGTACTGCAAAAGTACTGCTATGTACATTTTTATGTAAGATACATAAAATATGCCAATAAAAGACAGTAACTTAAGCAATATTAAATATTTTCATGAAGAAATTGTGAAATGAGTTTTATAGCACTCAATAGAAAAAGAAATCAAGAGTATTTTACCCACTTACCATATATCTTTCACTATTTTGGACCTAGGCCTTTCATTTATTATGTACCAATTTGGTGTGAAATCTGGAGTGTAATAAAATCTCTTATAAGTGATGAGACTGTTCTGGAGTGGTACATAAAAGCAATCAGTCATCAAGTCAGCTAGATAAACAGAGGGGAGTTTTCCCCAGGTTATCAATATTAAATGTAAACCATGATTTACATAAAATCCTTCATATCCTTTAATTTCCATGCTTGTTTATATGATACACCCTTGTTCTTCAAAACAATGACTTTTGCTCATTGTTTACTACCCTCTTCCTTTGATGCAATCTGTAAGTTGGACTCAAATACAGACTGCTCTCTATCTAATCATGTCCTTTTCAACTATCTATTTTACATACATTAATACACAGTAAGTATATTTACATTAAGTCAGTTCAACCAAAACTCCATTCAGTTCTATAAAGATATATATTGGCCACATAGTATTAAGTATATGTTGATACCACATATAATTACATTTTTAGTTGAAGTATGGTTGACATGCAATACATAATTGTATACATAATATAATACATAATGCAATATTATATTAGTGTCAGGTGTACAACATACTCATTCAACATTTATATACATTATAAAATGATCACCACAGTTAGCCTAGTTGTTACCTGTCACTATACATAGTTATTACAATATTATTGACTATTATACCCTATGCTGTACTTTATATTCTTATAACTTATTTATGTTATAATTAGAAATTTTACTTTTGAATCCATTTACCTGTTTCTCCTACCCCCAACCCCCTATCCTCTGACAACACCAATTTTAAAATTGTACTTTGTATTTCTGAGTCTGTTTCTGTTTTGTTATGTGTGCCCATTTGTTTTTTGATTCCACATATAAATGAAATCATACAGTATTTCTCTCTCTGACTTCTTTTACAACATAATACCTTCTAAGTCCATCCATGTTGCTGCAAATGACAAGATTTTTTCCTTTTTTATGGCTGAGTAATATTCCTGTGTGTGTGTGTGTGTGTGTGTGTGTGTGTGTGTGTGTGTGTACATACATATTCTTTATCCATTTATCTCTCAATGGACATCTTAGGTTGCTTCTGTATCTTGGTTAATGTAAATAGACCTGCAACAAACACAGGGGTGCATATATTTTCTTTGGATAAATAGGGGAACTTTTATTTTCTCTGGACAAATACCTGGAAGTAGAATTGCTAGGTCATATGGTATTTTTATTTTAAATATTTTGAACAACCTCCATACCATTTTCCATAATGGCTTCACCAATTTACATTTCCACCAAAAGTGCATGAGGTCTCCCCTTCTCATCTTTTCCAACATTTGTTATTTCTTCTTTTCTTAATAACCATTTTGACAGGTAATATCTCATTGTGGTTTTGATTTGCATTTACCTGTTGATTATAGATGAGCGTCTTTTCATGTGTCTGTTGGCCATCTTTATGTCTTTGGAAAAATGTCTATTCAGGTCTTCTGCCCATTTAACTTCAGATTGCTTGTTTGTTTACTTTTGTTTTGGGTGTTGAGTTATATGAGATATTTATATTTTTTGGATATTAACCCAATATTAGATATATCATTTGCAAATATCTTCTCCCATGCAGTAGATTGCCTTTCAATTTTGTTGATGGTTTTCTTCACTGTACAGAAGCTTTTTTGTTTCATGTTGTCCCAGTTGTTTATTTTTGCATTTGCGCTTTCCTGAGGAGACAGAAAAAAAATCCTGCTAACCCTAATGTCCAAGAGATTACTGCCGAAGTTTTCCCTGGGAATTTTATGATTTCAGCTCTTACACTTAGTTCTTTAATCCTTTTTTGAGTTTATTTGTGTATATGGTATATATGTACAAAAAAGTTGTCCTGTTATATTCTCTGGCATATAGCTATCTCATTTTCCCTTGCATCATTTATTGAAGAGACTGTATTTTCCTTATTATATATTCTTGCCTCTTTTGTCATTTATTAATTAGCCATACAAGAAGGGATTTTTTTCTTGGATTTTCTGTTCTGTTCCATTGATCTAGGTGTCTGTATTTTTTGCCATTACCATACATACTGTTTCGATTTCTATAGCTTTGTAGTATGGTTTGAAATCGGGGATTGTGATACCTCCAGTTTTGTTCTTTCTCAGGATTACATTGGCTATTCACAGTCTTCTGTGGCTCCACACAAATTTTAGGATTCTTTGCTCTAATTCTGTGAAAAATGCTATTGGTATTTTGGTAAGGATTGCACTGACTCTGTAGATTGCTTTGGGTAGCATGGATATTTTAACAATATTAATTCTCCCAATCCATGCACACAGTACATCTTTCTACTTATTTTTGTTTTCTTCAGTTTCTCTCATCACAATGTCATAGTTTTCAGAGTAGAGATGTTTCATCTCCTTGGTTAAGTTTATTTCTATTTTTTTGATGCAATTGTATATGAACTTTTAAAAATTTCTCTAATAGTTCATTAGTAATGTATAACAATGCAACAGATTTTTGTATATTAATTTTGTATTCTGCAACTTTGTTGAATTTAAATTAGTTCTAATAGTTGTTTGGCAGTATCTTTAGGGTACCCTATATATGGTATCATGTGATCTGCAAATCATGACACTTCTGCTTTTTCCTTACCAATTTGGATGCCTTTTTATTTCTCTTTATTGTCTGATTGCTGTAGGTAGGACTAAAAGTGATGAAAGTAGGCATTCTTTTCTTGTTTTTGATCTTAGAGGAAATGCTTTTTACCATTGAGTATGAGATTAGCTGTTGATTTGTCATATATGGCCTTTATTATGTTCAGGCATGTTCCTTCTATAGCCACTTTGTTGATTTTTATCATGAATTGATGTTATATTTTGTTGGCTTTTTCTGCATCCATGAGAAGATGATATAATTTTTATCCTTTATTTTGGTTATATGGTATATCATATTGATTGATTTATAGATATTAAACAATTCTTGCATCTTTGTCATAAATCACACTTGATCATGTTATATGATCCTTTCAGTGCATTGTTGAATTTGGTTTGTGAATATTTTATTGTGGATTTCTGCATCTGTGTTCATCAGGGATATATATTGGTCTGTAATTTCCTCTTTTATGCAGTGTCATTGTCTGATTTTGATATTGGTAATTCTAGCTTTATAGAATGAATTTGGAATAATTCCTTTCTCTTCAATTTTTTGAAATAGCTTGAAAGGAAAAAATATTAACTCTTCTTCAAATGTTTGATAGGGGCCTCTAGGTGGCTTTGTCAGTTAAGTGTCCACCTTCAGCTCAGGTCATGATCTATTGGTTTGTGGATTCAAGCCCCGAATCGGGCTCTGTGTTGACAGTGCAGAGCCTAGAGCCTACTTCACATTCTGTGTCTCCTTCTCTCTGACCCTCCCCTGCTCCCTCTCTCTCTCTCCCTCTCTCTCAAAAATAAATAAACGTTAAAAAAATTTTTTTAAATGTTTGGTAGAATTAAACTGTATAGCCATTTGGTCCTGGACTTTTGTTTATTAAGAGAGTTTTTGATTGCTGATTCAATTTCTTTATTAGTAGTAATATATCTGTCAGATTTTCTACTTCTTATTTTTTGTTTCTTGAGGTAGGCCTATATTGCTATAAACTTGCCCATTAGAACAATTTTTGCTGCATTCTGTAAATTTTCGTTTGTGTCAAGGTATCTTTTTTCAATTTCCTTTTCAATTTCTTCATTGAGCCATTGGTTTTTTTTAGTAGCATGTTGTTTAGCCTTTGTATTTCTGTGTTCTTTCCAGTTTTTCTTGTAACTGATTTCTAGTTTCATACTAACAATGCAATTCAACTCAGGTCACTGTGGTGGGCTGGGGTGCAGTTGTGCATATGATAGCAACACAATTAGAAGAAATTAGATATGATAGTTGCTATAACATAGGGAGGCCATTTCATAGAGTTATTGTGTAGGTAAAGCAGAAATTAGAGGTCATATTTTACATAACGTTGAAACATTTAAAGGTGTTAATATCCATAGAGAAAGAAAAGTTAATAAGACCACTTGGCAATGTGATTATAGTCTATAAATTTCTAATCTGATGTGCAGACAGCAGCTGTGTCACTTTGCTGGGGAGGTCAAGGAGCTGAAACTGCTTTTTTTTCTGCCTGAAGGAGAAGGCAAATGGCCAGCTAATCAACTGGCACCAAGAATTTTATAAACAAGCATCTTATGTGTGGGGACACAGCTGAGTGAGAAAAAAAAAAAAGACAACTGTGTTTTTAAGTTTGTAGTTTTTGGCTTATTACATTAAAATACATCATTTTAGGGGAGCCTGGGTGGCTCAGTCGGTTAAGCATCTGACTTCAGCTCAGGTGATGATCTCGTGATCTGTGAGTTCGAGCCCTGCGTCGGGCTCTGTGCTGACAACTCAGAGCTAGAGCCTGCTTCGAATTCTGTTTCCCTCTCTCTCTACCCCTCTCCCACTCACGTTCTGTCTCTTTCACTCTCAAAAATGAATAAATGTTAAAAAGAATTTTTAAAAATACATCATTTTACAGCACAATCTGAGCTCTAGAAAAGGATGTAATAATCATTTAGAAAATCATTATATGATCTCTAATGTCTCTTCTGGTTCAAAAAGTCTAAAACTTCATGTCTTTTTGCTTTATTGTTCTATACTTATTTATATACATATATATATACTACACATATAAAAATTTAAAAATTATAGTAAAGTAGTTTCAGAAGGTTTTTCACAAAGACAGTATTTTAGCTTGCTGTAACTATTTCTTCAAAATTATACTATTTTCCTTAAATATGGACAAAAATATAACCACTATATTTGAGGAGTTTCTCTACACTAATGAAATGTCAGAAATAAAAACATAATACAATAGTTTAAAGTAGGACATTTCAGGGATGGCTGGGTGGCTCAGTCGGTTGAGTATCCATCTAACTTTGGCTTAGGTCATGGTCTCTCATTGGGCTGGCTGCTGTCAGCTCGGAGCCTGCTTCAGATCCTGTGTTCCCCTCTCCCTCCCACTCCCCTGCTCTCTCTCAAAAATAAATAAACATTAAAAAATAGAACGAAAGTTGCATAAGTTAATAATCATAAAAATTGTACTTCATACACAGTAGTAATTCACTTACATTTGGATTATAAAAAATAACTTTAATATGCATACAATGAAATCATTCCATTGATTATATTTTAATAAGAAATGCTTCACTTTACAATGCTTATACATTATTATATGAGAACACTTTTTAAATTTTTTTTCACTTACTTTACTATATATGTGCCTTTGCATTTATTCTAGTTTTTGGAAACTGCCATTTAGGAAATAGTTAAGAAGCAGTAATGCAAGGCCTAAGCACATTAATTCTAACATTGAATTAGTTCTGTCTACGGCTCTAACCATTTTTCACTGTGTTCTGTATCCTATATCCTCTGCATCTTATTTTCTTTACCTTCTCTCTCTGTCTTTCTCTCTTTCTTTTTTTTTCTTTTTGGCCTTTTTGTGGAATACTTAAGCAACTGCCTTTAAAATAAAAGTAACAATGCATCCATTATTGTTCCATCTTGAACATTTTTCTCCTCCCAATGCCTAGCAATTACAATATAGCACATTATTTACATTTCGGAACAAACCAGTAATAAGCATTGTATATTTTAGTTTTATTGTTAAGAACCTGAATATTAAATGGCAAAAACAGGCACAGCATGTATTCTACAAGTGTGGTGTGTAACCTCTTTTTCATATGTTTTCCCTTTACACTTGCAAATTGGATAAATGCAGCCATAGGTGTTTTGACAGCTAATTAAATGTGAATATGTGCATTTATATGTCAGCTTACTACTACTATTTGTGGAAATAAGATGGAATTTGTATAATTTGTTCTGAAATACTTTAAATTCAGTTACTTACAAATCTGATTTTATGATGCATGCTGAGACGCTCAAGTTGAAATTTCTATTGTGTGTGTATGTGTATACATGTACATATCTACATACTTATTACCTGTTTGAAAGTATACTTTATATATCTCATATAACACCAAATCTGTGGAGAGCAAATAACGTTAGTTTGGAAATAAATTTGAAGGCCCTAACTTTTTTCATTATTCTTATTCTTTGTGTTTTCTAAAAGTCTTATGGAAAGAACATACTGTAGGGCTTTTAGAATACTTATATCTGTGAGAAAACATATCATTCTTACTATGTTGGAGTTCCATTATCTTGGGTTAGTAACAGAGACTATAAGCAATAGTCCAGCCTTCTGAGTTATGATGCAAGATGCATGTGACCCAAGACAACGTATGTATTAAAATATACCGTAAACTGTGGGGTGCCTGGATGTCTCAGTCAGTTGAGTAACTGACTCTTGATTTCTGTTCAGGTTGTGATCTCACAGTTGTGAGATTGAGCCCCATGTCAGGCTCAGCACAGAGCATGGGGTCTGCTTGGGATTCTCTCTCTCTCCCTCTCTCCCTGACCCTCTCCTGCTCATTCTCAATCTTTCTCTCTCTCTCTCTTAAAATAAATAAGTAAACTTAAAATATATATATATATGTGTGTGTGTGTGTGTGTATACAGTGTGTGTGTGTGTGTGTATATATATATATATACACTGTATATATATATATATATATATATATATATATATATATATATATACTGGGGTGCCTGGTGGCTCAGTCGGTTGAGTGACCAACTTCAGCTCAGGTCATGATCTCACTGTTTGTGGGTTTGAGCCCCGTGTCACGCTCTGTGCTGATGGCTCAGAGCCTGGAGACTGCTTTGGATTCTGTGTCTCCCTGTCTCTCTGCCCCTCCCCAACTTGTACTCTGTCTCTCTCTCTCTCTCAAAAATAAATAAACATTAAAAAAATTAAAAAAACATATATATACTATTAACTGACCCGCAATTCAACGAAGTATTTTAGATTTCAAACAACCTATACTTTAACTGTGTTCTTACATCCTTCATTTCCCTAGAAAGTTCATTATAAAATATATGAAAAGTATAGATAACATAAGGTAATCATAAAAAGAGGAGTAGGGGGTTAAAATGGGATACAATTATACATAAAAATGTATAATATAAGTCCAATATAAACAAAGAATGGACCTTAAATTTGGCTCTACATTTTGGAAATTGAAATGAGAATTTGAGCCGATTGATAATGTACAATGACAAAGATGATGAAGAAACCAATTGTTCATCTTAAGGTGACAGGTATTTTTTCTTGAAGTTACCTATAAAAAAAGACATCATTGTAATTAGCAACGCCTTTAAGAGGAAGATTATAATATTTTTTTTTATTTTATTTTAAAATTTACATCCAAATTAGTTAGCATATAGTGCAACAATGATTTCAGGAGTAGATTCCTTAATGCCCCTTACACATTTAGCCCATCCACCCTCCCACAACCCCTCCAGGTACCCTCTGTTTGTTCTCCATATTTAATAATAAACATGAAAGTGTGTTTTCTAACTTCCCTCAAAAAATGTTATTGAGATTCCCATTATGTTTAACAAAAACATTACCAAAGGGCGGCCATATGTGGCAAAATCTAAACTCTCTGCTGGCCTGGCTAAATTATTATAAATGTTCACTGAATATCTTTCTATCATTTCTTCATAAATACTATTACAATATTTCTCAAATATTTTATATCCTATACAAATGTATTTACAATAATTTGTTAATTTTCTGAATTAATTTTAGTTAAATAGTTCTCAAAATTACCTTTCAGAAACGACTCATGTGATTCGGATATTTCCCTCCATTACCCTGGAGGGCAGTGATTGGTCCTACCCAGTCAGCTATCACATTCTTTTTGCTAAAAAGAGATATTCAGGAACAACCATGCTTCTTGAGCAAAGCCTATGAGAAATTATGATGCTTGCTGAGACTTTTGTGACAGAGTTATATGTTTCATTTTTAAAAACAAATTTAGATGTGTATCTTTTTGACATATTGGTACTAATTTTTATTACTACCATATGGCACTTGGAAATGAGTCCATCCTAATGTAGGACAAAGGCCCGATGAGTTCTAATGTTAAGTTCTGTAATCCACTAGAAACATGGAACAGAATATGTTAATTTATGTAAGTCAGTACGTTCCCTTTCATTGCAAGTTAGATTTTTAGTATTTTCTATTGATTTATGATTGGTGAAGGGAGGTGGGTGGGAGATGGGCTAGATGGGTGATAGATATTAAGGAGCATACTTGTGATGAGCACTAGGTGTTAAATGTAAGTAATGAATCACTGAATCCTATTTCTGAAAGCAATATTGTACTGTATATAAACTAACTTAAACAAATAAATACATAAATACACAAATAAATAAAATTATTAAAAAATAAAAGTTTAAAACTTATAAAGCAGTATATACACAGGGATAAAAATTTAAAGGGTAAAAATGCAATCAGAATACAAAGTAAATACTTTTCTAACCCTGTTCCTTCACCACTCAGTTCTACTGAAGAGGGAAAAAATTATTAAGACATTGTACATGCATTCCAAAGTATTCTATTCCTATATAAGCACATATGTTTATATTTTGTTTATTACACAGATACTAACAAGTTCCACACTCTTTTTTACCTAATTCTTTCACCAAGAAAATACATCTTGGAAATTCTTTCATATTATAAAAAAAAGACTGTCTCATTTATTAATTTTGTGATTTATATAACTAATTCTCTAGAAAAGTCTGGTTAATTGCTCTAATCTTTTGATACTATATATAATGATGCAATGAATAACCTTATATATACATTGTTCTGTGCAGTTGCAAATATACATAGGTATATGTGCATATATATGTATTATCTAGAAAGTATCATTTCTACACGTATGTGAAATTTACACACATACACATTCACACATACAAAATCGTCTCCCATAGTGATTTTACTAATTTGTTCTACCAACAACTAATTTTCCTCTCCAACAGTGTGTTATCAACCTTTTTGAAACTTTGATGATCTAAGACATTACAACACTAATTGAATTTTTTTCTTATTCTGAATAACATTAAATTTTCTTATCTTTAAGTCATTTGAGTTTCTTCGTTTGTAAACTAACTTTATATTTTTGCCAAATTGTATTAGGTTGTTAATATTTATTATTTTTTCTTAAATTTTTAAGAGCTGGTTGTGGAAATCAGCTCTTTGTTGTAAGTTGTAAATTTTCACAACTTTTTCGTTTGTTTCTTTTTCACTTTGTATATGAAATTTTTTTCCCACAAAGATTTTAAAATTTGGATTAATCTGAAGTTAAGTTTAAATTTTGATCTGTTTTACCTTTGTGTGTGTTTGTAATTTATAGTATATATTTGAAAGTCTTTTCGATTCCATATTACTAAAAAACTTATATGAGATTATCTCTTATTTCCTTTTTTATCATTTGTATCTTTGGTATATGTGGAAATGATTTTGATAAAAGGTATGGATCAACTTATTTTCCAGAAAACTAATGAATAATTGGCATCATTTTTTTATTTTTTTAATTTTGTACCTCATGGGTACAAAATGATACTTTTGATATATTCTACATTTTCTCATCCATCTTGCTTATTTTGTTTTGATGTTATGAAAGCACTATGATGCTTTAATTATTTGAATACTATTATATGATATTTATTATCTAGCAAGTGTCATTCCTACTTCATCTATTATTACTATTTGTTTTCATAATTTTTCTTATTTTCTAATTTGTAGTATTTATAAACATGGAAATCAAATCTATGCTCCTCTAAGTAGGAAAAATGTATAGATGTTTTTATTGGGATCTTTAACATATATATTAATTTAATTTATAATTAATTTATAATTATAAATTATTTAAATACTAATTTAATTATATTTATTGTAGGTCTTTACTTTTTTGCCAACAATATGGTGGACTCTTCTCTTTTTGTTTAAATGTCCTTTCCATGCCACCCAGTCCCATTTTAAAGTTTCTTTATACCTCTATCGCATATGTCCTATGTTTACTCTTAGATATTTAACATTTATTCTTTTATAAAAAAAAAGCAACATGGTAGGCAGAATTTTAAGATGATCTACAGTTACTTTCTACCTCATATAATTCCTCCGACATTTATATTGAACTTGTGAATATGAACTACCAATGTCACAATTACATTACATTACATGGCAAAAGGGAGATTATACTGGGTGGACCTGATTTATCAGATGAACCCTTGAGAAACAGAACTTCATCCAGCTGGTCATATAAGAGAATGTCAGATATTTACAGCACCAGAAGGATTTGGTACTGTGTTAGTGGCTTGAAGATAAACAGGGTCATCAAGTAATGACCTGCAGGTCACCCATATGGACTGAGAGTGGTCCAGGGTCCCACAGCCAGCAAGAAAACAGGGACTTTAATGAGGTAACCACAAGGAATAGAACTCCACTTATAACAGGTATCAACTTGGACAAGCATCCTGAGCTCCAAATAAGAATGTAGCAAGCTGACATCTTGGTTTCGGTCTTAGCCGAGAATCCGGTTGTGCTGTTCCAGACTGACAAACAGAACTCTGTGCTAATAAATAGGTGCTTTATAAGGCACTAAATTTGTGTTCATTTGTTATGCTTCAACGGAAAACAAATACAGGCATGCACATCCATTTTATCTTCTAACAGGCTGTTATTTGTTACTCATTTTCTGTATTTTTCTGCCAAATCATTTAATTTAATCACCTCATAATTAGCCAAAGGAAAAAAATAATCATTTCTTGTTTTTTTAGTTTTCCAGGCAAACCAGCATAGCTCTGTAAATAAGAATGAATTTGCCTTTTCTTTTCCATTTAAGATTTTTTCCTTGTTCAACATTTTTGATGATTATTATAAAATAATTTTATCTTATTAAAAGCACTTCCTTAGATATCCCTGAGGAGATATCAAAAGATCATGACAGGATATGCAATCACTGCTTTAAACTTTTCTCTCAAGGCACCTGAGCCTGTTTGTTGAGAGTAGCTATCCATTAGGAAAAGAAAACATAGAACTTTCATATACTGTTGGATGCAGGCTATGAGTTGACATTAATGTCAGGGGAACTAAAATAACAAAAATCATGGTGCTGTCATAACATTCCTATAGCAGAGACTGTTGTCACCCCTATGTTGGGATTTTTACAGGGAACACCTGAAACTCTCTGCCTGAGCTCTTTTACTGGCCACAGTCATTGTAAAGGGCATGGTAAAAATATTGACGATTATTCCTTTCCTATTGCTGCTATAACAAATTACCTCAAACTTAGTGGCCTAACCAATACAAATGTATTACCTTACAGTTCTCTAGGTCAAAATCTGAAATAGTCTCACTGGGCTAGAAAGCAATGTGTTGGAAATATTATGTTCCTTTCTGGAGTCTCTAGAGGATAAAAGATTTCCTTGCCTTTCCAGCATCTAGAGGCTGCCCCCATCCTTAACCCATGTCTCCTTTGTTCTAAAACTAGCAAAAGTTGGTCATGCCCTTCTTGCATCACATCACTCTGGTCTGACTCTAATCTTCTGCCTCCCCCTACTGATTTTAAGTCTCTGGTTGTTACGTTGGCTTCAGCTACATAATCCAGGATAATCTTATTTTAAAACCAGTTGATTAGCAACTTCATTTCCATCTTCAATCTGAATTCCCTTTGCAATGTAACCTGAAATAGTCACATATTTGAGGATTTAGACATGGACATCTTTGAGGGGCATCATTCTGCCCAGAAGAAAGATATATTCAAGCCTCCTTACCTCTTGGATAGTACAACTTGAAGATCTGATCTTCATTGTCTTCACAGGTTACAATTAGGACTGAACTTCCATTGTACTCATTCATATGCTCAGTGTTCTCAAATCTGTATTTAAAATCATTTTTCCCCTTTATTGGGATGAAGGACTTACTTAAGACAATTAGTAGCATGTGTGATCTTAGGAAATAGACTTTTACAATGGCATTCTAGAACAAGATTACTTGCTGGTCAGATGGTAACAAGAAATTAATTGCCTATTGTAACTGAAGTGATGATTATCCCTAATATACATAAACATCACCAATTATTAAGATTTTTACTTGAGCATGGGATATAAAGGCAGAAGGGGATGCAGTTTCATGTAGTAGATAGAGAACTTGAAAGTTAAGGGAAGAGTGGTAATTATAAGGATTAAGAGGTTGTTAGGCAGTTGTTAGTAGCCACAGAAATTTTTAATGAAGAAAATAACAGTCTGGCATCAGCAAACTATCAGTCCAGGGCACAGTACGAAAGCTGAAAAGCTATCATTGCACTGGTTGAAGAGATACTCATCTCCTACAGGCAGGTGGCACACTATGATAGAAAACAGCCTCAGGATTTGAAAGTAAAAGTAGTGGAATTATGAAAGAAGCTGAATTTAAATCTCTGACTCCAGTGCTAAAACCTTATAGAAAAGAGGAGAACTCAGAAACCTGGGGTTGTTATGGGGGGAAGTGTTTGAGAACCTTGAATTCACATATTTTCAAAATGCTCTGGATTGGCAGAAATGGCTCCTTCCTGTTTGCTAGATGAAATGTGTTTCCATTTCCTGGGAATTATGCAAAGCTCTCATCTGAGAAAGATGCCTTGCATGATTATGCTTGTTCTCTTCAAGATTTCCCAGTCTCCCTTCATTGTTTCTACATTAACAGCAAGAGTGAAGCCTCAGCATCACCTGAGTCTAACACACTGTCCCTGCTGTGAGAAGAAAAACTATTCACCAGAGAATTAAATAATGTGGCTAATATACTGGCAGAAACTGCAAGATAATGCCTGGGAGTGGATCCTAATGGGGCTTGACTAGTGAAGGAAAAACATAAGAATGTAAGGGGAAGTTTATCAATGTGGAGGGATTCTCTCATGACTCAAAATTGAACATATTGGCCAGGATGCCTGAAATTATAATATGCATCTGCAACAGCTATTTGAAGCTTAGAAATTATGATGGTTCGCAGTAAATGAGTTAGAGCCAACATAATTCATCAGAGTAGTGATTATCAGTTCAAGTAGCTTTGAGATGTGGACAGGTTGGGATGAATTTGGTATCTAAGACCTGAGAACCTGGTGGCTGAGAATGATGCCCAAGATGACCCAGAAAACACTTCTTCACAAAAAGATAAATGTACTAGTGAGGCAGGTATTAGCATATCTGAGAAACTTAGTGGTGACTGTCCTCTGTGGTCAGGTATGGATTGTAAGACATGTAGCTTTGAATTTGTCTACCATGTCAATGGGGACATTAGGAATCTGAAATAGCTGAAGTTACGTGTCAGCATATATCCATTAGATGCAAGATGAACATAATAAAATAGTAGGCAGAAAGACCAGAATGGCCATCCATGTAGACTTTAACTATAGGCATTGCTGACAGTGGCAAGAGACCATATTGTTTCTTAGTAGAGGCAAAATAGATAGGCAATTACACTGTTGCTAGACGTAAATAACCAGAAAAGACCAATAGTGAATGAATGTGAAGGAGAGGATGGCTGATGTTAAATGTGACAATGAATAATCACTATCATTTGAGTTTTCCAGACTTTATTTCTTAGCCTAGAGCCCACTGATTGAATTGAAGGCCAGGTACCCCTGAGGAAGTATCAGAAGACATGGCAAGTATACACAATCACTGCTCTAACTCTTCTGTCAAGGGACCTGAGCTCATATGTGAAAGTAGATATCCATTACGAAAAGAAAACATAGAACTTTCATATACTGTTGGATGCAGGATATGAGTTGACATTAATATCAGGGGAACTAAAATATCACAATGTTCTTTCCCCAAAAAGCTCAGGAGATAGAATAAATGCCTAAAACTTGTCTCATCATAGGTCCAATGAATCTACTGAAGAATCCTATACTTTCTTCCAAGATCTATTTTATAATAGAAATAAATATACTTAGCAAAAGAGTCTTCACATGGGTTCTCTGACTTGTGAAGTAAAACCCACGATATAGATATAGATATAGATATAGATATAGATATAGATATAGATATAGATGGGGCCAACTGGAAATTCCCAAAACATTTTCCTCTCCTTCACCCCCAACTAGGACAAAATGATAAATCTGAAACAATTCTTTGTTCCAGTTGGAATGACAAAGATCAGTGCCATGTTCAAAGAATGAAAGGATATAAAGGTGATAGTCACCATCATACCATCATTTCATTTATAGTTTTTCTATCTAAGGAAACCAGAAGAATCATATGCAGATAATATGGACCTAAATTTAACCAGATAATAATTCTGTTGGTTGCTGCTGTCCAGAGTTAGAATCTTTTTATTTTTTAAATTAAAAAAATGATCAGTTCAGACTCTGGAATTTGCTCTTAATCTAGCAAATGGTATCTGTATAATTTCCATTGGAGAAGAAAATAAAAAAGGTTTCCTCTGAGATACATAGCAAAACAAACAAACAAACAAACAACTCTTAAATATAGAGGACAAACTAGTGGTTGCCAGGGAGGTAGGTGAGGCTGGGTGAAATAGATAATTAAGAGTGCACTTACTATGGTATGCACTGAGTAATGTATAAAATTGTGGAATCATTATATTGTACACCTGAAACTAATATAACACTGTATTTTAATTATACTTCAATAAAACATAATTTAAAAATATGTACATTCATAATGTTTCCTCCATGTTAAGGTAACTCCTACTCTGCCACAATATAAAGTTGGGTAGTTGCAACATAAAGCTTATGGCCCAAAGTATACTATCTGTCCTTTTTAAAAGAACGTTTGTTTCCTCTTTTCTAGTGTATTCTGGAATATCCTCTCTAATGTAATGAGAAATTATTTCAACTTGCACGTCCTACCATTAAAAAGAACACAAAGCTCTCTGAGCCCCATGGCATTTGAAGGTAAAATATTACTCACTTAATCATACACCTTCAACCCATTTATTAGGTGAATCATAAAGCTGCAGATTTTGAATGGGGCCAAGCAGGAGAGTGTTCTGCAGCACATTCAGACTGATGTTCAAATGATTGCAATTTAGTCCATATGACCCAGCAGATGCCAGAAGTATAAAAGGAATATAAGGACAGTGTGTGGACTCTCTGGCCAGCCTAAATAGCAGAGTTGCAGGGGTATGAATATACCCTGGGGTGTGATTCAATGTCATGCTGCTGCAGCAAAGAATCATTCATCATTTGAAAATCAGCTCCTGATAAGCTATTTGGCCCTAGTAGGCACTCTGTGTGACCTTCACACGTGATTTGATTGTGTCCAGATTTGGGCACCATGAGCTGCATATTATAGGATCCACCATTTCATAATATTCAGTATGAACAGCATCAATTGCTTATAAAATGGAATTGGTACATAGTCAGGGTAAGGAACAAGCAGGTTCAGAATAATTCATTTCCATAAATAACACCAGACCCTCATGACAACTATCCCTGTTGTCTAATGCCTCTATTCTAGTGAATATCTGTAGCTTTCTGGTGAATTTCCTGCAACCAGAAGAGGAAAACCTGACACTAGTTCTCTATATACTAAAGTGAACTGAAAATGGACTGCTGCTCTAATACAACTCCACTTAGTGGTGGCCTCCAAAAGCAGTATGGGAGGAAATCTTTCTAAATTTTTTAACTGGCCACCAACTTGATAAGGAGAAGGAAGTGGCCAAAGATAAGTATTTATATTGACTACTGAATATCAGGAAATTGCCTGATTGGATTGTTAGAGGCCTAAAAGTAACAAGGTTTGGGAGGAGCCAGATGATAGACCCATAGAATTTAGGAGGCAATGTGAAGATCTTACTGTCTCATCAGTGCTCATCAGTGAACTTTTCAGCTGGGGTAGTAGCTAAATGGACCTTTGTGCTAGAGACACATAGTAGGTGACCATGTATGTCAAAAGCAGAATCTACCGCTGAGCTTTTGACATGGTTCTCTCTCTTAGGAGACCAACTAACTCTTGGTATCAAGTTGATTTTATTAGTCTTCTTCTATACTGGAGAGAGCATTAATTCATCTTTACTGGGATTCATACACATTCTGGATTTAGTTTTGCCTTCTTATCTGACATGAAACAGTGCTTTGTGAAACTCTTAAAATGTCTGACTTATTTACATAGAGTGTTGCATAAGAACATCTTGGATAAAGAGCCCACTTTATAACAAAGAAGGTGTAATCGTTGGCTTATGTCTTCAGGACCCATTTTTCCATTTAAACATTAGAACATTTTCTTTATAACTTTATATGGACAATGGCAGCCTGAAAGAACATTTGAATTTATCCTCAAAGGTGCACCTATGCACTTTGCATAATTGAGCAGGTCTTCTATATACTCTGAGCCAATGGTTCCACAGCTATGAGTCCACAATTAAATTATGCTGATCAATGAAAAAAAAAAAAAAAAAACTTACGGTAGTATTATGTCTGGCTCCTCTAACCATTGATTCCAGTGATACCCATTTGGAAAATGTACATAGGAATCAGGTTTCCTGAATTAGAGTTTCTGGTTCTTGGAGGATAGATGCTGCAACCAGGCTCATTCCTGATGGGAATATTTTTTATCACCGAAATTGTCAAAAATTGCTGGTGAATGCTGATAATAAAAAGTAACAAAGATGTTAGCTAGTTTAGTATTGTTTTTGAATTCTATATAATGACTGAACCTAAGAAAGGACACTCTCATAACCTTTCTCCTTGGTATACTACTAGCAACTGTAAAGTTTGCACTAAACCTGAAACTGAGACTGCCTCCTGATCATTTTGCAATCTTTATGCCTCTGGGCCAGCAAGCAAAAAAACAAGTTTCTTTCTAGGCATTAATGGTTAACTGTGTGTTTCGTAAGAAGGTAAGGCTTGATTCTTCATAGTGGGGGCAGGAAGAATTATGTCTAAAAATCAAGGCACTCACTGAGTAGATGCCTCCTATTGTTTCATGTTCAGAGTTAATTTTTTACAGACAAATGAAAGAACCATATCCTGACAAGGGCACAACAGCCCAAGGGTAAACTCTTCAGGACTAAAAGTTGAGGTTACCACATGAGATTAGCAACTAGACTAAGCCCTGGCCGGGTGTGAGGTGAAATCTAGAATGTGTAGTGGAGGAAGGAGATGATGTTTATAAATTCAAATTTGGAACCAACTAGAGCAATGTTGTCTACAGTTATAGCTTCTGTCTTTAATTCCTTTGTAAGATTCTTTTTTTTTTTTTTAATTGAGAAATTCTGACTGGCTACTCCCTTGATAAATCAATGATAGATGAAATAGATGTATTATGGAGGCATGAGGGGATCTCAGATTTGCAAAGAATGGAATGTCAAAGCAATATTAGAACTAAATAGTCACATACATGCTTATTAATATAACCATTTAAGACTTTATATGGACTTTAAATATCCACTTTACTATAGGAACATGCTCAGCCACAGATAGGTCAATATCCAATTGCCAAAAAGTTGTTATGCTTAAAAGAAGCCCCCAAGTAATAACAGATAAGAATTGGTATATAAACATCCCAACTTGCTTCCTGTGATAGACAGATTAACCCCCACCCCACTCCCATCCCAAGATTTACATATCCTGGTCCCTGGAAACAATAGATTGACACATGGCCTGGAGAGATTAAGGTTGCAAATGAAATTAAGGTTGCTAATCAGTTGACTTTAAAGAGATTATTGTGGTTTATCCAGATAGCTTCATTGTAATGACAAAAATCCTTTAAATGTGGAAGAGAGAGGCAGAAAAGTGAGTGTCAAATCAATATGATGTGAGAAAGACCAACCATCCCTGCCTTTGAGGATGGGAAGACACAGTAAAGGAATGGGGACAGTTTCAGAGGTTGGAAGAGGCAAGAAACCGATTCTCCCTTACAGCCTCCAGAATTGGGGACATTGCCCTGTAAATACCTTTCTATAGTCCAGTGAAATCCATTTTGGGCAACTGACCTCCAGAACTATAAGATAACAGTTTCGTGTTGTTTAAAGTTGCTATGTTTGTAGTAATATATTATGGCAGCAATAGGAACAAATATACTCACCCTTTTTGCAGAACAACTCTGAGTCTTGCAGATTATCTCCCATTGGTGCCATCGGATAAACTTGTCATTTGTTCACCCTCTTATTGGCTCCCTCCCCATCATAGTCATATTTCCACTCTGTGCTAACTGATGCTTCCCCAGGATTACCTGCCAAATAATCTATTTACTTCTAAATCCAAGTCTCAGGGGCTACTTCTTGGACAATTCTCCACAGAACAGGAGTTATGCTTTTCTATCTTTAATGGAAATATTTCTATTGTTTTCCCCAAAGCATGACTCAGGCTTTGTGGCTTGGTTTCTTTGAATCTTGCAACTTTAAATGTTCTAACTGACACATATTGCTACCATGATGTAGGGTGTTGCAAGTTAAGAGGAACTGCTACCCCCCCACATCCCCCATCTGTGCCATTGGCTTGAGTGAAAGATATGGTGGAGAGCAATTCTGGGAGTTAGAAATCCTTATTCTAAGATACAGATAGCTGGTTAAGCTTTAATGTAACTTGGAAGTCAACCAGTGTGTCTACCAAGGTCACAGCCATAGCAGACTTGAAAGATAAAATGTAAGGGCACCTGGGTGGCTCAGTCGGTTAAGCATCCGACTTTGGCTCAGGTCATGATCTTGCAGTTCACAAGTTTGGGCCCTGTGTCGGGCTCTGTGCTCACGGCTCAGTCTGGAGCCTGCTTCAGATTCTGTGTCTCCCTCTCTCTTTATGTCCCTCCCTCATTCATGCACGCGCTCTCTCTCTCTCAAAAATAAATAAAAACATTAAAAAAAAAGAAAGATAAAATCTATATATATTCTATTGGCTACATATTGTACCCTTCAGTAACAGTGTGTGTGTGTGTGTGTGTGTGTGTGTGTGTGTGTGTGTGTGTGTGTTTATTGGGAAAAAAACAAAACAAAACAAACTCAGACCTGTCAGTAATTTTCCGAAAATTTGTAAATCTGAGGAAAAGTCCAGGCATCCCTAACCATATGTATACTAAATAGGCGCAAAATAAAGATTCTCCAAGAGTCATCTATTTTCAGCTTCTATCTGGTCACAAATTATCATGTATAAGAAAAAATTTCCTAGAGAGTAGATTTAGGAAAAATAAATAAAATGCCCTGAAAACTTTAGCAGTGATATGTTGTTTCTGTTTTTCCTTTCCAGATAGATCTATTCATGTCAGTTATTCCAATACAATGAATGGGGTATGCTGTAGGGGGAGAGTTGATTACACCTACCATTTCTTCATCAGTTGCTGTATCCACTGATCAATAAATCTATCTATATACCATCACTATCATCTTCAATCTGTCTTATCTTTGTTCTCTGGAAAATCTCTAAAATAGGCCATTTTTCATTTTCGTTGCCTGAAAATGTAGGCCAATCTGGGTATCATTCTGTTTGCTTTGGTAATTTTAGTTGTTTATATAATAAGTGATGATTATGTGAATAAAAATAGGAAAGGTCTGAGGAATTGGAGACTGGATGGGAGAAGAAAAATTAATTTCCCTTGTGCTTCACTTACTTTATAGTATTTGGCAACTTTAGGAATAATACAACATCAACTCCATATTAAGATGCTAGAGAAAGAAAAGATTTTTGCTATTACCTTGACATAATTTGTATTTTAGAGGAAATGTACTATAGGGAGATTCAGCATTATTTTTCTAGTCCAGTATACTCTGAGTTTTCACTTTATGCAATAATGATTGAAATCCAATTTTCTTTCATGTCTTGTGAGCATGTTTTGCTTTATAGTTCTCCTAGTAATGACTAAAACTTTTCTTTTAGAAAATTGAAAAACAATACCATAACCCTTGAAATGATAAATGTAAAACTCTGGAAGATATATGAAGCATTCTAGAACATATACCATTGTTTAGAATATATTTCTACAAATTACACATTAGTTATGTATAAAATATAATTAATTAGCTAATGTTATATATTTTACATTATCATCCATTGAATTGAATACTCCAGGTGGCATAAAAATGGGGTTTTGTAAACAATCCCTTTGTTTATTAAGATTCTAAATATCACTTTTTTGCTATTGGTTTTAAAGAATTGTGTAAGGAAAAATTGCTTCATTTTACCATGAGCACAATTAATTAAATAAATCCTTAGCTTAAAAAAAAGAATCTCATGTAAGAATAGAACATTAAATCACACCTGCAATCCATTTTTCACTGCTGTTGATAATCCCCCACCCTTCCACTTTCCAAACATTTCTTGTTCATAAACTATTAGAGTAATCTCCATTTCTGTAGGCTATAACTTCCATACAGAGACACTGTTTTGTTGTGATATGGTAATGATTGTTAGATAAATATTTGTGTAATTGGGCACTGGCTATTTTCTAATTAAAATTTGAATCTTAATTACTATTGCTTTAGAACTGCTAGGCTCTTTGAGACACCTGGGTAGCTCAGTCGGTTACGTGTCCAACTCTGTTTGGTCTCAGGCCATGATCTCACGGTTTCATGAGTTTGAGCCCTGTGTTGGGATCTGCTCTGGCAGCACGGAGCCCTCTTGGGATTCTCTCTCCCTCTCTCTAACCCTCCCCTACTCATGCTGTCTCTGTCTCTCTCAAAATAAACTAACTAAGACTGCTAAGCTCTCTAAAAATGTTTAACTGAGGGACATGAAATTCTTTGAAGAAAAAAAAAGTACCTTGCAGAAATGCCCCTAAAGTAAAAGAGATGATCATTGTCTTAGCTAGTTTATAGGTTAGTTGGAAACATGGCAACAAGCTGGGTGAATAACTTAAAGTATCCAATAAGCTTTATTTGACTCATAGGCAAAAGAGAAATAAGTAAAACTCAACTTGTGGAGTTACTGTAAGTGTTATATAATGTATATAAAGCTCTGAGGGCCAATGCATGGCATGGAATAAACACACAAAATTTATGCACAGGTATGTTATTATTATTAGGCTATTTTATCTATTTATATAATATTACATGTGATATATAAATATACTTCACATGACATAAATTATTAAATATTATATTATTTTTATATATTAAAATAATATAAATATTTTTTAACAATTGATTTTTATCCCTAATTCAAATGATAGCATTTTAAAAAAGTTTTTTAATGTTTACTTTTGAGAGAGAGAACGTGAAGTGGGGTGGGGCAGAGAGAGAGAGAGAGACAGAGAATCCGAAGCAGGGTCCTTGGTATAATTGCAGTGTCCAACATGGTGCTCAAACTCATGAACTGTGAGATCATGACCTGAACTGAAGTCAGACTCTTAACTGATTGAGTCACCCAGGCATCCCAAATGATAGCATATTTGATCCCCAAAATAGTGTCTTTCATTTATTTTGTACTCTGTTCCATTTTATTTATTTATTTATTTATTTATTTATTTATTTATTTATTTAATTTTTTAAAAATGTTTGTTCATTCTTAAAAAAATTTTTTTAATGTTTATTCATTTTTGGGAGACAGAAAGAGACAGAGCATGAGCAGGGAAAGGGCAGAGGGAAGTAGACACAGAATTTGAAGCAGGCTCCAGGCTCTGAGCTGTCAACACAGAACCCAATGTGGGGCTTGAACTCACAAATCGTGAGATCATGACCTGAGCCGAAGTCGGATGCTCAACCAACTGAGCAACGCAGGCACCCCAAATGTTTATTCATATTTTGAAAAAGAGAGAGAGAAAGCAAGTACAAGTAGGGGAGGGGCAAAGAGAGAGGGAGACAGAGAATCTGAACCAGGCTCCAGTCTCTGAGCTGTGAGAACAGAGCCCCACCTGGGGCTTGAACCCACGAACCGTGAGATTATACCTGAGCCAAAGTTGGATGCTTAACCAACTGAGCCACCCATGTGCCCCTATACTCTATTCCTTTAAAATTTTTAAGGAGCCATATAAAGATCCTACCATAGAACCAGGCATATTCTAAATGCTCAATAAATATTAGCTTTATCAACATCACCCTCACTGGCTCTGTTTCCTGTAGCTCAGGTTGTGTTAACATAGATTATGTTTTATGTCTGTTCCCTTGTAAACACACATGCCCTCCCACCTTTCTCCAAGGTCTCAAGGAGGAAGGTAAGGTTAATTCATTTTCTGTGGGGTAACTATGTTCTTTATCCTTCTTCTCTTCCACCATTGCACTTCTGTCTGCTAATCAATATTATTTACAACATCATCTGAATTTGTTTTCCCCTCTGACCAATATGCCAAGGAAATCTTCCATAATTCATGGACTGTTTATGCTTCACCATAGCATTACAAATTTATCAATAAAACCATTTTGAATGATAACAATTAGGCAGTTTTTTGTGTATTTCTTTCCAAGTAGTGACAAAATATATGTCTGTTTCATATGCTTTATAGAATGTGTTCAAAGTCATTTGCTTAGATTTTTTTCCTGAATGCTTCCTAGTCATTATTAATTTTTTTTTATAAAGACAGAATGAGGTATGTCCTCTGTTTGAAGAAATGTTTGGGTGAGTGGGCGTCTGAGTCGGTTGAGTGTCTGAGTCTTGGTTTTGGTTTGGGTCATGGTTTTGCAGTTCATGGGTTCAAACCCCACTTTGGGCTCTGTGCTGGCAGTGTGGAGCCTGCTTGGGATTTTCTCTCTCCTCTCTCTGCCTCTCCTCTGCTCCCTCTCCCTTTCTCACAAAATAAATAAATAAACTTAAAATAAAAAAGAATTGTTGTTCACCATAAAAGCTGAGCATGCAATAGCTGGTTGAAAAAAAGCCATAATGAAGAATTATAGAGAAAACCGCCAGAGGATTAGCAGAAGGGAGTCTCCGGAGTCAAGCGCAGACTAGAGGCCCACGGAAGAGGGTAGGAAGGGCGGCGAGGCGGTGGGCGCTCCACGGACTGGCGGGAGGGAGCCGGGGAGGAGGGGCGGCTCGCCGGCCAAGCAGAGCCCCCGAGTCTGGCTGGCAAAAGCGGAGGGGCCGGACAGACTGTGTTCCGACAGCAAGCGCGACTTAGCGTCTGGGAGGTCATAAGTTAACAGCTCTGCTCAGAAAGCGGGAAGGCTGGAGGACAAAGGGAGGGAGAGCTGCTGAGCCCACGGACGGCAGAGCTCAGCTTGGCGGGGAACAAAGGCGCCAGCGCCATCTCCCCCGCCCATCCCCCAGCCAAAATCCCAAAGGGAACCAGTTCCTGCCAGGGAACTTGCTCGCTCCGCGCAAACGCCCAACTCTGTGCTTCTGCGGAGCCAAACCTCTGGCAGCGGATCTGACTCCCTCCCGCTGCCACAGGGCTCCTCCTGAAGTGGATCACCTAAGGAGAAGCGAGCTAAGCCTGCCCCTCCAGCCCCCGTGCACCTTGCCCACCCACCCCAGCTAATACGCCAGATCCCCAGCAACACAAGCCTGGCAGTGTGCAAGTAGCCCAGACGGGACACGCCACCCCACAGTGAATCCCGCCCCTAGGAGAGGGGAAGAGAAGGCACACACCAGTCTGACTGTGGCCCCAGCAGTGGGCTGGGGGCAGACATCGGGTCGGACTGCGGCCCCGCCCACTAACTCCAGTTATACACCACAGCACAGGGGAAGTGCACTGCAGGTCCTCACCACGCCAGGGACTCTCCAAAATGACCAAACGGAAGAATTCCCCTCAGAAGAATCTCCAGGAAATAACAACAGCTAACGAACTGATCAAAAAGGATTTAAATAATATAACAGAAAGTGAATTTAGAATAATAGTCATAAAATTAATCGCAGGGCTTGAAAACAGTATACAGGACAGCAGAGAATCTCTTGCCACAAAGATAGAGGGACTAAGGAACAGTCACGAGGAGTTGAAAAACGCTTTAAACGAATTGCAAAACAAAATGGAATCCACGATGGCTCGGCTTGAAGAGGCAGAGGAGAGAATAGGTGAACTAGAAGATAAAGTTATGGAGAAAGAGGAAGCTGAAAGAAAGAGAGATAAAAAAATCCAGGAGTATGAGGGGAAAATTAGAGAACTAAGTGATACACTAAAAAAAAATAATATACGCATAATTGGTATCCCAGAGGAGGAAGAGAGAGGGAAGGGTGCTGAAGGGGTACTTGAACAAATTATAGCTGAGAACTTCCCTGAACTGGGGAAGGAAAAAGGCATTGAAATCCAAGAGGCACAGAGAACTCCCTTCAGACGTAACTTGAATCGATCTTCTGCACGACATATCATAGTGAAACTGGCAAAATACAAGGATAAAGAGAAAATTCTGAAAGCAGCAAGGGATAAACGTGCCCTCACATATAAAGGGAGACCTATAAGGCTCGTGACTGATCTCTCCTTTGAAACTTGGCAGGCCAGAAAGGCTTGGCACGATATCTACAGTGTGCTAAACAGAAAAAATATGCAGCCGAGAATCCTTTATCCAGCAAGTCTGTCATTTAGAATAGAAGGAGAGATAAAGGTCTTCCCAAACAAACAAAAACTGAAGGAATTTGTCACCACGAAACCAGCCCTACAAGAGATCCTAAGGGGGATCCTGTGAGACAAAGTACCAGAGACATCACTACAAGCATAAAACATACAGACATCACAATGACTCTAAACCCATATCTTTCTATAATAACACTGAATGTAAATGGATTAAATGCGCCAACTAAAAGACATAGAGTATCAGAATGGATAAAAAAACAAGACCCATCTATTTGCTGTCTACAAGAGACTCATTTTATATCTGAGGACACCTTTAGATTGAGAGTGAGGGGATGGAGAACTATTTATCATGCTCCTGGAAGCCAAAAGAAAACTGGAGTAGCCATACTTATATCAGACAAACTAGACTTTAAATTAAAGGCTGTAACAAGAGATGAAGAAGGGCATTATATAATAATCACAGGGTCTATCCACCAGGAAGAGCTAACTATTATAAATGTCTATGCGCCAAATACCCGAGCCCCCAGATATATAAAACAATTACTCATAAACATAAGCAACCTTATTGATAAGAATGTGGTCATTGCAGGGGACTTTAACACCCCACTTACAGAAATGGATAGATCATCTAGGCACACAGTCAATAAAGAAACAAGGGCCCTGAATGATACATTGGATCAGATGGACTTGACAGATATATTTAGAACTCTGCATCCCAAAGCAACAGAATATACTTTCTTCTCGAGTGCACATGGAACATTCTCCAAGATAGATCATATACTGGGTCACAAAACAGCCCTTCATAAGTTTACAAGAATTGAAATTATACCATGCATACTTTCAGACCACAATGCTATGAAGCTTGAAATCAACCACAGGAAAAAGTCTGGAAAACCTCCAAAAGCATGGAGGTTAAAGAACACCCTACTAACGAATGAGTGGGTCAACCAGGCAATTAGAGAAGAAATTAAAACATATATGGAAACAAACGACAATGAAAATACAACAATCCAAACGCTCTGGGATGCAGCGAAGGCAGTCCTGAGAGGAAAATACATTGCAATCCAGGCCTATCTCAAGAAACAAGAAAAATCCCAAATACAAAATCTAACAGCACACCTAAAGGAAATAGAAGCAGAACAGCAAAGGCAGCCTAAACCCAGCAGAAGAAGAGAAATCATAAAGATCAGAGCAGAAATAAACAATATAGAATCTAAAAAAACTGTAGAGCAGATCAACGAAACCAAGAGTTGGTTTTTTGAAAAAATAAACAAAATTGACAAACCTCTAGCCAGGCTTCTCAAAAAGAAAAGGGAGATGACCCAAATAGATAAAATCATGAATGAAAATGGAATGATTACAACCAATCCCTCAGAGATACAAACAATTATCAGGGAATACTATGAAAAATTATATGCCAGCAAATTGGACAACCTGGAAGAAATGGACAAATTTCTAAACACCCACACTCTTCCAAAACTCAATCAGGAGGAAATAGAAAGCTTGAACAGACCCATAACCAGCGAAGAAATTGAATCGGTTATCAAAAATCTCCCAACAAATAAGAGTCCAGGACCAGATGGCTTCCCAGGGGAGTTCTACCAGACATTTAAAGCAGAGATAATACCTATCCTTCTCAAGCTATTCCAAGAAATAGAAAGGGAAGGAAAACTTCCAGACTCATTCTATGAAGCCAGTATTACTTTGATTCCTAAACCACACAGAGACCCAGTAAAAAAAGAGAACTACAGGCCAATATCCCTGATGAATATGGATGCAAAAATTCTTAATAAGATACTAGCAAATCGAATTCAACAGCATATAAAAAGAATTATTCACCATGATCAAGTGGGATTCATTCCTGGGATGCAGGGCTGGTTCAACATTCGCAAATCGATCAACGTGATACATCACATTAACAAAAAAAAAGAGAAGAACCATATGATCCTGTCAATCGATGCAGAAAAGGCCTTTGACAAAATCCAGCACCCTTTCTTAATAAAAACCCTTGAGAAAGTCGGGATAGAAGGAACATACTTAAAGATCATAAAGGCCATTTATGAAAAGCCCACAGCTAACATCATCCTCAACGGGGAAAAACTGAGAGCTTTTTCCCTGAGATCAGGAACACGACAGGGATGCCCACTGTCACCGCTGCTGTTTAATATAGTGCTGGAAGTTCTAGCATCAGCAATCAGACAACAAAAGGAAATCAAAGGCATCAAAATTGGCAAAGATGAAGTCAAGCTTTCGCTTTTTGCAGATGACATGATATTATACATGGAAAATCCGATAGACTCCACCAAAAGTCTGCTAGAACTGATACATGAATTCAGCAAAGTTGCAGGATACAAAATCAATGTGCAGAAATCAGTTGCATTCTTATACACTAACAATGAAGCAACAGAAACACAAATGAAGAAACTGATCCCATTCACAATTGCACCAAGAAGCATAAAATACCTAGGAATAAATCTAACCAAAGATGTAAAAGATCTGTATGCTGAAAATTATAGAAAGCTTATGCAGGTAATTGAAGAAGATATAAAGAAATGGAAAGACATTCCCTGCTCATGGATTGGAAGAATAAATATTGTCAAAATGTCAATACTACCCAAAGCTATCTACACATTCAATGCAATCCCAATCAAAATTGCACCAGCATTCTTCTCGAAACTAGAACAAGCCATCCTAAAATTCATATGGAACCACAAAAGGCCCCGAATAGCCAAAGTAATTTTGAAGAAGAAGACCAAAGCAGGAGGCATCACAATCCCAGACTTTAGCCTCTACTACAAAGCTGTCATCATCAAGACAGCATGGTATTGGCATAAAAACAGACACATAGACCAATGGAATAGAATAGAAACCCCAGAACTAGACCCACAAACGTATGGCCAACTCATCTTTGACAAAGCAGGAAAGAACATCCAATGGAAAAAAGACAGTCTCTTTAACAAATGGTGCTGGGAGAACTGGACAGCAACATGCAGAAGGTTGAAACTAGACCACTTTCTCACACCATTCACAAAAATAAACTCAAAATGGATAAAGGACCTGAATGTGAGACAGGAAACCATCAAAACCTTAGAGGAGAAAGCAGGAAAAGACCTCTCTGACCTCAGCCGTAGCAATCTCTTACTCGGCACATCCCCAAAGGCAAGGGAATTAAAAGCAAAAGTGAATTACTGGGACCTTATGAAGATAAAAAGCTTCTGCACAGCAAAGGAAACAACCAACAAAACTAAAAGGCAACCAACGGAATGGGAAAAGATATTTGCAAATGACACATCGGACAAAGGGCTAGTATCCAAAATCTATAAAGAGCTCATCAAACTCCACACCCGAAAAACAAATAACCCAGTGAAGAAATGGGCAGAAAACATGAATAGACACTTCTCTAAAGAAGACATCCGGATGGCCAACAGGCACATGAAAAGATGTTCAACGTCGCTCCTTATCAGGGAAATACAAATCAAAACCACACTCAGATACCACCTCACGCCAGTCAGAGTGGCCAAAATGAAGAAATCAGGAGACTATAGATGCTGGAGAGGATGTGGAGAAACGGGAACCCTCTTGCACTGTTGGTGGGAATGCAAATTGGTGCAGCCGCTCTGGAAAGCAGTGTGGAGGTTCCTCAGAAAATTAAAAATAGACCTACCCTATGACCCAGCAATAGCACTGCTAGGAATTTATCCAAGGGATACAGGAGTACTGATGCATAGGGGCACCTGTACCCCAATGTTTATAGCGGCACTCTCAACAATAGCCAAATTATGGAAAGAGCCTAAATGTCCATCAACTGATGAATGGATAAAGAAATTGTGGTTTATATACACAATGGAATACTACGTGGCAATGAGAAAAAATGAAATATGGCCTTTTGTAGCAACATGGATGGAACTGGAGAGTGTGATGCTAAGTGAAATAAGCCATACAGAGAAAGACAGATACCATATGGTTTCACTCTTATGTGGATCCTGAGAAACATAACAGAAACCCATGGGGGAGGGGAAGGAAAAAAAAAAAAAAAAAAAGAAAAAGCGGTTAGAGTGGGAGAGAGCCAAAGCATAAGAGACTGTTAAAAACTGAGAACAAACTAAGGGTTGATGGGGGGTGGGAGGGAGGGCAGGGTGGGAGGGAGGGCAGGGTGGGTGATGGGTATTGAGGAGGGCACCTTTTGGGATGAGCACTGGGTGTTGTATGGAAACCAATTTGACAGTAAATTTCATATATTAAAAAATAAAAAAATAAAATAAAAAATAAAAAAAAAAATAAAAAAAAAATAAAAAAAATAAAAAAAAAAAGAATTATAACATCATGGGCAGAAGGATTTTCTTTATTACTAACTCCTTTTGGTTTTTGAAACTAGTTTGCATTTCTTTTGAAAATTGGTTGGATGGCTGGGAGGACATAAGCTATATTAAGGGAATCTATATACTAGAATTAGATCTATTGGAATTCTGGTCCTGCATTTCCCTAACTGGATGATCTTGGACAATTTATTTAACTTCCCTGGGACTCCAGTTTTTCCATTTGTAGAATGGGTATGATATAGTTGCTAGTACCTTATAAGATTTTTCTGTTTTTCTTTAATTATATACCATTTGTAAAAGACAACACAATTTAATATAATTACACTTATTGCAACTCTGAAGTGATTGTGTCAGCTAGGAAAAAAACTGCTTACTTCAATCAATCAATAATTTTCCAGGCTGCTACTTGAACTGACATTTTCTGTAATTTTGAATTAACTGGAGCCACCAACATGTAATTTTGTTACATGAAACATGTATTTTTATTATATAGTACTTGGCATAATATATAACATATTTATGTATGTTATGAAATATTATTAAATCAAATATAAATCTGATTATATTAAGTCTGATTATATTAAATCTGATTTGAGGAACTGAATGGATTCAATTTAATAATATTTCCCATTTAATAATAGGTCTATCCACACATGAACTTAAGTTTCTCATATATTTTTGTAGATAATTATCCTACTAATCATTTACCTAACTTCAGATTGCTAGCAAAAATACAGTGATTTTTTTTAATAATCTTTATACCCAGTGGGGCTCAAACTCATGGCCCCAAGATCAAGAGTTTCATGCTCTAATGAGTGAGCTATCCAGGTGCCCCATCATTTTAAAAGGCTTTAACAAACTGAAAGATAATATTAAATTTAAAGCACAAAGTAGAAAAAAAATAAAGTACAAAGTAGAATAATGAAAGGAAAACATTTTCTTTACATTTCACAAAAGTAGAAATGAGAAATCTTCAAACATCCCTGAGTAGTAAAATGTGTGGAGTGTTTGTGTGAGTATGAACATGTGTGTCTTTTTTCCAAGACACCATTACTCGAAATGTAAGACAGATTTGCTTCTATAAAAACAAGACAGACAGACGTAAAGCACTGAATAAATAGTGGTGAAAATTCACATTGTTGGTTGAGTGCCCGCTGACACAATTAGATTTTTTTTCTGAAATTTTTAAGTCTATGAAATCTTTGTTAGAATTAAATATTATAGAAAAGCATAGAAATAAATAAAGTTGGGACTGCTGTTATTTCAGATAGGGGTGGCTGTGAGGATGCGAAACTCTCTGTTACCTACTCGTAACTCTCTCTAACTCTCTCTGCTCCTTCCCCAGCCAGACGTGACATGTCTGTCATGAAGCTTAACTGACATTAAGCTAAGAAAGAAAGATGATCTCTAATTCTTATGAAAGTCAAAGTAAAAATAAACGGGAGTACAATATTCAGTTACTTTGTCCTGGAGTTCTCTTTGAAATATTTTTATTGTGGTCCTTAAGGGTTTCCCAGTGTAGTATTGTATGCCGTGGAAAGCTATTTAAATCTTTTCAATGTTTAAGGAACACACACATGCACATTCACAACCAGGAATATGAATTTTCAGGCTTAAGCTCACTCAAATTTTTGTCTTGAATGTCTGAGGTTATGTTGTGTTAACTGAGTTGAGAATGCTGGCTAACCGGGAAGTGTTTCAGGCCATTATTCTGCCTTGAAGGATAAGATCTTATATTGCATTCCTAAAACAAACAAACAAAATCTACCTCCTCCTCCAAACACTGTCATTCTGAGTGAGAATGTGTTTCTCTTATTTCACTTGGATGTCTCTGTAGTTCCTTGTTTAGTTTTTAATTACTTGGCCAAATTCCCTCTGAGTATTCTGAGTCAGGTTTACTTTGTTAGGCATTTTTAATGCCTAAACTTATCTTGTCTTAGAATAGATGATAAAATTGGACTTGATAGTCTCTAAAGTCTATTCTAGTTCTAACATTTTATGATTCTAAGTTTTTATATTACTTTATTTATTGGGGAACAGAACAATACATATGACTGTAAAAGATACCATATTTTCCCAGTGTCTAGATCAGTGTTTTCCTATGAATGATATTTCTTGTTATTTTTTAGAGAATATTGTGTATTTATGTAAGTTCTTAAAGAACAAAGATATTACTGCTTTACATGAATGTTGTTGTTAGTCATTCATGAATAGTATTGTATGCAATCTGATATCCCTAATATGGGATTGTCATCCAACACGGAGGCAAGGAAGGGAAATCCTTCTGCTCTCCTATATTTGTATCTTTATTGTCTCAGCCACGTTTATATTCCAATTTAGAAAATATTTTTCAAATCCCTATTTTATGGTGTTCTCTTCAGTGTTTGATATACATTCCCATTTGTACATAAGAAAATTCATTTAAACCCAACCTGTAAAAATCAGACCCATTTCTTGTACCTTACAAGTTGGTACCCCTATTATGTTCACATCTTAGAGTAATAAATTACCAGTGAATAATAAGGTAGGTGTCCAATTTCAGGTGTTAATAGTTAAGATTTAGCTCTGCTATTTAATAGGTATCTGTGTGTTAACAAGTTACTGACTTGCTTTTTGCTTCATTGTTTCATCTGTAAGCAGTGTTAATGTAAAGATGTATTTCAAATGTTTATTTTTCCCCCTATGAGGACCAAATAAGTTAATTAATATATAATGCACTTAGGCTGTTTCTGGGGTATAGTAAGTATCCAGCAAATATCAACCTATTTGTCCTATAGATTTAAGGTGTACATTCTACCTTACAGATGTACAAAGAAATTACAACTTTGTTTATGTTTTGCGATTAATGTTATCTTTCTTACATTTCACCCTTTCAGTCCTCCATCCAGGTAATTGTAGAAAAAACAAAAATAATATATAAATATTTGTTGCTTTTTAATTAATTGTAGTTAAATATGAAAAGATATTTAATTCTTTTTCATTTCTCATTTAAACAATTTTTTAATCTTTATTTTTGAAACAGAGAGAGACAGAGTGTGAGTGGGGGAGGGGCAGAGACAGGGAGACACAGAATCCGAAACAGACTCCAGGCTCTGAGCTGTCAGCACAAAGCCCAAAGTGGGGCTCAAACTCAGGAACCACCATATCATGACCCTAGACGAAGTCCGACACTCAACTGACTGAGCCACCCAGTGGCCCTCATTTCTCATTTTAAATACACTTACTTTAATAGCTCAGGGTGTTTCAATTGTCAGTTTGCTTCCCCTCCCATTCCCTCTCTTCCTTTCCCAAAGTGTCAAATGAGTATATGAGGTATTTCTTCTGATGGCAAGGGAGAGAAGGAGACATCCATGCTGATTGTACAGAATTTTGTGCTATCACCTTTTAAGAAGTGTGTTGTCTATGATCAGCTTTGGACTGATAGTCACTAAAGTATAACTGGCTCCATCTAGCTTGGGGGTGCTGTGCTGCGCCCATGGTAGAAGACCATTACATCTTCCTCAGTCATAATGGCCCCTCTCACTGAGGCTTCTTTCTTCTGTCCCAGACATTTACAAGGCCACATATTTTCACACCACCTTTACAACCTCACAGAAAGTCAATCTGGATCTTACAGATCCTCGATACATCATACGCAGGCCATGGAAAACCTTAATCAATATTAATTACACTTATGCTTATCTGACTTAGGATTTTTAGCACAGCCAACATTAGTACTCTTTCAGAAGCTTTGTAATCCCTTCAGGCTATGTGGGGAAAAGCAGACCTTTAGTCCCAATATATTTTTTCTCCATTTCTAAAATCACCATTTCCAAGTTTGGGCCCCAAAGGAGAAAACAAAATGTCAGTTGTTGGTAGGGAAGAAATGGACATCTTTCATTTTTGTGATACCTTTATTTCTTCTCTGCTTCCTTATGTTATCTATTCCTTTTTCCCAGGGTTATTAAGGCTTATAGCATATATTTAATGGCAGAATGTCTAATTTACATGTAAGGAGATATTTAAATGTAGCATCAATCTAACAATAGTTACCCCTTCTACTCCAGATACCTATGAAATTATCCTTACTAAGCAATATCTCTTTACTCATCAGACACAGTATTCTATTTATTCTCTATCACATATATCTCTGGGGTTCACTTGCCCCATCCATTCAATTTGTCATTGCTTTATCATAAGACCGAATTAGATCTTAAGTAGGTTATGGCACTCAGGATATTATCACTAATATACTTTATTGCATCTGTTTACCAAGCAATCTATCTAACTTGCTTAACTACCTATAAGGTACAGAAAGGAAAACTGGCACAAATACAGATAAATATCCAGCTAGTAACATAAATGTAATAGAGAGCAAGGAATTCACACTTTACCTTAAAAGGGTAAGCATTATTCAGCTCCTGCTGCAAAATTCTGAAAAAATAGTGTTGCTAGATCTTTCTATTTTTGAAGATAAGATTGCCGTTTTGAATTTTGTGAGAAATTCCTCAACATCTAACTGTTTGTAACTAAATCAGAAACTGTTAAACATATTTGGTAAGGCATTAAAATACCTGTAGTTAAAATTCAGCCCAAGAGTAACCAGTTGTCAAAATACAACATGTAGAAAAAAAGAGGCATTATTCTTACAACTTTGATTTATATTTACAAAACCTCTTGTAACATTCCCTAACATATATATTCAACACTATAGTTAAACTAAATTCTTTCTGTTCTCATCTTTATTTGTATATGCATGTTTTTGTACCTGTTGATCTTTTTGTCTGTATTGTATTCCTCCTGGTAGAATTCCCTGTAATGTATTAAGATTGAAGTCAATGATTGTCTCCCAATAGCCATGTTAACCAACTCTTTGTGTGTGCTTCTGAAATAATTTTCCACAAATATTTATTCTATAACAACATTTACTTGAGTTTATTTATTAGAGTAAGATAATTACAACTTCACTAGACTATTAACACTTCTAGATAAGGACCAGTTATATTCATCTTTATTTCCCAACTTTCAAAGAACATTCAATAGACAAAAAATACTCATCATAAAGGGAATAGATTCCTTATGATGCTTGAGCATGCATGCACTAACACTTTAGAAGTGCTATTGTCTTTGGGGCACCTGGGTGGCACAGTTGGTTAAGTCCCCGACTCTTGATTTTGGTTCAAGTCATGATCTCATGGTTCTTGAGATTGAGCCCCGAGTAGGGCTCCATCCTAAGAGTGTGGAGCCTGCTTGGGATTCTGTCTCCCCTTCTCTCTCTGTCCCTCCCCTGTGCTATGTCTCTCTCTCTCTCTCAAAATAAATATATAAACTTAAAAAAAAGAAGTGCTATTATCTTTGCAAACTTACAGTAGGCCAACTTGTCACATTTGTTCATGCTGACCCAAGGCTCCCCCCATCCCCACCCTGACCATGTAGCATCAGTCCATTAATTATAGTAATTTTCATAATGCATTTATATCTCATTTTCTATTCCCACTGCCAAAACCTTAGTTTAGTCCCCAAGTTATCTCCCTCATTCTAATCTGCCCAAGACTCTATTCTCCTCTACAGTATTATTAGTCTACACCCCTACTCAACAATCACTCGTGTCTATCTTGGTCCTAAGCTCATCTCTATAGTACATTAACCCCTTTTCTTGGTCCAGGTCTATAGTATAAAATTGTATAGATTATGTTCTGCATAAAATCATATGTTTGAAGAGGTACTAGTAAGGTAAAAGTGCACCTTAGAGTTATGTCACCTGGGAAGAAGAATCTTTTCTAATTAGTCCATGCAGAGGGGGGAAGCTTTCTTTATCTTATAACTTAGGAAGGGGTGCCAATTGCAATTTATCAATGGGTAAGGTAAATTATTAAATTTATATCATGCTATGACATGTGTAGCTTGGGGCATCTATTCTGACTGAATTACTACCTTTTTCCACCAAGTATTTTCCCGTCTTATTTTTTTTTTTTGAGATATAATTAACATATAATGAAAGGCACAGATATTAAGTAAACAATAAGTTTGGATCCATGTATAAACAACACATCAGACAACATGTATAACGTGTCTATCAACTCAGAAATTTCCCTTGCACCCCCTTCTAGTCAATCTCCATCTTCCATGGAAAATCATTAGTCTGATTTCTATTGTTGCAGATAACTTTTACCTGTTCTTATTTTTTTCGTAAAAATAAATAATACTTATGTTTTCTTGGGGTCTAGTCTCTTTCATTTAGCATAATATTTTTGAGATTTTCTTCTGTGTTTTATTTATTAGTAGTTCATTCCTTTGGATTGCTATGTAGTATTTAATTATATGAATGTACTAAAATTTATCCATTCTTCTGTTGAAAAGCATTAGAGCTGTTCCCAGATGGCGCTCTTAGGAATGAAGCTGCTGTACACATTTTTCTATGAGTCTTTTGGACATATATTTTCATTTCTCTTGAGTAAAAACCTGGAGGTAGAATTGCTAGAGTATAGGATAGATGCTTTTTTTTTTTTTTTTTTTTGTATAAGAACATACCCAACAGTTTTCCAAAGTGATCGGACCACTTGATATTTCCATCTGTAGTGTATCAGAATTCAGTTTCTCCACATGCTTACCATTTTACACCGCTGTTCGCTTTTATACTTTATTGATTTCAGCCCTAATCTTTATTTTTGTTCTTCTAATTTTTCTGGGTTTAATTTGTTCTTCTTCCCTACTTCCTAAAATTGGAGGATTATATCATAAATTTTAATCTTTTTTTTTCTAATATAAGAATCGCATTTACAGTTAAAAAATTTTCCTTCAAACGCTACTTTACCGCATTCTATGAACTTTTATTTTTGTGTTTAAATTTCTGTTTAATTTGAAATGCTTTTTTTATATTTCTTTATTTTGAGAGAGAGAGAGAGAGAGAGCACACATACACGCATGCGAGAGAGAGTAGAGTAGGGGCAGAGAGTGAGAATCCCAAGCAGGCTCCGCACTGTCAGTGCAGAGCCCAAGGAGGAACTCCATCCACAGCCTGAGCGAAATCAGGTCAGACGCTTAACCAGCTGAGCCACCCAGGTGCCCCTGAAACGATTTCTATTTTCCCTTGTGATTTTCTTCTTTGACATTTGATTTATATCAAAGAATGTGGTTAGTTTCCAAATATTTATGGATTTTCTAGATATTTTGCATTTTAATTTAATTTTGCATTTTAATTTAATTTTGTTGTGTTCAGAAATATACTCTGTAAGTTCTCAATCATGTAAAGTGTATTCAGGTTTATTGAATGGTCTAGCATATGGTTTCTGTCTTAAAGAATGATCAATGTACACTTGAAAAAATGTGTATTCCACAATTATTTCATGTTGTGTTCTGTAAATATCAATTAGATAAAGTTAGTTGCTAATGTTTTTCCAAATGTCTATATCCTTCCTGAAATTCTTCCTACTTGTTCTATTAGTTAATGAGAGAAGGTTGTTAAAAATCTCAAATTGTAATTGTGGATTTATCTATTTCAACTTTTAATTCTTTAAAAATTTTTCTCATTTATTTAGTTTTTCTATTACTAAAGACATTCACATTGAGGATTATCTCTTCTCAATTGCTTTACATTTTAATATTATGATATGTTCTTTTTATCTCAATATTTCTTGTCTTGAAGTCTACTGTGTCTGATATTAATATAATCACATCAGCTTTCTTGTGCTTATTCTTAATATGTTAGTTTATAATTGGAAAATGCTCACAAAACTGCCTGGGAAAATAAACCTGCATGGGAAAATAAAGAAACCTACAATTTCTAATTACCACTTTATTCCATACAAACCAATCTATGTATTACTTCCTTCACATGCTGTTAATAGTTAAGATTTAGCTCTGCTTTATTCACAAAGCCCTTCGTGAAATACTTTCCTCTACTTCTACTTTTACCTATTACTCATTTTTCTGTAATATTTCTTTGCTCCATTCCATTTCCTGAAAAGTGGGCTTCTCCTAAGCAACCATAGCTCCAGCCCTCTCTCTCACCCCTACTTGTCATTTGCTACTTTATAGTATAATTTAGGTTTTATGTCTCTTTTTGTTCATCATTAGGCTATATGCTGTTTTCATGTTAGGATACACTCTTATTTTACTTGTGTCTCTCCTTCCTCATAACTGCTTAGGTAAAATGTGTTTGGGATTATTGACCCACTTATATTAGAGCTTCTTCTAAGGATTACTTTTGGTATATGGAGAAGGACAGAGCAGCAATAGGACAATAAAATGGCAATGTGTAACTAGAATTTAAAAGGCACCATGGAGGACAATTGCTCTGACAAGGTCAGTTGAGTAGGGCAGAAGTTGTCTGAAACTGCTGCACAGTTTTATCTATGACTACTTGGAACCATGTTGGTAGAATGGGGACAGTGGAAAGTATGGTGTTTTCTACAACTATTCTTTCCATTCATTATTCCAGCCAACGTTTAATAAGAATAATAATAATGCCCTATACATCATGTACCATGTGCTAAGTATTTTTCTAAAGGCTATATATATATATATATATATACACACACACACATTCTTTAATCCTCATGGTAATCTTATTATTTAGTTATTGTCATTCACATTTTACACAGGAGGAAATTGAGAGATTATAGTAGGAAGTAATATGCCCAAGAACTCATAGCTATTAAAAGTCAGAGTCATGGGTCATCTGGGTGGCTTAGTCGGTTAAGTCTCACTCTTGATTTCAGCTCAGGTCATGATCTCACAATTCGAGTTCGATCCCGGCATTGGGCCCCACACTGACAGTGCGGAGCCTGCTTGGGATTCTCTCTCTTTCTCTCCCTCTCTGCCCCACCCCTTCTCTCATGCTCACTCTCTCTCTCTCTCTCTCTCTCTCTCTCAAAATAAATAAATAAACTTAAAAAAAGTCAGAGTCGGGTTTTGATGGAAGTGGTTTAAACTCTGGAGCAAACATGCATGTGTAGGATCCATCTTTCTTTGATTTGTCACAAACACAGCAGCAACCTCTCTAATCTCCTAAGTCTTCAGAAATGAGAGAGGCTGGTATAAGAGCTCTGATATGACCTGTTAACATGCCAATACCTTCACTACGTCTTTCTAAAATGATAAAGTGTTAGCCCTTGGTAACTACTACAGGCATGCTATCCTTAAATAAAAGACTAGATAAATAACCAATGTAAATGCCATTTATTCATTAAAATTCTACCACAGCAAAATATCTAGTCATTATCTCAATGAGTAATATACTCTTGTGTCTTCATGTATATCATAAAACATAATAAAATGGATAATGGATATATTCCCCTTAATAATATTGCTGGAATTTAAATTCCTATTTAATGACATGAATAGGAGCACAGTTCTGTGCATAAAATAGTAAAATGTCAGATTATAGCTCAACAAAGAGCAGCATTATTATTTAAAGGAAAATTAATGAATCATCCAAAATAGTGTATAATAAATTTTTTCACATTTGTTTTCTGTTTGAATTATTTCTTCCTACTCGAAGAACAAAACCAGTGTATCCTACATCTCTCAGCATAGGTTTCCACTAGAATGGTTGCAAGATATATTTTAACAAATTGCTATTTAGAGATAATTTTTCATGATTCTGGACATGATAAGACTCTTCCATTACTTTTTAAAATGAACTATTAATAAGCCAAAAATGGAACATAAAAGCAAATGTGTCCTATTCTTTATTCTTTAACAACAAAAATCTTACAGGTATATAATATCAAAATCTCCCACAAAACAACTGCCCTAAAATGACAACCAAGTATACACAAGTTAGTTACAGCACTCCAAAAATAACGTCAAACAAAATGCCCACAAATCCCAAGTACTCTATTCTAGGGCATACTTCATTCTGTTTATGCCTTAAATGGAACATTAAATTCATATCTGCAAAAGAAATCCACAGCACTCAATCTAAGTAAAGACATTTTCTGGGAAACATTATAAAATCAAGTGAAATCTCTGTGAAGTCACCCAGAATGAAGCAGCAACTTTGAAAATTTTTTATGAAGCTTTCTATTGTAAAGCCTTACTAATATTATGTGGGAACATTTTACCAGTAACTTTCTTTCTTCTCTGTGTTCCTCCTTTCTCCAAGAAATGTTAAGAAGCCCTTGTAAACTCAGGAATTATGATAGTTCTGTAAATCACAACCTATACAATCTATAGGTTGTATAGATGTATATTTGTTTTAATTTTAAGTACTGATCATGAATATTTTCTTGAAAATACATATTAAACAATGCATTTGGGTATCAACAAAAGAATATATGTACTTTAAAAAAAATGTTTTTATTTTTGAGAGAGCACAGCAAGGGAGGGGCAGAGAGAGAGGGACAGAGTCTCTGCACTAACCGTAATGAGTCCCATGTGGGGCTTGAACACACGAATTGCAAGATCATGACCTAAGCTGAAGTCGGACACTCAACGGACTGAGCCACCCAAATGCCCAAGAACATATGTACTTTTAATTATTACTCTGAGCATAATTACTTATGAATTGGAAAAAAAGGTGGATTAATAATTCATAAGGTACATTTGAAACCTGATGAATATGTGCATAGAATCATAAAAAGTAGCTAAGATCCAAATAATTTTCAGCTGTATTTTTTTTATTTTATTTTATATGAATACATATCTGTCAGAGTCAGGCATTCAGAAGACATTTTTAAAGAACTTTGGGAAAGCAATCCTTAACAATTTATTTTAAATAGAGTCACAATAAATACATTTCAACTGATTTTTCTCTGTACTCTTGTTTTTTGAATCTGGGTTACATTTGTTGTGCCTAATGAATGGAGATAAAAACAGAGAAGGGGGTGCTTGCATCCCCAAACTAAGAAGAGCCAAACTGTTAGAAGAGTAGCAAATATAACCCTCAAACTTTAAGCTTACTCAACATGTGCACACAGTTAAGGAAGCGGGTTTTATGATTCTGAAAATGTCATTGTTAAAGCAACAACAATGCAACACAAATTATAACATCTAATTCAATAGGATCTGCTTCTTTTTCTCATTTATCTACATTAATTTATATAATTTATACAATACCTTCTTTACCAAGGTGGCAAATATATTTTGGAAGCTATTAGAAAAACGTTATTCTTTATTCCATTTTCTGTGTCTTTATTTTCATTGTCTATATACAAATAAGCATAGTTTTTTGTATCAAAAAATTCACTCTAGTTTTTTTATTTATATGAAATCATAAACCCCAAATCTTTACAAAAAATCTACTTCTATAGTTTTGTAAGGTTACCTCTAAAAAAAAGACTCTTAAATTGTACAGTTTTTCTAGTTCTGTATTAAGATAATTACCTCTAATAGCTGTGTAATAAGTTTGATGATTTGACATCATCTATACTGAATAGACAATACATTATCTACAGTGTCTACTATATCAATAATACTATTTCAATACATTATTTATGTGTTTTATCATGATTGAAAAAGTAAGTTGTAAAAATAATAATATTAAACAATTTAATATTAAGATAATCTAAAATCAGATCTTTCCTCTTAATGGTATTTTAGTTATTCAGTTCTACCAATTAGGAGCCAAAATTTCCCTAGACTCAAATTCTAAGTCTGTTTACTAGATACTTTATACACATGATTCTTTCTATATCCTGGAGACTAGCAGATGGTACATCATCTTTTTTCTCTGCTGCTTCTCTCCCCCATCTATATGGTAAAGGACCCCACTGCTTTTGTGTTTGAATTCTTTTATACCATGTCTATTAATTATCATATCTTATGGTATTATACCTTTTTATGGAGAGCACCATTTCTGTGTTCCCAGGGCAAGACTCCACAGTGAAAAATATGAACCAATCAGAACCACTTTAGGTAAAAGTGCTGGGGTCGAAGCTAGTGTCAGTCTTTTACAGTAATCAAACTACACTGATATCCCAAGTATGGCCGGACCAGGTGGAGGATTTTTTTATTTCACTCCACCGGACCCCCAACATGTTAAGGAGGCTTGTAGGCTGATGTTTCACTAGAATGTGACATAAAATGGGAGCAGAAATTTTATTTAATTACTAATTTATAAATCTCAAAAGCTGGGATGATTTCTGTCACATAGAAAAAGACCAATTTGATTTATTGAAAATAAAATACATTTAATTAATTGAAAATATAAAAATATGTCATTGTCAAAGCATCCTGGGTCAGTAAATAAATATTATTGTACCAGCTTTATAGATGTGGTATTAGTGTTATCTAATTTTTGGAAAAGTCATAGAAAATCATAAAATGATAACTATTGCTAGTTAATAATGATAATACTCCAAATACATACATTTTCATCTGAGGTGAATAATAAAATTTTATATTTGGATACAATTATATCAATCATCAAACTACTAGTTTTCATCTAATATTCAACTGTCTATATATTATAATATTGGTCTTCAAATATTTTTCTAACACATTATAATAACTTTGCAAAACTACAAAGCACCTCATACATTTTTAAATTGGAATCTATTATTTTTCATCATAAATTTAAATATGCAGAGGATTTTGTTCTGGCATACATTGTATTGTATACATGCATTAAATATATTTTTCTGGAAATTGTGAAGCTGCAGATTTATCTTATTGTATTTATAGATAATGTCACAGTTGCTTAATTAGCAAAACAAGCCTTCATTGTCAAACAGACAAGCCAAGTCAGACTAACTTTCTGTCATAAGAAAAAATCAGAACTCATTTTCAATAAAAAATAAGCCTATTAATAGGCATGACCTAGACAACGATCTGACTTTGGTAATCTCATTGTAAAGTAACGCTTACCTTGAGTATGTAACCTGAATGAAAGAGATAACATTCCAGGCACAAACCTTTCCTTAAAATTCAAGTTGTTTTTTTTTTTTTTTCAGGGAAGATTGCCATTTGTGTTGTAAACTGGAAGGTTTCACCTGGAAAATGCACTTTAGCAAGTGCTTAGATGACAGAGAGGGATACCTTTCTTCTGAAAAGTGGGGGAATGCCTACTATGAAGAAAGAGGGGGCAAATAGGCACAAATCACTGAATGTCCTCCATCAGACCTCTTTTGGGAAATTATACATTTGAAAGTTGATAATGTTGATACTGATTTTTAAAAAATTTATCTGTAGCTGGACCATGATACATATGCACCTTCATGCTTTTGCAAGCCCAGATTTAAGGACTGGTGCCTTCTAACATATCCAAAATATGCTTTAAATTTATACTAACAAGAGTAATTTTAATTATATCTTCAATCTATTATCTTTTAAAATATTATTTTGTATTCTTATGAACTATAATTATAACATATTTAGTGTATAAGAATGACGATTTATGGCACAAAAACAGACAGTAGATCAATGGAACAGAATGACAGCCTAGAAATGGAGCCACAAATGTATGGCCAACTAACCTTTGACAAAGCAGGAAAGAATATCCAATGGAATAGACAGTCTCTTCAGCAAGTGGCGCTGGGAAAACTGGACAACGACATGCAGAAGAATGAAACTGGACCACTTTCTTACACCATACACAAAAATAAACTCAAAATGGATGAAAGACCTAAATGTAAGACAGGAAGCCATCAAAATCCTTGAGGAGAAAGCAGGCAAAAACCTCTTTGATCTTGGCTGCAGCAACTTCTTACTCAACTCGTCTCGGGAAGGAAGGGAAACAGAGGCAAAAATGAACTACTGGGACCTCATCAAAATAAAAAGCTTCTGCACAGCAAAGGAAAAAATCAGCAAAATTAAAAGGCAACTGACAGAATGGGAGGGGGTTTTTGCAAATGACATATCAGATAAAGGGTTAGTATCCAAAATCTATAGAGAACTTATCAAACTCAACACCCAAAAAACAAATAATCTAGTGAAAAAACGGGAAAAAGACATGAACAGAAACTTCTCCAAAGAAAACATCCAGATGGCCGACACATAAAAAAATGCTCACCATCACCCATCATCAGGGAAATACAAATCAAAACCACAATGAGATAGCACCTCACACCTGTCAGAATGGCTAACATTAACAACTCAGGCAAAAACATATGTTGCCAAAGATGCAGAGAAAGAGGATCTCTTTTGCATTGCTGGTGGGAATGCAAGCTGGTGCAGCCACTCTGGAAAACAGTATGGAGGTTCCTCAAAAAATTAAAAATAGATCTACCCTATGACCCAGCAATTGCACTCCTAGGTATTTATCAAGGGATACAGGTGTGCTGTTTCAAAGGGACACATGCACCCCCATGTTTATAGCAGCACTATCAACAATAGCCAAAGTATGGAAAAAGCCCATATGTCCATCACTGGATGAATGGATAAAGAACAGGTGGTATATATACACACTGGAGTATTACTCAGCAATCAAAAATAATGAAATCTTGCCATTTGCAACTTGTGGATGGAGCTAGAGGGTATTATGCTAAGCGAAATTAGTCAGTCAGAGAAAGACAAATATCATATGACTTCACTCATATGAGGACTTTAAGACAGAGAACAGATGAACATAAGGGAGGGGAAGAAAAAATAATATAAAAACAGGGAGGGGTACAAAACATAAGAGCCTCTTAAATATAGAGAACAAACAGAGGGTTACTGGAGGGGTTGTGGGATGGGGTATGGGCGAAATGGTTAAGGGGCATTAAGGAATCTACTCCTGAAATCATTGTTGCACTATATGCTAACTATCTTGGATGTAAATTAAAAAAAGAAAATTGAAAAAAATGACAACTTAGATCTTGCTAATTAGATAAGATAAATATTCACTTGCATATCACTTTTAATTATCATAACAACTCTAAGATGGATAAGATACCAGTTTTCAGATAAAGAAATAGAGTTAGGGCAATTATGTAACTTGACTAGGTTCTGAGAATGGCAAGGGTTAAAGTTCAGGATTAGAACTCATATTGTCTAACATCAGCAAATCTTTACACACTATCCTATTCTCAGCCACAATACAGGAAACAAAACAAAACAAAACAAAACAAAACAAAACAAAACAAAACAAAACACCTCATAAGAATATCCAGTTTTCTAGGTGCTGAATGGATATAAACAGTATAATATTTTTGTAAAATATCTTGAACTCCATTCTGGATTAACTAAATTAATCACTATGCATTGAATTTTGTAAGAACAAGGTATACATATATATTTTTTTAAGTTTATTTTATTTTTTTATTTAGAGAGAGAGAGAGAGCACACTAGCTGGGAAGGGAACAGAGAGAGAAAGAGAGTGAGAATCCCAAGCATACTTTGCACCACCAGTGCCAAGCCCAAAGTGGGGCTTGAACCCACAAACCATGAGATCATGATCTGAATCAAAGTCAAGAGCTGGTTGCTTAACTGATTGAGTCACCCAGGAGCCCCAGGAACAAGGTGTATTAATGAGAAAAGAGTTCGAGTAGTTCTGGAAACTCTATGGCAAATAATTATGATAGTGATTTATAAAGACTGTGAGTTTAAGTGACTATGTAATTCGTGTGATCTATCAAAAATATTTCAGACAAGTGTTTGCAAAAGGCTGCTCTGTTTATTTTCCTATGCTGCAGTTGTCTAAGAAATCAGTACAGGGCCAAACATGGTCCCATGTCAATCGGCTTATGCATATTGTGAAATCTGAGTTCACCTTAAAATTTGGGGAAAAAAAAGCACAGACAAGATATATAAGACAACACAATGGGCACTGGTGTGCTAATAAATTAAAAATTACCACTATCACACAACAAAAGCCTATTTTTAGTGATTCCTGTGGTTTAAATACTCATACCACAATCAATTTCAGGCTACCAAATGGGATGTTATGAAATAATGCATAGCAGCACTCCATTTTATAGTGTCTTCACCTTACTGATGTAATAAACCTACATGACCTCAAGCCCTTAAACTTCACGTGCTTTAGTAGTAGTAAAATTCTATAATGATAAAAAAAGGAAGTAATGAGTCTTGAGTATTTTTCTTCTGTTTAACATCATTTACTTAATTATATGTTCATAAAGGTTTTTTTTTTTCATGTGAGGTGGATTAGTTTTCAAAAGTTCAAAAGTTTTTAGGAGTTAGGGATATAGCTTTTATTAGGCTCTACATTGCTTCAAGCGTAATGTAGAATCTTCTGCCCCATAAGCTTTGCTATATTCTCAGTGCATAGAAAATAGTACAGTTGTAATGTTAAAATGTTTAAAAAATAATAATTGCTCTGTTTAATAACCATCTTGAAAAATTCCTGAAAATTGTCTGTTGTAATGAGCTGGTGTACAAATATACAGTAATAGTCAGTTTGTATCCTCTTATCTTCTTGGGCAACATAAAACTATTTTTCTGCTAAGAATAGCTCATGCATTAACAGTCTAATATATGGGTGGATGGATGAAAGATACAACTTTATTTTTGAATTGAGACTGACAAACTGATATTGAGCACCTTACATTAGATTGAGATCACACTTCACTGTTAAACCCCTTTAATCATATGCCCTTTAAATAGGTAGTTATCAATATAAAAGTTAGTGAATATCATATATTATTGTGAATCCAGTAACCTTGTGAATGAAACAATAAGCAAAATCAAAATCAGTGGCAATCCTTGCTAATGCAATAAGGTAAGAAAAGGAAATAAGTATATAGCCTGTGAAGGGAGACATAAAACTATTTTTGTTTGCAAATGACATGATTATCTATGTAGAAAATCTGAAAAAAAAATTAACAAAAGAACTCTTGGAACTAATAAGTAATTATAGCAACATTGCAGGATTCAAAGTTAATGCACAAAACTCAGTTGCATTCCTATATATATACTAATTATGGCGACATAGATTTTGAAATTTAAAACACCATACCATTTACATTAACACTCAGCAAAGGTAAATACCTAATTAGATGTAAACCTAACAAAATATGTACAAGACCTATGCAAAGCCCATTACTAAACTCTGATGAACAAAATTAAGTAACAAAGTAAATGAAGAGATACTCTATGTTCACGTATAGAAAGATCAATATTGTCAAGCTGTCAGTTCCTCTCAATTTGATCTGTAGATTCAACATAATTCCAAAATCGCAACAAGTTATTTTAGGATGTTCACAACTGATTTTAAAGTTTATATTGTGAGATGAAAGTCTCAGTATAGCTAACACAGTATCAAATAACAAGTTGGAAGTCTTATACCACCTAAATTTAAGTTATACTATAAAGTACTGTAATTAATACTGTGGTATTGGAAAACTATAGATAAATTGGTCAATAGAACAGAATGGAGAACTCAAAAACTTTTTGCTTTTTTTGAGAGAGAGAAAGAGAAAGAGAGAGAAAGAGAGAGAGAACAAGCAGGGGAGGGGCAAAGGAGAAGGAGGGAGAGAATCTTAAGCAGACTTCATGCCCAGCACAGAGCCCAACATGGGCTTGATCTCACAACAATGAGATCATGATCTGGGCTGAAATCAAGAGTCAGATGCTTAACTGAAAGCCATCCAGGTGCCCCCATAAGTAGACTTTAATAAACAGTTCTATAGCTATTATCTTTGGGGTAACATTCTTAAGTGTTAACACCCTATTTTGGATTTATATCAGCTTAATTTTAATAACATACAAAACCTCTGCCCTTTTATGGCTCCATCTGCACCCCTTTCTGTTGTTAATATTACAAAATTCCATCTTTATACGTTATGTGTCCAAAACATGAACTAACAATTTTTTTAAAACTTTAGTCTCTTAAGTTATATAGAAAGCAAAATGTAAAGCGACAAAAGAAAGTTGCAATGATACCAGCTTTAGACTATTAATTATTTTGAATATATTAGTTTTTTACATAATATAGAAATGAAAAAGCTGAGTGGCGTACAGCTATTATAATAAGACTAGCTTTTAAAATTGTCCATGTATGTACCTTTATCATCTTTATTTCTTCATTAGGCTTCAAGTTAATGTCTAATGACCCTTCATTTCAACCAGCAAGACTACCTTTAACATTTCTTGCAGGGAAGATCTGATGGTAACAGACTCCCTCAGCTTCTCTTATCTGAGAATGTCTTTTTTTTTTTTTTAATCTGTCAATGTATTAATTTCTTCATCACTTTAGAAGGACAGTTTTTCCAGATATAGGGTTCTTGGCTGACTGTTTTGTTCTTTTAACACTTTGCATATATCAGGTAACTGCCTCTGGCTTCCAAAGTTTCTGTTGACAAATCTGCTTATTACCTATTGAGGATCTCCTGTATGTGATGCATCCCTTCTCTCTCGCTGCTTTCAAGAGTCTCTTTTTCTTTACCTTGCAAATGTTTGATTATGATGTATCTTGGTGTGGGTCTCTTGGAGTTCATCTTATGTGGGCTTCACTGAGCTTGGTGAATATTTATATTCATGTCTTTAATCAAACTGGGGAGGTTTTCAGCCCTAATTTCTTCAAATATTTTTTTCTGCCCTTTCTCTCTTCTCCTTTTAGGACTCCTACGATGCATACATGTATTGATTGCCTTGATAGTGTCCCACACATCTCTTAGGCTATGTTTACTTTACTTCACTTTTTTTCTGTTTTCAAACTCAAATTTTCACTGTACTATCTTCAAGTTTGCTGATTCTTTTTCTACCTTTTAAAATCTGCTTTGAATCCCTCTAATGAATTTTTTATTTCAGTTATTGTACTTTAAAGGTCCAGTTTTTTTTGTTTTGTTTTGTTTTGTTTTTGAGGGGGGAGTTCATTTTAGGTTTTGTATGTCTTTCTGATATTTCCATTTTGGTCAGAGATAATTTTCTTGAAATTTTCCACCTCTTCCTTTAGATATCTGAATATCTGTTAAGACTATCTTCAGATACTTGTTTTAGTCGTTGTCTTGTATAGAGATTGGCTATTACGTCTTTTACGGGCAGTTTCTGTTTGCTTATTTTTGAATGGTTTACACTTTCTTATTTCTTTTATGCCTTGCAATTTTTGTTGAAGAGTGTATATTCAACTATAATATGGTAAATTATATTGTTATAATGTGGTAAATCAGGAAATCAGATCCTTCCCCTTTCCCAAAGTTCTGTATTTTGGGGGAGGGTTTTGTTATTGATTTCAATTTTTTTGCTTCTTGTTGACTGTTTCTGGATGGAGGATCAGCCTGAGGTGTAAACGTTAGGTCTTCTCAGGTTTTTTTGAGCCTGCCCCCTTTCCTGGTCATTTTGTGGTGACACTCTAATTTCACTGTATAAGAAGCTGCTTTTGAATATTCTCATATTTAATGTATACCTCTCAAAAGGCAAAAAGAGAAAAGTGAATGAGTTAGAAAAAAAGGGTGCTGACTCTTCAAATACCCTAGAAGTCACATCAGCCAGAGGCAAAGAGGGTGGCAACATTGGAGTGAGGTTCAACAACAATGGTTGTCTGCCATTTGCACCTCTGTTATCAGAAGCTGCAATCAATAATCAAAGCATAAATCTCTGATATTTAAAAACAGGATCTGTTAGCCCATCCTGACTCCCTCGCTGATTGTAGGGTGCTCTAAGAACACACGTAGGTCTGCCTGCTGTTGAGCTGAGGGGTAGGTGATGGAAGGATTTTACTGTCCTAGAACTGAAATTACTTATAGTTTTCTATCCATGCCTTCCCTTGGAAATTGTAAACCTTGAATAAACTCCAGAGCTCCAATATAGTTACTACAGATAGATTCTCTGTACAATTGCTGTCTAGATGAGGAAACGTATTCCCAGTGCTTTGAACTCCATCATTTTCCCAGAATCCTCTCCTTTTAATCATCTAGGCTGGTGTTTGACAAGAAATCTGGGCACCATGGACTAACTAAATTGACATGTAAAATTAAGCATCACAGACTCCAGGCAAACAAATCTTAAAATCAAAGTCTGGTGACTATTCTCTCTGTAGTTTGGGATGAGATTTACATGTGTTGGGCAGCCTGCACAGTTTATCCATAGAAAGAATGTAGAAGAAATGGATATTTTCTAGAAACAACATGATTTCCTATGAATCTCCAGATGGAATTGTTTAAAATTATACCTAAGAGGGTCACCTGCAGTGACTTTGGGATCTTAATGTAGTTTCTGGGTGGAGTGGATTACCAAAGAAACAATAACTGAAGTAGTGCAGGAAGCCAAACAAAAAGAAATTGCTCTCTTGTTATGGGAACAAGCCCTTTGAAAAAAGTATCAGCTTTATTCTTCTGTCAGATCAGAGATTATGCAGGGAGTTAATGAAATAACTGATTAAGAACATCTTAATTCCCCTTATCTTCCCACTTTCCCTTGCTTCATTTCAGAAAGGTCAGAGAGACTATGAAAAGCCAATGAGAGGAGAGATGGAAGTGATTCAGTAAAGAAACTAGAAAGACTAAAGAAAACCTCTAGAACTTTCTTGCTTGAAGCAATCTTCAGTTGCATTAGCAACAGTAGCTACAGTCTTGTATAAGGTTGCAATATTGAATAGTAAGTGTGACTGGACCTAAGTACTGAATCAGACCATATTTATGTCTTCAAGTGATTATAAGCCACTTTATAATAATCATGAGTGGTCAGAGAAAAGGCATGAGTCTTTACCCAAGGGGAGAGGAAGAACTTGTTCTGCTTATGCATTTGATAATTAGGGTAGGAGAAAAACAGAGAGAGAGAGAAAACTTTCTGATTACAAAGTATGAATCGTGTGCTCAACCAAAAATACAAACCTAAGTGAGAATATTTAAAAATATTGCAAGTCTATGTTAACATATAATATAATTTATAAATGTACAAAATAACTGTGAAACCAATAAACAAAAAGAAAGACATTGGAAAATTTATAAACCCTCCCCCCCCAAATCGTACTAATTTATGAGGAATTGTGTAAAATAGTTCAAATATTTAAATCTTTTAACTGTTAATTTCTGTTGACTTAACTATATGCCAATTCTAAATGTTTACCTATTTTTATATTCATTTGCTCTTCGGGTCATAAAAACAAAATTTGATATTTTAAATGGGACAGCCATGTGTTTCTGTATCTTTAAATAAATGGGACCATATAATTTGACTTACAGAGTGTTACTAAATAAATTTATATAGGAAATAACATAGTAAATTATATATAAAATTTTCTGATATGCTTATTCTTATATGTTTATTACAATGCACATTTTGTAACGTGAATTATAGTGCTCTCTAGACACAGTAGCAATAAAAACATGAAAAGGAAAGAAAAATAGTGTGGAATTTTGACATAAAATACTACTGTAGACAGGGGTATATGTAGAGACCCTATATCCCACATTGCTTACTTTGGAAGAACATTACTGTATATAGTCTTTAATACTTCATATTTTTGTTGGCTAACTGTGTAATACTCCATACCCCGGCATTACTGGGCACAACAAATTATTTATACATTTTCAAAGGAGGAACATCAACTATTTGGGGAAGGTCCTTGGGCTTGGAAATTGTTAGTTTTCCTGAACTTTGCCTTAAAGTCATCTGCTAGAATCTCATATGCCCTATCAGGATGTGATTATACTATCATGCTGTTAAGATAAATGATTCCTATCAGCTTCAGTGAGCTCTTGCCTACCATTCATCTTCTTGATTTCCACCTTCAATGTGTGATGTACTCAATACGCTTAAAATTGGTCAGGGTTACTAAATAAATGGTCTTTGGAGGTGAATGCTGGAGTGGACAATCAGATTTTGACAGGGGAAAATAAAGTATCTCAGATTACTGACAAGTGAGCACTATTCAAATAAAACTCTTAGGATGTTAAGCTGCTGGAAGGATATTATCAACTGAAAATATAATTTTTATCTTAAGGTTGTTAGTATTACCTTCAGTTGACACAACTCTTGAAGGATTAGTATGTATTTACATCACAAGAAACACAACAGTATTAAACTGGAACTGAAAACCCAGCACTATTTCCATATCATTTCCACTACTGCACTCACTATAATGTACATTCTTGTATAATGTGTTATCTGTCTTTTTCTCAATAGATTTAGAAGACTTGGTATATCTGTTCTATTGAGCGAACAAATATGAGTGCTGAATAATTACACTCAGAGAAAAGAGATCTTTAATGTCTCTTGCCATATAATTTCTCCATTCACAAAGAAGAGGGGTTACTTACAAATTGATCAGTTTGAAGGACATTACAGTGGACTGTCTGAATCTTAAAACTTTTAATAAGGCTAGACTTGTCAGTGCTCATGAGATTGGTCCCTTTCATTCTCTTGCTTTTTTATGATCAAAATAGTAAAGGCTGGCACTACTCATTTAGTAGACCAGAGTGATTCCCTTGTGAAGAAATATTTTATTCTCACCTTAGCATCCAGCTAAGGTCTAGAGTGTGCAGTTTCAGCCTACTCCGGTAGGCATCAAAGACACATTTAGCTATTTCAGTTGTTTGTTTGTTTTTTTTCCCTATAAGTTATAAACCTTTTTATGCCACTGAAGTGTTAATTTCTATTGTTTGAATTTATATATTGGTGGTTGTGGTGGGTGGGTGCAAGAAGAACATCTTTACACTAAGGGATATAGAAAAAAATAGATTTGAGGAAAATGTAATGTACTTTGAAAGAACATATTGCTTTTCATAATTCCTTATACTTGGCAAACCATTTGTCATTTTCAGAGTAAGGACAAAAAAACATCATTATAAAAAATTGAAATTCATTTGTTGGAAAGCTAAAGAGAAAATTATGTTGGGTGTGAGACTGTGTGAAATGACTAGAAAGCAAATTGATTTGCTTTAAGAAAAAAAACGTACTGAGAGAAAATCATGACTTTTATGAATTTTAAAACTTTTCACATTTTAAGTGTATATTTGTTATATATTTGAATTAAATTTATAATAATTTTGAAATATACTTGAGCAGTGTAGTCAAATATTAAAAATTAAGAAAGCTATTAGAAAATGTTTTAACAATAGTTTGGTTATCTCTACAACTTGCAAAGGTATTTTATCAATCCATACACATAAAGCTTATTTAAATGGTTCTATTCAGCTGTAAGTTCTTTTCTGAACTACAAACTCCTTTAAGGTAGAATATATGTCAAAATCATATCCATAGCCTTGCCAGTACATTCTTCAAAGCCTTATACTTAGCAATTCTTCACTGTAATATCTTGAATGAGTAAATGAATAAAGCCTGTCATCTTTCCAAATATCAAAAATCACAAGACATCCTTTGTCAAACATAAAAATGACAAAATATAAATAATACAATAATGAAAAATATAGGCAACTTGTGATAAATTATAGTTATCTAGCAGTATATAATTTAAAATAGATTTAGAAAATTAGGTAGAAAACTACCCTTCAGGTCATTTAAATGAAATATAATTTTTAAAAAGCATGAAAATCTCTTAAAGCAAATATATAAGTTGAAATTATGTGCCTAGGAAATTTATTCTCAATTATCAGAATGACATAGAATTATTTGCAGATAAACCATGTATTTTATTTTAAATTTGAACATGCGACAGTATGCAATAGAAGAATAATTCAAAAACAAGGTATGTTTTTAGGCAGTACTTTTCAGTGAATCATTTTTATGACAAAAATTATAATAAGCTAAGTATGGTACAAAATCCATCTCTTTTAACAAGGCAAGAAAATAGTATTAAATTATGCCATCCTCATTAAAATCCTAAGTCCGTCATTTCATATTACATTTTGCTCAGGTTGATACGTGCATTCACAGCTATTGCCAGACTTCCATTACTAACTTGCCCTGTCATTTATCATTAGTGTAGGATAGAAAGCCAAAAAGAAACCTAACGTGATAAGGAATATATAAAAGAAATATAACAAGTAAAATGAAGGGTTCCAAATAATATTCCTTGCATATTCTGCTATAAGTTGAGGAAGAGTATTATTTCTTTAATTTTCTCCCTGTCTAATATTATTATAAAACAACCCATATGGGGAATATGGTAATGAAATCTTATTAAACAATGTATGATCATGCAGCAATTATAAATTAGTAAAGTAAATTAAAAGTTAGCCTCTTATCCCAGTGCTCTTCTCAGAATTCATGGAAATGGCAAAAACACAGAATTTTGATTAAAGGTTGAAAGGAGGTCCCACTAGGGGAAATTGAAGCTTGATCCTATGCCACTTTCCATTAGAGAGGCCCATTATCCCAAGAGCTCTCACCTTTAGTTCATTAAGCTTTCTATCTAGATCAAAAATAATCCTTAGAAGGCTAGGAGAAAGACAAATTTTCTAAATACCTAGAAAAGTTATGGAGCTCAGTTAGCAGTAATGTTCTTGGGAGTGGTCTATATCATTATCAAGCGTGATGGGCCAATTTGTTCTACTAATGAAGTACCATCTTTTCATATCTTTAGCTATCAAATCCATGGAAATACCCTAATAATTGCCACAAAACCAGAAAAATAGAGTTCAAAGAAAAGAATAAAGTAGGAGAATGAATCACATAGATCCTCTCTTTAGTGTTCATAAAACTACCCATTGGATTTTCAGAGAAAAAAACAATTATATCAAGAAAAAGAGGAATATGTAGCCAGATTAGGAATAAGATTGAATTGTCGCAACTGTATTTAAACTCAGAATTATTGGTTGTTTGCAAAGAGATTATAACTGTACTATGTATAAATCAAAATGTATACTTAATCATAAACCTCTGACTTGAGAGAGGCACGTAGTCAATGATATTGCAACCGGGATATAATAAAAATGTACATAGCAATTAGACCAAAGCCCAGTGTGTATTCAGTGCAGGAAACCGGTCAGTGCTTTCGATAGCAGTTAACGAAATAGAGAAATCATCACCCTCAAGTATGGGTTTCCCCTCAGAATAGGAGAAAAAAAAACCTGACATTTTTGAAAATGAAATTATTTCCCATTAAAACAAACATTTTGATCATGCTATATATGTTTACTTAGTTCTCAATATCTCCTATGTGCCTTGCTCTATAGAAAAAGGGATGCCAAAAATGACATTTTCCAGCGGCACATGGGTGGCTCAGTGGGTTGAGCCTCTGCCTCTTGATTTCAGCTCAGGTTATGAAACCAGGGTCATGGGATTAAATCCCGCACCACGCTCCATGCTGAGTGTGGAGACTGCTTAAGATTGTCTTTCCCTCTGCCTCCTCTGCCCCTCATGCTCTCTCTATATATCAAAAAGAAAAAAAAAAATAAAAACAAACGAACAATACCTTTTCCAAAATTTCTTGCTAGATGGTCTAGATGCAAAGTAGGTTGTACTAATTTTATGAAGTTAACAGATGTATGAGGCAGAAGGGAAGCTGATGCCAACTTTCTAGTATTTTGCTCTTTTATCTAGCAAGAAAAGCTTATGAGGATGTAGGTGTGTCCCTATTTCAGTCAACACCTCTATGGATGTGTAAGGCAACTGCAGATTCAGTGAGAGCCTTCTATCCTGGATTTTTTCTCCCTAGATCAGTAGCTTCAGCAATGGCCACCTGATCCCCACTAGCCTTTCCAATGATTTTGTTAAATTCTTGGATTGAATGTTTTTCTGTTTAAAATTCCTAGAATAATTTTGATTCTTAGAATAAAGTCTAACTTAAATAAGCAAAAAAAAAGTAGGTAGGAAATGGAGACTACATATTAATTTGTTTCTTATTCCAAAACCATCACAATTGCAGAACAAGCTAGATTTACTTGTGGAACAGACAGAGGTACCAGATATGTAAATATACTGGACAAAGCCTTTTTCAATATCCTGAACTCGTTATTTCCAAAGTACATCTCAAGCTCTATGCAGCCACTAGGTAACCATTAAATATGAATTTTTTTCACTCAGTCATTAAGTGAACAATTTGAACATGTCTTCAACATGAGGTCTGTTCATTTAGGATCAGTAAAATAAAAGAAACAGACCATTAAAAATTGCAGAGTAAAAAGTATGAAGTATGTACCACTGAAAGATTCATCTTTTTTTAAAATTTTTTATTTTATTTTTGAGAGAGAGACACAGAGAGCAAGCAGGGGAGGGGCAGAGAGAGAGGGAGACACAGAATCCGAAGCAGGCTCCAGGCTCTGAGCTGTCAGCACAGAGCCTGATGTGGGACTTGAACCCATGAACCATGAGATCATGACCTGAGCTGAAGTTGGATGCTTAACTGACTGAAGCACCCAGACACCCCTCAACTTTTTTTTTTAAAGAAAGAGACTATAGAAAATACAGGCAAAGAGTTTTAAGTATCAACCACTGAAAAATACTACATCTTAAAAACAGAGAACATTAAATCACTGATTATAGTTGTTAAAGGAAACATGAAAGCAGAAACCACTAATTATATCCGTTATATGAATCTTCTGCATTAATTTAAGAAAAAAATCAGTAATTTTTAGAGAATGATAGGATAGTCAAAGCAAGTAAACAACATCATGGAAAGCTCTATTCAGCAAAATCAGTCAGACATAAACAGATTGACAAGACATCATCTCAATTTTTTTCAATAGTTTGAAAATACATACATACATACATACATACATACATACATACATACATACATGCTGTATAAGGTCTTATTACCTATCAATTAAATTTTCTGTCCAGCATGTGACAATATACTTTTTGTTCACAATCCTTGGCCAGAAGTAGATCAGGGGATTTCTAAGAGACAAGGAGGCCCTAGATAGCATTCTTCCAAATGCCAGACAAAGGCACAACCAGGAAGATTTGGAAAACATGCAACTTACAAATGCATCAGGCATTTTACAAAGTGCTGAGGGCTTTTTTTTTTCTATCTGATGTATTTTCTCTAGAATTTACTTTAGTGTGGGTCTATTGCTGATGAATTTTCCATTTTTGTTTTTCTGAAGGATAGTTTCACTGGAACTAGAATTCTGAGGTGATGGCTTATTTTCTTTCAGGAAAATGTTATACTGTGTTTTCTTCTGTTAAGAAGTCAAATCAATCATATTGTTTACTTTGAATTTTATTTCCCCAAGTTTATTTTATCAACCAATTTCAAGAGATGTAAAGCATAGAAAGTGGGTCTTTAAAGTAGAATTAAGGTAGAACTGTGTAGCAAAAGAAACCTAGAAAATAAAATACTTGGAAATTAAGGAATATGCTTCTATATAATTCATGGATTAAAGAACACATAATGATGGATGTTAAATAATACTTTGAAGTGAATGTTGATAAAAATGTGATATGTTAAAACTTGACTGATATATCTAAATACAGCTTAAAGGAAAGACAATCTCTTTAAAGCATATAATAGAAAATATGACAAAATTGTTAAGCTAAGCATTCTTAAGAATTTAGAAAAACATTACTTTTTCTCTTTTTTCTTTTAAAAAATTTTTGAGTATAGTTGACACACAATGTTACATTTGTTTAAGGTGTACAACTTAGTGATTTGACATATTTATATGTAATGCTGTTTTCACCACACGTGTAGCTACCATCTGCCCCATTACATCTCTATTATAATATCAATGACTGTGTTCCTTTTATTCCCATGACTTATTCATTCCATAATTGGTGCCCTGTATTTCTCTCTACCCTTCATTCATTTTGCCTAACTGCCTACCCCTGGCAACCACAAGTTTGGTCTTTGTATTTATAGGCCTGAAAATAAATAGCTAATTAAAGTGTGGAAAGAATAAAATAATAAAGAAAATGGAATAAATTAATAAAATATAGAAACATAGTACAGAGAGTTATTAAACCAAAGTGGGGTTTTGAGATTAATAAAATGGATATAGTCTTAGGAACACATCAATAAATGTATAGAGGAAGTAAAGGTAAACTAATGCAAAAATGATACCAGTTTTAAAAAGTTACTACTATGGGACTTATAATTGTTATAATGTAAATAAAGTAGTCCTATAAAAAACAATGTAAGTTAAATTTGAGCAATATAAATGTAATGAACACATTCCTAAACAAGTATAACTAAAATTGACACAAAAAGAAATAAAAACTAAACACACACACACACACACACCTCACACATGCACACATGAGGTTTTTTTTTGCAAAGAAAACTCAAAATTCAAATGACATCATGGTAAATGCAACTTGGCATCATAACATTACTTGAGATAAAGCAAGCTGAGGAAAGTGCTACAAGTCCCAATTCCCTCCCACCTTGTTTAAGGAGAAAGTTCCAATTCACATAAAGATGCTGTCAGACTAAATAGGGAAATGCAGCATCCTAGTCTAGGTTCAAATATAAGCTGGTTATTATATTTATGTGTACATTAGTAAGAAGGAGCAAATGAATTATATTACTGAATGGATATGGGATGGCCCACTTAAAATTTCCAATAAATATTTCCTTCCAAGGACTTAATAAACTGCATCTTTGGAACTGTGAGATTTTGGGTAGACAAAGCTTCAAATTTAACAAAGATATAAAAGAAGGAATGATCTTAATATCTCATTTAAAAGTAAGCCATTTAAAGGTAAATATACAGAAAGATTAAAAGTAAATATTTTATTTTCATCAAATTTATAGAAAAAAGAAAATAAAAGGATTAAAAAATAACCAACTTTATATTTCCCCCCTCCTCCTCTTCCTGTTCCTTTTCCTCCTCTTCCTCCTCCTTTTTCTTTTTCCCCTTCCCCTTCCCCTCTCCTCCTCTTCCTCCTCCTCTTTCTTCTTCTTCTTCTTCTTCTTCTTCTTCTTCTTCTTCTTCTTCTTCTTCTTCTTCTTCTTCTTCTCCTCTTCCTCCTCCTCCTCCTCCTGCTGCTGCTGCTGCTGCTGTTGTTGTTTCCATTTCATTTCCATGATTTTGGGTTGATGGCTGTTTATTTATTTAGTACTTTTACTAGAAATGAAATAAATTACATTTAGGAATTTCCTGCTCAATACTGAGATATGTGAGTTTTATAAATTGTTATGCAGTGTTTGCATTGACATTAGATTCTCTTATTTTCCTTTAAATTTAATTTTGAAAATTCAAAAAAATGTAATGTTACGTTACTTAAAGCTTAAAATGTATATCCACGTATTCAACATACATTTAATGAGAGCTTATGTGTCTAGTATTATGCTAAGTAAAAATAAGAAATTAACATAGTCCTCAACATCAAAGAGTTTACAGAATTTAAGGAGTACTAATAAAAACTATGAATGGCAAATAATAGCATAAAATATTTAAAACCTATTTAAAGTTCAAATTTTATGGAAAATCTTTGATCACTAACCATATTTCATAAGGAAAACTGAAATGAGTAGGGTCATTCAATATATATAATATTAAATTTACAGAGTAACACATTCAAGATTTTGTGATTTATTTAGAAAAAATATATATTATAAAATACTCAAAAAGAAAACGTTGAGAAATCAAAAATTTTACTTTTTCAAGGTACACTATTTAATCTCATTGCCAAAATAAGAAACTAGTAAATAAATAAAAAGTATTTTTTATATAGCATCTGACTCAAAAAAGGGATTAAAAACACAAAAAGGGAAAACTTAGAAAATAATGTAAATGAAATGTGATATGGCAATATATGAGACTCGGATAAGTGAGAATTTATGAGCAAATTCACTCACAAATAATCTTTAAAAAGAAGCATTAAATAAATGTAATGAGCTACTGTAACTTTGCAAGTGGAATTGAAAATAACCCAAAGGAAAATATGAATGTAGTAAACATAAAATTACAAATATGCACATACTGAAGGAAATTATACTGAAACACCTAAATTCTTGATTTTATAAAAATTCATCAAAATACATGAAGACTTTGTGAGTGTAATCTAGGGAATCATGGCAAGAAACACAAAAAGCAACATTTTAATAAAATAGAATTGAGGAAAATATGATGATTGGGTAGTCTACACCCAATAAAGTTGATAGTATCACTGTAATATATGATTTCCTACATAAGGTATTTATTTTTAATACTAAAATTAGTAGTGACCTAAACTTCCAATAATAGGACTCCATAATAATTATTTAGCTATTAAAAATAAAAACAAAAGTGTGCAAATTAGATACTAATTCTGATTATTTTACAGTAAATTTAGTTAATGTTATGTTTCTTTTGATAAATCAATAAAATATTTAAAAATAATTAAGTTCTAGCTAAGTCACCTACCTCTTCAGAATCAATATATACTTAAAAATTATGTCCCATCCATACATAGCTGCTTCTTGAAATATATACAAAGAGCCTTTCTTATTCTTTTGTTTAGAGAAGTTGCTTACTTCTCTTATCCATAGTAAATATAAATATCTTCTCTGTATTAAAATCAGTTTTTACGAGAATAATTATGGGACACTTACAATATGTCCACTGTTCTAATATAACTGTATGGAGTAGATAGTATTATTATTATTTTTATTCTACAATTTTTTTTAAATAATTTACATGCAAATAAGTTAGCACATGTAGTAACAATGATTTCAGGAGTAGATTCCTTTAGCCACTTACCCATTTAGCCCCTCCAGCAACCCTCTGTTTGTTCTCTGTATTTCAGGGCCTCTTATGTTTTGTCCCCTCCCTGTTTTTATATTATTTTGTTTCCCTTCCCTCATTTTCATCTGTTTTGTATCTTCAAGTCTTCATATGAGTGAAGTCATATGATATTTGTCTTTCTCTGATGACTACTGTAGCTTAGCATAATACCATCTAGTTCCATCCACATACTTGCAAGTGGTAAGATGTCATTTATGATTGCCGAGTAATACTCCATTGTGTATATATATGCCACATCTTCTTTATCCATTCATCCACTGATGGACATTTGGGCTCTTTCCATACTTTGGCTATTGTTGACAGTGCTGTAATAAACATTGAAGTGCATGTGCCCCTTCTAAACAGCATACCTGTATCCCTTGATAAATACCTAGTAGTGCAATTGCTGGGTCATAGGGTAGATCTATTTTTAATTTTTTGAGGAACCTCCATACTATTTTCCGGAGTGGCTGCACCAGTTTGCACTCTTACCAGCAGTGCAAAAGAGATCCTCTTTCTCTGCATCCTCACCAACATCTGTTGATGCCTGAGTCATTAATGTTAGCCATTCTGACAGGTGTGAGCTGATATCTCAATGTGGTTTTGATTTGCATTTCCCTAATGATGAGTGATGTTGAGAATTTTTTTCATGTGTAGGTTGGCCATCTGGATGTCTTTTTGGGAGAAGTGTCTATTCATGTCCTTTGCCCATTTCTTCACTGGATTATTTGTTTTTTGGGTGTTGAGTTTGAGAAGTTCTTTATAGATTTTGGATACTAACCCTTTATCTGATATGTCGTTTGCAAATATCTTCTCCCATTCTGTCAGTTGCCTTTTAATTTTCCTGATTATTTCCTTTACTGTGCAGAAGTTTTTATTTTGATGAGATCCCAATAGTTAATTTTTTGCTTTGGTTTCTCTTGTCTCCAGAGACGAGTTGAGTAAGAAGTTGCTGCAACCGAGGTCAAAGAGGCTTTTGCCTGTTTTCTCCTCAAGGATTTTGATGGCTTCCTGTCTTACATTTAGGTCTTTCATCCATTTTGAGTTTATCTTTTTGTATAGTGTAAGAATGTGGTCCAAGTTCATTTTTCTGCATGTTGCTGTCCAGTTTTCCCAACACCACTTGCTGAAGACACTGTTTTTATTCCATTAAATATCCTTTCCTGCTTTGTCAAAGATTAGTGGGCCATACGTTTGTGGGTCCATTTCTGGGTTCTCTTTTCTGTTCCTTTGATCTGAGTGTCTGTTCTTGTGCCAGTATGATACCGTCTTGATGATTAAAGCTTTGTAATACAACTTGATGTCTGGGAGTGTGATGCCTCCTGCTTTAGTTTTCTTTTTCAAGATTGCTTTGGCTATTTGGGGTCTTTTCTGGTCCCATACAAATTGTAGGATTATTTGTTCTAGCTCTGTGAAAAATGCTGGTGTTATTTTGATAGGGATCACATTGAATATGTAGATTGCTTTGGGTAGTATTGACATTTTAACAATATTTGTTCTTCCTATCCAGGAGCATGGAATCTTTTTCCATTTTTTTGTGTTTTCTTCAATTTCTTTCGTAAGCTTTCTATAGTTTTCAATGTACAGATTTTTCACCTCTTTGGTTAGATTTATTCCTAAGTATTTTATCGTTTTTGGTGCAATTGTAAATGAGACTGATTCCTTTATTTCTCTTTCTGTTGCTTCATTGTTGGTGTATAGGAATGCAACCCATTTCTGTGCATTGATTTTATATCCTGAGACTTTGCTGAATTCATGAATCAGTTCTAGCAGGTTTTTTTGGTGGAATCTTTTGGGTTTTCCATATAGAGTATTATGTCATCTGCGAAGAGTGAAAATTTTATTTCCTTCTTGCCAGTTGGATGCCTTTATTCCTTTGTGTTGTTTGATTGCTGAGGCTAAACTTCCAATACTATGTTGAAGAAGAGTGGCGAGAGTGGACATCCCTGTCTTGTTCCTGACCTTAGGGGGAAAGCTCTCAGTTTTTCCACATTAAGGATGATATTATTGGTGGTTCTTTCATATATGGCTTTTTTGATCTTGATGTATGATCCTTCTATTGCTACTTTCTTGAGGGTTTTTATCAAGAAAGGATGCTGTATTTTGTCAAATGCTTTCTCTGCATCTATTGAGAGGATCATGTGGTTCTTGTCCTTTCTTTTATTGATGTGATGAATCACATTGATTGTTTTGCAGATATTGAAACCAGCCCTGCATCCCAGGTATAAATCCCACTTGGTCAAGGTGAATAATTCTTTTAATGTATTGTTGGATCAAGTTGGGTAGTATCTTGTTGATGATTTTTGCATCCATGTTCATCAGGGAAATTGGTCTATAGTTTTCCTTCTTAGTAGGGTCTTTGGTTTTGGAAACAAGGTAATGCTGGCTTGATAGAATGAGTTTGGAAGTTTTCCTTCCATTTCTATTTTTTGGAACAGCTTCAAAAGAATAGGTGTCAACTCTTCTTTAAATGTTTGGTGAAATCCCTTGGGAAGCCATCAAGCCCTGGACACTTGGTTTTTGGGAGAATTTTTATTACTCATGCAATTTCTTTACTGGTTATGTGTCTGTTCAAATTTTCTATTTCTCCCTGTTCAGATTTGGTAGTTTATATGTTTCTAGGTATCGTCCATTGCTTCCATATTGCTCAATTTATTGGTGTGTAATTGCTCATAATATTCTATTATTATTGTTTTTATTTCTGTAGTGTTGGTTGTGATCTTTCCTCTTTCATTCTTTTTTTTTTTTTTTTTTTGTGCTCTAATAAAGCTTTATTAAAAAAAAAAAAAACAGTGTCAGTCTGGATATGGCCTGGAAGGTCATAGTTACCAACCATGATCAAGAACATGGAGATTCTTTTTTTTTTTTTTCATGGTTTCTTTTTTTTTTTTTTTTTTTTTTTTTTTAATATATGAAATTTACTGTCAAATTGGTTTCCATACAACACCCAGTGCTCATCCCAAAAGGTGCCCTCCTCAATACCCATCACCCACCCTGCCCTCCCTCCCACCCCCCATCAACCCTCAGTTTGTTCTCAGTTTTTAACAGTCTCTAATGCTTTGGCTCTCTCCCACTCTAACCTCTTTTTTTTTTTTTTTTTTTTTTTTCCTTCCCCTCCCCCATGGGTTTCTGTTATGTTTCTCAGGATCCACATAAGAGTGAAACCATATGGTATCTGTCTTTCTCTGTATGGCTTATTTCACTTAGCATCACACTCTCCAGTTCCATCCATGTTGCTACAAAAGGCCATATTTCATTTTTTCTCATTGCCACGTAGTATTCCATTGTGTATATAAACCACAATTTCTTTATCCATTCATCAGTTGATGGACATTTAGGCTCTTTCCATAATTTGGCTATTGTTGAGAGTGCCGCTATAAACATTGGGGTACAGGTGCCCCTATGCATCAGTACTCCTGTATCCCTTGGATAAATTCCTAGCAGTGCTATTGCTGGGTCATAGGGTAGGTCTATTTTTAATTTTCTGAGGAACCTCCACACTGCTTTCCAGAGCGGCTGCACCAATTTGCATTCCCACCAACAGTGCAAGAGGGTTCCTGTTTCTCCACATCCTCTCCAGCATCTATAGTCTCCTGATTTCTTCATTTTGGCCACTCTGACTGGCGTGAGGTGGTATCTGAGTGTGGTTTTGATTTGTATTTCCCTGATAAGGAGCGACGTTGAACATCTTTTCATGTGCCTGTTGGCCATCCGGATGTCTTCTTTAGAGAAGTGTCTATTCATGTTTTCTGCCCATTTCTTCACTGGGTTATTTGTTTTTCGGGTGTGGAGTTTGATGAGCTCTTTATAGATTTTGGATACTAGCCCTTTGTCCGATGTGTCATTTGCAAATATCTTTTCCCATTCCGTTGGTTGCCTTTTAGTTTTGTTGGTTGTTTCCTTTGCTGTGCAGAAGCTTTTTATCTTCATAAGGTCCCAGTAATTCACTTTTGCTTTTAATTCCCTTGCCTTTGGGGATGTGCCGAGTAAGAGATTGCTACGGCTGAGGTCAGAGAGGTCTTTTCCTGCTTTCTCCTCTAAGGTTTTGATGGTTTCCTGGCTCACATTCAGGTCCTTTATCCATTTTGAGTTTATTTTTGTGAATGGTGTGAGAAAGTGGTCTAGTTTCAACCTTCTGCATGTTGCTGTCCAGTTCTCCCAGCACCATTTGTTAAAGAGACTGTCTTTTTTCCATTGGATGTTCTTTCCTGCTTTGTCAAAGATGAGTTGGCCATACGTTTGTGGGTCTAGTTCTGGGGTTTCTATTCTATTCCATTGGTCTATGTGTCTGTTTTTATGCCAATACCATGCTGACTTGATGATGACAGCTTTGTAGTAGAGGCTAAAGTCTGGGATTGTGATGCCTCCTGCTTTGGTCTTCTTCAAAATTACTTTGGCTATTCGGGGCCTTTTGTGGTTCCATATGAATTTTAGGATTGCTTGTTCTAGTTTCGAGAAGAATGCTGGTGCAATTTTGATTGGGATTGCATTGAATGTGTAGATAGCTTTGGGTAGTATTGACATTTTGACAATATTTATTCTTCCAATCCATGAGCAGGGAATGTCTTTCCAGTTCCTAATATCTTCTTCAATTACCTGCATAAGCTTTCTATAGTTTTCAGCATACAGATCTTTTACATCTTTGGTTAGATTTATTCCTAGGTATTTTATGCTTCTTGGTGCAATTGTGAATGGGATCAGTTTCTTCATTTGTCTTTCTGTTGCTTCATTGTTAGTGTATAAGAATGCAACTGATTTCTGCACATTGATTTTGTATCCTGCAACTTTGCTGAATTCATGTATCAGTTCTAGCAGACTTTTGGTGGAGTCTATCGGATTTTCCATGTATAATATCATGTCATCTGCAAAAAGTGAAAGTTTGACTTCATCTTTGCCAATTTTGATGCCTTTGATTTCCTTTTGTTGTCTGATTGCTGATGCTAGAACTTCCAGCACTATATTAAACAGCAGCGGTGACAGTGGGCATCCCTGTCGTGTTCCTGATCTCAGGGAAAAAGCTCTCAGTTTTTCCCCGTTGAGGATGATGTTAGCTGTGGGCTTTTCATAAATGGCCTTTATGATCTTTAAGTATGTTCCTTCTATCCCGACTTTCTCAAGGGTTTTTATTAAGAAAGGGTGCTGGATTTTGTCAAAGGCCTTTTCTGCATCGATTGACAGGATCATATGGTTCTTCTCTTTTTTTTTGTTAATGTGATGTATCACGTTGATCGATTTGCGAATGTTGAACCAGCCCTGCATCCCAGGAATGAATCCCACTTGATCATGGTGAATAATTCTTTTTATATGCTGTTGAATTCGATTTGCTAGTATCTTATTAAGAATTTTTGCATCCATATTCATCAGGGATATTGGCCTGTAGTTCTCTTTTTTTACTGGGTCTCTGTCTGGTTTAGGAATCAAAGTAATACTGGCTTCATAGAATGAGTCTGGAAGTTTTCCTTCCCTTTCTATTTCTTGGAATAGCTTGAGAAGGATAGGTATTATCTCTGCTTTAAATGTCTGGTAGAACTCCCCTGGGAAGCCATCTGGTCCTGGACTCTTATTTGTTGGGAGATTTTTGATAACCGATTCAATTTCTTCGCTGGTTATGGGTCTGTTCAAGCTTTCTATTTCCTCCTGATTGAGTTTTGGAAGAGTGTGGGTGTTTAGAAATTTGTCCATTTCTTCCAGGTTGTCCAATTTGCTGGCATATAATTTTTCATAGTATTCCCTGATAATTGTTTGTATCTCTGAGGGATTGGTTGTAATCATTCCATTTTCATTCATGATTTTATCTATTTGGGTCATCTCCCTTTTCTTTTTGAGAAGCCTGGCTAGAGGTTTGTCAATTTTGTTTATTTTTTCAAAAAACCAACTCTTGGTTTCGTTGATCTGCTCTACAGTTTTTTTAGATTCTATATTGTTTATTTCTGCTCTGATCTTTATGATTTCTCTTCTTCTGCTGGGTTTAGGCTGCCTTTGCTGTTCTGCTTCTATTTCCTTTAGGTGTGCTGTTAGATTTTGTATTTGGGATTTTTCTTGTTTCTTGAGATAGGCCTGGATTGCAATGTATTTTCCTCTCAGGACTGCCTTCGCTGCATCCCAAAGCGTTTGGATTGTTGTATTTTCATTTTCGTTTGTTTCCATATATATTTTAATTTCTTCTCTAATTGCCTGGTTGACCCACTCATTCGTTAGTAGGGTGTTCTTTAACCTCCATGCTTTTGGAGGTTTTCCAGACTTTTTCCTGTGGTTGATTTCAAGCTTCATAGCATTGTGGTCTGAAAGTATGCATGGTATAATTTCAATTCTTGTAAACTTATGAAGGGCTGTTTTGTGACCCAGTATATGATCTATCTTGGAGAATGTTCCATGTGCACTCGAGAAGAAAGTATATTCTGTTGCTTTGGGATGCAGAGTTCTAAATATATCTGTCAAGTCCATCTGATCCAATGTATCATTCAGGGCCCTTGTTTCTTTATTGACTGTGTGTCTAGATGATCTATCCATTTCTGTAAGTGGGGTGTTAAAGTCCCCTGCAATGACCACATTCTTATCAATAAGGTTGCTTATGTTTATGAGTAATTGTTTTATATATCTGGGGGCTCGGGTATTTGGCGCATAGACATTTATAATAGTTAGCTCTTCCTGGTGGATAGACCCTGTGATTATTATATAATGCCCTTCTTCATCTCTTGTTACAGCCTTTAATTTAAAGTCTAGTTTGTCTGATATAAGTATGGCTACTCCAGCTTTCTTTTGGCTTCCAGGAGCATGATAAATAGTTCTCCATCCCCTCACTCTCAATCTAAAGGTGTCCTCAGATCTAAAATGAGTCTCTTGTAGACAGCAAATAGATGGGTCTTGTTTTTTTATCCATTCTGATACCCTATGTCTTTTGGTTGGCGCATTTAATCCATTTACATTCAGTGTTATTATAGAAAGATATGGGTTTAGAGTCATTGTGATGTCTGTATGTTTTATGTTTGTAGTGATGTCTCTGGTACTTTGTCTCACAGGATCCCCCTTAGGATCTCTTGTAGGGCTGGTTTCGTGGTGACAAATTCCTTCAGTTTTTGTTTGTTTGGGAAGACCTTTATCTCTCCTTCTATTCTAAATGACAGACTTGCTGGATAAAGGATTCTCGGCTGCATATTTTTTCTGTTTAGCACACTGTAGATATCGTGCCAAGCCTTTCTGGCCTGCCAAGTTTCAAAGGAGAGATCAGTCACGAGTCTTATAGGTCTCCCTTTATATGTGAGGGCACGTTTATCCCTTGCTGCTTTCAGAATTTTCTCTTTATCCTTGTATTTTGCCAGTTTCACTATGATATGTCGTGCAGAAGATCGATTCAAGTTACGTCTGAAGGGAGTTCTCTGTGCCTCTTGGATTTCAATGCCTTTTTCCTTCCCCAGTTCAGGGAAGTTCTCAGCTATAATTTGTTCAAGTACCCCTTCAGCACCCTTCCCTCTCTCTTCCTCCTCTGGGATACCAATTATGCGTATATTATTTTTTTTAGTGTATCACTTAGTTCTCTAATTTTCCCCTCATACTCCTGGATTTTTTTATCTCTCTTTCTTTCAGCTTCCTCTTTCTCCATAACTTTATCTTCTAGTTCACCTATTCTCTCCTCTGCCTCTTCAAGCCGAGCCATCGTGGATTCCATTTTGTTTTGCAATTCATTTAAAGCGTTTTTCAACTCCTCGTGACTGTTCCTTAGTCCCTCGATCTTTGTGGCAAGAGATTCTCTGCTGTCCTGTATACTGTTTTCAAGCCCAGCGATTAATTTTATGACTATTATTCTAAATTCACTTTCTGTTATATTATTTAAATCCTTTTTGATCAGTTCATTAGCTGTTGTTATTTCCTGGAGATTCTTCTGAGGGGAATTCTTCCGTTTGGTCATTTTGGAGAGTCCCTGGCGTGGTGAGGACCTGCAGTGCACTTCCCCTGTGCTGTGGTGTATACCTGGAGTTAGTGGGCGGGGCCGCAGTCCGACCCGATGTCTGCCCCCAGCCCACTGCTGGGGCCACAGTCAGACTGGTGTGTGCCTTCTCTTCCCCTCTCCTAGGGGCGGGATTCACTGTGGGGTGGCGTGTCCCGTCTGGGCTACTTGCACACTGCCAGGCTTGTGTTGCTGGGGATCTGGCGTATTAGCTGGGGTGGGTAGGCAAGGTGCACGGGGGCTGGAGGGGCAGGCTTAGCTCGCTTCTCCTTAGGTGATCCGCTTCAGGAGGAGCCCTGTGGCAGCGGGAGGGAGTCAGATCCGCTGCCGGAGGTTTGGCTCCGCAGAAGCACAGAGTTGGGTGTTTGCGCGGAGCGAGCAAGTTCTCTGGCAGGAACTGGTTCCCTTTGGGATTTTGGCTGGGGGATGGGCGGGGGAGTTGGCGCTGGCGCCTTTGTTCCCCGCCAAGCTGAGCTCTGCCGTCCGGGGGCTCAGCAGCTCTCCCTCCCTTTGTCCTCCAGCCTTCCCGCTTTCTGAGCAGAGCTGTTAACTTATGACCTCCCAGACGCTAAGTCGCGCTTGCTGTCGGAACACAGTCTGTCCGGCCCCTCCGCTTTTGCCAGCCAGACTCGGGGGCTCTGCTTGGCCGGCGAGCCGCCCCTCCGCCCCGGCTCCCTCCCGCCAGTCCGTGGAGCGCGCACCGCCTCGCCGCCCTTCCTACCCTCTTCCGTGGGCCTCTAGTCTGCGCTTGACTCCGGAGACTCCCTTCTGCTAATCCTCTGGCGGTTTTCTCTCCTCTTTCATTCTTGATTTTATTTATTTGGTTCCTTTCCTCTTTCCTTTTGATCAATATGACTAGGGGTTTATAAATTTTGTTAATTCTTCGAAAGAACCAACTTCTGTTTTTGCTGATCTGTTCTACGTTTTTTTTTTCTTTTTCTTTCTTTCTTTTTTTTTGGTTTTCATAGTATTGATTTCTGCTCTCATCTTTAGTATTTCCTGTCTTCTGCTGCTTTGGGGTTTTATTTGCTATTCTTTTTCCAGCTCTTTAAGTGTAAGGTTACGTTGTACATCTGAGACCTCTCTTCTTTCCTTAGGAAGGCCTGGATTGCTATATACTTCCCTCTTATGACTGCCTTTGCTGCATCCCAGAGGTTTTAGGCTGTGGTGTTATCATTTTCATTGGCTTCCATGTACTTTTCAATTTTCTCTTTAAGTTCATGATTAGCCCCTTCATTCTTTAGTAGGATGTTCTTTAGTCTCCAAGTATTTGCTGTATTTCCAGTTTTTCTTGTGGTTGATTTCGAGTTTCATAATATTGTGGTCTGAAAATATGCACAGTATGATCTCAATCTTTTTGTATTTGTTGATGGCTTATTTGTGTCCCAGTATGTGATCTGTTCTGGAGAATTTTCCATGTGCACTTAAAAAAAATGTGTATCCCACTGCTTTAGGATAAAATGTTCTGAACATATCTGTTAAGTCCAAACTGTCCAGTGTGTGTCATTCAAAGCCATTGTTTCCTTTTTGATTTTCTGCTTACATGATCTTTCCATTGCTGTAAGTTGGGTGTTGAAGTCCCCTACCATTATGGTATTATTATCAGTGAGTTTCTTTATGTTTGTGATTAATTTATTTATATATTTGGGTGCTCTCACATTTGGAGCATAAATGTTTACAATTGTTAAATCTTCTTGGATAGATCCCTTAATTATGATATAGTGCCCTTCTTGATCTCTTGTTACAGTCATTATTTTAAAATCTAGATTGTCTGATATACGTATGGCTACTCTGGCTTTCTTTTGGTGACCATTAAACTAACATGACAGATAGTTCTCCATCACCTTACTTTCAATCTGAAGGTGTCTTTAGGTCTAAAGTGGGTCTCTTGTGAACAGCATATAGATAGATCTTGTTTCTTACCCATTCTATTACCCTATGTCTTTTTATTGGTGCATTTAGTCCATTGATGTTTAGAGTGAGTACTGAAAGATATGAGTTTATTGCAATTATGTTGCCTGTAGAGCTGGAGTTTCTGGTGGTGTTCTCTTGTCCTTGTTGGTATTCATCTTTTTTTTTTTTTTTTATATTTTCTCCCCTCAAAGAATCCTCCTTAAAATTTCTAGCAGGACTGGCTTAGTGGTCACGAACTCCTTTAATTTTTGTTTGGGAAACTTTTTATCTCTCCTATGAATGACAGTCTTAATGGATAAAGGATTCTTGGCTACATATTTTTCCAATTTGGCACATTGAATATATCCTGCCACTCCTTTCTGGCCTGCCAAGTTTCTGTGGATAGGTCTGTTGTAAACCTGATCTGTCTTCCCTTCTAGGTTAAAGACTTTTTTCCCTTGCTGCTTTCATGTTTCTATCCTTGCCTGAGTGTTCTGTGAATTTGACTATGATATGCCTTGTTCATGGATGGGTTCTGTTGAATCTAATGGGAGTCCTCTATGTTTCTTGGATTTCGATGTCTGTGTCTTTCCCCAGGTTAGGAAATTTTTCCACTATTATTTGCTCATATAACCCTTCTACTCCTATTTCTCTCTCTTCATCTCCTGGGACCCCTATAATTCTAATGTTGTTCTTTTTTAATGAGTCACTGATTTCTCTAATTCTTAAATCATTCCCTGTTGCCTTAGTCTCCCTCTTTTTTTTCTGCTTCATTGTTCTCCATAAGTTTGTCCTCTATATCACTGCTTTGCTGCTCTGCCCTATCCATCCTTGCCATTCTGGCAGTCATTCGAGATTGCAGCTCAGTTTATAGCATTTTTTATTTCATCCTGACTAATTTCTATCTCTGCAGAAAGGGATTCTAATCTGTTTTCAACCCCAGCTAGTATTCTTATTGTCATGATTCTAAATTCTGGTTCAGACATCTAGCTTGTATCTGTGTTGATTAAGTCCCTGAGTGTCATTTCTTCCTGTTCTTTCTTTTGGGGTGAATTCCTTCATTTCATCATTTTGAAGGAAGAAAAGCAATTCATAAGGTTAAAAAAATTAAAAGTAAAAAAATTAAAGACAACACAAAAAAATGAAATAAAGGATGCTATATCCTAAGTGTGTTCTTATCTCATTGTTGAAAGGAGCTTGACAGCTTAGAGAAAAAAGGGAAAGATAAGAAAAGAAAAAGAAAAAAAAAGGGGAAAGTGTTTGAAAATTTGAAAAAATGAATATAATGAAATAAAATAAAATGAAATGTTGGAAATAAAAAAATAGGATTTGAAAAATTTACAAAAAGTAAAAAATATCATAGAAAAAATTAAAGAAAACTATTTTTTTAAAAATTTTTTTAACATGTATTTATTTTTGAGACAGAGAGAGAGAGAGCATGAACAGGGGAGGGTCAGAGAAAGAGGGAGACACAGAATCTGAAACAGGCTCCAGGCTCTGAGCTGTCAGCACAGAGCCTGACGCGGGGCTTGAACCCACGGACCATGAGATCATGACCTGAGCCGAAGTTGGCCACTTAACTGACTGAGCCACCCAGGCGCCCCAAGAAAACTATTTTTAATATAAATGGAATATAAAAATAAATGTTTTCCCTTTCTGTATTCAAGAATAAGAAAAGAAAAGAAAAAATTTGAATAGATGGACCAGGAAACAGACTGAAGTACGATTGAAATTACATCAGTTTCCCCTAGAAGGCGAACTATGAAGCACCTTATAGTCTGTAAACTAAGCAGGCAGAGAGACTTGTGATGTTTGCAAGAGGAAGGTTGGCCCAGTTGGGCAGGGCTTAGTGTAATGGCTCCTTTCTTCACTAGATGGTGCTGCTTAGCTTACTGGGGTGGATCGTTGTGGTGCTTGTAAGTGTTTATGTGCATGCACAGGAGGGATGAAAATGGCATCACCCAGCTACCCAGTCTTTAATATCAGAACTCTTTTCTCCCCAAGCAACAATCGTGCACCCCTCCTTTGTCTCTGGCTTCCATCCATTCCTCGCTTTTACACTATCTGAGACCAAGCTGTCATGTTGCTAGGCAGCACCTCCCTCCTGAGTTTTATCTCAGATGCAGCTGTGTTTCCCGATCCCTCACTCTGAGGGACTGTGGCTTTGACCCACACAGACCTCCCAGGGGATGGTCTCACTGAGCAATGGCCAGGTGCCAGCCATACCCAGGAACATTCATGGGACTGTGCTGATTCCAATGCCCAGAGAAAGTGGCTGGGTGCCAGCTGCCCCAGACAAAGTTCACGTGATCGTGTAGCAACAGCATTTCAGGGATTATGGAGAACCTCAACAAACATCTGGCTCCAGTCTTTACCCTTAACATCCTTGTTCCAACACCAGCAAATGTGGTTCTTCTCCAGGGTCTGCTGGGACCTTTGCCTATGGGGAAGCTGCACAGCCTCTTTCAAATGTCCTCCCAAAGGGGAACTGCCTCTCCCTGTGTGGTCCAAGGACTTTGCTCTCTGCTCCTAGGGATTTTCCCTTCCCACCAGAGCACTGCCAGGTATTGAGCTGAGGAGTTTCAGTCTCTGTGCTCCCCCTGTTTATAGTCTTCATGGAATTTAAACCCTCTCCTTTCTCTTTTCTCCCTTTTTGTCTGGTCCCTTGTGCACTCTTTCTTTTCTCTCCAGTTGCTTTTGTGCGGGTGGGGGGACGCTTTCTGTACTTTTCCCCTGTCTCTGTCCTCTTTCCACCAGCAAAAACAGCTCCCTGCCCTCTGCAACTTTTTCCCCCACTTTGCCTCTCTGGGCCAGGTACTTGCTGAGTTTTTTGGTTCAGGTTGTGCAGATAGTTGTGTTAATCCTGAAATCAGTTTTCTAGGTGTGCAGGATGGCTTAGTGTTGATCTGGCTGTATTTCAGGGGTGAGAGATGCAAAAAAACTTCCATGCTCTTCTTCTGTCTTGGCCCCTCTCCTTATTATAATCTTTCTTTTTTTTTTTTTTTTTTTTTTAAATTTTTTTTTTAATGTTCTGCTATACTTTTTATTTATTTATTTATTTTTTTATTTATTTTTTTATTTTTGGGACAGAGAGAGACAGAGCACGAACGGGGGAGGGGCAGAGAGAGAGGGAGACACAGAATCGGAAACAGGCTCCAGGCTCCGAGCCATCAGCCCAGAGCCTGACGCGGGGCTCGAACTCACAGACCGCGAGATCGTGACCTGGCTGAAGTCGGACGCTTAACCGACTGCGCCACCCAGGCGCCCCTATAATCTTTCTTAATAAAAAAAATTTTCTATGTTTAATTCTTATGTCAACTCTGAGATTGTGACTATTAATTTCCACTTTCACAAATAAGAAAACTGTCATAGGAAAGATAGTTAACATATCCAAGATTATAATGTTCTTAACCACCAGAGATACTGCCTAAACCCAGATTGGTCTGCCTTCAAATCCTGTAATCTTAACCACCATTGCGTATTGGCTTGCCCACCTACTTTTTATTGCTTTCCTCAGTTTTCATGGCAAGTATATATGATGCTGTATTAAATAATAGCTTATTTCTAAATAGAGACAACTGAAGCAAACTCTTTATCCAAATCAATTGTAGAGAACTTGAGAGAAAAAGTTAAATTGGAAGGGTCAACTACATACATATGAAGCCATTCCATGTCAAAACCCATGATTTTATAGTATCCAAGAAGTAATGTACTTAAGTGAAAGTTGCTTCTTTCTGACCTAGTGGCCTTACAACTAGCCTTAATGATTCTGGTCTATGTTCTTGGTATTGGTATCCATATAATACACACACACACACACACATATATATATATTATATTATATATATATAATATATATATAATATATAATATATAATATATATAATATATAATATATAATATACATATATAATATATAATATATAATATATATATATAATATATATATATTATATATATAATATATATATATAATATATATATTATTTTTTTAACTACTGGACTATGTAATGATCTTTGAATATGACCAAATATACTGAATAAAGTTTAAAGAGTTTCTGAACATCAGAAGAATCTATTGCCCACAGGATGGAGCTGTAAACCCTTATGAATTAGGTAGAACCATAAAGGAGCTAATATTTTTTGAGTACTAGCAACAGGCCAGGCATGACACTGTCTTGCTAATGCAGGTATGAGGCAGGGTTTTAGCTTCCTTTTTTAAAAAAAAAGACCTTGAATTTTACAAAATTAGGAGAATTGACTAGACCTCTATGCAGTTAATAATAGAATTAGTGTTTAAATTCTGTACTAACCCAAGTATTTTTTCTACTGCCGTCTTACATCATACATAGAGGAAATGTGTGTGTGGCTGTCAAAAATATTTGTAGGTTGAAAAAAAACTCTCAATTGCTCTAATATCATTTAGCATTGTTGAGAGAACAAAAACTCCCCATGTATGTGCAGAATGTCACTGGTGACATTCATGAACAGGCTGTCTTACTGCATGACCAGAGCCTTTCCAGCAGTCCAAATCACTTTCCATGAGAAGTTTTGTCACGGCACTGATAGGACACTGCTGCCTCAAATACACCAAGAAAATCAACTCATGAATATTTTCCTTCCTTTCTTTGCTTTATACAAGTGAAAGGAACAACCATGCAGGGCAGTGCCAATTATTATTATTATTTTTTATTGGTCTTTTCCTTACACATCCTACTTTTTGACTAGAGGGAAAACAACTGGCTTTGTAAACATCAAACTCACATTAGAGTTCTGTACTTTCTTCCAATTACTGTTTATTTTCCTCAAATTCTGGTGATTCATATCCCTATTATGCACTGTTTACCAACATCTCTCTCATCATTCTTATTTATTCCCTAACTGCCACCCACTGTTGTCATTTCGTTTAACACATCCAGGTGCTAAGGATGTTTCCCCATTTTGCTTTATTGGGGAAAGAATAAAATCACAAACTTAAAGACATTTTTCAATTCACTGCTTCTTCTTTCATGTGAGAGAGGAATTTGTACATGTCTGAACTATGGGAACATCTTATTTGTATTCCTCTTGTGCTGAGCAGTTCCCTGCAGAGTCCTGAACAATCAATTGTATATCTCAGAAGGGAGACCAGCAATGCTCCTCCCATATCTGACATTTGGTTGATTATCTTACAGAATGTCCTTGTATCACTTTCTATTCTTGTGGATGAAACATTTGACAAATTGTATCCCTGGTCTATTTGTTTCATTCTTTTTCTCGTTATTATTTAGATGAGAAACATGACCTAAGGTAAATTTTTTATATAATTTACTTCTCTGGTGTTTTTTCCCCCTTCTTTATACCACTAGTAAAGGATATTTCCCTTTGTGTGTGATTTTCCTAACATGTTTGGATTCAGTCTAAACTTGTGATGACTGTTTAATGTGGTATAGAATAAAGCATGTATCTAGATAAGTTAAATTAAGCACTTAAATTATCAATACTCTGGGTAACTCCCCCATGAGATCATTTATTTCCTCCTTCATTTAGAGCAGGAAAGATTGTTAAATTGAAAACAAAGTGCAATTATCTTTCTATGGCTTTAACAACTGTTTACAGTTATATGTTAATGTATCTTATTTAGATTGGAAAGCTTTTTTTACTTCCCTTGATAATTCCAAGAAGTACAATATTATTCATGCAAACAAACATATGTCATTTAAACTGAGAAAAATATTTAGGAATTTACTATAAAAATCCATTAATTTTAATGAAATGTTTGTAGTGAATGCATTAAACACTAAATTGAATCTTAAATATTAAATAATACTTAAAAATATTAAATTATAGAAGATTATACTATTTCATACAATTACATCTAATCTTTTAGAGCATATTCTTTAATTAGACATGAGTATTTTTTCAAAATGTTAAGTATCTATATATATGATCAGATCAGATAATGCACATGAAAACACATGGAGAATGCCACCCTTGAGTAACTTAATACAAGTTATTGGATTTTGTGCCAGATACTTAGCTAGGAATGAAATATTCCATTGATAAGGTGACAGTTTAACAGTGAAATATGTAAACGAGTATTTTAGTAAACGATTGTACATTTTTTCAAAGAAACACAGATACAAGCAAATAATTCCATCTAAAAAAGTCATGGAAACTTGTCCAGGGTTAATAACTTAGTCATCCTGCGGGGGATGTAAAAAGTGAAATTTATCAGGGGACCAGATTCAAAGACATTGAAACACATATCATGTCTTGGGAATATCAAGAAATCTGTATTAGCTTCCTAGGGCTGCCTTGACAAAGTGAAACTAACTGGATGGCTTGAAACAATAAAACTGTATTTTATTCTTACATTTCTGGAGGCTTGCTGTCTGAGACCAAGGCAGGGCCAGGTCCCTCTGAAACCTATAGAGAAGAATCCCTCGTTACCTCTTCTAGCTTCAGTAGGTTGCCAGAAATCCTTGGCATTCCTTGGCCTATAGCTGCCTTACTCCATTCTCTGTCTCTGTTATCATCTGGCTTTTATTTCTCTGTGCCCTTTCTATGTTCGAATTTCTTTTTCCTTTTAAGGACACCAGTCATTGGATTTAGGGCCCACCCTAATCTAGTATGACTTTAACTTAATTTTATTACATTTGAAAAGACCCTATTTATAAATAATGTCACATTAATAGGTATTGGAGTTATGACTTGAACATATGTTTTGGGAGGAGCACAATTAAAACCATAACAGAGTCCTACCAAGGATTCTTGGGAAACAATTGAAAGCAGATTAAAAGACATGCTAAGGAGTTTGGATTTGAGGCATTGCCAAAAGTTTTAATCAAGATAACCACTAAGGTGCTAATTTTTGTTTCAGAATCCTAAATATTGAGCCTATTGAAGATAAGTTGAAGGGGAGAATGCATAGACTTGAGCTAAGAAAGGACTACAAAAGACTGGCAAAAGGAGAAACTAAAATTGAAAAGATGGGCTTTAACTGCTGTTATGAATTTTTCAAATTAACACTTATTAAGTGGAGAACACTGTGCTGGATATTTCACTTGATCTTAGCCAAAAGGCCGAGAAGCGATGTGCTGGGTGTTTAACAACAGACCACGAGAGGAATTGAAATAGAGAAGTTTATTAGTCACAGGTCCTGGACGAAGTACCCTGCATGCCTCAAGGGGCTACATATGTGGTCAAGGCAGAGTGTAGGCAGACAGGGCGGGGCAGAACATGGAGCACATGCTTTTATTAGGGTCCATGGTTGGAATGTTTTGGGGTTCCCAGCCTAAGGTCAGATTAGTCAATTCAAACAAAAAAATATGGTTTTCATCCAAGGGGAACATAAGCAGAAGGCCTTGTTCCCGGGAAGTCGTATGAGGAAGTCATATCAGCAACTCACATTTGCCTGTGATTCTGTGGAGTGCTATTCAGTGAATATGCTTGCATAAAGGGCTAGTGTCAGCTTAAAGTCCTTACAGGCCACTTGGGCAAACAAAATGGTGGCTAAGGCAGAAGTATCATGAAGTAGCTAAGCTAAACTCTCAACAGTGGGAAAATGTGTGTGGGTTATGTGGAGGGATAAAGATAGAGGAAGTAAATTTGATGCAAAAGTTTGTGGCTTGGGGGATTTACGTGGAAGGCAATGTGTGTACACCTTGGGAAAATATAAGAAAAGTAGGTTTGGGACAGTGAATAGGGAAGGAGGAAATTAGTTTTATTTTAGTTTTTTACCAGGAATCCTTGAGATTTGGGGTATTTATTAACGGAAAAAAAAAAGTTCCATGGGCAGTTGGAAATACCAACCTGGAATTCAGGAAAGGGTTAGATTCTGATGGTGTCATCAGATGTAAATGGTGTTTGATTCCCTGGGGACTCAGTGGCATTGCTCAGTTTTCCTTGTGTGGAGCGAGAGGAAAAAGTAAAAAGTAAAAGTTTTGGGAAAAACTCAATGCTCTATCAAGTAAAACATTATCATATCAAGTAAAACATTATACATAAAACTGTACTTAAGCTATTTTACAGAACCAAAATGAAATGACATTTAAATTACTTACAATCTTGTCTGGCACATAAGAATGTTTCAGTAAATATTTGCTATCATTAATATAATCATCATCATTATTGCTTAAATAAAATATACTTACTTTCTATAGGTCTGGCAGTATTTTAGGTTGCTAGACCTAGTATTTTATGTTGCTAGAGTTATTTTAGACTTACAAAAAATGTGAAGATGATATAAAGAGTTAAATGTGACAGTTTCTCAAATTTTTCTTGTTTTAGATGACCTGGACCTTCTTGAGATATTCTGGTCAGGTATTTTGTTGAATCTCTGATGTGTTTCTAATGATTAGATTGAAGTTATGGGGTTTGGGGAGGAAGACCCATAGATAAAGTGCCATTTTCATTGCATCATATCAAGGACACATTCTTTCAACATGATCTTTACTGTTAGTGTTGACTTTGATCACATAGCTGTGTAGTATTTACAAAGTTTCTTCATTGTAAGTTCCCGTGTCTCTTTTTTCCCCCTATGGAAACATTAGAAGAAAGTCACTGTGGGAGTGGGCAGTTTTACTCCTCTTTCTTGAGATCAGAGTATCTACATAAATCCTGTGGAATTCTGATGAGACATTTATCTTTTCTCCCCCATTTACTTATTTATCTGATTATATCAATATGGACTCATATAAGGCGTTTTTGAGCATGTCTTTGCTTTTTGGTCCTACAAGATCCTTCTGGATCATCTTGCATATTTCTGTCCTCAGACCTAAAATCAGCCATTCCTCAAGGGGTTCCCTTGTTCCTTTTATTGGAGAATGGTCTTAGAAACCAATGCTGAGTGCTTACATGTGCTTATTGCTCTAGAAGTGTCATTGCTTTTACACTTTCTTAGATAACAGAACAATAAAATATGTGTGTATATACTGTTCTGGAAGTATATACGTATCTGTGAATATTCTATGTTTGATCATTTTTATCTATATTAAGTTAAACATGAATTCATATTGATATCCCTAACGCAAATTTGTTACCACCTAGATTAGTCTACCTTTTTCTCTCTCCCCCCACCCCCGGTAACCTCCCAATTTAAAAATGAGACATCTTGTCCCCCCTATCCAGCATCCATTTACATGGTTGTTCAATTTTAGTATACATACATAATAGTATCAGAATTGTGAACCTAAATGCCTGTGAAAAACCACTATAGCAACTACAGTATAGTGCATAAGTGTTTTAGTCCTAACATTTTTTGATCATACTAAAAGTTACTCAGATTAGCACATTTTCCCACATCCTTTTTAGGGGGTCTTTTTATATATTTGTATAAACTTACTTTATGCAAGTAATTGTTTATTTACTTTATGTATATATACATAATATATATATTATAAAATATAAATTATATACTTAATTTATATTTACTTTAATATTTTAACAAAAAATATTTTAAAATAATTCTTTTTTTTTTTTTAATTTATTTTTGGGACAGAGAGATACAGAGCATGAACGGGGGAGGGGCAGAGAGAGAGGGAGACACAGAATCGGAAACAGGATCCAGGCTCTGAGCCATCAGCCCAGAGCCTGACGCGGGGCTCGAACTCACGGACCGCGAGATCGTGACCTGGCTGAAGTCGACGCTCAACCGACTGCGCCACCCAGGCGCCCTAAAATAATTCTTAAGGGGCGCCTGGGTGGCTCAGTTTGACTTCGGCTCACCGATATGTGAGTTTGAGCCCCACATTGGTCTCTGTGCTGACAGGTCAGAACCTGGGACTGGTTCAGATTCTGTGTCTCCCTCTCCTCTGCCCCTCCCCAGCTCACTCTCTGTCTCTTTCAAAAATAATAAACATTTTTTAAAAGTAAGAAAAATAAAATAATTCTTAAATCAATGTACAGGATTCATATTTTTACAAAAAAGGAAAAGAAAAAAACATTAGTCATAAGTTTGAATAACGGAAATTATAAAATGATGCTATTTTCAAAAGCAAAAAAAAAAAAGATACTTTTAAACTATCCTTAAAAGATATTCATTTAGTATTATTTTTACATTGTCTTTTCAGGTAAAAATAATTTCATAATTATTTTATTTAAATAAGATTTATCCAAATTAGTTTTTAAAAATTTAAAGAAGGAAAAATAATTTAAAGAAGGTAACAGGAACTTAGTCTTTCTATGAAAATGTCCATACAACTACATTTGTAAGGTTTTCTACAAATAAAAGTAAAATACTAACAATCTTGAGAAGAGCAAACCAATTTATCATGTCTCCAGGCAAATTTTATAACTCCTTTGTTTAGATAGCCAGTCAACATTTTGGACAAACTAAATAAACTCTGAATCTTCTGAGATTACCCTACCAAAATTAGCCAAATAACAGGCCTCTGTGTATAAATACCTGTTCTAGGGAACTGTTGAAATAGTTCTTTATATAGAAAGGAGAAAATATACATATTTTATCATTTCACAATATCTTTCAAGTACTTTTATAAAGGGAGTACTTTGAAACTAAGTATAAGATCCTAAGCATTTGACCAAAACGTGAGATTTGTTGCTTTCAGTAGCATAGAATTTTTCCTCATCAGTATCTGTCTTTGACATATGACTCTGTTGAAATCTTATTCAATCTTATTGTTGAAAAACAATATCTGGAATAGGAAACCCAGGAATCAAACTAAGGTATAGCGGGAAAAAGTAAAACCATTACTCTAGAGTTGTGAAATCTGTGTTCTAGACCCGGATTTTTCATAAACTGCTTGTGACCTTGAGCACTTTCCTTAACCATTTGTTTCTCCTCTTCCTTTCTTCCCTCCCTCCTTCCTTCTTCCCTTCCTCTATCCTTCCTCCCTCTCTTCCTCCTTTCCTTCCTCCTTTCCTTCCTTCCTTCCTTCCTTCCTTCCTTCCTTCCTTCCTTCCTTCCTTCTTTTTGAGAGCGACCGAGAGCATGCAGTCATGATAAAAGGAGGGGAAAAGGGAGAGAAAGAAATGTAAGCAGGCTCCATGATCAATGTGGAGTTGGACATGTGGCTTGATCTCACCATTGTGAGATCATGACCTGAGTGAAAATCAAGAGTCAGCTGCTTAACAAAATTGAGTCACCTAGGCGCTCTTCCCTTCTTCATTTAAAAGTTGTTTGCTTTAGAGGTGATCTAATGAATGTTCTAATACTAGTATGTATTCTTTCTTCAACTCACACCAGAAACATGTATAACATGTGAAACTCCCCTTAGAACAAAATAATATAGAAAAATGCTGAAAAAAAACCTCTAATAATTCCTTTTATTGAAAAATCATTGCTCTTGAAATCTTATAAGAACCTACATAAGGATTAGCTGAAACTGAAATAATAATTTTAATTCTAAATATAGTTCTATTTGTCAACCAGATCCTATCCACACACAAAGTAACCCAATAACCCAAATACATTTTATTGGAATAACTTTTTTCTTCCCAGTACAAATACTGTCCATAAAAGTGTTTGGAAATCACAAGCAGAAGTTGTAGAAGAATTTAGTGAGTGACATATCAATAAATCATTGAAGAGTTTGCTCTTGACATAGCTTTTTACAACCCTGTAGTTCTAAATATCCCATATCCCCATTCTTCAAAGCTCAATTACATAGAAAATATAAGTATGTGTTTGTAACCCCTTAGTTAGTATCCTACCTTTTAATCATCCCGCCCATGTCTATATCTCCAGCCACGTGGCCCGCTCTTCCTCATAGTTATGTATGCTACAGCTCTTTCAAACTATTCACAGCTGCCCAAATGGGACCTTCCATCAAATCCTTCCGACATGTCTTTACACATGCTATTCCTTCTGAAAATAATGACTCTGTTTTCCATTTCTTTATCTGGATGATTTGTAAACATTTAACAGAATCATGTACTCTCTGCATCTCACCACTGCTTTGGAGATGAACTTTATTTGTTTCTGATTCCAGAGTAGAATTTTATGCATAACTCTATGACCTGTATTGCACACTGTTGATTTATGAGGACTCTCCCCTTTAGATTGTTTTTTCTTTAAGACGAGGGACAATGTTTTATTTTATTTGATATTTCCCACACCTAACCAAATTGGGTAGCACTCAGTACATGTCTCCAAACTGAACCAATGAAAAGCTATAAGGTCCCTATACTTTCTTTAAATTATTTTTCCTTCTTTAATTTTTTTCAAATAATTAAGATAAATCTTAAAGGATGTGGACTGCCCCCCCCACCTCAAAAAATCCTAGGTCTATAAATACAGCCATTCACAATACACTTTACTTTAGAAATTGAAGCAGGCTCCTTCATGAAAGGTAAAGGGAATTAACTTTTGATTGGACTGATTTTGATTGGACTGATTTTGACTTAAATGTTGGTTTTGGCTCTGATTAGTAGGCTGACCTTGAAAAAAACTGCTTACATTTTATAAGACTCAGATTCTTGATTTTTAAATAATTAAATGGAAATAATTATATCCATGTTGTTAGAGGTTTGAGTGGAATAAAAAATGACATCCCCTACTATACATAAGGCAGAGAGTGAATACTAATTCTGTTTTTCATATGCTCAATTAAAAGCTTAGATTACATTAAAAAATATTTCAATAATGTATGAGATTTGTATATAAGTTGTATAATCATGCAAAGCTATAAGTGACCAAGTTTTTAGATATTAATTTGTTTATTTTATCTTAATTATGGATGTATCACCACAACTGTATAGACAAAGAAGGAAAGAGTATCCAATGGAAAAAAGAAAGTCTCTGCAACAAATGGTGTTGGGAAAACTGGACAGCAACACACAACATAATAAAACCAGACGACTTATGGGTTAAAGACCTAAATGTGAGACAAGAAATCATAAAAATCCTAGAGGAAAACAAAGGCAATAACCTCTTTGACATTGGTCATAGCAACTGCTTACTGGATATGTCTCCTAAGGCAAGAGAAACAAAAGCAAAATTAAACTATTGGCACTACATCAAAATAAAAAGCTTCCACACAGAGAAGGAAACAATCAATAAAACTAAAAGGCAACCTATGGAATGGGAGAAGATATTTACAAATGACATACTTTATAAAATATTAGTATCCAAAATATATAAAGAACTTATCAAACTCAACACCCAAAAAACAAATAATCCAGTTAAAAATGGGCAGAAGACATGAATAGACATTTTTCCATGGAAGACATACAGATGGCCAATGGGTGCACAAAAAATGATTAACATCACTCATTGTCAAAGAAATACAAATCAAAACTTCACTTCACACCTGTCAGAATAGCTAAAATGAACAACACAGGAAGCAACAGGTGTTGGCAAGGATGTAAAGAAAGGGGAATCATCTCATATTGTTGGTTGGAATGCAAACTGGTGGAGCCATTCTGGAAAACAAGAAGGAAGTTACTCAAAAAGTTAAAAATTGAGCCGCTCTACAATCTAGCAATTGCAGTACGAGGTATTCACCCAAAAATTACAAAAATACTGATTTGAAGGGATACATGAAGCCCGATTTTTATAGCAGCATTATCAACAATAGCCAAATTATGGAAACAAGACTGCATGTCCGTTGACTGATGAATGGATAAAGAAGTGGTATATATATCAATGGATTATTACTCAGCCATAAATAGAACGAAATCTTGCCATTCTCAGTGATATGGATAGGCCTAGAGTATTATGCCATGTGAAACAGAGAAAGACAAATACCATATGATTTTACTCATATGTGAAGTTTAAGAACAAGAGAAATGAACATGGGGGAGAAAAAAAGAGAAAAAAAAAACAAGAAACAGACTCTTAACTACAGAAAACAAACTGAGGGTTGCTGGAGGGGAGGTGAGCAGGGGATGTGCTGAATGGGTGATGGGTATTAAGGAGGGTACTTATTGTGAAGGGCACTGGGTATTGTGGGTAAGTGATGAATCACTAAATTCTACTCCTGAAACAAATATTACACTATATGTTAACTAACTAGAATTTAAATAGAAACTTGAAGCAAAATAGAAAGAAAACAATTCTCATTTGCTTACAAAAACTAAAAGAAAAAAGTGGATGCATCAATAATTTTTCAAGTTAGAGTAATATCAATCTAAGGAAGTTTAATTTGGTCTTAAATTTGAATGAAACTACTACAGAAAATGACTGGACAAAGGCAACAGAGACGATATATGAGGCTCTCCAGAGACGATATATGAGGCTCTCCAGAAGACAATAAGGATAATGACTACTGTTATCCAGGATATATTATTTGTATTAAACTTTCTGCTGTGTTCCAATTCACATTTTTCAAATTTATGTGCCAAATATGGGTGAAAATGGAAACTGATTTTATGAAAACGTACATAGTTGATTACTAAAAATGACTATAAAGTAAAAATCTTATTTCTGTTACGGCCAGTGTCAATATATTTTGAGAGATTACATGCAATTTGGAGTGATTAAAATACATATTATCATGTCATACCAGAACCAATTGAAGAAAGCAGTTGACTATTTTGTTAACCAAAAAAAGTATCAGAATTTGAAACTGAATTAATTTTTCTCCCATCCTGGATGTTTTCAGCTTCCATGATACTTGGTTGGGTAGTTAGTAACAGAATAATGTATACAATTAAATATTAAAATAAAAGTAAGTGACATGAATATTCTGAAATTGGGTTTTGTGTTTTTGAAAATTCTAAACTAATACTCTGCATATTGAAAACTAATTTCCCAATATTAGCAAATTCTAGATATTCTGAAAACCCAAGATCTCTTACCGAGACTGTAGCATCTATAGAGTACAAAGACAAATCTGACCAAAGTGATAAAAACATAGCAACTCAGTTTGGAAGACATAAAAACAAGACAAATACAATAACTCTTGATCTTCTCCAGTCTAATGACTTTGAATATCATCTACTCAGAAATTTACACCTCAAGCCTAGAAGCTCCCCTGAACTTTAGACTCACGTTCAACATCTTCACCTTGATACTATCTGAAATTTACCATGTCCAAAGCTGAACTCCCCTCCAAATCTGCTTGTCCTTTATTCTTCTCAATTTGGATAAAAGACAATATTTTTCTGCCAGCAGTTTATGTCCAATCTTTGGAGTCATCTTTAACTCTTCTCTCTGTATGTTCACATGGAATCCATCAGGTCATGCTATCAGTTATTAGCTCTTCTCTCAAATACATTCACTATCCAATCACATCCTAATACTTCTCTGCTAACATTATGGTCAAAATCACATTATCTATCCTTTGTGCTATTGAGTTTTTATTTATTTTATTTTGAAAGAGAGAAAGAACGATCAGGGGAAGGGCACAGAGAGAAGGAGACAGAGGATCCAAAGCAACTTGAAAGCCTGATGTGGGGCTCAAACTCATAAACTATGAAATCATGACCTGAGCTGAAGTCAGATGCTTAGCTGACTGAGCCACCCAGGTGCCCCAGTCTTTGCATTCTTATATTAGCTTTGTAATTGGTTTACCTGTATCTGTCTTATACAACTGCAGTCTACTCTTAAGAGTCAGATGATCTGTAAACTATGAATTACAATACCACCTCTTCTGTCCTCAAAACTATCTAATCCCACCAGTAATATAATTGTAGTTAATGTTAGATTTATTTAGCTTGGTGTTATCATGATAGGGTGCTCATCAGAGGAAGCCTGGTGAGTCTTGGTAAGACAGGATTTACATGGAAGACCTTGTAAGATTCTAAGGAAGAATTTGAAAAACAAGTGTCTGTTTTGAATTAGATACTATTAATAAGCAGGGTGACTCAGCAATTGGGTATCTTTGTAACCTTTATTCCGAAAACAGGAAAAATGATTTGAGACTTGTTAAGAAAGCAATAACATGTAAGAAAAACCTAATTGTTTTGTGGCTATGATGACATCTTGACTGTGTTCTTTTAGAAACTTTGTTGATATGATAGGAAAGGAAAAGCCAATTCTTAGTGTGACTGATTTTCAACTTTTCAGAGCCCATCACATTATCCACTCATTTTAGGCAAAAGCCAGTGTTATCAGAGTGAACTACAAGACATCAATAAATTCCATCACACTTCACTGATATAATTTATTTCTACTACTGTACTCACCCTTTCTATACACACTTGATTTTTTTTTTTTTTTTTTTTTTGCCTTTTCTGCAACAATCAGATGTACTCCATCTTGGCATCTTTATATTTGATATTCTTCTGCCAGGAACACTTCACTTGAAGATATACAAATAGTTTACTTATTCTCCATTTTTGGATCTTCACTCAGATGTTACGTCCTCAGTGTTGCTTTCATGGAGACATTATTTTAAACATGACAAATCTCACTCTACAAATATTCTCTATCCCCCTTTCTTGTAATATTTTTGTTCCTAATAACCCATTGTACAATCTGGCTTGCTGTAGACTCTACAAATTTCTTTTGTTTATTGCCTCCTTACTTGTACTAGAGTCTAAATTCCATGAAGGCAGGGATTTTTGCCTGTGTTCATTGATGAGCTGGTGCCTAGAACAATGCCAAGCACAAAGTAAATGTTCAATAAACATGCATTCTAAGAAAAAAAGTGAGTATATTGTGTTCTAAGAAAACAGTATATATTTTTGAAATTAATTGTAACTATAAATTGAAACAGGTTAAGGTAACAAGTGCTTTATGTTAGTGCCATTGTCCATGATGGTTTAAACAATGACAATTTTTTTCAGCATGATTTTAATGCTAAAATTAGAATTAAAAAAATAGCACAAACGTGGTAAAAACAAAATGGCTTAAGAAGTTTAATATGAACTTTGTGGAAGGAAACTTTAGGAGATGAAAGTGCATAAGGAAACTTAAAAAAATATCATGATTGTTTTGGGCTTTATCTAGTAGACATAATAATGGACAGCCTTTGGAAGTCTTAAATGCAGTAATGTTTTCTGATAATTACATTAAAAAATATAAGTTGGCTGCAATATGAACAATGATTGGAAAAGAATGAGACAAAATGCAGAAAAATCAATTATGAGATTATTATAATAATCAAAATGATAAAAAAATTAAGAGATACTGTAGGCAAAATCTAAAATAGTGAAATGAAGAAATGTAAGAGATTATATAGGCAGAATTGATTTGAGTTATAAAAACTGGTATGGGAAATAAGAAAAGGCAGGAATTATAGAAAATTAATGGATCGTGGCTCTTAATCTAGCTCTATGGAAGGGCCACATGAAGCACTCTGGTGTGTTTATGTGTGTGTGTGTGCATGTGCATGTGTGTGTGTGTGTGTATGTGTGTGTGTGTGTGTGAACATGAATGCATAAACTCATTGTTTTTGGAGAAATTTTCAAAGGTCTTTTTATTTTTCAAGTGTAATGATGACCCAGAAAAGACTAAGAACCTTTGTACCTATACATGTGATGTATTATTTTGTGAGGAGATGAATAAACAGATGATATCTTGTTTAGGATAGGAGGGATGGGGAACCGGGTAGGCAAAGATGGTCACTGCTTGTGGTTAAAAGTGTTTGATTTTTCTACAGCACAATCTCTTAGGGACATGTCTATTAGCCAAAAGTAAATGGTAGTGTTAGTGACATGAAGTACCTAACGAAGACTAAAATTTGGCAGTCACTGATGAGCATAGAAATTTTTTACTCCCTTTAAGACATCTGATTTTATGGATATTTATTATATATTAACCATTGAATAGGTTCCAAAGATTAAATTTTCTGTTTTGAATTGGAGAAAATTTCCCCATTCAAGCATTGCATCAGTACATAGCAGTGTATTACATTTTTAAAATACCTAAAGATTAAAAAAAACTTTTAATCACAAAAACTTAAGTGATTGTTCATATACATTTGTACTACTGATTTATTTTATTCCTTCAGAATGGTTAAATAAGCGTCTGTGGTTTTAAACTCAACAACCTTTAAAAAATCTTCAATAAATTATAACTAAAGACAACATTTTGAGTCTAATAAGAATACATGTGTACATGCAATTCACTAATAAGTGTAATTCACATTATATCAGACAAAGAAAAGGAAGCAAAAAGAGATTCATAAAAGATGCCTGAGCTCACAAGTTTGCATTACAACAATCCAGGGAGCATGAAGACCTGAATAAGGCCTTTAATATGTCAAATAAAATACCATCTCAGAAAGATCAATATGAGGAAAACACTCATTACAGTAACAAAATCCTAGTGTAAACAGCTTTAAATAAAATACTAAAGGGCATTAGAAAACAAGGAAAGAAAAGTTCAATCATTATCTTACATAGATCACTATGATTCAAATGTTCTCCTGCTCAAATTAGAAATTGGTGTTAACTTTTTCTTTTTTACTTTGTGAAAAATTTATTCACATAAGCAGTTAAAATCTGCTTCATTTTCCAAATTGACTTCATTTACTAACATCAGAAGTTCTTTGACTATAGCTCCTTTTTACCCCAGCAACTTTATTGTGATGCAATTGTATATGATAAAATCCATCTTTTTAAGTGTACAATTTAGTGACTTTGCATACAGAGTTGTGCCACCATTATCACTATCTAATTTCAGAACATCTCATTACTCCAAAAAGAAATCTTATATATAAGGGGGGGCCTGTCCCCATTTTCCCCTCTCCTAACCCCTCATAATCATTACTTTCTGCCTATGGGTTTCTTGTACTAAAAATATCCTATAAATGTAATTGCCCAATATTTGATTTTTCATGACTGGTGTCTTTCACTTAGCATAATTTCAAGGTTCATTTTTGTTGCAGAATATGTCCATCCTTAATTCCTTTTTATTGTCAAGTAATATTATGTCATATGGCTATATTATTTTTTAAATTTTATTTATTTATTTTGAGAGAGAAAGGGACAGGGTGAATGGGGGAGGGGCAGAGAGAGAGAGGGAAAGAAAGAATCCTAAGCAGGCCCCATGCTGCCAGGAAAGAGCTCGACATGGGGCTTGATCTCACAAAACTGTGAGATCGTGATCTGAGCCAAAACCAAGAGTTGGACACTTAACCAACTTAGCCACCCAGGTGCCCGGCTATACCATTTTTTTAATTTATCCATCAGTTATCAATATTTTGTTTGATTCCATTTTTACGTTATTAAAATAATGCCAATTCGAATTTTGTTTACAAATCTTTGCCCAGATGTGCCATTTTCAATTCTCTTGGGTATATGTTTAAGAATGGAATTACTGGGTCATATGGTACCATTGTATTTAGCTTATTTTTCAGCAGTGTATGAGGGTTGTAGTTTCTCCACATCCTCAACACTTGTTGCTTTGCCTGTACTTTTTTTTTAATTTATCCTCATGGGTGTTAAGTGGTATCTCATTGACATTTCGGTTTACATTTCCCTGGTGACTAATTACATTGAGCATCCTTTCCTGTTTGTATGGGTTATTTGTCTATCTTATTTGAAGAAGTGTCCATTTAAACCTTCTGCCCATGTTTGAATTGTCTTTTTATTATTAAGTTTTAAGTGTTTATTTTAGATACTGGAGCCGTATCAGATATATAGTTTGTGACTTTCTCCTGCTTGATAGGTTATATTTTCACTCTCTTTTGTCTTGTGAAGTACAAAAGTTTTAATTTTGAAAAAGTTGAATTTATTTATTTATTTGTCGCTTGCACGTTTGGTGTCATATCTAAGATACTATTATGTAATCCAAGGTCATGATGACTTATTTCTGTTTTCTTCTAAGAATTGGTAGTTTAGCTTCTACATTTAGGTATATTATATATTTTGAGTTAATTTTTACCTTTGGCCTAAAGTGTGGGTGTGGGTGTGGGTCCAGTTATTTTTTTGGGTGTGTGTGAATATGAAGTTGTCCAGCACCATTCACTGGAAACACAATTCTTTCCACACTGAATTGCCGTGTTACCTAGTCCAAAGCAAATTAATGGTAGTTTTAAGCATTTCCCTTTTGGCTGTCAATACTGTTCTATTGACCTATGTTTCTATTCTTTTTTCCCTTTAACTTTTAAAGAGTTTTTATGGATAGCTTTTATCAGCCTGAGAGATACCTTTTATATGTCTATAGTTTGTTGTGTGTTTTTATTATGAAAGTGTGTTATATTTGTCAAATGATATTTTGAGTCTGTGAGTCTGTTGAGATGATAATGTTGTGTTTGTCCTTTATTTTGGTAATATGGTATATTACTATTACTAGCTTTTTATGCATTAACTTTCCCTTGCATCTCTGGAATAAATCCCACTAGGTCATATTATATAATTATTTTTGTAACCATTTTATATTACATATTTCAGGTTGTTAGTATTTGGTTGTATCTTTTGTATCTATAGTCATAAAGTTTATTTGTCTTTCTTTGTTGTTGTTTCTATTTCTTTTTATTTTATTTTATTTTTTATTTTTTTAAATTTACTTCCAAATTAGTTAGCATATAGTGCAACAATGATTTCAGGAGTAGATTCCTTAGTGCCCCTTAACCATTTATCCCATCCCCTTTCCCACAACCCCTCCAGTAACCCTCCGTTTGTTCTCCATATTTATGAGTCTCTTCTGTTTGGTCCCCCTCCCTGTTTTTATATTATTTTTGTTTCCCTTCCCTTATGTTCATCTGTTTTGTCTCTTAAAATTCTCATATGAGTGAAGTCATATGATTTTTGTCTTTCTCTGACTGACTAATTTCACTTAGCATAATACCCTCCAGTTCAATCCATGCAGTTGCAAATGGCAAAATTTCATTCTTTTTGATTGCTGAGTAATACTCTATTGTATATATATATATACCACATCTTCTTTTTTTAAATTATTTTTTTAACGTTTATTTATTTTTGAGACAGAGAGAGACAGAGCATGAACGGGTGAGGGTCAGAGAGGAAGACACAGAATTGGAAGCAGGCTCCAGGCTCCGAGCTGTCAGCACGGAGCCCTATGCGGGGCTCGAACTCACGGACCGCGAGATCATGACCTGAGCCAAAGTCGGCCGCTCAACCGACTGAGCCACCCAGGCACCCCTATACCATATCTTCTTTATTCATTCATCCATCAGTGGACATTTGGGATCTTTCCATACTTTGGCTATTGTTGATAGTGCTGCTATAAACATGGGGGTGCACATGTCCCTTCGAAACAGCATACCTCTATCCCGTGTATAAATGCCTAGTAGTGCAATTGCTGGGTCGTAGGGTAGTTCTATTTTTAGTTTTTTGAGGAAGCTCCATACTGTTTTCATGGATGCACCAGCCTGCATTCCCACCAACAATGCAAAAAAGATCCTCTTTCTCCACATCCTCGCCAACATCTGTTGTTGCTTGAGTTGTTAATGTGAGCCATTCTGACAGGTGTAAGGCGGTATCTCATTGTGGTTTTGATTTGTATTTCCCTGATGATGAGTGATGTTGAGCATTTTTTCATGTGTTGGTTGGCCATCTGGATGTCTTCTTTGGAGAAGTGTCTATTCATCTCTTTTGCCCATTTCTTCACTGGATTAATTGTTTTTTGAGTTTGATAAGTTCTCTGTAGATTTTGGATACTAACCCTTTATCTGTTATGTCATTTGCAACTATCTCCTCCCATTCTGTCAGTTGCCTTTTAGTTTTGCTGATTGTTTCTTTCACTGTGCAGAAGTTTTTATTTTGATGAGGTCCCAGTAGTTCATTTTGGCTTTTGTTTCCCTTGCTTCCAGAGACGTGTTGAGTAAGAAGTTGCTGCAGCCAAGATTGAAGGGGTTTTTTCCTGCTTTCTCCTCGAGGATTTTGATGGTGTCCTGTCTTACATTGAGGTCTTTCATCCATTTTGAGTTTATTTTTGTGTATAGTTTAAGAAAGTGGTCCAGTTTCATTCTTCTCCATGTCACTGTCCAGTTTTCCCAGCACCACTTGCTGAAGAGAATGTCTTTATTCCATTGGATATTCTTTCCTGTTTTGCCAAACATTAGTTGGCCATAAGTTTCTGGGTCCATTTCTGGGATCTCTATTCTGTTCCATTGATCTGAGTGTCTGTTCTTATGCCAGTACCATACCATCTTGATGGTTACAGCTTTGTAGTATGTCTTGAATACCAGAATTGTGATGCCTCCTGCTTTGGTGTTCTTTTTCAAGATTGCTTTGGCTTTTGCTTGCTTTGGCTATTTCTTTTCTGGTTCCATACAAATTTTAGGATTGTTTGTTCTAGCTCTGTGAAGAATGCTGGTGTTATTTTGATAGTGATTGCATTGAATATGTAGATTGCTTTGGGTAGTATCCACATTTTAACAATATTTGTTCTTCCTATCCAGGAGCATGGAGTCTTTTTCCATTCTTTTGTGTCTTCTTCAATTTCTTTCATAAGCTTTCTATAGTTTTTAGTGTATAGATTTTTCACCTCTTTGGTTAGATTTATTCCTATATATTTTATGGTTTTTGGTACAACTGTAAATGGGATCGAGTCCTTGATTTCTCTTTCTGTTGCTCCTTGTTTGTGTCTAGGAATGCAACCGATTTCTGTGCATTGATTTTATATCCTGCAACTTTGCTGAATTCATGAATCAATTCTAGCAGTTTTTTGGTAGAATCTTTAGGGTTTTCCATGTAGAGTATTATGTCATCTGCGAAGAGTGAAAGTTTGACCTCCCCCTGGTCAATTTGGATGCATTTTATTTCTTTATGTTTGATTGCAGAGGCTGAGACTTCCAATACTATGTTGAATAACAGTGGCAAGAGTGTACATCCCTGCCTTGTTCCTGACCTTAGGGGGAAAGCACTCAGTTTTTCCCCATTGAGGATATTAACGTTGGATTTTTCATACATGGCTTTTATGATCTCGAGGTATGCTCCTTCTATCCCTACTTTCTTGAGGGTTTTTATCAAGAAAAGATGCTGTATTTTGTCAAATGCTTTCTCTGCATCTATTGAGAGGATCATATGGTTTGTGTCCTTTCTTTATTGATGTGATGAATCACATTAATTGTTTTGCAGATATTAAACCAGCCCTGCATCCCAGGTAAATCCCAGTTGCTCGCGGTGAATAATTTTTTTAATGTATTGTTGGAACCAGTTGGCTAATGTCTTGTTGAAGATTTTTGCATCCATGTGCATCAGGGAAATTGGTCTAAAGTTCCCATCCTTTTTAGTGGGGTCTCTGTCTAGTTTTGAGATCAAGGTAATTCTGGCTTCATAGAAAGAGTTTGGAAGTATTCTTTCCATTTCTATTTTTTGGAACAGCTTCAAGAGAATTGGTGTTCACTCTTCCTAAAATGTTTGGTAGAATTCCCCTGGAAATCCATCTGGCCCTGGACTCTTGTTTTTTGGCAGATTTTTTATTACTAATTCAATTTCCTTACTGGTTATGGGTCTGTTCAAATTTTCTATTTCTTCCTGGTTCAGTTTTGGTAATATATATGTTTCTAGGAATTTGTCCATTTCTTCCAGATTGCCCATTTTAATGGCATACGCTATTTTATTGGTGTATACACCAATTATTATTGTTTTTATTTCTGTTGTGTTGGTTGTGATCTCTCGTCTTTCATTCTTGATTTTTTTTTTATTTGGCTCCTTTCCTTTTTCTTTTTGATCAAACTTGCTAGTTGTTTATCACTTTTGTTAATTCTTTCAAAGAACCAACTTCTGGTTTCATTGATCTGTTCTACTGGTTTTTTGGTTTTGATAGCATTAATTTCTGCTCTAATCTTTGTTATTTCCTGTCTTCTTCTGGTTTTGGGTTTTATTTTCTGTTCTTTTTCCAGCTCCTTAAGGCGTAAGGTTAGCTTGTGTATTTGAGATCTTTCTTCCCTCTTTAGGAAGGCCTGGAATGCTATATACTTTCCTCTTATACCACCTTTGCTGTGTCCCAGATGTTTTGGGTTGTGGTGCTATCATTTTCATTGACTTCCATATACTTTTAAATTTTCTCTTTAACTCTAGGTTAGCCCATTCATTCTTTAGTAGGATATTCTTCAGTCTCCAAGTATGTGTTACCTTTCCAATATTTTTCTTGTGGTTGATTTCGAGTTTCATAGTGTTGTGGTCTGAAAATATGCACGGTATGACCTCGATCTTTTCATGCTTACTTAGGGCTGATTTGTGTCCCAGTATATTGTCTATTCTGGAGAACATTCCATGTGCACTGGAGAAGAATGTATATTCTGCTGCTTTAGGATGAAATGTTCTAAATATATCTCTTAAGTCCATCTGGTCCAGTGTGTCATTCAAAGCCATTGTTTCTGTGTTGATTTTTCAATTAGATGATCTATGCATTGTTGTGAGTGGGGTGTTGAAGTCTCCTACTATTATGGTATTACTATCGATGAGTTTCTTTATGTTTGTGATTAATTGATTTATATATTTGGGTGTCCCACATTTGGCACATAAATGTTTCCAATTGTTAGGTCCTTTTGGTATATAGACCCCTTGATTATGATATAATGTCCTTCTGTATCTCTTGATACAGTCTTTATTTTAAAGTCTACATTGTCTAAGTATGGCTACTCTGGCTTTCTTTTGTTGACCATTAGCCTGATAGATGGTTCTCCATCCCCTTATTTTCAATCTGAAGGTGTCTTTAGGTCTAAAGTGGGTCTCTTGTAAACAGCATATAAATGGTTCTTGTTTTCTTATCCATTCTGTTACCGTATGTCTTTTGTTTGGAACATTGAGTCTATTGATGTTTAGAGTGAGTACTGAAAGATATGAATTTATTGCTATTATGATGCTTGTAGAGTTGGAGTTTCTGGTGGTCTCTCGTCCTTTTCTAATCTTTTTGCTTTTGATATATATATATATATATATATATATATATATATATATATATAATCTTTTCTCCCCTCAGAGAGTCCCCCTTAAATTTCCTTGCGGGCTGGTTTAGTGGTCACAAACTCCTTTCATTTTTGTCTGGGAAACTTTGTATCTCTCCTTCTATTTTGAATGACAGCCTTGCTGGATAAACAATTCTTGGCTGCATATTTTTCTGATTCAGCACATTGGATATTATCATGCCCCTCCTTTCTGGCCTGCCAAGTTTCTGTGCATAGGTCTTCTGCAAACCTCATCTGTCTTCCCTTGTAAGTTAGGGACTTTTTTCCCCTTGCTGCCTTCATGATTCTCTCCTTGCCTGAGTATTTTGTGAATTTGATTATGATATGCCTTGTTGATCTAATGGGGGTCCTCTGTGCTTCCTGGATTTTGATGTCTGTGTCTTTCCCCAGGTTAGGAAAGTTTTCTACTATGATTTGCTTACATAACCCTTCTACTTCTATTTCTCTCCCTTCTTCTTGTGGACTCCCTATGATTCTGATGTTGTTCCTTTTTAATGTGTCACTGATTTCTCTAATTCTTAAATCGTGCTCTTTTGCCTTCATCTCCCTCTTTTTTTCTGCTTCATTATTCTCTATAAGTTTGCCCTCTATATTGCTGATTCTTTGTTCTGCCTCATCCATCCTTGCCGCTGCTGCATCCATCTGTGATTGCAGCTCAGTTATAGCATTTTTAATTTCATTCTGGCTATTTTTTACTTCTTTTATCTCTGCAGAAAGGGATTCTAATCTATTTTCGACTCCAGCTAGTATTCTTATTGTCATGATTCTAAATTCTGGTTCAGACATCTTGCTTGTATCTGTGTTGGTTAAATCCCTGGCTGTCGTTTCTTTGTGCTCTTTGTTTTGGTATGAATTCCTTCGTATTGTCATTTTGAAGGGAGAAAAGGAATTAATGAGGTAGAAAAATTAAAATTAAAAAAATTAACCTTAAAATATAATAAAATTAAAAAATTTAAAAAAATACACAAATTGAATAAATGATGCTAGATTCTAGGTATGTTTTGGTCTGGGTGTTGAAAGTGGTTTTACAAATTAGAGAAATAAAAGGGGGGGAAGAGGAAATCATTTGAGAATTTGAAAAAATGAATACACTGAATTAGACTAAAGTGAGATGATGGAGTAAAATAGAATTTGAAAAAATGTACATAAAATTAAAGAATAAAGTCCAAAAAAGAAAGAAAAATATTCTTAATAAAAATTAAAAATAAATATGAATCTTTGCTCTTTATGTATTCAAGAAAAAGAAAAGAAACAAAGAAGAGAAAAATGATTTTAAAAAAATAAGACATTTTGAAATTTTGAAAAAGTGAATACACTCTAGTAGACTAAAATAAAATGATGGAAGTAAGTAGAATTTGAAAAAAAATTATATAAAATCAAAAAATATAGTAAAAAATTTAAAAAAATATTTTTAATAGAAATTGAAAGTAAAAATGAAGTTTTTCTCTTTCTGCATCCAAGAGAAAGAAAAGAAACAAAAAAGAGAAAAAAGAAAGAGAAAGAAAAGAATAAAAAAAGGAAATCATCTGAAAGTTTGAAAAGGTGAATACACTGAGGTAGACAAAATGATGGAAGTAAAATAGAATTTGAAAAAATTTACACAAAAGCAAAAAATATAGTAAAAAATTAAAGAAAAATATTTTAATAAAAATTGAAAATAAAAATGAACTTTTTCTTTTTCTGTATTCAAGAAAAAGAATAGTGTTAAAGAGACAAAAAAAATAAGGAAATTGAATAGATGGACCTGCTAACAGATTGAATTAGGACTGAGATTACTTCCTTTTCCCCCGGAAGTCGGACTCTGTAGCACTTATAGTCCATAAACTAAGCAGGCATTGAGACTTGTGTTCTTGAAGAGGGAAGTTGGCCCAGTGGGGTGGGGCTCAGTGTGACGGCTCCATTCTCCACTAGATGGCGCTTCTAGCCTACTGGGGTGGAGTGTTGCAGCACCTGTAGTTGTATATGCGCATGCGCAGGATGGGGACCATGCGCCACTCAACTACCCAGTCTGTTTTCCCGGATCAGCAATCGCGCACCTGTCCTCTGTTTTCAGCTCTCATCCACTTCCTACTTCTTAACTGTCCGTGCCCAAGCCCCAGGCAGTACCTCTCTCCTGAGTTTTGTCTCAGATGCAGCTGTTTTCCCCAGCCACTTACTTCTGAAGGACTGTGGCTTTGGCCCGTTCTGCCCCTCTGTGGGAGGGTCTCACTGAGCAATGGCCGAATATCAGCTGCACCCAGGAACGCTTGTCGGACCCTGCTGCTGAGGGTGCCCTGCGACTGGCCAGGTGCCAGCCCGTCCCAGAAAAATTTCACGAGATCGTGTAGCAGCAGCATTTCAGGGATTATGGAAAATCACAACACGCATCTGGCACCAGGCTTCACCTTCAACAACCTTGCCCCAGCACCAGCGAATGTGGCCACCTGCTGGAATCTGCTGGGACCAGGTGGCTTCAACAGTCTCTACCAAATGTCCTTCCAGCAGTGGAACCGCTTTTCCCCGTGTGGCCCGAGAACCTCCTGGACCCCACTCTGTTCTTGGGGATTTGCCCTTCCCACCAGCGCACTGCCAGGTATCGAGCTATGGAGTTGCAGACTGCACTCCCCTTGTTTACAGTCTTAATAGAATTTAAACCCTGTCCTTTCTCCTTTCTCCCTTTTTAGTTCAGTCCCTGCGGCTGTTTCCAATTTTCCACTTTCTGTCCAGCTGCTTTTGGGGAGGGGTGCTTTTCCCGTATTCACCACCGCACCCCCCCCCCAGTCTCTGTCCTCTCTCTGCTCGCAAAAGCACCTCCCTTCCTGCGCCTTCTCACTCCCCAAGTTCACTTCTCCGTGCCGCATACCTGCCGAATTCTGTGGTTCAGGTTTTGCAGATTGTTGTGTTAATCCTCCAGTCAGTTTTCTAGGTGTATAGGATGGTTTAGTGTTGGTCTGGGTGTATTTCATGGATGCAAGACACACAAAAAACTTCCATGCTGTTCCGCCATCTTGGCTCCTGTTTCTATTTCTTGTAATATCTTTATCTGACTTAGGTATACAGGTAGTACTGATTTCATAGAATGAGTTGGAAAGTATTCCCACTTCCGTGTATTTTTTTTATTTTGGGGAGTGTTTTTTAGGGATTGGTGTTAGTCTTTAAATATTTGGAAAAATCACCAGTGAAGCAATCTGGGCCTGGATTTTTGTGAGGTTTTTTTTTTTTTTTTTTTTTTTTTTTTTGCTTGTATTCCTTGGGCAAAGCTGGTTTATTTTTATTTTTTTCAATATATGAAATTTATTGTCAAATTGGTTTCCATACAACACCCAGTGCTCATCCCAAAAGGTGCCCTCCTCAATACTCATCACCCACCCTCCCCTCCCTCCCACCCCCCATCAACCCTCAATTTGTTCTCAGTTTTTAAGAGTCTCTTATGCTTTGGCTCTCTCCCACTCTAACCTCTTTTTTTTTTTTTTTTCCTTCTCCTCCCCCATGGGTTTCTGTTAAGTTTCTCAGGATCCACATAAGAGTGGAACCATATGGTATCTCTCTTTTGTGAGAAGTTTTTTATTATTAATTTGATCTCAGATTTTTTAACATCTTCTTGAATCAATTTTCACAGTTTGTGTCTAGGAATTTGTTTCATGTAGATTGTTTAGTATGCTGACATACAATTTTTCATAGCCTTCTCTTATAACTCTTTTTATTTAACTAAAGTCAATAGTGATATCCTCTCTCTCATTCTTGGTTTTTGTAATTTGAGTTCTCTGTTTTATGAGTCCAGTTAAAACTTTGTCAATTGTTCATTTTCAAAAAACAAACTTTAATTGTGTTAATTAATTTTATTGTTTTTCTCTTCTAGTTTTCTTTTATTTCTACTCTAATATTTATTATCCCCTTCTTTCTCCTTGCTTTGTTTCTGCTTTTCTAGTTTCTTAAGGTAGAAGCTTAGAGTATTGATTTGAGATCTCTCTCTCTCTCTCTCTCTTTTTTAAATATAGGTGTTTGCAGCTATAAATTCCCTTCTGTTTTATAGATAAACAGTCTATAAATTCCCTGCTGTTTTAATCACATCCTATAATTTTGGTATGTCATATTGTCCTTTCCATTCATATGGAAATAACTGCAAATTTCCTTTGTGATTTTTTTTATCCCATTGATTAACTAGAAGCATGCATTTTGAACCTTCAAAATTTCTTTCTGTTGCTGATTTCTAACTTCATTATGGTCAGAAAACATACATTTTATGATTTATATAATTTCAATGTAATGTGATCTTTTAAAGGCTTAACCATCTTGTCTTTCTTTGAGAATGTTTCATGTATATTTGGAAAGAATTTGTTTTCTGCTATTTCTAAGTTGAGTGTTCTGTAGATTTAAGTCTAGTTGGTTTATAGTGCTACTCAACTGTCCTAGATCCTTGATGACTTTCTGTCTAGTTTTCCTATCTATTATTGAAATTGGGGTATTTAATTATCTAATTATTATTAAACTGTATGTTTCCACTTTAAATAATGTCAAAGATAAAAGAAATTAATACTTTATAATGGATCAGAAGAATAAGCAATCATTGGCACCAGGGTGTTGCTATGTTTCTTTGAAGGATAAGTTAATATTTTTGTTTGTTTGTTTTATTCAAATATAATTAACATACAGCATTGTATTAGTTTTGGGTGTACAATGTAATGATTCAACAATTCTATACATTACTCAGTGCTCCTTATAATAAGTGTACTCTTAATCCCCTTTTCCTGTTTCATCCATCCTTCACCTACCTCTGGTAACTACCAGTTTGCTTTCTGTATTTAATAATCTGTTTTTTTATGTCTCTTTTTTTCTTCGTTTGTTTCTTAAATTCCATGTATGAGTGAAATACTATAGTGTCTTTCTCTGAATGACTTATTTCACTCAGCATTATACTCTATAGATCCATCTATGTTGTTGCAAATGGCCAGATTTTATTGCGTGGCAAGATTTTATTATTTTCATGGCTGAATAATATTCTACTATATATTTAACATATAATATTCCACTATAGATATAGATATACATATAGATAATATAGATATATTACGCATCTCCTTTTTCCATTCATCTATGGATGGACACTTGGATTGTTTCCATAATTTGGATATTGTAAATAATGCTGTAATAAATGGGTTTATGCATTCCATTGAATTACCGTTTTTGTATTCTTTGAGTAAATAACCACTAGTGCAATTACTGTATCATAAAGTGGTTCTATTTTTAACTTTTTGTGGAAGTTTCATACTGTTTTCCACAGTAGCTGCACCAATCCACCTCCTCACCAAAGGTGCATAAGGGCTGCTTTTTCTCCACTCTTGCCAATACTTCTTGTTTCTTCTATTTTTGATTTTAGCCATTCTAACAGGTGTGAGGTGATATCTCCCTGTTGTTTTGGTTTGCATTTCCTTTGATGATGAGTAATAGTAAGCATCTTTTCATGTGTCTGTTGGTCATCTGTATGTGTTTTGGAAAAATATCTATTCATGTTCTTTGCTTATTTTTAATTGGATTATTTGCTCTTTTGGTGTTGAGTTGTATAATATCTTACATATTTTGTATATTAAACCTTTATCTGATACCTTTTCCCATTTTGTCTATTTAGTTGATTGTTTCTTATGCTGTGTAAAGGTTTTTATTTTGATGTAGTCCCAATAGTTTAATTTTGCTTTTGTTTCCCTTGCCAAAGGAGACATATCTAGAAATATGTTTCTATGGCTAATTTCAAAGATATGACTGCCTGTGTTTTCTTCTAGGAATTCTATGGGTTTAGTTCTCACATTAGGTCTTTAATCCATTTTGAGTTTATTTTTGTGTATGGTGTAAAAAAGTGGTCCAGTTTAATTATTTTGCATGTAGCCTTCCAGTATTACTAACACCATTTGTTGAAGAAACTGTCTTTTATCCTTTGCATATTCTTGCCTCCTTTGTTATAGATTAATTGACCATAAAAGCATGAATTTAATTCTGGACTCTCTATTCTGTTCCATTGTCTATGTGTCTATTTTTGTCTCAGTACCATACTGTTTTGATCAGGCAATGTTTTTTAAAAGATTTTTTTTTCATTCATCTTAGAAAGTAATCCTAGACAAGGACACCTGGGTAACTCAGTCAGTTCAGCACCTGACTCTTGATTTCATCTCAGGTCATGATCTCATGGTCCTAGGATCAAGCCTGCATTAGATTCTGTGCTGGGCATGGAGCCTGCTTTAGATTCTCTCTCTCCCTTTCTGTCTGCCTGTCCCCAGCTTGTGCTCTTTCTCTCTTTCTCAAAAAACAACCAACAAACAAACGAAAATATTTAAAAAGCAAGAAAAACAGAAAACAAATGAAAAAATACTAATCCTAGACTTAATGTGGTGATTATTTCACAATATATACATATATCTCTATGTCATACACCTGAAACTAACAGAATTTTATGTCAATTATGTCAGTTTTAAAAAATAAGTGAATAAACAGGAAATGGCAAAATATTTTAGAAGTAATATTTTAAACAGTATCTAAATCTAATATCTAGATTTTTAATTCTATGTTGACCTATAGCTCAAAACCCTAAACATCTAAATCTTCAGCTATTGTGACTTAAGTCTTAAGTAAATATATAAACTACACATCTATTTTTCTCAATTGGACTATTATAAAAGCAAACAGACAACCTAACAAATACTTGTAATTATGTTGAGTTACTCAATTAAAATAGGTATTCCTAATATTTTCTAGTCCTTATTCATCATTGAACAGTTCTTTCACTTTTTCAATGCAGCAATGTTCTTGATTTCCACAGAAGCAATTCTAAACTTTTACTTCTATTTTGAAACCCTTATTTTTATATCAATACCAATTCTCCTCATGTCTTTTTTTACCTGTCATAATTTTTTCTTCCATTTCCCAATGTCTAAAGAATAATAAACACAGTTTTACTCATAGGTATCACTCATACCTTCTTTTTAAAGGTAGTATAATGGAACTTTGTGAAGTTAGACTTGTGAACTAGTTTAGAAGAATTCGTTCTCTTGAAACCTCTTTACAACTGCAGACTTTAATTCTCACAAATCTATGCTAATTCTATACCTTTGATTTTGTGTGTCATTCCTTTTGATTGAGAATATAGTTTTCTCTTTTTAAATTTAAATTTAAATTTTTATTTTTTTTAATATGAAATTTATTGTCAAATTGGTTTCCATACAACACCCAGTGCTCATCCCAACAGGTGCCCTCCTCAATACCCATCACCCACCCTCCCCACCCTCCCACCCCCCATCAACCCTCAGTTTGTTCTCAGTTTTTAAGAGTTTCTTATGTTTTGGTTCCCTCCCTCTCTAACCTTTTTTTTTTTTTTCTTCCCCTCCCCCATGGTCTTCTGTTAAGTTTCTCAGGATCCACATAGCATAAAGAAATTGTAGTTTATATACACAATGGAATACTACGTGGCAATGAGAAAGAATGAAATATGGCCTTTTGTAGCCACATGGATGGAACTGGAGAGTGTTATGCTAAGTGAAATAAGTCATACAGAGAAAGACAGATATCATATGTTTTCACTCCTATGAGAATATAGTTTTCTAATTTTAATCAAGGAGTAGAAATACTAGAATAGATGAACAGTAAGAGAATTAAAAATCTCTTTCCTTACCCTGTTCCTCCCTGTCAACTTGATGAAAATATTTTCAATGAGAAATTGCAGGGGAAAGACAACTAGCTTCACTCTTCTATTAAGAAACAAGCTCATAAAAAATAACTTGCAAAACTTTGAGGCCATCACTTTTTTAGTATGTTCTAGTTTTAATAAGGCATAAACATAGGATAATAACACTTAGATTTAAAAGAACTTGGGGCGCCTGGGTGGCTCAGTCAGTTAAGTGTCCGACTTCGGCTTAGGTCATGATCTCGTGGTTTGTGAGGGCATGGTCTCGCAGTTGTGAGTTCGAGACCCACATCGGGCTCTGTGCTGACAACTTGCAGCCTGGATCCTGCTTCGGTTTCTGTGTCTCCCTCTCTTTCTGCCCCTCTCCTGCTTATGCTCTGTCTCTCTCTCTTTCTCAAAAATAAACAAATATTAAAAAAAATTAAGTAACTAAAAGCACTTATTGTCACATTTTTTTTTCTTTCTTGGAAAGCAGAAAATGCATGGTACACTGTTAAAAGAGCAAAGCTGTTTTATGATTTCTGATGTGTCTCTAAATATAGCTACATCACTGTTTGGTTAAAGATATTGATATACTAAGTTTACAGAACCTAGTATATCAGTGCTTAAGGAGCTTTTCTTGAAAAATATTTAACAAAGCGTAAGAGTCTCTTAAAAACTGAGAACAAACTGAAGGTTGATGGGGGGTGGGAGGGAGGGGAGGGTGGGTAATGGGTATTGAGGAGGGCATCTGTTGGGATGACCACTGAGTGTTGTATGGAAGCCAATTTGACAATAAATTTCATATTAAAAAATAAAAAAGTATACAGCTGACCCTTGAATAACACAGGTTTGAACTCAATGGGTCCAATTATGTGCAGTTTTTTTTTTCAATTAATACAGTACAGAACTATAAATGTACTTTCTTAAAAATAAAAGAAAATAAAGAAAAATATTTAACAAAATTATCCAAATAGGAATAGCACTGTTTTTAATAGAATTATAGTAGCTCTTCAATTTATCTCTATAAGGCACACTTGACACACAGAAAGACTTCTGAAATAGAACACATTTAAAATTTGGATGAAATTACATTCACCTAACTTACTTATGTCACTTCTAGCAATATACCCCAAAGATGCACTTCTATGATTACAAAAAATTTAGATGCACATAGTTATTCTTTGCATCATTTGAAATCACAAAACATTATAAACAATATAACTGCCCATTTAAAGGAAAATGGTTGAGTAAACTATGCTACATTTATACAATTGAGTACTATGCATCTAGGAAAAGGAATGAGGAAGATTTCTGTGAACTAATAACAAGTGATTTCCAGGACATGCTATAAAGTTGAAAAAGCAAATCACAAATGAATATTTATAATATGTTTTTCTCTTTGTAACAAAACTAAATTGGATGTAAAAAATATGTGTCTGCTTATTTGTGATAAATGAAAACAAAAACCCAAATATGATAAATACAAACCAGAAACTAAAAATAATTTTTACTTACATGAGGGTTGTTGAGAAAGGGATGGAAAGAAGGTAGAATGAGAACATTGTAGCATAGATGAGAAGGAAATGATACTTTATGAATATAACTTTTTGTATAGTTCTGCTTCTTAGAACAATAGGAATTTTTTATATACATTTCACATGCTCTAAAAATTAAATAATTGGCAATAAATGGGATATGAAAAAATTCTAAATGGAATATAATCCCAAACAAATGAAGCTAACTTAGTAATAAGTAAATAAAATATCCACATTGAAGGAGTTGGGGAAGGAATGAACTAACTTAGGTAACTTTGGAAAACAGTACCTTGGATGGATACAGTAAGACTAAGACAAAAAGAATCATAAATACTGCAATCTCATCAATAAACCTATTTCTCACAGGTTGGAAACAAGTATATGTGTATTCTGGAGTTGAAATAATAAGTAAATATATTGTAGATAATAAGAATTGGGCTCAATGATAATGGGAAAATTACAAATAAGGAAAAGGGGAGGGCTAATATTAATCCTGTGGTGTTGAATTGGAATCCATGATGTCAGGATAAACACTTGTTTTTAGATAGATGACAGATAAATAGATATGGATATGGACATAATATATATGGATATAGATGAGTATGGAGTAATACTGACACAAGTACAGAAATACAGAAAGTGTGTGTGTGTGTGTGTGTGTGTGTGTGTGTGTGTGTTTATTTCCTAGCCTGAACACTGAGAGGACCTAGAAGTAATGACTTTTCATTGTGAAATTCATGTGTAAGGCCCTTGTTTGGTTTATAAATGCTATTATTAAAAAAATAAAAGTAACCTGGACATCTTGCAGAAGTGTTTGATTACAAGCCTGGAATGTAAAAATACAAGAAAAATAGAAGATGAACATAGAACATCTTGTGGGACCACAGTGAAAAGAAAGGATTAGAAAGGAAGAAAGGAAGGAAGGAAAGAAGGAAGGAAAGAAGGAAGGAAGGAAGGAAGGAGGAAGGGAGGAAATAAACGAATAGGGAAGGAGGGAATAAAGGAAAAGGGGAAAAGGGAGGGAACTTAGTAAAAGAACACAGGAGCTGACTTAAAAGAGTTCCTAAAAGGTAGAACTAGATAACAGTTACTTATCCAGAAAAACTAAATAAATGTTGATGGCTTTAAATTATAACTCATAAAGTAAAATAAAAATCTACCAACCCATATTGCCATAAATGAATAATCAAATACATAAAGAGGAAGACAGCTTTCACTTATGAAATTCCAGTTAACAGATGTAAAAGAAAAGAGAAATTAAAAAATCACCATTAGGCAAAACCCTTAATAATCATATGCAGACATAATCCAACTATGAATACTAATATTATACAGAATAAATTTGAAGAAAAACAAGCAAAGAATCTCCCTCAAAATACTTGTTAAATAAGCAGGAATAGCTAGTAACATGAGAAAAGAGAAACATACCAAAACTCACCCTAACAGAGTGGTGATGGTTAACATCAGTAATAAGATGTATTGACATCTTAAGTCTCATAATATGATGCACAGAAATGGTACAAACTCATTTTGTGTCATTCTTTTAAAAATGCATACCCTTCATCCAATCTTAAAATGTATTAGACAAACATATAAAGGGACATTCATTAAAATATCTGAACAAGTCTTTAAAAATAAAAGTGTGGTTCAGTGGGATACCACCTTACACCTATCAGAATGGCTAACATTAACAACTCAGGCAACAACACACGTTAGCAACGATGCGAAGAGGATCTCTTTTGCATTGTTGGTGGAAATGCAGGCTGGTGCGGCCACTCTGGAGAACAGTATGGAGGTTCCTCAAAAACTAAAAATAGAACTACCCTATGACATAGCAGTTGCACTACTAGGCATTTATCCATGAGATACAGGTATGCTGTTTTGAAGGGACACATGCACCCCCATGTTTATAGCAGTGCTAGCAACAATAGCCAAAGTATGGAAAGAGCCCAAATGTCCATCGATAGATGAATGGATAAAGAAAATGTCATATATATATACAATGGAGTATTACTCGGCAATCAAAAAGAATGAAATCTTGCCATTTGCAACTATGTGGATCGAACGGGAGGGTATTATGCTAAGTGAAATTAGTCAGAGAAAGACAAAAATCATATGACTTCACTCATATGAGGACTTTAAGAGACAAAACAGATGAACATAAGGGAAGGGAAACAAAAATAATATAAAAACAGGGAGGGGGACCAAACAGAAGAGACTCATAAATATGAAGAACAAACTGAGGGTTACTGGAGGGGTTGTGGGAGGGGGGATGGGATAAATGGGTAAGGGGCACTAAGGAATCTGCTCCTGAAATCATTGTTGTACTATATGCTAACTAATTTGGATATAAATTTTAAAAAAATAAAAAAATTAAAAAAATTTTTTTTGAAGAGCTGTTACACTGTTTTTCATAGTGTTTGCACCATTTTGCAATCCCACCAACAGTGTATATGGTTGCCAACGCTTGTTATTTTCTGTTTTTTTGAGAGCAGCCACCCCAATGGGCGTGAGGTGATACTTCACCGTGGTATTTGTATTTCTCTTATGACTAGTGATGCACCGCATCTTTTCATGTTTGTTGGTCATCTGTATGTCATCTTGGAGAAATGTCTTTCCAAGCACTTTGCCTAATTTTTAATTGGGTTATTTGTTTTTTGTTGAGTTGTAGGACTTCTTTGTGTGTTCTGGATATTAAAAGAATGCAGCTTGGGGCGCCTGGGTGGCGCAGTCGGTTAAGCATCCGACTTCAGCCAGGTCACGATCTCACGGTCCGTGAGTTCGAGCCCCGCGTCAGGCTCTGGGCTGATGGCTCAGAGCCTGGAGCCTGTTTCTGATTCTGTGTCTCCCTCTCTCTCTGTCCCTCCCCCGTTCATGCTCTGTCTCTCTCTGTCCCACAAATAAATAAAAAAACGTTGAAAAAAAAAAATTTAAAAGAATGCAGCTTGGAAGGTAGAAATAAATGGGAGTGAATTTTTTAAAATATTATGAGTCAATAAATATTATAATTAACTATGAAAAAAATAAAAGTGTGGTTAACCCATTCATTCTTTAGTAGGGTGTTCTTTAAACTCCATGTATTTGAGGCTTTCCAAATTTTTTCTTATGGTTGATTTCAAGTTTCATAGCATTGTGATCTGAAAATATGTATGGTTTGATCTCGATCTTTTTGTACTGTTGAGGCCTGATTTGTGACTCAATCTGTGATCTATTCTGGAGAATGTGCACTCAAGAAGAATGTGTATTCTGTTTTAACTAGAGTTTATTTTGATAAGAAAAATAAGCCAGAGAAAGACAAATACCATAGGGTGTCCCTTATATGTGGAATTTAAGAAATGCAATAGATGAACATAAGGGAAAGGAAGGAAAAATAAGGTAAAAACATAGAGGGAAGCAAACCATAAGATATTAAATACAGAGAACAAACTGTATTTGAACCGAGAGGTGGGTAGGGGTATGGGCTAAATGGTTGAGGGCATTAAGGAGGGCACTTTTAGGGATGAGCACTGGGTGTCATTTGTGAGATGAATCACTGGGTTCTGCTCTTGACACCAAGACTACACTGTATGTTGACTAATTGAATTTAAATTAAATTAAATTAATTAATTAATTAAATAAAGGTGTGAAAAACATAGAAGGACTGTGGAAAAGTAATAGACTGAAAGAAAAAAAGGAACATGATATCCTGCTAGAATCCTAGAGCCTAAGGAGGACATTAGTGGAAAAACTGTTGAAGTCAAATAATGTTTTGGGGTTAGATAGTAGCATTACACTAATGTAAATTTCCTGTTTTGGATAGTTATACTTAAAGTTATGTAAGATGTTAAACAACTAGAAGAGGTTTGGTGAAAGATTTATGAAAATTCTAGTATTTTTGACATTCTTTTGAAAGTCTAAAGATCATTCAAAATATAAAGTTAAAAAATATCAGAAAGAGGAGAAAAAAAGAGGCATAAATCTACGGAGCAAACTGACATTTACTTGGGTCTTATTTGCTTTCTCTAGGGGGCCGAGAGCCATGTGTTTATAGAGTTTTTACTTAACAGATACGAGATAACCTGGGTAAACAGCCAAAGCAGGGAAAGAGCCAGACAGATACAGGGATACCTCATGTTGTTGTGCTTTATGGATACTGTGCTTTTTACAAACTGAAGATCTGTGGCAACCTTTGTGGAATAAAACTATTAGCAGCACTGTTTTTCCAACAGCATTTTCTCATTTCATGTCTCTGCGTCACATTTTGGTAATTCTCACAATATTTCTAACTTTTCATTATTCCATTTGTGTTGGGATACCAATGATCAGTGATCTTTGATGTTACTGCTGTAATTGTTTTGGGGTGCCACAGACCATGACCATACAAAGTGGCAAATTTAATTGATAAATATGTATGTTCTGACTGCTCTACCAACTGACAGTTCTCCATCTTTGGACCACCCTTTCCTATTCTTACACCTCTTGCACCAGTTAGTCAAGAGGTGAATTCAAAGGAAAAGTTCTTGCAGAAAGTTAAAAGTGGTACTTTAGTAGGGGGCGCCTGGGTGGCTCAGTCAGTTAAGTGTCCGACATCGGCTTAGGTCATGATCTCTCGGTTTGTGGGTCTGAGCTCCGTGTCGGGCTCTGTGCTAGCAGTTCGGAGCCTGGAGCCTGCTTCAGATTTGGTTTCTCCTTCTCTCTCTGTCCCTCCCCTGTTCACACTCTGTATCTCTCTCAAAAATAAATAAACATTAAAAAATTTTAATGAAAAATAGAAATATTCTTTAATATAAAGAGAGTTCTGAGTGGTCTGGGTAGAAGATCAAACTAGCCACAACATTCCCTAAAGTCACAGCCTCCTCCAGAGCAAGACCCTAGCTTTCTTCAATTCTGTGAAGACTGAGAGATAAAAAAGCTGCAGGAAAAAAAAAAATAAAGCTAGCAGAGGTTGGTTCATGAGGTTTAAGGAAAAAAACCATCTCCATAATAGAAGGGTGTAAGGTGAAGCAGCAATGCTGTTGTAGAAGCTGCAGCAAATTATTCAGATTTAGCTAAGATAATTGATGAAGGTAGCTACATTGAACAACAGATTTTTCAGGGTACACAGAAAGTCGTCTTTAATTAAAAAAATAATTTTTATTTTTGAGCAACAGAGAGAGAGAGAAAGAGAGAGAGAGAGAGAGAGAGAGAGAGAGAGACAGAGCATGAGTGGGGGAGGGGCAGAGAGAGAGAGGGAAACACAGAATCCAAAGCAGGCTTCAGACTCGGAGCTATCAGCACAGAGCCCCACGCGGAGCTCAAACTCAGGAATCATGAGATCATGACCTGAGCTGAAGTCGGATGCTTAACCGACTGAGCCACCCAGGTGCCCCAGTTTTTTTTTTTTTTAAGTTTATTTATTTATTTTGAAACAGAATACAAGTAGAGGAAGGGCGGGGGTGGGGTGGTGGTGGTGTAGAATCCCAAGTAGGCTCTGCGGTCATGTGTAGTGTGTAAAGCCAGGTTTGAACTCACGAATGTTGAGATCATGAACTGAGCCGGAACCAAGAGTCAAGACACTCAACCAACTGAGCCACCCAGGCACCCCTACATGGAACAGTCTTCCATTGGAAGAAGATCCCATTTAGGACTTCCATAGGTAGAGAAGTGTTACTGCCTGGCTTCAAAGCTTCAACGGACAGGATAACTCTCTTGTTAGGGGCTAACACAGCTGGTTACTTTACGTTGGAGCTAATGCTCATCTACCATTATGAAAATCCTAGTCCCCTTCAGAATCCTGCTAAATCTACTCTTGCTTATGCTCTCTCAGTGGAACAACAAAGTCTAGATGACAGCACATTTATTTACAAACTGGTTTGCTGAATATTTTAATCCCACTGTTGAGGCCTACTGCTCAGAAAAAAGATTCCTTTCAAAATATGACTTGTTACCAATGTCACAATTGGTCACCCAAGAGTGCTGATGGAGATGGGCAATGAGATTAATGTTGTTTTTGTACCTGCTAACGTGACATGCATCCTGTAGCCCATAGAATTAGGAGTAATTTTGACTTTTACATCTTATTATTTAAGACCTACATTTCATAAGGCTGCAGTTGCCATAGATGGTGATTCCGCTGATGGACCTGGGCAAAGTAAGTTGAAAATATTCTGGAAGGAATTTACCATTCTAGATGCCATTAAGAACATTCATGATTGATAGGAAGATGTAAAAATATCATTTAACAGAAGTTTGGAAGAGGTTGATCTTAACCTTCATGGATGACTTTGAGGGATTCAAGACATCAGTGCAGGAAGTGACTGCAGATATGATGGAAATAGCAAGGGAATTGAGTTAGAAGTGGAGCCTGAAGATGTGCCTGAATTGCTTCAATCTCATGATCAAACTTTAAGTGATGCAAAGTTGCTTCATATGGCTGAGCAGAGAAAGTGGTTTTGTGCTATGGAATCTATTCCTGGTGAAGATGCTGTGAGCATTGTTGAAATGACCACAAAGGGTTTAGAATAATGCATAAACTTAGTTGGTAAAGTAGCAGCAGGGTTGAGAGGATTGATTCTGAATTTGAAAGAAATTCTCTTGTGGGTAAAGTGCTATAAAACACCATCACATGCTACAGACAAATTGTTTGTGAAAGAAAGAGTCAAACTTCATCATTGTTGTGTTTTAAGAAATTCCCACAGCTACCCCAATCTTTAGCACCCCTCCACCCTAATTAGTCAGCAGACAGCAGTCACCATTGAGGCAAGATCTTCCACCAGCAAAGGTTATGATTCACTGAAAGCTCACATGACAGCATATTTTTAAGTTCATTTATTTATTTTAAGAGAAAGTGGACATGCACACGCATGGGGGAGGGGGAGAGAGAGAGACAGGGAGAGATAGAGAGAATTCCAAGCAGGCTCTGCTGTGCACTGTTAGCACAGAGACTAACACAAGGCTTGAACTCATAAACTGTGAGATCATGACCTGAGCTGAAATCAAGAATCAGATAATCAACTGACTGAGCCATCCAGATGCCCAGATAGCATTTTTAAATAATAAAATACCTTTTAAGGTATGTACATGGGCTGTTTTTTTTTTTTTTTTTTTTACATATAATGCTACTATGCACTTAACAGACTACTATATAGTATAAATAAGTTTTAGGTGCACTAAGAAAACAAAAAATTAATTGGACTCACTATTGCAATATTTGGTGTATTGTGGTAGTCTGAAACTCACAGTATCTCTAAGTTATGCCTGTACCATAAAGGTTTATCACTTAAGTTGGAGTACTGGATAACATTGCAAAGTGCATAAGGAGGTGGTGATATTTTCCTGCCTCTGCTTTATTTGTGGATGGGCAAAAAACAAAACCAACCAAATAAACAAAATGAAGATGAAAACAACATAAAGAAATGTGAAAAAAGTCTTACCTCATGGCAGTTCTCACACTGAGAAATATAAAGGCAGAAGAATTTTTTTTAATGTTTATTTATTTTTGAGGGAGAGACAGAGTAACTAGGAGACAGGCAGAGAGAGAGAGAGAGAGAGAGAGAGAGAGAGAGAGAGAAAGACAGAATCCAAAGCAGGCTCCACGTTCTGAGTGGTCAGCACAGAGCCTGACACAGGGCTTGAATTAATGAGCTGTGAGATCATGACCTGAGCCGAAATCCGATGCTTAACTGACTGAGCCACCCAGGTGCCCCTCAAGGTAGAAGAAATTGTAAAGTGGTCTCAGGTTGATAGTATCCAAAGCTCATGACATAACAAGACACTTTTTAAATACAGTCCTGAAAAAATTGGCAGAGATAGATATACAAGAAACAAACCACCTGGGATGACAGCCAGGGGATACATAGAGTATATTTTGAATATAATGTGTACACACACACACACACACACACACACACCCTTGACTTATACAGACAATGGAATATTATCCATGCAAAAAAGATATGAGCTATCCAGTCACAAAAATACACAGAGAAACTTTGAATGAAACTTTGAAACTTACTAAGTGAAGGAAGCCAATCTGAAAGGGCCACATACTGTATGATTCCAACCGTATGACATTCTGGAAAGGTTAAACTGTGGAGATAGTTAAAAGCTCAATGGTTGCCAGGGTAGAGATGAATAGGTAGAGACTAGGGCATTCTTAGGGCAATGAAACTACTTTCTGTCATAATACAAAGGTGGATATATGTCATTATAAATTTGTTCATACCCATAGAATGTACACCACCCATGTAATGTAAACCATGGATTCTGAGTGATAATTTTGTGTCATTATAGGCTCATCAGTTGTTACAAATTGCCACTCTGGCTTGGATTTTGATATTGAGAGAGGCTATGCAAATACAGGGCAAAGCATATATGGGAAATCTCTTCAATTTCCTCAGTTTTGCTGTGTATCTAAAACTACTTGGTAAAAATAGTTTCTCTTTAAAATATCTGATGTGTTTAAAGACATTAGAGATAGCCTTGAAAGTATAATGAAGGAAGAAACTGGTATCAAAAAGGACAAGCCAGTTTTGAAAAATAACAAAATAGAACTATAATAAACTCTAATAGAACTGAAAACAAATTCTTGAAATTGTACCCCAGTGAATTTGACAGAGAGAACTAGTGAAATAAAAGAGCATAAGAAATTACACAGGAAAAAAGGTGATATAAATTATGGACATCAGAAAAATAAAGATTTCAGGCAAAACCACCAAAAATTTCACATACTATGTGGAAAATTACATTTAGAAATTCTAGTGTAGCTATGATATGTGGTTCAGTTGGAGAACGACAATACTTAAATGAGTCCTATTCCTGTTATCTGCTATAATGATACCAATGTGAGGTAATGACAGCAATACCTCAGGGTTGTACCAGTGGAGATGCTATGGATGAAAAGAATGTGGAAGCCACTCTGAAAAAGACACATTAGTATTTGACAATTCATTAATATAGTTTTGAAGCACTTTCTTCTGTTTATTTGTATTAGTTAAACTTAAAAAATTGGTAGAGATTTAAAAAAAAACAAAAAACAAAAAACAAACTGGGGCACCTGGGTGGCTCAGTCAGTTAAGCATTTGACTCTTGATTTCAGCTCAGGTCATGATCTCCTGGTTCATTCATGAGATTAAGTTTGCACTAGGCTCCCTGCTGACAGCACGGAGCCTGCTTGGGATTCTCTCTCTCTCTCTCTCTCTCTCTCTCTCTCTCTCTCTCTCTCTCTCTGCCCCTCTCTGTCTGCCTGCTTGTGGGCTCTCTCTCTCTCTCTCTCTAAATAAATACATAAACTTAAAAAAAATAAATACAAACATACTAAGTCATATAGAATGTTTAACCACCACCACACATTTAGGGATATGGTTGGCCTAATTTTTATGATTATTTTGTTAATGTTTATTTATTTTTGAGAGAGAGATGAGCTGGGGATGGGCAGAAAGAGAGAGGGAGACAGAGAATCCGATGTAGGCTCCAGTCTCTGAGCTGTCAGCACAAAGCCTGACGCAGGGCTCGAACTCACAAACTGTGAGAACATGACCTGAGCTGAAGCCGGATGCTTAAAATTCAGATACTATGCCATTTAACTCAGTCTCTAAAGTATTTCCAGGATGCATATATAATTTTGCAAGAAATAGGAAAATCGTTCATTTCAATAAAGGAAGTGTAAACAATTCTACCATTAAAATACTCAACATACCAATGAATAGCACTAACACATTTTTACTGTCCAAAGTTCTCTGACTAGCATTGTTTGGAATATGGTCTGAAAATAAGTTTAAATTCTTCATTTGTGAGATGAACAAAATCCTATTTATAAACCGAAGGTAAAATAAAAATTGTTTTTCTAAATCTATCAAGTATTTATTCACAAATGTTATACATCAGCTGCTTTCTTTATTGTAGCACAGAAGATAATGCCGTCAACAAAAACCACCAATTAACAAAGTCTGGTTTACAAACCTTACATAACTATCCTAGGACAATACAAGTAGAAAACACCAAACCTAGAATTTAAAAAGTTAAAAAAAACCTTAAACCAGCATAAAACTGTATTCCTTTTGCTACATGATGTTGCCCCTCCAGCTGTTCTATCAATTCACACACCCAAGACACTCTGCATTTATACACGACTTGGAAAAACCAGTCTACATTTCATGCTTGCTCACATTGTATTCTGATAGAATTGAAACATCGGGCATAATTTAATTTACTTTTCATTTAATTTCAGATTTAAGACATAGAGAAAATCTTATTGTCTTCCAAATAACAAAGCTTATCATACTCCTCTGTTTAAAAAAAAAAATCCAAATGGTTGCTCTTTGTCAGTGAATTAATATATAGCACCTTCACTGTCACCACTCATAATCAGTTCCCAAACTAACTTTTGTCTTGTCCAGGACCCATCACACTCACACATTCCACAGTGAGTTCATATGCAATCCATGATCCATGAACTTATTATTGTTTCTAAGGGTGACTCTAACATATTCCTTTCTATCTTTCAATTACTGATTCTTTATCTGCTAAGTCAACCAGCTCAGAATTATCCTTTTCCCATATTTTTAAAACAGTTATTAAGAGCTTATGTCATTACCCAACATGTTTTGTATAGCTAGATAACTAGAGGTCAAGCATTGACCACTTAGATACTGGGGATAAAATAAGAATGAAAAACTTTTAAAAAAGTATATTATTATTTATTTAGAATAGAAACAATAGAAACATTGAGATCTAAAGTATTAGATTTATTTTTTTTTAATTATCAAGGGTAGCATCAACAGTCTTTGCCTTCTTTACATTCTATAACACATTATAAAGGAATTATCTTTCATATGCCTTTCTTTTTTAAAAAAATGTTTATTTTGGGAGAGAGCACACATTTATTTTGTGTGCAAGTGGGGGAGGGGCAGAGAGATTGGGAGAGAGAGAATCCTGAGGAGGCTCCATGCTGTCAGCTCACAGTCCAATCTCGGGCTTGATCTCACCACCGTGAGATCATGACCTGAGATGAAATCAAGAGTCAGCTGCTTAACCAACTGAGCCCCTCATATGGCTCTCTAGGTTTGTATCAGCTTCCAGCATTTTAACCTATGTGCTTTCAAAGCCATCTAATGCCTTCTAACATGTCTTTAAGGTGAAGATTTTGCCAGCGTCCCTCCCACTGGGACATCATCCTTTTCAACACAATCATGTTCCTCATTTATGTCCATATGTTCACTTGATTAAGTTTATTTAGTCAGTCTGGCAGCATATCTAGAGTCCCCTAAAGACTGTCACTTTCAACGTTCCCACACCTCACTCTTTGTTTTGTAATTCCATTTACGTTTGATGAGATTTTACTTCTGGCATTTATAATTTTTCATTTTTTTTCTTCACTCTCGTATTGTTGGCCAGTTTCCTTTTTTATCATCCGTGTTGGTAAATGTCACATGGGTTTATCCCTGAGAGAGAAAGAGGCAGCACAGTTACATGCCCTGCTGATAGTGTGTGACCTTAATAACATGCACAGAGACCAGTCCCTTTTAGATTAAACAAAACAAAACAAAACAAACCAGTGATATAATTGGCCAGAGATCATTTTGTGTATCTATTATTTACTTACTGACTTCTGGACCAAAGAGGTGGCAGTGAATTTTGCACTTCACAGTTTCTCACATGTAATGGTTACTGGCAACTAAAAATTGGACCATATTGTTAGAGGATTTGCATTATTTAACTAAACCATAGTAACTAAAATTCATACTTCTCAGAGTTATTTAAAGCAATGTTGGCTGTAATTCCTCAACAGAAAAGAATGTGTAATACAATAAAAAATGCTATTTTTCATAAACATTTTTCAATAGGTGTTTACAAGCAGGATATTCATAGAATCTTGGTGAGATTGTTATGTATCACATGCTCTTGTGTGCCTTGAGAGGGCAGAATAGTGATTTCAAAGGTTGAATACAATTAATGTGTGTTCTTTGATTACTTCGCTTTTGAGGTAATAAGATTACTATAGTTAGTATCAGTCATATATTACTTATAAAAATTAAAATGATCTGTATGTTCTTTGATTACTTCATTTTTGATGTAATAAGATTACCATAGTTAGTATCAGTCATATATTGCCCATAAAAATTAAAATGATCTGTATTTTTGGGGCACCTCGGTGACTCAGTAGGTTAAGTGCCCAAATCTGGATATCAGCTCAGGTCATGATGTCACAGTTCATGAGTTAGAGCTTCACATTGTCAGCTCCATGCTGACAATGCAGAACCTGCGTGGGATTCTTTCTCTCCCCCTCTCTCTACCCACCCCTGACTCAAGCTCACACACTCTCTCAAAATAAATAAACTTAAAAAAAGTTTAAAAATTTAAAATGATCTTTATTTTTACTTTCTTAATGTTTGTTTTTTTTTTTTTAATTTATTTTTGAGACAGAGAGAGACAGAGCATGAGCAGGGAAGGGGCAGAGAGAGAGGGAGACACAGATTCGGAAGCAGGCTCCAGGCTCTGAGCCATCAGCACAGAGCCCAATGCGGGGCTCGAACTCACAGACTGTGAGATCATGACCTGAGCTGAAGTCGGACGCTCAACCGACTGAGCCACCCAGGCGCCCCTAAAATGATCTTTATTTTTAAATGAGTTAAGGCAAAGACTGTAACTGCCTGTTATGGATTAACTGGAAAATGTTGATAACAATGATGGCAACTTTCTTACATTCTAGTTCCATAAGTGAGAATGCATTGACACTAAAATCTTGATTCATCTTTCAATTGGATATACACTATTAAGTTAATCAGGTTGCTCATACACAAAAATTCAATTTAAGACATTGGCCAGATAGGTTTTTCTAAGTGCATAACAGCTGGTATGTACTCTTAATTAAATTTTTTCTTTTCTCCTCTCAAAAATTTACTTAGTCATGAAAAGTGTTAACATAATAACTGATAACTCTTCACAAAATACACATCTTTAGTATTAAAAAGCCATTTATGCATTAGTTGTAAAACAATACACAAAAACAGTGTTTAGAAAAACAGTTGTTTCATTTTAACTATATAGTAGGATCAGGCATATGAAAGACATTAGGGCTTGTTTTAAATTCAACATGAAATGTTGGAAAAATAAACCAAAGGTCAAAAAGAATGCAAAGCTCTTCCATTATTGCCTTATTTCACAGAAGGGTGTGCCACAGTTAGGAACTCGGATTTGGAGTTGCTGGGATTTAGTCCTTTTGCTCTTCTTGTAGCCTTTTCAACAGGTTATGCATAGACTACTGACCCACGCAGTCACAGTTTAGCAGCTACCTTTAAGTCACGATTTAGCAGCTACCTTTAAGGATAGTTTTTCTTGAAAACTCAGATTCCTAGCACCTGGGAGAAGCAACAGCCTCTGCAGTCTGTGGGCACAAACTATTTACTGTTCCTGTGGGAGGAGGTGGCTGAAGCTGACTCTGGCAGAAGATGGATGGGATGGGGTGATGCCAGCTGTTTTTATGTAAATCAAGGCACAAAGAAGATTAGGAGGCAGGAAAAATGCAGAAGCAACTTCTTTTTTTTTAAATCTTTTTCTGCTCTTGTCTGCATCACTCCAGAGCCACCAGTTCACCCCAGCTTCCAGCTTCATTTGGCATAAAGAACTAGGCTCCCATAACCTTTCAAAAGTGCCAACCTCAAGTATGTGGTGCCTCTGTCTTAGCTACCTGAACCTTAAGTCTGAGGGACTTTCTGTTTTTTTTAACATATATATTCTTAATGTTTATTTACTTTTGAGAGGCAGAGGGGAGGGAGGGGCAGAGAGAGAGGGAGACACAGAATCCAAAGCAGGCTTCAGGCTCTGAGCTGTTAGCACAGAGCCCGACATGGGGCTCGGACCCAGGAACCTTGAGATCATGACCTGAGCCAAAATTGGACACTCAACTCACCGAGCCACTCAGGGACCCCCTTCTCTGAAATCTTGATGTACCTAAAGTTATTTTAATCAGTGAAGTTTGAATTTGATCTGACAAACATTATACTTAAAACACATCAAGGAAATGGAAATTGTGTGTGTTAGTTGGGTGTTGGTACTTACAGAGTGAAAAGTAAAGAACAAAACCAAAACAGAGAAACCTAAAATGGAGAGAAGTTCATTCAATAACAACTTAGAGATGTAGATTAGATCAAAGCATCAGATGAAAGAGTAGAAATGAAAGGCTTTCGGGAAATTATGAATGAAAGGGGAGCAGTGGACATATTTTTAACAAACCTTACTGAATTATTTAACACTTTAAAGTAAATACAGGTTATACTTAGACAGTTTGATAAAACTTTAAAAAAAATATCAATTCAGGAAACTAATTCTACACAATAAAGTCTAATTACCCCAAATAACAGGAAATATGATATTAAATATAATAACCCTGAAGACATTCCCATTAAATTCAAAGAATAAGACAAATAGCAGTCCTTACTAATACTTTTAGTACTATTGTGTGTGTGTGGGGGGGGATTTAGTTAATAAGACAAAAATTTTTCAAATTTGTACATTGTGAAAAAGTAGATAAAAATCAGGTTGTATATTACAATTTTATAATCATGATCAACAGAACAGCAGTCATAATGCAGTGTAAATGTTTATGTGTGCAACATCTTGGCCAGAGCTGTTAACATTGTCTTCACTTCAATTGAGTTATGTATATTTTTGGAACTACACATGTTGAATTTAAATGTCACTTGATATACCTTCAAGAAAAAGAGCATACTATGACTTGACATTGAAACAAAAAGTTATTTTGTATACAAAAAGGCTTGGGAGTGGGAGAGAGCCAAAGCATAAGAGACTCTTAAAAACTGAGAACAAACTGAGGGTTGATGGGGGGTGGGAAGGAGGGGAGGGTGGGTGATGAGTATTGAGGAGGGCACCTTTTGGGATGAGCACTGGGTGTTGTATGGAAACCAATTTGACAATAAACTTCATATATTGAAAAAAAAAAAAGTTTTGGGAACAGTGGTGGAGATTTACATCCGATATGGTAAAACAGATATTTTTGTTTGAGTAATGTCTACAATTTATGTTTTCTTGCAAAGAAAAAAAACATACCACATTCTATGGGACTTGAGAAAAGAAGAAACACTCTAGTACAGAAAGCTTTGTTATAGTTTGTCATTTATATATAAACCAAACGATTTCCTATTATAAACTAAAGATAAGAGAAATTGCCAACTCCTTGGAATAGATGAAAAATAAAATTAAAACAATGAGAGATTTGACCAATTTATGATTTATATATCACTCTTGTCAAAGAAACCATTATTGATTTTATAGAAATTTTATGCCCTTTTGGAACAGACCTATTTAACTTCCAGAAATACATGATTCAAGTCAGAAAAAGTGAAATTATGATCTAATTAAAAAGGAAATGTTAATAAAAAATTAGTTACTTCAGCATACCAAGAAAGTATGTTGCCAATCCTAAAGATATCAAGATCATCATCACAGGTTACAAAAACTATTACTTCCTTGTGATTTTATTATTACATATAATTTTAAACTGTGGAAGAATAAGGCCATCTCCAAATTTTATCATGAGGGGGAAAAGTTTGGATAAATGCTGAAAGGAAGGGTAGGTAAATGTAATAAATATATAATTAGAAAATGAGTCCTAGAAAATATAATTAGCACTATATCTGTTTAATAATTGAAATTGTAGTCAAAATATTTCCCACAATTAAGAGTTTAGACTGAGTCGATTCAAATGTTGATATTGTGTAGTAGTTAAGGGTGAGAAAACATTATCATTGAAAAAACTGATAGAGAGGAAAAGAACACTAACCAAACTCATTTGTATTGTAAAGCCAACTTCACCCTCTTTTCAAAGCTGGGCTGGGCATTATAAGGAAGAAGAGGACAGATACCTTTCATGAACACAGATACAGAACTTTTTACCATGTATCAACTCAGATTTCACAACAGAAAAAATATCATACCACATGGCAACACATCCAAGGATTAGATCATATTTTAACATTTCAAGTTTAATTAAAATACTTTATCACACTGATGAAAGGAGGGGGAAGAGGAGGAGGGAGGGGAGGAGGACAGGTGGTGGGGAAGGGGAAAGGAGGAGGAGAAAGGGGGAAGAGAAGGAGTAGGAGAAACAGCAACTGTGACCATTAAGTACAGTGACAAATTCTTAAATTTAAAATATCCACGCATTTTCTCTTTTAGCATTTCAAACTATAATTGTGCCCATTCTGGAGATAGAAAGTCTGGATGCTTTTCACCTCCAGGTTTTGTAGTGAAAATAGAGAAAAAAGAAGTTTTATTTTTATCTAGATCTAGATATAGATAGACATACACTCAAATTTGCAAAAATAAAAAAAATACATTTCCAACTAACTTTATAGGTCAAAAGACATCGTGGAGTTGGTATGTATTTCTGTTTAAATTCATTTAATTTAAATTCATTTAAGTTAAATTTACCAGTGAAAAATACACAATCGAGATTCTTTATCCATGGACTTATAACCTATTAGTCATAATAATGTACTGTATTAACCTATGATGTCCTTTGCCATCTGTTAAAGTAGTGTAGTGCATGGAGTATAGACACAAATCTTAGTTCCACATTATGTGAACTTGGGCAAATTAATATATCCTGTGACCTGTTTCCTCATCTGTACAAATGGGATAGATCATCACCCACAGGAAACACACACACACACACACACACACACGCGCGCGCGCGCACACAGACACAATACTCCTAGCAATTTTCAGGTTTGCACATTCCTATTTTTTCATAAAAAATATTTCATTGTTACTGTTTTTTCTTTTATCTGACTGAAGGAAAAGGTTGTCTCCTTAGCTTAGCATAATGCTTTGAAAAGGGAATGCATTCATTCAATGTTTGTTTAATAAAATATTTATCAATTCTTCTGGGTGTATTTGTTCTCATCACACAGAAAATGTCAAGAGTTGGCTTCTGAATATTAGATATTAAAATGATCACATCAGCCTTCAGGAAATTTTGAATTAGCATAAAGATAATGTTTGAATACAACGTGTGACCTTCCTACTCAGTACAACTCCAAAGCATCAACCTCGTGGATGTGATTCCATGAACACACGAATGCACATCTTCACTGACACAATTCCTCTCTAAGTAAACATTAAGTCAGAATAGGAATATTCTAACATCAGAAAAATGTAGACAAAGGTAATTTTTGTTCACAGTTCAAAGGTCTAATCACCTTGATAGGTATATCACAAAGATTTGTAAACATGTCAATAATTCATCAAAGATCTCCAAAATGAACAAAGTGTTATATAGTAGACATTAGGATTAATTGAAATAATCATCTTTTTTAACACTTCAGGAAAAAAATAAAAAGGTCTAAAGTGAACTCAGTTATAGAATTGACATTCAGACAGCAAAAAATCACTACCTGCCCTCAACTTGTATTAGTGCACATCAAGGCCTTAATTATTTTTTTGGTAATCAACAGAATCCCCCAAATCCTGAACTATGATTCAATTATGAGTGTGTATGTTTGTGTGTGTACATATGTATATATATCAGATTTTTTATACATTAAGCAGCATCCATATATATGCATGTATATGGGTGCTGCTTAATGTATAAAAAAATGAGAATGGAAGAAACAAACAAAAAGTTAAATATGACTTTTCAATTACTTAGTAAGTGAAATCAGGTTATGCTAATTTTTAATATAACCTCAACAATATATCTCATATTGCTTCTATTCTTTTCAAAATGGAAGCTTTTGAGCTACTACTTACCATTGAATAGCTGTAAATAAGATACCAAATCAGGAAAACTTCATCACCAACAAAATATACTTAATGAATACCTTTCTCTTTACCTACTAATAACAAAAATGCTTTGTTATTATAATTGGAAATATCCACACCAACAGTACAATACTTTTTTCATAAAATAGTAGTAATTAAAGTAATAATATTAAATAAGGTAGCAAGACCTACCTGTGTCTGCACAGATTATTGCCTATAGAACATGAGGGTTTTTTTTCTTTCATTCTATATAAACTACAACCACATTTATTTATTTGTTAATTAATTAATTAATTAATTTAGTATTATTATAACATTTATTAAATAGTGCTGTAGGTTAATAGCAAAAGCAAAGAAGCAAAGAATTGAAATGTGAGCTATGTAAAATTCCAGCTAAAGCGTAAAGTGTCTTATGTATTCATTCATTAGCTAACTGAAAGCCCAAGAAAGACAAGACATCCAATGTAATAAAGTACTGCAAAAGAATTGGCAATTTTCAGTTATCAAAATCGTGGATTCTGCATTTGGTACCCTTTCCTCAATCAAGAAAAGAAAATATTTGGGGATGTTATATAACATACTTATAAAACAAGATAGAAAAATACATAATAAATAATAAATAGCATTTAAAACTGACTGTATATTGTACTCAAATGGCTTAACTGTACACATTATTAATCACAGAAACAGTAATATAAAAAAATCTCTAATCTAAATATAAAAAAATCTAATTAGAGTAGATTTGATAAGGAGTTATGTAATAAATTATTATTTTCTTTAGTGAAGCAAAGCACATTTGTTGAGTGGGTTCTAAAGTTTGTCACAGTTAAATTATACATAGCAAATATACCTTATTTCTAATTTGTTGTATTTGAGATAGAATGTCCATCATCAGATGAATAATGATAAATCTTACTAAATTTAAACTATTATAGTTTACTAGCGATAAATATAAAAGATAATTGAAATAATTAAACAAAAATAAAATACACAAATCTTTTCACTACAAAAATATAGAACTATATCATCACAAATTAATGATCCACTAATATGTACATAGTGAAATAAAAATTTAAAAGAAAAAAATAAGACAGTGGAAGTAATTTTTACTCTATTATATCAAATGACAAAGGAAACAAGAAAAGATGAAAAGTGCCATTACTACTAACAAATTTAATTTGATAAATTAAAATATAAGAAACAGACTCCTACTAATTTGATTTTAAATTGTAGAGAATGATGTCTGAATATAGGCCAGATTCACAACACACTGAAAGTATAATTCAACTTCAATCCAATTTATCTCATTGGGGACTATTGTCAATAAATCTACTTATAAAACAATGAATTGATTATAGGATTAATAGCAGAATTCCTTTTGACATATGCCAGAGATATTCTTGTATGCAAGGGTTTATTTTTAACTTCCTAATCAAGTTATAATTTAACATGTCTGTAACTGTTTGATTAAAGGGACATCAAGTACAATACGTAATTACAAGGTAAGTTTTTTTAGAAACACAGATTCTAAATTCTTAAGAAAAACATGATTATATAACTTAATTTAAATGAAAATTTGCATCTTTATTCATACAACATTGTTAAAAACAATATTGTGTGTGTGTGTGTATTCCACTGTTATAACAACAAAAAAATCTCCAATGAGTTAGAATGGGATTATGTGTGAATGCATCCAAAAATTACAGCACTATTGATCCAATTTAGATTTACCATAGTTAAAGGATAAAATAAAATAATGAAAATGTCTACAGAGATGTATTCAACTAATTTTAAATAACATGCTAGTTAGTTATCATTTAATAGTGCCAACAGGAGTAAAACTTCCTACATGGCATTGATTGACAATGTTCTGTGTTGAGAGTATTCTGTATTTTTCAATGACATTTATTGAATAAGATGGACAGTAACATTAAGTGTGTGATATGTTTCACGTATTTATATACACTCTTTCATTTTGTTCTCACAAAAACCTAGAGCCAACAATCCACAACTCACAGATATTAAAAAAAAAGATGAGTAGTCAGACATAAAGTAATTCAGCTAGTCTGAAAAGGATGTGGAAATTCTGAATAGAAAAATAGAGTGGGGGAAATGATGGGTGGTTTGTGGCAGTGGGTAGAATGACCATACTTCTCCATCCAGCCAGGATAATTCTGGTTTCCACCTGTTTCCAACAGTCTGAAGATGATAATCAATCATGCCTCTCTCACTCTCCAATGTCTTCCAGCTTGGATGACAAATTATGTGGTCACTGGCTCAATGAGGAACCATGACAGGCTTTTTAATGTGATAATGACATGATGTGGGCAATGCTCTAGAAAGATTAATCTGAAAGAAATGTATACATGGGAATGAAGGGAAGGGTCTGAAACAGAGAACCCAATTAGATGTCTACTTCCATCATCTAAGGAAATGTACTGAAAATCTGAATTAGGACAGGGAAAGTGGCCAGGAAGCAATATATATTACAAGCTTAATGGAGCAATGTTGCAGATATAAAATAAATAGGACACACAGACACTAAATACTTTTTATGAGAGAGACTGAGGAATTAACAGTGATTACAAGATTTGGATCTTAAGTGACTGGGACTACAATGCTACTAACAGGTGGTAAGCATTGTGATTGTGTTCTTGGCCTGAGAGCATTTTTATATATCGTTGTTTTTGTTTTGTTTTGTTTTGTTTTGTTTTGTTTTGTTTTTTTGAGAAGACTACTTCAATTATCATGGATTCTCTGACTTCATGTTTTCCTGTAAATTATTCCACTTCAAATACGAAGATGTCAGTTTATATTTGTCTGCAGAATTTGTAGCTATGTAGGTCACTTTTATGTGTAGAGTTGATTTTAAAAACTATTTTAACATAGAAACTCATATCTCTAGTATTTTCACAATTGTTTTTCCCCTCTTGTCTATGTTACCTTATACAGCAAGCTGCTCTCCCCTAGCACACAGTAATGTTTTATATTATATTATATATATTGAGGTTAGAAGCTGTATGTTATTATGATCAAATCCTCAAAGTAAATGATGATGGTATATTTTACATTACATTAAAAAAATCAGGAAAATCATACTAATGTAAATATTAATGAAATGCCAGGTTTATCAATAAAGTTTTAAGATGATTCTGAGAATAAAACATTATGTTCTTCTTAATTAAAAAAAAATCTGAAAAATTAATACCTTTAGAAAACCACAGCTATTGGATAGTACTGTTGAGGTCAGTGAAAACTTAGAGGGGGTTATGAAAGAGACTGAAGACTTTTTTTTTTCATGTTTTATTTTATTTTTGAGAGAGAGAGAAAGAGACAGAGACAGAGTGTGAGTGGAGGAGGGGCAGAAAGAGAAGGAGACACAGAATCCCAAGCAGGCTCCAGGCTCTGAGTTGTCAGCACAGAGTCCTATATGGGGTTCAAACTCATGAACTGTTTGTGAGCTCATGACAAAATCAGAAGCTTAACCAACTGAGCCACCAGGCACCCTGGAGACTGAATACTTTTTAATGTAATCCAGTGATTGGTATTTTTAGGGGACAGAATTTCTCAATATACACGTTTCCTTTGGGTTTGTATAGGTCTATCACTAACTCCACTTACATTTATCAGTTGCATTTAGGGCTTTTTTCATGTTTTAATTTATTCTTTTATTACTTTAAATGCAATGATTTTGCATTTTATATTTTACAATTATAAATACAACATCTGCCCTTTTTGTGGATCTGATTCCACAGTTTTATGCCACGTTATTGAGGTATAATTGGCATAGCAAAAACTTTACATGTTCATGTGTACAAGGCAATAAGTTTAGAGGTTAGTATATACCAGTGAGATGGTCACCACAATCTACATCATAAACATATCCATCACCTCCAAAAGTTTCCTCATCTGTTTATTTATTTGTTTGATTATTTGTGGTAAGAATGCTTAATAGAAGATCTTCTACCCTCTTAGCAAATTGAAAATATGTAATTCAATATTATTAACTATAGGCTCTATGCTGTACAGTAAATATAGAGGGCTTGCTTATTTATCTTGTATAAATGAAATTCTGTACTTTAAGTCTTTTAATTTTAATGTATAAGTGGGATAAAAAGTGATGGGGAGCAAAAGGATAGTGGATATTTCCTTGAGTTATTTGAGCAGGAAGTAAAGAGATATGGAAGATTTAAAAAGAAAACCCATTAGAAAGCAAATATCTACGGCAGACATATAAGATGTGAGCAATACAAATTCTGTAAATAATTATGAACGAATCCTCTGTACAAGGAAAAAGACAAATTATGTGAAGAAGCAACACATTCAAGATGTTAGGTGGTATCATTATTTTAGAACAGCTTGGCTATAAACAGAATGGCCTGTAGTTAGATAAAATGAATGGAGGTAGTATCCAAAGAAAAGGTTTAAGTGCAATGTTTATAAGCTAGTGTTTATATGTCTAGTCCATGCAGTAGGTAAAAATACTTACACTATCACCGCCATTTAACTATTGCTACTGTTACTATCATGTACCAGGCAATTTATACAAGCAGTACAATGTTATCGTATCATAGTAACATTAAGAGATTGCATCAACTTTTCCACTATTAGAGATGAGGAAACTGAAATGTAGACAGATTATACACACATCTTGCTGAAGTCCTCTCTGCTAATGGAAGTTTGCAAACTCTTCTGTGGCTACAGCCAATTAAGATTTTACCCCTAACGCACACTATACTCTGACTCCACATATCCTCCAAACAAGTTCAATAGTTGCACCTTGAATGCCAGAGATTTGCCAAAATAATAATGCTTGAATATCTCATAAATAGGTATTTTATCACATATAGCTTGGCTATACTTTGAAAAGCCTGTGCTGATACACCAGTATGTAGTCTTCTGTCGCCATGTCATCTCTGGATAATTAAAATTAACTGTTTCCCAGCTTTCTATCAGGGCTGTATATATGCATAATAACAATGTACAAAAGTATAAATACATTGTACATTCTATATTATACAATGTAAATACATTGTATAAATACATTGTAAAGAAAATGTGTATTTTGGTTGTAAAAAAATAATATTCTTCTGTTTTAATTTAATTTTAACTTTCACGTAAAATAAATACTTCATCACTACATTTGTGTAAAAATGCTTAAATTATAGACAAGTTCTTATTTTATTTTTTGCACATTTTTCCCCTATAATTTATTTAATTTTTATAATTTACAAATCCAAGTTAGCACATGGTGCAACAATGATTTCAGGAGTAGGTTCCTTAAGCCCTTTACCCATTTAGCCCATCCCCCCTCACATAACCCCTCCAGAAACCCTCTGTTCTTCATATTTAAGAGTCTCTTATGTTTTGTCCCCCTCCCTGTCACCCTCCATTTCTTTATCCATGCATCAATTGATGGACATTTGAGCTTTTTCCATACTTTGGCTATTATTGATGGTGCTACTATAAACATTGGGGTGCCTGTGTCCCTTCGACACAGCATACCTGTATCCCTTGGATAAGTATCTAATAGTGCAATTGCTGAGTCGTAGGATAGTTCCAGTTTTAATTTTTTGAGGAACCTCCATACTGTTTTCCAGAGTAGCTGCACCAGTTTGCATTCCCACCAACAGTACAAAAGAGATCCTCTTCTCCACATCTTCACCAACATCTGTTGTTGCCTGAGTTGTTAATGTTAGCCATTCTGACAGGTGTGAGGTGGTATATCATTGTGGCTTTCATTTGTATTTCCCTGATGATGAGTGATGTTGAGCATTTTTTCATGTTTTGGTTGGCCATCTGGATGTCTTCTTTGGAGAAGTGTCTATTCATGTCCTTTGCCCATTTCTTCACTGGATTATTTGTTTTTGGCTGTTGAGTTTGATAAGTTCTCTATAGATTTTGGATACTAACCCTTTATATGATATGTCATTTGCAAGTATCTTCTTCCATTTCATCAGTCAACTTTTAGTTTTGCTGATTTTTTCCTTTGCTGTGCAGAAGCTTTTTATTTTGATAAAGTCCAAATAGTTCATGTTTACTTTGGTTTCCCTTGCCTCCAGAGATGTGAAGAAGAAGTTGCTATGGCCAAGGTCAAAGAGGTTTTTGCCTGCTTTCTTCGTGAGGATTTTGATGGCTCCTGTCTTACATTTAGGTCTTTCATCCATTTTTAATTTATTTTTGTGTATGGTGTAAGAAAGTGGTCCAAGTTCATTTTCTGCATGTTGCTGTCCAGTTTTCCCAGCACTATTTGCTGAAGAGACTGTCTTTATTCCATTGGATATTCTTTCCTGCTTTGTCAAAGATTAGTTGGCCATATGTTTGTGGGTCCATTTCTGGGTTCTCTGTTCTGTTCTGTTTATCTGAGTGCCAGTACGATACTGTCTTATGATTACAGCTTTTTAATACAGCTTGAAGTCTGGGATTTGATGCCTCTTGCTTTGGTTTTCTTTTTCAAGATTGCTTTGGCTCTTTGGGGTCTTTTCTCATTCCATACAAACTGTAGGGTTGTTTTCTAGCTCTGTGAAGGTATTATTTGGTGTTATTTTGATAAATATTGTGTTGTGTAAGTAGCTTTCTTTGGGTAGTATTGACATTTTAACAAATATCTGTTCTTCCTATCCAGGAACATGGAATATTTTTCCATTTTTTTGTGTCTTCTTCAATTTCGCTCAAAAGCTTTCTATAGTTTTCAGTGTATAGATTTCTCACCTCTTTGGTTAGATTTATTCCTAGGCATTTTATGGTTTTTGGTGCAATTGTAAATGGGATCAATTCCTTGATTTCTCTTTCTGTTGCTTCATTATTGGTGTATAGGAATGCAACCTATTTATGTGCATTGATTTTATATCCTGAGACTTTGCTGAATTCATGGATCAGTTCTAGCAGTTTTTTGATAGAATCTTTAGGGTTTTTCACATACAGTATCATCTCATCTGCGAAGAGTGAAAGTTTGACTGCCTCCTGGCTGATTTGGATGTCTTTTTTTTCTTTGTGTTGTCTGATTGCTGAGGCTAGGACTTCCAACTCTATGTTGAATAACAGTGGTGGGAGTGAACATCCCTGTCTTATTCCTGACCTTAGGGGGAAAGCTCTGTTTTTCCCCCTGTCTTATTCCTGACCTTAGGGGGAAAGCTCTCAGTTTTTACCCATTGAGGATAATATTAGTGTTGGGTCTTTCATATATGGCTTTTATGATCTTGAAGTAATGATCCCTCTATTGCTACTTTCTTGAGGGTTTTTATCAAGAAAGGATGCTATATTTTGTCAAATGCTTTCTCTGCATCTATTGAGAGAATCATATGGTTCTTGTCCTTTCTTTTATTGATGTAATGAATCACATTAATTCTTTTGTGGATATTGAACCAGCCTTTCATCCCAGGTATAAATCCCACTTGGTCGTGGTGAATAATTTTTTAATGTATTGTTGCTTGCAGTTGGCTAATACCTTGTTGAGGATTTTTGCATCCATGTTCATTGGGGAAATTGGTCTATAGTTCTACTTTTTAGTGGGGTCTTTGTCTGGCTTTGGAATCAAGGTAATTCTGGCTTCATAGAAAGAGTTTTGAAGTTTTCCTTCCATTTCTATTTTTTGGAACAGCTTCAAGAGAATAGGTGTTAACTCTTCCCTAAATGTTTGGTAGAATTCCCCTGGAAAGCCATCTGGCTCTGGACTCTTGTTTTATTGGAGATTTTTTTGTTACTAATTTGATTTCTTTACTGGTTATGGGTCTGTTCAAATTTTTTATTTCTTCCTGTTTCAGTTTTGGAAGTGTATATGTTTCTAAGAATCTGTCCATTTCTTCCAGATTGCCTATTTTATTGGTATATAATTTCTCATAATATTCTCTTACTACAGTTTGTATTTCTGCTGTTTTGTTTTATGATCTCTCCTCTTTCATTCTTGATTTTATTTATTTGGGTCCTTTCCTTTTTCTTTTTGATCAATGTGGCAAGGCATTTATCAGTTTTTTTATTTCTTTCAAAGAACCAACTTCTGGTTTCATTGATCTGTTCTACTGTTTTTTTGTTTTCGATAGCATTAATTTCTCCTCTAATCTTTGCTATTTCCTGTCTTCTTTTGGTTTTGGGTTTTATTTGTTGTTATTTCTCCTACTCTTTAAGGTATAAGGTTAGGTTGTATATCTGTGACCTACCTTCCCTTTTTAGGAAAGCCTGGATTGCTATATACTTCCCTCTTATGACCACCTTCGCTACGTCTCAGTGGTTTTGGGATGTGGTTTTATCATTTTCATTGGCTTCTATGTACTTTTTAATTTCCTCTATAACTTCTTGGTTAGCCCATCCATTCTTTAGTAGGATGTTCTTTAGTCTCCAAGAGTTTGTTATCTTTCCAAAGTTTTTCTTTTGGTTGATTTCGAGTTTCATAGCGTTGTGGTCTGAAAATATACATGGTATGATCTCAATCTTTTTGTACTTGTTGAGTCCTGATTTGTGTCCCAATATGTGACCTAATTTGGAGAAAGTTCCATATGCACCAGAGAAAAATGTGTATTACACTGCTTTAGGATGAAATGTTCTGAATATATCTGTTAAGTCCATCCAGTCCAGTGTGTCATTCAAAGCCATTGTTTCCTTGTTGATTTTTTGATTAGATGATCTGTCCATTGTTGTAAGTGGGGTGTGGAATTCCCTACAATTATAGTATTATTATCAATTAGTTTCTTTATGTTTGTAATTAACTGATTTGTATATTTCGGTGCCCTCACATTTAGAGCATAAATGTTTACAACTGTTAGATCTTATTGGTGGATAGACCCTTTAATTATGATATAATGCCCTTCTTCATCTCTTGTTACAGTCTTTATTTTAAAGTCTAGATTGTCTGATATAAGTATGGCTACTCCAGCTTTCTTTGTTGACCATTAGCAGGATAGATGGTTCTCCATTGCCTTACTTTTAATCTGAAGGTGTCTTTAGGTCTAAAGTGGGTCTCTTGTAAACAGCACATAGATGGATCTTATTTTCTTATCCATTCTGTTACCCTATGCCTTTTGATTGGAGTATTTAGTCCATTGACATTTAGAGTGTATACTGAGAGATATAAACTCTTTGCCATTATGTTTCTTGTAGAGTTTCTGGTGGTGTTCTCTTGTCCTTTCTAGTCTTTGTTGCTTTTGGTCTTTTTTTTTTTTTTTTCATCTTTTCTTCCCTCAGAGTCCCCTTTAAAATTTCTTTCAGGACTGGTTTAGTGGTCACAAACTCCTTTAAATTTTGTTTGTCTGGGAAACTTTTTATCTCTCCTATTATGAATGACAGCCTTGCCAGATATAGAATCTTGGCTGCATATTTTTTTCTATTCAGCATATTGAATATATCCCGCCAATCCCTTCTGGACTGCCAAGTTTCTGTGAATCGGTGTGTTACAAACCTGATCTGTCTTCCCTTGTAGGTTGAGGACTTTTTTTTTTCTTGCTTCTTTCATGATTCCTTCCTTGCTTGAGTGTTTTGTGAATTTGACTATGATATGCCTTGTTCATGGTCAATGTTTGTTGAATCTAAAGGGGGTCTTCTGTGCCTCCTGGCTTTTGATGTCTGTGTCTTTCCCCAGGTTAGGATAATTTTCTGCTATGCTTTGCTCACATAACTCTTCTACCCCTTTTCTCTCTCTTCATCTTCTGGGACCCCTATGAGTCAGGTGTTCCTTTTTAATGAGTCACTGATTTCTCTAATTCTTAAATCATGTTCTTTTGTTTTAGTCTCCCTCTTTTTTTCTGCTTCATCGTTCTCCATAAGTTTGTCCTCTAAATCACTGCATTGCTGCTCATCCATTGTTGCCACTCTGGCATCCTTTCGAGATTGGTGCTCAGTTATAGCACTTTTTATTTCACCCTGACCAGCTTTTATCTCCACAGAAAGGGATTCTAATCTATTTCCAACCCGAGCTAGTATTCTTATTATCATGTTCTAAATTCTAGTTCAGACATCTTGCTTGTATCAGTGTTGATTAAATCACTTCCTGTTCTTTCTTTTGGGGTGAATTCCTTCATTTCATCATTTTGAAGGACAAAATGGAGTTAACAAGGTAAGAAAATTGACATTAAAAATTAAAAACAACGCAAAAAAATCAAATAAAGGATGCTATATCCTAGGTGTGTTATGGTCTGGCTATTGAAAAGAGCTTGATAGATTAGAGAAAAAAAGGAAAGATAAGAAAAGAAAAGAAAAAAAAGGGAAAATGTTTGAAAATTGGAAAAAAATAAATTCAATGAAATTGAATAAAATGAAATGATGGAAGTAAAAAAATTGAATGTGAGAAATTTACAAAAAGTAATAAACATAGTAAAAAATTATAGAAAATATTTTAATAGAAATGAAAATAAAAAATATTTTTTCTTTCTGTAATCAAGAAAAAGAAAAGAAGCAAAAAAGAAAAAAAAGAAAATTGAATAGATGGACCAGTGAACAGATGAAATACAATTGAAATTACATCATTTTCCCCAAGAAGTCAAACTATGAAGCACTTTATAGTCTGTAAAGTAAGCAGGCAGAGAGACTTGTGGTGTTTGAAAGAGGGAGGTTGGCCCATTTGGGCGGGGCTCAGTGTAACTGCTCAGTTCTCCACTAGATGATGCTGCTTAGCTTACTGGGGTGGATTGTTGTGGTGCCTATAGGTGTGTATGCGCATGCGTGGGGGGCATGAAAATGGTGTCACCCAGCTACTCAGTCTCTAGTATCAGAACTCTGTGCTCTCCCAGACCAGCAATCGTGCACCCATCCAGCTTGTGTCCCCTCCCCGCTTTTACACTGTGACCAAGCCATCCAGTTGCCAGGCAGCACCTCCCTCCTGAGTTTTATCTCAGATGCAGCTGTGTTTCCCAACACCTCACTTTTGAGGGACTGTGGCTTTTACTGCTTAGAACTTCTGGGGGAGGGTCTCACTGAGCAATGCCAGGGTTCCGCCTGCCACCAGGAACGTTCAGGAGATGGTGCTGTGCCAATGCCCAGAGACAGTGGCTGGATGCCCGCCTGCCCCAGAAAAAGTTCCCGTGATCCTGTAACAGCAGCATTTCAAGGATTATGAAAAATCACAACACACATCTGGTACCAGGTTTCCCCCTTAACATCCTTGTTCCAGCACCAGCAAATGTGGTTGTTCTCCGGGGTCTGCTGGGACCTTTGCCTATGGGGACGCTTCATGGTCTCTATCAAATGTCCTCCCAGCAGGGGAATTGCCTACACCCATGTGACCAGAGGACCTCTTGGACTGTGCTCTCTGCTTCTGGGGATTCACCCTTCTCACCGGAGCACTGCCAGGAGTTTCAGACTCTGCCCTCCCCCTGTTTATAGAGTCTTAATGGAATTTAAACCCTTTCCTTTCTCTTTTCTCACTTTTTTGTTCAGTCTCTTTCATACTCTTTTCTCTCCAGCTGCTTTTGGAAGGGGGGTGTGCTTTCTGTACTCTCCTCCCATCTCTGTCCTCTCCACAAGCAAAAACAGCTGCTTGCCCTCTGCAGCTTTCTCCCCCAGTAACCTCTCTGTGCCACATAAGTTCTCTGGTTCAGGTTGTGCAGATTGTTGTGTTAATCTTCATATCAGTTTTCAAGGTGTGCAGGATGGTTTAGTGTTGATCTGGTTGTGTTTCAGGGATGAGAGATGCAAAAAAAAACTTCCATGCTGTTCTGCCATCTTGGCCCCTCCCTCTTTTTTTACATTTCTTAAGAATGAATGTTAGTAGCCATTGTTCTCCCCACTATCTTCTATGATTATTACTCTGCCTTCTGATTAATATTTTCTGTGGGTATCTTTAATGATGAAATAGTATTACCTAAACCTAAAAAGTTTTTTAAATTAACACCTTTTACAAAAGCACTTTAAATAATACTTTAATCTATTAAAGTATTATTAATCTATTATTAATAATTAATCTATTAGATAATTAATAATCAATTATTAATTAATTATTAGATTAATAATTAATCTATTAATCTAATAGATAATTAATCTATTATTAATCTAGTAAAGTATTTAAATCTATACTGTAATGTATATTAGACATTTACAAAGAAGTGAATAAATGTAACATACTTTAAAAGCTATTGAGTGTGTGGTGAGTATCTTTCCTTTGTCTTTCCAGATGCTTCACTACCTGTCTCCACCATACTCTGTATCTCTGAGGCTTTGCAGAGGGCTTTGCAGTTGAGTTTAAAGAATGGGTCGTATCAAAAGGACATCTTGGAATGGAAAACTTCAAAACAAGTTTAAGGTATTTATTCCTCTATTTCTAGCTTGTGAGGTTTCCCTGACTAGCTGCATACCTCTAAGTAAAGTCTAACCTTCTGCAATGGAGGCGTCTCTGCATAGTCTTTCTTTTGCGTAGAATCCAATAACTGTTTCCCATCCAACCTACCCCTTCAAGCCCATTGGTGTTTGAGTGGATGATGACACTAAGACACTATGCCTTAGGCTTCTCTGTTAGGGCTGCCATAACAGAGTACAACATACAGGGTGGATTAAGCAACAAAAATGTATCATCTCATAGTTTCAAGGCCAGAAGTCCAAAATCAAAGTGTTATTAGACTAGGGGACCGTCCTGGTTCTGAACTCAAGTTTGGGTGCTCACCCTAGAAAATCAGTACTCAAGAGACAAGTGATGGTGGAAAAGGAAAAGATGCTTAATTGGGATGCCAGAAATCTGGGAGGATGGTGGACTAAGGTCCCAAATACCATCTCCGCCAGTTTAGGTGAAGCAGGAAGTTTTTAAATGGGAAGGTGAGGAAATGATAAAGAGGCTTATGGGCAAGAGAAGCTGGTGCTCAGCAGTTAGTCATCTATCTGCATGACCTGAACAGACAGGCTGGTATCAGTGGAGGCTGTTTTTTAATGTGCTCAGGTCTGGTCCTTTCTCCCTCAAGGCCAGTGGTTTGTAAAATCTCAAGGAAAGTGTGTTAGTTCTGCTACAAACTATGGGGCTTAGGTTGGCAAGCAAGGAATACATCAACCTGAGATAATTTAACCATTAAGACCAGTTGGAATGTTGATACAAGGTATACACAGGATCGGTTCCTTCTGATGATGCTGTGAGGGATCATCTGTTCCATGCTTCTAATGGTTTACTAGCAATTGCTGACATTACCTTGCTTGTAGACACATTGCCCTTATCTCTGCCTTCATGTTTACATGATAATTTCTGCATGTGTGTCTTTCTCTGTGTCCAAATTTCCTTTTAAAAATTTTTTTTTAATATTTATTCATTTTTGAGAGACAGAGTGTGAGTGTGGGAGGGGCAGAGAGATAGGGAGGCACAGAATCTGAAGCAGGCTCCAGGCTCTTAGCTGTCAGCAGAGAGCCTGACACGAGGCTCGAGCTCCCAGACCGCTAGATCATGACCTGAGCTGAAGTCAGATGTTTAACTGACTGAGCCACTTAGGCACTCCAAATTCCCTCTTTTTAAAGGGACATCAGTTATATTAGATTAAGAACCACATAATGACCTTCTTTTAACTAGATCGCCTGTGTAAAGATTCTGTCTCCAAGTAAGGTCACATTCTCAGGTACTGGGAGTTAAGACTTAAACATATCTTTCTTTAGAAGATACAATTCAATGCAAAAGACTGTTGGCTCAGCACTGTAAACAATCCCCTTATTAAAGTCTCTTCAGACTACCCAATTTGAGAGTTCTACCTGATTTTCCGACAGAGTTCTGAACAGAAGAGCATTAACAGCAGCTCTCAAATGTGTTGTACCACATGTATTGAAGTATAATGATTACCTGTTTTCAGATCAAGAATGTCAAAGAGTATATTATGTATTTCCTAGTACAAATGCATCTCTAGAACACAGACCATAGCATTTCAGTCACAGATATCCAAGATATAAAAAATCAAGTTTTACTCCCCTTGGTTTAACATCAAATGGTTTTAGAAAATTTACAAATTCTGTAAGTGTGTGTGTGTGTGTGTGTGTGTGTGTGTGTGTGTGTGGCAGTTTTAAGTTACTAGTATGTATGTATGTATGTATGTATGTATGTATGTATGTGTGTATGTATGTATTAAATTTTGCATCCAAATTAGTTAGCATATAGTGCAACAATGATTTCAGGAGTAGATTCCTTAGTGCCCCTTACCCATTTAACCCATCTCCCCTCCCACATCCCCTCCAGTAACCCTCTGTTTGTTCTCCATATTTATGAGTCTCTTCTGTTTTGTCCCCCTCCCTGTTTTTATGTTATTTTTGCTTCCCTTCCCTTATGTTCATCTGTTTTGTCTCTTAAAGTCCTCATATGAGTTACTGGTTTTTAAACTTAGTACTTTTTAATGGAAACAACTTGACCAAAAATCTGTCACAGAATTTTGAGACCCATTAAAACAAAAGTTTAATGAGAAAAAAACCCCAAGAAACCAGTTGCCATAACAAAATTAATCGAATTTTTGAGACAGGCAAAAAAATGTGTTTTTAAACCATGCCTATGTAAATTTTTGTAAGTCAAAGATATAGTAAATAACTCCCATTTCTCAGTTATTGTTTTTAAATTATATTTATTTATTACTTTTTTTTGAGGGAGAGAGAGAGAGAGAGAGAGAGACAGAGCATGAGTAGGGAAGGGGCAGAGAGAGAGGGAGACACAGAATCCAAAGCAGGGTCCAGGCTCTGAGCTGTCAGCACAGAACCCAAGCAGGACTTGAACCCATGAGCTGTGAGATCATGACCTGAGCTGAAGCCGAACGCTCAACTTACTGAGCCACCCAGGTGCCCCACCCATTTCTCAGTTATTTTTGCCTAATCATATACATTTTGACTTGTAAGGCATCTGTATGGTGTTATTGTTAACAACTCTCATACCTTTCTCTTCAAATGCCATTGACACATTTACTATGGAACACTACACAGAGAATTGATCAATTAGCATCCATTAAGTTGCTGCCTTTAGTACATTAGGGATGAGCACTAGTAGTACTACCAGCAGGAACAGTAGTCAGACTGTTGTGGGACGGGTGGCAATGCCAGGAGTTAGAATGGAACATATTTCTTAAATAATGAAAAGTTGTTCCAGTTGAAGTAAAAACAGGATCACTTTATCACAGAGTGGGAGTGGTGATGATGCTGACAGAAATGAGCGTTAGAATAAAAATGGAAATGGTATCATTCTAGTGTTAAAAAAAGAGACAAAGTAAAACAAAGTCAGTCTGCTAAATGCTTACTCTTTCCCATTTTTAAAAAGATTTACATTATATTTAGAGACAGAGCATGAGCAGGACAGAAGGGCAGTGGGAGAAAGAGAGAGAGAGAGAGAGAGAGGGAGAGGGAGAGGGAGTGAGAGGAAGAGAGAGAGAATGTCAAGCAGGCTCCCCCTCAGCACAGAGTCTGCACTGGGATTATGAATGGAGCTGAAATGGAGTCTGATGCTCAACCAACTGAGCCATCCATGCGCTCTGTGCTTTCCTCATTGTTTTTAGTAATAAGGTGATTTGGGGGTTATATATAAGAATAATATGTAATTATTCTTCCGAGCCATCTCATACCTTTAAAATAAATGCTAAATTGACTTTTAATAGCATATTTGCAGGTAAAAAAAAGAAGAAAGAGGGAAAGAGTAGTTGGCTTTAAGTTCTGTTTTGCCAAGATCTTTGGCGCTACAACAAAAGGAAGGTCATATGCGCCTAAATATTTACAGTAATAGTAGGAATGTCCTAATTCTTAGAGGATGCCAGTCATCAGAAAACATGAATAGACACTTCTCTAAAGAAGACATCTGGATGGCCAACAGGCACATGAAAAGATGCTCAACGTCGCTCCTTATCAGGGAAATACAAATCAAAACCACACTCAGATATCACCTCACACCAGTCAGGGTGGCCAAAGTGAACAAATCAGGAGACCATAGATGCTGGCGAGGATGTGGAGAAATGGGAACCCTCTTGCACTGTTGGTGGGAATGCAAACTGGTACAGCTGCTCTGGAAAACAGTGTGGGGGTTCCTCAAAAAATTAAAAATAGATCTACCCTATGACCCAGCAATAGCACTGCTATGAATTGATCCAAGGAATACAGGAGTGCTGATGCATAGGGGCACTTGTACCCCAATGTTTATAGCAGCACTCTCAACAATAGCCAAATTATGGAAAGAGCCTAAATGTCCATCAACTGATGAATGGATAAAGAAATTGTGGTTTATATACACACTGGAGTACTACGTGGCAATGAGAAAGAATGAAATATGGCCCTTTGTAGCAACATGGATGGAACTGGAGAGTGTGATGCTAAGTGAAATAAGCCATACACACAAAGACTGATACCATATGTTTTCACTCTTATGTGGATCTGAGAAACTTAACAGAAACCCATGGGGAGGGGAAGGAAAAGAAAAAAGAAAAAAAAGAGGTTAGAGTGGGAGAGAGAGCTAAAACATAAGAGACTCTTAAAAACTGAGAACAAACTGAGGGTTGATGGGGGGTGGGAGGGAGGGGAGGGTAGGTGATGGGCATTGAAGAGGGCATCTTTTGGGATGAGCACTGGGTGTTGTATGGAAACCAATTTGACAATAAATTTCATATATTCAAAAAGAAATAAAATAAACTACCAAACTACCAAGAAAAAAAAAAAAAAAGAAGAAAAAGATGCCAGTCATTATACTGCCATTTCCTCTGCTCACTTGTTTAAATGTCATACTTCTGGGAAACAGGAAAATGAGCATGTGTGAAAACAGAGGGGAAATGCTTCAGATAACAAGGCTGCAGAAGAGATATGAGAATGGGGCACCTTGGTGGCTCCATCATTTGTGTCTGACTTTTGATTTCAGCTCAAGTCTTGCTCTCAGGATTGTGAATGCAAGCCCCACTTTGGACTCCACGCTGGGCAGGGAGCCTGCTTAAAAAAACAGAAAAATGCAATGAGGGTAGAAATTCATGGACATCATAGTTGAATCTGGAGAGACCCTACAGAAAAAGGAAAATATAACTTTAAAGTTATGAAAAAAAAGAGGAGAAATGAAAATAGAAAAAAAGGAGAATAAGAGAATTTTATATTATTTTGAGAAAAATTCAGTGAAAAGAATGAATTTCAGTGAATGAATTGGGTGAAAGGTAAGGAAAATGATGCTAAATCTGGAAAGCATGACTTTTTATTGTCTAGCAATTCAAATCAGGAGTTTCCCTGATCTTATAATTGAGGTTGTCTGGATTCTATGCCATGGAAGGGAGGAGCATAGCTGATGAGAAAACCACTTACTCATTTAGGCAATGATCAATAATCATAGAGATTACTGTAAACTAGGCAATGAGTCTTGATCTTAGGGGACACTATCTGTAACCAGCTATGTCCTTTCCTTCATTACTTCTATTGTCCTTAAGTCCTCATATACAGACCCATTGGTATCTTATATCTACGGGCCTCTAGTTAAGAATTAGTTTTCTCAAAGGTAGAGAATAAACCAATGATATCAGCCTCCTCCATTTATGAGGTTAAAAATTATTGTGACCCTCAAATCTATATGCTGGTGATTCATTATTCATAAGCATACACACACACACACAAACATACTATCTAGAAATAGGCTCTGAGAAATCTCTGATACAATATAAGTACCTATAAACCTCTGGAGTCAAACATCTCAAGCCACCCACCCCTATTCTCACCCATGGAAACAAAATAAAATGAAACAAAACAAAACAAAACAAAACAATAAATACTGCATTGATCCAGCCTATAAACCTGGACTTGTGTCTGGGAGAGACAGCTTGTAACTATCAATGTGGGGGGGTGGAAAAAACACAGTTTTTGGATCAAGACAGTTTTAAATATGAATCCTAATTTTAATCCTTTCTAGACATGATACTTTTTTAGTATTATTTTCTATTTGAGTATAATTGACACACAATGTTAACATTAGTTTCAGGTATATAACATAGTGATTGAACAAGTTTATACATAGTGCCACATTCACCACAAGTGTAGCTGCCATCTGCTTAGTTACATTATTATTAAATATATTCCATATGCTGTGTCTTTTGTGATTTATTCATTCCATAACTGAAAACCTGTGTCTTTTACTCCCTTTCACCTATTTTGCCTGAACTGCTTATAGCCTCCCCTCTGGCAACTCTCAATTTGTTCTCCATATTTATAGTTCTGATTCTACTTTTTGTTTGTTTATTCAGTTGTTTGTTGTTTTAGATACCACTTATGAGTGAAATCACATGGTATATGTCTCTCTCAGTCTGACTTATTTCACTTAGCATAATACCCTTTAGGTCCATCCATGTTGTCTTAAAGGTACAATGTCATCTTTTTATGGCTGTGTAATATTCCTGTGTGCGTGTGCGTGTGCGTGTGTGTGTGTGTGCATGCGCATGTGCACACGTGCATGCCACATCTTCCTTATCTATTCATTTGTTGATGGACACAGTTTGCTTCCATATCTTGGCTATTGTAAATAATACTGCAATAAACATAAGGGTGCATATATCTTTTCATACCCAAGAATGGAATTATTGGATCATATGATATTTCTATTTTTCAATTTCTTGAAGAACGTCCAAACTGTTTTTCAAAGTAGCTGTACCAATTACCTTCCCACCAATAGGATATGAGGGTTCTTTTTTCTTTAAAATAATAGTTTTCTCCCGTAAGATAGTGATATATTTGAGGATGAACTTTTAAAATTATGGATAAAAATATAACAAAAAAATGCCATCTTAAATATTTTTAAGTGTACAGTTTAGTAGTGTTAACTATTTTCACATTGGTGTATGGACAGATCTCTAAAACATTTTCTTTAGAAAACCGAAACCTTAAACCCATTAAACAATAAGTCCCCATTTCCCTGTTATCCACACAACTGTCAACTACCATTATATATTGTGTTTCTACAAGTTTGGCGGCTTTGGATACCTCACATAAATGTCATTGTTTTGATTACTTTAGCTTTGTAAAATGTTTTGAAACAAGGAAATGTGAGGCCTCCAACCTAGTTCTTTTTTTATTTTTCTTTTCAAGATCATTTGGCTCTTCAGTGTCCCTTGAAATTCAGTATAAATTTTAGGATTTTTTTTATATTTCTGCAAAAGAAAATTCCATTGTGATATTGATAAGGATTGTATTGAATTCGTAGATTTTCTTGGGAAATATAGGCAATTTAACAATATTAAGTGTCTAATTTGTGAACATAAAATATATTTTATTTATTTATATCTCCTTTAATTTCTTTCATCAATGTTTGGTCATTTTCACTGCATGAATCTTTTGCCTCCTTGGTAACATTTATTCCTAAGTATTTTGTTGGTTTTGGTGCCATGGCAAATGGATTGTTTTCATAATTTCTTCTCAGATTATTGATTGTTCATGTATAGAAACACAGCTTGTTTTTGCATATTGATTTTGTATAATGCAACGTTACTGAATTTATTTATTAGTTCTAAGAGTTTGTGTGGTGTGTGTGTGTGTGTGTGTGTGTGTGTGTGTGTATGGAATAGATGGTTTTCCACATGTAAGATTTTTTCATTTGCAAATGGAGATATCTTTCCTTTTTTCCTTTCCAGTTTGGATGGAAACTTGTTATTTCTTTTTCTTGACTAATTGTTCTGGATAGAATGCTCAGTACTATGTTAAATTGAAGTGGCAAGAGTGGCATCCTTGCCTTGTTCTTGATTTTTGAGGAAAAACTTTCAGTCTTTCTTTTAATGTTTATTTATTTTTGAGAGAGATGGAGAGACAGAGCATGAACAGGGGAGGGAGACAGACACAGAATACAAAGCAGGCTCCTGGCTCTGAGCTGTGAGCACAGAGCCCAGCATGGGGCTTGAACTCACGAACATGAGATCATGACCTGAGCCAAAGTCAGACACTTAACCAACTGAGCCACCCAGGTGCCCCAAAACTTTCAGTCTTTAACCACTGAGTATGGTATTACCTAGAACTTTTCGTATATGGCCTTTATTACACTGCTGCAGTTTTCTTCTATTCCTAGTTTCAGGAGAGTTTTTTACTACAAAAGGGTATTGAATTTTGTCATATGCTTTTTTTTTCCCCATGACTTAGGAGGATCAGATGGTTTTTGTCCTTTATTCCATTAATACAGTGTAATACATTAATCGATTTTTATATGTTAACCCATCCTTGAATTCCAGGAATAAATCCTACTTGAACATAGCGTATAACCCTTGTAATGTACTATTGATGTATTCTTTCCTATGGCCACTTCTTACCTGAAATACTGCAGCAGACTTCTAGCAGTTTTCCCTGTATGTAGTTATGCTGTCTTAAAGACAAGTCTTCATTTAACCATCAGAGAATTCTTTTAAGATATTACTGAAATTTCCCTCCCCCAAACCTTTCAATGACTTCTCATCAAAATCAGTACCAAATATAACACATTGTAATGGGTCAAGAGGCTGTACATGGCCAGCCCACCTACCTCTCTGAGCTTAATCCAATCCCACCATCCTAGTTTTCCTTAGCATCTTTTGTCCTTGCTATTCCTTCTACATGGAAAATTTCCTCCAGATATTTATAAGACTCTTATTTTCCTCTTTGCCAAGCTTCAAATATTTCTTTCATTTGGAAGGCTACTTTGGACATTCTAACTGAAATATATCATCAACTTCTCTTTATGCTTACATCAACTATTTTTCATAAGTCTAATAAATATAGGATAATATAATAACTATGTATTTTTTAATAATATGTATGTTTAGATTAAGTTTCTCTCCTACTATAAAATATATTTACTAAAATTAGTACTATCTTTTTTCTTTTGTCATTAGTATCCCCAGTGCCTATTATAGCACCTGACTGAAAGAGATGTTCAAAATATACTTCTGTAAAAGTAAAATCCCTCCTTTATATTCCATAGCAAACTATTTCTCTAAAATCCACACATTCCTAATTTTAGCTTCACTTTCATGACAATGTGAGTCAATCTAACTCAGTGAGGTATAACTGTGAATGTAACTTAGAAGTAAATTATTTTTTTTTCATATTTGGAAATAGACTTGAAACATGGTTAAAGTTGAATTGCTATCCAGTCATCTATCTTTGTCAAAGTATTTTATAAAAATGCTAAGGTTGGAGCAAATGTAATGAACATTTGTAGGAAAAAATATGAACTTCTGTAATAGATGAGGTGGAGCATGTTGAGAATCCCCAGCTCTGGTTTAATGAGGATTGATTAAATGTTAAAATGATAATGAAACAAGGGAACCGGAACTATGAATTGAACACAAAGATAGGTAATAAGGCAGGTTGTCTGTGGACTGAAACTGAGGAAACAGCTTTGTGAAGTCATCTAAGATTAGTCTGGTACATGTATTGTATAGCTAAGTGAACCTTGTCATTTGCCTAGTAAGTGTATAAAAGAGCGTGCTTACTGGGCCTGATTTGAAATAAAAAATATATAAATAACCAAACAAAACATTGAATTATGTGTGCACTGAGTTGTTGCTTAAGTCTCAGGCATCTGATTACTTTAATGCTTTTTCATAAATTTTCTTTACTAGTTTGTCTTGATATTTTATGCTCAATAGTAAACATAGCAAATAGAACATATTAATCTTCAAGACTCATTTTAAAATGTGTTATTTCTTTTACTTCACAGCTTTTAATTCCTTTCTAACATTTCACTGGCTAATGGAACACTTTTATTTATTCAGTATAAAATGTCCTCATAGAACTATTTTCAGTAATTTAAGCAACATTCTGTAAAATAAATAAAAATAAAGAACTCTTTTGGCTAAGGCTTTATGAAACAATTTAGTAACATTGTATTGCCATCCATAATTGATATTCACCTTTGAGGATAACTTAAGTATAATTGTTTTCATGTATAATACCTATATTGTATTTGCTCCATAATTCTATTTTTATACAAATTAGATTAGTTTGATCACTATTTTTAGAGAAAATAACTATAATCTATGTATAATACATAAATCCTATAATAAGCAACATTTATTCTATTTGCCACATGTTTTCTTTTATTACTGGACTATAGATTCTTTAAATATCTCAAATACTATCTGTTGATTATTGCTTTCATTAAGCAAGCTATAGTTCATATCATTCTTTTTTTTTTTCAGTATGTGAAGTTTATTGTCAAATTGGTTTCCATACAACACCCAGTGCTCATCCCAAAAGGTGCCCTCCTCAATACCCAACACCCACCCTCTCCTCCCTCCCACCCCCATCAACCCTCAGTTTGTTCTCAGTTTTTAAGAGTCTCTTATGCTTTGGCTCTCTTCCACTCTAACCTCTTTTTTTTTTTTTTTCCTTCCCCTCCCCCATGGGTTTCTGTTAAGTTTCTCAGGATCTACATAAGAGTGAAACCATATGGTATCTGTCTTTCTCTGTATGGCTTATTTCACTTAGCATGACACTCTCCAGTTCCATCCATGTTGCTACAAAGGGCCATATTTCATTCTTTCTCATTGCCACGTAGTACTCCATTGTGTATATAAACCACAATTTCTTTATCCATTCATCAGTTGATGGACATTTAGGCTCTTTCCATAATTTGGCTATTGTTGAGAGTGCTGCTATAAACAACTACAGCTCGGATTGAAGAGGCAGAGGAGAGAATGGGTGAAATAGAAGATAAAATTATGGAAAAAGAAGAAGCTGAGAAGAAGAGAGATAAAAAAATCCAGGAGTATGAGGGGAAAACTAGAGAACTAATGATGCACTAAAGAGAAATAATATATGCATAATTGGTATTCCAGAGGAGGAAGAGAGAGAGAAAGGTGCTGAAGGTGTACTTGAAGAAATAATAGCTGAGAACTTCCCAGATCTGGGGAAGGAAAAAGGCATTGAAATCCAAGAGGCACAGAAAACTCCCTTCAGTCATATCATTCTTTTAACTCACAAGAAGGAATAATACATTAGGAGAAATTAACGTTTGCCAATTTCTCTACTGCTTTTAAGCAAAACCAGTAGAAAATTACAATAAATTCAACTAATAAATTACTATTGATTATATGGTTGGTATATCACTCAACTTAAGGTTACTCTTTAATTATTTAAAATGGGCATGTAAACAGCCACTAGGTAATAGTTACGTTTTGTATATCAGTTTGAAAACTTGGGTATGCATTTTCTTAATTTTTTAGAATCTTATAAATTGTATTTGTGTTATTAACAAAATAGTGGTAAAGGGGAACTGAATATGTATCCAAGTGAGGCTAACAAGAATTTTGTCAGTGTTTTCCATGTGGGTTTAGTTTAAAAGTTCTATACTTCAGTCTAAGTTTGAAGTATACATACTTGAGTTATCCTGGTTTATATCTTCTCTCCTACATTTACCAAGGATAAGTATAGATTAAGAATCAATAAAATGCTTTACAGGGTAAGATAAGACATCTCAGTCAATGTCAGGAACTTGAAACTTAGGAAACAAACTATATATTGCTTACTTTCATACGATAAATTTTCTGTCCACACTGTTCTTAGAAGCTGACATATCATTCTTTTTATTTCCAAAGTACTCAAAGAATGTTAAACTATTTGTTACATAAATATTAGGCATAATTAAAATTCTGGTGATCTTAAGACACTGATTGGTCAGATAAACATCTAATTTTTTTTCATGTTTATTCATTTTTGAAAGAAAGGGAGACAAAACATTAGTGAGGGAGGGACAGAGAAAGAGGTAGACACAGAACCTGACGCAGGCTCCAGGGTCCACACTGTCAGCTCAGAGCCCAATGCAGGGCTCAAACTCAATGAACCGTGAGATCATGACCTGAGCCAGGCGCCCTGGTAAAGTGAACATTTTAAATACTTACAACAAAATACAACATTCTTGAAATAAATTACCAAATGATGATGCTAATATTCTTACTGAGAAGGTAAAATTGTATTTTAGCAAATGTTGAATTCAGCGGGAAAATGTTCAGACTTTTATTCTTTTAGCAGATATTTAATAGGCTTTTCCCACCTGCCAGTTTGTGTCTAGCAGATGAGGATATAGAAATGAGCAACGACAGAAGGCCAAACTCCCCTTTAGGGATAGACAACAAACATAAAATAAGTAAATACACATATCTAGATGGTGTGTTTACTATGAGACAGAAATTCACATTATGTTATGATATCAAATTTATAAATCCTAAGTTTTTTTTTTATGGATATAAAATTTTTAAATCTAAGGTTCTCCCCCTACCCCCAGGATAATCACTATCTAGTGATTAGAGAGAGGAATTAAAACAAAAAAAACAAAGTATGAATAAAGACAGAATGAGCATCATGATAGACTTCTACAGTGGTTTCAAGGAAGGGTCACAGTTCGCAAATAAACTTTTATGAAAGAAATAACATTCAACATACTCTTGAAAAATAGGTAGATTTTGAAAAGTTAAAAGTGTAATAAATGAAAGCATTGCCAAATATATTAATGCAGTCATTTAGTAAATATATACTGAACACTTATGTTATAGGCAGCTCTCTCTGCACACAGAATACACGTATGAACAAGTTGGGTCTTGCACTCAAGGAACTAACATTCAAGTAGGAGAAGACAATACTGAGGGATGAGGAAATAAATGAATGAATTATCTATTTTCAAACGTTAATACATCCTATGAAGAACAAGTAGTGGTATAATTGTTAAAAGGTGGCAGTATAGAGTATTGGTAGGCAAAAGAAGTCCACTCCATGGAGCTAAATGCTAAGGTCCTAGCCATACGGAAATCTGGGAGAACAGAATTTGGGAAGAGGGTGCATCAAGTATGGAGTGAACATTCACATGGGTGTGAACATTCACATGTTCAAAGAGTAACAAGATTGCTACAATGATTGCAAGTCAGTGAAGATAAGGGCAGGAGTGGAGTCTGACATCAAAGATGTGAATGCCTAATAGTGGAGGGACCTGTGAACAACGGTTAGTAATTTAGATTTTTTAAAATAACAAATGGAATGTAAAATTTTAAGGAAAGAATCAACATAATGTGACATATATTTAAAAAAAATAACTGCAGTTAATGTGAGGAAAACATATTTTCAAGGAGGTAAGAAAGTAAGAGATCGGTTTGGCAATCAGATAATAGGAGATGATAGATGATGTATAATATAGATAATTGTAGCTTGGACTAAGGTATGTACCTGTGACAAAATAAACTTACAAAGTTCAGTGATACTTGTGCTGTCCAATTTTAATTGACTTCAATGTAATTTTAAATGAGGAATTAAGGCAAAGCCAGTAATTTTACGTAATTTAGTAGACAATAGTAACTCTCAAAAGGTTTTTGTTTTTGTTGTTGTTGATGATAGTGGGTCTATTTTATTTCTTCTTCAATACAATAACTCTTGATCTTTCAAAGAAAGTTATCATATGAAGCTTTATTATTACCTTGTTGAAATTAAATTCCTTGAAGTGTGTACAATTCTTTAAGCACTCCAATGGGCAATTGCTATTTTCCCTGACTTGTTCTTAGTTTATACATGATTTTCACTTTTTTTGGTCATCTCTTTTATTATATTTATGATAACTATTGCCTTTTTACTTGAGTTACATGCCTATTATTTTATCCTTCCCCTTCTAGCCCACCCAATGTGCACATTGTCACTCCCCTTCTAAAGTCATCATTTAGGAATTTGGAAACTCTCAAATTATTGGACTTATAGAATTAAGTATATTAAATTTTGATTCTATACTATGAGCCAGGTATGGGCTAAGATTAGAAATCCCATAATGAACTCTTTCATGGAGGTTCATGTAGGAAATAGGATACATGCTTAAATATGCAATTATATGTAATGTAATAAAGTGATAATTTTGAGGAAATTAAAGATTTAGTTAACCATGATGTTGGCATGTCTGATTAAGACTGCAAAGAGGAAAAAAGGACTACAAAGGATGGAATTAGGAATGCTTCCTGAAGAAAGTGACATCTAAATTGGGATAAAAAGAACTCAAAAGTTAAGCAATCGGACTCTGAGCTTTAACTCTGATGAATGGAGGTGTTGTTCAATAAGAAAAGGATCATAAGAAGAGATTTCAGTGAGATAGATAAATTCAATATGGGACATGTGTTTCAGATACCTGTGAATTATTTTTATTGCAATTTTATTGGGAAGTACCATTTGTCTCTGAGCCCTGAATCAGGTCAGCAAAATGTAGAGGGTTGTGGAAAGAGTGGAAGAGAATTTCCAGACAACATGTAGAATAATAATTGACAAGAGTAGGATTTGATTCCTGAGAAACATTTCAGAATGGCAGAGGAGGAGGAATCAAAAGGACAAAAGGAGGGGAGAGGGAGGGAGGCAGTGAGGGAGAGCAGGCAAGAGGAAGGATACAACTTGAGAAGGAAAGCAAAGAAAGAGAAAAGAGGCAAAACTGAAAATTATCAGGCAATTTCTTCAAAACAACAGGGTGTAGTGTCACAGAAGCCAAATAAAGAATGTCTTCCAATGCAGGCATGGTCAACAGTGTTAAATGATTCTGAGAGTTCAGGACAGGAAAAGTATCTTTGAAATTTGTTGGAAAGTGAATTATTTTGATTCTGATCAGAGCAATTTCCAAAGACTATGGGGAGAACACACAGTAAAGATGGAAGTATTTGGAGAATTAAGTGGAAGAGGAGAGAGCATAGATAATAATTTGATACAACTTTTAAAAAAATTTTTAAATGTTTATTATTGAGACACAGAGCATTGGCATGGGAGGGGCAGAGAGAGAAGGAGACACAGAATCCGAAGCAGGCTCCAGGCTCCATCTGTCAGCCCAGAGCCCAAAGCAGGGCTTGAACTCACAAACTGTGAGATCATGACCCGAGCTGAAGTCAGACACCCAACCGACTGAGCCACCCAGGCACTCCTGGATACAACTTTTAAAAAGTAACTCTTCTTGTCTCATTTGATTCCCTTCCATGACCCTTATGCACCCCATGCTTTTCTAGACTTGATTATTTTATAAGCCATAAAACAAAACAACAAGCTCCGATTTTTGTGTCCACCCCCCGCCCGTTTTGTTTTGTTTTGTTTTGTTTTTTGCACTTTCCTTCTCTTCCTGGAATACCTTTTCCTTACCTGTGAAGGAATTCTCTATTTCTCCAAATATAAGTGGTTTCCCCCTAACTATTTTTATCACACCTCAGAAAAACAATTTTGAAATACTAAGGGTTGTGGAGATATACTATGGTGATAAAGTGGAAAGATTTTCTGCATTATACTTAGATTAATTCTGGTGTGTTTCACTAACTTAATCTTCAACAATGGACAAATGACTTTACTTCTCTGCAGTCAGTGGTAAATCAGTGATTATAATAATAAACTCAGAGCGTTATAGTGAGTCATAAAATAAATAACAAATTTGAAGGTCCTAGCAGTGTTTGAAACCAAGTATTTTTTCATTTAATGCTAGTTTTCTTCTCCATAAATTTTCTTAGTATTCTAGATGAAATTTTTTAGACATATATGAAGTAGTTAGTTTCGTTGTAACAATTTAGGACAAGTATGAGTCTGGGAAGGAAATAGGGGGACTGGACAAAACTAGACAAGCTCACTAGCTTCAAAAAGCAAGGGCGCTTAAATGCTGTAATTGAGCCATTTGGTCAAGTCACAGTAGTCAAAGGAACAAGTAATTCACCATCAATTCTAGGTATAGGATAATATTCATTTTACTAGCTGTTGCTTAGTTAGGTAGGTGGAATATTGATATAGAGAACATAGGCAAGCAATACTTTGAAATCTATAGATCAGTCATTTTATATCTGGGAACAATGTCCCTGGGAAGTGCCAGCCAATCCTTCTGAATGAATTTTAAAGGCAGAACTTTGATCCCCAGTAGAAATATCTATAAGGCTTACACTGGACTGGGATGATTCTAGGCACATTACGCTATTTTAATACTTGGTACACCATAAAGCAATGGCTTGGATGGGCATTGCATATTATTTTTTGTATCTCTAACTCCCAGCATATTTGTTTCAGAGTAGAAAACAGATTTCTGTTTGTTGAATGGGTAATTGAAGAGATACTTGGAAATTACCACCAAAGAAGAGGCTTGGTTCTTATTTTGGACAAAAATGGGTAGGTGGAAATTAAATCCTAACTGAAAGATAGTGAGCCATTATGCAGTGTAGAATAGAAGCCAAATAATTAGCTCTAGAATAATGCATCTAGGTCAGAATGATAGAAACTTAGTTCAGGTCAGTACAGGGTTACTTTATTTTACTAACCCAGCCTAACCTTATTTTAGGATGGATAGTAAGAGGATGAGATTTGTTTTATTTGACTCCAGATAAATATGAAACCTAGGGCATAAATAAGCCTATATATCTCAAGAGATCAGTTACATTTTTCATATAGGAACCTAGAGAGGTCGGTTCATGTGTAACTAGGATGTTGTGAGGGATTGATGCATATATAACTATTTTAAAATCAACTCAACTACTGTTATTTACCTATTAGTTTAAGCTATTTATGTGTTATAACAGACAAACAAACCTCAAATATCAGAAGCCTAAGACGCACTTTAAATTTCAGTAGCCTAAAATAACCAAGGTTTATTTCTTGCTCATGTTTCAAGCCCATCATGGTTCAGTGTATATTAATCAGGGTTCTCCAGAGAAACAGAACCAATAGAATTTAGATAAATAGGTAAATAGATAGATTGATAAATACATGGATGATTGATAGATGATAGATATGTAGATAGATAGATAGATAGATAGATAGATAGATAGATAATTTATATAGGAACTGGATCACACAACTATGGAGACCAAGAAGTCTCATGACCTGTTGTCTGCAAGTTAGAGAACAAGGAAAGCTGTTGGCATAATTTACTTTGAGTACAAAAGTTTGAGAGTTGGGATGTTGTAGAGAGGACAATGGTGTAAGTCCTGATCTGAGTTCCAAAGCGGGATGGGCTGAAGGCAGAAGGTGGGTATCCCAGCTCAAACAGAGTGAGTTTGCCCTTCCTCCTTCATTTTGTTCTATTGATGCCATCGGTGGATTGGATGATGCCCAAGCACACTGGTAAGGGAGATCTTTGCTGAGGCCACCAGTTCAAATGCTAATCTCTTCTGGAAACACCCTCACAGACACACCCAGATGTAATGTTTCACCAGCTACCTGGGCATCTTTAACCCAGTCAAGGTGACACAAAACTAACCATCACAGTCAGCACAGGCTTCTCGGTTCAGGGTTGTCCCTGGGGAATCCAGGCTAACTGAGCAGCCACTTATCTCAAATGTTGTCAATTTCTTTGACAGAGAAAAAGGCGCTCTGCGGGATTTTGCTAAATTCTCGTCCCAGAAGTGACATGTGTCACTTCTACTCATAATCCTTCCTACAGAAGTGGGCACGTGGTTCCATTCAACCACTGGAGACCACAAAATGTGATTCAAACACATTCACAGGAGGGAAGTTGGCTTTATGAAGTGAGCAGCGTTAATGAATACACAAGAAGTATATTGTAAAATCCTGATCTGTTAGGTAGACTTGTTTTCAAGGTTCTTTTGTGACAGTGTTTGCTGTTTGAATTCAAATGATTTCTATATAATATTAATAAATAGCAGAAACACATCAGTGGAGTGAAACTTCAATAAAAGTAACGTGTATACATCTCTGTTTGGTCCTCAGCATATTTTTTTTTCCCAGACAGTGCTAGTACCATTCTTGGGAACAAACTGAGACAGCTGCTTTGGCCCATATGCTCTGGAAGGATCTTATATACAAGAAAGGCTAAAAAGAACAAAAAAAATCAGTAGTAATTGCTCACTTCACCAAACTCTACTTCTCTTTCAGGATTTATCACTTTTTACTTGTGGCTTTTGAGTCATTTTTACCTGTGAAATTTTATATATGCTTCTTAATATTTTTTATTTCTATCTTATGTATTTTAGTTTTAATTATGACATTATTAATTTTTATATTATTTATTTTTTTAAATATAATTTATTGTCAGTTGGCTAACATACAGTGTGTAAAGTGTGCTCTGTTTTTTGGGGTAGATTTTTGTGGTTCATTGCTTATTTTATGTATTATTTAATACATATGTATTTATATTATAATTTTTTTAATATTTATTTAATTTTGAGAGATAAAGAGAGACAGAGCACAAGCAGGGATGGGGTCAGAGAGAGAGGGAGACACAGAATCTGAAACAGGCTCCAGGCTCTGAGCTGTCAGTGCAGAGGTGGATGCAGGGCTCGAACCCACCAACTCTGAGATCATAATCTGAGCCGAAGTTGGATGCTCAACTGACTAAGTCACCCAGGCGCCCCAATAATGTATTTGTATTATATAATAAATACATATACACACACACAGATGCTAGACCTTAAGATCTAGATCCTTTTCCATCCTTTCTCACTGTACCTAATGTGTAGGAAGTAGCTGTTTGGGCAAATTACTTGTCCATCTGGCCAAATAAACATATCATCTCCACTAACTACATATTATAATCTTTTTGAACTGGAGACTTAACAGCCATATTCTCAATATCCTTTTATGTTCTGCTCTCAAAGAACAATATAAAATATGTTGCTATGTGTGCTCCTTTTGAAATTTGAAAAGATAATTATTATGACACTCTTAAAATATTCAGAAGTGTAAATAAAATACTAAAGGAAGCTAATCCAGTGACATACAGATTCTAAGAGACAATTAAAATAAATTTTGAAAATATTGAAATGCAAATAGTTTTTACAAAAGTTTTATAAGTCTAACTCCCATACCATATTAGTTTTCATGTATTTGCACAACACTTTAAATCCAACAATAAACATTAAAGATTTCCATCATAAATTCTTAATCAGCATGCATTTAAATCATTATTTTGATACATAGAACTCTAGGGTTCACGCTGCTGTATAATTCTCATATGTAATACTAACATTGGCCAATAGATGCCCTAAGAGATCTCTTAAACACAGGAACTCTAAGAATTAAAATCATGTTTTTGAGAATCAGTAAGTCTTACGCTTTATTTTCATAGTTCAATTTTCATTACACTTGTAAAATGGTACAGTATTTTTAGATCCTCAAGTCTTAAGATTAGCAAATTCCAAATTCCAAATTACCTGCCCCAAACACTGATTATTAAAATAATAAAGGAAAGAAAAGGAGACTTTTCCAGAATTGCTTTTAAAACTACAGTGAAGGCAGGGATATATCTGATCCACTTAGATTAATGATTTCTAATTTCAATAAATGCACCCCACACTATAGGGTGTAACTATAACTCTCAGGTTAATTTAATCATAGAAGATTAGGTTGAGTTGTAAAGCATTTGCTCAAATGAATTAATGGATACATTTGGATTTTTCAGATTTTACTACAATTTCTATTATTTTCTATAACACTGCTATTAGCAGAGTGTGCATTGAATCTATTAATGAAAGGTATTTTAATTATAGTTCTCTACATCCACTTTTAACATTTAAGTTTATGAAGATTACCAAGATTATTATATAAATCTTGAAAAATAGAACTATGTTATTTTCTCTCCACTTTTAGTTTATAAAAAATTACTCCAAAAAATTTTTTCCTACTAAGCCAATGACTAAATTATTTTCTTCTAGGCTTATGTTCGTATCTGCCACCTTCTTCTTCTTCTTCTTGTTTTTTAATGTTTATTTATTTTTGAGACTGGGAGAGACAGATCATGAGCAGGGAAGGGGCAGAGAGAGAGGGAGACACAGAATCTGAAACAGGTTCCAGGCTCTAAACTGTCAGCACAGAGACTAACGTGGGGCTCGAACTCACAAACCATAAGATCGTGACCTGAGCCAAAGTCAGACACTTAACCAACTGAGCCACTCACCTGCCCCAATATCTTCCATCTTAATGAAACTATCCCAAATTGTATAGACATATGGCAATATAAAAACAATATTTAATTTATTCAATTACATTTATTATAAAAGTATTTTCTTAATTCTTCATTTCGTTTGGTACTCGCTTTTATAAAACAACACGTTTTGATGCCAACCCTGTGAGCCTGAGAATTCTATGCATGGTCATATGGGTAGATGATGGTTCTTATAGAAAAGTTATTCCCATTGTTTTCAGACTAGCGCAGAAAAAGTAAATAGTCTTTACCAAGCCAAACAAGAAAGACAAAATATAGCTCTGGGGGAAATTCATAGTGGTATCACTTGGAAGTCAGAGAGAGTATGTCTCAAAAGAGCTATTAGATAAGGAATATAAAAGTACTGTACATGAAAACTGGAAAACTAGAGTAGGTAACACAAACATGAGTCTGGTAAATCCGTCTATTAAGGTTCATTTCCCTTGATATGTTTATATAAAGAGGCAGCTTTACTTTTCCCTCCAATTTAGAAGATAAAACTTATCAAGTTAAGGATCCATGTTTATCATAAGAAAAATAATAGCTTCACAGGTCTTTCCACACTTTCCATAGTACATACCATTCATTGTACTCTACAGTGATCCTTTGAGTGGCCCATTGGTACTTAATCCTGAATTCAAATTCAGGATTTTACTTGACCCACATTATTGATGATAATTGTAGATGATAAGCTCCAGATTGCTGATGATAATGAACAAATCTGTTGCTTAAAATCTAACCTAGATTGCTGTTAAATGCTGTAGATTTTAGCTTTCTAGTGAGGCAACATTTCTTGAAACATGTTCTAGTCTTTCTCTATTTAATATGACCTCAATACAGATTAACATCAACTAATTTTTTGAACCAATAACTTCCATTCATATTATACATTTGCTGAAGTTCTTGTGGAATTTGAAAAACCCATTTACATAGTGGGAATTAAAGAGTTCATACATGCATTGATCTGAGAATTTAAGGGATAAAGAATTCTATCCCAGGTTTTAGCATGGTATTTCTGAAAAGCAATCTCTAATCTTTTATGAAATGTACCATTTTGATGATAGGTTCATGATTAAAAATTACAGAAATAGTCTTAGTGTGTCTCCCTGTGTATTAAATACTAATATGAAAAGAACTAACTTTTTTATTATTCATCATATACGTAACAATCTCTTATGTGAAACAAATACAATGCCTGAACTCGAATAGACAAGGTAGACACAAAATAAACATAATCTGAATTTGCAACATATATTGAAAATATTAAAATTAAGCTAACATAATCACATGAAAGCTATGTAGTTGATTGCAAATACCGCTTAGGTTAAAAACGCTCTTGCACGTGTGCTTAATTCAATACTGTTCTTCAGTCTGTAGCTTTATATATTAGAATTGAAGTTTTGGTTCTTATATCTTAAACCTTATTCACATATTTTAAAGAAAACATATTTTCCTCTTCAGTGCATTCTCCCCTCACCCCCCACCCGCATACACATAAAATTGGTACAAGGTTGAAATACTGCAGTAGCTAAGAAATTTAAATATAAACATATCGTATCAACACTTCATTCAATAATACAATACTGTATTTAAATATCCTATAACACAACAGACAGATCACTAATAAATTTTTATTAATAGAATGTTAACATAAAGGATAGGTAGAGAGAGAGAAAGGTCTTAAGAGAGTAAAGCATAGAAAGGAGGAAGGGAAGGAAATAATGGAAGTAGGAAGAAAAACAACAATAGAAGTCAGGGAAGAAAAATATATTTTCAAGTGTCAAATATCCAAATAATGTTGTAAATCATTGCATACCTGGCACTTGTAATTGCTGTTAAAAAGCCCAAAACCAAGAGCATAAAATAAATTTCAGGAATTATTTTATCATAAGAACTAATTGTTGAATGCAGATTTCATGCTTTAAAAACTATGTGCATATAATGTATTAAGTGAAAGCACAATCATGGAAGCTCACATTGCAAGGAAGTTAAAATCTCTAAGATAGATACATTTTGTGATTATGTTGTAATTTTCTTGCTCTTTTTAATTAAGGAAGTGCTTGGCCATTGTGGCTCTGATTTTTTTTTTAAACCAGATTTGCTTTATTATTTTGATTCTCCAAAATTAAGAATGAAAATTACCCAGCAAAAAGTAGTGAATCTTGGCTTTTCAAAATAAACATGTTCTTAATTCACAGGAAAGCTTCTCATAATAGATTAAAAAGTAAAAATTAAGAAAGCATACATTGTTATTATCTTTAGAGTATTTATAATTCTAATATGCTACAAATACATTGGAATAATTATAATTTGAAAAGGAGCTTGTAAAATTTGATGACACTACAGGAGTCCAAACATAGAGAACCAAAAAGCAATATGATTAAAAGGTAATTCTTTTGTACAAGTATAAATACACATGCACAAAGCAACAACACAATGAGCTTCATAATTTCTGTGTATTACATTTTAATATGTTCATGTAAATTACCTAAATTAAAATCCTTAAGTACATGTTGGTCATTCAGCTTTAAAGATGTTTTCCTTGTTCATATTTACTTAATATTTTAGTCATCTTTCCCATGACAATTTATAACTAAAACTCCATCTAATGACTTTTTGCATGCATTAGATTTTATTGTTGCTTTACAACTATTTTAAACATCCTGAACAGTAATTACTTGTATGACTATATGTGAGGATATTATAATATTGTTTATATAAAAATAAATTACTACTTTATCAGACCCATTCAATCCTCTCTTAATTTCATCTTGGGTAGGTAAAATGTAGTTTTTTGACCTCTCTTACTTAGCCTCATCTTTTGTTCTAGTCACTCATCTTTTTTGCACGCCTCCCAAACTAATTACCCTAAGGTACCATTTTCACAGTCTTAGTAACCAGATGCCAATTTATCCCACCTGAGGGGAGGGCTCTTAAGATCTTGAATTCTATCACAATATCATTATAATATAGTAATTCATGAAGTTTTAAAATTCTACTGTAGAGTCATAGAATGACAGATATGTAAGGAACATTAGAGACAATTTAGTGCAATAAAATCCTCAAATTTTACAAATGACGAGTATGATGAAAGAGTTTAAATATCTTGATCTTGGTCACACAGCTAATTTAAGTCAGAAAAAAACTTAGAATCTCTGAGGAGGGTTCAGTCCTTCCAGTACTTTTCTGTATGTATGCCTCTTTGTGGATGCGTACCAAAATAGTTCTATTTCTTCTCTTCTCTTTTCTTTCTTTCTTTCTTTCTTTCTTTCTTTCTTTCTTTCTTTCTCTCCCACTCCCCACAATGAGAAAATGATTTCTCCCTCCCCCTTATTTGAAACATTTGAAGCAATTATCCCCTTAGGCTGTTGAATAATATTATGCCTGCGTTAATGTAATTCATAGCCCCAAACAATATGACGACTGAAGTGAACTGAAAAATAATGTCTATTAAACAGCATATGACACAGTTTGGTGGAATTTTGTAAGGATTTTTAATAATGCACTCTATATATTTTCACAGTGGACTTTTTAAGTTTTCTCTGCCATTTTGGCATGTTGGCATGAAGCAGACCAAAATATGCCATGTGACATTTCTAAAAGAAGCATAACATGTGTGCTTTGATCAGCCTAAGTACAGGATATTCAGTTGGCTTCATTGTACTTGTAATATAGAGTACCCATCTGCCCCAAATGTCATCCTTTAGGCCTTACCATGGTATCTGAAACCATTATAAAATCACTTTGGTAACTGAAACACTATTAGAATGTGTGTGTGTGTGTGTGTGTGTGTGTGTGCGCGCGCGCGCGCGCATGTAATGAGCAGTGCAAAAAGTGTGTGTGTGTGTGCGCGCGCGCGCGCGCATGTAATGAGCAGTGCAAAAAGGCATTGCACTAGTTATTTATATACTTACATAAAATCAATAGATGTCAGAGGAAAATAAAACAATGCAGATTACCTGGGATGGTCTAGATATGTTGCGGGATATTCCAAGGGAATTGGATATTTAGGAAAGGAATAGACAAATTCTTTAATAAAGCTGGAAAGGAAAGTTTATTCAAAAGCAGAAAAAAGAAAGTTCCCTCCGAAGAAAAATTATCATTTTTTTTCCCCTCAATCTTGCTAACTAACTTTCAGGAAAGGATGTGGGTATATCTGCCCACAAAATAAATGTGTTTCCTCAAATAATTTCTTAAATTTTGCAGAAAATCAAATTTATTATGTTTCTTGTTAGGAAAATAAAGAAGTATACTCATTTCATCGGATTCCCTACAAACATTCCTGAGCGGGTCCAGTGCAGAATAATATTACACTCCAGGAATATCAGGATATATGCATTTTTATGGAAAACAATGTATTGCATGCTAAGAAATTTCTTGAATAAATGACTTTGTTTATGAAAATATTTAGTTGCCCATTTCTTTGTACAAGTAAGTCCTGCTGGCTGTAGGTGGGACATGTGGACAGTATGTGAATAATGATCTTTCTAGGAGATTGATTGCTCCAGTTCACTAAAAGTATTTGTTTACAAGTTTAAGCAGTCAGAAATCTGGCATGGCAGCCCTTTCTCTTGCTGTCAAGGCCCTCAGAGCTTCACTGGAACAAGAAACATCACATATAGTGAGAGAATTGCTAAAGGCTATGAAATGCTTCCAGCATACCCCATCTTTCAGAGAACAATTGATATATTAGACATAATAAATATTACATAACCTTCAGTATTTTGGCAGTGGAAGTTGAAGCTGAGAACTTTCACTTTTTTTCATTATTAATTTTTTTTAACCCTGGAATTTCCAACTTCACATAGCTTGACGATGTATTCAAATCATAAGAACGATGAGGGAAGATTCTGTAGATTCTATAAGAAAACATGAATTCTGATATATGCTATGCATCATTCACATAAAAAATAAGAAAATATTCTGTTTACGAATGATGATAAGCATTGCCAGCTTTCACATTTTCTCCCAGTGCTCAGTGCAATTTTTTTCTCCTAAACAAGTTTCTGCTGCAGCGACTCCCTCTAGCAGCTCCCTGAACCGAGGAAAGGGAACAGAACACCAGACACATCCTTTCCAGTAAACAAATGGTAGGGAGCAGGAGGAAAGTTTGCCTAGGAAGATCAAAAGGAGCGGGGACATTATTTGGAGTGGTTGGATGGATTCATTCTATTCCCTAGTCCCTTCTCCACCCGCCTCCCCAGCCTCTCCTCTCAGTGCTCCACTGCCCCCACCCTCCGCCCCTTCTTCCTGCCAGAGCTGTGCCAGCAGCGATCTTTAGAGCGCACAGAAACGGCAGTCCCAGCGAAGGCAAAAGCTCATGCCACGCCAAAAGCGTTTAGTTTCTTCAGGACCGCTGGTGAATGGATTGTGAAGTCCAATGAAGTCCACGTTGGTCATAAGCCTGGATTTTGTCGCCTCGATTGCCTCAACTGACCCTACCAGAAGCCCAGTCAAAGGGGCGGCCCCGCACCTCTCAGGGAGTTGATATGCAAAATAGTTACGTCAGATGATGGGGGCGGGGCACGCCCGGGTTGAGTGGCAGCAGCTTTTGCTGTGGGAGGAGGCGCGAGAATCAGCCTGGTTCAGTGACTGAGACAAACTGGAGGTGAGAGGAGCTGGTGCTGTCCACTGTGCTGTCGGTGCTGAACCTGGGACGCGAGTCGACGGGGTGCTTCAGCACCTCGAGGCAACGCCCTCTTGCACTCTCTGTGCCCTGCGGGACCCGCTTCACCAGCAGGACCATATCAACTTGACAAAGGAGTGTGCTATCGGACGTGGGAGAGAGTCCTCTGTTTGCCACCTGGGCGCCCACTCAAGCGTGACTTTGGAGATTTCTATAGTTTTAGACCAAACTATTTTCCTCTTTTCCCAGCTAAAACAATCTTTTAGTTTTTTTTTTAACTATTATTATTACTGTGATTTATATACCTACACCATTTAAGAATCTTTCTGGGAGACTTTTTGACTCTTAAAATAAGGTAAGATAAAGAATATGTTATAAATTATTACAAAGGGGGGAGGAATGCAGAGTGCCATACAAAAATTTAAAAGCAAGTTATGATTTTTCTAATCTGAAACAGGAATTTTGGCAATGATTGCAACAATTATCTTAATAATTACTATTATTATTTTTATTACAAACACATCTATTGGTGACTAAGCACTGAATTCTACAGGGGAAGTTGAGGGTTTGGGTTTTTTTGCGAAGTTAATGTCATCAGGTTACATTCTGCTTTATAAATATAAATATTTGTAGAGCAACACTTCCAGCATGGCTCAAGAAACAAGAACCATTCAATGCAAGCCCCAAATATGTTAGTAAATTGCAGTAAATAAATCAACCAACAAGTTGTTTAAAGCAAATGCAATCTTGAAGAAATATTTGAGTGAACTAATCTCTGATTAATCAATATTACCTCTGGTATCTACAGCATAGACTGCAAAGTACAGAGCTCTCTTAACATTTTTGGAGGGGAGGTGGTAAGGATAAGAGCATTCATATCCTGCTGGGTTCATTTAGATGTGTTGTTATGCAGTAGATCCAAATAAAACTTGTGAAACTCAGTCTCTGAGAATTCTGCACCCCAAGGTCATGGGTATTTCCAAGTTGGGGGCTGTTTGTCCTGCTATTGAATAGTAAATGTCATCCCCTCCCCACCCCCTCAGGTTAGAGGTGGATGTAAATGGGAAGCTCTGATTTAATAATACAGTATTAGCTTGTATTATAGTCGCTACTGCTGTTGGTAATTGAATGGAACTGGGAAGCGTGGGCTGAGAAAATGTCTCGCTATTTCAGAAATGTTTAACCTCTTGCATGTTTAACAGAGAGCTTTTCTCTACTTAGGAGATTTTCTTTTGAAGCTGTGTTCCTTTTGTCAATTGGTAGTGTGTTTTGAGTGGGTATGAAGAAAGAATTCAGTACAGAAAACCACTGAACAGTACTTCTTATAGTGAACAATATTTAAATGATAGAAGTTAACTCGTGCTCTGTGTATTTGTTATCACTATTCATGACTTTATATGTAAGGCATATTGTTTATCTGATAAGTAGGATTATGATTTTTCATTTATCTCTTTTAGTGACATTAGATTCAGGATAAAGGATGGCTGGAAAAACAGAGAGTGGAGGGTTTACATTCCAGGGAAAGATTGCAACTAGACATCCTATCTTAATAGGAATGTGTAAAATATAAGCTGTTTCAGACTTACTAAGTATCATTCAACTGACCAGGGCTATGTTTTTCAGCAAATAAAGAGTATACTAAGTTAACTTTATATATTTGTATATTTTTAATTACAGTAAACATTTCTTTTCTAGTGGCATTACACTTACCAGTATGAACTTTAGCTTTAAAGTTAATTATTTGAAATAATTTTTCTGCATAGAGATTTTTCATTTTATTTACAGCACACTACTACATCAGAGTGATTGTTGCAAGAAATGAATATTATTGCAAACACTAGAGGTTAAATATAAATCCCCTTAAGTTGTTCTCATGTTTTACCCCAAGAAGATTGTTCTTTATAGGATTCCTGTCAGTCATGTGATCTTACATTAAATATTGATACAAAATTTTTTAAAGACTAAGCAGGTAGAGAAGCAAAGGAGGGAATATATGAAATACTGGGCCATGAAGCTCCCACTAAACAGCCTCCTTTAAATTAATATGAAATAATTTTTTTCTTCTATACATTTTAAAATTTTCTTTTTAAAACTAGTTATATGGGTATACATGCTCAAAGTATGGAATTTCAAACAGAATTATGGCTTCTTTTAATTTCAGTTTCCTTTTCTTTGTCATATGGAAACAACAATATATATTGTAATTTTATAACTTACTTGAATGGCAATAACAGAAATAAACACTATGTTCACCTAAATGTATTTTAGTATCTCATTGACTTCTTTTTGCATAAAGTTTTCCAAGATGTATGGCTTCCTTTGAGTATAAACAGTTCTTTGAACTACCAGTATCTGAAATTCTTTCAGGTGAAGTCACAGTGAGATGGTTAAATACTAAAATCAAAATATGCTATTGGAAATTGTGAAACTAAGGAGGCAGATTCGATGAGATTGCAAATTTAAAATATTAGATACATTTTTCCTGATTTTTTAAAACCTATTTAGCTTTTATATATTAGTTCTGAAGTAAGGTAAAATTAGGTGACCACGATAAACCCAAACTTAGCATATAGGGTATACTATTTGGATGTAGAATACGTTTCTTACTGTAAACAAATAAAATTGCCAAATTGGAAGATACCTATTAAAGACAGTCAAATGTGGTATCCCTTCATAAATTTTTTGCTTCACAAAGAAAATGACCATATTTTGGAGTTACAACTTGTCCATGTGAAATTCAAAGGAATATTCAATACCACAGTAGATAGCCTCCTAAAAAATGAATTCATTTCATTGCATAAGTACTACAAGTATATACAGAACTTTTTACTTCAAGATGATAAAGTTTACAAAGTGTATAGAAAGATTATTGAAATAATTTAATTATATGTCACATGACATACTCTAGTTGCCTTAATTGCTTCTCAGTTTCTTAAAGCACATTGATCTAGTAAAAAATTTAAAAATGATATTGCTAGGCAGATTTTTTTCTTACAGATAAGATGAAGTAAGTATGCATGTTTGGTTATATTTAAGGCCAAGATGAAACAATTTGGGTTTTCTGTTATCAAGGCTATATATTGCTTTCTTTTTTAAAATCTGTTTACTAACGTGTACAATGGAGAACTAAAGAAAGTAATAATAAACCTGAAATACGCTAAAAAGTTTTAGGAAATTGACTTTTTAAAAGTAACTTTTAAAATTATATTTAAAAGATTATGGAAGTAATAGTTTATTGAGAATTGTCTTTGAATAATGACAATTTTTCATGTTTAATGCTTGTTTATCGATGAGACCAAAACACCTTCAATAATATGTTTCTATTAGTTCTGCTCCAAATCTCCAAATCTACTTCTGGCATTTTATTACTTAATGTATTATAAAGTTCTAAAGATTCTTTGGAACTAATAGATCAGAAAAAATACTTCCTGTTGTTAACATTATTGCAACAGCCATGTGACCAATTATCTTTTACCAAACAGACTTAATCATCTTCTGCTTCAACACCTCCAGTGTCCTTTGGGCATAGACTAGTTAAGGTGAGCTGTAGGGTCCCTTGTGGAAAATCCTAATTTTCCCATTAAATTGGTCATCACACCATGCATCAGAACAATTGGTCCCTTTGTGCTTTAATCACCCTGGCATTGAGGAAGTTAATATTATTATAGTAAATGAGATAGTGTTTTTGATAAATTCAGAATTTCAATGAGTCTTAGTATGGGTTTTTTAAAGAGAAGGAGTTAAACAATAGTATAAGTGCATGATATAATGAGTATATATGTGTGTACATTGTGTGTGTGTGTGTGTGTGTGTGTGTGTGTGTGTATACATATATATTTATTGGTAAATTAGGCTCTACCATAAACATGCAATGGGAATGATCTTGAACATGCAAGTTCAAGAAATGTTACTTAATACAAAAATAATTTACATAGCAAGCTGAAATACAATATATACTTTTAGTGGCAAATGTGTTCATTCTGTTATTGTTTTTGCTATTTAGGCTGTTATGCTTTAGCACACACCAGTTTTTTGCCATGAAAATGTCACTCATAAGCTCTCATGCTGATTGGCAAGGGAAGGGACAATTGGAAATGAAAATTCTCCAGGAATAAGAAGCAGAATGGATGTGTACATAGTGAGGAGTTTATATTACCACACTGATTCTGAAAAAAAAAAATATGAGTGCTGATAAGGATTTGAAAGTTTCTATCTCTAAAAGAGATACATCAGGTTTTCTTCCTATATTTCTGGGCAATAAGCCATGCACTTCTAAGGGATAGAGTTTGGAGATCCCTATACCTAAGATATTTTTATTCTTTGTATATCAATGTTACACGCATAGATGTGTTAAAATGTGGGAAGAAGAGCCACTTAACTCTGAACTTTCTTGCTTTAAAACCAAATAATTAATAATAATTTAATGTGGCTTTTAGTATCACATTATGTAAATCTCCGAAACAAAGTAGTTGCTTAGTGAGTTCATTTGCATGTCAATACAGAGAATATTATTCCAACTCGTAACACTGGTTCATAACACTGCTAGAAGTTCTAAAACACAATGCAAAGGATTTGAAAATACTTTTTTTCATTGAGTTTTATTTAAATATACCATTGTAATTGACAGTTAAGAGAAGCTTACTTTAGTGATATGTTTTTTCTGTGTAAGTAGCACTAAGGTAGCAATTAAAACAAACATACAGTAGCAATTAGAACATACAAGCCTGAACTGTGTTCCCCAACGATGATGATGAAATGGAAATAATTTGCCTTTTGTGATTGGACCACTTCCACAAAACACATTAGGTAGTGTTTTAATGACCACCAAGGCTTTATTTTTTCTAATTTCTAAAACCCTTAAAGATTTTTTACTAACATGATGTGACAAATGGACAAATGCCCCCATGTACTCTGTAGGTATGTGCCCCCTTTTTCAGAGCTACAGTAATTGCTGTGATCCTGACATCAACCAGAGTCTGAACCGCCTCATTTAGGATTGAGGAGGGGGTCCCATTCATCCTTCCAAAGAAAGAGAGAGAGTGATTTGCTTCTAGTAAACGCATCTTCTGTCTCGTGGTAAATTACCTATTGATATTTGAGCAAAAAGTCTTTGAGCCTGGATTTTCTTATACAAGAAGACAGAAAAGGATACCATTCGAAGGGTTAATATGTGTAGACATATATTTTATACATATATATGTACACATGTTTTACTCATGTTAGGCCATTTTATCTCAGTCATTTAACATGTGTATAACTGTGAAAAAAAATTCATGGTACCTTCATTTTGGATAGGAGAAAGCAGAAACTCGGATGAAAGTTGTCCACCTCTCCAGCATGTGCTCACACAACCAGGAATAGGTGGATTAGACAATCAAACCCAGGTCACTCCTTTTGCAGCTATGCTGTGCACTTCCAGCACCTCTGTTTAGGACAAATATTCAACTGGGTGTGTCTTATTTAAAACTACACATTTTCTGTGAGACTTTTACTAAATGTGAATGCCTACTTTGCCCTCTTTCTCCAAGTCTTCCCTTAATTATTAAATTATATTTAAATGATTTTGTGGTATTTATTCTTTAGTATACACATTTTAGAATGCACAATACCAAAAGCTTTAAGAAGCTTTTCCTCTGTATTTAATGTTAGAAAGATGTTACATTATTCTATCTCATAGAGCATTAATAAGAGTAAGGGCAGGCAATAAGTAGAATAAGAAACAGTAGAATAGAGTAATTAATGTTTCCTAATACTGCTTGTTTTTTTCCCTCTAAAAAGTCCTACTGAATATCAAATACAAATACATCTTGAACTTTAGCCACTTCCTGAAATTACCACTTGTGCTATCAACTGACAGTCATGTTTAAACCTTCAAACTAGTTAGCTACTAATATTTCAAATGGTCTGTGAGATGAAATAAAGTAATCAAAATAAAATTAGTTTTGAAACACAATACAAAAATAGGTAGTCTAAAATGGGCTCTTGAACACTTAGGAAACATTAAATACTTCATTCATTGTTTATTTATTCTATTTGAGGTACAAAGGGAAATGTTGACCTCTAGTTGATGCTCTGTGTTTTCATATAGCATTAAGCTCACTGAGTAGGAGAAAAGGTGAGTACTGGTGGCAGTAATTATAATACAGTTCCTAGGGGAGCCACAGAGTTGCATCAGATTCCCTAGTGAATCCTCATTATCCAAGTTTTGGGTTGTCCTTATTAAATGGATCCCAAAGGAGGTAGAAAAGTTTGATTTATAGAAAAGTTAACTTAAAAGTGTAAGATTATAGGGCTTTCATTAAATATTTTAGTGTAAGATTATAGGGCTTTCATTAAATATTTTACATATTCGTTAGAAATATCCAGTGTTTACCTTTTGGAATGAAGACTGGTATAAAAGTTGTTAATCCTTGAAATTTCAGCACCATTTTGTATACTATTCATTTGACTCACTGTTCCTCATTCTCTGTGGAGCCCTGCAGGAAGTCCATTCACTCCAACAGCTACAATTATTCTCTCTTCACAGAGATCTTCCAAATATATAGCTCTGGCCCAGATTTGAACTCCATTAATGTATTTACAAAGGTCTGCTGGACATTTTAACTTTGATTTCATGGTGACAGCATAAATTCCATGAACTCATCATCTCATCCCTCACATGGTCCCCCATCTTAATTTTTTTGCCTGTCAGTTAATGACATTTTTTCTATTCACCGAGGTCTGAAAAATTAATGATGTCTTAAACTTACATCATTCTTACTATACTATATGCAGTGACTCCCCAAGTTTTGATATTCCTCCCTTTGTAACATAGCCTTTATCTAATTCTCTGTTTTCTATTCCCTCATCGTATCACTTTTACCTTGACCTAGAGTATCCCATCTCAATCAGAATTATTTTGACACTCTCTACATTGATCTCCCTGATTCTTGTTTCTTCCCTGCAGTAATAATAATTAGTGATGTTATTAGCAAGTACATTTTTTGGTAATTCATAGTATGCCATACAATATGTTAATTTCTATAAGCAGTATTATATTTTATATGCACAATGCTATTCATAGAGATAGATAGTAGATAGTGAAAGACCAAAGCTTAAAGAGTTATGCTGCCCACAGAGCTGGGACTCAAACCAAACTGTGTCTGAAACCAGCTGCATGATCATCCTCATTATGCTCTCCTGATACACACTTCATACCTCTTCTAGATTCCTCTCAGTTAAAGTAAGCTTTTAAATGTCACTGTGTTCTTCAGAAATCATCAGTGGATCTGTAATTTTTACTTTTTCAAGTTGCAATTCTCTACTTGATGTTAAGATCCTTCTTACTGTTTCTGTAGCTTCAAGCAATCAATCTGATTTTCAATTTTCTCGTATGTGCAATGCACATATGTAAAAGAGAGATTGATCAAAATATAAAGTATGATCCTTCCCTCTACAGAAAACCAATACCCTGTCTGGACTGTTGCCTTTTCAAGAATCTCCACCTACATCTCACTCCTCTAATTCCAGCCAAGTTTTTCATAGTATAAGAGCATATTGTGCTCATATGTGCTTTTCTGAGTCTTTAGTTTTTGTTGCAAGTAATGTCATGTTAGTGTCACCCTGGATATTACCAAGATGTCTATTTTTCTTTACATGCATGTATTTGTTTTCTATTGTTGCATAAAAATTACCATAACCTCAGTGGTTTAAACATTTATTATCTCACAGTTTCAATAAGTCACAAGTCTCGGTACAGACTATCTGGGTCCTCTGTTCAGGATCTCACATCAAGGTTTCAGCCAGGGTTGGGATCTTATTTGAGGCCCAGGTTTGTTGTTCTCCAAGATCACTGGCTGTTGAGAGTCTTTTTCTTTTTCTTTTCTTTTTTTTTTTTTCTCTTTCTTTTCTTTTTCTTCTCTTTTCTTTTCTTCCTCTTTTCTTCTTTTGTCTTCTCTTTTCTTTTCTCTTCAACTTAAAACTAATGGAAGTTTGTTTCTTTAAGGCCAGATAAGAATTTCACTAATTCCTTCAGTTTCTGACCTATAGATCTACTTTTATTTTTTTAATTTTAAAAATTTTTAATGTTTATTTATATTTTGAGAGAGAGAGAGAGAGAGAGAGAGAGAGAGAGAGAGAGAGAGAGAGAGTGTTGGGGGAGGGCAGAGAGAGAGAGAGGGAGGCACAGAATCTGAAGCAGACTCCAGGCTCTGAACTGTCAGCACAGAGCTGGATGCAGGGCTCAAACTCAGGAGCTTTGAGATCACCATCTGAGCCAAAGTCAGAGGCTCAACTGATTGAGTCACCAGGTGCCCCTAAGATCCACTTTTAAAGTGGCCCACCTCATTAGGTCAGGTCCAGCTAGAATAATCTCTTTTGATATACATAAAGTCAACTGACTTGGAACCTTAATTACATCTTAAAATCTCTCCTTTCCATATAACATAATGTAACCATAAGAACAATATATTACCTTTGTCATATTCTATTGGTCAAAAGCAATTTAAAGGTTATGTCTACCCACAATGTAAGGTGATTATACAAGAGTGTGGGTCATTGGGATTCATGTAAGATACTACCTACCATACCTGACTCAAGTTCTACTTGAACCTTAGAATATTTCTCCATTGATGTTGTGCCACTAATCCCCAGCATTTATGACCTGAGCTATGCAGTGAACAGTCTGGTGTGGCCTTTGGATTTTTTAAATGTGTCTTAGGTTGTTCTTTCTAATTAATCTTTAACACTTTTTAAAGGAAAACCCTAGGAATTCCTTGCATGTGTGCAAAACATTGTAGTTTAAAATCACTTCATATACATATTATTATATAATCCTCATTGAAGTTGATTCTTTTTTATATTTACTTCCATTATGTAGCATCATGCATATTTAATGAATTGGTTTTGGTACAATGATTTTGTACATGTATGCTCATGGATTGGTTCATGTTTTTAGATTTTAGATTTTGTTTATCTTTTATTTATTTATTTATTTATTTAGTCTTTGGTCTTTGACAAGTTGAAACCACACAAAGGGTTTACTGTTATTATCTTATTTTATGCAACATAGGATCTCTCCATAAAAATCGGGGACTTATATTTAATATTATGCTCTACAAATGATATATAAATTACATAGAAAGTGAAAATGATATTTATATTTGTCTTTTAGAAGAGTACAAAATTTATTTCTATACACTTTTAAAGAAAAACTTTACATTTTTAAAGAATGTCATCTTCAAAATAAACATAAAAAAAATTAGAGGACACCTGGGTGGGTCAGTCAGCTAAGCGTCCGACTTTGGCTCAGGTCATGATCTCATGGTTTGTGGGTTTGAGCCCTGCATCGAGCTCTGTGCTTACAGCTCAGAGCCTGGAGCCTGCTTTGGATCCTGTGTCTCCCTCTCTCTGCCCCTCCCAGGCTCACTCTCTCTGTCTCTCTTTTAAAAATAAACATTAAAAAAATTTAAAAGAATGTCATTTTCAAAAGAATATCACATTTATGATACTAATAATTTTGTTCTTGTCTAAAGATTGGTAAATATTTAGACAATTACTTTATTAACATTTACTATACAAAATATTATTGCACTTATATCTTTTTATAGTTTACATACAATTAAGATAATTTTAGCTTGACAAAAGCTAAAAAGGGGCGCCTGGGTGGCTCAGTCCATTAAGCATACGACTTCAGGTCACAATCTCGCAGTTCCGTGAGTTCGAGCCCTGTGTCAGACTCTGTGCTAACAGCTCAGAGCCTGGAGCCTGCTTTGGATTCTGTGTCTCCCTCTCTCTCTGCCCCTCCCCCACTCAGCTCTGTCTGTCTGTCTCTTTCTCAAAAATAAACGTTAAAATTTATTTTTCAAGCTAAAAGATTAATTTGTATATAAATTCAATTTTTAATTTTAATAAACAATAATTTTCTTAAAAACATTAAGACCATATTTATTATAAAATAATTATTTCAATAAATATTGATAAATGGCTACTGTGTTTCGGGTGCCCTTTTGGTTGCTGGGGGTTGAGTGAGAATGCTAGAAACAAAATTGCCTCTCTAGTCTTTCTGCAGAAAGAGAGACAATCAGCAAACTAAAGTAGACAGAGGATCATGTCTATTATTGATAAGTGCCATGATCAAAAGTAAACTAGGTAAGGATTACTGAGGATTAAGAGTGGTATCTAAGGTAGGAGTTACCTTGGGGTGCCAACTCTGACATTCTCTGTTCCCCATTCTGTAGTCTCTGATGTTGACATTACTTATGGGTATTGTGAATAATGCTACAATGAATGTGGGAGCACAAATATCTCTTTGAGATCCTGCTTTTAGTTCTTTTAGATAAATAGCTAGAAAGAGTTGGATCAGTTCATCACATGGTAATTTTATTTTTTACTTTTTATTTTTAAGGACTATCCATACTGTTTTCCATAGTGGCTATACCATTTTACTTTTCTTCCAACAGTGTACAGGGTTTTTGTTTGTTTCTTTGTGTTTGATAATAGACATCCTAACAGATGTGAGGTGATATCTCATTATGGTTTTGATCTACATTTCCCTGATGATTAGTTATGTTGAACAACTTTTTATGTACTTGTTGGCCATCTGTATGTGTTTTTTTAAAATAATATCTCTTTCATTTCTGAATGTCCAATTATTGACAAAATCCAAAATGCTCCCATCATGAAAAAAAAAAAAAAGATTCTTTTTATTTGTGGTGGTCTTGTTAATAAAGATTAACATCCTTCGTTGCTTGGCACTCCAATATATGTGAAATATGTTATTTAACTTTTCTTTCCACTGTTAAATACACCATACAGAGCATATATTGCAACTAAATTCTGGGATTTAAAGCGAATTTCTGAAAACTCTGCATTATACACTTTATTTGTTCAAAACTTCACATCCTTTCATAGAAAACTTAAGTGCTCTAAAATCTATGTTCCTTTGAGGCAGTGATCCACTGAGCTGGTATTCATGTCAAGTAGTCATTAACTTAAACGCTATGGCATTATAGAGAAAGGGAAATGCTTAGTATGCCTTTTGGGTTTGTGCACATGCTTGAGAAACCACAGTGTTCATTAAAAAGTGTGACATCATGGGACCATGTAAGGAAAGAGCAAAATAAAATAAATGAGATATAAATACACCCAGAACTTTATGAAATAAATGCAACAATTACATGCACAACATCTCAATCCTTTGGCAGAGTCTCAAAAGTTGGTGAATTTACAAAAAAAAAAAAAATGGTTGAAAGAACTTGCACAAATTGTGGCAGTGTTTTCCCTAAATTACTTCCTTTGGTGAGATTCCTCATGAAGTCATAATTAAGTGAGCTAAAAAATGTAAAAATGAAGTGAAAAAAGTTCTAGAAATGCTTTGTATTTTACGTCTACATATTTACAATTAAATGACAGCAAAGATTTCAAGTATATGCCCTCCATGACTATTTCTTTTAGCAAGTGTCCTGTTTCTCATTTCCTGAGGGCTGAGTATGGGGAAAGTCTTTCACTGAGTTTGTTTTCCTGTCTGTGCACAAATAGTACGATTTAATTGATAATGTCTGGAGTAGAAGTCTGTGTCCAGCTGTGAAAACTGCTCTTAATGCTAGCACTCGACTGGACAGCTTGATAATTATATATGTTTTGTTAAACATCTCGGTCAGGTTAACAACTGTCTAAAAATCAGTAGAGGGAGCTCAAGAAGGCCTTAAGGATATTTTGATACTAGCTTTCTAATGTCACTATGCTTTCCCTCAATACTTTTTTTCTTTTTTTTTCATATATAGGAAATAAAAGTATCCTTAAGTGCAAAATAACCTTTTGAATTTGTGAAGCTTATGGCTATTTAAGCACTTGAAGAGGCTTCCCCATTTCCCCCTAATTTTTTGTCCTATTTGTAACAGAAGGTAAACAGATTTGACTTATAAATTGTTGGAATGCTATGAAGATCCAGCTCTGTGATACTGGGGCTTTATTGTTCCAGTTTTTAGATCTCTGTACAGGGTTTTTGATTCAGAAAAAGAACATGAAAACTAGACGCCTAGTATTCAGAGACTTCTATAAAGCATTAGTTGGCTTAAATTAAACCTGTGATAATCTTAAAACTAAGTCTGGCCCTATCCTAAAATGTTTCTGGTTAGCTTAAATACACTGGACTTAAACATAGGTCTGTATTCTATGCAGGACTTGTGGCAGTATCCTTCTAGAAATTTCAAAAACTGGCACAAAGATAAAGGACATCCATCTGCAGAAACTCTTAAACAGACCTGATATTTTCATTTAACAACTTCATACCAAGAGCCAGGTCCCATATTTATATATATCATAAATTTGAAAGCAACAACTCAGGCTATTTTTGATTGGGACTTTGCTCCAGGATTTTCCAAAGTTTTGCTGAAAATATAAAGCTTGCTAATTTAAAACACTTTTTCAAATTAAAATTTTAATTATTGTCTATGCATCAGAGAGTGTTATATCCCAAGGGTTCAATTGAAAACTTACCATGTTGTAAGAATGAGCTATTACATAACAGCATTTTAGAAAAAGAATGAAAGTTTTATTATTAATAACTTCTAACATAGTTTCATTATTATTTAGTCCTTATTTAATGCTAAATTAATAGATTCTTTTCTTGCATAATGACAATTTTTGGAATTCATTGCCATTTTCCATAGGACACTTAAATTTAATAGCAGCATATGTGATTATTGAAATCATAATAAATTTGCATTTTAGTAAAATTTATATTTTATTTTCTATTGCTTGGCATGCAGTTTTTATATGAATGCTGAGTGATCTACAAACTTTTAAAATGTTTGAAATCCATTCAAAGCTTTTATTGTTATTTTAAAATTTTCCCAGAAGTTGAATTATTTGGTAAAATCACCTGATCATACTTAAGTTTAGAAATGGCTATTGCTGTTTTATTTTCTATAATTATTACTATAGATTTAGGCTAGTAATATTTGAGATATTTGGTCATAGTGTTGCATGTTACAATTTTGTTAATTGAACAGTGAAAATTACACTTTCTAGATTTCTGCTTATATTTGCTTAGTGAATGTGATATTTTAATGTTTCCTAAAGTAATTCTTCTGTTATAAATTTTCTCTGTATGTCTTTTGGCCATTAATCTAAGAGAACTTTAACTTGATTTTACAAAATCAATGAAAATTGGATTCTATTAAATAAATTATTATTATTATTACTATTACTATTATTATTATTATTATTATTATTATTTATTCACCAATTATTGGGCCTCAAGCCTGATTCTAGACAACACTTAAATTATTTCAATACAGCTTTAGAAGAGGTTTTTTTTTAATTCTATTTTTGAGAAAGAGAGAGACAGACCACGAGTGGAAGAGGGGCAGAGAGAGAGGGAGACACAGAATCTGAAGCAAGCTCCAGGTTCTGAGCTGTCAGCACAGAGCCAATGCAGGGTTCAAACCCACAAACTGTGAGATCATGTCCCTAGCTGAAGTTGGATGCTTAACCCACTGAGCCACCCAGGTGCCCCCAGAAGAGCTTTTAAGGTAGAACCAAGGTTGAACCAGGGCTTCTGGGGAGGTTAAAGGCCACAGTATCACAGACATGGACCTCCCAGGCTCAAAGGCAATGCTGTATGACTATATATTAAGAATTCTATAATATTGATTTCATAATTTCCATGCAAGCTGGGTTTTTCAATGTCTAAAGTCTTCAGTAAAAATACCTTAGGCCCAACAGGCTTTTTTAGAAAACACTTGGGTTTCTCAAGTACATAAGATTTCTTCAAAGTAACTTCTCTCTTAAATATCTGTGACTCTAAACAAAGATACATTATCCAAATGCAATCCTGATTATTCATTATTTTTTAATTAAGAAATTCTCCAGTTTTGCAAAAGCAAAAGCACCATGAATTAAAACTTTCTGTAATTTAAAGAGAAAATAAAACTAAATTTATTAATGTAATTTTATCTGTGTTTTTCATTCAAGCCTTATCACTAAATGATGGCATATGAGAACTTCTATTTCTGGTATACTTCAAGTATTTTATCTTATAAACGTGTCAGAGTAGACATTATATTGAAGTTGACTTACAAATTAAGTAAAAATGTAATCTGGCATTTTTATAGGAACAGTATTTTTAAAAAATATTATTCTAATAAAAGTTAAATATAGTATGTCTATACAAATGCATATAAAAGTGTATAGAAAAATGAACTGAATCTACATTGAATTTTTCATTGGGTGGGATCTTTATTATCATCTGATTTAATAATGGGAAAACAAAGATTAAACCATTTCATTTTAATTGGGATTAAACTCAACTGTGTATGGGTTTCATTCCAGTCAGTGCACACTTCTAGATTTTTGTGTATAATTCTGAACTAGATACTTTCAGGCATTTCATTTTGGGGGATGGTGTTATTGCAATAACTCTTGAATGCTAGAACTCTTTCATGAGTCTCATACCTGTAATCGTACAGCAAATGGTACAAACAAAAGGTTTTGACTTTGAATTTGCAGTATTATTCCTGACACAAGCTTTGGTAGAGTAATGTTGAACATTTTTAATGTATATATGCCTTTCAGGCTGGGTAGTACATATGTTACTTCATAAGAGTTTACCCTTTGTAATCATTATAACACTTAGAATTAATGTCAAATTATATAAATTGTATTCATTGGTATAGTGTTGACAGTCATTCCTTTGGAAATGCAAGTTGATAATGCCTGACTTAGAAAGCCAAACTGTGGTACTAAATCACATGGACTTCAAGAAATTTCATACCATTTTTTGGCTACATTGTGGAATACTTTTACATGTTTAAGATAAAAATGATTATCTCTGTGAAGGGTGAACTATATATATGATGATTTATTATTGACAGTGAATACTCTAACTTTAATTATGTTTACCTTGAAATAAGTAGTATCCTATTTTTATATTGTGTTTGTGTGTGTGTGTATATATATATATATATATATATATATATATATACACACATCTATATGTATATATATGTATATTTATATGTATATCCTCTAAATCTCTCAAGTCAGTTGGAATTTTTATACTTACTAATATGTAGATAAGTACATTTTCAATGGTATATTATATTGATACATTAAATTGAATATCCACTAGAATCACGCATATACTGAATATAATGGTTGAAAATCTCCAAATTCAAGACATAATATAAAAGGAATTTAGGGTGACACAATAACTATAACACTAAAAAAATATCAAGAGTGCATTTGATCTCACTTTACTTTTAATTGTGTCTGAGGATTTCTTAATGATAAACTATTTGTGGTTATCAGAGGGAAGAATTGGTTAACTAGTATGGAATAGTCTTTCACAAGCTCATCCAATATGATAAAGTTCTGCTGGCCTCAACTTTTAAGTATTTATTTATAAGTTCTAGATATTAAATTTAATTAAATATTGATCAGTAATCTGCCGTTTTATAGGTATGTCAGATTGTGAATTAACTGATGAGGATGGGTCAATGGTACACATACAAATGCCTGTCATTTACCAAAGTGGTCTATATAGTTAAAACATTAATTTTGTAAACACAAATGAATAAGAAGTGGATATACTAAAGAAACAATACAAACAATAAAAAAAAAAAAAACGCTTCCAGAAAACCCCTTCAGAGAAAGGATAGTGAACTGATATCTAGTAGAATTTTAACTTAAATGGTGCACAAAAAATGTGAATCCAATTGGGATTTATCACGCTATTTTGTATTTTCTCACAACAGTGGAGTGAATTTATCATTCTGTACTACAAAGAAATCTTGCAGCATTTATTATAGGACATACTTGGAAAATAAATAAGTATCAAAGCACTACCATAGATTTAAAATCCAATTTTTGCCTGTTGTGAAAACAGCTTCTTGTGAAGTGCTTCTTGATGTTGGACTTGGTTGGCATTATTTGAAAAGGAACATTACAATATTATGTAGGGGGAGAGACTAAAAAGATAAGTTTAGAAACTATGGCTCAGTTGGTTAAGTGTTGGACTCATGATTACATTCAGCTCAGGTCATGATCTCATGGTTCGTGGGATCGAGTCCCGTGTTGTCATCAGTGCAGAGCCTGCTTGGGATTCTCTCTCTCCCTTTCTCTCTTTCCTTCTCCTGCTTGAACTTTCTATCTCTAAAAATAAATATGAACGAATTTAAAACTACTTAAAAAAAAGAAGCTAACTCCCAGATGACAATATTTACAAAATTATGAAAAATGAAACTTAGACTTAAGTGAGGTCACAGTGAAGAAGGGTCTACAGAAACATAATTACTAACTGTCATGTGACATCCTCAATGAGATCTTGGGAAAGAAAAAGGACATTAGGTAAAACTAAGGAACTGAGAAAAAAGTATGGACTTTATTAACCTTAGTTAATAATAATGTATCTGTATTGGTTTATTAATTGTGGCAAATGTATCATACAAACATATTTACAATAGAGGACACCAGGTGTTGGTTGGGTATATGGTTACTATATGGCATGGTATATGAACTATCTTTGCAATTTTTCTGTAAACCTAAAACTTATAAAAGGGGCTATCCATTAAAATAATGTGAAAAGAAGGCCATTTTAGCTATAGATATAGTGATTTATTTTATGGGTAGTTTATAATTTTATGTGTATAGAAAACTACAGATTTGAACATATTTTTAACTCCACTTCATAAAGAGCATAGAAATTATGACACAAGGTTATTATTAAGGAATTTATTCTAGGAAGGAAATTTTGTATTTGATTCTTCCAATAGAATAGAATCCCCCCAAAACTTTACAGTTACTTCAATTAAAGAGGGACTATTCTTTCTTTCTTTGTTTCTTTGTTTCTTTTTAATTTTTTTAATGCTTATTTATTTTTGAGAGAGAGACAGAGTGCAAGTGGGGGAGAGGCAGGGAGAGAGGGGGACACAGAATCCGAAGCAGGCTGCAGGCTCTGAGTTGTCAGCACAGAGCCTGACGTGGGGCTCAAACTCATGAACCATGAGAACATGACCTGAGCTGGAAGTCAGATGCTTAGCTGACTGGGCCACCCAGGTGCCCCAAGAGGGACTATTCTTTAGATAAACTGATGATATACCACTATCATGCTATAAGAATAAGGAATTATTATAATTAGATGTATTTCAGTAATAAAAAATAAAAATCTTAATTACTATAGTACGGTTGTGAATTATTTTTAGTTTGTCTTTCTAAGTTAAAATATTGCATAAATTACTATTTCAATATATGCTCACAGAAATTTAGCATAAAAATATTCTACTTAAAATATCACTGTTTCAGAAAATTTAGAAAATTCAATATAGTCTCACCACCATCCTTTAAGAATCATAATATACATTAGGATAGTATAAACTTTACCACGTAAAAGGTCCTAAAGGGCACCTGGCTGGCTCAGGCTGGCTCTACCGAGCATGCAACTCTTGATCTTGGGGTTGTAAGTTCAAGTTCCACTTTGAGGGTAGAATTTATTTGAAAAAAAAAAAGTCCTGAAGTATGGTAGGAATTATTATTTCTCACCAACATTTTACTCTCCTTACTATTGAGCATATAGAGAGATTACACAGTTGCCTCCTCCTGAAAGTATTAGATATGGTCATGTGACTTGTTTAGCCAGTGAGAAGGGAGTAGACATAACAGAGACACCCTATATACCAGTATTTAAGAGCTGGTGCCTGATTATGTTTTCTTCCCTTGCAATGGCATATCCTGATGCCCATGTTAAGATGAGAGTGTCATAAGATGGGCACTCTTCGTCAGCTTATGTGTTTTTTAGTAATTCCACAAAAAGACTTTTTTCTTGCCAACTATCAATGGATACATGCCAGAGGCAAAAATTCACTTTGAAAAACAAATAGGTTTCTGGAATTTAAAATTTTTTGTTGTGTAATGTAGGCAATCTAGACTATAAATACTATACAAAAATCTCTATAAACTTGCATTTTTTATAGATAATTTAAAAATAAAGTTTTATTTCTGTCATACTTACTGGTAATATTCTAAGCATTTTGGCCTAAATGTTTCCAAATATGTATTTTGATTTCACTCCTAAAACCAGTTGAGAAGCTGAGATAATTACAATATTTCTCCTTCATTATTTGTTAAAAAATAAATTCCAACATTTTATGTGTATAACTATTTTTTAAAATGTTTGTTTATTTATTTTGAGATAGAGAGAGAAAGAGAGGCAGAGACAGAGAGAGAGAGAATCCCAAGCAGGCCCTATGACGTCAGCACAGAACCTGACATGGGGCTAGAACTCACAAACCATGAGATCATAACCTGAGCCAAAAATGAAGAGTCAGATATTTAACCGACTGAGCCACCCAGGTGCCCCTTTGAGTCTTCTATTTTTATATGAAAATGTGCATGTTTGTATGTATCTGCACTTGTGTCTTTGTGTGTGTGAGAGTGTGTGTGTACTGGTAGTAGATGTGTATCTAATCAAAATGCTACGGTATTATATAAAAATTTGGTTTTTAAAATTTTTTGAGGATTCTCACTTCTTAATTTACAAATGATAACAATAATTCTGTGTGGATACCTGCTATTTAGAATTAATTTCACATTCTAAAGTATATACTTTTACAGTCATTTTTATAAAAATTCAAAAACAAAAAATAAATTTATAAAAATAACAATTTAACAAACAAGATTACAATAATATGTGTACAGTTTAGCAGATTTTACCTTGTTCTTTTTGATTTTCTGTATTTGCTCCTTGATGAAATATGCATATGCTTTTTTCCTACTGATCATTATATTTGTCTAATCAAATTTTCAAAATAATCAGAATGTTCTTGATGTTTATAACGTCATCATGATGAAGCACAACTTTGAATTTGGTGCCATTTCCAGAGCTGACGAAGTTATTTAAAAAATTAAGTTGAGTTTGATTCCATACTAATCACACACTCTGAGTGATTGTATGCAACATAGTATACTGTGACATGTTTGATCGTAATGAATGGAATACAGCTCAAATAGTAACGTAGAAATAAATTTCCATTTGGAATAGCCTTGTGGGAGAAAAGTTCAAATTAAATCCTCTTAGTGCATTAAAATGCAAATATAGGAAGGCAATCCAATTGAGTTACATCGATAATAGAACATATAACACAAATGGAAATTCCTCCCAAATAATTAAGTTATAGCTATATAAATCACTGATGTGTGCATTTGAATTTTGTTCCTTTCGTGCATGCTTGAAAGTTCATTAACTTTGGATCACATTAGAATACGTTTTGTTTATCTCCTGCAGACCAGTCACTAGGCAAGCCCTTTCCCCTACTGAGGACAATGAAGGCCCTTCACAGCATTTCATTGCATTCAAAATATGATAACTAAAGCTTTGAACTCTATTAGCAGGTTCTGTTTTAGACATAATTATGGAACCTCCAAAATTGGGTCACCACCCTGGTAGTTTCAATGTCTTGAATTTTCTCAGTAAATAATTTTTAGTCTAAAATATGCAAATATTGTGAGAACAGTAATTTTCATATACCAATCGTATAATCTTGAGAGAAAACAAAATGCTTTAGAGAAAATTCTGTTTAGAAACTGTGTAAGAGCAAACCTCCCCGTGTGTGTGTGTGTGTGTGTGTGTGTGTGTGTGTGTGTGTGTATTAGAAGTATTAGATTTGTAATTCTAAGTCTTACTGTTGTAAAATGTGTGGTGAGTTAAAACTTCAAGTACAAAAAAAATATGCAACTTATAACCATGAAAACCAAGGAGCACTTGCGGTAAAAAGAAAAATGGAAAGAAAATAATATGCTTTAGGCATTTAAATTAGTAATGATGCCATTTATATGAATTAAGAAGGAATGTTCATGGTGATTTGACCACCAAACATATATAATACTGTATGTGGTACAAATTCTGATCTTGAAAAATAATCATCTCTCAGATTTAAATTAAGTAAGGAGCACAAGTTGCTAATGTTGTGAATCCAAAATTAAAATTTTAAAGTAAAATAAAATTGAATTAAATCACACATGTACAAATGCCTTACTACAAATCAAGCTACAGTCAGTAAGTTTTAAAAGTGATTTTTTGGATCATTGCAATTTCATATCTTATTCTAGAAACAAAATGACCCAATTAAATATAAATTGCAGATGGTTACTTGTGGAAAGTGTAGATGTTATTTGAGTTAATATTTATAATGTTGTATATCATTGGATATGAAGTTTTTAACAGAACATAGCCTATTTTAAGAAATTGCTAAACAACTATAGACATTGCATTTGAGATTTTAACTGATGATATCAGAGAAATAGCTCAAGGATGAAGTAGTTGATTGTCTCATTAAAAATCAGAATACTAATAGTTGTCATCATTTGAGAGCCTAATGTGTGTCAAAGTAAATTCTTAGGTATTATGCATACATTATCTTATTTAATTCATACCACAAGCTGAAGTAGAGAGAGGTTTAAATAATTTGACCAAAGATACATTATTAATAATTGACAAAGTCAAAATAAAGTTCATGCATATGAATGATAATGCTTGTTCTTTCATCTTCTTTAAAAAAAATCTTTGGAACATATCAATTACTGTATCACATCTTCTCTTAGCTACTCAAGGACATTGCTCTAAGGATTCTCTTTACTCTTTCAATCTCATCAATTAGTTCTGCTTTTACTGGATTATTTTTATCAGCATAAAAGAATGATGTAGTTTTTCCCATTTTTTTTTTTAAATTTTTTTTTTTTTACGTTTATTTATTTTTGAGACAGAGAGAGACAGAGCATGAATGGGGGAGGGGCAGAGAGAGAGGGAGACACAGAATCGGAAGCAGGCTCCAGGCTCCGAGCCGTCAGCCCAGAGCCCGACGCGGGGCTTGAACTCACGGACCGCGAGATCGTGACCTGAGCCGAAGTCGGACGCTCAACCGACTGAGCCACCCAGGCGCCCCAGTTTTTCCCATTTTTAAAAAATCAACAAACAAACCCTTTTGACTATGATTACCCTTCATTCAATTTCTCTCTTTTGTTTTATGACAAAATTCTTTGTAAATCTCTACCACTATATCAAATTTCTCTCTTCAGTTATGTCCTCTCTTGAATCTACTTTACCTGATAAATCTAAATAGATTTATCTCTGAAATCTATTCCGATCAAGGTCAGCATATTCTGCATGTTACTAAATATGTTGCTGTTTTTAGTCTTCTGCATGCTTGAACTATTAGATGATTTGTTATAGTCTATCGCTTCATTATTCAAACTTTTTCTTCACTTGCCAATATCTACACCCAGTCCTTTTTCAGGGATTTTTAGACGTCTTGTCTCTTTTTATTTCCATATGCAATTTAAAATCAACTTATCAAGTTCTATAAAGAACCCTATTTGAATTTTCATTGGAATTGCACTCGTCCTACCGCTCAGTTTGAGGAATATTGGTATATTAATGACAGAGTTCTCCTCTACAAAATATAGTCAATGTTGCCATTTATTTAATATTGTTTAAAGTTTTCAGTAAAATATTTAAATTTATTCTATAAGGAACTTTTTGTATTTTTATTGGTACTCTAAATTTTAATTTAAAAAAATACATTTTCTAACAATGTTGTGGCCTAAAGAATTGCAATTTCATGTTGCATGTCGTCTTTTTCTTTTGGTTCAGCAATACTTATTTATTCTAACAACAAAAATGCATTTGGCAATTTCTATTTAGACAGCCATATAATTAAAAATAGAGTTTTGCCTTAACTTTCTGATTATAGGTTTTATTTTACTTTTACTTTTTTTTTTTTACTTTTTTTTAATGTTTATTTATTTTTGACAGAGAGAGAGACAGAGCATGAGCTGGGGAGGGGCAGAGAGAGAGGGAGACACAGAATCTGAAGCAGGCTCCAAGCTCCAGGCTCTGAGCTGTCAGCACAGAGCCCGATGCAGGGGTCGGGCTCACAAACCGTGAGATCATGACCTGAACAGAAGTTGGAGGCTCAACCAACTGAGCCACCCAGGAGCCCCTTACTTTTACTTTTTAACTGCATTGACTAGACCACCAGTACAATCCTAACATAATAGATAATAGCAAGCATCTTTTTGCTTCTGATCCTAAAAGGATTATTTCAGTAAGTATGGTATTCTTAATATTTTTTAAAAATTAGATGTCCTTTTTTAGGGTAAGTAGTTTCCATTTATTCTTAGTTTGCTAAGAGTTTTTTTTTTTACTCATGCATTATCTTAAATTTAATCAAGAGAATTATATCTGTGTATATTAAGATGAGCTTCAGTATTAGTATCAGTGGCCTTTAATCTGTAAATGTGCTGTTATAATACATACTAATCAAATTAATTAATTCAGTTAATTACTTAATTGAAGTTTCTGTAATTTTGAAGTGTTCTTTCCTTCACACCATGATTTATCAAAAAACTGCTTCAAATTTAGATTAGAGCTAGATTATTGAACTGCATATATTACTTAGTAGATTTAAGAGAGAGAAGGTTTATGTTACATTTATTTATATTTATATCTGCTATGTGTATGTGTGTAGAACTGACCCTTGAACAACATGAGTTTGAGCTTCCTGAGGTCCACTTATATGTGGATGTTTTTAAATGCATGTTAAAATTTGGGGACACATTTTAAAATTATTCATTATGTAGAAAATGTCCACCAGCTTTTATTTATTTTTTGATGAGAGAATTATGATGATAGCTCTTGACTTATGGCCAACAGAGAAAAATAGCTGAGAAAAAAATTAATTTACATTTTAAACATGTTTTCTTTATTGTTTGGTATACTGCATTTTTTAAGATCTTGTTTTACTTATTACCCACTATATGCAACTGGGTTGCATACATTTATTTATAGCAGTCTATTTCAAAGTTTAATCACAAGTCTATTTATCCCTTAATATATTCTTCTTTTTAAAAAGTAAGAATTGTTAAGTATCTTTAAGAAACCCTGCATACTACGGCTTCTTCTTGGATTTTCCAATACACATTAGCATAGTGAACTGAGAAATTTTTTTATAAAATTATTTTTTATCCTAGCTTCCCTAAATTTTATTTGACCATTTCAGTCTGTTTCCTTACTATATAAACTCAGCTAATATATCCCTTGTGTTCTGCAGAATGCATTTTAGAATACGTAATTTTAGGTAAGAAATATATAATTTTTCACTAATACTGTAAATCGGATTACTTCCTTTTGGTATATAAACGTCTATATTCACAGACTGGATTTCTTGATGTAGAGTTATCGCTTTTTGTAACTTGTTTGGCTAATTAATACAGTCTACTACTATAGGGTTTTTTTATTTATTTATTATATTTTTGGTTATACTCTAACCAAGTACCCCTCTCAATCCTAAGCCATTTCACATGAATTTTTATATCCACAACTTCCCCAACTCTAGAGAAGTAAAACCTAAATTTGACAGACTCTTAGTAAATAATTTGGTTTACTGCTTCATTTATATTAAAAGCAATCATCATGGGTATGTCTTCAAGACGGTCTTCCTTTTTTTTTTTTCATTTTTAACGGGGGTCTAGTCATCACTCAAAGCCAAGCCCATTTCAGTTATGACTATTTCTTAAAGATCTCGCAGAGAGTTGTAGTTACTTTTTGGGAAGTGAGAGGATAATTGTTTTGGCTTAGAACATATTGTTTCTAAGATGCATATTCATTAAAATTTAAAACTACATTAAAAAAATTTTAAGGGGGGGGGGCACCTGGGTGGCTCAGTCGGTTAAGCATCTGACTTTGACTCATGTCATGTCATCACATTCAGTGAGTTTGAACCCATGTCAGGCTCTGTGCTGACAGCTCAGATCCCAGACCCTGCTTCAGATTCTGGGTCTCCCTCTGTCTGCCCCTCTCCCACCATTGCTCTGTCTTTCTCTGTCAAAAATAAATAAGCATAAAAAAAGACTACAATAGGTAATTACATTTATGAATCTGGGAAGAGAATATCTGCAATGGATATTGATTTAGGAAAGATAACCATATAGATGACAATTAAAGTCATAGGGGTGCATGGAGAGACAGACGGAGTGGAGTAGAAAGATACAGATGTAGAATAGAAAGTCACTGGCTATGAAAGTAGTGAGGAGTAAGAGAAAATGAAAGAGATTTTGAACATTCTTCTAGATAACTAGTGGAAAATCCACAAGGGTTATTGCCATACAAGAAAATGGAGCTATTGTTTGGAAATGAAGGATATGCTTGCTCAACAAAATATCCAAGGAGCCATACTTATGTGCCAGGCACTGTATTAGCACTGAACTACAAAGATAATAAGACAGGATGGCCTCATAGAGCTTGAAATATATAATGACACCCAATTATTTAGGGAAAGCCAAGGCAGATAAGAAAGTATGTAGAGAATCATTAAAATTAATAACAATGAGGACATACGAGACTCAGAGAGATGAGTTTTGTGGACTAGAGGAGAAGAAACCATATTGAAATGGGTTGAACTGTAAGGCATTTATTTCAGATTATAGACATAAAAATATTGAAATGCACCAAAATATTAAGCATTATTGACTCTAGACTGGAATTACAAGTAATTTTATTATATTTTTCTCATATGTATTTTACAAGCGCTTACAATCAAGATACATTTTTTATAATAAGAATACATATTATTTTTAAATGAACTGTGTTCTAATGATTATTGTTAATTAAATTTTAAATGTAAATGAAGTGAAGGTATAATATTTATCTGAATGATATTATGGTAAATATAAGAGATTAAATGAAATGATTCAAAAACTGACAGTAACAGAACCTTAGTAAACTTCCTTTGAGGACTTCATTATTCTGATTGACTACATAATGATCCAATTAAGTCGATAATTGCCAAAACTCAAGTTGTTCTATGCTGACAACACATATCCACCAAAAAAGTAGAGCTGCTTGAGCCACTGGAAGTTTTTAAAAAGTGGAAAGCAAAGCATTAATTTATGTAGCTACTAAGTTGGCACTTGCTAATGCTTTCAAAATGTAGAATAGCTTCAATTCCCACCAGTTTAGCAGCTGACATGATTATGTACATGAATCCTCTAGGAAATTGAAGAAACAGTAATAACAAGCCCAGTTAACAAGAGAAGAAAAGGACTGCCTGGCTGACTGTCTAAGTTTCCTGTGTTAACACTGATTATAAACATCAGTGGTGGTAAACACAGCCATTCCATGAGATTGAGCTGTGAACATTTATGGGAAAATAAGATCAGCAGCCATGATTCCATTCTATTAAAACAACTCCTGTGAGGCCTTTGTAAGATAATACCTTTGTTATTCTCCCTTCCCTCCAGCATGTGAAAGGGACTATGGAATTAAAATTTCCACAAGCTAAATGAGAAGGGGTTAAGCTGTTAATTTCTTCCAATGTTATTGTATTGTTAAAAAAATACACCTTGGAAAACAATGAACTACAAAGTTCTTTGTTTTCTTTCGGACAGCTTTCACAAACTAAAGGAGTTTTGAAATAGTCGTAGGTGGTTTCTCATGTCATTTAATAGAAAGAGTGTGTAATTACTAGCCTGAAGCCCATCAACCAATTACAGATTAAAATATACCTTGCGAAATGTGAAACTTCCGGGGAAGTGTAATCACATATTTTAAAATGGATTATTTTGCATTTCTGAGTACACCGCTAAGTCTCCTGACATAAATTTATTCTCCCCCACACACTTCCAGCAGGTCTCCATGGCCTGAGACACCACTGTGCCTAATATTCCCAGGATTATTCTTATTTCTCAACCTTACAATGCAGTGGCCCAGAGTTAGGCTTGAGAGAAAATAAACCACATATAGGAAAGAGAGAAGATAGCAAGAGCTATGGGTTAGAAATCAGAATTTTGAGCTTTAGGAAATCATGAAGATCATCCATTCCACATCCTGTGATTGACCAAAAAAATATCAAAACAATTTCAGTGATTTACCCAACATGACAAAGGTAGGGCCACATGCCAAGTCCTCTAGGCTGTCAGGATTAGAAGCACTTGTAATGCAAGCACCATGAGTCTGTTTCCTTTAGACAAAGAGGCTAAGGAGTCAGAGAGCCTGGGAAACAGCCAGGGGCACTGGGCACCTGATAAGAGTGAGTCTTGACAGAGAAGAAGGGGGTAAATAGGCATTGTGATCTCTGTCCTTTATACTTTAGAGCTGCTTCTGCTAAGTTCCTTAAAAGCAGAAACAGGAGAAATGAAGCATCTCTTTATGGCACCGGTTATCACAAATATAGGAAGATTCATAATTGCAAGGGAATTGCTTTGACAGAACTTTATTTTTTCACTTTTCAAATATTTATCAAGTCAACCATATGCCTAGCACCAGCTGAAACACTGACCTAATCTAAGAGAAGGGCTACATTTTAAAGTGAATGCTATTGGTATTTATATGAAAATAAGATGTTACTGCCTTTAAAAAAAAGAGAAGAGTGAGAAGAAGGAAGAGGGAGGAAGGGAAGCACAGGCAGTTGGGGGAGAAAACACCATCCATAAACAAGCGTACTTGTCTATCTCTTCTTCATATGTTGTAGAAAATATGGAACCATAGAGCTGAGATTTAGGGTGACCTTTTATACTCTGCGTGTCCTTGGAGACAGCACTCACCAGTTGTTCAGTTGTACACTCTACAGACAGACTTCTATTACTGCCTTACTTCCAGTGTTTCAGAGAGCCACAGATACTGTTAAAAGCTCAGATGCATGTAAAAATACATTATGTTCAACACTAAGCTTTTGAACAACTATTAGAATTATGTTGCCACCACTTCTCTGTGACATATTGAAACACTGTTGTTCAATTTCTAATAACTAAGCAAAAGTCAGACTTAAAAACATAGTTACAACTTTGCAATATCACCTAAGAGTTCATAGGTTGACAATCCTGGAGGGCCAAACAACTTTCTCCTCTAAGAGATAAAATGAAATTAGCTCCTCCTGCAGAGCAGATGGCAAAATCCCAAAAAGAAATATAAATACTTGCAATTTTTTTGATTGCAACTTTTCCTTCTTGCTTCTGAAGATGATTTCCTTTGCCACCTATAACAAAGAAGCCCTGTTACTAAGCTCAGGAACAGTTTTCAGGGCAGGCATTTTCTTTTTATTTTGTTTAATGAGAGAGAGAAAGAGAGAGAGCATGAGTGGGGAGAGGGGTATAGGGAGAGAGAGATAGTCCCAAGCAGAGTCCACAGTTAGCATAAAGCCCAGCACAGGGCTCAATCCCACGACCTTGGAATCATGACCTGAGCCAAAATCAAGAGTCAGAATCTCAACTGACTAAGCCACCCAGATGCCCCAGGGTGGGCATTTTTTTTTATTAACGTTTATTTATTTTTGAGACAGAGAGAGACAGAACATGAATGGGGGAGGGGCAGAGAGAGAGAGGGAGACACAGAATCTGAAACAGGCTCCAGGCTCTGAGCTGTCAGCACAGAGCCTGATGCGGGGCTTGAACTCACGCACCGCAAGATCATGACCTGAGCCGAAGTCGGATGCTTAACCGACTGAGCCACCCAGGCGCCCCAGGGTGGGCATTTTTAATGCCACTAATGATTTAATCTCAGGTTAGAAAGATTTGAGTGTTGTTTTTTTCTTTTTTTTCTTAACTATTGAAGTATAGTTGACACACAATGTTACATTAGTTCCAGGTGTAGGACACAGTGATTCTACAAGTGTATATGTTATGCTATGTTCACCACAAGAGTAGCTGCTATTTGAATACCATTGACTGTATTCTCTATGTGGTACTTTTTATCACCATGACTTAGTCATTCCATTCCCTAACTGTATCTCCTACTCCCCTTCACCTATTTTGCCCATCCCTCCACCTCCTACCCCACTGGCAACTGAAAGATTAGATTTTTTTTTAGTTCTAATGTGTGTAATATTTTGCCTCTGTAGTCTCAACACTTTTTTCCTGGCCCCTAGCCCTGTAAATGAAAGTACCTAAATAAATGAAATTCTTCCTACCTCTGGTTAGATCAAGAGCAAAGCCAATATTCAGGCACTGAAACACCACACTGAATTTAATCAGTGAAATGAAAAAAAATACCCTGATAAACCTTGGATTGTGAGTTTAATTCATGTGCTTTGAGCTTCATCGTTTTCTTACTTGGGTCTAGCAGACAGTTTTATAAAACAGTGTTTCGCCAGTATGGGGTTTGCTCCACCAGTGCTGGAATCCCCTGTGATGCCTGTTTAAGATGCAGATTCTTGGATTTCACCTAAGACCTCTGGAATTAGAATCTCTTTGGTTGGGCCTAGGAACATTTAACAAGCACTCTCTGCCTAAAATTCTCTGGCTCACCAAAATCTGATAGCTGTAGGCATGGCGTAAAGTCTTCTGTTTTAGAAATGCGGAGAAAGGGAAGCCACAGGCTAGGAAAGTCAGTGAGATAGAAATTGGAACAGTCTCAGTACTGACACCCCTGGGCCCTCTCATTGTGCCTGGAGCTTTTGACTTTCATTCTGATGCTGCTTGTGTCCTTCCAGCCCAAGGAATCTCTCAGTGAGAAGCTTCTGCTATAGTGGGTAGCCTCCAATTCCATGGAATAATTTTATATCATTGTGACATTTGATTACTATAATCTCTATAAATAGAGTGGAATGACTTAGCCGCATCCTCAGAGAACCACAGTACATCTTTTGGAACATGACTTCAATTTGAAATGATGCCACCAGATGGCCAGCTTTAGAGAAGATCAGCTGAACTTGTCCTTAAGTGGCCAAAGAGCCCCACATTCTAAAATTTTGTTGTGCCTGATATTAAACAATTGTGACCTTGTTGTAAACACAATCTATATTTTTTCACTGCCTGAGTACAAACAAATACTGTAGTGGATTCATTCATTTAATATAAAATATTCATACAGCTTTATTAGCCCACAAATAACAGAACATCCTACTCTCTATCTCCAATGAGAAATCATGTCCCATGATTACTTAATTACCCAGATAATTCCTGAGATTCTATTTGAGGGGTGAGTGTGCAGTAATGTGTTCCTGCTTGTTTAGGTACATTTTAAATCCCGTGGGTTTATATTATGGTTAACATAGCGGACAATGCCGTGTAAACCCATTGGATCACCACCTTTGCAGAGAGCATAATGCAAATCATAATGTAATTCAAATGATGTATTTACATAGGCGATAGGTCTTTGCATTAGAAAATGTGGCTCTACAAAATAATGATATTTAAAAGTAGTTTTCTTTTCCATTCAATATTATCATATATGTAATGAGAAACATGGCTTAAAGTTACTACCATGTTAGGATTGACATGCATATATTAACACACAGTAATGTGTATGTGTAAGGAAATAAATCATGCATATAAGCAGAGAAATATGTTCAATGCATAATTATTTACCATATTTAATGTTTCATACCATATTTATATTATGGAAATGTTGATAAGGTAAATATTTAAAAAGTACATAGCCAGTGCCTGTTTCATAGTGAACTGATAATTATAATTTGATTTTTGGTCATCATGAAATAACAAGGATCCAAATCTTTATCAGTGTGGTCACATCTTGGACATATCATTACATATCAGTCTAAGTTGTTTTTTTTTTCCTTTAATAATATCAAATTGAATTGTTCATATAACCTACTTAACATGAAGCCTGCAATAAGTAAAATCCTAGGAAATGTTTACTATTGCTGTTAATATATCGTTTTAACTGTATAGGCCTTGACATATCTGGAAGGGCTTTTAATATAGTTCCCTTTGAACTGACACAGCTTATTTAAACACAGAAAACTAAGAAGAAAAAAAATCACATTCATTTGGAGTTTTTCTTATTTAATATAGACTATCACTCATTTGAAAAAAAAATCTGACTGTAAAAATAATTAGCTTCTGTTTACATAGGTCATAGATATTTAGTTCATGCACTTTCCTAATCAGTAGCATAGGAAGTGCTTACAATGTTCAGGCTTGATTGCACTTTTTTTAAAAGACTATAATTTTCAATCCCATGAACCTTTTTATTATGCACTTGATAAGGGGTGAATTTACAGTGATGATGAAACATTTTGTACAGGTAATACTATACTTACAGATATGGGAATATTCTTCCTCCTGAAGAATGAACACATATAGACACTGAAAACCAAAAACAAAGTGAAAGTTTTTCAAAGACCAGACAAAGATGATGTTTTTCTAAACTCTTTGTCAAATGCTCAGGTATAGCAGAATACAATCATTTTACAAGACCTTCAGTTTGTTGCTTAAAATGGCAGGATGATTTTAGAAAATAAAAAATGTTCAATACCTATGTGGACTTTATCCCTCTAGGTTCTTAGAATTCTATTGCTTCATGTTTGTAATCTCTCTGTATTGTCTTCATAAAATATATTTATAGTGCTAGCATGGTGCCTCTTAAAAAAACACATTTGATATCTTGTGATGAGTAAATCTAAAAGAAAGTGATGGTTTTGTTTGATTAAGCTCTTCCTCTCTTTCCTTCATAGCAGGCATGTTATTGAGCACTCTCTGAGGCTACACAATTTGGAAAATTATTATTTATTGAAATTCAGCATTTTTTTCCATAAGATATTTATATAAAACTGGATTATTTAATTTACATTAAATTATTATTTGATTCAAATATAGCAGTTTTTTCCCTTTTCTTTTAATGTTATTTTGTTTTCTACATGGAGCTGAGAGATGACCTTTCTTGTTAATACTGCCATGATACAATTTGAGGTCAATTTTGAAAAGTTTCATAACTACACAGCATTGGTTTAAGACTCTTCTTTTTTAAAAAAAATTAAATATCTATTTTTGAGAAAGAGAGAGAGAGACAGGGCACAAGTGGGTGAGGGGCAGAGAGAGAGAAGGAGACACAGAATCTGAAGCAGGCTCCAGGCTCTGAGCTGTCAGCACAGAGCCCAATGTGGGGCTCAAACTCACGAATTGTGAGATCATGACCTTAGCGTAAGTTGGATGCCCAACCAACTGAGCCACCCAGGACACCCAAGACTCTTCTAGGGGACAGACTGTAAATAATGTTCTTTTTATATCTTTGATTATTCCGTGTTTGGGTTTGTTGATTGCTATACTTTAATTAAGAATTTGCTATGTAACATCAAGTGTACCATAAAAGGTTTTTTTTTCTTATTATTTTTGCAAAAAATATGAAAACTTGCAGAGATTTACTTGGAAATATTAAATTGCAACTGAGTTCTCTGGGAAACATTTTCTTTAAACTTCAAATGCAACTCAGAATGTTACCAATGCAATATTCAGAGGATTATATTTCATGTAAGATGTGGATTTGAACAAAATAAATGAGTTGATTAAACATAAAAATGGATAAAGTGTTGAGCAATGAGGTATTACAGCTAAATTTAACTTGGAGATAAGTACTGCCAAAATGTGACCAATCTTTTGTATACAAAATATTTACCGTGAGAAAAATATGTAACTTACAAACACCATTACAGAAGTATGCATATTAAATAACCAAACATTGTTAGATCAGGACAAAGAAAATTCTAGTAGCATTATTCTGTTTTCTTAATCTCTTTCTTTTGCATATTCTAAAATATAGGGTAAATGTATGGAGTTATTTGATTAGAATCTTCAATAAGTCTAGAAAATAACTTTAGGTATAAGGAAATATTGTGTCTAGACACATTCCTATACATGTATCCAAAAATATTCTGGACATATTACTAAGTAATTAGCTAAATACCATCAGAGTTCAACTCATTATACTGACTTTTTTCCCCCTCATCTGTGAAAAATGACTTTGGGCTACATAATTCTAATATGTCTTTCAAATATAAAAATCTAGTTTTTCATGTTTCATGAGACTGGATTTATGTTGGTATTAGATCAAGTTTAGTATATTAATTACTTGCTCTGCAGTTTTTGAAAATTAATACAAATAGAAGGATATGTTTAAAAAGAAATTTATAAGAATCTCCTTAGTGCATCATTTGAATTATTTGCAGGGTTGTAGATCAAATAAAGTCATGATTTTCAAATGTTATCATCGATTTTCTCCACCCAAGCATTTTTGTTAGTGTATAAATTGAATACTAATATGCCAATTCTTGTCTAATAGTTATAAAAAACCTCACTGAGACTGACACTTTCTTCTTTTCTCTCTCAGATTTTTATTTTTTTTAATTTAAAAAAAATTTTTAATGTTTATTTATTTTTGAGAGAGACAGAGACAGAATTCCAGTGGGTAGGGGCAGAGAGAGAGGGAGACACAGAATGTGAAGCAGGTTCCAGGCTCTGAGCTGTCAGCACAGAGCCTGATGTGGGGCTAGAACTCAGGAGCTGTGAGATCATGACCTGAGCCAAAGTTGGACGCTAAACTGACTGAGCCATCCATGCGCCCCTAATTTTTTTTTAATGTTTATTTATTTTTGGGAGAGAGAGAGAGAGAGAGAGAGAGAGTGAGAGAGGGAGCGCACACGAGTGGGGGAGGGGCAGAGAGAGAGGGAGACACAGAATCTGAAGCAGGCTCCAGACTCTGAGCTGTCATCACAGAGCCTGACTCAGGGCTCAAACCCACAAGCCATGAGATCATGACCTGAGCTGAAGTCAGACTGAGCCACCCAGGTGCCCCATCTCTCTCGTATTTTTACAGTGAAGCCTGAGTTATGTAATTATAGTATGTATACATTAGCATTTTGTATTTACATTTGTATTTTAAAAGCTTAATAGTACAAAAAATTCCACATAACCTTGTTTTAAATTTACTTAATTTGAAAGAGAGAGAGAGATAACTCATAAGCAGGGGAGGGGCAGAGTGAAAGGGAAAGAGAGAATCCCAAGCAGGTTCTGTGGTCTCAGTGCAGAGCCCAAGGTGGTGCACCGTTTCACCAACTATGAGCTCATGACCTGAGCCAAATCAAGATTCGGATGCTTAACTGACTGAGCCACCCAGGTGCTTCTCCACTTAATTTTTATCATAGAAAGGTAATGAAAATGGTACTAAATTTAAGTAAATTAGAAAACCAAATGGTTTCAAGAATCCGAAGCAGGCTTCAGGCTCTGAGCTGTCAGCATAGAGCCCTATGAGGGGCTGAACTCAATGCACTGTGAGATCATGACCTGAGCTGAAGTCGGATGCCCAACCAACTGAGCCACCCAGACACCCAAGACTCTTCTATATGTACTCACTAAATGACTTGCAAATTATTTTTATTTTTTCTACTTTTTTTTGTATATTTATTTTTGAAAGAGAGAGAGAGAGAGAGAGAGAGAGAGAGAGAGAGAGAGAGAGAGACTGAATGAGAGCAGGGGAGGGGCAGAGAGAGAAGGAGACATAGAATCTGAAGCAGGCTCCAGGCTCTGAGTTGTCAGTACAGAGCCTGACACGGGGCTCGAACTCATGAACCGTGAGATCATAACCTGAGCTAAAGTTAGATGCTTAACCAGCTGAGCCACCCAGGCGCCCCAAGATCTGTTTGTTTTTTGAATTCTCCACAACTCTTTATATATATATATATATATATATATAATTTACTGAATAAGTAGTTAATATTCGTTCCATCCCTGAAAGTCCAATAGCCACAGATGGATTATACCGTAAGTGTGCCTCAGGCAAACTCAAAAACAAACAAAACAAACCAAACAAACGAACAAAACCTTGTTTCCTTATTTATCCTTTGAGGGTATTCCTAAACATAAAACATATCATCATCATCACCATCAAAGCAAAAAGGGGTATATTAAAGAGTCATAACTTTGAGGGTAAGAGGGAGGAGTTGGTTGTAAAAGCCAGGGACATGTAGGGAAACAAGTAAAGTTGCCTGGATAATTAGTTCTTCGTGTTAGTGGTAAAAATAACTTTCCATGCAGATTCCTAGAAGGTGCTAGGATCAAACTGAATTCAGGAACTGAGATAGTATTAATTTGAGATGGAAAAAAAAAGGGCTGGTCATTGCTGCAAATTAAATAAAGTTTAGCATTAAGAGAGGTGGCTGCTTTTAAAAAACCTCATGATCAGGCAAGCTAAGCACAAGCTTCATAACTGGCTGCCCTTGTCTCAGCATAACCACATGGGAGAAGTACAAAGCTGCCAATATTAGACTGGGGAGGTAGGGTGAAACACAGAAAACATTCACCTTCTCTTAGACACACACATACACACATATCCAACATCATGACAAATAAATAAGTAAATACATAACTGAGTTGATTATACCCCAGAAGAAATGTGATTTAAGAAAAAAGACTGGAAAGTTTTGAAAATGAATATATTTCAGAACATCAAGTAGATAAAAGAAGGCATCATATGCAAACATAACAAGACATGAAAAAGTAAAATCAGAATTAAATAAAAATAACAGTATTTTTTTAAAAGACAAACTAGGGGCGCCTAGGTGACTCAATCAGTTAAGTGTCCAACTTTGTTTTCCTTATGAGTAGTAATATTTTAACTTGTTAAAAGACTTAATGTGGACATTTAATGTGAATTTAGAATGGTTATTCATAATGATCTTTTTTTTAATTCAATGGATTTTATTTTTTTATTTTTTGAATATTTTTTAATTCAAATTTTAGTGAATATACAGTGCAATATTGGTTTCAGGAGTAGAATTCAGTGATTCATCGCTTACATACAACAAACAGTGCTCATCACAAGTGCCCTTCTTTAGTACCTACCCATCACCTGTCTAGCCCATCTCCCACCCACTTCCCTCCATCATCCATAGTTTGTTTTCTATCATTAAGAGTCTCTCATGGTCTGTTTCCCTCTGTTCTTGTTTCTGCCCCCTTCCCGTATGTTCATTTGTTTTGTTTCTTAAATTCCACATATGAGTTAAATCATATGCTATTTTTCTTTCACTGATTGACTTTTGTCGCTTAGCATAATACATTCTAGCTCCAGCCACATCATTGCAAATGGCAAGATTTCATCCTTTTTGATGTCTGAGTAATATTCCATTACACACACACACACACACACACACACACACACACACACACTCACCACCTCTTCTTTACCCATTCATCGATTGATGGACATTTGGGCTCTCTCTATATTTTGGCTATCATTGATAATGCTGCTATAAACATTAGGGTGCATGTACCCTTTCAAATGTGTATTTTTGTATCCTTTGGGTAAATACCTACTAGTGTAATTGCTCGATTTTAGGGTAGTTCTATTTTTAATTTCTGAAGGAACCTCCATATTGTTCTCCCAAGTGGCTACGCCAGTTTGCATTCCTGCCAACAGTGCAAGTGGGTTCCCTTTTCTCTGCATTCTCGCCAACTTCTGTTTCTTGTTTTGTTAATTTTAGCCATTCTGACAGGTGTGGACTGGTATCTCACCATGGTTTTAATTTGTATTTCCCTAATGATGATTGATATTGAGCATCTTTTCATGTGTCTGCTAGCCATCTGGATGTTTTCTTTGGAAAATTGGCTATTCATATCTTCTGCCCATTTCTTAGTTGGGTTGTTTGGTTTTGGGGCATTGGGTTTGATAAGTTCTTTATAGATTTTGGATACTAACCCTTTATCAAATAAATTGTTCACACATATCTTCTCTCATTCTTTTAGTTTTGTTGATTGCTTCCTGTGCTGTGCAGAAGCCTTTTATTTTGATGAAGTCCCAATAGTTCATGTTTTCAAGCTGCATTACAAAGCTGTAGTCATCAACACAGTATGGTAGTGGCACGAAACAGACACATAGATCAGTGGAACAGAATAGAAAATACAGAAATGGACCCACAACTATATGGTCAATCTTCGACAAAGCAGGAAGAATATCTGATGGAAAAAAGACACTCTCTTTAACAAATGGTGCTGGAGAATTGGGGAATGACATGCAGAAGAATGAAACTGAACCACTTTCTTACACCATTCACAAAAAATAAACTCAAAATGAATGAAAGACCTAAATGTGAGACAGGAAACCATCAAAAGCCTAAAGGAGAAAGCGGGAGAAAACCTCTTCGACCTCAGCCAGAGAAACTTCTTACTAGACATGTTGTGAAAGGCAAGGGAACAAAAGCAGTGGACTCTTGATTTGGGCTCAGGTCATGATCTCATGATTTGAGAGTCTGAGTGCCACACTGGGCTCTGCATTCTCTGCGGAGAGCACAGAGCCTGCTTGGGATTCTTTCTCCCTCTCTCTCTGCGCCTCCTGTGCTCACATGTGCTTGCTTTCTCTCTCTCTCAAAATAAATAAATAAACTTAAAAAAATAAAGAACAATATAATTTCAAATCTTGGCAAACATACCTATAGGCATTTAAATAAAAGTTAAATGGAGAGGTTACACATTAGGTTATACACAAAAATAAAAAATGGATAATAGAATACTATGGAGAAATTTATCAAGAATATAATGCTAATAATAAATAAATAAATTTAACAAAGAGAGTGCCAAAAACTGCCAAGAAAAAGAATACATTCCCTACAAAGGAATGGCAAGTAGATTAACAGAAGCCTTTTCGTTAAATTAGTATAAGCCACAAAGCATTTCAAAGTGTTGGAGAGAAAGTATTCCATATCTAGGATTACCTACCTACCTAAAATATGTTATTTTACCTAAATATTAAGTGCAAGACAATGATATTTTAAAACACAAAGAACAAGACAGTTTGCCTCTTATTGACCCACAGTGAAAAATTATAGAAAGATTTACCTCAGCATAGAAGTAAACCATTAGAAATGTATAGTGTGCAGGAAAAAAAATGACAAATGCAGAAGTTAAATTAACTATTGACTTTAACTATAATATAATAACTGCTATCTTTTAAAGGTGAGGCTACTTTATTACTAATTTCATGTAAGGTCTAATATTTTCAAAACATGTTGAAAACTTACACTATTTTGTTTTTCAGGTGAAATATACATTGAATATTTTAGACAGTAGAAATCCATCTAGAGCATCTAAATGAAGAAGGGAAAATGTATTGAAAATGTATCAGTCCAATTGAAAGTATGAAAAGAGAGTAATAGAAGTTATACAATGCTTAAAAAAACAACACACATACATGCAAAAAAATCTAGTAGTAGAAATGTTGAAGTATATCAATCTTCATGAATGTAAAAGGCTTATATTCACTTACTAAAGATAGATTTTCATAATGGTTAACCAAAACTTCGTGGGCTGCTTAGAAAGTAAACACCTTAAGTAAATTGCACTGACAAAGATAAATCCAAATTGAATGGGAATCACAACTAGCTCTGATGAAGAGCTTTATATGCTCATTTAAAAATTGATACAGAAGAGAAAAGAACCAAGGGTTTTCCTTACTGAATATCAAGAATTATTATAAAACTCTAGTAATTCAAGTACGTACTATCTGCATAGGAATAGATAGGTTAAAGGAATCAAATAGAGTATTTAAAAACATAACCACAATGCAGAGAAACCCAGCCTTTAACCAAGATAAAGTTACAAGTCAGATAAACTGCTTGAAAAACTTTAGGTGAGTAGAATACAGTTAAGGTAAAAATAAAATTAAAATACAAGAAAAATAAAGTAAAATATTGTCACCATACTATGCCACAAGTTAATTCCAGATCAATGAAAAGACTAAAATGAAAAACTTCAGATGAAAATACATGTATGAGAATATTTTTGGTGAAAGGAGGTTTTCTTTTTAAATATTACAGTTATCACAAACCATTAAGCAAACAATGTATACATTATAATTAGAGACTGTATATGTTACAATTAAAAATGAAAATAGAAAATAGAATTCAAAATTTATTTTAAAAATCAGAAGTTGTTCAATGGAGGGGAAGCTATGTCCCCTGAGCCAGTTTTCCTTCATGCTTTATAGGCAATTGCGCCCCCCAAGGGCTGGTCTCAGCTATTTTTGTGTTTACTGTAGGACAATAACTGGGCTGAGTCAAACTTGTAGCTTGCTTTTTCAAGAAAAGTAATGAAATGAAAGAAGCATTTGAGTGTGCTTGAGGGAAGTTTTGATAGATTCTCCAGCTACCGCTCCGTATTTCTCAGCTGCTTTCTGGGTGTTCAAGGACCCATTTTGCAATAGATTCCCTTATTAAAGAAACTTGAGAGGCATTTCTCTCAGCCTCCAGCTGCAAGGAATCATTATGGTCATTTCTGGTTCTAATTCCATAAGAACAGGGGAAGGGAGATAAATTTTACTAGCGGTTTTGAGCCCAGCCAGTTCTGTTGGGAGTTTTATATTCAGTACCCAGAAAAGAAGACTTGGAGAACCAAAGTCGCTTTCAAAAAAAAAAAAGGATGGTTGTCAGGGTTACAGGATTTTTCAGAATTACAAGTGTCCTGAAGCAGGCCATCTGAGGGTTGGATGTTGCTGCTAAATTTTGTTATCTGCCTTTAGACTAGAGACAGTATCTAGATGTAGTTGCAGGTTAGCTCCAATTCTATATAGGTAAATTCCATGTAGTATTTACCCCTAAATTTAATTAGAAGGAGACATCCCAAAGGACCGCTTGTGTGAAATTCTTAGAAATCAAACTGGTACCTGTGCCTTGCCTTTATTTTATTCTTGAAGCATTTGCTTCGAAAGATGGATACTGTAGGAAGTTGGTAAGGATATATTGCCTGGATTCACATGCCTAGGCTACCTAAATCAGTGGCTTTTGTATTGATTGACTGTTATCAAGAATGTGCAAGCACATGGTATACTTGGCCTGAAGCACTGTAAATATCCAATAAACACTTTTTACTGTTATATCATAACACATTATGTTACTGCTCTTTTTCATCTTTCTTCAGGTTTCTTTATTTCAAAATCTGTTGATTTTTTTAATCCAACTTTTTACCTCTAGTTTATTTTTCGAATTTGAAACAGTGGTATAAAATAAAATGCAAGTTCTTTTATGTCCCTTAGAAAACTAACTCAAATTGGCTGCGGTTTTGCTCATGACTTGTATTTTAATCGCCAGCTACCATTGGCCTCATAACTAGCTAGTATAGTTTCTGTTACTTCCTGTTAGGAATTAATTGGAAAGTTTCAACTGCTCTTGTCTGCTTTGGTTCAAATCACTGGTAATGTGCTTATGTTCAGTTGACTTAGCTGAAATCTATCTTTATGTTTGGTTTACTCACTGCTTTCTTTGTCTTTCATGAAAGTACACAGGTTTTGATTTTGAGAAATGTTTTGAAAATCCTCACGGCAGAATTAGGTCACGTTAACCTATATTCCCTCTTTTCCTTACACACCACAGTGGCCCAGATCTCTCCTTTTGGGAAGGCATTAGGTTGTTCTGAAAAATATTCAGGTCCCAATGATTTCTTCTAACTAACTGTGGACTCCATCATTGGACTTTCCCATACTTTTGTGAATACGAAGTAGAATACCTCTGAGACCCAGCTGACCTGAACAAATGGGCAAGTTTTCCCCATGGCATTTCAGTTTTAAATACAGAAGAAATTAAGTTGTTCCCTGTGCAGCACTTCATTGTTAAACTGTGACAGAATATTTTTTTCTTGTACTATAAACGTAGTCCCAGATTTAAAGAACATAGGCTGCTAGAAACCTTGGTATGGAATAGGTTGAATTTAAAATCTGTCTGACATTGACAAAATTGCAATGATTTTTTTTAATAGCAAATAAAATCTGTAACATAGTACCTTTGGGATTTTAGACAGAGTCAATCCTAAGAGCTGCATTCTTCCTTAATTTACATTTTAAGTGCTCATCAAGGTAGAAGGCAATGAATTCAGAAGACAGAGCTTATAATGATTTTCTCTTCTCTTGAATTAGAGCAATATCTTCAAGGTCATATAATATATTATTATTTTTAAACTTTTAAAACATCATTTTTCATGTTATATCAAGCAAAGTTATTGCAGCTTAGATACAAACTAGGATCACAGGACTTTTACACCAGACATACATGAAATTGCTTTTCCTTAGCCAACATTTTGCAGTGTGCAATGAAATTATATCCATAGTGTTTGAGAGAAAACAAGCAAACAATGGTCAATGATTGGTTAGTTTTAGTTTCCATAATTACTTCCAGTTGGTACTTTGAAAATAAGGAGGAAATTACTTAGAACTCTCAGCTTGTATTATTATGACATACAGATGTTATTCCTTAATTTTTTCTTGAAAATACAAATTAAAAGACAAAGAAAAAAATGAACTTTATCATTCTGATTAATTTTTTCTTCTTTGAACTTAACATACCAAACCTCTGGGATATCAGCTTTAAGAGATCAGATGAATCAAGAAAAAGTGTAAGAAGAGACCACAGAAGGATGGCTAGAAAAGTGAAGGGAGATCGTTGGAGTCTTGTGTGATTGAAGCTACAGGGAGAAAAGGTCAAGTAAAGTGGTCACTTTCCTAAGAGCACTTCCTTTTTTTAAATTTTTAAAAAATGTTTATTTATTTTTGAGAGAGAGAGAGAGAGAGAAAGAGAGAGAGACAGAATCCAAAGTAGGCGCCAGCACAGAGCCTGATGTGGGGCTTGAACCCATGAACTGTGAGATTAGGACCTGAGCTGAAGTTCGAGGCTTAACCAACTGAGCCACCCAGGTGACCCTGTGAGAGAACTTTCAATGGATTAGTTGGTGAAGCTGGATTTCAGTTGGTTGAGAATTATAGTGCGAGTGTTAAGAAAATCAGTTTATGAACACAGCCACAGGGAGAATCCATATCTTTTTATTTTAGCTATTGTTCTTTCTACTATAGCATGCTGCTACTCAGCATTACAAATACTTTTGGTACAGTTTTTAGCAATGAATATTTTCAGTTTATCAACCACAAGAAGAAAAGTGCCTGCTTGATGTCAGATTTCTGTGAAAATGAGCTAAAACTCAGAAATTCAACATGTCAAATAAACTGCACAAAGATACAGGAACATTATTGAAGCTGCTTCTTTTATGAAATTGTCACACATAACCCAGGTGGACATACAGTGTAGAAAAGCTAAGTGCAGAATATTAAGATATATCATGCTATCGTGGTTATATTAGTCAATGTTTTTTAACCACTTATTCTGTACCATGTTGCAGGCGGCAGCTTTTAGGAAGGTGGAGAATTGATGCCCCTTTAGGTGTACATATAAACATATATAATCCAGAATATTCATTCAAGTTTATTATAAAATAACTCCAGTTTATTAATTGGAAGAAGGAACTGACAGAAGATTTGATAAACTGTATGGAAATAATTACATAAAGTTTTTTTAATTGTTTAAATGTATTTATTTTTGAGACAGAGAGAGAGAGAGACAGAGCATGAGCAGGGAAGGGACAGAGAGAGAGGGAGACCCAGAATCGGAAGCAGGCTCCAGGCTCTGAGCTGTCAGCACAGAGCCTGACACGGGGCTCGAACTCACAGACTGTGAGATCATGACCTGAACTGAAGTCAGACACCCAACTGACTGAGTCACCCAGGCACCCCACATAAATTTTATTTTTAAATATTGTCTATTGAAGGCCATCATAAACAAAAAGACATATGGAATTAATTTAATTTCAACCTATACATAACATACTTTTTTACTATTGAATCATGAATGTGTTATAAAGTCAAGTCTGGGGACCTTCTTTGGGAGATTGAATATTAGTCACTATATGTTGTCTTTTTTTCTGCCTAAGTTTGAGGCACCAGTACATGCAATTTGAAGTCCAGGCTATTGTAAGGTTATATAATTTAATAAAATTCCTTGTTTAAGTCAGCTAGACCCAAAGTTTCATTCTGTTTCAGTTGTCAAACATGCTTTAAAAAAATAATAATAGTACTATATATCTATATATCTATATATCTCCTGTACTATATATAACCATTGTATAGAACTATAAACTTCTATATGGTTATATATCTCTCACAAATTTTATATATATATATATATATACATATATATGTATATATATATATATATATACATATATATGTATATATATATATATACATATATATGTATATATATATATATATACATATATATTCATAAAATCACTTATTCATATAATAGTATATGCTTATATATAACAAATATATCTAAAACTACTGTATAACTACAGTTACATAAGTGCTACTGTAACCATGTATTTATAACTTTAACCACAGCTATATATAACCATCTTCCCAGTGAAGATCATTTTGATCAAACAAGTGTACAAACAAAATTATCCAAAAATTCTACTTGAACAATATGATTCTGTAGAGATGGTGATGCTGAAGTCCTTTCTGTTGGCTTTTGGAAACTCTTTCTGTTGGCTTTCTATTTATATTAAATATAAAGTTGTTGGGGTTCACAGAGCTTCGGCTTCTAAACAGTGCCTTAGACACTTAAAACTTTTGTACACGTGTTATTTATTTCCATAGTGAATGGATTCTGGTCAGAAGTGTTGTAGCATTTAAAAGAAAAATACCGTATTTGGAATCAGGAGAGTGACATTACACGCCTATGACTACTTTCCTTGTAAGCACAAATGCTATTCTTGCTGCTTACTATTGTCCTCCCCTATAAAAAGAAAGGGTAACACTAGGTGTCTAATATGAATTTCACTTCTCTTATCTTGTATTCTGTGTTGAAGTTCATTTTTTTATCTTAAAAATGTTTTTAGTGCACCAGAGTGATTAATATAACTGCAGCATAGTTTTGTAAGGCAAAGATGGCTTTGGAAAACAAATATTTACCACCCAACATACTTTTCATAATGTGGGATTTTCAATTGTTTAAAGGAGAGTACTCACATCTTTTTTAAAAAATTAAATGGAATTCAGTGTGAATATTTTCGCCTAATGCAAGCTTAAATTATTATACATTTCACACTGCAGTCCTTCCAAAATGCCAATGAATATATTTTATCTATATTTAGCTTCTTTCTTTTTCAAATTAAGCTGGCTATTGAAAGGTATAATTGGTTTGAATCTGGACAGTTTTGTTCATCCAAATTAATGACTCAGATGTCATTGAAATCAAAGTTCCTCCTTTGAGAGTTAAATTAATTTAATGGTCATAATTCTTATTATTTAACACTTCTATTCTTATCTTAGATGTTAAGAAAAAAGTATACTGCACATGTTATACTCTTTCAATACAGAGTTTTATATTTAAAAGTTTTGGTCTTTTCAGAAATATGAACCGATAAGGTGGGATTAAGAACTAAAGAAGTTTCCATGTTTTTGAGTGTTTCCATATAGAATTGAAAGACACTCACCCATGCAGTATGGACAGAGAAGTCACATAGCTATTGTTCTCATTATCACTGCATTTGTTAATATGCATCTCCATTTACATTGATCCAAAGTGAATGTCAAGTGAAAGATTCTCTCTTCCACTAGTATTCAGTCTAAATAAGTAGTTGTTTGTCCTCTATGGCTACTTCATGTACAGGCTATTCTTCTATATCTGCATCATTTTGTGCATGTTGAAAGTAGAATTAAATCACAGAATCATGGGTCAAAGGTGATTGGAGTCAGCCTTGGATTCCATTTTGACAATAACCAGTTTTGTGAACTTGGAAACCTTATCCTGATAAGTTTCTCTTTCTTTATATTTAGTTCAAATAAGCAATAATATCTATCAGAAAATATTTTTTGGATAATTAAATATTATTAGGTATCATCCTAGTATGTCTAGTAGGATATGTATGACGTGTTTTTCCTTTGCTCTTCTCCTGTATGTTTCTACAGTATGAAAGTGGTGACTCTTAGCTGTTTTCTTTTTCTTTTTTTTTTTAATTATACTTATTGGACTGGATATTTGAAGAAAGGACAATGATTAGGAGATTACATTGCTCTGATGAGGATAATCTACTAATAGAGGGAAAGAATCTACTTCTGTGATAGGGAGAATATATTTCCCATAACAAAAGTAGATCCTTTGGAAAAATTTTTATCCTAGGAGAAATACTAAATTAGAACTCAACCTCAGAGTTCAAAGCCATGGGTATGAAGTTAAAGTGGGTCAAAAGATACAAACAGGTACTGCAGCAGATCTGCCTGATAGATACAAAGAAGTCTCTCCCATCTTTCCAACTTCAGTTGAGCTAAGGAATGAAAAGACTGTCAGTTCTTGACAAGGGAGGCTTTTCCACAGGAACTCCCCACTGAAAACCTGGTTTTGATCCAGTTGTAAAACAAAAGCTTTTTATAATAACAGCAACTTGAATTCTAGATTGATTTCATAGTCAGTTTTAATGAATATTTTCAATTACATGAAGAATATTAAGAATCCCTTAATGTATACCTACTATTTCAAATTAATTACTTATCACCATTAATTTATTCATTCATTTATCTATCTAAAAATATTTATTGAGCTCATGCTGTATGCCAGGTACTGCTCTAATTCACACAGGTAATTAACAAAGTCCTGTCTTTATGGAACTAATGTTCTGGTTGGAAACGTAGACTACACAAACCAGTAAAAAATATAGCATGGCAGATGATAATACCTGTGGCTTCCAGTCATTGCATTCCAATGAAAATTTCCATCTATCTTTTTCTTCAAAATTAAAATTTCACTATTTTCATTTTCTCTACCTCCTAGCAGCATTTATTCCTTATTTTGACTAAAACTGCCTGAGGGCTTAGTCTTTGGACCTCTTCTCCTTTCCAACCTCTTCCCATCTCATACCTGGGTTAGATGACATATAAATGCTAAGAACTCCAAATAGGTATATCTAGCCCATACCTCTTTGCTGAACTTCAGGTTCCTATATCCCAATGAATATTCAACATCTCCAATAGGACTACCAAAAGGCCTCTCAAAAAAGGAATAATAGTTTTCTCCCTCAAACTTGTTTTTCCCCATATCCTTATCCAGATCAGTAAATCTACCCAGAAGGAATAATCTGGTATAGATTCTAGACTATATAGTGTCATAAATCCCTTCCTGCAGATGAGGCCCAAGTAATGCAATTGGTTTTGTTTAGGTTATACAGTATGACACGAGGTAGGTTAAAAGTCAATTTTTCTGTCTCATAGAATTATAGAATACCAAAAAGGAAAAAAAAAAGTAGTAATAATTTAGGCCACCTCCCTGTTTCAGAAGAGAACAGAGAAGTCTATGGAAGTTAAGAAACTCCCTAGATTGTGACGGAACCAGTTTAGTGTATCTCCCTCTGCAGCTATATAAGGATGTAAACCTTCTTAAATCAATCACCACCGTGCAAGGTGAAAAGACACTTAAGGGAGATATGTAAAAATTGCAGCAGAGAGCAGCAAAGTCCATGTGAAATTGACAGGGGAGATTTCACAAAGGAAGTGACTGGGGATATTTCTTGGAAGACCTATAGTAGTTTTCTAGGCTGGAGTGAGAGGCAGTGAGGGTACTTCCGGTGAAACCCTCAGATACTTGACTTTTCTGCAACCTTTGATAATATTGGGAATTGCTTCACCTTGATATTCTTTTCATTCATAGATATAATACCAGTTTCCTTCCCCATCTCAAATGCTACATTTTGTTCCTAAGGCAATACTTGAACACTCTTAGTTTGTTTTCCCAAATGGTGAGATTCTAGAGAATGTGTAAACAAATCAAAATCCCTGAAATATTTGAATCTACTAAATCATGTAACTACTCTAAATCCTACTGCCATAAGCAGCACAGCATGTTACACCATATGGTGAATAAAATAGTTTGATTCAGAGAAAAATATTATTTTCTGAAGAAAAGAAACCTCTTTCCATTCCCCTTACCATTTTCGAATCTAACTTTGTTAAATCAAACATTAAGCAGATACTTTTTAGATTTGTGAACATTTTGTTTTCCCTAAGTTAATAAAGAGATTGTTTTCTGATGCTTCCATATACATGTTGGGGTTACAAGGAAAAGTCATAGGATCATTATTGCACCATCTGTTCCAGCTGGTTTGTTTTAGTCACATGCTCCTCAGTGTTCTTACTGAGCTATCACAAACTGCCAATTAATTATGAAAAGCTAACAGGTTGTCAGAGGTTATAGTACTGAGAAAGTTAGATCATGAGTCAGTATATCCTGGGATCGATTACTACAGATTTACAATTTCCAGAACACCTTCTGTGGATGAGTGAACTTTTAAAGACATAATAATGGCATCCTTTGGATCCTGTAGCTGAAGAGAAATAAGAAACTGATGATTATTTTCTGAGCATCCATCAAGAAGAGTCATCTTTTTATTTAGTTTGCTAATTGATTGCTGTATAATTGGATTCAAATATTTTCTTAGTAATATCTTAGTGAAGAAAATCTTGCAAGGTAGCCCTTCACAGAAGATAAATGCAGAAATTGGTTGTGTTCTTTTGTCTTGTCTAACACTCAGTGTTGAGCTCAAATGCCTATCTGTACTAGAAATACAAAACAAAGAGATATGACTTTTAATATCAGTTGTTTCATTTTATCTGTGGTATCAAGTAAATCACTCCAGTTGCATGATAGCTTTTGCTGAGATAAAGCATTCATATTTTAAAATTTTGTGTAACTTGGTATTATTAAGAAATTTTATACTTGAAAATTCTAGGACTATCAATGAAAAAATTAATCATGGTTAGTAATATGAAAAGTGGATTTAAATGTTATAAATAAGTTGTATATGATGCACTGAAGGCTTACATGTTGACTTGTTATTAACTTTTGGTGAAATTTCTTAAAGTAGATATTCCTAGTCTATTGCCTCTTGGCAGAGAAAATATTTCAGGAGACTGTTGAACTAATTATCAATGTGTGGAAGTTTACTTACCCAAAATTTATGAGATTTTTGGTCACCTATTAAAATTTTGTTCATTCAGTCTATATAGTATATGAAATATTTGTAGCCCTGTGGAATATATGTGTGTGACTGTGTGTGCATGTGTGTGAGAGTGCATTAGAAAGAGGAAGAAAAAGCGGTGCCTGGGTTAAACCACCGACTTTGGCTCAAGTCATGATCTCGTGGTTTGTGAGGTTGAGACCTGTGTCGGGCTCTGTGCTCACAGCTCAGAGCCTGGTGCCTGGTTTGGATTCTGTCTCCCTCTCTCTCTTCCCCTCCCCCACTCATGCTCTGTGTCTCTCTCGATTTCTCAAAAGTAAATAAACATTAAAAGAGAGAGAGAGGAAGAAAAAGAGAAACCCTTAAATGTTCAGCTTAAGAAATTTATGACTTCACCTTTACCCCATCATGGTGGGACAAGGTTGTGATCATACCTCTTTTCTCCCTCTCCTGTTTGACAACAGAGTAAAATAGTATTCAGAACCCTTAGAAAATATCCCTTCAGCTTAGTTGGTACTGTTTGCTTTATTCTTGGGCTCTATCTTGGATTTAAAATATTCCATCCAGTTGTCTTATAAACAAATATTTACCTCTGAGAGAAGGATTAGACTATACATCAAAATGACAGCAAAGGGATGGATTGCAAATGAAATTATTTAGTTTTCTGGGTTAGTTTTCAGACATTTTGTAGTGGTAGTGAAATAGGAATTGCATTCAATTTCATCAAAATGCAAAAAACACACTCTGTTTTTTACTATTGAATGCAGGATGACATTCATTTATGCATTCATTTATTGAGTGTCTAGTAGGTACCAGACAATTTGCCAGTCCCAGATGATATAATGCTAAAAAGAAAAAAAACAACAACCCAGATCCCTGCATTCATGAACTTTGAAGGAGATGATAATTATATAATGCAGTGAAGAAGACCAACATTATTCAAATTATCACATTAATGATGTCTAATTACAAATGGTTGCTCTGAAATGAAGGGGAACTGATCTATGAGAATGACTAGTTAAGAAATGCAATTCAGGCTTGGTGTGATGAGGACAACCCTTAAGGGATATGTTTGATATGTGAAGGCCTTTGGGTGATAAATGGGGGTGGGGGGAGGTGAATTTCAAATGGTGGAAATACTGTATGAAAGTCTTATAGTGAGAATGGACCAAGTAAGTTCAGTGTGGCTGGAGAGCAGTTCTTTGGAGGAAGAGAAAGATATGCACAGCCTAGACTTATAGATTATTTCAGGGATTTTGGTTTTTATTTCAAGGGTAAACGAGTATATCTTAAAGTTATTAACAAGGGCAATTACATCATGATATTTGCTTTTGACATGATCACTCAGGCTATTGGGTAGGGAATAATTCAAGGTGTATGTGCATAAATGTGGATGGCCACTGAGGATGTGATTGAGGCAATTTAGGGGACAAGTGGTGCTGATAATTGAACTAGGGTTGTGACAGTAGACTGGAAAGAAACTAATATTTGGGATATATAGTTTGAAGGTAGAACTAACAGAATTTAAGGGTGGGTTTGATATGAAAGGTAAAGGAGACAAATCTGTCTCCTTTGTCTCTGGCTTGAGTAAATAAATGAGTGGAAATCTGGGAAAGCATGACTTTATGTGGGGTTTGTATACTATAAACTGTTTTTGAAACATAAAGGTGGAGTTGTTAAGTAGGCTAACTATGCCAATCTGGAGATTGGATGAGAAGCAATAATATAAAGGTTTCCCCTGCTATCTGTAAGTATAGCCTTTCTATAAAAACTTTCATAAGCCAAAAAGCATAAAATGAAGAAGGAATTGTCATTAATTTATACTGAAAAATTTTGAATGTTCTCAGACCCCCCAAAAAACCCTCTTAGTCTTTTCTGATACCTTAGGAGACATCTTGCTCACAGATGCACAAAATAAATCAAGATAAAGCATGGGCGCTCACAGACACAGTTCAAAGCTCTGGTGGCTTGGTGCTGACATGTTGAATGTAGGTGCCTGGGAAGGGGCTTGGTTGGGCCATTGTCTCTGCTCCATGCTCCTGAAGCGCTCTGCTTCCTTAAGGGCTGACTGCAAAACAAATGCTCAATACTGTTAACCCCTTTCACCTTTTTGTTTTGAGAAAGCAAAAATCGCCTTCGCATTTCTTTTGGTTAGTGAAAACAGGTACTAATGTAGCTGTTCAGTAGAAGCAAAGTGGTCTAAGGTAAGTTTCAAAAAGCAGGAGGTAGATGTAATTAAAACCACAGATGTTGTTGAATGTTTGGCTGCATGAATAGAGTAGGTAAGTGGCTAACAACAAAAATTTGATAAACTATAATATTAAAGAGTGAAGCAAAGGAGTGGGATGAACTTGCAAAAGGGCTGAGAAGGAGTTTTCTTTACAGAAATTCTACAGAAATGGAAGTCAGGGGTGTCATAAAATTCCAGGTAAAGTGACCATTTCTTGAAAAAAAGAAATGTTACTTGGATAGGGTGATAGAAATGCTTGCATGGACTCGGTTCAGAAGTTAGCTAGAATGAGATACACAACTCTTTCAGAAAATTCAAAAAGTAGAAGAGAAAAATGATCTTTAAAAAATCTTAAAAAACCTTAAGATTTGAGCATCTTTAAAGATGGACGTTAATAATTGGGTGGGCAGTTTAGAAAACAGTAACCAGCATGGTTAAATACTTGGTTAAGTTTCTCAAGAAGTCAGGTGTACAGTATGGATTAGGCAGGAGCAGAAAGAGCTCTTTTTTTTGGGGGGGGGCACATTAGGTGCAAATATATGTTGGTGAAAATGATAAAAAGAAATATAGTTTAATTCAAAGCATTGATTTGTTGGTTAGGAAGAGGGCTTAGAGTTATATGATAATAAGTTTATGCCATTTTACAATTTCTTTTGTGTGTCCAAAGACACAGAGAAGTGGAAAGACTCGTATAGTTTTGAGTTTAAAGCACTTATGAAGAAATTTTTTGAAAATATTCTTTGTGATAGTGTTGGAAAAATGCACTCACAACTCAATATAACTGTCTGCCTAATTGTTGTTGTACCTCAGTTTATTAAGTGCCTACCATAGAAGACTGCCTTATCAAACTGTCAGCAGTCTTTACTAGTGAATTATTTTAGTTAAGTGATATTCATCAAATGTACTCAAAGAGGAGTTCAAGATTTATAAGTATGTTGATAATTGTACTCTATACACATGCTTAGAAAATTAACCATGCTTTAAAGTTGGGTTTTTTTTTTTTTCATTTTCATTTTCTTTCAACTTGATTTTAATTATTTTTTTCCTCAATACATTTTGATTGGCTTCTATATTTCTATGTATGTAATGTTGTGTAAAGCTGTACGAGTGAGAAATTTTTTAACAAACTGTTTGTTACGATGAAGGGGATCCTAATCTTTAATTGGAGAGGCTTACCTGTTATGGATTCAGTTGACAATTGCCTACAAGTATTGATTAGATCTGTGGAGATTTCTATGCACTATTGAATATTTCTTGATGCATTTTTTAAATATATAATGCATTTTCTGATTACTTGCAATGCTAATTTTCACAGGTGGAAAGCAATAAGAATGTTTAAGTGCTGGTCAGCTGTTTTGGTTCTTGGATTCATTTTTCTGGAGTCAGAAGGAAGGCCAACCAAAGAAGCAGGATATGGCCTTAAATCCTACCAACCTCTAATAAGATTGCGACACAAGGTACAGTCACCACTCTGAATTTGCACACAATGCCTACCAATTATGAACTAAACTACTAGGTGTCTGCTTTATTATTCACTCAGGAGCACTTATGTCAGTATATGCCTTCAGAATAAAATTTCCATATAAAAATGCACATTTAAAAATGAGAAATGACTAATTTAGAAATTTATAATTTGGGGAATTAAATATTTCTGGACAAAATATAGAGATGGTTTATTGAAAAAAAATCATTAAAATTAAGCCGTAGTAATGGATTTATAAAAATAAGTAAATCTGTTAACCTAATCAATCAGATAGTTTCTGTCATTTCCATATTAAGTTTAGGACTTTTTAAACTAAACATAAGTGTTATGTTTTTTAATTAGCGATAAAAGTAAATAAAAAAGGATATCTATTCCATCTGGAGATATATAGGTTGACAAAGAATTAGAATTTGTAGAAATCATTAGACATTTTAATTTCATAAAATTCATGTTATTTTATATTGGGCAAATACATCACTTCCTTATGTTAAATATTTTCAAACATAAAATAAGTTGATATTTAGACATACTATAAATTATATAGATTACTTATGTTAATTAATTAATTATATTAATTATATTATACTTATATTAATTAAGCTAGTGCTTTTATTTTAATAACAGATCATTATGCTAAAGCAGTTTCATCCAATCAAATTAATTTAATCGAATTAGATTAAATCAAATCAAATCAATACATTTTGGTCTTAATAGAAAGCAGATAATAATAATAATTATGGGAGAAAATATATATTTTAAAATTTCTTATGTTACTTGTCTTAAAAGAAACACTTGAAATAAATATAAGTACAGTTGACCCTTGAACAACATGGGGTTATTTAACATGGGGTTAGGGGCACTGACCCCTGCATAGTCAAAAATCTAAGCATAACTTTTGACTACCTCAAATCTTAAATACTAATAGGCTACTGTTGACTGATAATATAAACAGTTGATTAACACAGATTTTGTATTGTATATGTATTATATGCTATATTCTCACAATAAAGTTAGCTAGAGAAAAGAACATTTTTAAAAATTAGAAGGAAAAGAAAATTTACATTTATACTACTGTACTACATTTATTTAAAACATCATGTATAAGTGGACCCACCCAGTTCAAACCTGTGTTGTATAAATACATGTATGTTTTCATGCATATATTTTTGCTAAAAATTCTTTCATAATATTACAGCGTTTTGATAAAATGGGTTACTTTTACTTGGATTTCTATGTGCCAGACCATGGGGTAAGCTCTTAAATGTCATATTTTATTTAATCTCCAAACAATCTTATAAAGATGTACCAGTTTAATTTTATATATGAAAAATCAATTTTATAGAAACATTAAGGGATTCAATGAATGCATACATTTATTAAACATATTAACTGACCAGGGTAATGTGAAGTATAAGCTTGATAGCCAGAAAAGAAATAAAATAAGTAAAATATGAAAATATACTTCAATGTCAAAAATCATTGTTGAAATTTATTCATGTGTGAAAGCAAATAAGTTTCTAGGTAAATGCAGCTGGAGAATTTGACCTGTTCTGCTACCTTTCAATTATCATTTGTGTTCCCTACCTCACAGACTGTCAGTTTCATCCTACTCCAATTTTTAGAAATAATAACTGCTTTATGAATATTCTGAAAACATTATTAATGCAATGTATGGCTTATTTTGTTACATACTAGTAATTATTTAATCTTTCCGTTTGTCTCCCCTGAGTTATATGTTTTGAGGTCGGAAACTATGCCTTTCTAATCTTTTCATTCTGGTGCCATGAGTATAATTGATACTGTTTAATTGACTCCATGGCAGAGAAATGATCAGCAGAATGCATGGCTATGCTGTTTTTATTGTTCTTCTGCTAAATATAATACCACAGGTTTTTATGTGTCAGTGTACTTTTATAAACCATTTTGAATTAAATGTGGATATTGAAGATAAATTATTTATCATGTATTGCCATGAGATTTAAACCTTTAAAGAAAAGAAACAACACAGTGAGTCAAGCCTGTTTTAGAAACACAGATAATCACTCCAAATGATCAAAGTTACCTCTCAGTCTTTTCCATCTCTATGGGTCTTACCTCTGAATAGTTACAGATAATATATTATTACTGTTATTTAAAAACAAAATGGCAGAGAATATTAGTAATACCTAACTTTCCAACAATTTTGGACAGAGGTAAAATTAAGTTATAAAAGGATTTTGTGAATGTGTGTGTGAAAGTGTGTATCTTGACAAAAGTAAAGAATATCCTAGGTTGTGCCGGTCCCTGCCAAAACCCCACCAAGTACTTTCCACTCACTAGCAACACCCCTACCCAACCACAGGGAATACGAGGTCTTTATTTCCCCAAGACCTTGAGGATTAAGCTCATTATAGTCTGTCTATCAACTATCTATCTATCTATCTATCTATCTATCTATCTATCTATATAAAGTAGGCTCCAACATGGGGCTTGAACTCGACCCTGAGATCAAGACCTGAGCTGAGATCAAGAGTCATGTGCTCAACCGACTAAGCCACCCAGGCACCCTGCCTTTATTTCTGTTTGAATCAATTATTATTTAGATTCCAGAAATGCCATGCCATCCTTTTTCCACTGATTCCCATTTCAGTTATGCTTAGTTGCAACGTTAGTGGTAAGGCTTTCACAAACCATAATTAAAAACTGTTACAGTCACAGACATTTTCTATCTCTCCTTTTAAAATACATTTTCATCTATAGAACTTATCACCATTTGTCATATATATTTATATGAGAAATATATATGTTTTATATGTGTATGTGTATATTTGACTTATTTATTTGTTTATTGGATTGTTCCCTTCCATCATGATGTGAGCCACTATTCATCTTGCTATCCTACAGCACCTAAAATTGTATTTGGCACATGACCAACATTTAATAAATATGTATGGAATGAATGATTCCACCTGCTGACTAGAATAAGGCTGAAATCATATATTATATGGTATATATAATTATATTATATAGTTTATTGTAATTATTAATAAATTAGGTATGATTTTTCTATTAATTTATCATAGTAAGATCAACAGAGAAATACTTAATAAAATGTTTAAAATAGATTATTTTAACATACATGAATTAATTTACTATTATTTGTTATTTCCTATTATTTGTTATTATTTATTGTAAATAAAAATGGTTTTATTTAAATCACAAAGAATATAAATGTCTATATTTCTGTAAGACTTAGGGAATACACGAGAAGATTTTCTATTTGGTTTAGGCTCCACTGTATTGAATATATTTATTGACTAAAAAACTATAAAATAAATAATAGATAAAATAGATCTTGAGATATAATTAGCTATTTTCCACATTTTCCCCAGAAAGATGTCAGTACTTTGAGTCTAAACAAATATTATGTTTAGGACTCATGTTTACCAAATGTTTGTGTGCCAACTGTATAATGAATCCTCGTTAGGGAGAAAAAGTGAAATGTGACTTATTTGTCAGATTACATAGAAATACATTGTAGATAGAAATATAAATATATATGTACATATTTTTTATCATTTATAACTATATGTACACATAAATATGATTGAAAACCTATGTCTGTGTCTCAAGATAAAAATGAATACCATATAAATTCATCATGTTAATTATAGAAATTCTAATTATAGTCCACAGTATGTCTGAAGGAGCTGATCATGTGTTTTAACTGCTGTGTTATCCAACAGGCATTTATGAAACATCAAATGTAAGGATTCAGTAGCTTTATTCCGTACATTAGGTCATTTAATTATGAATATTCATATGCAGTAAGGAATTTTATTATTTCTTAGATGAGGAAATTAGATTCACAAATGTATAGTAATTTTTACTGTCACATACCTAGAAATTTAGGAGAAAGGATTTAGGATTGAATACACAGAGACTAAATAATGCAGAGTACACAATGAGAACTTTTTATAGTAATTTGACCTATGTGCCATATATTTCCTATTCTCCCCACATTCTGATCACATTGTAGGAAGGTAGGATATTATATCCCTCTGTCGTTGAATGGGACTGTGTGTGTAGTTCTGGCCAATGAGTTAATAGAAGTGCCATGGAATGCATCTGGACTGAACATTTGACTACACTTACAAAATGTTCCTGAACTCTCTTTTTCCTCTAGCATTACAAACAGCATCTGTTCAAGGTAGTGGTTGCTTAATCATCCCAAGTATCTAAATAACTAGGAGGAGTAAAACACCCAGGTAATTAGTGATTGTCTTGAAAGGTAAAATGAAAGAGAGAAAAAACAAAATAAAACAAAACACTTTCATTTTAAACCACTGAGATTTGAGAGTTGTTTGTTATCAGCATGACCATAGCCTATCCTCACCAATAAGGACAGAACTAGAACTTAAACTCTTATCACCTAATCAGAAATCCTGGGTTCCTTTGTCTGTACCATCCTGGTTTCTTATTTTATTTCCATTCTTTGGATTTTTCTTACTCTCTTTTCTCTATTTCTTTCTTGTCGTTACTTCTTTCTGGGTCATAATTTCCCATCATAGTATAATTTCCTATTGTATTTACAGCCCTTAACATGTGTGTCCTAATATTTTAGCATATTGTCATATACTCTAATTGGTTGGTTGTAAATCCTGTTAGGAACAGAACTATACCTTACATCCCTTTTCTTACCTATAGCGCTGATCACATTGCTGCATCATTTGCTGCTACTAATAATCAAAGTCAGGCTTGAAGGAAGACCTTATGAGGACAACAGGAGTGTTCTTTGAGTATACCTAGTGGTGCCACTTAAAGACCTTAAAATGCTTACATCTTTATGTGACCAGAGAATGCTATGTCCAACTTAATGGTACAGAACTACTCCTGCAAACCAAAAGGGGTTTATGATTCCTTTACCTTCTAAATCAAAATGTTTGTCTATGAGAGTAGTTACTATATAAATGGACAGAGTTAGCATAATTTAATACATCCATAGAGTGTTGCTATGCACCATTTTACAGAATACTTCAAAGATGTCATTTGTGGGAGATGAGTTTTTTCTTTGGTATTAAAGAATAGTAGCTGTGGATTGGTGAGAGTAGTAGGAGAGAACTCTAGGGCAGGAGACAAACATTAAACAGCTCATCAAAACCATGACTGCTTAGAGGCTGGAAACCTTCAGGCAAACCCGGCAGCATTATTTCCTGACTGAGGAAAAATTGTTCCATTCCATCTGAAATATCTGACTGCTTGTAGCATGTTCAACAGAAGGATCTTAAAATGTTAATATATTCTGCAGAGGTCAGAAAGCAAATCAGCACAGTAGATAAGAGCAACAAATGGTGGCAATGAAGGGAGTGAGGGAGTACTGGTCAAATAATCAACTAAATATTAAAGACTGCACTAAGTAATATATAAATCGAACTATTTATGCCATATACATCATAATGGCCGAATATTATTAATAAATCACAGATTTTTTCTAGTCAAGTAAATTATGTTTGAAAAATAAGAATATTTTTGGAATTTTATTTCTGAGAAATGAAATTCCAGTATTAACTGAGCTAGTTCCCGGACCAGGTTAAACGAGCACATATCACAGAGAATGCTACATGAGAAGATATGTGAGTTGAAGGACACCATGTCTATTGTATGGCCCATAAGCCTGCCTTTTCTTTGTATCAGAGAAAAACATGACCTTTATTACTCTGACGGCAAGTATTCCTGCCCTTCTCTGTGAATGGACATACAAACTCTTCTAAGGCTATAAATACACTTTCTCTTTGTTCCAGTGAGAGATGTTATCTCTATGTTTCAAGACAGTTTTCTATCCAAATATCCCTGGCAAGATAGTCCAGAGCAAATGGCTCAGTGTCTCTGTACATGAGGCCTCAGTACATGAGGGGCCATGGAAGATTTTCTCTCAATGCATATGGAGAGCACCACATTTAACAGGAAGTTAGAATTGCCATCAGGTATATCTAAAGCCAAAATTAATTCTGTGTGTGTTTCCAAGTTGATGTGAACACCCAGTATGTGGTTATAGGATCGTCTTACCTTTCACCTGGTTAACTTTGTCCTTTCTGGAACTCTAAGGGGAGAGAAATAGTTTTCTCACCTTTGGATGTGTTGCTTGCATGTTTGTTCCATCAAACCAGGGTATATTTGATAAACTGGGGAAAATTGGCATGCAGTGGACTTAATCATTCTGCCTAACAAAACTAAGTCAAGAAAGGGATATATCTAACTTTTAAAATTCTCAAGGTGAAGACCTGCTACAGAAAATTGTCATTTTATCCCTTCAAGAATGAATTCTCAAAGCAGTACTGTTATTATAGATGTGTAAGGTGGTATGCAAAACAGGATGCTCCTTTACAGTTCTCTGACTCTACATTAAACTATTTTTTGTAAACCTTTAAAAGTAGCTATAACTTGAAAGACTGGAGCTACTTTGCATTGAAGATTTAAAGTTTTGAAACGTTAAAAATATGATGTTTTAGCATTCTATTTACATCTATTCACAAAGTATAACAAAGTAGGCAAATAAAGTCAAATTTATATAGTACATTAAAGCCAAGCTTGTGAGAATTCCAGAAAACTACTTATGTATCAGCCTTGGGCACATATCATGTTTTCTACCATCCCAATATGGATTTTCATGTGATTTGAGTCACAGTGCTTCCTCCAATGCAATGATTTGAAAAATTATCCTGATAGTTAAAAAATGGTTTTACCCCTGTTTTTCTAACAGTCATTGATTCGTTTACTAATCAACAAATACCAAAATATTAGGACCTACGTACAATGAAATAAGTTTGTCATTACTGTTCATTTTCTTTAGGTTGACTTCCAAAGCCTTCTTATGTTTAGATCTGGTTGTCTTTTCTCACCATTTCTGTGGCGAGGAGAGTACTACATCATATTAGCTTGATAGAAAATCCACCTATTAACACATCCTTATTATTTGCTAATTAAGCACATTATGCTACTTTATATTCAAAAAATAAAATATAGGTATGTTGTTTATAACAGGGTTCAATGTGGATATGCTACACTGTAGATGTAGGAAAAAGGATTGTGAGTTAACAGGTCGTGAGTTAAAGGTGAATGAAGTAGAAATGCCTTTATCTGATCATTAATATTAATATATTGCATGATAGCATTTGCATTCACCACTTTAATGTGTAAATTAATTATAAGTTGTTTTGTACATCTTCAATTATTAAAATTCTATTGTGAATTCAATTACCACACCTCTGTATTATAAATGAAAGGAAATATCCTGATTCATGAGCTTGATATTCAGCATGTTTAAAAGATAAACACCCTATGGTATATGAACCACAAATGAGTGTGTGGTATTACTTTTAACTAATATTACTCACTGTTTATTTCAGGCATCAGTTCCCTATGTATGAGCTGAGAGTTAGGTTTTTAGAGCCACAAAATAGTAGAAAATATTCAATCCATTTAAAAATATATATAAAGCCAAGGACCTGAGAGGAAAATTTCTTTGTTGAGGATCACACAGGTGGGTGTTGCTTGGCTAATATTAGAATCCAGATTTTCCAACTTCCAAAACAGTTTTCTTTTCCTTTAACACTCAAGTCCAGGTTTTCATCAGCAAAAATATGCATTCACTCATTATATCAACACACATTTATTAAGTAGCTGCTGAACAAAATGCTTCAAATTAAGTTCTTAAATACACTTGCTGGTATGCCTGTGATCATTGGTGAAGTAAACCTCTCAAATGAGTGGGTTGAAAATACAATAAAAGACCTTATTTAATATATAGCAAGGGAACTGGCCCTCAGGGAGAGCCAGTGCCAAGTTTGCTTCATAGAGAGTAGTCTACAGGAAATTTAGTAGTCTACAGCATATTTGCTGGGCTAGGCACTAGAAAAAACATGCTTAGTTAAGTTGTTGAACTAGTCACCAGGCTGTCTGAAAGTGATTGTGAGTTTATCAGTTGTGTGGGTTAAACAAACAGCCCATTCAGAGATGGGGTTGTCAGTCATTACACTAACAATTGGTAGAGATATTTGACAACATAAAAATTCTATTTTAAACATTCTGTCAGGGGCTTCTGGGTGGCTCAGTTGGTTAACGGTCAGACTTCAGCTCAGGTCATAGTCTCAAGGTTCGTGGGCTTGAGCCCCGTGTCAGGCTCTGTGCTAACAGCTCAGAGCCTGGAGCCTGCTTTGGATTCTGTGTCGCCCTCTCTCTCTCTCTCTCTTCCCCGCTCATGCTCTGTCTCTGTCTCTCTCAAAAATAAATAATAAACATTAAAAGTATTAAACATTCTGTCAGAAGTTTGCTTATATATTCTATCAGAAATCCTGGCAATGTGGTTTTGTTTTTGCCTCTTTTAGTCTTTCTCAATTTTCTTAACAGGCTTTTTTAAAATTTGTTTTTCCAAGGTAATTTCTTTTTAATTTTTTTTTTATTTGAGTATAGTTGACATGCAATGTTATCTTAGTTTCAGGTGTACAACATAGTGATTCAGTAACTCTATATGTTATGCTTACTACTATTTTCAGTGCAGTTTTAGGTTAACAACCAAAGTGAGCCCAAGTTCAGAGTGCCCATATTCCTCTTGGCACCACACCTGTGCACCCCTCCTCCACTATCAACCTTCTGCTGGATATTTTGCCATTTAGATTTATATAAATCTTTTATAAAGACGTCACAAAAACGAGTGTTCTGACGATATTCAAATAAGTAAACAAATATAACATAAAATTTTAAAATCTATTATTTGAAGTGATGTAAACATTCTCTTAAGTGTGTAAAGGTTTATTCGCTTATATTGTATTTCTTTCAAATTTATATTTTATTTCTTTTAAATTTTAAATATACAGCAAATTTGAATGAACTTTACAGTGAATGTTCATGTAACCAAAACCTAGACAAATATTTTCTTATGCTTGATTTTCACATATATGTGTATATGTTTGTGTGTATCTCCATTGCTCTTTTAATTTATTAATCTACCATATTTTTTATTTATTTCAAATTATAGACAGTACACTTTTCTGTCTTAAATACTTTAGTACATATCATTAATTAGAGTTAAATATTTATTTAGAGATTTTTTTTCTTTTGAGATGACATTTTATACACAATGGAAAGGTCTGCTCTTATGTTTTTATTCTTTGAATTTTGACAAATGTGTGCACATCTGCAATAAATACCAAAATACATGGGGCACCTGGGTGGCTCAGACAGTTGAGCGTCAGACTTCGACTCAGGTCATGATGTCCCATTCGTGGGTTTAAGCCCTGTAACAGAGCCCCCTTCAGATCCTCTGTCTGCCTTTCTCTCTGCCACTCAACTCTTTCTCTCAAAAATAAACATTAAAAAATTCAAAACACAATTATTTCGGGGAAGATGGTGGCATAGGAGGCCAATGGGCTCACTTCATCCTGCTGATCACTTAGATTCCATGACATCTGCCTAAATAACCCAGAAAAATGCCAGAAGACTAGCAGAACGGACTCTCCAGAGCCAAGCATAGACAAGAGACCCACGGAAGAGGGTTGGAAGGGCAGAGAGGCGGTGCACGCTACAGGGACTGGCAGGAGGGAGCCGGGGTGGTGGAAGGGCAGCCCACCCTGCAAGGCAGAGCCCCAGAGTCTGGCTTGCAAAAGCAGAGGGACCAGACTCCCTGAGTTCTGACAGCCAGTGGGACTTAATATCTGGAATGTTAAAAGTCAACAGCTCTGCTCTCGGAGAGCAGGGAGGGCAATAGGACTGGGAGGGACTGTTGTTGAGCCCCAGAAGGAGAGCTCGGTGGGAGAACAAAGGCACTGGCAAGTGCCATTTCCCTCTCACATCCCCCAGCTGAAATTCCAAAGGGAACCAGTTCCCGTCACTGAACTTTCTTGCACCTTGCAAACGCCTAGCACTGTGCTTCTGTGGATCAATCCCTCTGACGGGCCTGCCTCTCTCCCAGTGCTGCAGGTCCCCTCCTGCAAGGGACCACCAAAGGCAAAGCAAGCTAAGACTGCCCCTCCCACCCCTGTTCACCTTGTGGATCCACACTGGCTAATATGTTCTATCCCATCAGAGCAGCACCACAAGCCTGGCAGTGTGCAAGTAGCCCAGACAGGGGCCACACCACTCCACAGTGAGTCCTGCCCCTGGGAGAGGGGAAGATAAGGTACACACCAGGCTGACTGTGGCCCCAGCAGTGGGCTGGGGACAGACATCGGGTCTGCCTGCAGCCCCGCCCACCAACACAGTTACTCTGGACAGCACAGGAGAAGTGCCCTGCAGTTTGGAGCTACCACAGGGACTACCCAAAATGACGAAATGGAAGAATTCTCCTCAAAAGAAACTCCAGGAAGTAGCGACAACTAATGAATTGATCAAAACTGATTTAAACAATATAACAGAACAAGAATTCAGAATAATAGTCATAAAATTAATCGCTGGACTTGAAAAAAGCATAGAGGACAGCAGAGACTCTATTGCTACAGAGATCAAGGAACTAAAAAATAGTCATGAGGAACTAAAAAATGCTATAAATGAGGTGGAAAATAAAATGGAGGCGGCCATTGCATGGATTGAAGAAGCAGAGGAGAGAATAGGTGAATTAGAAGATAAAATTATGGAAAAAGAGAAATCTGAGAAAAAGATAAAAAATCCAGTAGTATAAGGGGAGAATTAGAGAACTAAGTGATGCAATCAAATGGAACAATATCCGTATCATAGGAATTCCAGAAGAAGAAGAAGAGAGAAAGGGGCTGAAGATGTACTTGAACAAATCATAGCTGAGAACTTCCCTGATCTGGGGAAGGAAAAAGGCATTGAAATCCAAGAGGCACAGAGAACTCCCTTCAGACGTAACTTGAATCAATCTTCTGCACGACATATCATAGTGAAACTGGCAAAATACAAGGATAAAGAGAGAATTCTGAAAGCAGCTAGGGATAAACAAGCTCTAACTTACAAAGGTAGACCCTTAAGAGTAGTGGCAGACCTATCTACTGAAACTTGGCAGGCCAGAAAGGAATGTCAGGAAATCTTCAATGTGATGAACAGAAAAAAATATGCAGCTGAGAATCCTTTATCCAGCAAGTCTGTCATTTAGAATAGAAGGAGAGATAAAGGTCTTGCCAAACAAACAAAAACTGAAGGAATTCATCACCACTAAACCAGCCCTACAAGAGATCATAAGGGGGATTCTGTGAGTGAAATGTTGCAAGGACCACAAAGGACCAGAAACATCACTACAAGCATGAAACCTACAGACATCACAATGACTCTAAACCCATAACTTTCTATAATAACACTGAATGTAAATGGACTAAATGCTCCAACCAAAAGACATAGGGTATCAGAATGGATAAAAAAAACAAGACCCATCTATTTGCTGTCTACAAGAGACTCATTTTGGGCCTGAGGACACCTTCAGATGGAAAGTGAGGGGATGGAGAATTATTTCTCATGCCACTGGAAGTCAAAAGAAAGCTGGAGTAGCCATACTTATATCAGACACACTAGATTTTAAATTAAAGGCTGTAACAAGAGATGAAGAAGGGCATTATATAATAATTACAGGGTCTATCCATCAGGAAGAGCTAACAATTATAAATGTCTATACACTGAATACGGGAGCCCCCAAATATATAAAACAATTACTCACAAACATAAGCAACCTTATTAATAACAATGTGGTAATTGCAGGGGACTTTAATATTCCACTTACAACAATGGATAGATCATCTAGACATAGGATCAATAAACAAGGGCCCTGAATGATACATTGGATTAGATGGACTTGACAGATATATTTAGAACTCTGCATCCCAAAGCAACAGAATATACTTTCTTCTCAAGTGTACATGGAACATTCTCCAAGATAGATCACATACTGGGTCACAAAACAGCCCTTCATAAGTATACAAAAATTGAGATCATACCATGCACACTTTCAGTCCAAAATGCTATGAAACTTGAAATCAACCACAGGAAAAAGTCTGGAAAACCTCTAAAAGCTTGGAGGTTAAAGAATACCCACTAAAGAATGAATGGGTTTTCCAGACAATTAGAAAAGAAATTAAAAACTGTGTGGAAACAAATGAAAATGAAAATACAACAATCCAAATGCTTTGGTATGCAGCAAAGGCAGTATTAAGAGGAAAATACATTGCAATCTAGGCCTATGTCAAGGAACAAGAAAAATCCCAAATACAAAATCTAACAGCACACCTAAAGGAAATAGAAGCAGAACAACAAAGACACCCCAAACCCAGGTGAAGAAGAGAAATAATAAAGATCAGAGCAGAAATAAACAATATAGAATCTAAAAAAACAGTAGAGCAAATCAATGAAACCAAGAGTTGGTTTTTTGAAAAAAATAAACAAAATTGATAAACCTCTAGCCAGGCTTCTGAAAAATAAAAGGGAGATTACCCAAATAGATAAAATCATGAATGAAAATGGAATTATTACAACCAATCCCTCAGAAATACAAGCAATTATCAGGGAATACTATGAAAAATTATATGCCAACAAACTGGACAACCTGGAAGAAATGGACAAATTCGTAAGCACCCACACACTTCCCAAACTCAAACAGGAAGAAATAAAAAACTTGAACAGACCAATAACCAGCAAAGAAATTGAATCAGTTATCAAAAATCTCCCAACAAATCAGAGTCCAGGACCAGATAGCCTCCCAGGGGAATTATACCAGACATTTAAAGCAGAGATAATACCTATCCTTCTCAAGGTGTTCCAAAAAATAGAAAGGGAAAGAAAACTTCCAGACTCATTCTATGAAACCAGGATTACTTTGATTCCCAAACCAGACAGAGACCCAGCAAAAAAAGAGAACTACAGGCCAATATCCCTGATGAATATGGGTGCAAAAATTCTCAATAAGATAGTAGCAAATCGAATTCAACAGCATATAAAAAGAATTATTCACCATGATGAAGTGGGATTCATTCTTGGGCTGCAGGGCTGGTTCAACATTCACATGTGTGATACATCACATTAATAAAAGAAAAGATAAGAACCATATGATCCTGTCTATCGATGCAGTAAAAGCATTTGACAAAATTCAGCATCCTTTCTTAATAAAAACCCTCAAGATTGTCCGCATAGAGGGAACATACTTAAACATCATAAAAACCACTTATGAAAAGCCCACAGCTAATATTATCCCCAATGGGGAAGAACTGAGAGCTTTACCCCTAAGATCAGGAACACAACAGGGATGTCCACTCTCACCACTGTTGTTTAACATAGTTTTGGAAGTTCTAGCATCAGCAATCAGACAACACAAGGAAATCAAAGGCATCAAAATTGGCAAAGATGAAGTCAAACTTTCACTTTTTGCAGATGACATGATATTATACATGAAAACCCAATAGACTCCACCAAACATCTGCTAGAACTGATACATGAATTCAGCAAAGTCGCAGGATACAAAATCAATGTATAGAAATCAGTTGTATTCTTATACACTAATAATGAAGCAACGGAAAGACAAATAAAGAAACTGATCCCATTCACAACTGCACCAAGAAGCATAAAATACCTAGGAATAAACCTAACCAAAGATGTAAAAGATCTGTATGCTGAAAACTATAGAAAGCTTATGAAGGAAATTGAAAAAAGATACAAAGAAATGGAAATACATTCCGTGCTTATGGATTGGAATAATAAATATTGTTAAAGTGTCAATACCACCCAAAGCTATCTACACATTCAATGCAATCCCAATCAAAATTGCACCAGCAGTCTTCTCGAAGCTAGAACAAGCCATCCTAAAATTTGTATGGAAACCACAAACGACCCTGAATAGCCAAAGTAATATTGAAGAAGACAACCAAAGTGGGAGGCATCACAATCCCAGACTTTAGCCTCTACTACAAAGCTGTAATCATCAAGACAGCATGGAATTGGCACAAAAACAAACACATAGACCAGTAGAATAGAATAGAGACTCCAGAATTGGACCCACAAAAGTATGGTCAACTAATCTTTGACAAAGCAGGAAAGAATATCCAAAGGAAAAAAGACAGTCTCTTTAACAAATGGTGCTGGGAGAACTGGACAACCACATGCAGAAGGATGAAACTAGACCACTTTCTTACACCATTTACAAAAATAAAGTCAAAATGGGTGAAGGACTTGAATGTGAGACAAGAAACCAACAAAAGCCTAGAGGAAAAAGCAGGAAAAAAACTCTCTGACCTCAGCTGCAGCAATTTCTTACTTGACACATCTCCAAAGGAAAGGGAATTAAAAGCAAAAATGAAGTATTGGGACCTCATGAAGATAAAAAGCTTCTGCACTGCAAAGGAAACAATTAACAAAACTAAAAGGCAACCAACGGAATGGAAAAAGATATTTTCAAATGACATATCAGACAAAGGGCTAGTATGCAATATCTATAAAGAACTCCACAAACTCCACACCTGAAAAACAAATAATCCAGTGAAGAAATGGGCATAAGACATGAATAGACACTTCTCTAAAGAAGATATCCAGATGGCCAACGGGCACATGAAAAGATGCTCAACATGAAAAGATGGCTCAACGGGCACATGAAAAGATGTTTCCTCATCAGGGAAACACAAATAAAAACCACACTGAGATACCACCTTATGCCAGTCAGAGTGGCTAAAATGGACAAATCAGGAGACTATAGATGCTGGAGAGGATGTGGAAAAACGGGAAACTCTTGTAATGTTGGTGGGAATGCAAACTGGTGCAGCCGCTCTGGAAAACAGTGTGTAGGTTCCTCAAAAAAATTAAAAATAGATCTACCCTATGACCCAGGAATAGCACTGCTAGAAATTTACCCAAGGGAAACAGGAGTGCTGATGCATAGGGGCACTTGTACCCCAATGTTTATAGGACCACTCTCAACAATAGCCAAATTATGGAAAGGGCCTAAATGTCCATCAACTCTTGAATGGATAAATAAGTTGTGGTTTATATATACGATGGAATACTACATGGCAATGAAAAAGAATTAAATCATGCCATTTGCAGCAACATAGATGGAACTGGAGTGTATTATGCTAAGTGAAATTAGTCATACAGAGAAAGACAGATACCCTATGTTTTCACTCTTATGTGGATCCTGAGAAACATAACAGAAGACCATGGGGGAGGAGAAAGAAAAAAAAGAAAAATTAGAGAGGGAGGGAGCCAAATCATAAAAGACTTAAAAACTGAGAACAATCTGAAGGTTGATGGGGGGTAGGAGGCAAAGGAAAGTGGGTGATGGGCATTGAGAAGGGCACCTTTTGGTATGAGCACTGGGTGTTGTATGGAAACCAATTTGACAATAAATTTCATATTAAAATAATAATAAAAAACAATTATATCAAGATATTGAAAATCATCATCTGTCCCCAAGAAAGTTGCCTTATGCCTCTTCCTGTCAATCTCTGCTGCCCTCCTCATTCTTTCTGAGGCCACCAGTGCTCTGATATTATTCACCATAGTATAGTTTTATCTGTTCTAAAATCCTTGTAAATGGGATCATACTATATATGCAGATTTGTTTAATACTTGTTTTACTCAAAATAATGTATTGAGATTCACTTATGTTATTGTCTCTTAATAGTACATTCCCTTTCATTTCTGAGTAATATTTTACCATATGAATATATCACAGCATTTAATTTTTTTGTTTTTTTATATATTTTCTGTTGATGGAAACCTGGTTGTAACTCTTATAAATAAAATGTCTTTGAACATTCTTGTACAAGTATGTTTGGTTATATATTTTCATTTTCCTTGGGCTAATAGTTAATAAGTGTTAGCAGTGGATTGCTGGTTTGTAAGTTGGATACTTTTCCTTTAAAAAGAAACCACCAGAACTTCTAATGATACACAATTTTATATTCTCAACAATAATGTAAAATTTGCAGCTACTCTACATTCAAGACAACTTTTTATGTTCCCCGGTCTTAATTTTTATTTTAGTCATTCTGAACAATGGTATTTATTGTAGTTTTAATATTTTTTTGATGACTGGTGGTGACATTGAGAATTTTTTCATTTGTGTACTATTCATAAATTTTGTTTTGTGAAGTGTCCAAAATTTTTTGCCCATTTTTTGTAATATTGTTTTTATTTTCAGTTGTTGAAGTATTTTACATTCTCTCAATACTTCAAAGAAAATATAATTGCTTTATCAAAATATTTATATAGGGGCGCCTGGGTGGCTCAGTCGGTTAAGCGGCCAACTTCGGCTGAGGTCATGATCTCGCGGTCCGTGAGTTCGAGCCCCACGTCGGGCTCTGTGCTGACAGCTCAGAGCCTGGAGCCTGTTTCAGATTCTGTGTCTCCCTCTCTCTGACCCTCCCCCATTCATGCTCTGTCTCTCTCTGTCTCAAAAATAAATAAATGTTAAAAAAAATTAAAAAAAATATTTATATCATTGTAAAATTTTAAACTAGATAGATCTACTGTTACAGCCTTTAGTGTGATTTCATAGAAAGCAATGTGAAGTCAGTAAAAAGAGTCTACCTTTGGACAGTCTTATATCTATTTATATTTAGGATTATATACACTGCATAATTATACATCAATGTATGTTATAATATATGATAATATATATAATTCAAAATATATTTATTTCACTCATGTTTCATTGTTAACAAATTTAGGAATTCATCTATTGCACTTATTTTATGAGCCACTATAGTTAATCAATCACACCCAATTTAAGATCCAAAACAGTATTTCCCTAGTATATCATCTCTATAACTCACTTCTGTGAGATTAACAATACGCAAACCAGAAATGGCAGAAATAACATTGATGAGAAGGAATTAAAACTCCAGTTAGGAAAAGAAAGAATAAAAGGACATATAACTATTATAATGAGAAAATGTCTCTTGCTTTATGACATTATATTAGAATTTTAACAAGTCTTAAAAATGAAGTTTCATTTCATCTTTGAAGAATAAGAAAGTAAAAGATATTTAATGCTACCCTGTTCTATGTTCCTATCAGTACCATAGATATATAGCAAGTGTTGATATAGCGTCAATAATATATCACTAATTGTATCAATTCTGTTTCACTAATCGAATATTTTGGACTTTTTTAAATTTTTGTATTTATTCTCTAAATTTATTGAGGATTTATAGATATTTAAGAAGTATATATTAATAAATTTTATAATTTTTATTTTTTAAATTTCTATTTAAATTCTACTTAGTTAACACTCAGTGTAATATTTGTTTCAGGTGTACAATATAGTGATTCAACAATTCTATACACACCCAGTGCTCATCAAAACAAGTGCATTCTTTAATCCCCATCACCAACTTAACCCATCCTGTCACCCACCTCCCCTCTGGTAACCATCCATGTGTTCTCTATAGTTAAGAATCTCTTGGGTTGTTTTCCTTTTTTTTTCCTTTGGTTATTATTTTGTTTCTTAGATTCCACATGAGTGAAATCATATGGTATTTGTCTTTCTCTGACTTACTTCACTTAGCATAACATTTCTCTCAAGACAGAGAGAGAGAGACAGAGAGAGAGAGAGAGAGAGAGAGAGAGAGATCACCTCTTCTTTATCTATTCATCCATTGATGGACACTTGGGCTGTTTTCATAATTTAGTTATTGTAGATAATGCTGCTATAAACATGAAGGTTCATGTATCCATTTGAATTAGTATTTTTTGTATTCTTTGGGTAAATACCTAGTAGGTATTTACTGGATGGTAGGATAGTTCTATTTTTAACTTTTTGAGGAAACTCCATACTGTTTTCCAGAGTGGCTGCACCAGTTTGCATTCCCACCAACAGTGTAAGAGAGTTCCATTTTTCTCTACATCACCAACATCTGTTGTTTCCTGTGTTGTTGATTTTAGACATTCTGACAGTTGTGAGATGATATCTCATTGTAGTTTTGATTTGCATTTCCCTGATGATGAGTGATGTTGAACATCTTTTCTCATGTTTGTTGGCCATCTGTATGTCCTCTTGGGGGAAAAAAAATGTCCATTCATGTCTACTGCCCATTTTTTAACTGGATTATTTGTTTTTTTGGGTTTGAGTTTTATAAGTTCTTTATATATTTTGGATATTCTTTATCAAAAATGACATTTGCAAATGACATTTCTCCCATTCTACAGGTTGCCTTTTAGTTTTGTTGAGTGCTTCCTTCACTGTGTAAAAGCTTTTTATGTTTACAAAGTCCCAATAATTTATTTTTGCTTTTGTTTCCCTTGCTTCAGGAGACATATCTAAAAAGAAGTTGCTATGGTTGATGTCAAAGAGGTTACTGTCTGTGTTCTCCTCTAGGATTTTTGTTGTTTCAGGTGCCACATATAGGTCTTTAAATCCATTTTACAATATATATTTTAAATGTGTTTATTTAATTTTTAGAGAGAGAGTGAGTAGGGGAGGCGTGGAGGGGAGAGGGACAGAGGATCTGAAGCAAGCTCTGTGCTGACAGCAGAGAGCCCAATGCAGAGCTCAAACTCACCAAGTGTTGAGATTATGACCTGAGCCAAAGTTGGACGCTTAACAGACTGAGCCCCCTAGGTTCAGTCTGTTTGAATATATTTTTGAATATGGTATAAGAAAGTGCTCCAGGTTAATTCTTTTGAATGTTGCTGTCCAGTTTCCCAATATGATTTGCTGAAGATACCGTATTTTTCTTATTGGATATTCTTCCCTTCTTTATCAAAGATTAATGGATCATATAGTTTGGGTTCATGCCTGGGTTTTCTATTCTGTTCCATTGATCTGTATGTCTGTTTTGTGCCAGTACCATACTATTTTGATCACTACAGCTTTGTAATATAACTTGAAGTCTGGAATTATGGAGGATGGTGTATGTGGAGGATAGAAATTGTGGAGGATGGAAAGAAATGTGGAGGATGCGGAGGCTGGAGGATGATGATGCTTTGGTTTTCTTTTTTAAGGTTGCTTTGGCTATTTGGAGTCTTTTGTGGTTCCATAAAAATTTTAGGATTATTCATTCTGGATCTGTGAAAAACGCTCTTGGTATTTTGATATAGATTAAATTTAATGTGTAGATTGCTTTGAGTAGTTTAGACATTTTAACAATATTTGTTCTCCTAGTCAATGAAATGGAATGGCCTTCCATTTCTTTGTGTCCTTTTAGATTTCTTTCACCAGTGTTTTATAGTTTTCAGAGTACAGGTCTTTCACCTCTTTGGTAAGGTTATTTCTGGGTGTCTTATTGTTTTTGGTACAATCGTAAATGAGATCAATTCCTTATTTTTTCTTTCTGCTGCTTCATTATTCGTGTATAGAAATCCACAAATTTCTGTATATTGGCTTTGTATCCTGCCACTTTATTGTGTTTGTTTGTCAGTTCTAGCAGTTTTTTGGTGTATTCTTTCTGGTTTTCTATATAGAATGTCATATCATCTGCCAATAGTGAGATGGGCTTTCTTCTTTTATTTGTTTTTATTTCCTGAATTTTATAACTCTTATTAAGCTTGTTTATGCTTAAGCAATATTATATTGAAAAAAAATGCCTACAGTGCTTGTCCACAGAACTATTTCTTTCCTTTGAATGAAGAACATGTTTTAATCAGGTATTAGAGATACTTAGGGAAAGAGTATGTGGATATCTCTGAATGACTATACCAGATTACTAGTTTCCAGTGCATTTTATGCTTAGGTTACAGTTACATGGATGTGACCAAGAAATAATACATGAAAATGGAAGGCAAACACCAAGATGAGCAGAAAGCTCTCTTTATTCTACTCCCATTTCACGTAGAGTATTTCTGATTTTTTTTTATTTTGAGTCATAATAAGATTCATTTGGATAAAATTTGTTGCTTAATGCAAATTAAATATAGAAATGGATGGCCTTGATTACTTAGTGATTTTGTGAATTATGGTTTCAAATGATTCAGCTACTTCCAGAACTCAAATTTGTCCCCAAAGGATGTAGATGAGCTAAAACCAAATATATATTTTTTTAAAAAATTGAAGACAACTTTAAAAGGTTTTTCCAGGAGAGAAAATTAAATATTTTGAAAAACATTCGTATTAACTTACACAGCCATTACAAAGGTATCACTGAAAGTGAAAGGTAGATGTATCTTCTTTGTCTACAAGTCCAGTATCTTCATTTTTGCTAGTGTAAAATTCAGGTCTTAACTGTTACATGCCCAAGTTGCTAATATCAGGTAGTGATAGATTTGCAATAATACCCTGGTCTCCTAACAAAGAGTAGATTAGAGATCCTACCCATTAACACATTTTTCTGATATTTTTGTTTAAAACACTACCATCAATTATACACATGCAGCATGTATGTGTATTGTATGTACAAACATAACTGGCACAAGCATATTTTTACCAATTGTACTAGATTTTCAGCTTCTAAAACTTTGTCTTCAAAACTTGATATGCCAAATAACTATGTGTTCTCAAAAAAAAAGACAAAAAAACCCCAAATTTTTATTTCTTCCTGAAGAATCATAGCCATTGTTTAAGTTCATTATTATGCTAAAAAGCAGCCTTTTAAACACAAATAGAATTGACCTTGTGCTATAGTTCAAGCCCTGTTGTTGTGTCTAGTGTCCCTCTTTTTGGAAAACTGTTCCTTAAGATCTTATGATTTTTCCTTTTGATTGATATAATAAAGTTGCTTATTCACCTCCCAGAAGTCTGTATTCATTGCCCCTGAGAACATTATTTCTGTGAAATGTTCTGCTGAAAACGGATTCTAATGACCAAGTTATTTGGAGAGAACTGCAGAGTGTGCTTCTGTGGAAATACACAATGCACAAGAGCATATTCAAGTCTGAGAAATATTCTAAACTTTGCTTAACCTAGAATTTCCCAACTAAATGGACTATAGAAAATTTTCAACACCTTCTGGTATTCTAAGAAACACAATTTGGGAAACTATGCTCTAGTAGCTTTAGAATTAATTGTTACTATACACATCAGCCGACTTTGACTCTCTTGAAACTAACGATATTAGAGATCTGGCTTGGGCGCCTGGGTGGCTCAGTGGGTTAAGCGGCCGACTTCAGCTCAGGTCATGATCTCAGGGTCAGTGAGTTCAAGCTCCGCGTCCTGCTCTGTGCTGACCGCTCAGAGCCTAGAGCCTGTTTCAGATTCTGTGTCTCTCCCTCTCTCTGACCCTTCCCCATTCATGCTCTGTCTCTCTCTGTCTCAAAAATAAACGTTAAAAAAAAATTAAAAAAAAAAAAGATCCGGCTTACCATCCTTTTATAGTTAAAAACAACGAAGTGTTATAAGTCCATCTTTTCTCTTTTTTTATCAGTGTCTATTTTAGGTTTGTTTTTTCTAGAAATAATCTTGATGTTATAGTATAATAGTTATGATACATGTATCTTTTCAAATTTGTTTTTTATTTTCCTTAAATCTCATGCTGTGTGTAATCCCCATTCTTCGAAATACTGCTGTCAGCAACTAGGCTGTATTATTAAATAAAAAATCAAAGTACACCAATTTTAAATTTTTTAATTGAGATAACTTAGATACAGCGAAGCATGTAGATCATCACCTTAAATTTAAATACATTTTTAAGTATGTACATATTTGCAGTGCCTCCACTTACATTATGATACAAAATTTTTTTTGCAGTCCAGGAGTTTCCTTTTAAGAGTTCTAATTAATGCCATCTTCTGAAGATAACCACTATTCCATATTTTTTGCCATAAATTAGTATTCCTTTTGAACTTCATATATAAATGGCATCCTGATGCAAGTATTCTTTAGTGTATGGCTTGTTTGTTTATTTTGCTAAACACTATGTGATGTTTATCTACACTGATGAATGTAACAGAACTGTATTGTTTTTAGTACTCTATAGCGCCTTATTACACAAAATTCACAATATGTTATGCATTCTGTTTTTGATGGGTATTCTAGGAATAGGAATTCTCCTAGTTTGGGGGCTATTATGACATTCTGCATATGCCTTTTGTTGGACATATACATTTATTCCTCTTGAAGTTTAACTATAAGATTATGGGGTTGGCACATATTTAGATTTAATAGATAAAGCCAAAGAGTTTTCTAAAGTGTTTGTGCCAGCATATTTGTTTTGTAAAGTATTTCAGAATGATTTAGCAACTATTTTAATTCTAGATCTTTCTTTTGTCTACCTAGATGGAAAAAATGAGGTGTGAACAGATGTTATATTATTGTTGCTGCTGACTAATGGATGAGCAAAACAATTACAGGATGATTAAGTGACTGAATATTCAGCTTTTTAGATAAAAAAAAAATACTAAAATTGAGGCTCCAAAATTTCTTACTAAGTCTATTTTTGAAAGTTTAATACAATGTGAATTAGTATGAAATGTCTGACTTGGAAAAAGAGCCATTCTTCCTTTATAAAGTTACCCTAATTATAAACAAATCACAGAACTAGAAGTTTAGTTTTTTCTTAAAGACTTTTACTCTTTTTGACATGTGAGGAAACTTAATGATTGTCAATTTAAGCTTCTTACAGTTTTTGTACATAAACAGCAAAGTTCCCAATATCTATTTATTTAACATGAAATGGTCTCTCAGATATGGCATTTTATATTTATACTCTTTGGAATAAGTCATTTCAAGCAGTTTCCATCTTTTCTCAATCCCCAGTAGGATTGGCTTCAACATTTTATTTTTGTAGTGTTTGCTGATAATTAGCAAAATAAGATTTTATTACAGAATAGAGATTTTGTATCTCTGAAACAGTATTTGCCACTGGAAAGCACTATACTTCATATGTAGAAGTTTGGAATTTCTCAACAGACATTTGACCTGTTATCTAGTAGTTCTCAGGCTAGTCCAAATTTTCCTGAATTGAAAATTAGCTAAGAATGTGTGAATAGTAAAGCATTTCAAAAATCAACAAATAAAATAAACAAGCATAAAAAAAACAAAAAAGCACAGCCATCCTTTGGTAGTTTTCTTTTTTTTTTTTTAAATTTTTTTATGTTAATTTATTTTTGAGAGACTGAGAGAGACAGAGCACGAGTCAGGGACGGGCACAGAGAGAGGGAGACACAGAACACAAAGTAGGCTCCAGTCTCTGAGCTGTCAGCACAGAGCCCCACGCAGAGCTCAAACTCAAACTGTGAGATCATGACCTGAGCCAAAGTCTGATGCTTAACAAACTGAGCCACCCAGGCGCCCATTTGGTGGTTTTCATTTGTGTAAGTGGATCACCAAATTCTTGTTATACTGTCAGGCTTTCCCACCAGCACCTCTAGTTCAATTCAACATTGAATTCCGTTTGACATTTATTTTGTGAATATTTTATTTTCTTATAATAATATTACTATTAATTATAGAGACTTGCTGAACCTAGTTTATTGAAATTTTCTAAGCTTATAACATATAAGCTCCTATACCAGTCGGAGACATAGGCTCAGGTATCTTTTGAATTATTTACCAACTGGTAGAATTAGTTGGTTTCTAAATGAAGCTAATGTAGCTTATTTCTATTTTACTTATCAAACTTTAGGAAAATGATTGTCAATTCTGGCTGATATAATTAAAATGCCATAGACTGAGTTGCCTCCGTGACATTTATTTATCACAATTTTAAAGTCTGGGAAGTCAAAGTGCCAGTAGATATGATGTTTGGTGTCTTACCCATTCATAGATAAGAGTCTTCTTACTCTATCATGACATGGCCAAGAAAGAGATAGAGGAAGCAAAATGTCTTATGTTTCTTCTAAAAAGAGTGCCAATCCTATTTATGAAGGCTCCATCTTCATTACCTAATTACCACCCGTATTCTGCTTCCCTAAATACTATTAAATTGGTCTGAATTCGGGGGCAGGACACAAATATTGAGTCCATAGCAATGATCTGAAAATTACTTACTGCCATTGTTGTGCTCTTGCTGTTATCAGGAGTGTAAGCCACGTGAAATAAAATTCTGGCAACAAAATGATCATCAGTTATGAATTTTACCTGTTATCGGTTTAAAAATGATAACAGACACTACTAACTCTTAACAGAAGACTTATGTTTAGCATTCTTATGATGAAACATTACATAAACCTGTAGAAGAAGATTATGTATTTCTGTCAAATTTTTTCTTTTCAATAATCTGAGACTATTTCAAGAAAGCAGTTATAGGTATAGACTGATTTTAAGGGCCTCTAAAGCCATAGTTATCAATATTGACTGCATATTAGAATCGTCTAGTAGCATATAAACATGAGATATTGGTCTGTTCCCTTAGGAAATTAAATCAGAGCTTTTGGGATTAAGTCCCAGACATGAATGCTTATAAAGTTTCCTGGATAATTCTAAAGTGCAGTCAGGATAGACAATCACTGGGCTAATGACTAGAATTCTGTATCAAAGAGTTGAGTGTCAAAAAACCATAAGAATATTAATTTATGTTTAAAAAAGTAATATTAAGTATTTTAAAATTTAGATATATTGAAAATTCTATATGTATTGTAGAATTTTATATTCTCTCTCCACATATTCTTATTATATATCATATAAAATATGTATTATATAAGATATATAAAATATATGTCATATAAGAATATATGGAGACAGAACATAGAATTTTTATATAATAAGAATATACAGGAAGATAAGATTTTACAGAGAGAGGATATAGAATTGTATATTACATATAGAATGTTAAATATTTCTAAATTTAAAAAAATGCATAATTATATTCACATAAAATATTCATATATGTACTAAATTATGTATTATTTACAGTAACTATGAATATATATGTGTATACACACATATATATACATATATATAATTTAAATATAACCACTAAATAAAAATGTGTGTATATATACAAAAATGTGTGTATATATACCAAAAATGGTGTATACACACACACACACACACACACACACACACATATTTATATATATATAATTTGAATATAACCACTAAAGAAAAATGGTTTTATATAAAAGGAAACCCATTTTGGTGAAAATTTTGTACTGGTTGTGAATATTTTTCTTACTGCTATGGTTGTTGAAAGACCAAAAAAAAAATAATAATGCAACAACATGAAGCAAATAGGATGTTAATATGTGATGAATGAAGTGGAGAGTTGACTATAATATGTACATGATATTAGCAGAGGAAAACCAAATCTATAATCTGTCAAGCCACAAACAAGGCCTGGAAGAATGAATCCCAAACAAATAATGAGAACAGAACTTCCAGAGGGAATGTTTGGATCATCCCTTTAATTAACATCCCTTTAATTGCAAGGTTGGCTGGGGAAAAATACCTAGAGACTTTTAATGGGAACTTATGGTGAAAGTAATCCCAAAAGTAGTTAATGTTTTTGTTTAGGATATGTTGGTTCTGTTCATAATTAAGAAAATATGTTTGGTTTAAGCCACACTTGATAGCTGTGAAGATTATGAAACACAATGCCTATAGGCTTAGATATTTAAAATCTACCAATACATTTATTTAAGTATGTATTAGTGTGGAGGTTTGAACCATATATAGTACTTACACATTCAATGAGATAAGGTATGAAACAAAAGTCTTGAGGTAACTTCAGGGTGCAATGGAATTGCATAGGATGGTTATTTGACTTGATTTTGGAGGGGGGGCATAAGTGAAGAAACAACTTAGCTCAAACTTGAAAGAAAAATGTTGATGTTACTTGGTAAAAAGAAGGGATAAAAGTGTTCTAAGCAGGTGGAAAATATTTATTCAAAAAACCCTGAGAATGAGTTCAGTGTTTTCAAAAATTAAAGTATTTGACACAGGGAAATAACTCAATTTTAAAAGATGAGGAACATTGGGGCACCTGGGTGGTTCAGTTGTTTTAACTACTGACTCTTGGTTTCTGATCAGGTCATGATCTCACAGTTTGTGAGTTCAAGCCCTGAGTTGGGCTCTCCTCTGACAGCACAGAGCCTACTTGGGATTCTCTCTCTCTCTCTCTCTCTCTGCCCCTCCCCTGCTCTTTCTCTCTGTGTCTCTCTCAAAATAAATAAATAACTAAACTTTAAAAAAAATCTAAAAAAACCAGATGAAGAGCAGAGAGGTAATGGAGGATACTACATATAAGAAGTAGTAAAACTTGAATTTTATCAGGATTGACAAGGAGCCAATTGAAAGGATTTAAGAGGAAGGAATAATATAAAGTTAGTAATTTTATATACCTTTAAATTTATTTATACCTTATAAATTTATATATCTTTATATAGCAAGGTTAAAAGTATCTTGCTAATTTTTAAGGTAACATAATTTTGTAAAGAAGCTAATTTTTATCATGTTTCAGTTTTATCATACTTTGGAAAGGCTGGCCATTCTGCACAATAATCTGTAACTGAAACTGCACTATTGGGTAGATAGAAGCTTAACCTGCTTGAAAGTTGACAGTAATATTACACACCCAGTTCCTTAAAAAAGTTCAGAAAGTGGTCTCAGAATCAACTCACTCAACATCCCTGGGGAACTTGTTAGAAATGTGAATTCTCAGATCCCCCCACATCTGCTAAATCAGCCTTCCTGGTAATTCTCACTCATGATAAAATTTGAGAACTACTGAATAAAGGGAAAGGCATAATTCAAAATGTAGCAGTTTTATTCACATGAGGATTTTAACATAACAGGGTAATTCTCTTTCCCCGTTAAATAAAAAGTTCTAAAAGTAAGTATCTGATAATTTAAATCATAACTGTTCCTCTCTTAGGATAGTTGAGTACATTATATTGTGTCTTTTGGATATCTTAAAAATCATCTAATTCACCAGATTATTATCCTTTTCTAGATTGGATATTCTCAAATATACCTGTTAAATAGTCATTCTGCTTATACTAAGTTACTTTGAGTAACTTGAAACCACCTCCAAGTGGGTGAAACTCCTCATTGCAACTTTGAAAACCTGCTAATTTGAACTAAAATCTATCTCCTTGTAGCTTTCAATTACTGATGCTAATTTAGCTTTGCAGATTTTTCATAAAGTATCTAATATCCTCTCCACAGAGAAGCCCTGTGAAATATCTGAACATGGCTGTCATATCCCCTGAAATTCTCTATTCCTCAAGCTAAAAGTCTCTGGTTCCATTAACCATTTTTCATATGACTTTGGCTACAAGTTCTGGTATTCTTAACACTGCTGACTGCGGTTCATTTTTCCCTTCCCTGTGAAAAGTGGTGCCTGGAATAAAAGTCAGTTCTCTCAACTCCAACTTCCTTCTGGATATGACATCGGTATCAAAGTACTAAGTTATTAATAACAAATTAGTTGTTTCTTTTCCTTTTTTCCCATCTTATTAAAGAACATCTACATTAGGTAGTCTAGAATCTACAATCTAAAATCTAATTTGTATTTTTGCCTTTCTGTGGATTTTGCTTGAGGGTGAGATGTTTTTCCTACCATGTGGTTAAGTCATGCTATTTTATTGTAAATTTGGTGGACTCTGTATATTGAGAGTTAAACCGGTATTTTAGCTTTATTTTTGTTAAGGATCAAAAATCCTGTTTAATACATTTTTTTGTCTACTTACATTCTTTTTATTCACAAATCAATGTATCATTTTGTGTGTGTGTGTGTATATATATATATATATATATATATATGACATTACTACAATTTGGAGAATATTAGTCAACTGTTGATGTTGAAGATGTAAATAATTATTCAAATATATGCAAGGCACGGAGTTATTCTAGAATCAGCCTGTGTAATTCAGCATTCCGTAATGATAATATAAAATGTATTCATTACTGTACTGAAATGAAGATCTACTGTATATCCCTTTTTGATAAGGGGAAATAAAGGGAATAAATGTTAGCATATGGTGACTTTTACTTAACCCATTCTGATTTCTATACAGAGTCTCCGTTTATAGATGTCCAAAGTGTCATTCAATAATTGCTTTAAAAAATTATTTGAAACTAAATTTAAACTTTTCTTTCTGTGATTTGATAAATCTGTGTTTTGTTCTGTTTTGTTTTTGAAGGGGAGGGAATGGAAAAGATGGAATTTTTTAGACCATGAAGTTTAAACTTAGATTGGAATATTTAGTTTTTATAATCTCCTTAGTATTCCGGGAATTTATCTTTGATGAATATTTTTCTAAGATTTCGTTCTCTTGATTGAACACAAAACAAAACAAAAGCAAATTGAAGACATTTTCTTTCTGCGTAATAATCATGACAAAACAACAGACCTGTTATTTGCTTGATTTTCCCCAAATACAAGCAAAGTTATAAACCAATAAATAGCCAAACAGGTTTTCTCAACTTAGCTTTGATAAATTAGAGTAATCTTATATATGCCACTATTGGAAATTATTATTGAAGTGTTTCATTTGGGCAGAATTTAAATTGCTTTTTAAAATTCTCTTATTCTAAAAATTTGGTTTATTTCCTCTGAGCAGAAGTAAGATATTTACATTGGAGAGGAGCATAAGAATCTAGAGAAAGTTGTAAAATATCTATATGCTACATTTTATATACTCACATTAGTACATTTCTTCACAGATTTACTCAGATTTGGTGCATTAGTAAATTAAATCTTTATAGATGCAAATATAAAAAAATTTTCTATCAGAAAAAAGTTATTTTAAAATATCCAAAGAACAGTCATCTTAATAATTCACAGAAGAATGTGTTATGCTAAAGTAGTACCTACATATTTGGATTTAACTAAATATTGAGATATACTTTTTCCATTTTCTTTACTTATAAAACATTGCTAAAATGTTAACTTAATCTTTTGGAATTTTAAACTATGTTATTATTTCCTTAAATGGAAATATTTGTTGAGTACATAAAAATGAAGTTTTGAGCTCTTTGAGAAAAGATAAAAATCTATAGCTCTCAGATCAATAAACATTTTGAAAGACATAGGGAAACCAAAAGGGAAAAAATCAATCCTCCAGGCAAAATACATTTGGAATAAACCACAAAAATTGCCACAAATTCAGTATTAAAAAAGTAATAAAAAGGGAATTACATTTTAGATAGTGTCAATTTTCAAAAGCATCCCACAGAGATACAAGCCATAATGCTTAAAAATATATATAATAGCATACCACATAGTCATTATTGCAGAACTGAAAGTTTTACAAATACCCTATATGTTTTTAATGTTGCCAGTGGAATTCTAGGTCAGGACATAATTGAGTAAACATCCATTATCAAAACTGAAGTTTGAGAAAAAATAGCAAAAGTAAATTTGGGGCTTTTCAAGTAGAAGGACAGGGGAGAAGGAGAGAGAGAATATAAAAGTAAAGGCAATAATATGTAAGGTGGAAAGATGTAAAGGAGAGAAAAATTCTGAATATATTTCCCCTAATCCATGTTAAGAAGTTTCATATTTAGCCTGGTGCCTTGTGGAATTAGATACATAAAGCACATATTTTGATAATGACTGAGTAAAAAGCACATTAAATTTATTGAATATTAACAGAAAGAGGGGAAATAATATTAAATATTGCATGCATTCATTGACAATGCCCTGAAGCTAATAACAGAGTCAATTTCAGAGACCACTGCTTAATATGCTGTAATTTTTGTCAAAATGCTGATTAATTTAACATTTTTTGTTACTTTCTTTCAGGAGCCCCTATTTAATGTAAATATGAAAGTTTGTGATGTAAATTAGTGAATTTTCTTAGAATAGGATCACACAGCATATGTGTATGAGTTGGATATCTCAAAGGTATCAAATCCAAAGCCCTATATTTTAGTATCCAGGAGACTGAATCCATAGAAGTAGAATAAACCATCACCTAATTGACAGAACTATTCAATGGTGGGGCCTCCAGGGGCAGGCAGAAATTCTGGGTGCCCCACTCCATCCATACAAGTACTATTATCTATCTTTCTTTCTCACACCCCATCTCTGATAACATTTCCTATTAATGAATCAGATGCTTTAGCATGTGGCTAATGATAATGTACAGATACATTGAATATATACCGGAAGCTGGATATACATAAGCAGGTTATACGGTATACTGGCTAATATAATTGTAAGAAAATAAGAAATATGTCGTTGATTTTTGTTTAGAAATTGTTAAAATCAGTATATTTTTCCAATATGTCCTTATATTGAACCTGAAATAATCTCCCTGTTAGTAGTTGTATTATTTATTTTAGGTGACAATTATTTTTAAATATTTCTTGTATATTTGAATTTTCTTTGCTATTTTTTACTATAACTTTTATAATATATAGGAATTATTGATATATTAAATACATTAACCCTTTGACCCTATTTATTACAGAAGTTTTTCCCATCTGTTAAACAACTTCAAAGACTTACAGTGAATAGTATTTTCAAAGATGCAAATTTAAAATATGTATTGTTCACACTAAATTCCTTTAATTTTAAAAGTATTTTATCCTAGTTACATAGGAATGTTTCCCAAAATTTTAGTCCTTATGACAACTGTTATTTAAGAGTTTTTTTTTTCCTAAGCTGGCACTGTGCTATAAAGTCAAAATGTTACTCTAGAATATTTATCTTAGAATTAATATGATTTTATAATTTGCATTTACATTGGAAAGTGTAAATATACATTTCAAAATGTGGAATACATGTTTTATTTTTATGTTAATTTGGGTGTCAAAAATCTTTATTTCTTTTATCCAAATTATTAACCACCTTTTCAAGTATTATTTCTAAGTGATTCATATTTTCCAATCTCTTTGAATGCTATGTAGTCATAATTAAATTGCCACATAAACATGAATCCAGGAGATAACATGCTAACTATTAAACAATAAGCATGGTCTGAGCATTTACCGATCAGAAGGACTGTTGTATGAATTTATCAGCTACCAGTCAACCCTGCAAAACTGCACCCAAAATTTATAATTTATACCAATGATGTGTCTGTTCACTCTGGCATGGGAGCAATAGCTTTATTTACTATAGCTTTATGATATACTTTACTACCTGAAATGGCACACATCTTCCTTGTTATAACTCATTTTCAGAATTCTTTCTATTGACACTTTCTTCTATGAACACTTTGGAATAATTTCGTTAAGTCACAGAATGATTTATTGGTATATTGCATTAAAATTAATAATTAACTTGTTCTTACATGAAGTATTTGTAATTTTACAAGTACAATTTTACTTTTAGAAGAATTATCACCTTACAATGAATTTAACTTTTTCTAAGAGGAAATAAAATGTCTCTCAATTAGCCATTTTTTATATCTGTTAGCAATGTTTCATCGTTCTGATATTGGTGCTGAGTATTTTGTTAAGTTGACTGTTAGGAGTTTTTTATTTCCTATTGGAAATTGGTCTGTTTTGATAATATTTTATTTTTTATGTTTATTTATTTTTTGAGAAAGAGAGAGAGAACAAGTCAGGGAAGGGCAGAAAGAGAGGAATCCCAAGCAGACTCCACGCAATCAATGCAGAGCCCATCACAGGGCTCAAACTCATGAACTGTGAGATCATGACCCGAGCCAAAACCAAGAGTCGGACACTTAACCTACTGAGCCACCCAGGAGCTCTGTTTTGATAGTTTTAAACATTGGAATTATATTTCTTTAAATTACTCCTTGCAAGTGTATAAAGATCTAGATTTTTTTGTAGTTATTTTGTTCTTGGGTTCTCCTATCGGTTCTGGTACATTCTTAGTTGAAAATCTTTGTAGGAGAAAATCTCTTCCTAAAAGATGGGATTTTCTGCATTAATTCCTTTCACCAAATCTCTGTTATCTTGAACCAGCTATTTGAATAAAATACATGTTTATCTGATACCAAACTCTGCTCTTGAAGAAAGGCAATATTTTACATCCTAAAGCTAAACTATCTCAATTTTTTCATGCTTTGAATGAAGTGATAACTTTCATTCATGGGAGAATTAGAGCATGTCATGTGGTAATTAATGATTGTTCATTGGTTTTTATGAATTCAACATTTTAAAGACTTTCATTACATTTACTTAGCCATTAAATACAAGAAAATTGTCAAATAAATTTTAGTAGGCGTATGTTTTCTGCATGTTTCCAATAGAACTACCTTAAATCAATATTGTAAAAGTTAATGTCCACCAATTTTGTTCAAAATGTAAAAAGGGATAAAATATTATCTCTGATATGAATATCTTTATTATAAGCTCTTTTGCAAACAAATGAATCACAAAACACTTGCCATTGAGTAAGCACTAAATACTGGCAGCAACTTTTACTGATATCACCCATTTAGCAACCTTATACAAATCTCACTATGTGGTGCCTTCAGAATTTTCATTTATCATTCTATTTGATATTGATTTACTTTGTAGTATATACTGAAGCATTTTTTTCAGTGGTTAGTTTCTGAGTGTGTTTGGATGCCACATGAGATTGAAAGAATATTTTGCTTTGTCACACAAAAAAAAGGAAATAGAAAAAATTATTTTATGTGTCCTGGGCTTGGGTAGATATGGATTAAATTTAATATGATAGTGACATCAAAAGATTTACATATTTAATATGCTGGGAGTCCTAATTTCCCATAAATTGATGTTCAGGACTTGCAAATTCAAATGATTTTGGAAACTAAGTAAGTGAAATAAATGGGCAAATTGGGCCTGGTGAGTACTGTAAGAAACTAGAATACTTGAAAGAAAAAATGTAATCTTAAATACCTTCTTTGTTACAGATTTTGGAAACAATAATGAACTTAATTATTTATGCTAAAATTGGACAAAATAAATAAAATAAACTTTAGGAATACATAATTTATAAAGTAGAAACAGAAATTGATAAGCTAGACAACAAAAATTAGTAGAATAGGTAAATATATAGAAAAGCTCTTTGTTTAATTTACTAATAAAATATATATCCTTTTTAAAACCTGATCAATGAATAATAACAACAGTAGGAAATATCAGGAGAAATGGAAAGAATCATAAGCAATTCTAATAGCGATTCAATTGAAGAAACTTAAAAATTATGATAAATTGGTGATTTCTTAGTAAAGGGCAAGTTATCAAAATCAACTCCAACAAAGGTGGAAAACTTATTTTCCAACTACTATAAAAGAGATTGGAAAGGAAATTACAGATCAACATTGATATAGGGACAAAAACCATATGACTCCACATTGAGTCATCTAATTACCTAACTTCTTAACGACCTAATTTTTAAAAATCAGATAATGCCAATGGTATTAAAATAATTCAGTTTTCATCTTGGTAATATATCTCAATTTTTAAGTGTTGAAATTAATTCAAATTTTATAAAATATTTTGGGCTCAAAATAATTTTGTTGAAGATAGTGACTATTTGTTTGAAATATTGTGTCATTGGGACTGAAGACTGCTTACTGGTTATTGAACTGTATTTAAAAATCTTTGAAATGTATATTCTTGTAAATTTCTTGTCTGCCTAAGAAAATATGTGTGTGTGTGTGTGTGTGTGTGTGTGTGTGTGTGTGTGTAGAGGAGAGAGAAATTAAGGGAGAAAGGAGAGAGAAGCTTAATAGTTTTTTTTTTTCCTGGTTCTATTTTCCTATTATAGACTTTTGCTTTTAGTGTACAGTATCCATGGACAACAGGATGCCATGCTATAAATTAGCCCTTGCTTACCAAATTATTATAGTGACTCTACAGTGTTGTTAAATAATACATGGAAGTGGCCTCCTTAGAAATAAAGAGTCTAACAACTTGTATATTGCCTGACCCCTCCTGAAAAGTGGGAGTTTTGTTTCCCACCTGTTTGTATTGTGCTTTTGGGAGAGCAAAGAGAAAATATTATCTGTTTTCACTTTCCATATATCATTTGATTTACCTGGGTTGTGTTCCCTGATAAAGAGAATCACTTTACAAACTGGCCTTTTACAACCCAAATACCAGGTCAGAAATAAATGAGAACTAAATCATTCTGACTGGATACCTGCCTCTGGTCTGCTTCATTAGCAGAAGGCCCTCCCCAGTGGCCCTTTGAACTCTGAGTCACTGTGATCTATTATATTTTGTTAGTTGTGATCTACTCTAGTGGACTTTTTACTTCTTAAGAGCATTTTGGTGCCACTGACCCAGGAAAACTCTGGTTTTGTATGTACTCCAATATTGCTAGTCCTGGAGATGCTGCTGTTAGATGAGAAGTGATTAGATATTCATCTTTAAGAAATTAGAATGCTTCCCACAGTTAAGATTATTTAGAGGGCAGGCATAAAGATATTCACTAAAATTAACTCTCCAGCTTAAGCTAATGTTATATTTCAATCTTGGAGTTTCAGTTCTTATTTGGAAAAAAAAAGTCGTGTGGACATAATTTGTACAGAATAATATTGTCTAAAACAACAAGGATTATTTATGCTTAGTTCATAGCAATGCTTTTAAATTTTGGCAATTTAAATTCTGTAGGGTTCTCTTAGTCAATTTTTTTAGGACTCGTCAGTTTAACAAAATGTGCTTTAGAAGTCTCTATATTTAGTCTAATGCACAGAGTTTGTCAAATTCACATTAAAAACTTCAATAACAGCACATCAGTGAATTTGAAAACATGGGGGATTTTGTTGAGATTCAATTTCAAATTATTGATACTCGAATTAAACTACAAAGTAATAATTTACAGACAAGATAATGAAATAAACCATATAACACAAGAAAGTAGTAAAACTTTGAGAAACTGATTGTTTTATAATTAATTTAAAGGGAAATGCCAATCTATGATACATTTATAAAGAATTATATTTTGTAACACTTTATACAATGTCTAGAATGGACCTCTCCTAAGGAATTTTCCTGATTGGTGCTTTTAATTCAGTACCTACAGAGTAATGAACAGCAGATTCTCCTCCAGACACCCCTCTTTTAATTTGTCAATACACAGTTTTGTGCACAGAGGGAAAATACCTCTTTAAAACCCTCTGGCAATCCCTGGCAAAAATAAAAAAATAAAAATGAATAAAACCCTCTAGCAATCAGCTTATGCCCTGCAGCATGAGATTTAATTATTCTTGTCGGTTTTAGGATACATTAAATATATTAAGTCAGAATAAATCCTTATGCAATTTGCCATAGAAAAATACAATGAAAAATGTAAGTAAAATTATACTTAAAAGCGATTGAAATCGTATTTGAGGGCTTGGGGAACCTAACACACATAGATAATCTCAATACTATGTTGTTTGAAGAGACGTTGCTCAGTTAGTGATAAATAAGACAGAATATGGAGGTCCATGTGGAGCAGAAAAAAAAAAATATATATATATATATACATATACATACACACACAGACACACACATGTGATTTTAGGGAGACAGGAACAGTTTTCCTGACTGCGACTTGTATCATTTTAATTTGGAAAAAGTTATGACACCTTTAAGAATATACACATTATTAGCTTTTTCATTAGCTAACATCATCTTTTATCCGCTATAATCCCTTAATTTTTGTTTTCCTGAAGTGTGTACTATAGTCTTATCTCTTCAACCAGTGTAATGTGTTCCTAAAGCTGTTAATTTCTTGCACCTCCAACCACACATCAAATCCAAAGTGCACTTCATTATCTTAAAATTTCTTCCCAATTTTACTGTACTGAATATTATTATTAAGTATTTTTCTCCTATTTTTTTTAATTTTTCTTAAATGTTACATAATCCTGCTCCAATTCTCATTTACATAATTTTTCTTTTTGGAAATTTAAGTGCTTTGAAGTTGCCCTGCCCCTGTCTAGAAGAATACACTGATTAAAGCATAATTTTACTATATCCACATATCTATACGTGCAAGTTTAGGGACGAATAAACATGAATACATCCTCATTATATTTTCATTGAATTAAAAAAACCTTTTAAACACATAGAATAGTACAGAGAAATACGTAATAGGAAGTCACATGCTCATAACCATATAAGGAAACATTAATGTTCCAGATTGCTTTCATATTTCTAAAAATAAAAAAAAAATAGAGAAAAACCTCATATATACCTAAAGACCCTCTTTACAGGGCACTTGGGTTGCTTAGTCAGTTAAGCATCCGACTCTTGGTTTTTGGCACAGGTCCGTGACCTCAGAGCTTCGTGGGTTCAAACCCCACATCAGGCTCTGCACTATAGCACGGGGCCTGCTTGGGATTCCCTCTCCCTCTCTCTCTCTCTCTCCCCACCCCTACTCACACTGTCTCTGTCTCTCTCAAAATAAATAAATAAACTTTAAAAAAAAAGACCCTCTCTCCATTTCCCTCCCCTTTCTTCTCCTCCTGAAATTCTTTTTCCTATAGCGTAAGGCAACCAATTATCATACAACACAAATCCATTTACCCAGAAGACACACAGAGCTCTTTTAGTCATAGGATCCATCTTGAGATGATATTCATTGCACTAATTCAGTCATACTCTCAACCTGGTACACTCTAACCTTAAAACTAAATTTGAAAGTTAACCACCACCTACATACCTTATGTAAAATCATAGAAGGAAGGTAGATTAATATGAAAGACAATTGGTTGTTTTTTACATGAGGTACAGAGTAGAGCAAAGCAGAGAATACAGGTAGTTTCTAAAATCTGTAATTTTCAACTGATCACAAACCAACTGTAAGTTGGTTTTTATAACAACCTTCCTTCATTAACTATTTCATGTTTTCTGGATCTCTAGACAATATTTCAGCCATTAGAGTTCTGTTGTTGTTTTCTCCAGTAGGCTGGGCTGTAACTTCTTTTCTAAAGGTCCTGAGTCTTTAGTGATTTTTTTTTCTGTATTAGGTTGCTAAAGCCTTCTTTCAATATTTGGCAATGCATGTAGGAATATTACGAGTTAGTCCAAAGGAACTTCCGAATTTCAGACAGATGTTTTGTGCCTGAAACCCTATTTTCTTGATCATAATCAGTCTCCCTATCTTCTTGTTTCAATTGCATGAAGATATACAGTTGTCAAGTAGTAATTTAAACATCCAATTCAATAGAAGAATATTTTGTGCCTTAGAGCATTTCTCCCTTGAATACTAAAATAACATAACTCGGAGTTGGAAAAGGAATGAACAAAAATTTGAGAATACACTATTAAGTATAATAATAAGAAACATCTCTCCCATTTTTTACCTTCGTTCCCTGGCATTTGGGATATGAAAGAACAGCATCATATATTAGTTATCAATTGATAATATCAATTTCATCTTGAACCATTAATTTGCAAGCAGTGTTTCCTCCTAGTTGGTAATGTAGCTAAGTACTCAATAAAATAAACTATTGAACTTCTCTATAAAGCCAGGTGCTTCTGAGTATTGGAATTTGTGGTAAAAGAAGTGAATTTCATAGTTGTATTAATCACTTCTTTTACATAAAAATTAGTTATTTGGGCTAAACGCAATATTATGTAGGATGTATAGCAGTAAATAAGGCATTTGGTGAATCTTACAATGGTGACAACTTCTGAACTATTGCTGATAGGAAAGTTACAGATTACTGTCTATTCTAGTGTGGAAAATATCTATAAACTTCATGATGAAATCTGACCGATGTAATAAACCTGCCCCAGATAATTGGCTTGTTCATCTGGTTACAGATGATATATTAGAGATTTAGAGTCAATTTCTGCTTTGGCATAACCATACTACTTTTCAAGGGTGCTGGTGATCAACCCAATGCCCTTATAAAGATTTCAGTCTGGTATTTGAGGGAACATCATTAAAGAGCTTTAATATGTAGTTTAAGATAAGTCTATTCTAACTTCACTATACTTTGAGTGTTTTATTTCATCTTTTGAACTATATAAAAATACTAGGACTCTTAACATTATTTAATATAGGGCACTGATAAGTATTCTAGTTTTGGTCAATAAGTCAAACAAAAGAATCAAGTGTCCTATTCTGAAGCTAGTCTAATAAATTCGGAACATTAATAATTATACCCAGATTGATTATTATGGCCTAATCTAGTTATTTTTTTTTCCTATGTAGGCCATCACTCTTAGAATTCATCTCTACATGTGCCATCCAAATTTTCACTGGAACCAATGATCAACATCTTATAATTGTTATTGTGTTAGTTACTTCTTCCTTAGTCAGATTTTGCTATTTTTCCCTCTGGGGTATGTGGATCTTACACTTGGGGATAAGAAAGGGGTAGGAAAGTATTGGTATCTCATTGTAAGATAACTATTGCAAGTGAGGTTACTGTAATTTCTTTAAGCATCTCAGGAGTAATTTGATTAGACTTAGAGTTGATTTTACTGGCAAGGGAGGTATTGTAGTGTGTATGTGAAACTATCCATTTGCGTCCATTCTAAATTTCAGAAATCTACTTCCTCCAAATTGATACATTTAACTCTTATATAAGAGACATGCCTTAAATCCTCATAGAGATGACAGCCGAATACTAGAATGCTAATTCTGGTCACTTCAACTGTGTCTATCATTCAATGTCACCACATTGCTCTCTGGCAACAGTAACATCAAGAAGATGGCCTGTCACACAGCAGTTGTGTTCCAAATCTCATGCAGGTGCATCTAATTGGAAGAACCCAATTCACATCTAAACCTTCACAGAAAAGGAAGTTTGGGAACTATAAATATTACATTTTCTATCTATCCAACCAACAGTATGTACAGGAGGCTGAAAGATCAGGAGGCTATGGTACAACCTGTGGGAATGATCTCTCTGGAAAGCTTTTGCTTTTTATTCTGCCTGGCATCTTAGCAATATCCAACCAAGGGCAAATTTTGTGCTAATATCTTACCCTGGGTTTTCCTATAGCACAGATATTGCATATTTAAAATCTACCCTGGTGGGCTTACAGTTGTGATTATGTGTTTTTAGAGATTTACTCAATCCCCTAGAAATGAATCAGAGATAGTTGCCTTGTTTTTTTTGTGGTCCAGTGGATATATGTTTTTATTTTTTTTCCTAGTTCAGACTTTCACTAAGGGTACAGACCACTGATGGTGCAGGTTTTTTGCAGTCCCCAAAGATATAAACCAATTTTTGGAAGCCCAAAGCTTTATTTCCTGCTTCATATGGGCAATATTTTTCAAGCCTCAGAATTGCTTTACCAGCAACTTATGAATTGTGCAGTATTCATCTTGACTCTTACAACTTGATTTTCATTTTCTTATTTGTTTCTAGTACTTTTTGTTTCTTTCTTTCTTGAAAGCTGAGATATGCATTTAAGTAAAATTTGTTGTGTTTCTCCAAGAATGTCTTGTAGGGTGTGTGTGTGTGTGTGTGTGTGTGTGTGCATGCATGTGTTTGGAACAGGTTTTTGAAGCTAGTAGCCAAATTATCCTTATGGTAATCACTTCATCCCACTTATCATTATCTGGTAAATTTATTTCATTTTATATATTTATAGATATTTAATTTTTGTCTGATGGGAAATTGGTAGTTTTCCCTGTAACTCTCTCTTAAAAATGTTTTCTTGATTTTATTACTATATTATTTGATGCCAATTTCCAGTAACAAACACTTTCTGGATAAGCTTTGGACCATTTTCTCATAGATATGGAGGAAATCAAGGGAAAGCAGTGATGCAAGCTCTGAAACATCTTACTTGGAACATGAATTCCTTCGAAATGTTCTGCTAAGAAATTTTCCCATCTACTTAGGATGAAAATATTGGCTTTCTTTTGTTATTAATATTTTTGTTGATCTTTAATGCTGACTGTTTTGCCACAATTAAAGTAAAAGGAAGAAAATGAAAGGGACTTGCTTGTAGAGAGTTCATATAATAGTAAGATACTAATTTCAATAATTATGCAATAGGTGTATAGTAGGAGGAAAAATTCACTCATATATTTTAGGGAATTTAATTTATTAATAACTGAGGTTTATATTATATAAAACATATATATGTATATATACACATGTATAAATAATGTTAATTCAACAGATATTCATTAACCCTTGGCACATGATATCACTGGTATTTCATATGAAATTTAGTCTTTACTGAAAAAATCCTTTGGTTATAGTTGTAAAATACACATAGATATGTTTAGGAGGGAACAAAAATTCAAATTAAAAATAAATAAAACTTAGCAAGCTTTACAAAAATACCATCACTTGACCCATAAACACTAAAGGAAACTGCACAACTATGATTACACAAAATAATAAATGCAGCTGAAAGAAAAGTGATTTTAAAAATCTCCTTAGGAAAGGAAGAATCATAAATCTATAAGTTACCAAATGGTGAGCAAAATACTTGTGTTTGGGGAATTACTTGAAGTCACTAAAGGCATAATTTAGAATCACCTAAAATTAGAAAATAGCTGTGTGTAATCCAGCTGACTTTGTGAAGGCCTAATTGTGCTGAACTAATTTAATTTCCTTTTATAATAGATTAAGAGTTTTCATAAGCAAGGGAACAACTGAGAGATGTAGAAATTCAGGTAGAAAAGGTAGATTTTAGCATATAAGACTTCTCATTGACAAGCTGAAATTTATAAAATGCATCATGTTTATTTTTTAAATGCATTGCTCAAGATTCTCAAAATTCTCTAGAGATAACAGTATTGCTTTGGCAAAACTTGAAAACACTACAAACGTTGCCTGATCTATCTTATCTTATTTCTATAGGAGAGTAGTATAGCAAGAATATTCAATTTTACATACAGGAATACCAGAATAAGTAGGGCATTTTATTTAGAACCATTAATTTCCCGGCAGTTTTACCCATTACATATTATCATGACAAAAATTAATTCACCAAAGTAAACTATTATGCAACAAATATTCATTTTTTACACTTGCTATTATAGTCAAATATTACCTAAATACTTTTTAATCATAAGCATATTTTCAAAGTACAGCCACTTGAGTCCTATGCTTTGCTACTTCTTGAGATATTTCTTGATATAATTTTTCTGTTTTTGCAAAAATTAAAGATATATCACAAATAAATGCATCACAGTTTGCCTTTATATAAACAGTTCTACTATAATGTTTGCAATTTAATCAATCAGATAGTTTACTAAAAGAAACAAAAAAAAAAAACAAGAAAAATGAGTTTCCTAAATTTGTCAGTGTAAAAGAAGTTATTCTTTTTTAAATCAACACAATATTATTATATTGAATTTATACCCATAACACACACGCATGCATATGGTAGTGTGATTAACAACAATGTATTAACAACATGCATTTTTACATTTTGTATTAGGGTGCTCCAGGGAAATAGAACCACTAAGATATATACATATTTTGAAATAGATTTATTACAAGGGATTGGCTCACATGATTTTAGAGGCTGGTAAGTCCCAAGATCTGTAAGATGAGTCAGTAAGCTGAAGACTTAGGAGAGCTGGTGGTGTAGTTCAGAGTCTGAAGGCCTGAAAACCTGAAGGAACAATGATATAGGTCCAGTGCAAATGTTAGCAGAATCAAGGACTAGGAAGAACAGTTTTTCAGTTTGGGTCTGAAAGCAAGATAAAGCTGATGTCTCAGATCTAAAGGAATCATACAGGAGAAATTCTCTTTTCTTTGGGGAAGGTAAACCTTTCTGTTCTATTTAGCCCTTCAACTGATTGGATAAGGTCCACCCTAAGGAGAGCAATCTGCTGTATTCATTCTACCTATCTACATGTTTATCTCATCCAAACACCTAGGATAATGTTTTACAGAAACATCTAGAATAATGTTTGACCAAACACCTGGACACTCCTTGGCTCAATCAAGTTGACACATAAAATTAACCATTACACATTGTAAACTTAAGAATGTCAGCTAGGTTTTGAGTGAATATATCTTAGGTTTCAACAATCTTATATTATACACAGCAAGTATGTGCTGTTGTACCAGAATGCAATTACACTGTTAAAATTGTCTTCCTTGAAGGGTGCCTATATTTGTCATATAAGTATAAAACTTGTCTCTGTTCAAAGAACTTGATCACATATGTAGAAAAAAAAATCATGTTGTATATTTGTTCCTTAAATTAGTAGCAAATAAATGAATAATTATTAGTGATTAAATGAGTCATTTGTTTATTTATTAGTTTTTACCTTATAATATTCCTAATAGATTTCAGAGCAAGGTTATTTTTATTTATCTATAATTTGTTATATATTACCTTTTTATGTTTAAACAGTAATTCATTTATTCATTAATTAAATATTGAGTAAAGTTTTTAAGTATTCAATCAGTAAAGGGCCAATTATTTACCCATAGCATCATTGATACTTAATGACATCTAATTCATATGTTGTATTCATTTTGAAAATTACACAGAAGGGGCGCCTGGGTGGCGCAGTCGGTTAAGCGTCCGACTTCAGCCAGGTCACGATCTCGCTGTCCGTGAGTTCGAGCCCCGCGTCAGGCTCTGGGCTGATGGCTCGGAGCCTGGAGCCTGTTTCCGATTCTGTGTCTCCCTCTCTCTCTGCCCCTCCCCCGTTCATGCTCTGTCTCTCTCTGTCCCAAAAATAAATAAAAAACGTTGAAAAAAAAATTAAAAAAAAAAAAAAAAGAAAATTACACAGAAAAATCAGGCAGGAAAATTTCATTTCAATATTTTATCTCTACATTTTAGAAGAATAACCACGCTGGAATTCTCAGGGTAAAGTTTCATCTTGATTTTATTCTATGTATGTTAGTGTAAAACAAAAGATATGCTTTAATAAATAAGCACATATATTTTGGCTTTTTAGATGTGAATTAATATTATGAGCTCTGATTAGATGTCCCTTATTAACTATTCATTATTTAGTCTGTTGAACCAATGTCAATTAAACTGACATTCATTATTGAAAAAAAGACAGGCTAGGTGATCTAAGTCTCCTTCATATTTCTCCCATCTAGTGACACTCCTTAGTATCACTCACTGATCGCTTGCTGTAAATATTTATGTTATGATATTCCAGTGGCATATATAGTATCTAACTAAGCAACCATACCATTTCATCAAAACTGATGCCAATCCTCACCTAATTTTTCTGTTAAAATATTACATCAAAAGACGATTATTTCAGTGTTCTGGTTCAGTTTATGTGTGTTATATACATATTATAAATAAAAGGAATAATGAAACCAGGAGTTCCCATTAAGCCCTTTTGTATCCTTCTTAGCTACCAATTTCCTATAAACCAATTTCCTATGTCCCAAGTCATGTGGCATTCAATCTTATTTTCATAGGTGGAAGATGTCTCTTCAATTTCACCTTGTGTTTCACCAAATTCATACTGAAAGAATTGTGTTCCCTCTCAGTGTCTAATCTTTTATTTACTGGCACATCCTATTTCTAGGGTTTTACACCAAACCAAATAGGTGGTATACTTAGAAATTATAGATTTCAGAAACCCAAAAATAAGGGCTAGCAGGGAATAAATTATTTTAATAAATTAAATGTACATTTACTTGAAATGAATTATAATTGTGTGGAGAGCTCTCAAACATGTGTTCTTGGGGCGCCTGGGTGGCTCAGTCAGTTAAGCGTCTGACTTCAAGTAATGATCTCACGATTCATGGGTTCGAACACCGCACTGGGCTCTGTGCTGACAGTCCAGAGCCTGGAGCCAGCTTTGGATCTGTGTCTCCCTCTCTCTGCCCCTTCTCTGCTTGCACTCTGTCTCTCAAAAATAAAGAATAAACATCAAACAACAACAACAACAACATGTGTTTCTTAAGTATCACACTAGGAAAACTTCTATAATAAGCCAATCTCAGAAAGAATGAGACCAGAGGAGTCTCAAGGGATGACACTAGGGGCAGATATAGTTATGTGGGAGGAATAGGGAAAGAGTGAGCTTTTCCATACATTCAACCCCTCTGTTTATGTCCCTTACGTTTCCATTATACAGTACAACTCTGGGGTTGGGGGTGGGGAGGTAGATAATGTTTCATTTTTAAGAAATATAATGAAAACACTGTATTTAAAACATATTATATATATATATATATATATATATATATCCATATGTATACCATTCCCATTGCTTTTGTTCTTTTGTGTGGATCCATATTTCCAACTGGTATCTTTTTCCTTCGGCCTAGAAGATTCATTTTAACATATCTTACAGCAAATGAATCATTTGGGCATAAAGGGCAAATTAGATGTATAGAATCATAAGGTTCTCTTATTATAGAAGACATGAGGTAATATGATTTGATGGTAGATATGTTCAAGCTGGAAATAACCCCCTAAATAACTAATAACATTTTTAAAAAGGCTAAAGAGTTGTAGCTAATAAGTTAAGGATGGAGTTAACTCAAAATGGTATAAGACCTAAATGAGAAACATAAAAGTATAAATCTCATAGAAGATAACATAGGAGAAAAGCTAGAAGACCTTGGATATAGCAATGACTTTTTAAAAAGTTACAACAGCAAAGGCACATTCCATGAAATAAATAATTGATAAAATGGACTTCATTAAAATTAAAAACTGTGCTCTTCAAAAGACACTGTCAAGAGAATGAGAAAACAAGCCACAGACAAGGAGAGATATTTGCAAAACACATATCTGATAAAGGAATTGTATCCAAATATTCAAAGAACTCTTAAAAGTCAACAGTAAGAAAACAACCTAATAAAAAATAGGCAAAATATCTGAAAAGATATCCCACCAAAGAAGATAAACAGATGGAAAATCAGCATATGAAAAGATGTTCAAATAATCCAAAAGGAAGAAGAAAAAGATAAGTAATCAGACAGCAGAAAGGACAAATGCAAAAAATAGCTAGATAATAGATTCACATCTAAGTACATTAATGATCACACTAAATATAAATTGTCAAAACATTATAGTTCAAAGGTAGAGATTGTCATCGTTGCATCAATAGGCAAGGAATAATTATATGCTGCCTATAAAATTCACTTTAAATATAAATATACAAATAGATCAAAAGTTAAACAATAGAAAAACATATCACATGGTAACATTAATTAAAGAAAAAAGCTAGACTAGCAATATTGTAAGCAGGAGTTAGAGATCTCCAGAGAAAGAATGAGGAGATGCAACGTTCTTGACATAAGAAAAGTAATTTTAGGCTCCTAGCTGATTCCCCACCCCACCCCAACTATGCCCTACTATGCTCCACTAGCTCCTACAGAACTTCCCTAGGAGGTGTCAGAATCACAAAGAAATGCAAAACCCCAATGGTTAAAGATTTTAAAGGAACAGAGGGAATGTAAAAGCTAATGTCTCTACCAGACCAGGAAATAGCCTAACTACATCAGAGACAATAAATCAGTGGTAAAATTCCCAGTACTGTTTCCAGAGTAAGCAAGACAATAATGAGCTCAAGATGTCATCCAATTTATGCCAGCTCTCAGAGCATGCCCATAGCCCCTTCTCTTTGTCTGATAGTTACCTCTGCTTTAAATTTTTTCTTTAACGTTTTTGCTTATTTTTGGGAGAGAGAGAGAGAGAGAGAGAGAGAGAGAGAGAGAGAGAGAGAGAGGCAGAGCATTAGCAAGGGAGGGGCGGAGAGAGAGGAAGACACAAAATCCAAAGCAGGCTCCAGGCTCCAAGCTGTCAGCACAGACAGACCCCGACCGGGCCTCGAACACAGGAGCCATGAGATCATGGGCAGAAGTCTGAAGCCCAACCGACTGAGCCACCCAGGTGCCCCTCCTCTGCTTTATTACAATGCTAAATATTTGCTCAAGGAGGAGCACAAGTTTCATTAACATAACGTAGGATACCTACACAGGCATGTGTTCTAGGTATGGCTGCACAACTTTATGCCTGCCTTTATATGCAATGGCAAAATTTCCTTTCTGAATATTCACTCTGAACCTAACTAAAATGAACCCATTCACCCCCTCAGAGAGTCAGGTTTTGGCTTTGGGGATTTTCTTTCAAGAGATCTCCTTATTTGCTGCAAACAGTTTCTTTTGTGTGACAACTCTACCTGGTCCTAGTCTCTACCTGTAACTCACCAAGAAGCAAACTCATGTTAGTTCAGTTACAATATCACTATAAGAGAAAACTGATTTCAGGGTAAAACATATTTACTGTAGATAAAGAAAGTCATTTCAAAATGATAAAGGGGTCAATCCATCAAGAGGGAAGAGCAGTCCTAAACATTCAAGTGTCTATAAATGATGCTTCCATATATATAAAATGAAAAGAGAGAGGGAGAGAAAGGAAGATACATATTATAAGGAAATGGCTCACAACATTATGGAGACTAAGTCTCAGAATCTGCAGTTGGGAAGCTGGAGACCCAGGAGAGGCTTGAGACCTGAGAAGAGCCTGTTTTTCAATTTCAGTCTGAAGGCAGGTAAGGACCTGTATCCCAGCTCAAGTGGTCAAGCAGGAGGATTTCCCTCTTACTCAGCCTCTTTGTTCTATTTATTTCTTCAATTGTATGGGGCCAGCCACATTGGGGAGAACATTCTGCTTTACTTAGTTTACTGATTCAAATGTTAATCTCATCTAGAAACACCTTCACCGAGGAACCCGGAATAACATTTGAACATATGTCTGTGTTGCCCAGTCAAGTAGACACATAACATTAACCATCATATGTACCATCAGCTAATAAATGTTCACCCCTTCTACAAACAAGACTCAGATGCAATCAGCAAAATAGCACACAGGTTCTCAAGTTTACTTTTGATCAAGAATTTTCCATCAGTAAATAACCCTATTTAAGAAGAAAGCCACTGGCCTGAGGATGAACAGAAAGGCATATGAGCATAGTAAAAGCTGGTAAAGAAGTTTAACAGGGAGGCCTAGAGAAGGAGAATAAAAATACTAATGGAAAAATAGCTGAATAGTGAAGAAAGAAAGAAAGGATAGAAGAATGTAATTAAGGTAAACATTGGGCAAGGGGAAAGAAAGAAAGTGTACTTCTTAGTTTCTTAGTCTATTTGTCATCAATCTGCATGAAGAAACATAGATTTAGAAAGTTGACACAAATCTCTGAGAGGAAGAACACAGTACAGAAAAAAAAAAAAACTTTCAAGAAGAGTTAGTTTTAAGAATTCACTTCATAAGTAATGAGAAGAGCTTCCTAGAAAAGTCTCATGAAATGAGAACCTTGTTTAATTCCAGAGATAAATTAAAGGAGTATAATTGTCCAAATATAAAGCTCTCAAAGTAAAGCATCTATTGTTTTAGAGGAGTACAAACATTTATTTTTTAAGAGCCTACAGTTAGTTTTGATCAAACAATAACAAATCAACAAGATTTTAGAAAAAGAAAAACTCAATGATTTAACTGTCCATGACAAATTTAAGATAACTAATTCTCCTATTATAATGATATAAGTTGTTTTTTTTAGAAATTAACATCTACATTTAGAATGTTTACTGTGTATCATAAGATTTGAAAGGATGGTTTTACTGTGCTTTTTCATTTGAGTATAAAGAATTTTAGATGATACAGCATATTGATCAATACAGGCTATCAGTAAAACTCAGGGAGCCATCAAAATAGGTCTTTTGAAATTAAAATGCAATCATTGTTTTATAGGTGGAAAACAGGAATGAAAAAATTCTCATATAAAAGAAGTTTATAAAAACTTCATTAAAAGAGGTTTTGTTATTCAAAACTATGTGTATTTAAGTATGAAAATAAGTGGTAAACAAATACTTCAAAAACTTTTCATAATTAAAAAAAATTTTAATGTTTATATTTTTGAGAGAGAGAGGGAGGCAGACTGCAAATAGGGAAGGGACAGGGAGAAAGGGAGAGACAGATTTCGAAGCAGGCTCCAGGCTCTGAGCTGTCAGCACAGACCCCCGATGACCCATCAACTGTGGAATCATGACCTCAGCCAAAGTTGGACACTTAACCCACTGGGCCACTCAGGCGCCCCAAAAACTTATTCATAATTTAACAGATAAGACAAATGAAAGAAGAATGGAGAGAAAATGGTGGAGCAAGACAAGAAACGCACACAGTAATAACCGCATTGCGGTTATTAAAAGACTTATTAAAAGACTAATCCCGGAAGAGTTAAAGATTCAGGTAATTAAATGATGCAAAGATGTAACAATGGGATTGGAGGAGTCAGTAGGAAAATGTGAGGGCATTCAGAATATTTTTCGAAGAACAAAAGGAAAAACTCCATTTAAAATAGTAGCATATAGGAGTACCTGGGTGGCTCAGTCTTTTAAGCCTAGAACTCAGGTTCGGCTCAGGTTACGATCTCAGGTTTGGTGGGTTCAACCCCGCATAGGGCTCTGTGCTGACGGTGTGGAACCTCTTTGGGATTCTCTCCCTCTCTCTGTCCCTCTCCTGTTCTCTCTCTCTCTCTCTCAAAAAGAAAAAACAATGAAAATGAAAATAAATAACATGGTAGTATATAATACAAATAATAAAGAGATGAATTTTATGAACTTGAGTCAAGAGACTGTCGTTTCAGAATCATTAATAAACTGGATAGAATTCAAATAAGACAATACTTTGTTTATAGAGAAACTTGATTTGAGGACCATTTGCAATACCTATGAAAAGAGAATCATGTGACTTTTATTGTTGTCATCACTCTTATTAGAAAACATGAAGGGATTTGAAAATGTTGCTTACTTAGTATGGGCAAAAAAGCTCAGTCATCCAACTAAATTGTGTGAGTAAACATACATTTTATAAACATTCTTCAAGTAAACTTTATTTTATCCTACCCTTTAATTGCCAAGACAGGGCATGAGGAGGACAACAAAGAAATTATTCAATATTTAGTTATAATAATAATCAATCCTAAAGTGATTTCTTATTTAGAAGATACATGACAATGGATATGAAATGAGGATGGAAATGTCAGATGCATGATTGTAAGTTTTTAGAAGAAACACAAAAGAGAAATGTAAAGTGATTATTACCTGCATTTACTAAGGCAGCCAAAAAAGGTATGATGTTGGATAGGAAAGTTTTGTTTCTTTTGGGAAATTCTAATAGGAATTGAACTAAGAAACAAAAAGTATCCTGAATGTCAAGGCAGTATTAAGAATTTCTCTTTCTGTCTATACAGATTGCCTGCTTAGTGTATCTATGCACTTGAAATAAGACTACTCAACTACTACTTAGACTTTGTATCCTGGACAGCAGTAAATTCATGATAAGATAAAATATTGGTTTCTATTTGCTTAATCTGTTATGAAAATGCCAATTTCATGTAAATATTGCTAATCAGAAATAGTATGTTCCATATATCAATTGGAGAAGATGTTTTAACTTCATGCATATAATTCAGGTAGAGTTTAGAAAGCACTTCTTGATTAAGTAGTCATTTTATTAAAAAAAAAGAAAGTAAGATCTCAAAATAGTTATTTGTTTAATGCTTTAAAAGGTTTTATTGAGAGGGATACTCTAAGCAGATTCACCAGTTTAATTTTTAAGGCAATTAAAAAACAAAATTAAAATTTTATGCCTTCAAATAGCCATCATACTTACTGAATGGAGGAATTACAGAAAATTGATTGCATATTTAACCATAATCTCATTATGTTAGAATACTATAGCACATCAGTGCCTAGACTTTATCTGATTATAAATGAATCATGTCCAGGTGGGGCCAGCTTTATGAGCATGTGACCTACACAATTGCTTGAAACCCCATGCGAGTCTGGGCCACATATTTGGATTCTTAATGTGCTGTCACTATTTTGAAATTCTTAATAACTATTGAACAAAGGGCTTTGCATTTTCCTGTTGCACTGAGCCCTGCAAATTACACAGCTGATCCTGACTCTGGGCCACAAATACTTCCTTCATTTATTTTAGGGAGTCCTAGGGTAACAGTTCCTCCTGTGTGCTGTCTCTGTGACTTTTGCTTTTCCATGGAAACACAAATGGCAATAGGAAGGTTACTGTTGCTTTCTGCTGCTCCTGACATCAGTTTTCAACGCTCTGGGTGCCTGAGGCTTGTCTGTTGACCTGGAATGGAGAGAATGACTCCTTGCATATGCCACCCGTATTCCAAAGCAGAGTCTCAGAAAATTGCTCACCAAAGCTGTGCCTTTGGGTTTATCATTCCCTTTGTTACTCTTGGGGAGTCTGGGCAGTAATGTGGCTTCAGTCATAATTCCTCCGCTACCTTGCTGGCTACTCTTGCCTTTCACTATTCCTCATAATCGTCTTCCTTATCTTTTCTTTGTTCTCTTAGTGTGTCACTTTTATTTTTTTGCTTCCTCTTCTTTACTGTAGCATCTTCTTACCTTTTATCTTGAACCAGAGCCCTTCATTTTACTTCCAGGAGAAAAACAAAACAAAACAGAAAAAAAAACAGGCAAGCAAAATAACAACTCAAAACCACCAAAGCATATAAACTCATGTGTGGTAGACATTTAGACGTGGAAGAAAGTTGCTCCAATCTTAAAAAATACTCAAGGCCCAATTCAGTCACAGAAAAGTTACTTTGTAACAGAACCACCCATGGAATTTTAAGTGTTTCCTAGATAAACATAAACCAGTATTTAAAAGTGGGTGTGTTGGGGCGCCTGGGTGGCTTAGTCGGTTGGGCGTCCGACTTCAGCTCAGGTCACGATCTCATGGTCCGTGAGTTCGAGCCCCGCGTCGGGCTCTGGGCTGATGGCTCAGAGCCTGGAGCCTGCTTCCGATTCTGTGTCTCCCTCTCTCTCTGCCCCTCCCCCATTCATGCTCTGTCTCTCTCTGTCTCAAAAATAAATAAACATTAAAAAAAAATTAAAAAATAAAAATAAAAAAAATAAAAGGGGGTGTGTCCTTTTTCAAAAATATTTATGTAGAAACTGTTCACTTTTTATATGACAACTTATTGGTACCAAGCAACAAAGGTCACTCAAGTAAGTCATGTTCCCCTTAACAAAAATGATCATATGCTGTATTCATTTGCTAGGACTACTATAACAAAGTATCACAAACTGGGGCACCTGGGTGGCTCAGTTGGTTGAGCGTCCAACTTCGGCTCAGGTCATGATCTCACGGCTTGTGAGTTCGAGCCCCATGTTGGGCTCTATGCTGACAGCTTGGAGCCTGGAGCCTGCTTTGGATTCTGTGTCTCCCTTTCTCTTTGTCCCTCCCCGGCTCACACTCTGTCTCTCAAAAATAAACATTTAAAAAAAATTGTTTTAAAGAAATCACTAGTAGAAAAACCATAGGTTCACAAATATAAAGTGAAATATTTTATATTTAATAGCATCCAATTCATAATTTGGGTTCTGAGAAATTGGATATAACTATATTGAGGTAAGAATATCTCTTTCATAAGTTTTATTACATTTAGGTAATTTTATCAATGAAATAATGTTTATCTTTTATGATGTTAAAGTGAGTATGGTTGGATATGTGGGAATATGTTCTGAATTTTAAAAATATGTCAAAGATTTTAAATAAGATACATGATATATCTCTTGAAGAAAAATTTTATAAATGGCAAAAATGGGTGAAAAACAAAATTAATAAAAATCAAATATCAATCCAAAGAAGTTCAAAATGTAATAGGGAGAAAGCCTATAAACCAAACAAGAACAAAAGTAGCACCTAGCATTCTTATAGTCTTTTGTTTTGTTTTTATTTTAATTTTTTTAACATTTATTTATTTTTGAGACAGAGAGAGACAGAGCATGAACAGGGGAGGGGCAGAGAGAGAGGGAGACACAGAATCCCAAGCAGGCTCCAGGCTCTGAGCCATCAGCCCAGAGCCTGACACGGGGCTCGAACTCACGGACCACGAGATAGTGACCTGAGCTGAAGTCGGACGCTCAACCGACTGAGCCACCCAGGCGCCCCTGTTTTGTTTTGTTTTGTTTTGTTTTGTTTTGTTTTGTTTTGTTTTTAAAGCGTTCTTATATTCTGAGAAAGGAAGCTAGGGAAGAAAATGATTTAAGAAATAAAACAAGACTATTGCCATCAAAGCCAACTGAGAAACTCAAGATTAGACAGAAATTCTTTCAAAAGCAAAATCAGTTAAGATGGAATAGGGTAGAGTTGCAAACTCACGTAGCCTCCGACCACAAATTTTATTTTATTTTATTTTGACTCATTGAAAATCAATGGCTTAAAACAATTACATCATAGCTATCAGTTAAAAGTGAAGTAATTTCACATGAAACAGGAAGAAGAATCAAAACTATCACATTTTCGATATTGATACTGTAAAAGGAGAATGTCAATCATAAGTTTTTTAGAAAAAGTGGCCAGAGGAATATTTCCATTGCACTGCAAGAATTTTTAGAGTTCAGTGTCTTGACGTGGTTGAACATGGGATCCTAGACACTTGGAAACTTGTTTTATGGTTGAAGACCTCACAGTACAGCCATGGAATCTTTTACAGTCATTTCCCTACATAGGATACCATCTTAGTCTAAATAGTCTATAGTATTTTGTCTCTATAGATATGAGGACAGCTGATAGGAACAATGCTTATTGAAACCTGACATAATATTAGATATCACTCAGATCTGGAAATGACCAAAGTCAGAATATAAAAATGGAAGTACATGGACATTATCTAATAGATAAATAAGTAAGTAAACAATTAAAAACATATTTAGAAGCTTGTGTAGATTTGTACATAATAAAGTTAGCTTTATTCTTATCAGAAACTAATCAGAACACTCTGAAATTATACTTGAGACATCCAATCACTTTTCCAAAACTCAACAAAGATACTGTGAATTATAGAGCCTCTCCTATCCTGTGATACATATAGTTTTATCTATTTATTTACAGATTTGAGTATAAATCTAACATGAGACCACTATTATTTCTAAGATTTTACAACCAAAAAATTTCAGCTACATTTTTAAGAAAGGTATGGAATAATAAAAGAGGTTTGGGGACAAGAAAAAGTAGCAGAACTGAAAATAAGGAACTAATTTAATCCCAAATCAACACAAGCTAACTTATTGTAACTTTCAATTGTGATATGTTTTTATTTTATATTTCCAATATAATTTTGAAAGAAACTATGAAAAATGGCTTCTATGAGGAATTTATTTTAAAGATATTTTAGAAAACTATGCTGAATCAATTCACTCCTCTTAAAGTAGAATCCAAGGAAGTCTGCAGGTTAACAAGTTCCCCAGTGATTCCTATGCACACTGAAATTTGAGAAATTTGAAACTTTTTCCAGACCTGTGGCCTTTATCTGGAAGTCAGGCATCTGTGTGTGTTTCTGATCTCTTAACCTTTTTTGCAGCCCATCTTTCCCCACAGTCCACTTAAATCTTGAGCATGGTCCTTCTTTGTCTTCCTCTTGTTTATAGACATAATTGTTTGAGTTATAGATTATGCTATTTATAGACTATTATTAGCATTCCCATTCCACTGTGACTGGACCTTTTTCTTGACCTTTGTGATTGCTTGTGCAGACCAATATTGTATTACAGTAATTTGGAACAGAATGTGGTTTGGCATTGTACTTGAAAATGCTAATGGGGGACCTGGGTGGTTCAGTTGGTTAAACATCGGACTCTAGATTTCAGCTCAGGTCATGATCTCACAGTTTGTGAGATTGAACCCTGTGTAGGGCTCTGCGCTGACAACCTGGAGCATGCTTGGGATTCTCTTTCTCCTTCTCTCTCTGCCCCTCCCCACCCCCCAAATAAACATTAAAAAAATGCTGATGATATTTAATAGGCTTAATAAATAATAATTAATATTATTTTATTTCAATTTCAATTTCCAATATGAGGTTATAATTTAGAGCTTTGAACCTACTGTGATTTAAACTATTGCAACTTAATTTTTATTTGATTCTGAAGTAAATTTAAAATTTGAATGCTTTAATGCAACCACAGCACTAATCTATAAGAATCTATGACCTCTACATATGATGTTGAATAGCTAATATTTCAGTTTTGCAAACAGAAAAATTTGACTATTAAGTATAAAACATTAACACATGACCGCTGGGTTTTTCCTTTTTTTCTTTCACTTCTGGTGTATCACAAATATTACCCACTCAAAATTTGTTGGGATTTAAATATCAAAGAGTTTTAGATTGTCTCAAAATTCTGATATTATCGCAGACTTTTAGAAATTTTGGCTATTGTTTAAAAGATATACATGTAGTCCTCCCAGTATTCAATAAGTTTAAATGTTATGAGATTTCTATGCTATTTTATTTTGATATTTATTTCTTTTCTTAAATTTAAAATTGATTGAATCACACCTATTCATAGAACTAAGAATTAGTGAACTTGCTTTCCGGTACAGTGATGCTATTGCTTTTAGATGCAATAATAAATGTTATCATTGAAAGTCTATAGGCTCATTGATTTGTTTTTTATTTTCTGATAAGTGAGCAGGTAGTGTGAATATCCCACACATTCCTTTGACCTCACTCACTTTGACCTCACTTTGGCACAAAGTAAATAGTATATTCTCCTTATATTAGTTTAGAAATCTAACTCTAAATGTAGGATGTCAACTCTATTCTAATAAAATAGATAACAAGTTGAACCTAAAGTTGATCAGATTTAAAACAAAGATCAGATTTGTTCTCATTTTTTGAAAACTGGCATAAAAGTCTGATTTATTTTCCTGTCATTTTATATCCTCGCTTTCTTTAAAATTTGTTTTTTGATTTTGAGAGAGAGAGAGTGTGGTGGGGGAGTTAGAAAGGAGCAGAGAGAGAGGGAGACACAGAATCTGAAGCAGGCTACAGGCTCTGAGCTGTCAGTACAGAGCCTGATGTGGGGCTTAAACTCACGAACCATGAGATTATGATCTGAGCAGAGGTCGGAGGCTTAACCGACTGAGACACTTAGGCACCCCAAGATATCCTTGGCTTTCTTTTGAAGCCAATAATTCAAATTAAATTTCCACATTCCCAATCTAGCTTTGTCCCTAACTGATGGAAAATGAGTTTGGTTCCTTACCATTGATGTCAAAGAAGAAATCATATGGGTTCTTCATCTATCACTACGCTCATCCTCATGCATCTCCCTACCTATATCAATACTCACAATCAGTGTATGTATACACCTTATCTAGTCTATAGCCATAAATTAAATCAGTTAGGATATGTATACACCTTATCTAGTCTATAGCCATAAATGAAATCAGTTAGGAATGCACACACATGTGTAGTTGGTAAAATACTAAAATTTTCTCATAATAATATCATGCTGTTTTAGAATGTGTTCATGGCATACCTACCTTTGTCGTTTCTAATACTTCAGCATTATATCCTTTAAATGAGAAAATTTTGAATATTAAAGTTCAATTCAAGCTAAGTTTAAAACACCAATTGTAGGAATATTTAATAAACTCATGGGTGCATTTTTATTGTCTCTTTAAGCAAAATAGTCCAAGAGGGTGTAAATATATTTAACTGTCCATGTTGGTCTACATTATGCATAATGCAAAAATGCCAAAAATATTAGAGTATTAATAATTTTTAAATCTCTTTAAAATGAGTTTTTACCAGTCGGAATAAGTGTCAAATTGTTCTTACTCTTTTGCTTTAATTTTAGCTCAGGGGAGGTTTTTTTTTTTTTTTTTTTGTTTTGGCTTTTTTTTTTTCTTTTTTCCCCAATGTTCTAGTGGTAGAGGATATGAAGAGTTTATCAGGATGGTAGCCATTTATGAGTAGAGCTTTTGAGAGGAATCTAGATTAAAAAGGAATAAGCAGAGGGAAAGCTTTTACAATCCTGCTAGAAAACCATGATTTAGTGAAATGAGGTTCCTGGAATTTAAAGATCAGATAAAAATAGAAGCTGCCTGTCAGCTCCTTTTAGCCACAGTGCTAATCAGGCAGGTGGGCCACACTCCAGCTGGGTTGGTCTGTCCCCTCAGGACCTATTTGCAACCTGCCGTACACAGGTCTTTTTAAGCATCAGTTGAAATCATATCCCTGTGCAGTCACACAGCATCAACTGTCTGCATGTATGGATATATTTTTCTCTATGATAATGAAATCAACAACATATGTTTTAAGTTAATTAAATTGTTTTATTAGTTTGTTGGACTTTGTTATTGAGATAAATTTTCTCTCCCTTTAATGTTGGAAAATATTTCTGATGTACAATAATGTATAAAAATAATAAAACTCTTTGAATCCAGCATCAAAGTAAGAAATAAGATATTATAAATATTGTTTAAGCTCCTCTGTACCTCTCCCGAATCATATTCTTTACCTGGCTACCTCTTCAAAAGAAAATGTTTTCTTGATTTTGTGTTAAGCACTCTTATAATTTTATTTAGAAGTTTAATATATATGGATATTTTGACAATACATAATAGTGAGTCAGCATGTTACAAAAGTATATGATTGTAGCATTTTATTTTTTCATAGTGATTCCTACAGCTGCAATTTATTTATTTCCTCTATAATTAATGCTTCACTTATAAGTATGTCGCATACACTATATGAAAGATAGTTTGCTTCACATATTTTTTTTAATTACAAACAGTGCTGCTAGGATCATTCATACACATTTTCACAAGTGCGAATATGCAGAAAGTGGGATACATTATCAAAAGTGGATTTGTTATCTCCTAGGATATCTGCATATTCAAGTGTAGCTGATATTCACAAACAACTGTAAAACCAATTTTCTTAAACAATATTTCTGATCTAGTGAAAATCATCTGCAATGATTCTGATTTCTTCTATGGACCTCTTCATGTTTGTCTCCTAGTTCTCCAATTCCCTTCATCTTGGTGCTGTTCAACTTGTTAACTGGTTAGGTTACTTTGAACTGTCCTACTCATTTAAAATAATATTTAAGAGGGTCCATTACTTTTCTTGTCTTATTTCTTATCTTTTATTTATTTATTTTGAGCAAGAGAGTGTACAAGCAAGGAAGGGGCAGAGAGAGAGGGAGAGATAGAGAATCCAAGCAGCCTGGAGCCTGATGTGGGGGCCGATCCCATGCCCCTGGAATAATGACGTAAGCCAAAATCAAGAGTTGAACACCTAACTGACAGCCACCCAGTCTACCCCATTACCTTTCTTATGTATTCATAATTCTCTATAGCTCCCTAAGTATTTTTCATCTCTGCAATTTATATTCTATATTCAGTAATCCCAGTATATGAAATTTGGGGCAGCAAAGTTACTCTATTATTCCTTCCACTGACATTTACATGTGCTTTATAAATTTGGATTCTGTGATTGTGTTCTGTTTATTTATGTCTTCTGGAAACTTGGGAACCATCAGCCAAAGGCACAAATTTCCAGAGATGAAAACTTCTCTGCTGTAAAGGATCTTAAGGCATTACCAAAGTAGAAATATTTTATTTCTTGAATTTTTATGGTCATAACAGTATGCATTTGCACTCCAAATCCTTATGAGGACATGCCAATGATTATAGATACTAAGGAAAATATATTTCCCCCAAGTAAAGCTCAGGGTAGAAATCAAACATTCTTATGTTACCTCCATTTGACCAAAAAGTTATTTTATTTACTTGTTTGTTTATATCATTTAATGTTATTTTATTTTTTTTTCACCAAAATCAGTGTACTCTGGGGTGCCTGGGTGGCTCAGTTCGTTAAGCGTCCAACTTCAGCTCAAGTCATGATCTCACGGCTCATAAATTTGAGCCCTTTGTGGGGCTCTGTGGTGACAGCTGCGAGCTTGGAGCCTGCTTCATATTCTGTCCCCGTCCTCTCTCTCTGCCCCTCCCCTGTTCGCACACTGTCTCTCTCGCTCTCAAAAAAAAATAATAATAATATAAATAATAAAATAAATAAATAAATAAATAAATAAATAAATAAACATAAAAAAAACACAGTGTACTCTTTAATCCTCATCCCCTATTCCCCATCCTACCACTTAACTCTTCTCTGGTAACAATCAGTCTATTCTCCATAGTTAAGAGTCAGTTTCCTGGTTTGATCCTTGCCTTCCCCACCCGCCCTTGGCTTGTTTGTTTTGTTTAATAAATTCCACATATTAGTGTGATCATATGCTATTTGTCTTTCTCTGACTGACTTATTTCAGTTAGCATTATACTCCTTAGCTCTATCCATATTGTTGCAAATGGCAAGATTTCATTCTTTTATTAAGGCTGTGATATATATGTATACATATACATATGCATATATGTGTTTGTATGTACTTATACACATATGGCTGTAGTATATATGTAAGTGTGTGTGTGTGTGTGTGTGTGTGTGTGTGTGTATCACATCTTGTTTGCCCATTCATCTATGCCTGAACACTTGGGTTGCTTCCATAATTTGCCTATTGTAAATAATGCTGCTATAACCATAGGATGCATGTATACCTTTGAAGTAGTGTTTTTATATCTTTGCATAAATACCCAGTAGTTCCATGATTGGATCGTAGGGTAGTTCTACTGCTAATTTTTTGAGAAACTCCATGCTGTTTTCCACAGTGGCTGAATCAATTTGCATTCCTACCAACAGTGCAAGAGGGTTCCCTTGTCTCCACAACCTTGCCAATACTTGTTTCTTGTGTTTTTGATTTTAGCCATTCTGACAAGTGAGGTGATATCACATTGTAGTTCTGATTTGCATTTCCCTCATGATGAGTGATGTTGAGCATCTTATCATGTGTCTGTTGTCCATCTGTATGTCTTTTTTGGAGAAATATCTGTTCATGTCTTCTGCCCATTTTTTAAATTGGATTATTTGTTTTTTGGATATTGAGTTATATCAGTTCTTCATACATTTTGGATACAAACCCTTTATCAGATATGCCATTTGCAAATATCTTCTCCCATTCGTTAGGTTGCCTTTTCATTTTATTGATTATTTCCTTTACTGTGCAGAAGATTTTTATTTTGATGCAGTTCCAGTAGTTTGTTTTTGCTTTATTTCCTTTGCCTCAGGAGACATATCTAGAAAAATGTTGCTATGGCTTATGTCACAGAGATTACTGCCTGTTTTCAAGGGTTTTTAATGGTTTCAGATATCACACTTAGGTATATAATCCATTTTGAGTTTGTTTTTGTGTATGGTGATAGAAAGTGGTCCAGATCCACTCTTTTGCAGGCAGCTGTCCAGTTTTCCCAACATCATTTGTTGAAGAGTCTTTTTCTCATTGGATATTCATTCCTCCTTTGTAGAAGATTAACTGACCATGTAACTGTGGGTTTATTTCTGGGTTTTGTGTTCTATTCTATCGAACTGTGTGTCTATTTTTAGGCCAGTACCATTCTGTTTTAACTACTACCACTTTGTAATGTAACTTGAAATCTGGAATTGTAATACCTCCAGTTTTGTTCTTCAAGTTTGCCTTGGCTATTTGGGGTCTTTTGTGGTTCTATACAAATTTTAGGACTGCTTGTTCTAGCTCTGTGAAAAAATGTTGTTGGTATTTTGATAGGGATTGCATTAAATGTGTAGATTGACTTGGGTAGTATAGATATTTCAACAATATTTGTTTTTCCAACCCATTTGCATAGAATATCTTTCTGTTTCTTTGCATCATTCTGAATTTCTTTCATCAATTTTTATATTTTCAGAGCAGAGGTTTTTCACCTTTTTGGTTAAGTTTATTACTGGATATTCTATGGTTTTGGGTGCAATTGTAAGTGGGATTGTTTTCTTAATTTCACTTTTTGCTGCTTCATTATTAGTGTAGGCAGCAGATTTCTGTACATTGATTTTGTATGCTGTGGCTTTATTGCATTTATGCATCAGTTCTAGTAGTCTTTAGGTGGAATCTTTAGGCTTTTCCAAAAATAGTATTTTGTCATCTGAAAATAGTGAGAGATTTATTTCCTCCTTACTGGTTAGGATTCTTTTTATTTTCTTATGTTGTCTAACTTCTGTGGCTGAGACTCCCAGTACCCTGTTGAATAAACATGGTAAGACTGGACATCCTGGTCTTGTTCCTGACCTTAAGGGAAAGCTCTCAGTTTTTCACCATTGAATGTGAGGTTGGCTGTGGGATTTTCATATAAAACCTTGATTATGTGGAGGTATTTTCTCTTTAGAACTACTTCACAGAGGGTTTTTATCATGAATAGATATTGTACTTTGTCAAATGCTTTTTCTGCATCTATTGAAATGATCATATGGTTTCTATCCTTTCTTTTATTGGTGTGACATATCACATTGATTGTTTTGCAAATACTGAACCACCTTTGCATCCTAGGAATAAATCCCACTTGATCATGGTATATGATTTTTAAAAATATATTGTTGGATTTAGTTTACTAACATTTTGTTGAGGATTTTTAGCATTTATACTTATGAGAGATATTGGCCTAAAGTTATCTTTTGTGCTGGTGTCTGGTTTTGGTATTGGGGTGATACTGACCTCATACAATTAATTTGGAAATTTCCCTTCTCTCATATGCCAAAGAAATTATTTAACAAAATTTATATGTACGTAACTTTCCTACTTAAATTCCATACAAAACAATTAATACATATCCTTTAAGTGCCTGTTATCATCTGGTGAAATGAATTGTATATTTTATTTTTATTTATATCTACTTATAGATGCATGTATGAATGTATGTATGTTTGTATCTATCACCTATCTACCTATCATCCATCTATCTATCTATCTATCTACCTTCCCACCTACCTATTATCTATCAATTATCTATCTATCTATCTATCATCTATCATCTATCATCTATCTATATATTTATATATCTACCTATCATCTATCTATCTATATATCTATCTATCATCTATCTATCATCTATCATCATCTGACATTTCTCTATTCCTTTTCATCCTCATTCTCTACTTAACTCTTTTCCTTATTGTCAACCATTTTATTTGTTTGATGACCGATTTTTTTGTATGTATTCCTATAAGAATGCATTTTCTTGTGTTTTTGTGTTTTGAATTCACATAGTGTTGGTTTTGTTTTCACACCATTAATTAATTTTTCACTCAGTGCTTTGTTTTTAACATTTTTCCATGTTACTTGATTATTGCTTCTAATTGTTGAATTCTTAATATTTACAAACCAGTTTTTCTAGTCATGACCACATCAGTTGCCACCAGTACATTTTACCACAAACAATGTTGTGATGGTCATCCTCCCTCCCTGCTGCTCCTTGTGGAATTTAGGAGAATTTCTAAGCTTTTGTAATAGATTGCTTGCAGGAGGTTGTCCCTATTTTATTTCTCTGGTTTTATGCAAACAGCAGTGTATCTTTTATAATTATATATGTTTTTGAAAATAATCTCATATACAAAAAACTTTATTTCTTATACATCTACTGGAATCTATCTACAAAGGTTTTGGGGTCTGGGCATTTGGAAAGAAGTTTTCTGTGGCCATTTTGGGCATATTTTGTTTTGTTTTCATGTATGGTTTTCAAATTTGACTTACCTATGCACATCTTCTTTTTCTTCTTGTACCATTTTGTCATTTTTAGTTTTTTCAGAATTGTATCATTTACATCTAAGATCATTAGATGAGATTTATTAGAATGTAATGTTTGTCCTGTACATTAAATCACTGTTGTCTGTATTTCCATTTTTTTTTACATGCCACATTTTGTTTACTCTGACATTCTACCTTTTATTTTTTAATTCAGTCTTGAAGAAGGCTTGTCTAGGAGATCTTATTAATCTTAACAAAAAGGAAATATCAATTGAAATTGTATTTCAATTCTTCATTTCTTTTTGTTCTATATTTCCTTGCTATCTGTTTTTTTTGTTTGTTTGTTTCTTTATGTTTATGTTGTTACTACTTTTTAACCTCTGAAGTTGAATTCATGGTTTGTACTTTATAACCTTTCTTGTTTCCTGATAATTAAAGCTATAAATTTACCCACAAATATTGCTTTTCCAGAGCTCCATGATTATTGTCATACAACACTTTCTTTAGCTCCCATCTTAATATTTCAGAATTACTGTATGGTTTTCTTTTTAATCAAAGGATTACTTAGTAGTCTCATATGTATATTCTAGCTATAGGGTGCTAATTTCAGCATTCTTGTGATATTATTCTAATATTATTGATTATCTGATTAATTATGTACAATTTTCTTATTTTATATTATTCTTATTATATTATTAAATGTTATTATTATTAAAATATAATATTATTATTAATAATTATATTATTCTTATTAAAATACTCTGATAACTCATAAATTAATTATATTAATTTCAGGTGTACAACATAGAGATTTAATATTTTTATACATTACAAAATGATCAACTCTATAGCTCCGGTTAACTTCTGTCACTATACGCTTATTACATTATTGAGTATATTCCTGTGGTGTAAATTATACTTCCATGACTCATTTCTTTATAACAGGAAGTTTGTAACTTTTAATCACTTTATCTTTTTTTCCTATCCCCTTCTGGTAGCCAGTTGTTTGTTCAATGGATCTATGAAAGTGTTTTTTGTTTTGTTTTGTTTGTTATTATGTTTTTAGATTCTACATATAAGTGAAATCATACATTATCTTTCTTTCTCTATCTTATTTCACTTAGCATAAGATCTTCTAGTTCCAAGTTGCTGCAAATGGCAAGATTTCATTCTTTCTTATGGCTGAGTAATATTCCATTGTATATATGTATATCACAATCACATCTTTTCTATCAGTCATCTACTGAAAGATGCTTAGGTTGCTTCTATATCTTAGCTATTGTAAATAATGCTGCAATAAACATATGGGCCCACATATCTTTTCAAATTAGTGTCTTTGTTTTCTTTGGCTAAATACCAAGAAGTAGAATTGCTGGATTATATGTTAGCTCTATTTTTAATTTTTTGAGGAATTTCCATATTTTTTTAGTGGCTGCAATAATTTAATATTCCCATCAACAGAACGCCGGGGTTCCCTTTTCTCCACACACTCACCAACACTTGTTTCTTGTCTTTTTCTTTTAATGTTTATTTTTGAGATAGTGAGTGTAGTGAGGAAGGGGCAGAGAGAGAGGGAGACAGAAGATCGAAAGCAGGCTCTGAACTGACAGCAGAGGGCCCAGTATAGAACTTGAACTCACGAACTGTGAGGTCACGACTGAACTGAAGTCGAGGACTTAACCAACTGAGCCACCAAGGCACACCAGTTTCTTGTCTTTTTGAAAACAGCCATTCTGACAATTGTGATATCATGTGTCTACCCTGGACTGAGGAGACATATCCAAAAAATATTGTTAAAACCGATGTCAAAAGCTTACTGCCTATGTTTTCTTCTAAGAGATTTAAGGTTTCAGGTCTTACATTTAACTCTTTAATCCATTTTGAATTTATTTCTTTTTAATATAGGTGTAAGAAAGTGGTCCAGTTTCATGCTTTTGCATATAGCTGTCCCAGTTTCTAGACACCATTTATTGAAGAGACTGTCTTTTCTCCATTATACTCTCTTGTCTCCTTTGTCATAGATTAATTGACCATAAAAGAGGTTATTTCTTGGGTCTCTATTCCGTTCTGATCTATGTTTCTGTTTTTCTTCTAGTATCATTCAATTTTGATTATTGTAGCTATGTAGTATAGTTTGAAATCAGGGAGCATGATACCTCCAGCTTTTTTCTTCTTTCTCAAGATTGCCTTCACTATTCAGGGTCTTTTGTGGTTTCATATGAATTTTAAGATTCTTCTAGTTTTGTGACAAATGTTATAGGTATTTTGATAGGAATTGCATTGACTCTGTAGATTGTTGTGTGTAATATGAACATTTTTACAATATTCATACTTCCAGTTTATGAGCTCAGGATATCTTGCCATTTATTTTTGTTGTCTTCAATTACTTTCATCAATCTCTCATAGTTTTTGGTGTAAAAGTCTTTGACTTCCTTGGTTAAATTTATTCTTAAGTATTTTGTCATTTTCAATGCAATTGTAAATAATATTGTTTTCTTAATTTCCCTTTCTGATAGTTCATTAGTGTAGAGATACAAAACAGATTTCTGCATATTGATTTTGTATCCTGCAACTTTAGTTAATTCATTTATTAATTCTAATAATCTTTTGATTAGAGTCTTTAGGGTGTTCTACATATAGTATCATGTCATCTGCAAATAATGACACCTTTACTTCTTTTTTACCAGTTTGAATGTCTTGTACTTCTTTTTCTTGCCTTATTGACATGGGCAAAACTTCTAATACTACATTGAATAGAAGTGATGAGCGTGGGAATCCTTGTCTTGTTCTTCATCTTTGAGGAAAAGCTTTCAGGTTTTCACCATTGACTCTGATGTTAGCTGACGGCTTTTTGTATATGGACTTTATTATGTTGAGGTAGGTTCCCTCCATATCAGCTTCATTGAGAGTTTACACCAAAATTGGATGTTGAATTTTGACAAATGCTTTTTTTGCATCTATTGAAATAACCATATGATTTTTATCCTTCATTTTGCTATGTGCCGTATCATGCTTTTGATATGTGGATGTTAAACAATCCTATTCCTGGAATGTATTCCACTTGGTTATGGTGTATGATCCTTTTAATGTATGGTTGAATTTGGTTTGCTAATACTTCTGTTGAGGATTTTTGCATGTATGTTCAGCAGAGATGTTAGCCCATTTTTTTTTGTAGTATTTTCTGTTTTAGTATCAGAGTAATTCTGGCTTCATAAAATGAGTTGGAAGTGTTCCTTCTTCATTTTTTTGGAATAATTTAATAAGTATTCATTATTAAATGTTTGGCAGAACTCACTGGTGAAGTCTTATGGACCGGGATATTTGTTTGTTAAGTTTTTTGTTTGTTTTTATTTTTATTTTTATTTTTTGTTTTTTCTGACTCAATTCCAAGTAATTAGTTTATTCAGTTTTCTGTTTCTTCATGATTCAGTATTGGAAGATTATGTTTCTAAGAATTTATCCATTTATTCTAGGCTGCCTATTTCATGGCAAATAATTTTTATACTATTCTCCTCTAATTCTTTTTCTTTATTTTTTTAAAAAATACTTATTTATTTTTGAGGCATAGAGACAGAGTGTGAGTGAGGGAAGGGCAGAAAGAGAGGGAGACACAGAATCTGAAGCAGACTCCAGGCTCTGGGCTGTCAGCACAGAGCCTGATGCATGGCTCTGACTCATCTCTTCCAGTTCTTTGTATTTCTATGCTGTCAGTTGTAATTTCTCCTTTTTCATTTCTAATTTTATTCATTTGGGGTTTCTCTTTTTTCCTGATGACTCTGTCTAAAAATCTGTTGATTCTGTTTCTCTTTTCAAAGAACCAGTTCTTAGTTTATTGATCTTTTCTATTTTTTTAGTCTCTTCTTCATATTTATCCACTCTTATCTGTATTGTTTTCATTTTCTACTACCTTCAGGCTTCATTTGTTCTCCTTTCTGTAGTTCCTTTAGATGTAAAATTAAAATGTTTATTTGAGATTTTCTTGTTTCTTGAGGTAGGCTCGAATTGCACTGAAGCCCCTCTTAGAACTGCTTTTGCTGTGTTCGAAAGATTTTACAACGTTGTATTTCCAATTTCATTTATTTAAAGTATTTTTTTTAATTTTCTCCTTGATTTACTTGTTGACCCTTTCATTGTTTAATAGCATGTTGTTTAGTCTCCTTATGTTTGTGTTTTGTCCAGTTTTCTTCTTATACTTGATTTCCAGGTTTATACTATTGTGGTTGGAAAAGATGCTTGATATGATTTAAGTTTTTTTAAATTTATTGATACTTGTTTTGTGGCCTAGCTTGTGATCTGTCCTAGAAGATGTTCCTTGTGCATTTGAAGATGATATATATTTTTCTATTTTGGTTGGAATGTCTATGTGTCATTTAAGACTACTGCTTCCTTATTGATTTTCTATATGAATAATCTATCTATTGATATAAGTGGGGAGTTAAAGTCCCCCACTATTATTCTATTACTGCCAAATTACGCCTTTAGGTCTCTGAATATTTTTTGTATATATTTTGGTGCTTCTATGTTGGGAATATATGTGTATTTCCTTACTTTTGAAGTGAGTCTTTTGTAGGAAGTATATAGATGAGTCTTGTTTTTTGTTTGTTTGTTTTTTTGGTTGGTTGGTTTTCATTTGTTTGCTTTTTAACCCATTCAGCCATCCTATGTCTTTTGATTGTAGTATTTAGTCCATTTACATTTAAGTTAATTATTGATAGGTATACACTTATTGTCATTTTGTTCATTGTTTTTTGGCTGTTTTTGTAGCTACTCTCTTTTCCTTTCTTTTCTTTCACTCTTCTCCCGTAGTTTGTTTTCTTCAGTGAAATATTTAGAATCCTTTCCCTTTTTCTTTTGTGTATTTACTATAACTTTGTGTGTGCGTGTGTGTGTGTGTGTGTGTGTGTGTGTGTGTTTGCGTGTGGCTACAAGCACTACACACATAACATCTTATGTATATAACAGTCTTTTACAAGTTAATAGTAGGTTAATATTGAACCCATTTCAAAGCTATATTTTTACCCCCCCATTGTATATTTTTGATGACACACATTACGTATTTCTATTTTACATATTCCGTAACTAATTATTTCATTTTAATTAATTTTACTTCTGTCTTTTACTCTTTATACTTGCTCTTTAAGTAGTTAATCCACTGTCTTTATTATTTTTTTACCTTTTCTAATGAGTGTTTTACATAATGTGTTTTCTTATTATTATCTAGTGCCTTTCTTTTTACCTTAGAGAGGTCCTTTTAATATAATACTTCTTGTAAAACCAGTTTAGTGGTCATGAACTCCTTTAGCTATTGCTTATCTGGAAAATTCTTAATCTCTCTTTTAATTCTGAATAGACTTGCTGGCTAGAGACATTTTGGTATCTTGTATTTTTTTTTCAGCACTTCAAATACATAATGCCACTCTCATTTGGCTTGCATAATTTCTGTTCAAAACTCTGCTGATAGACTTATGTGGTTTCCTTTGTACGTAATATATTGTTTTTCCATTATGCTTTTAAGATTTGTTTCTCTTTGGGTTCATCTTATTTGGCACTCTTTGGACTTCCTGGACCTGGTAATTTCCTTCTATAAATTAGAGGAGTTTTCAGCCATTGTTTCTCCAAAAACATTTTTCTGGCTTTTTCTCTTTCTCTTCTCTTTTTGGGAGCCTATAATGTAAATGTTATTCAGCTTGATGTTGTCTCAGAGGTCCCTAAAGATTTCCTCACTTCTTTTAAGTCTGTTTTTTTTTGTTTGTTTGTTTGTTTAATTTTGCTGCTCTGTCCAGATGTTTTCCATTGTCTGTCTTACTACTTACTGATTCATGCTTCTATTTCATCTATTCTATTTTTGAACTTCTTCAGTGCATTTTTCCATTCAGTTGTAACTTTTTTGCTACTTCTTAATATTTTGTCTCTTTTTGAAACACTTCCTGTGCTCTTTCATTTCTGTCCCAAGATTAACGAACATCTTTTGATCATTACTTTGAACTCTTTATCAATGAAGTTGAAACACAGGGTGCTTATCTCACCCATTTGGGTCTCTGCTGAACAAGGAAGACAAGGCTCAGGACATTCATTCATCCTGGTTGTGTCTCAGTCTCTGTGTGGGTTGGACAGGATTCAGGCACTCATCCAGCTCTGTTGCGATTTAGGTATGTTAGTTATTTTGATCCTGGTAATTATTCCATGATGTACGTTTTTGTGTGTGTGTATGTGTGTGTATTTGTTTATATATGTAATATCACATACACTTCAGATATATACAATTATATTTGTCGATTATTCTTCAGTAAAGTTGAAAAAAGTAAACAGTTGTAAATAAAATGCCCTAGACTTCACTCACCTTTAAGTTAAAATTAGGATGATATTATAATAGCTGCTACCAATTACCTGCCCAAGCAGGAATGAAAATCCTATTAAATATTCTTTTACTTATTTTAAGGGATATCTCACTTGGGGATATCATCTTTTTAAGATGGCAGTTAAATTAATGGTTTTGTCTCCGATATCATGTAATCACATTTGCTTGAAAATGTTGTTGTGTATACCATGTTTATCATCTCCTAGAGACCTCCATGAACCCACAGGTTGACGATGTAAGTAGGGGAAGCTAGACCATGACTTTGGTCACCTCCATGAGATAAAATATATAAATAACTTAAACATTTCTTGCTATGTAGTAAGACTAATGTGCATGTTTTAATATTCCCCTTATTTGTCATTCCCTCAGGCTCCCCTCTCCTCTCCACACACCACCCCACCCCACCCCTCCACCCCCACCTATCTCCATTTTTATTCCCCAAGTCTTAATCTTCTTTTCATAGACTTGGACCCAGTCCCTCCACCTGTTGGGATGAGCAATGGTTGTGTTTATGCTTAGAGGTCATCTATTGACCTCTGTTGTGCTTATCTTCCCTATCAAGTTCCCTTGATTGCCTGTGCCCAGAATATCTTATACTCTGGAATACTTGGCTATAAGTCTTTATATTTTCTACATTGCAGGATATATTTTTTGTACAAAATACATTTTCAATAATAAATGTGGGTTATTGGTAGCCTCTGAAAAGTGTATATTACTAGAAAAAGTTTACTATACTCCAGATCACTGGAAATTTACAAATTGAATCATTAGATTCTTATAACAATTATAATTTAGGATCCATTTACAGACTTAATAAATTACAAATTTAAATCTATTAAGGGATAAATTTAAAATGGAAATAATTCTAATGTAAATGTATGTATTTTAAATAATAAATCTTCACTAAGACTTCATTTCCATGTCAAAATCGTTAATTAGTGATTTATATATCTATTTATTCCAAATACTTTAATTAGTGATTTCTGTTAGGAAAATCATCATTATTTTTCACACTTCAAAAGCACACTGTGAAAACTGTTATAATAATTGGCGTGTTTATTTAATTTATATGGCTCTTTACCAAATAGCTTTAGCTATAATACTTAAGTAGTCACAAATATTCTTCTGAAAATAGGAGAGAAGTTTCTTGAATATATTTTTATATAATACTCATGTATAAAGAAGTATGTAGGTGAGCTATGTTTACCTCTTCACTGTTTCTCCAAAAAGATTAAATATTTTACAGTTCTGTGCCTTTGCACTGCCTAATACTCTTTTCCCCATCGAATTATTTTACTACTCTTTAATTCTTAGCTCAAGCAACAATTTTCACTGTGAATTCTCCCTTTGCTTCATACTCAGCATAGACATTTTCTCCTCCCATTCTTGTTTCCACACTATCCTATAAATTCTTTATTTTTTTCATTCTATAAATTATTTATCATTGTTTATAATTAATAGCTATCAGTCTCTCCAGACAGAATGTAAACTTATGAGATCGGAAATTTATGTTATCCATACTTCACACCTATCTCATAGTATATATATTCTAAACAAAACTTCATTCAAGGGGTGAGTAGTTTAATATGCTAATACCTTATTAAAGTGGTAACAAAATCATAACATTAATAATTTCTAATTATATTTTGAATTTCTTCACACAATAATGCGATAAATGGATAAAGCCAGTTAGAATGTATATTATCAATTTAAAAAATGTAATCTCCTCCATTCTCTTTTTAGAAAAAAATGATCTATGTTTTAAAAATTAAATAGGTATGTCTTTTAAAAGTTTCCATATTTATGCTGGATATCCTTCGCAATGAAATATTGTCTACAATACAGAATTAAAATTGTCAAACATACTTAATTTTAGATATATTTTCTTTCCATTTCAAATTTATAGCTCCAAAACAGTGGCCCATCAACATAATATTAATTTTAGATTTTCCCCATATTTCAACTCGAAGTCTAATAGTGTAAAACAATGATGCTATAAAAAGGGACTGCAGAATCATCATTTTTATTTTAATATTATAGGTTAAGTTAAATAACATTTTTTCCTCCTAGAAATGTTTAAATTCTCAAATCTTTATTCCCGTAAAATAAAGTAAATAATTTTATACTTTGTATAGAAAGGAGTACATATATATGTGTGCACCATGTGTGGACTTTTAAGTGAGTAATTTCTTTTTTGATTATTTTAATCACCTACTATCCTTGTGAGTCTTTGCATTATTTTCTATATAATCTTTCTCACTACCTAATTCCTCATTTCTACAGGCTATTTTTTCTGCCCTAAATGCCCATAATGCCTTCATCTAGTTAAATCCTGATCATCTTTTAAGATCCAGTTTGTTTATGTTTTTCATGAGTACATGAACCAAAGATGTCTTTTGTGACACATTGTGAGAATTCTTATTACTTGTATTTGGCATATTATGTAGTGATAGTTTATGCATATGTCATATCCATTTAACTTGAATACACATACTCTTGTTAAAAACAGACAAAAATATTTCTAATGTTTACATTAGATTTAAACCATGAATATAATTATATATTTTTATAATAATTGATTTTATGTTAAATGTAAATACAAATACATTTCCATCATGAACTTCTAAATTTAATATTTAAAAGTTCAGTATGTATGTAACAAAAGGATAATACAAATATTATTAAATATGGATTTGATTTATAAGTAAATTCAGTTCTAGTTTGATTTTTTTCAAGTCCTGTGCATGTGTCTTGTTACCTAGCTTATGACTTTAGAATTGAAAGTAATATTGAGGATATCTATCAATCCAATAACAAGTTTTTTTTTAATCTTTTTCTTACTTAAAATCACATAAACATATCAAATATAATATGAATTGGCAATAATAAGCGCTATAATTTTGATATTGGAATAAATGACTTTACACCAATGTATTAAGTCAAGAAAGAAGCAGATCTATATTAACAATGTGTAGCTTTTCCAGGTCATGTTTTGAATATCTATATATATACCTGTATCTATACCTATCCATATAAATCTATAAATCTTATAGCATATATTTCTGATCAAATGTTTTGTATGCTATATTTTAGATTTTATATATATATATATATATGTCTTTAAAACATAAGCAAGTTACTTTGACTCCTTCATGAAACGTTGAAGCCTACTAGTTGGCCAATTTTATCATCCCATTGTGCATTTACCATGAGACACTATTTGCTATCTTGCAGTCTTACCATGCACTCTCATAGTTTCTTAACTTTGTTCAAGCTATGTTTTCTGATAGGATCTTCTTCCCATTGCTGTAGAGATGAACTACTTATTCTTACAATCTCATCTGCTCTCTGTATTTCCCAGTTTTCTGCATTCTCAAAACTTCCTTTCATCTAAGTTAAAAAGAAGACATTGTTCCCTTGACTGTGCTCTCAAGATTTTACATACATTTCCACTCTTGAATGTCACATTTTATTTTACGTATTTCTTGAGCGTGTGTCTGTCCTGCCAACAGTTTGTGAAATTCAAGTGTTCAGAGACTCTGTTAGGAATAGTGCCCACTCTTCTGCAGATACTCTTCTAAATACTGTGGCTAAACCAGTTAAGACTGCAAAGTCCCTTTTGCTCAGGGAATATACATTCCAGTAAAGGGAACATAAAATGAACAAATAAATACATATTCCAGGAAGTAGCAACTTTTGTGTGAAATGGATAAAAATTAAGAAAAGCAGCTAGTAGTGGGGGTGCTGTTTTAGAGTGGTGAAGGTTGAGGCTTGTTGAGGAGGTGATATTGGATCAAGAACATTATTCAAATTCTAAGGGGAAGTATTTTAAATAAACGATCCTAAAATTGATTAAACTAAGCAAGACTGAAAATTTGCCATTGAAGTTTACCAAAAATAGGTCTGTATCTCCAAGATTTAGGAAGCCTGATATACTGCATTTTCATTGCCAGTAGTTCTTATTTTCGAGACATTTTATAATTAAATTGCCACCAGCAAAATAAGTTTTTAAGAAAGTGTGTGCATATGTGTATGTGTGTGTGAACATGTGTGTGTATATGTGCATTGAAAGCCTGAAGGAGGGAGCTCCTGTGTTCATGGGTATGCATGTGTCATAATAGAAGAGATTTGCGACAAGATTGTGGTGGAGTGGTTCGGCTGAAAGTGTCCTATTCTTGGCTTACATGAAATTAATATTGCTTATTATTAAATATTAATATTACTTAATAGCTCTAACATAAAAAACTTTAATATTTTACATTTTAACCACCTAGCACATGGAAATGTTAAATATATATATTGAACATGAGTAATCTACTGCACATCAACATTTCACGACTTTTATTTGGTGGTCTTTGGTAAGCAATAATTGTGTCAAAGAGAAGGGAAGAATCCTGAGAAGAAATTTAAACTAGGCAGCTATCTAAAACTAATAATGTTTACCGTTATGTTTGTTTGCCACCAAAATTTATATTTGTGTATCCTTTCTCTCCATCCATTGACTATTTTCACTGTCAGGGTCTATTAGTCTTTAGTCTTAAGTTTAAAATTATATACATTTACCTGAGTTTCTATACAATTAATGTATGTGTGTACATATACATGTATATACAATATAAGTTGTGGCAAGTATTTCTTCTTTTAATGTTTATTTTATTTTTGAGACGGAGAGAGAGACAGAGTGTGAGTGGGGGAGAGGCAGTGAGAGAGGGAGATACAGGATCTGAAGTAGGCTCTAGGCTCTGAGCTGTCAGCACAGAGCCCAACGTGGAGCTTGAACTCACAAACCGCAAGATCATGACCTGAGCCAAAGCGCTTAACCTACTGAGCAACCCAGGTGCCCCTGTAGCAAATATTTCTAATCACATTTTATGCAATGCTGTATGTTAGACTATATATATATATATATATATATATATATATATATAATGATTCAGCTTTGGTGAATGTTGACAATCTATTTGCTTCAATAACAAGTGTGGATCATATGTATTGAGAGCAAGATTACTTTAACCAGGACATATCACTTCTGGGTGCTTGAGATTTATTTGTTTCTTTTGTTAATATTTAAGTTTTAAGGTTCATTATGGACTTGATTAAATATGCCAGTAAAACTATTCAGTACATTTGACTTTTCTTAAATCTCATGACACAAGTGGTTTCTTTTTTGTTTGTTTGTTTTGCGTTTTTTTTTTTTTTCAGTATGTGATTAACCTAAACACAGTTTGAGTGTTCTTTATTATACACTTTAGGCAATGAAAAACAAATAAAGACAAAAAGACCATTTTCCCACCATGAATTAAAGAAAGTCTGTAGTCTCTCGGAAAGTCTATAGTTTTCTCAGGAAAAACAGTAGCAACCTAGAGATCCTTTCTCACTATTGCAAGGGGAAAATGCTGCATTTTACGTACTTGATGTTCCTTACTTCCTTCATGTAGTATAGACATTATTTTTCTGTATATTCAAAAGAAAGACTAAGTATACCTCTTTAAGGGACCAGGTCTATTGAACCTGTACTTGCTTCATTCTTATATCCCTCTTTGTGAAGAAAAGCCTGTGGGATGACCAAAAAGCACTTCATTAGTCTCATTAATCTACAATATGCATATGCAAATTGAAAATAAGAGTATCATGGGTATTATTTGAATGAGGTTCATGTATTTTTTTTTAATGCTTAATTATTTTGACAGAGAGAGAGACAGCACATGCGTGCTGGAGCTAGGGAGAGGCAGAGAGAAGGGGACTCATAGAATCCCAAGTAGTCTCCATGCTGTTAGTTCAAAGCCCAATGTGTCATGTTCTTTTTTTTTTTTAAGTGATTTAAGCTTTATATTATGGAGTGAGAGGACAATTCACTGTCTAATGTTTATAACAATGCTGTTATGATGGAAATGATTCACTTAGCATTTAGATGGTGTCTTCTCTTTCTAGAGAGCATGGACTTCTCAGTAAGAAAGAAGGAACCGGGTAAACTATGAAGATATTGTGGCCAAACATTTACTTTTAGTGCTTGATAAAGAGACATCAGCTTTTTATGTTATAGGCATCACGAGATGTTAGTAAATGACATTCTATAAATCCAAATACTAGATAAGAAATATTCTTAATAATATCTTATAGATTGAAGATATTATTCTGCCCTTAAATGGAACTAGTAACCTGTACATTAGTGTTATATGGCCATAGTCTTGTTTGCTTAGATACTTTAGAATCACAACATCTCATTTTAAAAATTATTGTGTACCCCAACTGGACTTAATTTTATACTGGCTTAGCTAGTTCTATTTATTATGTTGTATCTTTTTATATTTAAGATATTATACAATCATGTGTTCTTTCTGAATCCATACTACTACCCAGATTGTCTTTGCCAATCTTTATCATACTGTCTGCAAGGATCTATTTACTCATTTCTACCATTAAGTTGGATTTCATGGAGTCTATTTATATAATTAATATAGCACTTTGGGATTCTTCCAAGAAACGGTGTAGTACAAAGTAAAACACAAATGGTTTGCTATTATTTAATTTTGATATGTTGCCAAAATATATTTCTTATTTTAAGACAAGATCAATTTATCAGAAAGTCTTTTGAAAGAATATTAAAATTGAGTTATGCCAAGGGATTGGCATTCTACCATTGCAGACGAGACTAAGTTTTCCTAATGTAAGAATGTTTTTCGAGTGTATCATGAGTCCAGGATAACAAATCTTTCTGATCTTTTAAGAGTTCTCACATAATTAAATAATCACATTTTTCTCCTTAATATTTATCCATTAAAAAATTAACATTTAAAACATGAAGTAATGGCATATGAAATAAAATTCTGGGAAGTATATTGTCAGGTGAACAAAGCAACATTTTAGTCATAGAAACAACTTGGACAGTTACTACTTTGAAAATCCTAAATAATGTTCATTAAGTCTCAACTGAGATGGTTCTAGATCAAGTCTTGCAGTGAATTAAGTAGTTTATCCTTATTTGATTCTTACTTTACAGCTTTATTAGTCTCAGTCCATTAAATTAATTTCTATTTTTTTCTTTAGATACATGCTTCTTAAACATTTCCAGTTTACAGAGTATTTAAGGCTATTTTCTTTGGTAATTTATAATATGTACAATTCTGTAAATAGAAAATTAGGTTTTCAGAAACAAATACAATAAGATATAATATCAGTGAGTATTAAGTCTGTTTGACTATAGTCAAAATAAGGCTAATATCAGTATCATGCAAACTTATGATGGCAAAACCCAATTAGGATTTTTACAGTACCAAGCTGTCCTACACACCTAGTCTCACAAAAAGCAGTGCATTTAAAAATCTTCTTTATCTCCTCAAATTACTGACAAATCAGCCTACTTCATCACTCAGCCAACTGCCCTTCTAATGGATAAAGAAAATAAATCCTCATAGATTAAAAATTTTAAATTAATCATATCAAACCTATAAACCTCTTGCATCTATGCCTGCACCTCTCTGTGCCCACCTGTTATATTGGAGAAACTGGTTCTCCTCCTATCTAAACGTCTCCACTCAAGTTCTGTGTCACATTCAATAACCTTATTATCAGTCATACCATCTCTCCCTTTTATCATAATCCTTTCCATTTCTACTATGTACCCCCCTCATTTACACATTCTCAATTCTCACTGATATAGATAATATAAAACTAAACATGAAACAAAGAGATGAACAAAAACAAACACAATACCTGCACAGATTTCACTTTACTCTCTAGCTACAAACCACCCGGGTCTTTCTTTCCTTGCTAGTTTCTTCCATTCCATTTTTACTGTTTCATACATTGCTTCCTTTGAAGTCAATGGTTACATCTATGTCACTTTTTCTAATGGGCATTGCCGTAGACATAATCATACTTGGTCTGTCAGAAGAAGTCTAGACTATTGAAAATTTACCCCTGTATAAGATATTCCCTGGGAGTCCATGATTCCACCTTTTTGTGTTTTTGTTTTTTCCTCCTATAATTTGTCCATTCTTCTATTCTCTTTTGTTGTTTAATTAAACTTTATATTTTTCTTATATTGTTTCCAGTACTCAATTCTAGCTCATTCAACTATACTATATGTTCTCCAGATGCAGTACTGATGATTTATACATAGGATGGTGGTTTCTAAATTTATATGTCTTGTTGACATATCTCTTATGAGTTCCAGACATTTTAACCATCTGCCTACTTTGTGTCCTCAGAGTTATATTTAAAGTAAAATAAAAGTCAGCATGTTCAAATATCAAATCCATGAAAAATTCAGGCTCTTCATCTCTTAAGAGATAAAGTAGATAAGGATTACTTTGAGCAACTAGAAGAATGGAGAGATGAGGAAGACGGAGATGAGAAAGATGGCCAAAGAAGTAAGGAAAAATCAGAAGTTCAGTTTTGGACGTGATAAGTGGGATGTTATTAGACATCCAAGTAGAGATGTCAAAAATACACGTATGAGGCTGAAGTTCAATGGAGAGAATTGGCTAGAGATATAAATTTGAGAGTCGTTAGGAAAAGGATGGTGGTTAAGGCCATAAGAACAGATAAGATCACCAAAGAAGTGAGATGTGTATGGGAAAAGGTAAGGGTTCAATATCTCCAAACCTAGTATTTAGAAATTGAGGGGATGAGGAGGAATCAGTAAAGGAGATGCAAAAGGGGTGGTCAGACAAGAGAAAAATTCACAGAGTGAGACAGTATCAGAAATCAAGTGAAGAAGGAATAGAAATCCTTCTCATGACTCAGATCCTTGAAATCACCCTCATCTATTCTATATCTCACACCCCAAATTTATTCTGTCAGGAAATCTTGACAGTTACAACTGATATTTCAACTCCACTGTTATCACACTGTTTTATGCCATTATCACTTCCCATCTGGATTACTGTGATACCCTTCCACCTGGTCCGTCTAATTTTGTCCTTGCCCTGTTTAACCTATTTTAGTAGCCAGAATGATTCTACTTAAATGCAATTAAGATAATGTTACTCTTCTGTGAAGAAACTTCTGATTGTTTTCTCAACTATCTCAGTGTAAGAGCCAAAGATCTAACAAGTGCCCAGGTGCTAATCTAACTGACCCCTATTAGCTCCCTTATTGTATTTTCTACTAAATTCCCCTTACTCAGTCTAGTTTATTCACACTGGTCTCCTTGGTAGCTTTGACAATGCCAAGAATTTCTGTACCTCAGGAAATGTACCGTTGTTTTTCTCCCCTAGAATATATTTTCCCCAGATAAATGCTTGGAATAATATCCTCTCATTTCACTCAAAATTTTGTTCAAAAGTCATTTTATCAGTTGATGGACATTTTGGCTCTTCCATAATTTGGCTATTATTGTTAATGCTGCTATAAGCATGTGTCTCTTCGAATCAGTATTTTGTATCCTTTGGGCAAATATCTGGTAGTGTAATTGCTGGGTCATAGGGTAGTTCTATTTTTAACTTTTTGAGGAATTGCCATACTGTTTTCCAGAGTGACTCTTGCCATTTATAATGATGTGAATGGAGCTAGAGTTATTATGCTAAGCAAAATAAGTCAATCAGAGGAAGGCAATTACCAAATGATTTCACTCATATGTGGAATTTCAGAAAGAAAACAGCTGGACATAGAGGAAAAGAAAAAAAAAAGGAGAGAGGGAGGCAAACTGTAAGAGAATCTTAACCATAGAGAACAAACCGAGGGTTGATGGAAGGGAGGTGGGTATGGGGATGGGTTAAATGAGTGGTGGGCATTAAGGAGGGCACTTACAGGGTGTAAGTGATGAAACACTAAATTCTACTCCCGAAACTAATATTACACTATGTGTTAACTAACTAAAATTTAAATAAAACTTGAAACATAAAAAAGACATTTTATCGTTGTAGACCTAGGTAAAATTGCAGTCACTTATTCTAAAACTACCTTCTATGATATATCTTTTTTCCTAAATAGAACTTATTAACATTTAAGCAGTATGTTACTTTAAGGACATTTTTTTTGTTTTATTTGTTTGTTTCGTTTTGTTTTGTTTCTGTTTTGTTCATCCTTTGTAGACTTGTCACCTAAAGCAGTGTCTGGCACATGAAAGCAATCTATACATATTTATTCAAAGAACGAATGACTCAATGAATGAAAGAATCAATGGAATCAAAGGAGGAGAGAGGACAGAGAGATTATTTTTCATTAACAAATACCTCTTTGGAGAATTTACGCTTGCTTATCTTATATTATGAAAGAATAATGTATTTTTAAATCAAGTAATTAAAATTTAAATTTTAGTTTAAATGAACAACAGATATTCTAAATTAAAAATAAACCTGAAGTAGAAAAAAATCAATTAGCAAAAAACAGTACAGAATTCAAAAACAAAGGCTGGATAAATTAGGCAAAGAGAAATAGCACATAAAGTATTAAAGTCTAATAGAATCATACATTGGATAAGGATATTCCATAAAAATACATTTGTCAATATGCATTTTTGTTCTCAAATCTGACTCTGGGATTAATACCTGCCACAAAATAAATTCTTAATATTTTTCATTATTTTCATAAATTTTACCAAAATTTATTGACATTGAGACATTTCTGAAGTATGTGTATCTATATCTATCTCTATAACTATATCTATATCTATCTATAATTTTAATTAGAAATTTATTTCAAAATTATTTTTAGTGTGAGGCCCTGAAACTTTTAGACAGAGTAAACTGTGCTTGAATATTAATTGACAAGTTATAGAGGGCACAATTTCTACTTAAAAACTTGAAAGCAAGCTAATTCTTTTGGGGTTGCCTGGTAACTAATAAGGAGTATGTCAAATTGAAAGACAGGTCTGACTGAAGCAGCCTTTGAATAAATAATAGAATTGTTGTCAACTTTAGCCTTAGAGAAGTGAGGCAGGGACCAATTCTAAGTTAAACTGAAGAAAAGACAGTTGAAATGTCTTTTGTGTTTTTTTACTGAATTGTCCACTGTTTGCCCTTAAACATTTTTCCTCACCACCAATTTGTGATTAATGTGGAGACATTAATAGAAAATTCTGAAGATATCATTCAATATCTGTTGAAATTAAATGAAAATGCCCTGAGGCATTTGAGAGTCATCATTACTTATTATTCATTACCATTTACTTTTTTATAAATCCATATTAATACAATGTATCAGTTTCTTAAAGAAATATATGGACACTAAGAATGATTACTGCTCTGATAAAAGATTTGACATAAGTGGCTTTTAAGGTGAGAATTGTGTTACAATGACTCTAGGGTATACGTACAACAAAATACCTGGACAAGTCTTTAGTTACAATGATATGCTGTATCAAGCTGTTGATCACATACTCACAGATTTTGACCTATTTCTGTTTTAATTCCAGCAGGAAAAGAGTCAAGAAAGTTCAAGAATCAAAGGTAAGAAATGGCTGTTTTAAGATCATAGTTTCATAAATTCACGTGAGTATAGAAGAAAAAAAAATCATGCAGCTTTGGACATAGTTAAAAATGAGGAAACAATAAGAATTCAAAATCTTCAATGTGGTTTTAAGGGCATTGTGAGCCCTGTGGAAATTCTACAAGGTCACTGGGGATCCTCTGTTGAGGTTTCCTTTTTTTCATACTGTGCTGTTGGGAACTTCAACCTAATTTTCTGTTAGTTTTCTGAATTGTTCTCCTGGAGTTCCTCCATCAGACATTGTCCAGAAGAGCTGGTGTTCTGTTACATCTATGATTCACCAGATAAACTTTACAAAATATGTCTCATGGAAGATCTATTAAATCACTGGTATCTTATTTTATTTTCTACGAAAAAAGCAAGAACATATTTATATATTAAAAGTTGGCGGTAGCTTTTAGTATGGTGTGGTCAACTCTAGATAGACATAGGGAAACTCTTTTCCCCACAATGACACTCTTATGTTTTGATGTTTGTTTACTTGTTGAGATAATCAATTACTCTAGGTAGATTGTAGTTCTTCAGCAAAAGGTTGCCATTCGCTTGTGTATGCAGATCATAATAATGAATCTTAACTGATTTTTCCTGGGTTAATTCTTCCAGCCTCTCCATTCAGGTGCTGGTCCTTCTTATTGCACAATTTGGACATCCTCACTCACCAATCCCTTTCCAGTAGGCATTTAGTCACAAGCCTGACTATGGGCTGAAGTACTGTTTTCCTGTTTCCTTCTACCCTTTTTGCATAGGAAGATAGGTTTGTTTTTATTTTACTTTTTCTTGGAGTTCTACAAAACCAAAACTAACATCAAAACCAAAAACCAAAACCAAAACCAAAAACCGTGAAGTTACCAAGTATACATGTACTTCTAAAATGATGAAGGGGAAATTATTTTTCTGAGGGTCTCTAAATCGACAATATCAACCTTGCTTACTAATAAATCCAAATAGAATATTCTCTGCACACTTCCCTGCAAGCAATTGAATTACTCAATTTGTTTTCCGTGTTTGGTCATCTGTGTGTGTCTGCATTCCTAAAGAATATGAAAAGGTATACTTTTTTTTTTATTTTGCTAGGTATGTTTTATTCAAATGAATTATGGAAGACGGCCCTTCCAGGGATTCCCAAACTATTTGTGTTCTTTTTCAGCAAACTGAAGTATGTCTTGTTATTTTATATGTGAAATTATTACACTTATTTATCCTCAAAGCACTCATATTAACTCAAAGTTTCATACTTTTGTGTTACAAAGGGGAATTTCTATTCCAAGATGTGCTGTATGATGTGCATTTAAATGATATGTGCATTTTAAGCATATTGAGTACACATCTTACTTCTCGTGAAGGGTCCCAGTGTTTCAAGTTAAACTTAAATCATATTTATAATTCTGTTATAGTTGAAATAAGTTTAGTATAGCTTTCTTCTTGATAACTTATTGTCTTGGGATATATAAATCCTATCATCTGAAGTAGTAGAAATTATATTTTTTCTACTAGTACCTAGTAACATGTTTTCTTTTATAATGTAATAAAATTTCAAGATGATGTTTGCCACTTCTTTAACTGTTATTGGCTGACACATGGTTCAGAACTCTCACATTATGGCTTGTAGGCTACTGAGTTGTAAGTAAACCAGAGACATACTGTTTTGTTGGGACCTGTTGCCTAACTCTACTTAGAATTCAATATTTTTCTTGACTATTTATGGGAATCATCTTGAAATGTTTTTTTTTTTTTTTACTGGAAATTACAAATGGCATGAAAATGTCTTTAAAGTTTAATATTAAGAAAAAAAGAATTGAATAAAACAAATAGTTTACATATTGATAGATGAGAAAAATTCTAAAAATCAAATATTGTACATATTTTGGTAACTATTGAAATGTGAGTTATGTTCTCTTGACGTTAGTAATCAATTGTAACATCTAATTCCCTAGACTTCCTGACTAATTGGTATTCTTATTCATTAGGACATGTTTATTATATAGTCAGGAATATATGCAGGGGAAGTCTTTAACCTTTTAATTTTCTGCATTCTGTACTTATTCTTGCTTATGACAAAAATTCCATCCTCATTATACCAGTGACCTGAAGTCACATAAATTCACAAAGCAGTCCAGTGAAAATCAATCAGTCTTTCCTCTGTACATGGAAATATATATTGAAATGTTTGGAAACTTGCAACTCTAACCCTGATTAATTATTTGATACACATGCTCTTATTCTAATATTATTTTGAAATACCATAGAATCCAATATGTACATATTCTAAAATTATATTTATATGAATTCAATTGACAAAATGAATTTGGGTTCAATAGTATACCATTGGATTCTCAATTGATTTCCACATTAAGATTGCGTATGTTGTCAAATGAATTAGGGCTTAAGCTCTAGTTAGTACACAATTTTGAGGTTTACAATTATGTAAGATATCCTTTCTTAACGTTCCATTGACAAGGATAGCAGGATCATCGTATTAACAGGTGTAAAAGAATGATCAACTCTTTGGGAAGCCGTATTTCACACTGCTCTCCAGTGACATTACAAGTACATTAGGATAGGATATATTATGTGTTTAAAATTCATTAAGAATTTGAGGGGTGCCTGAGTGGCTCAGTCAGTTAAACGTTCCACTCTTGATTTTGGCCCAGGTCATGATTTCATGGTTGGTGAGACCAAGCCCCACATTGGGCTCTGTGCTGACAGTGCAAAGCTTGCTTTGATTCTCTCTCCCTCCCCTTTCCCCATTTGTGCTGTCTCTGTCTCTCAAAATAAATAAACTTTAAAAAATCCATTAGGAAATTGATAAATATTGTTAGGAAATAATTTCCTTTGAAGAATAGTTCATTACAATACAAGGGGAATAAATCAGTTGTCCTCTTCCAATATTTCTCAGGGGAGTATTTTAATTTGTGATTTGCTTATTCATTTATATTTAAGAGCCTCTCTCTAGACTTCTCAGTGATAAAACAGTAACTGTTTGTGACAAAAAATTAAATGATTCTTCCTTTACAAAAAGCATAAAACTTCTGTCAACTTAATTGAGCTTTGAATTTTCCAAAAATAATTTAAAATACTTAACTACAATCAGAAGGACAATATCACTATGGAAAGTTTACATATGGTTATGCTGTAGTATGTTCCTGAGTATGTGCTTGATCTTCTGTTATTAAAAGTATGTTTGTCCATTCACCAAAAAGATTCAGTTCTTTTTTTTTTTATTTTTTTAATATGAAATTTATTGTCAAATTGGTTTCCATACAACACCCAGTGCTCAGCCCAACAGGTGCCTTCCTCAATACCCATCACCCACCCTTTCCTCCCTCCCACCCCCCATCAACCCTCAGTTTGCTCTCAGTTTTTAAGAGTCTCTTATGGTTTGGCTCCCTCCCTCTCTAACCTCTTTTTTTTTCCTTCCCCTCCCCCCATGGTCTTCTGTTAAGTTTCTCATGATCCACATAAGAGTGAAAACATATGGTATCTGTCTTTCTCTGTATGGCTTATTTCACTTAGCATCACACTCTCCAGTTCCATCCACGTTGCTACAAAAAGGCCATATTTCCTTCTTTCTCATTGCCACGTAATATTCCATTATGTATATAAACCACAATTTCTTTATCCATTCATCAGTTGATGGACCTTTAGGCCCTTTCCATAATTTGGCTATTGTTGAAAGTGGTGCTATAAACATTGGGGTACAAGTGCCCCTCTGCACCAGCACTCCTGCATCCCTTGGGTCAATTCCTAGCAGTGCTATTGCTGGGTCATAGGGTAGATCTATTTTTAATTTTTTGAGGAAACTCCATACTGTTTTCCAGAGCGGTTGCATTCCCACCAACAGTGCACATCCTCACCAGCATCTATAGTCTCCTGATTTGTTCATTTTAGCCACCCTGACTAACATGAGGTGATATCTGAGTGCGGTCTGATTTGTATTTCCCTGATGAGGAGCGACGTTGAGCATCTTTTCATGTGCCATCAAAATCCTAGAGGAAAAAGCAGGAAAAAACTCTCTAACCTCAGCCTCAGCAATTTCTTACTTTACACATCTCCAGAGGCAAGGGAATTAAAAGCAAAAATGAACTATTGGGACCTCATGAAGATAAAAAGCTTCTGCACTGCAAAGGAAACAGTCAACAAAACTAAAAGGCAACCAGTGGAATGGGAAAAGATATTTGCAAATGACATATCAAACAAAGGGCTAGTATCCAAAATCTATAAAGAACTCACCAAACTCCACACCAAGAAACAAATAATCCAGTGAAGAAATAAGCAGAAAACATGAATAGACACTTCTCTAAAGAAGACATCCAGATGGCCAACAGGCACATGAAAAGATTCAGTTCTTTTATCATGCATTTTTCCTTCCTCCCTTTTCAAGTGGAAACTTTTAGCTCTTATCATTCAGAAGTGATAAAAATAAAGTATACCCACTTTCATTGCTAGTTATATGTTGGGGGACACTGAGGACTAAAGTTGGTTCCTTAAGAGTCACTTACATGGCATCTATTTCTTCATTAAAAAAAAATTTAATGTTTATTTATTTTTGAGAGAGAGAGCGAGACAGAGAATGCTAGCGGGGGAGGAGCAGAGAGCAAGAGGTAGACACAGAATCTGAAGCAGGCTCTAGGCTCTGAGCTATCAGCACAGAGCCCAATGTGGGGCTCAGACTCAGAAACTGTGAGGTCATGACCCAAGTCGAAGTCAGACACTTAACCAACTGCGCCACCCAGGAGCCCTAACATCTATCTTTTCTTAAATATCTAATAGATGTCAGAGATTGGATTGAGCTTTTTACAGGTATTATCTCGTTTTAATCCTCAAACACATTACTAGGTGAGATTTAGGATTCCAACATGACAGCATTTGGAGAAAGCACATCTAAAGTAAATAATTCAGAAAACTATTATCATTTTGTTCTATTTTTAAATGGGTCACATTTTATTTAACCAGTACCAATTATACATTAAACACATTTAGCGTGCTGTTATTAGTGATGCTTTTTTACATTTTCATGGATTTGATACATATGATTTTTATTATTTATGTATTATTTTTCTTTAATGGTATGGTGTTACAAATATTCCCCTACTGCTAATTTGTATAAATACTGCTCAGGGCTTTGTAACTTTAAGAAAAATTTGATAGTGATACATGTGGCATAGTAATGTCCTAAGGGACAGAGGAAAGAATTGTGCCAGCTTGTTCAATAAATATTTGTGATCTTTGACTAGTGACTTAATCCTCCAGAAGTAGTTCATTTTTTCTAGTTAATATTAACATAACATACTCCATGATATCAATAGTCATTTTATATGTATGAAAGTCTAAGGCTTATACTTCTATAAAAATATTGGACAATGCTATTATTAAAAACACTTATCTCTTGAAACTCCATAAATCTCCATAGGTTCTATATGGCAAGTATTATGTCATAGATATTTGACTATGAGAGAAATGTAAGCTGCACAATTGTTCTCCCTAGATACACACATTCGTACATGCAGTGAACAATAAAGACAGTGTTATGTTAAGACCATACCTAATGAAATTTAAGGTGTGTGTTTGGGGGTGCTTGGGTGGCTCAGTTGGTTAAGTGTCTGACTCTTGGTTTCGGTTCAGGTTTGTGGATTCAAACCCCATATCACACTCCGTGTTGACAGCACAGGGCCTACTTGGGATTCTCTCCCTCTCCCTTTCTCTCTGCCCCTCCCCTGCTTGGGCTTTCTCTCTCTCAAAATAAATAAATAGACTTAAAAAAAAAAAAAGGTGTATGTTTGGGACAATAAATACTATGGAACCTGTAGTCTTTACACACAAGCCCATACACACACACAAGTCATACATGCTGTTTACTTTTATGCAACTATGTATTCAGATTATTTTATTTCCTACAGCACAAAATTGCCAGTCCAGAGCACTGAAATGATGTGATACGTACAGGGGTAGATATATATATATATATATATATATATATATATATATATATCCATCCATATATAGATATCCATAATACAGTATATATATATACACACATATATATATATGTATGTATATATATCCATCCATATATAGATATCCATATACAGTATATATATATACACACATATATACTTATATATATAATATATATAATTTATCTCTATATATTATATACATACATATACATTATATATGTATGTAATATTGAATTGGAATGCTAATAAACTTCTAATCTGGGTTGCCTGAATATTCAGAGCTCTTTTCACTAGAATAATCTCACAGAGTCACTGAGGTTAGCTCACTTCCTTAATATCAGGTAACTAGTCAGAAACAGTTATTGGATATGGATAGACCTTCAAATTTGTATTCCTGAAAGCCACTGGACACATTACATTAATAAATGAAAATATTATGTAAAACTGAAAGATGGGAATTCATATACATGAGACCTTCATGAGACTCTTTGTCTAATTGTTGGATGTCTTTATGTTTAGAAAATAAAATATAGCCATACAATAAGTAATGCCTGAAATGGAGACTGTTACCATTATATGAAATTCAGAGTTGCTATATTTTTAATCAGTTACAATATAATACATAATGAATGCTAGGTATTTTGGTATTCAGTGTAGAAAGCTATTGCTGAGAAAAATAATTGCAAATTTTATGAAAACTGTGTTTTTTTTGTCTATCATATCCAAGTTATAATCCTTCAGAAGTTTAAGAATCTAAAAGACAAGAAAACTCAGGTCTAGAAAATGTCAACCAAAGGATTATTTTATTTGTTTTTGGCAAAACTATAATGTTGGATAAACTCTAGACAAGTGTACTTATGGAAGACTTGTGATAATAATTATTAAAAAAATAAATGTAAAAATATGTAAGGGAGCAATAATTTTTTTCTATATACGTAGTCATACCTCATTTTATTATACTTCATTTTGCACTTCACAAGATACTGTCTTGTCTCGTTTTTTTTTTTTTACAAATTAAAATTTATAGCAAGCCAGTGTTGAGCAAATCTTTTGGTACTGTTTTACCAACAGCATTTTCTCACTGTGAGTCACATTTTGGTAATTTTTACAATATGTCAAAATTTTTGTGCTTATTATATTTGTTATGGTGATCTGCAATCAGTTATTACAACCTATTGAAAGCTCAGATGATGGTAAGCACCTTTGAGTAACAAACTATTCTTTAATTAAGATACATACATTGCTTTTTCAGACATGCTATTGCACAGTTAATATACTACAGTATAGTGTAACATAACTTTTGAATGAACTGGGGAATTAAAAAATTAATTTCACTCACTTTATTGGGAGTATTTATTTGCTTTATTGCAGGTGGTCTGGAATCTAACCCCCAATATCTCTGAGGTGTGCTTGCCATTTTACAATATAGCAATTGCATTAATTAAAAATTGTATTTTGCTCTATTTATTTTATTAAAAAGTCACTTTTGAAATTAATTGGGGGAAAACATATTCTCATAAATGATTATTAATTACCTTGTTGCAAAATATCAATGTCACATATGCACTACTTTCTAGTGTATGATTGATTAGCATGCCTTAAATTACTAATATAAGCATCTCATTTATTTCAATGCATTTCACTTTAAACCTAACATAACAATAGGAGTATAAATGGATTGTTGAATGACAGATCAATTAAAAATTTAATTTCCAGTTTTTATGAACACATTGCCATACTTTTCTAATTCATTAGATGACATCTGTTCCATTTATGATTTTTTACTATGAAAAAAACTTGGTCAAAATTCTTTATATGAATGATGTTTTGTTGTAAGGTGAGTTTTGAAATAAAAATAATAATACATAAAAATAATAATACATAGATGTAAATTCTAGAAGCCATATACATAACTTCCAAACTGACAAACTGAAATAGCAATTTCAGTTCCAATGTATAACTCCATAGAAGAAAAAACAAATTTATAGGTGTATATTCACTATAAATAATCTAAAAGATGCCTCCAAATACCTTACTAAATAACTTTCAAGTACTATAGATTTCACTAAAAGTAAAAATTTCTTTCAGGGAATTAAGGTAATGCTCATTACCCAGTCTTTAAGAAATTCATTTGAGGTGGCTCAGTCGGTTAAGCGTCCGACTTCGGCTCAGGTCATGATCTCGCGGTCCGTGGGTTCGAGACCCGCGTTGGGCTCTGTGCTGACAGCCTGGAGCCTGTTTCAGATTCTGTGTCTCCCTCTCTCTGCCCCTCCCCCATTCATGCTCTGTCTCTCTCTGTCTCAAAAATAAATAAACGTTAAAAAAATTAAAAAAAAATTCATTTGACCAACTTGGTATAATTTTAAATGATCTCCGTGCATTTCCTCCTGCCACAACAATCAAGAAGACAAACCTCCTTCACTACATAATGTTATCATCAACCAAAAGATATTTCAAAAAACGTCTGATTCTATTTCTCATTTATGCCATGAATGGCTCAATTTGTATTATGCCAAACACATCGCCCCTTTCCCCTTCTGCACACACTCTCTAGTTTTCAAAAGGATAACAATAAATCATAAGGTCCAATAGATCATTTATTTTGATTTCAAGGTGATTAATTTTGCCACTCATTTTGTCCACCAGGAGGCAGTACTAACTAAAAGAAATCAAGGTATAATCCCTTTTTTGATGCTGGAAAAACACCCAGAACAACTGGATTTCTATTTTTTTTTTAAATAAAGAATAACTTAATGCTGCATGTAATATCAAATTAATATTGTTCAGGTTTTTCTTTACAGAACCCAATAGTTTGTATACCTGTACAGTAACATCTCAACATTGATCTTTCCTTCAATCACAAACTCAAAACATCTTTTTAAAAAATGTTTATTTATTTATTTTTAAGAGAGAGGGAGCATGAGCAGGGGAGAGGCAGAGAGATAGGGAGAGAGAAAATCCCAAGCAGACATCGTGCTCAGCAAGCCTGACACAGAGCTTGATCTCAAGAACCACAAGATGGTGACCTACACTCAAATCAAGAGTCTGATGCTTGACCGACTGAGCCACCCAAGCACCCCCAAAAATATATTTATTCTAGACTTTAGCAGAGCTAAATTTCCCTGAGGTTTTTTTTTTTTTTAATTCTATAGTCTGAACAGTTGAATGGCATGTTTCAAGAAAAGTGAAGTATTACTAACCAAAATGCATTGATTTAACTTGACTTCATTTATTTAACTTGATAAATCACTTCACTCAATTACAATGGTTAGCCTTCGTGACAGAGTAGTTTTTGAAATGGTTATGAACATTAATTTTGGGGGGAGAGTAAATCCTTATTTTATCTGCCAATGAAAAATTACATGGTCTATCACTTTCCGTTTATATTTTATGTCCTCAGTTTCTTTAACATGAAATTTGACTCTATTAAAAAGGCTATATTTGATAAGGATTTTAAAATGTGTATTTCTTCCTTCTTCCCATTTAATGAAATAATATTTCAGTATTTTGTAATTATTTCATGTTTTTAAATTCTGAAGGATAGAAATTTTATATAAAAATGAGTTGTTACTTTGTGATATACTCAGTGACTTCTGTGAGGAGAAGTAGACATACATTTCTTTGTCTAACTATAATAGATTAGTTAATTTAGAGTTTTACCTAATATGTTAAAAGCAAACGATTATAAGATACATTTTATAGTCTTAATTCATTAAATGGGTAATTTTTTTCAATTACTTCGATAATTAGATATAAAATAAACGTTTTTATTGGCAAATGCGTGTCATCGTACTAGAATTAATATAGTTTCTTAAATTCTTACTACATGGAATCCTTATCCATTAGATACTGGAAAATAAGGGAAAACTTTGGTCAAATATGCGTTGTGATACTGCAAAATTTTTACATAATCCTTTAGTGATGCTTATCTTGCTTCATTAAGCATTTTCATTGTATTTGATCAAGAATCCATTTTTCCCCATCACTCACCTTTTAAGAAAATAAGTCATACAGAGAAAGATACCATATGTTTTCACTCCTATGTGGATCCTGAGAAACTTAACAGAAGACCATGGGGGAGGGGAAGGAAAAAAAAAAGGTTAGAGAGGGAGGGAGCCAAAACATAAGAGACTCTTAAAAACTGAGAACAAACTGAGGGTTAATGGGGGGTGGGAGGGAGGGGAGGGTGGATGAGAGGCATTGAGGAGGGCACCTGCTGGGCTGAGCACTGGGTGTTGTATGGAAACCAATTTGACAATAAATTTCGTATTTAAAAAAAAAGAAAGATATTTTAACTCAGAGCACTAGAATTACAAGAACTGCATTCTGAAAACCACTGATTTTTTATAACACTTTTTAAGATACATCACAGGGTTTAGACTCAGTATAGTTAGGATCAGTTATTTATTACCCACTTTGAATTTTGTGTTCATCTGTAACATCAATATAACATATCACAAAGTGCTCTTTTAAGGATTAAATGAGGTAAATTATATGACTCTTTTGAGTAGAATGAAAAGCTCTTGTTTTATGTGAGTTCTTATTTGAGTATGTTTAAAAATTGTGATTATTTTGTAATACATTGGTGGTAGAAACATATTTATGAAAAAAAGTTTTAATTTCATAAAGTGTTAAGATGTCAGGACATGTTGATTTTACTTTGCTTCATTATTTTACATAATCTAAATTGTAATCCAAATACTTTCCAAACTTGAATATATTTGACCTACTGATATTAAATAGCCTTTAGGTGTCCTGTCATATTTATTCTTAGAAGAAAAATAAAGCACAGTTCAGTGGACAATGATTTGAACATAAACGTATATAGGAGATGTATTCTTTTTGAGGGGGGAAGTAGTGAGAATACTCTGAGAGTATGAACTTGATGTTGTAATGCCTTATATTCAAATATCAAGAAATTTATGAGAAATTTAAAACAAGAAAACCAAACCTAATTTAACGTATTGAATATAAGTTAACAACTACGACAGTTAAAAGTACTGTAGGGGCGCCTGGGTGGTTCAGTCAGTTAAGCATCAGAATTCAGCACAGGTCATGATCTCAGTCTGTGAGTTCGAGCCCCGTGTCAGGCTCTGTGCTGACAGCTCGGAGCCTGGAGCCTGCTTCAGATTCTGTGTCTCCCTCTCTCTCTGCCCCTCCCCTGCTCATGCTCTGTCTGAAAATAAATAAAAACATTAAAAAAAAAGTACTGTTATATGTTATATGTGAGAAATTTTGTGGTAGTGTTAGCTTGCCCGAAATTCAGAAAGGGAGAAGATATGATGCATTCACCTGCATCAGATAATAAAGCTTAGTTCAACAAGTGTTTATTAGTTATTTAAAAGTTACAAATGAGGTTAGTTGCCAGGGAAATTAAGATAAGGACAAAGTTTCCAACTCAAGGAGTCAGGTAATACTGGCTTTGAGCTTGGGAGATGGGAACTAGAGCAAATAGTCACACAAAAAGTGTGATAAATAATTTGGTAGAGAAAGGCCCAAGTGCTATACATGGAGGTACTAGGAGATCTAGGAATGGACATTTGGAAAAGGTTAGCCTTTTCTTTTTATAGAGAGACAAGATACTGTCTGGAAAAATGGGGATGAATAGGAGAGGCGAGGAATTAGGGAAATTATTCTAGGTCGTGAGTCATTGAAATATAAATGTTGACCTATTAATTCCAGGCTGATGAGAATTAGAAAAGAAATCAGAATGCAATGGAGAATTGATGCACAGAGTCATTTATAACTAGGAAAATATCACCAGCAAATTTGATGGCAGAACTTACACTAGTGTGAAGACGTGACCCGAGCTAGATAGAAGACTGGTATTGCTTAATAGGTACAGCATTGAGGGGCATCTAGGTGGCCCAGTTGATTGAGTGTCCGACTTCAGCTCAGGTCATGATCTCGCAATTGTGGGTTTGAGCCCTGCATCCAGCTCTGTGCTGACAGCTCGGAGCCTGGAGCCTGCTTTGCATTCTGTGTCTCCCTCTCTCTTTGCCCCTCCCTTGCTTGTGCTGTCTCTCTCTGTCTTCAAAAAATAAAATAAAACTTTAAAAAAATATGTACAGCATTGAGAAATATTAGGTACAAGCTAAGCAGTTTTCCAATTTGACAAATCACAGGTTTTTTTTCTTCTATCTTCTGAAATTGTTCCAATCTGTTTGCAACAAACAGAACAAAAACTAAGAACTGGTCGTGAAATCAGTTTTGTCTGCTGGTTTAGTATTCAGGCTCTAGAAATACAGTAAATTTCAATCCTGGCTTGAGCACTAAATATATAGCTGTGTGACTAATGGCAAATTATTTGGCTTCAGTGCACTAATGCCCTAATCTGTAAAATGTGGGTAATAATAGTTGTTTCTTGATAGGTTTGTTTTGATGGTTAATCAAGAACCATATACGATCTGAAATTTTACCCTCTTCACAAACTAACAAGTGAGGCTCACAGTTTCCTGGATGCTGGCAGAAGCTATGAGGCTCCTGTGTCAGAGACGAAGACCAATTTATTATATGTTACTCATGGTCAAACAGTAGCCAGACTAAAGCATTTGTGCAGGGCTAGGAGAAGAGGACTGGATGATGCCTGCAGGTGCCACCATTTACATTAGAGGAGAGGACCACTGCCCTCTCCCTCACCCAGCTCAGGAAACCCAAATATTTTATAATGAACAGGAAGCACACCTGACATTTGCTGCATTGAAAGACATTTTATTACACTTGATATTAAACATACCCGCCCCTTGCTTTAGAGGGAGACACTCTGTCTATCGCCTAAGAATATTCACTGTACAAAATACCTTAAAAGAAAGTCTGGAATAAAAAACAAAAACAACAACAAAATGAACCCAAAAAGTGTCTCTTCTTTCAAGATGTGCCGAAATTCAAAAGTCGTAGGGAAAATTGTCTTTTCGAGAAGTTAGAAGAGTAGGGGCTCAAAAAACCAACTGAATAAACATTTATAATTGCCACCATCACTGCCACCACCATCATGATCAGAGAGTATTTTCCCCCCCTGGTTATCCTCTGGGGTGCAAATGAATGTAGACCAGAGAAAATGCAGGGTTCTCTTGTCTACAGTCTCTGTTGATGTTTCATGGAAGGGGAGATGTTTCTGAATTTGCTTCTAAGATAAAATAAGTGTATATGCATACCGCAGATGGATAGATACACAGAGAAAAACGTTAATATATTTTCTCTTTATAAATGGTTAACCATGTTAATGCATGGTTATTTTAAAAGTCACACACATTCAGAGAGTTAAAAATAATTGCAGTAATTCGCAATTAACTGTGTAATTAATAAATGGCAGGCCCCTATATATATATACATTATATAAGTGTATGTGTGTGTGTGTGTGTGTGTGTGTGTGTGTATATATATATATATGAATATATATTGTATATATATATATATATATATATATATATATATATATATAGTAAAACAACCTTGGATTGTGAGTAGTTTTTATATTAATATTTTTGGGTTGTAGAACAATTATCTGAGTTTCTGTTATTTCTAATGGGGACATTCACTTTGATATACAAGTGCTTTGGATTACAAGCATGTTTCTGGAATGAATTATGCTTGCAAATCAAGGTTTTACTGTATATACACACATATATATGATACATATTTAAGTATATACTTATATATATATACTAAAAGTATATATGCTATAACATATATATTTATGTTATGTTATAACATATATATTTAACATTTATGAGTACTAGTTTATTGTCAGGTCTTCTGCTAATTCTTTCCCATGTATTATTTTATGTAAGCATCAGAAAAATTTTACATACTATTAAGAGAGTACATTTTTACTGTCAATCTGTCTATCTAAAAATGACCATAATTATCATTTTGGTATGTGTGAATTCAAACATTTTTTATACATGCATATATTTCAGCAAAATAAACAAAACAAAAAAACTCATATTCTTTTGAAAGTGTTAACAGATAACCTTGTTTCTCAAAACTTTGTTAACACTTTGTGATGGGTACTGTAAATTGGTTCACTCAACAACCATTTCAAACACCAAATAGTATGATTTCTCTTTATAGACCTTTTACAGAATCTAGTAAATTCAAAGCTACATTTCCCAGATTTTCTTGCAGTTAGCCTTCTGGATGTGTTTTAGGTTTTTCCTATCAAATTCAAACAAGCTTGGACTTTTATGAAATTCTTATTGTAAAACAAGCATAGTTTGGGGAAAGAAATTTTCCTTTCACAATAGCAAGGGCAGTGTAGTTCTGAACCTAGCAACTAGGGTAACAGCTTACTTGTGTGTTAGTCTGAGTATTGCAGGAGTAGTAAGCCTTTCTCTATTACAGTTCTGTGGTGAGGTTTTAGAAGTTGTTTCTAAGAATTCAATACATAGCCCTTCTCTTCAATCCTGTGAACTATTTTAATAAATCTCTTTTACTTAAATACTGAAGAATTTGTTGTCTGTAACATAGAGCCTTGTTTCAAAGCATTGGTCCATTCTAGGACTACAACAGCTAGGGACCTGGAATGAACAAAGTACCCAAGGAAGCAAACCTATCTGCAAGGCTGATGCAGGCAATGATACCCAAGAGGTACAAGTTGTTAAGCTCAAATTGTAGAGTGAACATGCATTGTTCAGGTGCATGTTAAAATCAGGTGGTTCTATCTGGCTTGTGAGCATAACAGTAGGGAATTCTTAAGTCAAACATAATTATGGTTCATACAGTCCCTTATGCAAGCTATTCACACTTTTGTGTTGAGCATCAACTGTGTGCCAAACGTGAGCTCTGGGCACTGGAGAAAAAATATTCTGCCCTCCTGGATCTTAGATTGCAGTTCGTAGGAAATCTGCCCATACCACAGGATAGTTGTTCTTTTCAAAGAACAACTAAAATCTCGTGAAAAGCACAGGCAACTTATCTTCTCTGCTCATCTTCTTACCATCCCCTTTCTCTACTTTACCTTAGCGGCTGTCTAAAATTAAGAGTAAGACACCAGTACTAGAGGGGATGGAGGCAAGAAAGTAAACAGGAACTGATAAATTAGAATCAACTTGATGAAGGATAAACCTTTCTCTGAGAAGTTAAACTGCTGCTATGTCTAAAGTACCCCTTTCCAGACCTTCCAACCTTAGGAGATAATTTCTGACTCAGCAAAATATGTGTCTCTCAATCTTGCCCCAAATCTCTTCCTAGTGATTCAGAATCATGGTAATTTTCATGATGTAATTCTCATGAATCCTTAAGAGGAAAGAACTCTGTCATTTATTGGCCCTTTTTGGTCTTCAGGAACATTTCATTTTCTCACAGAAATGAAGCAGCAATGCTTTCCTAGGATGACTTAGGGCACACAGATGTTGGGCTTATGGTTTACCTACAGAGGCATCATTACCTGTCTTGGTCTCTATGTGGTAATCTTTCTGCTTTATTAGGTACATTTCTATCCTCTCACAGGATGGAAATAATGGTAAAACATTATTATCCCAGTATAATTTTTAATAAATAGTGTTTTAATTTTCTTTTTAAAAATATTGATATGGAGGATAATTATATATAATATACAATACACATGTAATGTTAAAATGGTAATAGATAACATATATTATAAATAATATGATTATGTGATATATAACATGATGTGTAATGTATTATGTAAATAACATAACTAATACAATCACAATATTGGGTGATCATCAATGTGATTTATTTTCTGTTTGTGTATTTTTGTTGTGTCTGTTGTACAGGCTTAAAAGGAGAGCTGATATATATCAATCTCTTACCATGTAGCACACATCTATTTATTTATTTTATTTCTCCAGCTTATTATATCTGTGAGAAAGCTCTGAGAAATAGGTATCATTTTATATGTAAGGAATAGGAATCTTGAAGGTTAAGTAACTCATTGAATCATATACAGCTAATAAATGCTTAATTTAAAGTAATTGAATTAATTACTGTAATTCCTGATGCATGTGTAATACAGTGAAATTTTCTATTTTTGGATAAATCTATTGAGAATATGGTCATTGTTTACAAATACATAGTAACAAATATAAAGTACATTGTTGCAAGATGGAAAGGCCTGTGCCCTCAAAAATTGGATAGGTCAATTATTTAAATATCAGTTTCCATATGAAAAATTCATGTTTCATAGCCAATAAAAAAGTGCACAGGTTGAAGAAATTAAATGGGAGAAAAACTTAAACCCTTGCCCCCCAAAAAAAGAATTTCATTGTCCTATGATTTAAACAAGTGAAAGATTAATTTTACTTATTTCAATATTAATTATAAAATTAAACAGAAAATTAAAGCATTAAAATCCTTCTTATGAGAGGCCTGATAAAGCAATAATCAGTTGGTTCAATCAGCAAAGGGCACATGATAAATATGTGCTGAAAAAGCATAATTTTTATTTGAAATGCTTTTTCTGGGTTTGTTGTTGTTGCTGCTATTGTTGAAGAGTAACTTTATTCTCTTCTGCTATTTAAGAGTCAAATCGTAATGCCTTGTGATTAAGTCACACTACATAGATGGAAACCTGACTTTGACATTCACTAGCCATGTAACTATAGGCAAATTAGCACATTAATTTGGGCCTTATTTTTCTCTTCCCTAATGAGGATCAATCAAGAGCACCTATTTAATTTGGTGGATGTGAGGATTAACTATGATTACATATAGACGTGTTTGGAGTAGTTTTAGCACATAGGAAATACTTTATAACTGTTAGCTTAAATACCATTTTAAATTATTGAGTGAATTGACATAAGTAAGATGTGGGGAATTGTTCAATACCTATACCATGGGTTATCTTGACTAGGAGTGGAAAGAATCTATAATAAGGAAAATGATCCCTTTCAACATTTGGATTATTCACAACAGTAAACTTAATCATCAATTTTTCTAAGTATTGGATTTAATTTTGATGAAATAGATTTTTTTTAACAACTTAAGTTGTTAGTTTTATCTATACTATGAGTTTATGCCTATGACTTGTGTCCCATGACCCTTATTAATCAAGAGATGAATGTTCAGTATTATTTATTCAAATCGAAAGAACAAAGTATAAGTCATATTTTTTTTTCCTTTTCTCTATAAATTTTCTCATTTATAATTTGGAGATTTTTATAAGCTTTTTTTGTGAGGGACAAATAAGATAATTAATGTAATAATATATAAAAAGTACTCAGCACATTATCTGAAATCTCAAAGGTATTCAATTAATATTAGTTAAATCTGTATCAAATTTCAGTTTATGAATATATGTAGATATTTGTATATGTACTAGTAAAGAGTTCAATTATATATAGTATTAAATCTATATAATTCACAATAATTTCAGTAAGTTCACATAAAAGTGAAATTTGTTTAAAATAAACTTGTATATTTTTATACATATATACTTATATATGTCGAGGTATAAAATTAAGTCACTTTCTGCCTTTTGGAGAAGCTACTCTATATTATAACACTCACGTGCACACACACACACACACACACATATACACAACCACTTTCTTTATGGTTAAAATCAGTACTTAATCTAGTTTTTGTGTCTCTATTGAAACATTGGAGGTTCATTCTTCATAAAAGTTATTCAGAAAATATTTATGAATAAATGATGAATGAGCTAGAAGCTATATTCAGTTACAAAATGTCACTATACTTTCATATGAGAGCATCTCATGCAATCCATGATGAATTATTTAGAATATTTCTAATTATAAATGTGATACATTATTTTTTCTCAAAATTAATTACTTTCCCAGGTGTTTTTCATTAAACAATAGCAAGTATATTACATTTTCAGTTATCTTTTTCGTGTATGATCTAGACAAACAATATGCCAGAGTCTATTATTAGCTTTTTACATTTATTGTCATACATAGAATTTTCATTTTATTTCAAGGGTTGAGGTTTGCAAATGTGGAAGCAAACATTTTCAACAAGAATTATTTATTTATTTATTTATTTATTTATTATTTTTTTAATATGAAATGTATTGTCAAATTGGTTTTCATACAACACCTGGTACTCATCCCAACAGGTGCCCTCCTCAATGCCCATCACCCACTTTCCCCTCCCTCACACCCCCCATCAACCCTCAGTTCATTCTGAGTTTTTAAGAGTCTCTTATGGTTTGGCTCCCTCCCTCTCTTTTTTTTTTTTTCCTTCTCCTCCCCCATGGTCATCTTTTAAGTTTCTCAGGATCCACATAAGAGTGAAAACATATGGTATCTGTCTTTCAACAAGAATTTTAAAAACATGAATTGGTATCTATGGCCTGGTATGTTTAGCTAGATTTTTAATGAGTAACATGTATAAATTGTGATTAGTTTAAACTTTTTATTTTATAGTAAGATTTAGAGATAATATGTATATTACCAAAATGTAAATTTTCCCAGTTGAGGGAAAATATGTACCATATCATTTAAAAATTCAAAATTTCAGATGCATAGAGAAAAAGCTTTCTTCACAGCTGGCTCACAAAGTCAAATTTGCAGGCCAAAAATAATTTGTAATAACATCAAAGGACTCTTGAAAAAACAATAGAAAGTTGTTTAACTGTTTGATTAGGATAAATGTTTTTATATATTACTGCAGCAATGCAAAAAATAACATGAGCAATTTAGATTTAAACAGATTATTTACTTATTTTCATGTTTCATTATTAAAGATATTATTTGCTATGGAATTGATGGGGATAGCGAAAAAGACAGATCTACACTGAAACAATAAAAAGGAAAATATTGAACTCCTCAATATGAAGTATTAACACTGGAGCCATTGAAGAACAGGAATGGGGTCTGAGCTTATGTAGAATATTTTCTCAAGTTTTCTGAAAATTAAAAAAGAACAGTGAGTTAGAAGATGGCATTGATCTATTTTTTATTTTTTTTTATTTAAAGTAATGTAAAGCTACTGACACAAGACATACAGAAATATATAAAAAGTTATAGTAATCTTACTTTAGTATCAACAATAGTGAGGTTAAAAATTATCTAGATTGCATTTATGTTTTCCGTTATGTACTAAAATATTTCAGCAAGAGCATCTTACAATTATTTAAGATTTATTTTTCTCAATAGGCTTCAAAATAAGAAAACAATTACCTACAAATAAAACGATTATCAAACCACTGTCACCAATTAATACAATGTTAGGTATCAATAGGATTTTTGGAAATTAATGGAAAACAATATTCTAATAACAAAAACCTAAGATGTTTGACTCAACCTATACTAACTTGCATTGTCTTGCTAATTCATGTTTTAAATAGGCCCAACTCTAAAATTTGTGGAGACTGGACCAAGAGTACAAATAGAACACTCCCCTACCTACTGCCACACCTTAGTTTGCTCTCTCCTTCTGTTATACATAATTGCATGCCCTTTTTTATTCTTTTCCTTCTTTGGAAAATTTTAATTTTTTAAATGTTTGTTTATTTTTGAGAGAGAGAGAGAGACAGAGCAGGAATAGGGAGGGGCAAAGAGAGAGGGAGACACAGCATCCGAAGCAGGCTCCATGCTCTAAGCTGTCAGCACAGAGCCCAACATGGGGCTCGAACATGAACTGTGAGATCATGACCTGAGCCAAAGTCCAACGTTTAACCAACTGAGCCACCCTGGTGCTCCTCCTCTTGGGAAAATTTAAAAAGCAAAAATATGCCCTGAGAAGTGACTTATGCAGGTCCAGGAAGCAGACTCAGAGTTATTGTTAGGGAATCCTGGGGTCCAATCATCTCAAATAAGACCTGGAAGAGAGCAAGATACAGACTTGGGCATAACCCCAAGAACTTATTGCCTTGCCAAGAAAGGAACAACCAAAGCAAGGAGCTCAAGACAGGAACCCACTGCCTGGTCCCAGTTGGTGCTGCTGGAAGAGGTGTAATGAACTGGAAAATACCACTTACAAAGGGTACAGTAGGTAGGGAAATCTGCATTAGGGGAAGTTTAGAAAAGGAAACTACATTTGAAACAACAATGGCTTACATGGGTTAAAACCACATTTTGAAAAACTTGAGTTTGATGACCTAGTCATTAAATCTTTGTACATTAGGAAAAAGTGCTATCCACTGTTGTTTCACTCTCTAAACTATTTTACTGTTCTTGCTGACCCCATCCTCTGCTGATTGTGTTAGGCTGACTTAGTGAGTGGTCTGCTGGAAGTATGAAAATAAGTTAATTAATTTAAAAATGCACAAAATCCTGTGCCTGATGGTGTTGGTGCCCTAAGCTTAGCCCACTTTAAACTGCTCTTCAAAAGGGCGGTGGAAACTATACACCAGGTCACGATGCCTTCATTGCATATCTGACACAACTTCCTCTTTACATGGTCATCTCTCGAGTAACAGTTATCATTTATAATAATTTTAGTGTGATGTAATAGCATTCAGAAATGTTAAGAGACACTTTATCAGTGAAAAATATGCTTTCACTTTTCTTTAGGGCTCTTAGTATTCATTGAACGTATCTAAAAATACAAAAACAAAAAAAAGGTCAGGTAGAGATGTTACAAAGAGTTTGGCTATTGTCTGGTCATTCTGGAAAGAACATGCTGGCAGATAATCTACAGGATACAGCATACAGCCCATCTGGCATGTGGTCTGCACCCCACAGGCCCTATGATCTCAGTCACAGCAGGAGCACCCTCACAGGATAACTACACTGTTACCCTGCAAAGACTGACTCCAAGGGAAATTTACTCAAGAATAGGAGCAGAGAGAACTTGCATGCTTTCCATTCAGATTGTTTTTAGCTTTACTTTTAAACCATTTGACTAAATTATTAAGCCTATGTTCAATATGCTGTGTGGGCATCCTGCTTAGAATTTATCAGGACAGTTACAAGCCTTCATGAAATCACAAACCCACCATCAACCAGGGCTACTGATGTATTGATGGCTCATGTAGATTTTGTCTCCAGAAGATGCTGAAATGAGTCAGAAAAAAATAGCTGTAACTCTAAGACTATTCCCTCCAAACTGAATGTTCATTCCAATTCTCTTACACTTCCCAACTATGCCCAGCCATGTTGTGAGCTACGTTTCATCCAAGATTTTATATTAAGATTATATAACATTATAAAGATACTCCAAAGAATGCCAAGACCATAGAGATACTCAAATACAATTATAAATCTCATTCTTATTTGAAGCCTGGGGAAGCTGTTAAAGAAATTCAATTGGAAGACTAAATTCCCATGTAAGTTAAATTCCAAAGACTCTAAAGTCCAAAGGAATTAAAACTCAAAAAATCAATTATCTAGCCCCTTTAAATCCAAAGAAAATAGATTTTTTTCTATTTTTCTATCCTGCTCAGCATGAGCCCTAGGGGATGTCGGAGTCTGGCTATAATGCAGCTTCTTTCAGCATAGTCTGGGCTTCTGTTTTCTACAGTGTTGGTGTGGTTCTCTCACTAACTCAGAAGCTCAATGAGATCAATACCAGGTCTGATGTGCCTCCCTTTTAGAAGAGTCCAGAGATTATTACAGTCTGTATTCCTAGCCAGTAAATCTTCTAAAGAAGCTTATTTCTAGAACCCAGGCAAAGTTATTCCACTCCGAATTATATTTTCAGAGGCTAGGGTTTGGGATTGGCAAAGACCAAAACAGAAGCCTAATGTTATCTGAAGAAATGGAACTAGAGCATGAAAATGAGCTTTGTTAGAGCTACTCAGGAAACCAGTTCATTCACGCCAGTTGCCCATACCTATGAACTTTGAAAATAATTTCAACCAGAAGAAGACTCTGATCAAGAGGTTAAGGATGGCACAGTGTTTACCATATCTGGGAGAAAAGTAAACTTACAAACGCTCTCTCCTTTCCAGAAAATGGCTGTTGAGACATGATCACCTTCTCTTGAAGTTTGGAAATAACACTTGAAGGTTTTAGCGTGTATTAGTTTACATAGTTTTCTTTCTCATCCAGCATTTGAAACATCTTCTAATTTTCTGTCAACTGAATTTCTTTTAAAATCAGAGCCTTTGGAAAGACTTATGTGCTAATGTTTAGTGGGGAGGACATCCCCAGGGACTGAGGAGTAAAGAATAAGAGAGAAAGAGAATGTTGGAGAGCCATAGATGCTCTAGCAAGCTAGCCATCATGCTTCATAACAAGCTATGTGGTCTCAAAGGACTAAATAGTGAAACCGTATAAGGTACTCTATCTGCAGATAATCCATCATGGGAAAGAAGGAGGAAGAATTTATCTGAATGTACCCATCGACCTCTATTAAAAACTTGTCACTAACTGCCCCATCATTCCAGGTTGTCTATGTGTGTATGCTGAGCTGAATCTTGTGCCTCAGTGTATAGTGCCTAGTGTGGCATGACATATTATTGGACTGAGGGCAGTGGCAATTTTCTCCATGACTAAGAAACAGCTAAATTGTTGTTTGAGTCATTCAGTCAGAAACTAAATCAACTCCATGTCTGGAGTAAGGAATAAAACTGAATCCAGAATCTTTTCTTTTTCTTTGAGTCTTTTTTTTTTTTAATATATGAAATTTATTGTCAAATTGGTTTCCATACAACACAGTGCTCATCCCAAAAGGTGCCCTCCTCAATACCCATCACCCACCCTCCCCTCCCTCCCACCCCCCCATCAACCCTCAGTTTGTTCTCAGTTTATTTATTTATTTATTTATTTATTTATTTTTTAATATATGAAATTTACTGTCAAATTGGTTTCCATACACCACCCAGTGCTCATCCCAAAAGGTGCCCTCCTCAATACCCATCACCCACCTGCCCTCCCTCCCACCCCCCATTAACCCTCAGTTTGTTCTCAGTTTTTAAGAGTCTCTTATGCTTTGGCTCTCTCCCACTCTAACCTCTTTTTTTTTTTTCCTTCCCCTCCCCCATGGGTTTCTGTTACGTTTCTCAGGATCCACATAAGAGTGAAACCATATGGTATCTGTCTTTCTCTGTATGGCTTATTGCTTCCAACCCACCAGTAATGCAATGAATGTGGAAACATTAAAAAAATAATAATAATGTTTATTTATTTTTTAAATGTTTTTATTTATTTTTGAGACAGAGAGAGACAGAGCATGAGTAGGGGAGGGGCAAAGAGAGAGGGAGACAGAATATGAAGCAGGCTCCAGGCTCTGAACTGTCAGCACAGCCCGACACAGGGCTCAAACTCACAGACTGTGAGATCATGACCTGAGCTGAAGTCGGATGCTTAACCGACTGAGCCACCCAGGTGCCCCTAATGTTTATTTATTTTTGAGAGAGAGAGAGAGATAGAGAGAGAGACAGAGAGAGAGATAGAGAGATTTATTTTTGAGAGAGGGAGAGGGAGACAGAGTGTAAGCCAGGGAGGTGGAGAGAGAGAGGGAGACACAAAATCTGAAGCAGACTCCAGGCTCTGAGCTGTCAGCACAGAAGCCAATGCCGGGCTCAAACTCCTGGACTGTGAGATCATAACCTGAGCTAAAGTCAGACGCGTAAGTGACTCAGCCACCCAAGTGCCCTGAATGTGGAAACATTTTAGTAACCAAGCCTCCATCCTCCCTTGTGGACCAACATTTATGGAGCCTGGCCACAAGAGGCTCATTGTACTGCCTTGTTACTGTAGAATTGTTCACGTCTATGAAAACTGCCCCCCGGGGAATGTTTTGCTCCTATTTTGGTTTTAATATCACTCTCAGAAGATTCCTAACTTTAACCTACCATTAATGCTTCAGAGTTCACACTAAGAACACAGTCAGGACAATAGATCTGCCATGAGTTCTTCAAGTGTTTTGAGCGCTTTAGATCTTGAGCCTTATATCTAGCTGGTGTGTGTGTGTGTGTGTGTGTGTGTGCAATAATGGAAGATAACTTCTATTGTTTTATTTTCCTACTCTTTCTCTTCTCTTTTTAGAAAAGCCATTGGTAACCTGCTTATAGAGTTGGTCTTTTTCTTTTTCTACCATGTAAAAAATAGCTCATTCCTGGATCTTAGTGCCTTGCTCCTTTACCATCTGTATGCTTACATCCAGAGTTTTAAAAAGATTTTAGACCCAGTATCTTGTGAATCTGCCAAATGCATCCATTGCCCAAGCAAATCTTGTGCACCTTCACTTTCTTGGCTTGGATAACCCCACCCGAGGAATATTATCATCTAACCATAGCATGCACTGAATCTATCCATCTGCCTTCCTGTCCTATGCTTCCTTTTTGCTAAGCTTTCTTTTATTATCACAGTTTTACAAATTGATCATACATGTTCTCTCGAGGCAAAGAAAATTCCTGGCTAGCTAAGTAAAAGTAACTTCATTACCTAAAATTATTTTATTACTTTTCAAATCTCAGGCATAAAGGCTAACTTCATGAATTCAAGCTTGGTTCTTCTGCCATTTCCTCTTTAGCCTTGAATGCAAAATGAAATCTCAAGCACCCGACCTAAGCCTGGCAATAATAATTTAAAACCAGAACCTCTTTAGTACTATGCAGCATGCCTGGAATCCAGCTGCCTTGCAGTATAAAAGTCATTCCCTTGTAGACAAGGCTGCAAAGCACAATGCAAATGACAAATAACTTGTTCTGCTTTTTAAAGTCTAAATGGTAGGAATATGGCAAGATTTGCTTTTCCACGCAGCTAAACTTTTACTTCAGTGAAGTCTGATGGCTCAGGCCTCTGCAGCCCCCTGGTGGCATCTATTCAGGCACCACTGCCTTCACACACACACTGAGGGTGCAAGTCAACTTGCCAGACTGCACTCAGAGCCAGGATTCACCAGGATTGCCCCTTTACGAAGCCTATGGGGCTTTTCAGTGTGTTCTGAAATTTTCTGACTGAATACAGTGCGTTTTGGTTTCAGATACCCATGTGGCTTCTATGTAGCTTAAATCCAGAATGACCGGTACCTTTCTCCAAGTCAGTGCACCTTTGCTTAAGGCCTTGTGTTTGCAGGCATGTCTTTGTATCTCTTTTAAAAACCGCCCATGGAGGGGCGCCTGGGTGGCTCAGTCGGTTAAGCGTCTGACTTCGGCTCAGGTCATGATCTCATGGTCCATGAGTTCGAACCCCGCGTCGGGCTCTGTGCTGACAGCTCAGAGCCTGAAGCCTATTTCAGATTCTGTGTCTCCCTCTTTCTCTCTCCTCCCCCGTTCATGCTCTCTCTCTTCTCAAAACTAAATAAACGTTAAAAAAATTTAAAAATTGCCCATGGAAAAGTCCTTCATAACCTGCAAAGACCAGCCAAGGTAGAGAAATAATCACAAATCCTTGATTTAAGGCTGTTGATAACCTAAAATTCATTTACATAACCTTATCTAAGCCTCTATAAAAGCAAAACAACAAAACAAAATAACAACAGCAACAAAGACCCCACTCTTGTTTAATAACATGTAAAGTAAAACCATGTCCAGATCCCAATTTGCAAAATCTAAATCATGGAGAGTAGAGAATAATAAAGGAAAACAAATAAACAAAAACTCCCAAAACAGAGAACAAACCAACAAACAAAACCAAGCACAGAAAGAAAGTAAACAGGACAATCCCAGTTGTTTCTTTCCAAATTCAAGTCTCATATCTTTCTCCTAAGAATGAATGCAAGAGAGGAGAAAGAAACCATGAGTAGTGTGTGTTATACTAATGGAGTTCTTCCATATGGATGGGAACATCAGGAGAAGAAGAAGATTCTTCCACTTTGTCTCCACTCTCTGGTCTTCAACACTGTCCTTCCCCAAATCTCAGAAGAACAAAATCACTATAGAAATGGTTACAGGAAACATTTGAAGTATAATAGACACTTGTGAAGCTATTCTGAGAGGTTATATTTTAGTGAATAAAATTCTTTTTTTAATTTTTTTTTACATTTATTTATTTTTGAGAGACAGAGCACTAGTGGGGTAGGAGGAGGAGGAGGAGAGAGAGAGAGAGAGAGAGAGAGAGAGAGAGAAAATCCAAAGCAGGCTACAGGCTCTGAGCTGTCAGCACAGAGCCTGACGCAGGGCTCAAACTCACAAACCGTGAGATCATGACCTGAGCCGAAGTCGAAGGTTCAACTGACTGAACCCCCCAGGTGCCCCGTGAATAAAATTCTTAATACCGTAATATTAAAAAATTCTAATAACATACAATTTCATATAGAGGAAGGGGGGAAAAACATGACTCTCCACCCATTCTGGGAAAAAAATCTACAAGCTTCCACTTTAATATTAAGCAGTCAGATATTTGAGTCACTTGAAATGCATTTGATATAAGTTTCTTCCTCTATAATTTAACTAAAAGATAAAATAAACCTTTCTACAAGCTTTTCAAGTTTTGTCACATGGGGATTTTCCTATCAAAACTCAGCAAAGTTGAATTAAAATTCATATGCTTAAGACTGTTTCCTTTTACTTAATGTTATGCTACAGATTTTCTTAATTGAAGAAATAATTGGAATGTCTTGAACTATGATTTAAATGGAATTTGGGTCACATTATTTCATTTTAACTCTGATTTTCTGTTTTCACTAATAATCCATGTTCATTTGAAGAATTTATATATCCTGAGAAGGACATGTGAAATTGCACCAAGGTAAGAGAATCAAGTGTTGGTGATCTGTAAGAGTTGGAATAATGCTATTAAAATTCAGTACTTGTACTTCTGGAAAACCATCAAGATTTCTGTGGGTAGCATGTTCCTCAGGATAAATCATATTTTTCTTTGCCCTAAACTGAAAGGTGATATTGAAGTTCATGTCCCACTTCAGTCTGCTGCCTTCCACAGACACCCCCACAGAGGGTTGATGCATGTTGTGTATCAATATTTGATGTGTGCTGGATATTGTATTTCTGGATATTACCCTTTGAACACTGTGCATCACATAAGGATTTAGAACTCAGACATTTACTGAACATCAACCTAAGTGCAAAGTACTCACCTAGGCATACCAAAGATACAAACCCGTGCAATATTTTACTTGTCTTCTCAAAGCTTGTGGGAAGCTTATTCCACAAATTCATGCCAGATCTTTCAGTATATAACTCAAGGTGAGCCTGGGGATGGAAATCCTAGTGGTTTGATGGTAAGAAGAACAAGAATGGCACTGAATAGCTGACTTGAGATCTCCCCTAACTCTGAACTCTCAAATTCCAGGCATCATTGTATCCCAGTTTTCACTGCCACGTACACTTCCCATAACACTATAACCTGATAAAAATTCAGTGAAACAGATGTGTTCTTCCTTCCTGGGAGCATCTATAATCTGGTCTGGTGTTCCTAACTTTTATTGTGCTTTATAACATTCCTCAAAATCTGATTAGCTTAAGTGGAGTTACCATATACACCAATACAATTCCTAGGTATATACCCAAGAGAAATAAAAACACACATACAGAGAAAACTTGTACACAAATGTTCATGGCAGCATTATTCACAATAGTGATAAATTTGGAACAATCCAGATGCTCATGAACTGATAAACAGAGAGACAAATTTGGTATAATGAAATGGAATATTATTCTGTAATAAAAAAGGATGATGTACTGATATATGCTACAACATATATAGATGAACCTTGAAAACATTGTACATGAGAAAAGCCAGACATAAAAGGCCACATATTATATGAATGCATTTATATGAAGTGTCCAGAATTGGAAAATCTATAAGGACAGCAAGTATATTAGCTGTTGGTTAGGGAGAGCTAAAGGAAAAGATGGAGATTGACTACTAATTGGTTTGGGCTTTCCTTTCATGGTGATGAGAATGTTCTAGATTGTAGTGATGGTTGTAACACCCTATGAATATACTGAAGGCATTGAATTGTATACTTCAAGTGGGTGAGCTGTGTTCTATGTGAAGTGTTTCTCATATGTTCCTCCATCATTTTTCTCCCTAGCATGATAATCATGAGTAGCAGGACTGTACTTCTTATTTAACTTCTCTATGATCTTCAGCATTAATGCATCACCACTCAAGGGTGCTTTAACAAATAATTTTATAGGCATAAAAATGCGTTAGAAAGGGGGGAGAAACGGTTTGAGATATATTGCAAGATAAACTTCGTTATTTTGAAATAGCACTATTGGCTAAACTCTTAAGTTTGGTGTGTGAACTTTATAAAAAGTAAATTAACCTACACATAGGAACAAAGCATCAAGAAATTGTTCAGAATCATCACTTATGTTTATGTTCTGTACTAGTAAAGATACAGGAAAATTTCAAAAGGTGTTATTTCTTAAAACAAAATGAAACAAAAGCAAACAAAAAAATACCAAGAAAATTTACTTAAAATTGCACATAAGAAACCAAAATCCAATAACATTATGCTACTTTTCATCTTTATAGCCTACCACTACTACACCTAATTTGTAGAAAACTGGTCAGAAATGTATTGAGTTGAATGATTATTTATATGGTGTACATAGGAAGAAATAAAATACTAAATGATATTGAAATTCTCATGCAGCCAGACTAATGTAGGAATAAAAAAAAATAATTCTTGTTTTCTGCGTATAGCAGTTTTATTATTCTTATTTTTATGCCACCTATTAGCTTCAAGTCTGTGAGTTAATGCTTTTAAATATTATTAATTATATATTAAGATATATTATTTTCTCTCATATTGTCTACTGGCAATTTAAAGGGCAATCAGAGCTCACATATAACTTTGAAATATGAATCTAAGGAGGGCTTTTTGGGGTGGTATATTTTACAATTGTAGCTTTCTGCATTATGCAGGTTCCTACTGAAACAATTATTGTAGTCATTTTGTGCTCTTGACTTTTCATACAACTGCCGCATTTCATTAACGATTAAGGTCATATTCTGGTTCATTCCAAGTACACTCCTTTGCCCCTACCCCGGATCCTAGAATGCTATTAATAGTGCCAGCTCTGCTTAACGTTTACATCAGACTTGAGAGGAGATATTACAGTGAAGTGCAAATTAAAGCCTGCTAAAATGCTGCTGCCAACAATTATACTGGGGCACAAGCACATTTTTCATTTATTTCAATGGGTCACATTAACAAGGCTGCATGCCACATTATCATAAAAGGTGGACCAGGCTGTCGGTTCTGATTATTGTTAAAGGAATGGCATATCTAAGAAGGCTTTGCTAAGAGAGAACACATCTATTGCTAACTAGTACTTTAAATGTATATAATTATTGGACACTTTTTGTAGAATGTTAAAAGCTTCTGTCAATCAAAGGTCAAATTTTTTATTTCTGTCCTTTTATGTATTTTTTTTCTTTTCAATTTAATTTCTGTACAAAATTAAATCCTTTAGTGTAAGCTAAATAGAAGAGAAAAAGTCTTCGATTTCAATAGCTTTCTGAGTAACTGAGCCTGTTTAATTTAAAATACTATCACGCAAATTACTATCCTACAGGAAGATTGTGTAAATCAAGCCCAAGTTTAAGCAATTTATCCTTCATATTAAATATTAAAAAAAAAAAAGCATGACGTAAAGTCATTCAAGCTGAAGGAAATTAGAGCCCAACACTTTTTTCTTTCTTTTTATCTAGTTTATTGTCTTTTGGGTAATGATGTCTTTCTTCTGGAACAGGGAAGGAAATTGTATTTAAAAATTCATTATTTATTTTTGTGTAATATGAACAAACATAATAGTGATTTTGTCATTGCTTCTACAGGACAGGTAATTCAGATAAGATTTTTATGTCATTGTCACAAGAACAGTGCATGAGTTATAAGCCATCTCTATAAAAATAAAAACAACAGATGACTTTCCTATTGAATCATTTTTAATCATTATAACCATCCTTTATTAAGTAGCACTCTTTATTAGCAAAATGAGTTGAACCTAAATATTATAAAACATTAAAAGATACTGTTGGAAAATAAGTAATGGATCTTAAAGTTAGATTTTTAACTCCTTCAACTCTGCCTAAGACTTGTCATGGCACTATGGTTCTTTGATCATTAAACCATTACTATAATTACGTAGAACACTTGTGTTTGCTTTTTTTATGTTACCCTTTTTTTTTAAGTTTTTTGAAAATCAAGATGAATACAGTTAGCAAGAGCTGTTATCTCATTCATGGTCATTATATTAATCCAGGCACTCTGAATTCAAATTTCAAAATGTTTAACAATATATTTACAACAAATTTCTAATTATATACAATTTTCATAATATATTTCAAAGGAATACTTTATTATAGGATATTTTATATAAACCAATAACAAGTGATGTATACCACATCACTAAATAGAGTATTACAAACCACCCCCCCTTAGTTCCTCTTGTCCCACCCACTGTCCAGTTCCTAGCAAGTTTAAAAGTTAAACATGGTTGTAACTTCTAAAATTGAGTTTCATTTTACCCATTTTAACCATATATAAGTGAAATAATATAATTATTCTGTGCCCAACATTCTAAGATATTTATAACACTTATTGCCCCAAATTGTGTTTTCTTCATTGTTATTGCTGTATTACACTGTATGGACATACCACAAGGTACTTACCCATTGTGCTGTTGATGAGTGTTTGGCTAATACAGAGCAGAGATTAAAACCCAATTTTGCCTGTCTTTTGAGCCTGTGCTATTTCTTCCACACTTATACTTTTTGAAAATAAGTTGAATGAAATTTTGTGTTATGGGCATTGCAGAGTTAACATAAGGAAATATACATAACCATACTACAAAACTTACCAAGCTGCATAAAATGTTTTAGTGCTAATATTTCCCCCTAAATCTAAGTATTCCAAAAACTAGTGTTCTAATACATTTTTAGTGTACATTTCTCTATATTGTAATTTTTATTTGAAAAATACACTTGATTTTAAAATATTGTGGTATGCATGTTTATATATACTATGATTCTTTATAACCTCTGCATATTAGTAACTTCAGAATGTGAGAGTACAAGAATTATCTCTTTCATTTTCTTTAAAATAACTAATGTTATCAATCACTGATGAAATCTCGTTGGTTAATTGTGGACCTGGCAACAAGTTACAAATAAATGGGGCTACCTCCTTAAATCTCTGAAAGTAGCCTAATCATCTGAAAATAAGATTCTGATTAGCTATGAGAAAGTAAAAATATCCAAGGATTGACATGGTAAATGACAGATAATATAGGTATCTATTTTTTCTAATTTTTTAATGTTTATTTATTTTTGAGAGAGAGACAGAATGCGAGCAGGGGAGGGGTAGAGAGAGAGGAGAGGGAGACACCGACTCCAAGCAGGTTCCAGGCTCCAAGCTGTCAGCACCGGGACCAAGTGTGGCTCAAACTCACAGAGGGTAAGATCATGATCTGAACTAAAGTCGAGCTCAACCGACTGAGCCACACAGCGCCCCTGTATCTATTTATTTAATTAAAAAATACTGATCCAATAATTTAAATATTTGGCAATGCTCTTTCAGAAACTTGAGGCTATTTTATTGTTTTTGCTCCTGAACATTATTTGAAAATAAAAAACCTACCATAAAAATGGAAAATTGCAATATTGCAAATAGGCTCCATACGAATGAATATTTTTAAAGCAGCAAATCTTACTTGGAAACAACATGAGCATGCAAAATAAAAGAAATTGTATTGGCTTATTATTTAAGACACTTAGTGCAATGAATAACACTGGACTTAGGAAATATGATTTTTTTTTTCTTTTTACCAAAAGAATACTACTAATTCTTGAATAGTCATTCTGCTGTAGAAACTAAAAAAATTGACTTTAATCATATATATTTTTTTACTTTATAATGACAACCTATAACATTTCCTTACAAGAAACCCAGAGAACATGTATAATCTAATTTTTATATAATTTATTCATTTATCTGTGTCTTATTTTTTAAACACCACAGTCCCCAGGTGTTTACCAGTTTAACTTTTCAAATGAAGGTCAGAAAATTATTTGGCTTGTTATTCTAATTTCTTCCATTTTCCCTGAATTTATAGGAGTTCTTGGTCATAAATCATGTTTAGAATGCAATCATTGTGTTTAGAAGAAAACTTTTTTTTTTTATATTTATTCAGGATATAAATGTTTTCAATGGTAAATTAAATGTTATGTGATAATAGCAATAGGAATCTACCCCAAAATATAAATTATATGCAAATATAATTACAGCTTTATATTGGAACACTATAGTATCTCAGTATTATAGTTTTTATATTATATAAAAATAAAGTTTATGTTAAATTTGATATATACTCAATATATAGCTGCCAGCAGTTAATTGAATGTGTTGTGTTAGGAGGAGGAATGTATGTGTGTGCATATACACAATGTGAGCCAAAAAATAAAAACCACACAACTTGTAGAATTAAAATTTTGTCAATAGTAGCAGGAGAAGCAGTTTACATGGAATAAGAGAGTGGGATTTTGGATTTTTGAGTTTAAATCCTATTTTAGCTTATTAAAAGTATTTCCTCATGATATTTACTGAGCCTTTCTGTCTGCCATAGTGCACACTATACATAAATAATACCTATCCCACAGTGTCATTGTGTCTGGTATTTATTACCAATATTAGTGTTTTTTATATTACCAAAACAGATGATATTAAGGAATTGAAAGAGGAAAGAACTAATCTTATCCCCCAAATCCTTTGTTGTTTTTTTTTTTTTTTTTCTTTTGCTGGCTTTACAGACTTCTCAAACTGAAGTTAATTAGGCTTCCACTTCTATCTCAATTTTCTCTTCATTTTCAGCAGAGGGTTTTTTAGAAACATTAAACATAAACATAAGAGCCTAATCTACTCAGAGGATGGAATGCTTCTGTATGAAATGTATATTTAAAGTTATATAAAGGATATAAAGGGAATGTACCTCAATGTAATAAAAGCCATATAGGATAAGCCCACAAATATCATCATAATAGTGAAAAGTGGAAAGCTTTTCCTCTGAGATCAGGAACAAGACAAGGATATTTGTCTTGCCATATTTATTTCGTATGGTACAGAAAGTTCTAGCCATAACAATTAAGCAAGAAAAAGAAACAAAAGGCATTGAAATCAGAAAAAAAAAGAAGTAAAACTGCCTCTGTCCACAGATAACATGATACTATATATAGAAAACCCCAAAGACCCCACCAAAAAGCTATTAAAACTAATAAATGAATCCAGTAAAATTGCTGGATACAGAATCAATACAGAGACATCAGCTACATTTTTATACAAGGACAACAAACTATTGGAAGGAGATATTAGGAAAACAATCCCAGTTGCAATAACATCTAATACAATCTTAATCTCTTCTGGAAACACCCTGACGAAAACATCCAGATATAATGTTTAACCTGGACATCCTATAGCCAGTCAAACTGGTACATAAGATTGATTATCTACAGTTTGCCCTCTGTCAACTTTGCACCCATATGCATCTTAAACCATACTTAATCTCTAAATAAAGACAATAACAAAGATGTAATTCCATCTAACATGACAACTATCCAGCATACAACTGAAAACATGCTAATTTCTTTCCCAGAAGAAAAAGTAAAAATCATTGAGTGGTGTTTTCTCTTCTCCTGTTATATTACTTACATACTATGAAATAATATATGTACATTTTATGTTATTGATAAGGGGATAAGAGAATAAAGAAAGCAAAGATATATTAGATATTAGATGATAGATAGATAGATAGATAGATAGATAGATAGATAGATAGATTTATGTATGAACCCATTCATAGCAAAATAGGGAGGAAATACTTGTGACAATTAAACTTCTCGTTTCTGTAACTGGTCTTGTGATCAGAGCTAGTATTTATGACTACCACAGCTTGTCATTGTCTTTTACCCAGTGGGGTGGCCCAGACCTTCATTCCTGAAGTATCTGAGCCATTAATAGCACTGCCTAGATTGGGTTGTGGGTTTACATTGACCTTAATCGCAGGGCATGATAATATTAAGTGACGATTTAAGGTATCTCTTGTATTCCAGACATACCCTTCCTTACTTCCATTGTGGAGTAGCAGTCCAGTGTCTCCTTCGTAATCAAGATCAATCACCCCAGTCAGTATTGTATCTTCCTTTTCATCCTGTTGATTCAGTGGCATGAGGAACCCAAAGACCAGGTTATGGTTTTAACTTCCAGTTCAATGGAATCGTTATTCTGTCTCCTGGTAGAAACATTTCTTCTTCTGGACTAAGACTTCTAAGCCTGAAGAGCAAAAGGTAATGGAAACTGGAAGCAAAAATTTTGCTAGTACGTCATTAAGGGTAATAGTAGTGAGTGGTGTCACTCGCATTTTCACCCCTTAACTCCAAGATCCATAAATTATGGCTTTGGGAGAAATGGAACCATGTATCACATGCTGATTCAGAGCACCTACAACCTTCTGGAAAATCTTGCCTCAGCCCTGCAAGATAGTGTCACCTAGATGATATTGTATCTGAGTCTTCAAAAGGCCATTCCATCATTCTTTCAAGGCAACTGCTTCAGGATGGTAGGGAAAAAAGACCAGAGAATTCTATGAACATGGACCCCTTGTCACACTTCTTTTGCTGTGAGGTGGGTTTGATTAGAAGCAATGACATATGGAATGCACAACAGTGGACAAGGCAGTCTGTAAGTCCACCAATGATAGTTTCAATGGAAGCATTGCATATAGAGAAGGCATATCCTTTTCCAGAGTAACTGGCCCCTTACTATTCTAGTAAGACAAAACATGGCCTGTTCCATGTTGGAGGCAGCCCAGTGTAATCAGTCTGCCACAAGATAGCTGACTGATCACCACAGAGAATAGTGCCAGTTGAGATTGGGGCTCAGTGTTGGTTTCTATTGCTGGAAGATTGGGCACTCAGTTGTGGCCATAGCCAGGTCAGCCTTGGTGAGTGGAAGTCCATGTTGCTGACCCCATGAACAAACTCCATCCCTACCTCTGTGGCCACTTTGTTCTTGAGCCTATTGGGCAATGACAGAAGTGGCTGGGAAATAAGTTAATCCAAATCCAGGTATCTACAGTCATCTTACCTTTCTGATTATTAAAATCCTCTTCTACTGAGGTCACCCTTTAATGAGTATCATATGAGACACGAATATCTTCATTTTTTTGTTGTTGCTTATTTGAAGAAGTCTATCTATGTAACTCTGACCTATTTTTTTGTGTCACTAATTTTTCAATAATTTCCCTTCCAAGTCTCTGATCATCTAGTCAAAACATTAGCCATAGTCCATGAATTGATATATAATCACATCTGGCCATTTCTCCTTCCAAGCAAAGTGAGCAGCCAGGTGCATTTCTCAAAGTTATTTCCACTGGGAAAATATTCACCTTAGCTCTATCCCTCAGGGATTTCCCAGAAAGGGGCTGTATTACTATAGCTGTCTACTTTTGGGTAGTGCCTGCATATCATACTGAACCATCTATAAGCCAGGTCCTAGTCCCCTTTTCCTATATCAATCTATAATAAGAAACTCCCCATGAGGCCATAGGTACAGGATTGGAAAGAGAAGGTTAATGCAGCAGGACTGGGAACCATAGGTACTTGAGCCACTTCCCCATATAACTTGTACCTTCAGAGCTTGCTTGGACCCATTCAAGTATACACCACTTCTATTTAATTATGTAATGTTTCTGTGCATGCCCAACTTTATGACTTGGTAGGTAAGATGACACACAGTTCCTGATGAGTAACTCAGGTCATATGGTAACTTGGTGAGCCATGGTTAAGTTTTAGTCTTTACTAAAGCCCAGAAGTAGTCAAGAGTTATTTCCAAAAGGAGAATAGTCCTTTGTGGATGATGGCAGGGCCTTGCTCCAAAATCTGAAAGCCCTGCACTGTGAATCATTTATAGAAGACTTCCAAAGCCTCTAAACAGCACTCCTATCTGTTACTAACACTTCAAAACCATTAGATCTGCTGAATCATATAGCCCAAGTGGTGGATTACCATTTTACCAAGTGACCTGAAAATCTGCTAGTTTTGAGTGGGGATCAGAACAACAACAAAAAAGGCTCTGCAATAGGTCACTTGGTAAAAGTGCTAAAGTAACACACCCAAATGAAGAAAATGTTGCTTCTCAAATCCAAAGAGGCCTTCTAGGTATTGTGCCTCTTTCTCAGTTGTAGGAGAGTCCAGATACACTAACGTATCCTTTACCTTAGAAGGAATATCTTGACATGGACCACTCACAACTAGACCACTAGAAATTTCACTGAGGTAGAAGGCACCTGAATTTTCATCAGATTCATTTCCTACTCTCGAATGCACAAATGGCCTGCCAATAAATCTAGAGTAGTTGCTACTTTTTACTCACTAGGTCCAACCAGCAGAATTTCATTGATGTAATGTACCAGTGTGATATCTGTGGAAGTGAAAGGTGATTAAGATCCTTGAGGATTAAATTATGACATAGGGCTGGAAAGCTGATATGTACACAAGGTAGGACAGTGAAAGTGTACTGCTGGCCTTGCCAACTGAAAGCAAACTGCTTCTGGTGGACCCTATGCAGGTATGGAGAAAAAGATATTTGCCATATCAGAAGTTTCATGCCAAGTACCAAACAATCAAGCCACATTTGGTATAACATCTGCAGTTGGAGTCAATACCTGGCTAAATTTACTATAATCCACTGTCATTTTCCAGGATCCCTCTGTCTACTGCACATGCCAAATTGGAGACTTGAATGAGGATGTAGTGGGAATCACCATCACTGGATCTTTCAAGTCTTTGATTGCGATAACAATGTCTGTTATCTCTCTGGGAATACAGTCTTGCTTTTGCTTTAGTTTTTTCAAAGTAGTTCTTATGGCTCCCACTTGTCCTTTCCTACCATAATAGCCATCACTCCACAGTGCAGGAGACCAATGTGGGCATTCTGCCAGCTGCTAGGTGTGCATTCTGGAACTGGGAAGATAATTTTCAGATGGGTCCACAAACCCACTGACCCCACCTTGAGATGGACCTGAGCTAAAGCTGCATAGCTTACCTGACCTCCATAAGCTTCTACTCTGACTGGTGGACCATAGTGACATTTTGAATTTTAGGGAATTATTGTCCAGACCCAGTGTCCAATCATCCCTGAAAAGTCTGATTATTTGCTTTTCCCTGTGATCTTAGATGTTGATCCTTTTGGGAAAAAGTAGAGGAAAAATTAACAATAAAAATTTCCAGTAGTGTCTTTCCTCAAGGTGACCTGATTTCCTCATCATTCAAGGAATTATGGCACTAAAAAGTGTCTCATGTCTGGGAATTGATTGAAATCCCATGATTCTTTGTTTTTATGATTCAGGTTGGACTTTTGTTCATGACCTAGAACTTTTTTGCTTATATAGATCAAGTATTTAGTAAACTTCTTATTTCACTTCTGGGAATGCCATGACCAACTTGACAATATCACTCCTGCATAAGTCAGATTATTATTTTTATTTATTTATTTTTTAATGTTTATTTATTTTTGAGAGAGAGACAAAACATAAACGGGAGGGGCAGAGAGGGAGGGAGACACAGAATCAGAACCAGGCTCTGAGCTGTCAGCAGAGTCCGATGCAGGGCTTGAACTCATGAACCATGAGATCATGACCTGAGCTGAAGTCAGACACTCAACCAACTGAGCCACCCAGGTGTCTCAAGTCAGATTATTTTGATTGATGCTTTGACTCTGTTGTCTATTATGGTAACTATGTTCACCTTGTATTTGACAATTGAGTGCTGCCACTAGGCCCCTGCCATCCCAGGATTCAATTGTTCCCATCACATTTGGGTTTCCCAATTCAGAGACTATGGTTCCCACTCTGAAATCTGTTTTACAGAGAAAAGTTATCACCGAGCTCTTCAAGGACACCAGGGCTCCCCTCAAAAATGTATGCCTCCAAGTATCAGTAAAAGATATGTTTTCTGGACCCTTACTGTTGTAACATTTCAATCTCCCTCAGCCATTTAATCCTTTCCTCTACATTAAGCCAAGTCATGTCTGGCATTTCTGATGCACTCATTGGGGGGTGGAGAGGGATCACCCTTTGGTCTGTGTTTCAGTCAACTGAGCAAACAAACTTTTGAAGCCCCATTCTAACTCTAAATAGTTAGAATTGCAACATTAAATGCATAATCTCTTCCTTAGTATGTCCAGCCTGATTCCACCTTATATTCCATCACCATGATCTCACACCCTTAATATCCTGCCCACACATATTTCCCAGATATCTGTCTGTATAAACTAGAAAACTCAAGCAGTTCTTTTGAAATGTAGCACACCTCCTTGTGGGTCACACTTTGTGCCACAAAGGGCTTGCTGGGACATGAGTCTAGTTAAGTTTTAGAAGCAAAAAAGAGGTGTTGGGGCGAGTGCTGAGAAAATCAGCATTGTCTTGTAGGAGGCTATTATAGTTTCCTCAGGCAATATATTGTTAATCCCCTCAAAAAAGAGGTCAAGCAACTAATACATCTAGGGAGAGGTACGTCACTGCCATTGGGGGTAGAGAAACAAAGAAGACCCACTAGAATTTAGAGGCTACATAGCTTGAACGACTATAGAAGTTCTTAGGTCATTCATATGCTGTTTAAGTTGGGAATTCAAATTCCCAGAATGCATCCTTTTCTTTTACTGCTTTGTCCAGTGACATTAGGAGCAACCAGCCAATGTCAGTATAATTTTTTTTCCAAAAAAATATTTGGAAGTATCATCACTGAGTCTCCTAGACCTTGTTTCTAATAAGCAGTTGATTAGGCACCATGTGGAACCTGTAGATATTTTGCATATCTTTATAAATAGTTCATGCCATTGACTATCAGTACTCCATTTACTACTGGAACTATAGTCATTAGTGTCTTTAAAACTAATCAGATTGGAGAGCCAATTCCAGAAAACCCAAAACCAATTCAGAAAACTCATCATTTGGTACCACTCATGGTACAAAATTTACGCTAGGGTTTTCCAGAGAAACAGAAACAATAGGAATTATATATATATAATATATATATATAATATTATATATATATTATATATATTTATATATATTTTATATATATATATATATATAATATATATTTATATATATATTTATAATATATATATACTATATATATATATATATATTTATATATATATAATATAAATATATATAATTATATATATATTTATATATATTATATATATAATATATATAATTATATATATATAATTATATATATTATATAATATATATATATGGAGAGAGAGAGACAGAGAGAGAGAGAGAGAGACAGAGACAGAGAGAGACAGAGAGACAGAGAGAGAAATTTATTATAAGGAATTGGCTTACATAATTACAGAAGCTGAGAAGTTAAATTATCTACCATCTGTGAGCTGGAGACCCAGGAAAACCAGTGGTCTAATTCATTCTGAGTCCAAAGGCTTAAGAACCAAAGGAGTTTGATAATTGATATGCCATCAGAAGAGCTGATGGCATAAATCCCAGTCCAAGGACAGGAGAAAATGAGATGAATGCCCTAGTTCAAACAGTTAGGTAGAAAAAAGATGTGAATTCCTCCTCTCTCCATCTTTTTTCTGTTCAGGCCTTCAGTGGATTTGGTGGTGCCCCACTCACACCAAGGAGGGCAATCCACTTTACCAATCTCATATACCAATCTCATCTGAAAACACCCCCACAGACATACTGAACAATATTTAATCTGGCACCACCATGACTTGTCATGTTACACATAAAATTGACAATCACAGGAAGTTTACTCCAAGTGGTGACATATTCAATAAAAATAATTAACATAATATGATTTAATTAAAAATGGAAAGAAAGTGGTGATGTGTGACATTTTAATAAAGGTGTTCTGAAAATGCATACCTGACGTGATAATATTTAGGTAGACCTAATGATAAATACTTAGAAGAAAGTCATGCTATATGAAAAGGAGAAAGTAAAAACTCTGATGTAGAAATATATTTAGCATGTTCAAAAATACTGATTCTAAAGGACACATGCACCTCAATGTTTATAGCAACATTATCAACAATAGCCAAATTATGTAAAGAGCCTAAATGTCCATAAATTGATGAATGGATAAAGAAGAAGTGGTATCTGTATATACAAGGCAATATTACTCAGCCATGAAAATGGACGAAGTCTTGCCATTTACAATGATGTGGATGGAAGCAGAGTGTATTATGCTAAGCAAAGTAAGTCAGTCAGAGAAAGACAAATACCATATGATTTCACTCAGGTGTGGAATTTAAGAAACAAAACAGATGAAATAGCAGAAGGGAAGGAAAAATAAAATAAGATAGAAACAGAGAGGAAGGCAAATCATAAGAGACTCTTAACTGGGAGAACAAACTGAGGGTTGCTGGAGAGGAGGTAGGTGGGATGGGCTCAATGGGTGATGGGCACTAAGGAGAGCACTTGTAATGAGCACTGGGGGTTATATGTAAGTGATGAATCACTAAATTCTACTCCTGAAACCAATAATATAGTATATGTTAACTAGCTTGAATTTAAACGAAAACTTGGGGGTGCCTGGGTGGCTCAGTCACTTAAGCATCTGACTTCAGCTCAGGTCAAGATCTCAGGGTTTGTGGGTTAGACCCCAGCATCAGGCTCTGTGCCGACAGCTCAGAAACTGGAATCTGCTTTGGATTCTGTGTCTTCCACTCTCTCTGCCCCTCCCCCGCTCATGCTGTTTTGCTCGGTCTCTCAAAAATAAATAAACATTAAAAATACATACATACATACATACATAAAACTTGGAAGAAAATAAATAAATAAATAAATACATGGATGAATGAAGACACATGGAATTATATCATTGTTAGTGAAGAAGAGGTTGGTATGAGGTTCAAGAAGTAAGCAGAGATGATTCTACTTGAGTTATGACAGTAGATTTTGGGGGCCTGATTTGAAAGAATTGTGGAAGCAGAATCATTAGGTCTTAGCAATGAAGTGTTATGATGGATGACAGAAACTAAATTGTTAATAATTTTTAGATTTCTGACTAGGTAATCTAGGTAGTTATTTCTATGGTGGGCAACATAGGAAGAGAAGCAGTCTCAATGGGAAGAACAACGTTTAACTTTTTATTTTTAAAGTTGTACTGAATACTATCCAGGTGAATAAATGTGTAGAGAAGGATTTTATTTTTGAAGTTGTTCTGTATGTTGTCCAGGTGAATAAATGTATAGAGAAGGAAAATTTGATTACATGGGTTTAGAGCTTAGAGGACAAAAAAATAGTAAGATTCACCCTATAAGATGCAGAACACAAAATGTTGACAAATTACTTAATTTGCCCAATGATGCATCTATTAAGTGGTAGAGAAAGGATAAAAACACTATTTTCCTGACTTTTCAATTAAGTCTAATGCTACTTTCTTGATTTTGCTCTCTAGCTGTTTTCAGAGGACTTATTTCATCTATTCAAGAGTATTCTCATGGGCCAAAGGTCACAAAATACATGCACTATTTCAATAGGATTTATGGGTGGGGTGTAGTAAAAAATGAAGAAATATGCAAAATACCACTTTATATAAACTGTTAAAACAATAAAATATATAATTTGCACATATTTAATTAAATAACACCATTATTTTTGTAAATAAATATCTTACATTTATAATATGTGGAACATAGAAATACAATAATATTATGTCATTCCTATGAATAGTAATCATACTGTTTATTCCATCCTCATCATTTAATTCATTACAAATTAAATACTAAACTTTCCTCCCTATGTTCTTTTCTGCCTGACTGCCTTGCTGCCTTCTTTCTTTCTTCCCTTCCTTACTTACTTTTTCCTTCCTTTTTCTTCCTATCTTCTCTTCTATTATATATTTAAGTATTCATTCATTTAGTACCAAATTTGCTAAGACAATATAACATAATTGTTGAGAGTCAAAATTTCAAGGCCAAACATCTGAATACAAATTCTGAATGGCTTTGGTCACTATACCTTAGTTTCCCATCTCTTAAGTGGCTGAAGAATGGAATTAGTAAAACACATAGACTGACCAGCATCTGGCACATGTGAATGTAAATGTAAGTGTAATATATTATTATTCCTTGCCAGATACTTTGATATATAAGTCAAGATGAATAAAATAATGGATGACCCCTGCTAATAACCTCTAATAACCCAAGGTCTATGGAAATGAAATCAGAGTCAGGCATGAAAACAACAAACCTTAATAACAATAATCTGAAAGATGCCTGGGTGGTTCAGTTGGTTGAGTGTCTCTTGATTTTGGTTCAGGTCATTATCTCACTGTTGTGAGATCAAGCCCCATACTGGGCTCCACGCTAAGTGTGCTTGGGATTCTCTCTGTCTCTCTGCTCCTCACCCTCACTCGTGCTCCCTCTTTCTCTAAAAGTAAAACTTATTTTAATAATAATTAATAATAATGTGATTGTCAAATTAGTAAAATACTACAGTAAGATAGAAGAGAAGCTTTTTGATTTAATAGGGAAAACAACATAAAATAATATCTTTGGGTCTATGTGGTAGATTGCTGTTATTTTATCTGATTCTCTTAAGTCTCTTTATATACGTAGAAGAACAATCTGGTACTCTCCTATGTGACTACCATGGAACATAGTCTGACGCAAGCTAGTAATAGGTTCAATTTTGCATTTGTAGCCGTGTATTCAGTAAAGATTGTTAACAAAGTACATACAATCCCATAGTTAACAAACTAAAAATAACAATGGTAATTAAATAATTGATAGCATAAAACAAGATGTTACAGACAGGTGTAGCAGGAGTTTCTCTCCTATGGAGCCAATATGCTCTGGTTGAATTCAGGGAGGAGGGTTTACTAGAGGAAGTAACCATTAATCTGATACCTGAAATATGTGCACAAGTTAACCATTGGATAACTGGTTGGATTTGGGGAAAGAACTTTATTGATTCTAATGTAAATCTCTTTTTAAAAATTATTTTGAAATGGAATTTTTGAGTTAGTTTCTAGTTAGAGCTATATGATGGAGCAGGAATTTTCATAAGTTATAAAAGTTGTATATAAAATCATAAAAATCTCAATCTCTTTGAATTTATAGTAGAGTTCATTCAAATGTAGACTTTTTTATATCATCAATTAAGTTATAATTTTCCTATAAAAATTTAAAATTTGTAACAATTGATCAAAAAATAATGATATATATTTATTTTTTAAATTTTTTATAAAGTTTATTTATTTTGAGAGAGAAAGAGGGAAAACAAGCAGATAAGGGGCAGAGAGAGAGAGGGAGAGAGAATCCCAAGCAGGCTCCACACTGCAGCACAGAGCCTGACGCAGGGCACAAACTCACAGCATGTGAGATCATGGCCTGAGCCAAAATCAAGAGTCAGACACTTAACCGAATGAGCCATTCAGGCACCCCAATAATGATATATTTTTAAACAAATGAGTAGGTGGTTTCAACTCTATTTTACAACCTTATAAAACTAGGATTGACCTTGTAATAATAGTCTTTGTCCTAATGGATAGACAGTGCCTCATTATATATCCCCAAACTGCAACAGTGTCTTAAATGATATATCCAATTAAGTATAGAATTTTAAATAAAAATAAAGGAAATGGAGAATAAATCATGTTTCTTAATCTGCACCAAAGCAGGAGGAGACTGAGTTTGGCATCAATGCAGTGAAAATACTGGTTTTGGTGTTAAAATAATACCGGGCTTGAATCCTTGTGCTAACATTTAGCAATAATGGTATTATTTCTTGAAGTACTGAACATGTGTAGTCACACTTACTGAATGTTATCCATGTATATTGCCTGTACACAGGCACACATACACAAGCACATTAGGCTTCTACTCGTATCAGAAAGAGACATCAGTGTATTATTCAGTTGACAGCTCATAACATAAATATGCTCACTATCTTACACTTCGTGTACGATGAGGAAAGCAAAAAGTCAGAGAAACAATGCAATGTGTCTAAGATCTCATGGACAGCAAATGTCTGAGTTGTGATTCATATTCATGACTATGTGACTCTTAACTGTTATTCAGCAATGCCTCATTTTCACAGTCCTTACTGGTTACTGTCTCCTCAGTTCTACTTCACCTATACAAGAGGGAATAATACCAATTGACCTTCCAAGCATGTAGTTAAAAATAAATATGATAAGCAGACACACACTTACAAAATGCTGTTTTTTTCCTCCCTAAAGAGAATACAACATCTCCAATATTTTAACTGCATTGCAATTGTATTCAATACACTTAAGAACTTGCTGAGAAGTTTTCCTCTTTAAAAAAATGAATGTGATAAAAATGTAAGATACAATATTCAGTTCCTGGCTGGTAGTAAGTAGATATCAATTAGTAGCTGCTAGTTCTTATTTGTTTGTTATTATGAAACTAAATCAACACTACAAAATCTCAGGACTCTTGTCATTGTTTGACTTTTTTTTTGGAATCAAATTAAAAAATTGTGCTTGTTGATCCACTTAGTTTAAGATACATAGTTTCTAATAGATCTGAATCAATGGGATATCAAATTAAATTGTTTATACATAATTACATGCTACTTGTACTAATCTATTTCCAACACTTATAGTTTTAATAACTTGGGAAACATTTACAGGCATGTTCTCCCCCCACACACATCTCTTTCCCTATTTTAGTGTTCCCCTATTGTCTACCAAGGGCTGCAACTTCTGTTTTACATCTACTTCCACAACCCCTGTAAGATAGTTTATAATTATGACCTTCTCATAGAAAATAATAGCATTTATTTTAGTAACAACTTCTCAGTCCCCTTTGGATTAGAAAGATCATTGTACAAAGGTGCTTTTGCACAATAACCCAATATTTTATTTCACAGTTTACATTTAAAAATGTAGAGAATATGGCATTTTTAGTTCTTTTACAATTGTAAGTGGTACCGCATAATAAAGGAAAATATTCAACCTTCAATTTTAAAGCTTGAACTACTGAACCTGTGGGTACTCGTATCTTTGTGCCTGGCAGGCATGGGTGTAAATACATAGATTTTGGCTGATGCTGCCAGAAGTCAAACCTCTTGACATCTGTTCTCCTGATAGCCCCTAAGCAAAAGAACTTCAAATCCAATAGATTAGATCAGCTTATCAGAACTGATTTCAATCTTCAATCATTTAGTACAGGCTGACCTTATGATACCTGAGATATCCAGCAAAAACTGTTACTTGCATTGAAAAATCTACCTGTTTTATCTGGGAAATCAGAGCTGAATTTGACCTCTGAAACCTTTCTAGTTTTCTAGTCAAAACCTTTTGACTAGACTAGAGGTGACTGCAATGGTTTTCAAGTGAATTATCTAAGCAAGAATGATGAGAAGTGGGATTTTTACATCATTATTTCATGTAGGTTATTGACTTTATAAAATTTATGGATTATACTTGATTTTTTCTTTTCTAAAATTAACATATAATTGAGCCATAAATGAAATTTGTTGGCTATCATGGTGTTACTTCAGCCACATTAAAGTGTTTTATCCAAATGATCATTTGTGCATACATTATGCATTGTAATTTTCCCAGAAGAGAGTATTTCTCTTCTTATTAGACTTTTTTAGACAATCTATTTGCTGATGAGTACAAATATCTTAGTGGCACCATGAAGTGTTTGCAATACATAGTTAATTAGAAAGAGATTTACTATACACACAAAAGGAGATAATTTCAAAGCGAATTTGTTTTCTCATCAATATCAATTTATATTACCAGATTAAAGTTAATATTCTGTTTTCAATGTTTACTTTCAAGGGAAGTTTGTTGGGTTTTTTTTTATTGGTATCTTAAATATCCAGGTATTTTGTAATTTTTGATCCATATGGCATAGCATTTATCTACATAGTCAGATAATACATTTTTCATTAAAGCATATTGTCTTTATATTAAATAGCCAACTTCATATTTCAGAGTGGAAATAAAATAAATCAATGTCTTTATAAATAACTTTAAAACTTGAACATGTCTGAGGACTTGAAATGTAACAATAATTTGTTATTGATATTTTAGGCATTGGACATGCTTTTAATATAATTCTCATAGTTTATTTTGATCAATATGTGTCATCTATTATTTCTGTAGGCAATATAGAAATTAAATATGCTCTTTCTTTTTAGCATATTTTATATTCTTATTTTTTTAGCTCCATAATGAATTCAAAGATCTAGCCGACATTTCTAAAATCATCATTTTCATTTAAACAATATTTTCAGCCTATGTTGATTTCTTCCTCCCAGATCTTGAGTAATTTATTCTTGACAGGAGGCCTGATTCCTTTATGAAGGTGGTACATGGTAACATAATCATCACAGGTGTGTCATCCCATTTGGTTACCAGTTACTGGCAGGGTTATACCACAGGTGATGTTATTTCAGAGACAGAGAAGGAACATTTCAAAGTCATGAGTGCTTGCCAATATTTTTGATCTAATTATAGCCTCATTTATTTTCTTACATTGTTTTGTAAAGTTTTATCTCAAGCACTTCACATTTGGCTTTGCATCTAAGCTGTCAGGTGGTATTTTATTTTCATTCCTATGTTTTTGATATTTTCATTTTATTTTTCCTAAAATTAAGATGGCCATAACAAAGAGAATATTTTAAAATAGCTTTTACATGTAAGGCATTTTTAATGGTTATCTTGGATTATATATCCTATTAGAAATTTTATCTAGTTATATGACTTCATGGTAATGAACTTCTACACCAGACTAGAGGTCACAAAATCCTGTCGCTTCTGCACTGAAAAACAGTGTAATTCACAGAAAAATTGGTGATATTTTACCTAAGAAAAAACATAACTTATGAATAAAGCCAGAATCAGAATTAAAAAAGCCATACATCATTCACCATCTTATCTAAATAATTGGGAATATTTTTAGATATATATGCTGAAAAGTAAATTTTCTACAAAATAAAGCAATATAACATTTATTTTGAAATACAACTATAAAGCAGAAGTGATAGAAATATAAATTTAGAGTCTATCTTTTATTATAGGTATTTCCTCTTAATTACAGTATTATAATTTAATTTATTTAATAACATAATAAATTATTTATTTCACTTATATTGAGTTCACAAACTTTTTTTCTAGCATGGCACTTTCTTTTTTGGAATAATATTGCTCAATAGCACTTGAACAATTGATAAGTCATTTTTTAAATCTAGATATTTCTTTGAAAAAAATATTTTTTGTTTAATAACTAAAATAGTACATATTTCTTTGTGCAATTCATTTTGTATAGTAGGAGAAGTCATGACCTACCTATTGAAAAGCCCTGTTTTCATGAATGAATCAATTGACTGAATTGACTCGTTATTGATCCAAAAGCAATTCAATCAAATACTCTTTAGCTACAAATATCGAATACTTTGTAAAGTAAATTGCACTGAATACTTGTTAAAAATGGCAAAATTTTATTTACGGCTATTACAATAGGGGTCAAGACCCTTGCAATAGGAGAGAGCCACTAAACTCAACTCCCCTAGAGCAAAAGGTAGGAGGGTTGTAAATGGTGGAGGGAGGTAATGGAAAAGTACATGTGAATCTCCCTTAATAGGGAAGTTGGTCAATGCGATTAGGCCATCTGTGTTAGCTAATTTTTCTTATCTAAGTTAGGCTCCTACCTTCCAACAAAGATTAGGAGATCAGGGCACTATCTTTCTTGATAATTACATTTCAAAGACATAGCTCCCAGGTCCTTAAGAAAGACATTCCTGGACCACTTTCTCATACCATACACAAAAAGTAAATTCAAAATGGTTTAAATACCTAAATGTTAGACAGGAAACCTAGAGAAATCCTAGAGAAGAACACAGGCAGTAACTACTTTGACATCAGCCATAGCAACTTCTTACTAAATATGTCTCCTGAGGCAAGGGAAACAAAAGCAAAAATAAACTATTGGGACTTGTCAAAATAAAAAGCCTCTGCACAGCAAAGGAAACAATCAACAAAACTAAAAACCCACTGAATGGGAGAAGCTATTTGCAAATGACCATATTTGGTAAAGGGCTAATATCCAAAATATACAAAGAACTTATAAACTCAACACCCAGAAAACAAATAATCCAATTAAAAAATGGGCAGAAGATATGAATAGACATTTTTCTTTTCCCCAAAAAAGGACATACAGATGGCCAACAGACACGAGAAAAGATGTTCAACATCACTTATAATCAGGGAAATACAGATCAAAATCACAATGAGGTATCATCTCACACCTGTCAGAATGGCCAAAATCAACACCACATGGAAAATAAACAGGAGTTGGTGAGGATGTGGAGAAAGGGGAGCCCCTTTACACTTTTGGTTGGAATAAAAACTGATGCAGCTACTCTGGAAACAGTATGGGGGGTCCTCAAAAATTAAAAATAGAACTACCACGGCGCCTGGGTGGTTCAGTCAGTTAAATGACCAACTCTTGATTTTGACTCAGATCATAATCTCACGGTCATGAGCTCAAGGCTTGCCCTGCAGAGTCTGCTTAGGATTCTCTCTCTTTCTCTCTCTGCTCCTCCTACTCTCTCTCTCTCAAAACAAATAAATCAACTAAAAATTATAATTATTGTTAAAAAAAATAGAACTACCATGTGAACCAGTAATTACACTACTAGGTATTTACCCAAAGAACACAAAAGTGCTAATTTGAAGTCTTACCCTGATGTTTAGAGCAGAATTACCTACAATAGCCAAATTAGGGAAAGAGCCCAAGTGTCCAAAACTGATGAATGGATAAAGAAGAAGAGGTGGTATACACCATGGAATATTACTGAGCCATAAAAAGAATGAAATCTTGCCATTTGCAATGATGTAGATAGAGCCAGAGAGTACTATGCTTCCTGAAATAAATCAGTCAGAGAAAGAAAAACACCATATTATTGCACTCATATGTGGCAAGAAACAAAACAATGATCAGAGGAACAAAAAAAGAGAGAAAAACCAAGAAACAGACTCTTAACTATAGAGAACAATCTGATGGTTACCAGAGGGGAAGTGGGTAGGGGGATGGATTAAGTTAGATGTTGGGGATTAAGGGATGCACTTCTGATGAGTACCAGGTGTTGTATGGAATTATTGAATCCCTAAATTATATACCTGAAACTAATATTACACTGTATGTTAACTGTAATTTAAATAAAAACTTTAAAGTGAAAAAAATAAATAAAAGAATAGAGTCTCTTCCACTGAGCAGCTTTAGATAAAAGAATGTTACAGACATCCAATTCTGTTTCTTACATGGTTTTAACTAGAGGTATCTGAGGCGACTATTGCTTTAGTCTTGACTGTTGGGCATAGTACAGACCCTGTGATCTATACTCACATTGACACGCTTAACATTTATGCACACACACACACACACACACAAATGCACACATGTGTTAAATGAACGGACTTAAAAAACTTTGTCATTTGTAGTAGGGTCTATTTGACTTACTTTCAATTGAAATATCCATTGCAAAGAGAATATATACAATATGCCTGATATATATATATATATATATATAACATATTATATAACATATATATATAACATATATTATATAACATATATTATATAACATATATATATGTTATATATATATATAACATATTATATATCATATGTTTTATATACATATATATTACTGCTATACATGCAGTAATATATTTAGGGAATTTACATAGGTTGCATCTCTTCCATGTTTCACGTAAGTTATTCTTTTGTCAATTGTATCCATTTATGTTACACATCTTTAGATATTTTCTGAAAATAATAAGGAAAAATCTATTAAAACATAAAAGTTTTATATGAAAAAGAAATTGGTTAAGTCATCAAATAAGTTCTGGGGTGGAAATTATGTTTCCAAATATTTATTTCTAATCTCTGAGAACTTCATTAGCTCAAAATAATTCTAAAAATTCAATTTAGGTTCTTCATTTGGTCCCCACATAAGTTACAATAAAAAGTTAAATAAAACATTGTAAAACTATAAAATAATATAATATACAGACAATATACATCTGTCTGACTCATCCCATGTGAGATCTAATTAGCATGTGTTTTGACTGTACTCACATAAATTTTATTGGAGTGGTGATTTCACACTTTAAGTATAATTGCCTACTACAATGTGGTACATATTTTTAACTATAAAAATAAGATTCCTCTGTAATAACATCTATCCCGGGAGAATGATTTTTGCAAGGTTAAAAACATTTTCTAATTAGCAATAGATACAATTGGAATTCTTACTTATAATCAAACCTTCAAGACAGGCAAATATATAGACATTTAGTGCAATAATTGTAGAAAACAAATAAAGTTAGCAGATTTATCAAACAATAATCTGAGCCGGTGGTTCCATTGTAGGGGAGAGCACATGCCAGGTGGTATACAAAAGGATGTATTTCCATTTCAGAAAAAATAAATGGCACTGTAAGGCAAAGGCTATTGAATGGTTTTAAATATGATCATTTTTATATATCCAAAGGAAGATATCAGCAGCTATGTCGAACATAGATTAAACAAACGAAAGAGACAAGACAGGTGGAGGGGAGACTTTTGAGAAATATCAGTTCCTAAATTATGATAGTCACAATGAGGATGGCAAGGGAGGGAGGGTTTAAGATCTATGTAGGAGTTAGAGTCAATGGTGAACATTTGGACTGGAGAGGATAAGAAAAGATCTGCAGATAACACAGTTTCCTGAATATTTGCTGTGCAGTATGAAGATGAATCATGGAAGTAATGCAAGTTCTGGAGAGAAAAATGAGTTCATTGGTGAGCAACCTTAGTTTAAGGAGCCTACAGGCCACCCGCAGTAGTCAGATCATTCTTAAAATGTGCCTTGGCCACATGCAGGATATATTACCTCAGGCAACTTATTTAATATCTTTGAGTCTCAATTCCCTTGTTGTATAATGGAGATTGTAACCACTGATTCATACAATTATTTTCAGGATTGACTTCATTAGCAAGAGTTACCTTTTCCTAGGCACCTCTGGTATTTTGGGGCCTTGTTTAGCAAATAATTGTCATTGCATTAACACTAGTGTACTTTAATCCCTCTAATAAAGTGGTTTTTATATCCCTGTGAGGTGACTGCTGTTTAAGAGTACCAGGAGGTCTTTTTAGGAGAACAGCAGGCTTTAAGATTCTTATAGGCGATCTGAAGAATGCTATGGGTCTCCAGAGAGTTCTTTTGGCTAATTGAGAGAAAGAGTATGTTTTCATTAGATATTAAAGGGAATATATATCCAAATGCCAAAAAAAACCCACCTCATTACATGTTAATAAATAGTTTGGAAACTGTCAACATATTTAAGGAAATATTTAGAGAATATAAATTAATAATTCATTAACAACATAGTGGTCTGTATCCTAGTTTATAGCTTTGATGTGATACAGTATCTTCAGTAAAAAAGTACTGATGCTTGATGCTGATTGCTCATTATTGCATTCGTAAGTGCTGACAAATTAGTAACTCTGGTGCATCTGTTTAAGGTGATAAGAATAATTTTCCCTTTACGCACTAAGGAAGTATTTGTTCAGAGAAGATTGGACACCCAAAGGATATAAGTGATACATAAAAATGTGACACGTTAATTGCAAGCCAAGTACAGGCTTTAGTGTTAGGCTGTCTGGTTTGGAATCCTGAGCTCATTGCTCTACTATATGTGAGACTGGGCGACTCACTTTCTTTCTCATTTTGCTTATTGGTAAAAGCAAATAATTCCAAATTTATCTATAGAGTGGTTATCAGTAACCATTGCTGTGCATATAAACGTATGCAAAATTTTATGCAATTTGCTTTGCATAGGCTGTATAATGTATCATTCTTATTTTATAATCATTTTTAATTAGAGTGAGGATTTGATTTCCCTCCCTAGCCTTACATCATACTAGAGTAGCCTTCTTTTAATAATCTGTATCTAAATGCACAAATCTATAATATTTTGAGTCAATTATTTATTCCAAATAAAATGACAATCTTACACATACGCAGCTGCGCGCGTGCGCGTACACACTCACAAAAACTGAAAATCAGGTCACTGTAATTTTAGTGTTAATTTTATTCACGACTACTCTCGCCTTACCCCAATCTACACACACACACACAAAACATTCTACAAAAGGTATTCTTTTTTTATTTAATTTATTTTTTAAATTTACACCCAAGTTAGTCAGCATATAGTGCAACAGTGTTTTCAGTAGATTACTTAATGCCCCTTACCCATTTAGCCCATCCCGCCCACATCCCCTCCAGTAACCCTCTGTTTGTTCTCCATATTTAAGAGTCTCTTCTGTTTTGTCCCCCTCCCTGTTTTTATATTATTTTTGATTCCCTTTCTTTATGTTCATCTGTACAAAACGTATTCTTAGTTCAAAGGCCAGGTTTACTTAAAAAGTCTTTCTTTGGTGAGCCTGTAATAAAGTTCTATAATCACACAGCTTTAAAATTTTGATTTCCATACACTGAAAGCAAATAGTTTATTGTTTTTCTGTTTATTTTTGAGCAGTTTACATTAAGATTAAAACTCATGCAAAGGTAAAATTTATTGCATGCTTTTGAGAAGGACCATGGATTTTCAGTTATAAATTATATTCTATTTTTTCAAAGATTATGCACCATTTATTTTATACCTCATATATAACTTCCAAAGATTTTCTTTTTTTTTCTTTAATTGACTTCTTGCTATTTAGTAAAAAAGTTACCCTATAAGCCTTTTTTTTTTTTTTTTTGAAGCACCATCTAGTAAGGACCTCTGGAAATGAGTTCAGTTATATAATGGTATCATGATTTTTTTTCAATTTGCAGACCAACCATATCACTGACTTTATGAAAAAAAAATATTTGTAGGCAATTGTTTTTTTTTAAATCATATTCATTTATATTTGACATTCAAGCCGTGGAATGAACACTTGATATCAAAGGCAGGAAACAAAACATATACACACATCATTTGTGAGGCACACTAAAAAATATCTATACATGAATATCTAAAGACATCTCAAATTTATCCTATCCAGAGCAGAATACATCTTCTCGTGCTGTGTTTCCCTTCACAATTAATGGCTACCCCTCCCTTTCATGTGCTCAGTCCAGTCTTACAATCAACTTAGACTCTTCTCTTTCACTCAGCTTTCTTGGAAAATCTTAGTCTTTACCTTCTAAGCTCTAAGTTGCCCCACAATTCCGTTTCAGCCGCTCTTATCCAAGCCACTACGATCTTTGTGAGAAGATAACCCCAATTACTCTCCTTGTGCCTGCACATTCTTCCCTCCAAACTCTTCTGAATCCAGCAGCCAGAGTGATTAAGATAAAGTCACTCTTGTGACTCTCCACTTCTCCCTGCATGAAGGCAGATTTACCACAGGGCCCTGCAAGCCATGTCCCTGCCCCTTCTCTCCAAACTCAACCATACCACTTTCTTTTCATTCACATTTCTCCTGCCACACCACCCTCCTTCTGCTCCTTGAACACAGTCTCTCCTGGGGTTTTTGCACTCCATCCTCCCTCTTTCTGAAATCTTCCTTTCCCAGCTATCTACATGGTTTATTCCCCTATGTCCTTGCTGTTCCTGCTTAAAGGCTATCTTCTCCTTGAGGTCTACCTTGACTCTTCTATTAAAAACTGACAATTCCCATTTGGCTAGCATTTTCTCCCTCTAACCCTATTTTCTCTTCCTTAGTGGCCTTATCAGCCTCTAACAAACTATATATTTATTTTTTTAACCTGTTTGTTATCTGCCTCCCTCACTAGAATGTGAGCTACCTAAGGGCAAGAATTCCACCTGCTCTGGTCATTCTTGTACACCATGTATTTAGAATATTAGTATAAATAGATCTTTGATGAATATTTTTAAATAGTTTATAATAGAGTTATTTATATAGAGTTTATATATTTATATATTTATATATATTTATATAGAGCTTATATATTTATATATTTATATAGAGTTATAATAATATAGACTTATTTTTATATTTTAAAATATTTGATACAATACATGAGGAAGTTCCTCCAAATCTGCCAGCAGGAATATTAAAATATGTTTTATGAAGTTTATATATTTATTTTTGAGAGAGAGAGAGAGAGAGCGAGCATGAGCAGGGGAGGGACAGAGAAATAGGGAGAGAGAGAAAATCCCAAGCAGTGTCTGCACTGTCAGCACAGAGCCTGATGTGAGCCTCACACGCACTAACCATGAGATCATGACCTAAGCTGAAACCTAGTCAGAAGCCTAATTAACTGAGCCACCCAGGAGCCCCAGAAATATTAAGATATTAAAATATTAAAATGATTGAGTGAGAGAAAGGACAACAAATTGAGGATAGTTGGTGTTGTAGCCACTGACATGACATTACAATGTTGGGAATCTTAGTTCTCTGGGAACTCAGTTCTTTCTTCCCAAAGTTCAATTATCTTAGGTATAAAATTGGATGCAGATTATGAAATAACATTGATTATTCAGTACGTATGAGACAAACCAGTGCATTATGTGAACTATTTTACATTAAAATGAAATGAAAATTATATGAAATTGAAACATATTATTTGTAGTTTGCATATCTTAATAGCCCTTTTATTTTTAAGTCTTGATATTACTTCCAAATCCCTAACAGTGTAATCAAGTTTCTTACGAAATTAGTGTTGAGTATTTGGTCCACATCTAGAGGGTTTTTTTTTTTTTTGTATCATAAATTCCATTTCCGTTCACTTGCTTCTGGGACTCTGTTGTTAACATTCAGCTAGTAGCTGCTATATTTTGATTTCCAGGTTAGTGGAGACAGCAAGTTTGGTCATGTAGGTCTAACACCCAACTAGAAACAGTCATCATTTGGTGGCTGTGATTCAGTTTAAAACTTTTTGAGTTGAATCTCACATATTTCCTTCACTGGAAAGAGTTCAAAAGTGAGTTATTGATTCAATCTGTTACTAACTAAGGTCATGATGCTTCACAGGGATTAACCAAAAATGTTTATACAAGAAATTAACAAGATAATGGCTAAAAACCTTTCAGTGTAGTATCTATGTTCTTATCATCCTATGAATTTTCATATCTCCCATTGTAGTTTTTAAAGTTTTATTTTTTTATTTTTTTATTTTGAGAGAGGGAGAGAGCGAGCGAGCATGGGCAGAGAGAGGGAGAGAGAATCCCAAGCAGGCTCAATGAGGACAGGATGTAGCCCACTGTGGGTTCTATCTCATGGACCATGAGATGATGACCTGAGCCGAGATCAAGAGTAGGACGCTTGGGGCGCCTGGGTGGCTCAGTCGGTTAAGCGTCCGACTTCGCTCAGGTCATGATCTCACGGTCTGTGAGTTCGAGCCCCGCGTCGGGCTCTGTGCTGACAGCTCAGAGCCTGGAGCCTGCTTCAGATTCTGTGTCTCCCTCTCTGTCTGACCCTCCCCTGTTCGTGCTCTGTCTCTCTCTGTCTCAAAAATAAATAAACATTAAAAAAAAAATTTAAGAGTAGGACGCTTAAGCCACCAGGTATCTCCATCATATTTCCCAATGAACTGTAATGGAATGTATATATACCTATATACATACATTATATATGTACATACATAATGTATATACATAATGTATGTATATAGGTATATATACATGTATATAATGCATGTATATAGGTGTATATAATGTATGTATATAGGTATATATACATGTATATAATGCATGCATATAGGTATATATACATGTATATAATGGCGATATAATTTATATGTATATAAGTTAATATCAAATTTATAAAAGAAGGATAATTGATCCACTTTATTCTATTTTCACTTATATTGTATTTTTTATTTTAGATATATGTATTTTAAAAAGTAGTATATTTAATAATTCATTCACACTTAAACCTATAAAATTTAATTAACTTTATTGATCATGATTTTATAACACCATTTTCTTTGAAGGTGCATTTTTTATTTTTAAAAAATAAACAAAGTTGAGGCGTCTGGGTGGCTCAGTCGGTTGCGCAGCTGACTTCGGCTCAGGTCATGATCTTACAGTTTGTGGGTTCGAGCCAGCATCAGGCTCTGTGCTGACAGCATAGATCCTGGAGCTTGCTTGCTTCAGATTCTGTGTCTCCCTCTCTCTCTCTTTGCCCCTCCCCTGATCACACTCGGTTTTTCTCTGTCTCTCAAAAACAAATAAACATTATTTTTTTTTTTTAGATAAACAAAGTTGAGTGGCTTTCTTACAAGTGTTTAGGTAAAGAAGGTATTTTATACATAGACTAATAATCTCTCTTGCTAGGGGTGTCTGGGGAGCGTTCAACTCTTGATTTCAGCTCAGATTATGATCCCTTGTGGGGTTGAGTCCCACCTCAGATTCCGTGCTGAGTGGCTGAATGTGGAGACAGTTTAAGATTCTCCCCCCTCCTTTCTCTCCCTCCTATGCCCCTCTCCCATGCTCGCACTTTCTCTCTCTCTCTCTCTAAAAAAATAACATAAATAAATATATATATATATTTATCTTTCTTGCCAAAAATGTAGCTTATTTTATAGTCTTACTACAAAATGAAGCTCACATAGAAACTCTTTAAGGTTGTTTAATCAGTCTAACTTCCTAAACCAGAGTTGAATAAATAAGGATCCAGCCTCACTAGATTGAATAGACATCACTAGACTGTGTAGCATTGAAATTTCATCTTGTTTTGAGTATTTAAATTTTACTTTAATTTAAAATTAAGGGAATAGATTCTCTAAAGTTGTTTTCTGTATGTGTAAATTTATTCGATATAATTTTAGCAACAACTTTGAGGTATATTTAAGTTATGGGTGCTCTGTGTGTGTGTGTGTGTGTGTGTGTGTGTGTTAATGACATATATATACCATTATTGTCTCATGCAGAGTAATTTCACTGCCCTGAATTTCTTTGTGTTCTGCCTATTCACTTTTTTCTCCCTTCTAACTCTTGAAAACCCTTGATAATTTTACTGTCTCCATAGTTTTGCCTTTTCCAGATTGTCATGTAGTTAAAATCATACAATATGTAGTCTTCTTAGATTGGTTTATTTTACTTAATATTATGCATATAATTTTCCTCCATGTCTTTTAATAACTTAATAGCTCATTTCTTTGTAGTGCTGAATAATATTCCATCGTCTGGATATACTACAGTTTATAATTTCATGCATCTAATAAAGGACATTTTGGTTTCTTCCAAATTTTGGTAATTATGAAAAAAGCTCCTGTAAGCATTCATGGGCATGTTCTGTTAGTTTGACGACATGTTCTCACATATACTCACCACCAACATAATCAAGAGATATATGAGTAGATATTTCTCTATACCTATCTTTATATTTCTATCTACCCATGCGCACACACACACACACACACACACACACACATATATATATGAAATTTATCATTAGCTATTTTCATTCACAGAGCTATGAGCTTTAAGACCTGTTTAACATCCCATAATCACCAGCAAAATTAAGATATGAATAGACCCATTACCCAGTAATAATCTGTAATACCTATCCTTTCTAGTCAGGTCATTCCCCAGACCTCTGCCAGTCAACTGATTTGGTTTTCTGTCCCTATAGGTTCGCCTTTTCCAAAGTAACATATGAACAGAATCATGCAGGATGTAACCTTTGGAGACATATTGGCATCTCTATTATCTAATGTATTTAATATTTCAGTAAAATAGCATGTGTTTTTTATTTGTCAGAGTAGATACATAAAAGTCTATTTATATAGTCTGACATACTCCTTTTAGCTATGATTCCATAGCTATGCTTTGGCTGCTATTTGAAGCATGATAAGTATGTTCATAAAGTATAAAACATGCTGGGATATACTTAACAATATCTTGATTGAAATGTACTAGGTTATTTTTCTCATTGAAACACTAAATACTTAAATCTAATTGAGTATTATATTCCCAGAACATATTGATTACTTTGTATACAATTGGCTGACCTTTTCTATTCTCTTCTCAGTTTATTCAGAGGGAGGAAGCTTTTCATGTGCTAGTTTGTCTCTTTGAGAAGTCAATTGCAACCTTAGGCTTTCTTGCTTTGAATCTCCTGAGAAACATTATGAGACACAAGGCCTGTTTATTTCCTCTAAGCCTTTGTTGTACTGGCAGAGCCTGCCCTTTCCCAGATATCTATTTTATTTCTCAAGTTGTGGAAACTGTTTAAAGGTTAGCAGAATCAGAGATTCAAGTGGAATACACCCTTGGCATAGGGGGTGTGAAGGTCGTTGCTGCATTCCACAAATGATTATAGTTTCCCATCAGACACTTTTCAATTTGATCCACTTGCTATCAGAAAAGTCAATATTTGCATTCTGTTGAATATGCATAACCACTAGTGTTTGAAGAAAGGGCTACTTGATATATGCACTTCTATGATTATCTTGTTTGCATTCACAAGAAATTATCTGAAAATCTTCTAATCATTCAAAGACTTGCTGTAAGGGGTTATTTCATTATTAGAATTAGTTCTGCTGCAACTTTAAGTTAAACCAACTTAGCATTTTATATTGCTTAATTTAAAGTAAATCATCAGAAAAGGAAAAAAATGTAAATAACTAAAAAAAAACTTCTTTATTAATAAAATGTTGGTTGCATATGTGGCAAGAACTTTTCATAATTTTCATCATGTGTCTGACTTTTTAAATCTCAAGTGTATGCATTGAAAGAGTTCATTTTCCCTGGGGGAGTTTTCATATTTTAATAAATCCAATTAGTTTCTACTGAAATTATAACATGCCAGTTTTTTTATTGATAAACAATTTTCCAAGATTTATTTTCCATAGAATTGTCTTATTTTAGAGATTTTAGCTTCTCCTTGAGAATTATTAACTGTCACTCTAATTAACTTACATATATTCTGGATTTTTGTTGTTTTGCCCCATATCAGGGCCAATGGTCCATTTTCTGTTGTCAGTGATTCTCTTACCTTAAACAGTGGGAAAACTTTTGCCTGCTTGGCTATCTTTGACTTCCCCATTCTAACCCTCATGTTTTGTGGTTTGTACCTATGAAAACAATCTTGTAATTACCTCCTAACATCAACATTTTCTACTTCTTCTAGATCCTATTTGCCTTTCCAATGTTGTGAAATCAAAGAAAATGCTAACCTTTATCTGAAATGGGAAGCATATTTCAACTCTCATGAGTTACGTCTATTTTTCTCTTAGTAGTTTCTGAATTCAGTCATTTATTCTCTCACTATAAAATTTGTAGAGGCCTCTTCATATCTTCAGTTTGCAATTTCAAACTGAAATAACTTAGAAATAGATTCTTTAGTTCTTCAAGACCAACTTTCTACGTGTGTAAAATGATGAAATTGGACTAGATAAATACTAATTTTTATTATGATTTGGTAGTCTAGGTTTTACTGATCTCTCAAAGTCAAGCTAAAGGTGACAAATCTCTTGTTAAGGGACATTTTCATTTAAGGTATGCTCAGATATGGAGTTCTTCACTGAGAACTCACAACTTTGCAAGTTAGAATTTGTTGGAACCATTGAATAGGAATATTCCTCCTGATTCTGTCTTCCTCTGTTGGGCTTCCTAAACCCCTTGGATTCTCTTTTTATGTAGTGTTTATATTGTTACTTAAGAATTATTAAACCTGCTCTTCTATTTTCAGTTTCTTCTCCTTTCCATACCATATCAAAATACCTTCCTCACAGCTTTGTTAACTGTTCCTGAAAACCCACCAGAGGAGCTATGTTTATTTGGGTTTTAGAAGTGCTTTTGTGAAGACAAACAAACAAAAGCAACCATTACCACCATCACTGTAATCTGTGAGCTATAACACAGAATACTATAAGTAATAAAGAAAGAAACTGGTTTATTTTATTTTTATAGATTTTTTTTTTATTTTAGAGAAGGAGAGAGATAAAGTGGGGGAGAATGGTAAAGGGAGAGAAAGAAGTATCTTAAGCAGGCTCCCCACTCAGCATGGAGTCCTACATGGGACTGAATCCCACAACCCTGGGATCATGACCTGAGCAGAAATCAAGAGTCAGATGCTCAACCGAGTAGCCACCCAGATGCCCCAGAAACTAGTTTATTTTTTTAAATCAGGTTTTCTGTACATGGAAGTTAATGGATTAGCTGTGATGTGGCAAAACTAGGGGTAGGGCAGTAGATAAATTGGAACAGGAGTAGAGAGTCTGGGAGTATTACTCCCTTAATTACTACTTCCTGGCTCCTCTTTCTGTAATCCATCACTGTCAATTTCACAACTTTTAACTTTCAGGTATCATATTTTTAGGATTTAAATTCCAAGGTTTATGACCAATCTGAGGCAAGTTTCCCCAAACTTCAAGTGTTAATTAAATCTATCAAATAACAAAAACTCAACTGAGTACATTTTAAAGACCTAAATGGTTTTATTGAATAATTCATGAATTGGGCAGCATACAATCTAGCAAGTACAAAGGAACTTCAAAAAGCTACAGAAAGGGAAAGATTATTCAAGGCAATACAAAGAAATAAACAATAATAACAAAAGGATTATTTTGGCCAAGATCATCTCTCTTTGGGGGACAACTGATCTTATTACATGGATTATTTTACCAGTGCTGACCAGGAAGTTCCCTACTGACCAGTTAAGATACATTCCTGGGGAAGGTTGAAACTACAGTTAGGAGAGGCATTAAATAGCCCTGGTTTGGTGATATGGGCCTAGAGTAAATGACTCTGTTTGGGGCCTGTGGTTTATTTTTTAATAAACCCAATGTTTGTCTTCAGCAGTTATTTGAGCAAGAATAGCTAAATGCAGACCAGAGCCATAAATGTCAAATGTGGTGCTTGTACCACTCTTCTAGAGTCTTGATCACCATGCTCTCCACTTTTCAGAAAGCTTTTGAGGTGAAAACATTTACCTCAACTCTCCATTCAGTCATCTCATTTGAGAAACTATTTGAACAAAGTTGTTCCTATATTTGAAGCAATTGTGAAATCTCCCAATTAATTTTCAAATCTGTACATTTATTATTCTAATTTCTTTAATTATTCATTTTTAAAACAAATATTTATTTGATGGTTACCATTTACCATGATCTTTGGCAAACACTAACATTACAATTGTTAAGGATCCCATTTCCTACCTCAAAAAACCTTATATTTTAACAGCAAAGATGTGCAAAAATAGCACTGTGATTTAATTACATTAGGTACAAAAGTCTGTGGGTACTTAGAAGAGCATAGTGACATTTGTCAGTTAAAAACATAAAAAGGTTTATAAAGAGGTGACAAATTTTGATAGGTACACAAGGTAAGACTAGGTGGTAGGGGAAAGTAGTTTGATGGAAGACTTACGTCTCAAGGGAATGCATATTAAAATAATGTCTGTTTTATTTTAAAAAGTACATGTTCAAACTATTAAATATGCCTGGAGTACAGATATGTGGATAATAATAAATATTTTTATATGCAATTGTTCATAAAATTACCCTTTCCTCCAATAATTAAAAAAATGTTTTTAAACTTCATTTTTGAGAGAGAGAGAGACAGAATGCGAGCAAGGAAGGAACAGAGAGCGAAGGAGACACAGAATCCAAAGCAGGCTCCAGGCTCTGAGCCATCAGCACAGAGCCCAATGCAGGGCTCAAACTCACAGACTGCTAGATGATGACCTGAGCCAAGTCAGTCGGAGGCTTAACCAACTGAGCCTTCCAAACTCCCCTCCTCCAATAATTTTAATGCCATTCAACTTAGTAAAGTGTAATGTGACATCAAAAACTATTATTAAGTGCTTACAGATGGTATATGGATATTTAAAAATATAGTTATATTCAAAATTAAATTCACTTATATAACCGAATTTAGCTAGTTTTTATTTCAGTGAAGTTTTGAGTCAATTATATTTTTAAGAAACTTATTTCAGGGTGCCTGGGTGACTCAGTGGATTAAGCCTCAGACTGCGGCTCAGGTCATGATCTAGCTGTCCATGTGTTCAAGTCCTGTGTCAGGCTCTTTGCTAACAGCTCAGAGCCTGGAGCCTGCTTTAGATTCTGTCTCTCTCTCTCTCTCTCTCTCTTTCTCTCTCTCTCTCTCTGCCTCTCCCCTGCTCACTCTCTGTCTCTCTCTCAAAAATTAATGGACATTAAAAAAATTTAATAGTTATTTTATTCAGAAACACATATTCACTTATGTCAAAAATTGAATTTTGTGGTGAAACCATGCAGTAGTAATAGATAGAATAATTGGGTAAACCACAAATTTGTCTTCTAAATAATATAAACTTTTCAAAAAATACACCCCTTTCTGAAAGTGATTCATAACTATCATTATTTTAATAGTTTCATGAAGTTTCCAAAATGTTAACATCCTTGATAGTGACATTAAAGAATTTTAAAATAACTTTTATGAGATTTAAAAACAATGAATCCAATCAATCCTGAGGGTATTTTTGGTTTACAAGAAAAGAAATCTTGGTTAAACATAAAAATCACTCAGAAAAGATATTTTAGAGATAGAAAGAAAAAGAAAGAGAGATAGAGGATATGAGAAAACCTCCTTAGCTTTATGACTACTGGTGTTGATTTAGTAGCTCTGAGTGAAGCCCAGGAATCTGGATTTTTCAAAGCTGCTTAGTCATTCTGATTTACAATGAAACTGGCAGAGCCACTCTTGTAATAGCAAGTACACTACAGATACGTTTACTTTTTCTTATTATTAAAAGAAGTACACACTAATTATTGTTAGTATTATTTTAATCATTTGGAAATGACTGAGGATCTGGAAATTAAAGTCAATTAAAAACAGTGAATAACAATATAGGGACCTGATTCTAAATTGAATGAGATTATTTCTAGGGTTTTTCTAAATTCTTTATTATCAAGTTTTTTATGGAAACAGTTGGCAGAATAAATAATAAATAAATGACATTTCATATTGTAGGTACTGATTATTGGTATAGTGTATTATATGTATTATATATCTGTATATATCTGATTATATATCTGTAATATAAAATTAAGGGTATGTGAAATGTCAGAAGAAAGTTAAATGAAACCTGTAGCAGAAAAACGGAGCAAAAAAAATAAAAAAAAAACATATAGTAGAGGAGCTTGAAAGCATATAATACTAGTTAATTGCTAATTGATTTCACTTTACATATTACTTGATTAGAAAAAATGTTTTGGTAATTTTGACCCTAGGGGGGACAAATGTATGGAGAAACACAAATTTTAAAATAGCATGATATGGGGGCACCTGGGTGGCTCAGTGGTTTAAGCAGCCGACTTCAGCTCAGGTCATGATCTACCAGTTCATGAGTTCAAGCCCTGCGTTAGGCTCTGTGCTGACAGCTCAGAGCCTGGAGTCAGCTTCAGATTCTGTTTCTCCATCTCTTTCTGTCCCTTTCTCGCTCACACTCTCTCTCTCTCTCAAAATTAAATTAAATTAAATTAAAATTTAAAAAAGAAATAAAACATAAAAATAATAATATAGCATGAAAATAGAAGTTAAATTTCTTTTATAACATTATAGGATATTATAGTATTTACTATAATTCTTTTAAACTTCATTATGGAAGCATTAAGGAAATGTGTTTATCAGACAAGAAGCAAAAAGATTTAGTCATTGGATATTGTCTTGTGAGAAGATTTTCTGCAGATGTTTGTCAAATACAAGAGGTAAACAATGAGAGTATGTTTTAATCCAAACTATATAATTGTGCTCTGTGGTCTTGCAAAGTTTTCTTAGCATGTTCTGGAATTGTCTTGGTGAAAGGCATAATATTGGAAAACAAATAAATTAACAAGATATATCTTGTATTTTTTTGTTGTATAAATGAGTGTCCTGGGTTCTAATTTTAATCATTCTTCTCCCATTTTCATTAAATGATTAGATATTTAAATCTCTATAGGAGAAGACATGTAATTCATATTAATGCTAAACCACAGACACAAGTATTAAAAAATGCACTGCTTACAATTGATATGAATGATACATTATTTCCATAAGAGTTCATTTTTCCCCATGCTGTAAAAACCTTCTTGAAAGTGTTTTTTTCCTGTTTCATCCTAATTTGTCAGTGCAATACATATAAAAACTGATATGTTTCTTAATCCTTTTATTAACTTATGATTTGCTGTAATAATATCCTCCTTAAAAAAAGATTAAAATAGGGGCGCCTGGGTGGCACAGTCGGTTAAGCGTCCGACTTCAACCAGGTCACGATCTCGCGGTCGTGAGTTCGAGCCCCGCGTCAGGCTCTGGGCTGATGGCTCGGAGCCTGGAGCCTGTTTCCGATTCTGTGTCTCCCTCTCTCTCTGCCCCTCCCCCGTTCATGCTCTGTCTCTCTCTGTCCCAAAAATAAAAAATAAAAAAAAAAAAAAAAAAAAAAAAAGATTAAAATACATAAGCATAGTGGGGCGCCTGAGTGGCTCAGTGGGTTAGGCGTCAGACTTCAGCTCAGGTCATCATCTCGCTGTTTGTGAGTTTGAGCCATGTGTCGAGCTCTGTGCTGACAGCTCAGAGACTGGAGCCTGCTTCGGATTCTGTGTCTCCCTCTCTCTCTCTGCCCCTTCCCTGCTCACGCTCTCTCTCTGTCTCTCAATAATAAATAAACGTTAAAAAAATCTTTAAATACATAAGCATAGTATTTGAGTTAGGTTTGAATAATATATTGTAGAAGCTTCCAATATTACATTCCAATAACCTAGAGAATGCATTGTATATTTTGATAGTAAATGAATACAGTTATAATATCTTTTTCTCATGATATACTATCTTAAACAGTGCTATAATGCAGTTAATGCATTGTAAGCCATATCAAATTCCTAAGAAGTTAAAAAAAATACTACACCCATCAAACAAGTAGCCCATTCATTTATTTTTTAATGAATTACTGAGTGAAAAAACTGGCAGTTTATTTTGTAACTTCTCTTAATTTATTATCAAAAAGGACCATAATAGAATACTAAAGACCATAATTATGGTATATATAAATGAATACTATATTATTACATGTTACATATGGGACATAACTCAAATATTATTAAAATATTATTCATGTTTTCACAGAGGTAGTCTTAAATAGGTATATGATAGTTTTTCCTAAGCAAATGAATATGTAATACAAATGCGGATGTGGATATACAAAAAAGTTAGTAGAATTCAGCTAAAAGACAGAAGTGAGAGAGCATTCATTTTTCTAAAGGCAACTTTGCTTCCCTTGTCAGTAACTGTGTTGCAGAAAAATGGCAATTATACATAGAGAACTTCTAATTTGGAAGTACCTTTTTGTCCTCCAAGAGACATTTTTACAATTTTGGTCTTGACTTCCTGTGGATATAGTTAGTAGTATGAGGGCCCACAACAGATCTCAAAAACAAGACTTAATCCCAAATAAACCATCAATTGGGCAGATGACTTTTGTGTAGTTCATTCTTGCAAGGTAAACTCCTTACCCAGCTTCTTCCCTTTATCCAAACTAGGTCTCAATCTACTGTGGCTTTGTTGTTATTTATGAAGACATGTGTAATATTTGAAAATTGCAGTCTTAACTTCAACATAATTGCTGTAGTTCAAATTTGATTTTGAGTACCCACTAGAGGCATAAGCATCATAAGGCAGCCTCTAAAATTCCAATAATCAAGGAGAAATATATCAGAATTAATGACCTTGTTTTGTTGAAGAGTTTATAAAAGTTAAATATAACTTATTTCAAAATATATCTATTTCTTTAACTTTTTTAATGTTTATTTATTTTGGAGAGAGAGAGGGAACTAGTGGGGGAGGTGCAGAGAGAAAAAGACAGAGAGAGAGAGAGAGAGAGAGGGAGAGAGAGAGAATCCCAAGCAGGCTTAATGCTGCCAGCACAGAGCCCAATGCGGGGCTCAAACTCACAAACCATGAGATCATGACCTGAGATCATGACCTGCCCTAAGTTGGACCCTTAACCAACTGAGCCACCCAGGTGCCCCAAAATGTATCTATTTCTTTTTTTTAATAATTTTTTAAAAATGTTTATTTATTTTTGAGAGAGAGAGAGAGAGACAGAGCGTGAGTGAGGGAGGAGCAGAGAGAGAGAGAGAGCGTGAGTGAGGGAGGAGCAGAGAGAGAATCCAAAGCAGGGTCCAGGATCTGAGCTGTCAGCACAGAGCCTGACTTGGGGCTCGAACCCACCAATGGTGAGATCATGACCTGAGCCGAAGTCGGACGCTTAACCAACTGAGCCACCCAGGTGCCCCAAAATGTATCTATTTCTAACTGAAGAAAACCAGGACCAACTTAAAGGTTCCTGTAGAACTTTATATAAATTAGTTGTGTTTTCAATTATTATATAAACGTGCAATTTAAATGTCTAAATGACATAGTAATTTTTAAACTCTTTTTTAAAAAGCGTTTATTTATATATTTGAGAAAAAGAGAGCATGAGCCAGAGAGAGGCAGAGAGAGAGAGAGAGAGAGAGAGAGAGAGAGAGAATCCCACAGGGTAGGTGCTGTCAGCGCAGAGCCCAACACAGGGCTCGATCTCACGAATGCTGAGGTCATGTCCTGAGCCAAAATCAAGAATGGGAGCCTTCACAGACTAAGCCTCCTAGGCACCCCAAGAGCTTATTTAATGTCAATTTTTTTACAATATGTGTATATGCCAAAATAAGGTAAAGATTATATTTAAACACTAAAATATTGAGTTGAAGGCCAAGTCCGAGGATCTCATAGGCTACATCCAAACCTTTGTAATGAAATATCCTCAAGATGAACTAGTGGTCTGATGTGAAGACTATACTTATATATCATTATAGAAAGAAGTAGTGGCATATAACTAGGGTAAAAAAAATAAAATATGGGAGAAAACTGACACACACACACACACACACACACACACATATATATATATACACACACATTTGTATATATATAAGTATGAAAATTTCACATTTTTGGTTGTAGCATATCCAAAGGCAAATAGTTTTGGTTGTAGCATACCCAAAGGCAAATAGTCTTTTTACTACTCTGATTTCTTATTGAAAAGTTACTATAAAATACAAGATCATCATTGTAACAATAAAACATTTACATTATCTTTTAATGGATCTAAATTCTGGTTTAGAATGTGTGCTATGCATGATAGTGAATTTCAATTGAGGAAGCAAGGATTATATATCTGTATTTTAGTAAGGAGGTAACATACTTGGCTTAGTTGTCTCATCAAATCTTTTCCTGTACTAACTTTTTAGAAAATATATATCTTAGAACTACAAAGTGTTCTTTTGCTTTTGGTAGAAAAAAAAAGAGTAGAGATTTTCTACATGCTAAGTTTTGCAAAAATTACTTGAATTTATTTGAATAAAGTACAATCACATTACACATTAAATTATTTTGTGTTAGTCTCTTGCTTTTAATTATTATTATTAAGGTATTATTTTTATTATTATTATTAGAAGGTTTGGTGTTTTGAATAGACGGATTTATGGAACAAACTAGAGTATAAAATACCACTCACTTTCCCTATAATTTCCATATGATACAGATGATAAATGAGAAAGAAGAGACTAAACGGAAAATTATAAGAAAACCAAGAGATAAAAGCGAAAATGAAAATGTAGGGAAGGAATTACAGTGGACAAAGAAAAGGAAAAATGAGAGAGGGAGAAAAAACTGCCATGTTTAGGAATAAAGGAAACAAAGAACAGGTGCCATGGATATAACTTGTCATTTGTTCTTTGGTCTTAAGCAGCTGCTGCTTCTTTCCCAGTTTCTTTTTAAATCCACCTGTCTCTTGGTAATTTATTCAGTTCCTTAAACTTTCCTCTTTCTTTTTTGAAGGGAAGTGATCCAAGTATATTTCTGTAGAAAAAGTTTTGGACTTTAGATTAAAAACCTACACAGTGTTGGATTGATTGTCAAGTACCATTCCCCACTACCATGGATCAGAGATCCTTGAGAAATGTGTGATTCCAGGTATGGGCAGTGGTGAATATGCTATTAGTACATAAAGCAAAGAACTGCTCAGAGACAATAGGGTTGTGTCCAAAAAGTATAATAATTAGTATGTTAAGGGTATCCACCTGTTCAATTTAACATAATTTAAGTTTCAAACAGAATAATAATGCAAATGAAGTATAACATATTGAATAAAAACTCTTTGAATCCATAGTGACTTATAAAAACAAAGAGGGGGAATAGAGAGAGAGTTTTACTTAAGGCAAGTTAATATATATATATATGTTATATATATATATATATATATATTAGATATAGATATAGATATATAGATATATAGATATATACATACATACAAAAAGCAAATATAAGAAATCATTTTTCAACCCCCAAAGTACTTACTAAATCAAGTAAAGCTCATCAGTATTTGCCATAATCCAGTTTAATAGTCTTACGTTATAACATATACAAAGAACTTTTATTTGTGTTTTTAATTCTCCTGGACTAGTGGCTATCTGAGTCACAAATTTTATTTTGTGGTTAAAGGGAGCAAAACAATAAGCCTGGGCAAGGATATTTCAAGCAAGCCTCTGTTTTCATACAATCCACTAACATCTCATTGCCAAAGCAAGCCACATGGCCAAGTCTACATCCAAAATGAAAGAATAGATAATTCTTCTATGATTTATCTGTCACATATTAGATAGATCTAGCTAATTAGTAGTATGAAAGCTTGTTGCACATCAGGATATTTATATTAAAATATTACAAATGGATTACTTTTTTGGTTCAGAGAGAAAATGTAGTCACCATTTAAGTGATAAAAATAACCTATTATGTATCTCCTAATATGATGTAATAAGTGCACAAATCATCTGCATAGTAAATTTGTCCAAAGTAGTTAACTTTAACTTAAATTAAATACGATAAATCAGTAGACAAATCTAGAATGTAAACTATTCTAGAAGATAAGTAGCTTACAGTCTTCAAAACACACTAAATGATGGGGCTATAACTGTGACGGAAAAGAACTAAGGAGCCATACAACCAAACACAAACTATGGAGCTTGATTATATCTTAGGTTAAAAAAAAATTATGGATACATTGATGTACATTAAGTAAAGACTAGTGTGGACTATATATTACTTGCTATCATGAAATTATTATCAATTTTATATGGTGTTGTAATGATGCTGTATTACATAGAAGACCATCCTTATTCATAGGAGATATGTGCTGAAATAATTAAAAGTGAAGTTCATGACAGCTGTGGCTTACTTTCAAATGCATTAAACAGATATGTAGAATAGATAGATGGATGGATAAAATAGGGCAAATGTGAATTTCAAAATTGTTTTTAGATTATGTATAATAAATAAAACATTATGAGTGATGTTATATTTTTTGCATGTAAATAATAAATCATATTCACCACCTTAATGTGATTATTTAAACAAAAGAATAAATAGCTCTAAATATCCAGAAGTGTCCACTAACTAGTTTTCTGCTTTTTGGTTTTTGTTTTTTTTTGTGTGTGGTGATGAGGGTTATTTTAATATTTTCAAAAATGTTAACATTATATAATCAATAGCTTCATGAGATAGGTATGGAATATATGCATAGAAATATACATTTCAATATTTTATGGTTTAATTTTCTTAATGGGGAATAAATAATATAATTTTTCTAGAAAATTATCAATATTTGTGTATTTTTAATAAGAAGTCCTATTAGCCATTATTTTCAATGGCTATTAGACATAAACTATGTTAAACAAAAACAGTAGGTTGCCTTTGGAGGTTTACGTTATAAATAAAAGTAGAAAGGCCAATACTATTAGTTTTGTTTTCGTACTGTTGGGACAATAACATGAATGATAAATGGATTCTTCATTGTTATGACAGCATCAAAATAACTTACAGATTTCATATAGTAATTCATTTTGGTAATGTCAAAACATACAATAAGTGTTAAGGTTTTTCAATCCCTATTTGTGATATAGATTAATAAAAATATCATATTGATGGAATCTCATGGTCAGCCTAATTCTGCTTTGGTAAAGTGTGTCTCATTATAAATGATGGGTTCACTTACAATTGAGACTTTTAACTTTAGGACTTTACAACTGCTCTGCTCTTTCCTGAATGAATAAAATGAAGATAGTTATAATAATCACCATGGAAAATAGAAAGGATGGTGTCCATTTGCAGAAAAATAATGATAGGAATAAAGGTTTAATCATGAAACCTTAGTCTTGGATGAATTTGCAATTCCCACATACATAGAAGGGTTTCTTCTGTTTCATAGGTCCCATGCAGTTTACCAGGTTCATGCAAATTTCTCAAACCTAAATATATCTTAAAATCACTCCATAAACATTCAAAAAGCTACTCATATTTTGATCCCACACTGAGAAATTTTGATATTTATTTGTTGGGAGAAACAGTGTATCCCATTCTTCCTTTATCAGATCTTATGCGTATTTTCAATTAATTACTCTTAATACAAAGACCATCAAAGAGAGGCTGTCATGATTGGATACAGTAAATAAAGCAAGCAGTAGCATTACCACTCTCCCTTACCCATAACCTCCTATTTTATTGCAAAGGGGAATACGTTCATAGTCTGAAGTTCTCCACTCGAGATAAATGTGGGTGAAGATGAAATGCACATGAGGAATCATTAACGGACTCTGATTTGGCCATGCCTGTATTTGATTGATTGGTGGTAGAGGTTGGGTCTCGGTATAACACAGTGAAGATTTTCCCTCCACTCTCATTATCAGAGTCAGAGAATCCTTCATTAGTGGTCTAACTTCTCAATCATTACCACAAGCGGGAGTACTTTGCATTGTACTGAAGTACATTTCTAACACATTCTAAAAGTATTATGAAATATTGTTGAATACTTACTCAGTAATATACATAAAACTTGGTGCTTTGCACACTATCTCATTTAATCTTTAGTATAACCTTATGGGTTTTACAAATATAATATATTATATTTCTAATGAAGAATTCCTCATTGCTAGTGAAGAAATTGAAAAAGCTTTATTGATTTTTATTTTTCCAATAATTTGAAATACTTCATTTTTTGTGTATTAATTATCTCTCTTAATTTTGTGCTATTTATAAAATAAATGTGTTTTATTTCCAGTTCCACTCACATGTTATAACAATATTTAACAGAATAGGGCCTATCCTAGGGCCCAGTGATATCTACACAGACACTACAGCTGTATTTGATATAGTTTATGCCAAAATTACCTTTCTTTTTTTATATGTATATCTGGGTGTTTAAAACTGTCGTGAAACAACTTTCACTAAGTAATACAAAAGATATGAGACACTTTAGCAAATGATTTTCTTTTCTTTCTTTTTTTAAGTTTATTTATTTATTTATTTATTTTGAGAGAGAGAGAGAGAGTGCAAGAGCATGAGCAAGGGAGGGGCAGAGAGAGGGAGAGAGAGAGAATCCCAAGCAGGCTCCTCAGCGCAGAGCCTGACAGAGGGCTCCAATTCACAAACCATGAGTTCATGACCTGAGTCGAAATCCAGAGATCATAACCCAACATGAAATTCAGAGTCTGGTGCTTAACCAACTGAGCCACCCAGGCACCCCAGCAAGTAATTTTCTAACTCTGACTGTATGGCAGTAAGTGGATCTGAATAATCCTCCCTAGGGACAATGATCAGACTGGAGAAATAGATGAAGGCCACAGGTGAAAGTTTTTAGGTCATATTAAGGAAATATAAATTTCTTATGATCAATGAGAAGCCATTAAAGAATTATAAACAGTATGTGTGGTTGGAAAAAGAGAGAAGACATTGTGATTAGGTTTGCATTTCGTACAAACAACTGTTGTTGAATGGAGGAGAATGCTTTGGATAGTGCCAGAGGAGAAGCTAATAAAACACTTGTAGTCCATGTTAGAGTAATAGTATCTGTATTATTTATTTGTGGTGATGAAGTACCACAGACACAGAAGCATATAATGAAACACATTTTTGCCCCAAAGTTTCCATGAGTCAAAGACTGGGCAAACTTGAAATGGGTTCTCTGTTTCTGGATCTCCCACATGTAAGGTGTTAAGCATGGTTGGAGTCTCATCTGAAACTTCAAGTGTGGAAATATCCCCCTTACAAGCTCACTCAATTGTAGACACCATTTAGTTTCCTGAGGTACTAGAAGCCCGTTTGAATGAGGGCCTTGGTTTCTTGCTGTCTGTTGACCGGAGCCCAACATCTTCAGTGCCTTGCCACATGGTCTGCTCCACAGGGCAGCTCCCAACATGGGAACTTGCTCCAGCAAAGTCAGCAGGAGAAAGAGTTTGCTAGTGAATCAGATGTCATTCTTATGGCATCCCAATATATTTCCCATATTCTATTGTTAAGAAGTAAGTCATCATTTCCTCCCACAATCAAGCAGGGAGTGGAAGGTTGAGAGGAGGCATTATTCGAGTGAGTAAATACCAGCAGGTGGGGATCATTGAGAATTATCTTAGAATCTGTGTACTATAATAATTTTGACTTGCTATAGTTCCTATGAAGGATAGAAAGTAGGGCAGAGGATTTTGACATTATCAGATAGTATCTTCAACTTGGTAAGGGATTGGATAAGGTAAGGGTGGGAGAATGATTTCAAGAATATTCTACAATCAGTTGGAGGAAAGATGCTGGCTTTACTGATTGATAAATGAATGTTTATTTATAACATTGGCTATTTGGATTTTTTGTTTGAGATACGCACAATTTATAACTAGATCTTTTTGCATTATGTCGGTTGATAGACTATGGCTGCTGGCTTTTGTATTCTGATATTTAAACTCAGGAAATGTATAGTTTTCAAAGAGAAATCCATATTATTTATTTCAATATTTTCCTCAGGAATGTTGAGGCAATCAAAGTTCTTACTCCCTGATCTTGATCACCTCCTAATAATATGTTCATGTCTGAAGATGGTTCTCCAGGTTCCTTAGAAAATTTGTGAAAATAATTAATAGTTACCTTAAGTCATCCCAGATTATATAAAATATGTAAGAAGACTTAAAAATAGCTTAGAAATTCTGCAATATGGGATTTATAAAATTAATTTCTGATATACCAAACTAGAACTATATGGCATTTCTGGTATTTCTGTTTATAACCTATTAAAAAATTTTTTTAATGTTTATTTGTTTTTGAAGGAGAGAGAGACAGAGCATGAGCAGGGGAGAGGCAGAGAGAGAAGGGGACACAGAATCTGAAGCAGGCTTCAGGCTCTGAGCTGTCAGCACAGAGCCTGATGTGGGGCTCCAACTTACAAGCTGTGAGATCATGAGCTAAAGTTAGATGTTTAGCCGACCGAGTCACCCCGACGCCCCTGGGCCTATAACCTATTAAAAAAAGTATTTTTATATGGTTCAAGGTGACATTACACTACCTGTTATCTGATTTGAGAAACTCCTCTCTATCTCCTGAAATCTCCAGTCTGAGTCATTTTATATGAGCAAAATATATATAAAAAATAAATATTTAATATTTACCATTGCTATTATTATGTTATGGCAGTAATTGATATATGCATTAGCAAGAAATTATTATTACTTTCTAGTAAAATAATTCATAGGCCCAGATGGAAAAGTCATTTCTTAATGATGAACCATCTCTCTTTTTATGTAATTACATTGCTTACAGAGAGTACACAAATGAAATAGAATCCATACCAAGTATTAACTCTAATTTCTACATGATTCACTTGAATTTCATTGTTCAAATATAACTGATACACTCAGAGCTGCTTAGAATATAAATTAATTTTCAACCATGTATTGAAATCATATTATTCTTTTTGCATTTCAGAGATTTGTATTGTGAATATTTGCATGCATTACCATGGGGATTTTGTTTCTAATGTTCTGTCTTTAATGGTCTTTTCCTTAAACCAGGATTAAATGTGTGCCTTTTAGAAAACTTTTTGCTCAATATTTCAGCCTGAGAGAGTTTTGTACAGGATGAAATCTCTGTTTCTCACTGCACAGATGCCTTCTCCATAAGGCAACATTTTACTTTTTTCTTAGTTCAATCTGGATACCAGATCCCTGAAAAATTAAAAAATATAGTCTTATATGAATTAAGACTTTTTTAAAAATGTCATGTCTTGAAGGAAATGTAATGTGCTGTCATGAAACTTTGGTTGTCACCACAATTCCGCACTTTTAAACATTTAGTTCACAAGTCTGTATTCTTCTTATTGATCTTTTCTTCCCAAATCCAGACTCAACTCACTGATACTCAGGATCAATTAAGTTGCTTCCACACTGCAAAGGTTCCATTACGAACCTGAAAAATATTATTATTGATATAGTCAACATAAACTTGCTAAATTCAGAATAAGTTCTGGAATTATAACATTTTAGTGTTTTTAAAATCTGTTCTTACTTTTTTATTCCTCTATCATGATCTTGCTTCAGGTCCTCATTTTCTCCATCTGGACTATTTTAATAGTCCTCAAAAAACATTTTACACATTTTAAACTTTTATTATTTTTTAATCACATAATTTTCCTGAATGTCCATCAAATCCAGTCCAAATTTCTTAGCCCCACACGTAAGAGTCTGGTCCTCACCGGCCTCTTCAGCTCATAGCCTTTCACTCTCTGCGCTGAAACTTACACTATAGGAATCATAAACTAATTACATGTTTTCAAACACACACCATACCCTTTATCTCCTCTAACCCTCCCTCATTTACTCATGTATTATTAATCATCCCACCTCCCTTATACATTTTTTTTCTTTTTCCCCATTTCCCCCCCTCCTTCCCCATTTCCTCCCTTTTCCCTCCTCTTCTCCCCCTTCTTGGATTGGACTAATGAATCAGTTCCTCCAAAAAGTCCTTACTCATCCTGAGACCAAGTTCTTCCTCTTCTATTTCCCTACAGCACCCTACAATACATCTATAATAGCAGGTGTTATCTTTATTCATTATGCTGGAAATAAAGGTGTATCATATAATTGGGTGTCTTTTACATTCAATGAAATAGAAAACATAGTATTAGATTTTGAGGAATATTTTGTATCATTGATTTTCCTTCTATCTCTGGCCTAACTGCCTACTTGGTTGAAAGTTTAATTATTTTATTTCTTCCAAAGCAAAGTACCTACATTAATATCTTGATCTCTAGGTGCCCCCTAACAAATTCTGCTACTTGTCCTTCTATAAACTAGCTCTTTTACATGATCCTATAAACATGTTGCTGCCCTCATTTATATAGTCTTAACTTCCAACTTTCATTTTTATTTCCCTCCAAATGCTGAACATCACAACCAGTTAATGTTGGTTATTATTTATCCTTTCTTTCTTTTCTTTCTTTCTTTCTTTCTTTCTTTCTTTCTTTCTTTCTTTCTTTCTTTTGGGATGGAAATCTATTTTATGTTCTCATCCTATCCTCTGCCCTTTTGAACATACTATGCTACAAACTATAAACATAATCTTAATTATTATCATTTTACTCTACATTCCAAATGGTTGACTCACCAATATGCTTTAAGGTAAGCTTATGTTGTTAGAGGGGATATTCATATGATGTATTGATCATTTTCTCAAACATTCACTGCTTGTTTCATTTTACCAACATCTGTATCAACAGTGCCCATATGCCAGGTTGTTCCTCTTTATGTCTTCACCCATTCTGTTGATGCTATGTTGAAATACGTCCTCTGTGTATATGTTATTCTTTCATCTATTACAGGCTGAGTTTCTTAAAGCACTGTGATATTCAATTATGTATCTTCTATATCTGTGGCTTTAGCTAATCTCTCCCAATGATATACGGCCCAAATACATTAAAACATTTCTTATAAATGCATTTCTTTCCAAATAGAAGCAAACAAGTGCATTTGGAAGTTTGTGACTTGGTATTATTCTCTATTTTTAGATTACAGAGGAAATACTTGCCAAATTTGTATATGTCTTGAAGTTCTGATAGAAAATAAACTAGGTAAATATTTTGTAACCCTAAGCATGCCAACATTAGGCCAAGTAGTTTTAGTATAATCAGACAAAATATGTTACTTCCAGACTTTGGTGGACAAAATGACTTGAGAAAGGAAACAGTGAAGCAGCAGAAGAAAGTATGATTTAAACTTATTTGTATATACTTAGTAGGTCATTTGAGAGAATAGGTTAACTGAAGCTGCACTTTCTACTAACAGTAAATATGGAATACTATTGTCACATATAGGCTGGCCTTTATTTCCAGAAACGTGTGGCCTCTCTTCCCTGCCACCACCCTGGTATCTGTACAGGCAATGCCAGTGAATGTGATAAAAAGTTTCACAGCCAACTCATAAATCCCTGGTCCTTAGACATTTCTTTTGAAAAAGACAAAGTACTGTGTGTATTTGTGTGTGTGTGTGTGTGTGTGCGTGTGTGTGTGTGTAAATGTACATATGTGTGTTATGGGTGTTAGTGGGAAGCGTAATTATTTTCTTTGCTTAAAGTCTGTTATGACAAGAAGGATTGTTCTTCTCTTAATACCCCAAAGGATTAATAAGTAGAGGCTAAAGTGAATATATTTGGCTCTATAAAAACTAAATATTAGCTTTAAATAATCAGGATGCTAGAGACAAATTTAGCAGGCAATATGTGTTACTGCTGCGTATAACAGGTATTCAAACATATATGGATTGAATGCCCGGCTGAAAAGCTTTGAGGGGAGATTAAAATATCAAATGAATGGCCTGTTTTAGAATGTCTCTGAGGTGCCTTCTAAATCTCAGATTACCTATTTTTTTAATGTTCTGTTCCCAAATGGCCAGTTTATATATTAGGTAGGGAATTTCTGTTCTGAATTTATGCTATAAGAAAAATACAAATATTTTATTTTATATGAGTGTGAGAAATATGCAGTAGTACATGTATAGTACAATGTATTTTTTTGATTTATAAATATACTGTTTCTCAAGTATGTGTGTTTTTACCTCTTTCATAGACTATATCACTTATTTCAGTGGAAAGAATGACAATTTTAAAAAAAAAATTGCATTTATATTTTATACATTATATATATTACCCACATACTTAATAATGAAGATATATTTCTCCCTTAACCAAGTTTTTCTAACATTTTTGCCAGATGAAGTCTCCTTGTATCATATCATACAATGTCATATCATGTAAGTTTAAGAACAATACATTTTACAGATAAAAAAATATGTGCAGATTAATAAACTACCCATGGTCCCTCAGTTAATAGGAGAGGGTATTTTTTAAAAATCAGAAGTACACCAAGCCCTTATTCCTCACAACTGCATTATATTTTAAGCAAATAAAGAACAACAAAGAAGCATTTATTTTATTTTTGAAACATCCATAAGCACAGCGGATATTAAAGGAAAAGTCTTTCTTGGAAAGTTTTCTAGTTTATTTTCAGCACAAAATATTCTATTTACTAAGGTGTCAGGAAGAAGATATTTCTTTAAATATGAAGGCTTGAGATTCCCCACTCATCATTTCAATCCTTTCTATTAGTCTTAAAAATTGAAAAAGAAACATTTTTATTTTAAGAAAGAAGTTTAAATCAGGAGCCTGTTTGAACCAACTACTTCCAGTGATTAATGCTTTTAAAAAAGAAAAGTTAATTTATTCTAGATAAATTGTGTCTCAAATGTTATAGTGTGAGGATGCTTTTTGTCTGTCTGCCCTTAATTTTTTAAACACTTCAGTTTAATACAAGAAGTTATATTATCTTTAGTTCCTCTATATCTTTATAGCATTTGACAATAAGTCAATAACTTACAAGTTTACTTTATATAATTGTGTATTTTTTCTCCTTTCCTTAGAATCAGGATCATCCTGTTTTTAGCTTTCCTCTTCCTAGTTTCATTTTTTCCTTTTCTTTTGTTTCTTTTTCTTCTTCCCTTCTCTCTCTCTTTCTTTTTCTTCTCTCTTTCTCTCTCTCTCTCTCTTTTGGTGGGGGGATTATATTTGTTGTGTGCTTTTTGTTTAGGAAAGTATTGACTTTGTTGAGGGAATATGGAGGCAGGCTATTTATCTTGTTTCTAGCTCAATAAACCTTTAAAATGATTGAAGAAGAAATTCCATAAGGTGGAGTTTCTCAACAGTACGTGACAGAGACATGTTAACTTCCTTCAACAACTGTGATTCTAGCCTGGAATTTTTTTTCCAAGTCTAATATTTTCTTTTCTTTCTTTTCTTTCTTTCTTTCTTTCTTTCTTTCTTTCTTTCTTTCTTTCTTTCTTTCTTTCTTACATTTAAGTTAGGTAACATACAGTGTAGTCTGCCTTCAGGAGTAGAACCAGTGATTCATCTCTTACATATGACACCCAGTACTCATCCTAAAAAGTGCCCTCCTTAATGCCCGTCACCTATTTAACTCAACCCCCACCGAACCCCACCCCTGCTTTCTAGTAACCCTCAGTTTGTGCTCTGCATTTAAGAATCTCTTATGGTTTGCCTCCCTCTCTGTTTTTATCTTTTTTGCTTCCCTTCCCGTGTTCATGTGTTGAGTTTCTCAAATTCCACATGTGAATGAAATCATATGATATCAGTCTTTCTCTGACTGACTTATAATGGATATAGCTAGATGACTATCTCAGCTACATTAAACTAAAACCAAAAGCTTTATTCAAATTCCTATATTTAGGTAATTCTATAACATGGTTTAACTATGAGACGATTGTGTGTTTGAGACATAAATCGCAAATTACTAAATTGGGCAACTTTGTATGAAACTTTTCTTTGTAGAAATTAAATATTGAGAGTATTATCTAAAAGGGACAACTTCAGTTTTAAAATAGTTTATCTGTGTTCCCTTTAGAACAGTCAATAATCTGTTTAGAAATTTGAAAATTTAAATGAAATATGAAAATGTTTATATATAAAATGAATTATTCATATAATGACTTAATTTATTCAGGAATTGTTATCATTCAAATAGAAATCAGAAGAAGGAGTACTAGAATGTACTCAATTTTGTGTATTTTAGTAGTGTAACTCTTGATTTTAGAGAGCAGTTTATAGTTGTTCATCAATGACATTTTGAACTCATGAGGCTTAGCTGGTAACTGATTCTGTATACAGAATAAAAGGCTGGAGGGGAAATAGAAGACAAGTCAGTTAATCTTATACTACTTTTATGTGGAGAGGGTTAACAGGTTTCTTATGGCTAAGTTAGTTGTGACTAAGCCCATCTTATGTAAAATGTTTCCACTGAAAGATCTAGATTTTCTTTCATGTTAAGCTATGAGTAAGTCATTCATTTGACTTATGTAAAGCATTATTTTATAAGGATGGAGTGGATGTACCCAAATAAAATCATGATGTCAAGAAAGATGTTCTATATTAGTTTGCTCGGGCTGCCATGGCAAATTACCCCAAACAGGATGGCTTGAAGAGAAGAAATTTAGTTTTTCACAGTTCTGGAGGCCAGAAGTTTGAGACCAAGGTTTTGGCAAGACTGGCTCCTTCTGAGTACCATGAGGGAAGGATCCATTCCAGGGATCTTTCTTTGACTTACAGACAGCCTTCTCCTTATGTCTTCACATTTTTTCCCTTTTGTCTACCATTGTGTCCAAATTTCCTTTTCTTATAAGGGCTTTAGTAATATTGGAGTAGGGTCCACCTAATAAACTCATTTTGACTTAATCAACTTTGTAAGGACACTTCCTTCAAATAAGGCCACATTCTAAGTATTGGGGGTAAGGACTCAAGCATACTAATTTTGGGAAGGGACACACCACCTCATTGGTGGCTTTTGTTTGATATTTCCTTAAGTGCTTATGAAAATGTCCTTAAAGATTTCCTGAATAATTCATTTAGTGTTTTATATGTAGCAGTGCAAAGTAAGAGATTTAGTGAAACCTAGAATGTAATGCTTGAGATCAACAAAATCAGGATGGATGATCTCAAATTATAGAGCTGTAAGCCAAATTTCAGTGTGAACTGAAACTTCAGCTTTCATAATCTCATTTATCTGCTTAGTATGAATCAAATAAAATACATTAAGTTTTCTTGTGATAGCCTCATATTTCCTACCATAAAATTTTATTGCAAATCAGCTCTGTGGCAATAAGAAAATCACACACACACACACACACACACACACACAGAATGCACACTCACACACAAATGCTTCCACACAAAATAACAAATTTATATGTACACATACATACAGTAAAATTTACTAAGTGCCAGGTGTTTTACATAACATTTATTTAACCTGGCTATTCAACAGTCCCTAAATTAATAAACTAAGTATGTAGGAACTTTCTAAACTGTGACAGACTACCCATATTCTACTGATAATTGGTGAAAAGAGAAACATTATTTCCAAGGCATCTAAGTTGGATATCTAAATATATTTACCAGTAGAAAACGGCAATCCCTATCATTTTTCATCCCTTAAATACCTCCACTCTGTGCTGTAAAGCAAGTGCCTGAAAAATGTTGTATTCAGTATTAAGCAAAGTGTGAATTATTGCTCCCTGACTTATTTAAATATCCTTTATAAGAAGAGCAGGAAGAAAATTGTTAAACTGAAAATAAAAAGCCACAATGATAGGCAAATGATCATTCACTTGCTAGCAAGGAATTGTAATTTGGGGAGCACAGATTCTGTGTGTCCCACATGCAGGGTGAAAGCAAGGAGTTTTTATGAAGAAGTAGAAGAGGGAATAATTAAATAGGTTAAAGAAAACAAAGTTTGCTATGGATGTTAACTAGCTAAACTATTCTGGGTTATACATTGATTCACTACTGATTCCTACTTCAGAAAATCCCAAACCATCGGTCTTATGAACAGGATGTCCATTCTCCTGTTGAGTTTTCAAGAAATTGTTTATAACTATTTATAGTTTTGCCCTCTCCAAAGATTTTGGCCCGGTTCCAAAAAGAAAAAAAAAAAAAAAAAAGGTATGGCAGTTTTTCTGCAGTGGCTCAGGCTGTATGTTAAAATTGTTCTAATCGTGTCAGTTTTTCAAAAAAGGAATAAACAATAATGGCCTCCTGAGTAGATACATAGGTCACATTCTTCCCAAATTTATTTCTACTGGGCATAGCAAATGCGTATCTCAAGACAAATTCTGTCTGGTCTTATACAGACTGTGAGCTACCCACTCAGTTTGCTTTCTAGTGTGTTCTCTTTCTCACTCTCTCACTCCAGCTCTCTCTCTCCCTCTCCCTCACACAAATTAAATGAATAGTTACATAAAAAGTAAAAGGTGAAAGATACCAAGTAATATTAGTTTCACTCTCTAGTGCAGATAAAAAATCTAGTTACCATTCCAAGGTGAAGTTATCAACACTCTTCGATCCTCTCTCATGCTCACATGAGATTGCTACAAGATCTAAATCCCTAAAACGTATTAAGGTAGACCTAGTCTTTAGTCCTATAAACTTGTGACACTTAAACTATTTAGAGGGTGGTCACATGCTTAAGATTCTGAATATAGTTGTATAAGGGACCATAGGTAGCGAATGGAAGTTAAGGTCAACTAACAAAGGTAATGGGCCCATTAGAAATATTAACGATTAAGGTATAATAAAAAATTCAACATTCCTATGAATAAACATGTGTTTTAGGAAAAATATTCAAAATAATTAATGTATACTTCCTAATAATCAGTTATCCTTTAGACTTAATAATGCTTTAAGGGATACCTTAATAGTTTTACATCAACTCTGGATGCTTTCCTAAAATTAGATAGGCATTATCCTGATCTAGAATAAAATAAAACAATGCAGTGATGAACCAACAATTAAGGATGGTCTTATTTGTTACAGAGAAATTATTATACTTTTCTAGGATCTCAGGAAAAAAAATTCTGAAAAGTAGTGGCCATATGTGATATAAAATTAGGAATGTTTTATTCCAAATGTAACTCTTATAACTAGAAGCTAAATCTCATGTTTCACAAATTTCTATTACTATCATGCTGTGTCCTAGAAGGCAAATACAGGAAGTTATTAATATTTATGGACTAAGATGAAGCAAACATTATAAATTAAATATTACCTGTTTTCATAGAAGAGTACAGTAAACTGACCACAAATCTGGCAGATGATTTCCTATGGTAACAGAAAAAGAAAAACCACAGGGGGTCTTTAAAACAGTTAACCTTCGATATTATTAAATCTCTCACTTTACCACATGCAAGAGCCTGAGATTTCTTGATGTAAATAATAAATAGCTAATTCCTGGAATTTCAGCTAAAACTTTATAGTCTTTTTATTCAACATAATGTAGCTTCATTTCACTATGAGGTTTTGAGAGGAAAACCGTAACAATCTACATGTAAGTTGAAATGTGTTTAAAGAGCTACTGCAAAGCTCTTTTAAATCTAATAAAGAATTTGATAAATTGATTGTTAATTAAATAATTCAAAACCAAAATCAGTGAGCTGAAGTGTGAAGATGTCATTTTCTGCTAGAGGTGAAATCTGACTTGAAATTTTCCACTGCAGTCAAAATCATTGCCAATCGAGAACATACTCTCAGATATATTCTTCAAATTATAATAAAAGCCACCTTCAATGCAGTGTCTTTATTTGATATCTATCATATTTCAGGGTCACATAGAATTGAATAGGGACTAAAATCATTGCAAGTGTGAAAAGTTAGTATTTAACATTCATAAAGTTTAAATACAACTAGAGGGGGAAAAAGGATATTATTTAAAAGTTAACTTCCTGAAATCTTTTGTCTCAGTAATAATAATAAAAAAACTATACATAATTCAGAATTCATGGAGATATATTATTATGTGCAAGGATCTCATAAGATTACTATTACAACCAATTTCCAAAGTGTCTTAGTAATTTCAGAAATTATTTAAATCACTTTTCCATATATTTTACAGTTAGCCATGTGTCCAGAGTAAGCAGGGGGAAAATGCCTTGAATTTGTACAGTGTAGTATAGTGTCATATTATTACATAGGTGAGGCCATTAATTGGTTATAATAATAAGTTTGCATTTTGTGTTGAAATCAACAATAGGCAAACTTTTGTGAAAAAATTAGTTTGAGGAACTCTTTTTATTGAATTGCATCAACCTCTTGCAAAAGGTCAGTCATTAGAAATGGAAGGTTCATAGAAGCATACATTTTAAAGAATACCATATTTTAGATTATGATTTTCTTTATATGAGTTTTCAAGTATAGATCCTAATTCATGTTTCTGCAATATAACGTTTTACTCTTTTAAAGGTGGAAATATACGTATGAGACCATAATTAAGTTATCTAAGGAAGAGCCAAGGTTACTGTTGTATTTCAGCTGCAGTGAGAATTATGCATAACAAATAAACCTGCAAATGAGGAAACTTGGTGTGAATGCTCTGTTTTGATTTATATTTAAAAAAAATTCAAAATCAACTTCTTAAAAATGCCCTTCTTGTAACTGTATGCAATATATGAAAGATTTCTGAAAAAATATCATTTTAACAAAGAACATTTTTGTGATCTTGAAGGTGACTCTATGAACTTGATAGAACAAAGGGAGACTTCCTATTTTACTATTTTACAGTTATTTTGAATTCATTTACAAGAAAGTGCAAGGAAAAAACAGTAATTATCATCTACTATATTCACATGTTCTGCATAATCCTTTACTTAAATGATTTTGTTTAAACTTACAGCAATTCTGTGAGTTATTATATTTCCTCTCTATTGGTAGTAAATTGGGCTAAACAAAATGCAGCTAGCAAGTGGCATAGCTGGAATTCAAACTTAGTTTAATCCCCAAACCTATGCTTTTTCTTTCATAACAATACTTACCTCTCAAAGTGCAGTATACATCAACACACATATACATACGTATACACACACACATACACACACACACACACACACACGCTTTTATTTCCTTTCTTGAAATATCTTTATAAATTAAAATAATCCTTAATGGGGTTCTAAACATTCTGTGATAGAAAATTTTGATACACTATATACAGATAGCTTTTCAAATAGTTTTTGGTATTAATAACCAAGAAGTACTTGTTAATTGCATACATACACCTATGAAAAGGCATGTTACTCTTGTTGGTAAGATTCAGCTTTTAGAAGAATGGCAACTTTATCCATTATTGTAATAATAAGGGGCTACTTGAGAGAAAGGAGAAATGGATTCTGATCTCCAAATCACATGTCTAGAATATAAAATTTTTACATCAATTTTCCGCAATTAGAAAATGAATGTGTTTAAATGATAGTTCTTCAAGTGCCTTGAGAAATAACAGTTTTTAGTTCTATGGACATGCCTGAAATTGCAGTTAGTGATTATCTAAATAGTGCTTTAAAGAGTATTAAGGTCTCAGTTAATAAGCTGTATCAATGACAAAATTATTTTTAATTCATAGTGCCTGCCCTAGAGGAACTTAAAAGATAGGGCATCAAGTTATGAAAATTAAAAGATGGATAATCAACAGTAAAGGTAATAATAAAAGATGCTATCATACAGTGCTTCTAATTCCATTTTCAAACGAGCAGCATGGGCAATTATTCCTCTGAGTTCATAGGAAGGTACCAATTAGAGTGTTGAAGGGTTACAATAGAGGAAAAGAGAATTATTCGATCTCAAAAAAGGAACAGTGTTGGCTAAAGTAGGAAGCAGAAAAGATTTTCTAATTCATATCACAATAATTGCACACTGAGAATAACGTTAGGTTCTTAGACAAAATACTTAAAAGAGCAAGTGGGACTGTATTCTTAGGTAACTTAGAATCTACTTAGGAATGTTTATATAAATACTCAAATTTTGTTCTGTAACTTTCTTAATATTCTAATATGGTACAAATATTTTAAATTTGAGAGTAGGGTACACAAATACTTAAATACTTCATTCAATTTTACTCATATTTGACTTATTCTGTGAGTGTCTGTGACTCAATTTTCATAAATAAAAAGATTCTATTGAGATAAACATAAATTTTATGTCATATTAACATATAATATCATCAACACCTATTACTATATTTAGCATAAGTAAAATATATGTCCGACTAGTTAGTAGAGAATTAATTTATTTAAAAATACATAAATTCACTCAATTGGGACCCACCTGACCCAATTTGTCTAATAGAAAAATTTTATAATTACAGTGTGGGTTTTTTTGTTTTGTTTTGTTTTCCAGTGTGGTTTTTTTTTTTTATGAAGTTTAAAAATCATATGAATTTTGGTAAGAAGAACTTTTAAAAATTAATACTCAGGGACTAATTGAATTCCACAATATATAAAAAGAAGTTAATATCACCAAATTATCAACTTTGGAGACATTGATGTTGTTCTGTTTTATGGACAAAGCTTTGATAATTGTTTTGGAGATGGAATGAAAGTTCTCAAGGTTTAAAGAATTTCAATTTAATAAGAAATGATGGTTATTAAATAAAGAGAAGATGTGTTTCAGAATTCAAACTTTATATTTATAAAATATTCATGTATGTTTCCTTCCAGGGTGAAATGGTGAATATAACATTTATTTGGTTATTATCTCTTTGGGACCAAAGAGACCAGTTAAGCTAGTAGCTATGCAAGGTATCATTTCAAATTTTAAGATCTATTACAACCAAAGTTATTTCTTCAAGTTTGCATTCCTTTTGAAAATAAAGAGCAAAATAGAGCTAGTTATAAACATATAATCCATATAGGCAAGAGTATATATAAGAAAGCTTCACCAAGTAGTTATATTTAATGAGATATACATGTAGAGCAATAATTTAAATTTAAAAGTTTTCATGTTCATTTACAAATGAATTCACTGCATTTCCTGATTATTTTGATCATAGTTCATGAACTTTACAACTTTGAGTTGTTAACATAGTTTTCCCATTCATATCAGAATTTTTAAAAATTATTTTTGCTTTAAATTATCTTCTCAAAATTTCTTACTATTTTAATACCATATCAGGCTTGCATTTGGTGGAAAGCGGATACTAACATGTTTATTTATTTATTTATTTTGAGGGAGAAAGAGACAGTGTGTGAGCAGGAGAGGGACAGAAAGAGGGAGGGAGAGAAAGTATCCCAAGCAGGCTCTGTGCTGAGCCCAACAAGGGGCTCCATCCCAGGAACCGTGAGATCTTGACCTGAGTTGAAATCAAGAGTCCAACACTTAACTGACTGAGCCATCCAGGCGCCCTGTAAAGCAGATAGTTTAGCAGCAGTTTCATTTCTGTCCTGAAATATATATATGTAAATATTTCAATAAAATATTAATATATGTAATGTATAATTATTGAATAAGTATTTATATTTATTTTTAATAATTATTATTTTAAAGCAAATCATTATTTAATAATAAATGATATTATTTAATAAATTATTTAATAAAAATAATTTAAGAAATAATGATTCAATAAGAAATAATAAGTATAGATAATTTAATACATATATAAATATATATACTTTATATACAGATTTCATTGTATATTCATAGTATATTCATAATATTCAGAGTATATTAAAATTTCGTATATCTCAATCTGCCTGTTTATATTTTAGCATAGGACTAAATATTGGAAAAGCAAATAAGCTAACTGAACATTCAAGTGCTGAATTTATTTTTGTTTAACTACATTGTGGATAATAAATGTATATCTGCTTTCTTTGGCTTGATTTGGAATTTCAATGTGATTTTAGTTTGGAGTTTGGGAATACTCTGAAATGCTAGCTTTGTCATGCTGAGCATGCAAGAAGCCAGAAGTTCTCCTCTGTGTAAACTGCTCCCTGGATATAAATTTAAAACATTGTTCATTCTTCTAGGCAACCAGGACACCACTTAGTGAATTACTGTTTGTGTTAAAGGCCAATTCACCATCACACCTCTGAATTAGCTTTCTCAGAAAGCCAATTCTCACCCAATAAATCGTAAGGCACAGAACTCTGAAGGGTGAAACATTATTGAAAAAAATCTCTAAAACCATTTATATACCAAGAAACATCTCTAATCTAAATAGATGATTTCTCACACATATATGCTACTTTTTGTTAATGAAGTTAGAAATTGTTGACATTACTAAAATATATTAATTTAAAATCTTGACTGAACTTTTTGCCATTGTTACCATTTTTTCAATCAATTGGTATTAGAACTGTAATAAAAGGGTCTACATATTTTTGGTATTAGGACTTCTGTTATAAAAGGGTCTACGTATTTTTAACATGATAACGTAGTCATAATTCACTAAATAGTTAAAAACTATTTACCTAAGTCAGTTTATAACTTTCTGAAGTAATATATCACACTGAATGTAGAAGTCTATTTATTGTAAGACTTTATTTGGGTACTACAAAACTGAAAAATAAAGTCTGTAAATTGAATCATTGCATCTATGTAGGCAAATGTTCATCTTAGCATCATTGAAATTGGCATATTTCTTTAAAAGTTATATAAGTCTTTTGTGACCTTAATATAATATATAGTCACCTTAAATAAAATAATGGTTATATAAGAGTAAAAGTTCAAACTCCATTGCAAAATATGTGTATCTGGCCAAGTTGAAGGACCAGGAAGAGGGTTCAGCCTCCTCCTTGAAACAAGTAGAAAATCAGGAGGAATAATATGAAACATTTTTTTAAGATCTTGGTCATCAGGGAACAAAAGACAGTGATGTCTGAGAGACCAGTAATCAACAATGTGAGAACAATGCTTCCCCCAGGTCATGGGCTGGGAGATTTCCATACCATGTGACCCGGTGACAGGGATGTTAGAATGGGCCCAGGAGTCTCCATAAATTAAGAAGACAGAGCTAGAGTCTGGAGAGGATAGCAAAGCTAGAGTTCAAAAGGCAAAGTACTGGAAAATAGAAAATTGCACAGAGAAAAAAAAACTTGGACATCTGGACATCTGAAGAAATTCTTCCTTGAGGCTTCAGCTGAGTTCTGAAGAGCAAAAACATGAGAAAATGATCTGAGAAATAATTAGAGGGATCAATCTCTAGAGCTCACATAGAACTATGAATAGTTCTTTTGCCCACAATCCAAAGTAGAGTATTTCATAATTCAAGAAGTAAAACATTAGGGAGAGTAGTCAAAAGGGTCTTGTTTGAGGAATGAGGCAAATTTAGCACTATGTTAACCACTGTTCTAATCCTAGTTAACAAAGCTTAAAAGCACATTGCAAAAGGATCAAACTTTTTCCAAGTAGCTTAATTCCATCCCAGAACAAAGCTCAGTAGTGCTTACAGGAATACAAAATATCAAGTACCTTGGGTAGAATTCACAACACCTTCTATCCAATCAAAATTCACCAGACATGTGAAAAATTGGGAAGTATAACACACAATGAGAAGAAATACCAATCAATTTAAATCAGTCCATGACAGAGATGATAAAATTAGTAGATAAGAACATTAAAAGAGATACTATAACTATATTCCATAAAATCAAGAGACTGGAGATCTAATGTGTTAATTAGAAATATGGAAGATGTAACTAAGACCCAAATTAAACTTCTAAAGTTGAGCACCACAATGCCTGATATGAAAAAAACAATGGGTGGATTGACAGAAAATTGGACACTGCAGAGGAAGAGATTGCTAACATTAAGTATCAAGTATAGATTCATAAAAAGTATCCAAAATATAACAGAAATAGAAATATGATTTAAAAATATTGGGGTGCCTGGGTGGCTCAGTTGGTTGGGCGGCCGACTTCGGCTCAGATCATGATTTTGCGGTCTATGAGTTAGAGCCCCATATCGGGCTCCGTGCTGACAGCTTGGAGCCTGGAGCCTGCTTCGAATTCTGTATCTCCCTCTCTCTCTCTGCCCCTTCCCCATTCGTACTCTGTCTCTCTCTGTCTTTCAAAAATGAATACATGTTAAATTTTTTTTAAATATTAAGAGCATCATTGATTTGTGGGGCAACTTCAAGCAGCCTAACATATGTAGAACTGAAATCTTAGAAATGCTATGTGTAACTGGAGCCCAGAAAATTATTTTTTCAAATTTGATAAAAAATTATAAACCAGCAAATCAATGAAACTCAACAATCTCTAAAGGCTAGAAAAATAAACATAAGTTGTGTGTAAGTCAAAAATTACACCTTGAGCTGTAATTATTCAATTTATAAATTTTTACAGAAAATTAAGATTACATACTTTAAATATATATAGTTAAATGTACATCAGTTATACCTGATAGCTGTTAAAAAATCAACTTCTGAGGATTTCATAAAATGGTTGTCTTAAATATGCTATTTCGTGTAGTAGGAATTACTCTGTTTGGCTGCTGTAGGCCTTTGCTCTCCCCGCATGTCTCTTTCATCCCTTCGGTTGCTATTCTAAGCATGTTTTCATTCATTAAGAAGAGAAACAAGAGAACAAGATTTTTATAAGTCTCTGCTTGTACCTTGATTTCTAAAATTCTTTTGGCTAAAGAAAGTCACATGAATAAGAGGAGCAAAACATATTACCCACTTGTTATGAGGCCTGGACATGAGGGGAAGTACCATACCACAATATAAAATGGAAGAAGTATATGTTTGTGCAAATGTCTGTCGTTTAGTTTACATTAATGCAAAAGTATGGTGCTAGGTGATATGCATTTATACACATTTTATAAATTATATTTGGTCACAGAAGTAAAGCCTGAAGATAATAACAACAGCAAAACAGCAACACTCTATCCACCATTCATCCCAACTGTGTAGTTTCAGAGTTTTTTTTTTTTAATAAACATTGTTTTTATAAGCCAGGGAATCCTTATATCTTTTCAAATCAGTTCATAAAAATCTAATTTAATTTTAATTTTTGTTAAATTACATATTTTATATAACCAGCCCTTTTCTCAAACAATTTTATAACAAATTCCTTAGTACTTCTGCTGGTAATGCTGAGCTATTTTTTTTTCTGTCAATAGATTAAACACATTGCTTATAGACCTTGTGTATTTAAAATTTTACTAAGTAGTACCAAATCACTCTAATAAATAATACCAACTTAAATGTATAATTTTTGAGACATGCCAGTGTAAATACATTTAGTGTTAACATGTTCTACAATTTTTGTCAATCGTGGGGTGCCTGGGTGGCACTGTGGGTTGAGTGTCTGACTTTGGCTCAGGTCATGATCTCACAGTTGATGAGTTCGAGCCTGGTGTAAAGCTCTGTGCTGACAGCTCAGAGCCTGGAGCCTGCTTCTGACTCTGTGACTCCCTCTCTGTTTGCCCCTCTTGCACTCATTCTCTCTCTCTCTCAAAAGTAAATAAACATAATTTTTATTTAATTTTCGTCAATCTTATGGGTAAAACATCAGTTTGCATTGTTTTGTGTACCTTTATTAGAAAGTGTCAGCATTTTTCACATTAACTTATGATTCCTATTCTATGCCTTATTTGGCAGCATAATTTTTTATTAAATTATGTGTTATTATTTGTGGGACTGGCTTATATATTATAGACACTAGTCCTTTCTGTTTTATGAGTTGTAAATATTTTTCTCTTTTCCTATTTTTTGAAATACAGAAATATCCAAATTTTATTTGATAAAATAAGTCAGTGTCCTCCTTTATAATTTTGGAGAGTTGTAAAGAATTTCATGCATTCCTAATTATTATTTTTTGTATTATCTTAGAGTGGATATAAAGTCATTTTGTGTGTCATTTATCAATTTTCACATATTTTGTCTATATTTCATTTTTATCCTCATTTTTAAATAAGCAACCTACATACTTACATTTTGAAAGAACTAGATGTTTTGGTATTCTATTTACTCTTGAAATTCATTTATTTATATTTCACTATTCATTCCTTCCTCAGTTCTTTGTTCATTTGGCCATTTGCAAACTAAATCTTTATATAGACCTAAGTGAATAAGAGGTTTCATTTGTAATAACAAAATAAGTAGCTGGTACAATAGTTTCACTCCGACACCAATCTCCCATAAATTTTTTCTTTCTTTCTGTGAATGTAATTCTCATTTTTCCAGTTTCAAGGCTTCTGCCCCTCCAGGCATCTCTCTGTGTTCCAATAATGAAGAAAAATTAAGGGGCGCCTGGGTGGCTCAGTCGGTTCAGCTTGGGACTTTGGCTCAGGTCATGATCTCACGGTGGGTGAGTTCAAACCCCGTGTCAGACTCAGTGCTGATAGTACAGAGCCTGGAGCCTGCTTGCATTTGGTCTGCCTCTCTCTTTGCCCCTCCCCCGCTCATGCTCGCTCGCTCTCGCTCTCTCTCTCTGTCAAAAATAAATAAACATGTAAAAAATTTTAAAAAAGAAGTAAAAGGTCTGTGTCATTGGTCAAAATTTTTAATCCTCTTATATATCGCCCACTTATTATTAATCAAAACCATGTCACATGATCACTCCAGCTGCAAGGGTTCCGGATGGTGACTATGCTAAGCTGGACTCAACACACTCCAAATGCAGGTTCTGTTTGCAGCAGAAGAGGTCACTCCTTAGCTAGGCTGCTAGTCTTGTGTCTTTTGCTAGCTGTATGTTTTCCGGACATTCTCTTTTGATATATTTTGTTGCTCAGTTTTTATTTGCTATATGAGATACTTAGGTTAATTTATTTCATGATTTTTACTTAATATTAAAGAAAATAAGTTTAAATATTTCCCTTTCTGTGGGATTTCTACATCCTCTGAGTATTGCCATAAAATGTTATTGCCTTGCACTGATTTCTTTTAAGTTCTAAGTTTTATTTTTATTTTTTAATGTGAGATTTATTTAGAATAGATGTTTTTGGTTTTATTTAAAGTATCTACCTGAGGGTTATTTATATTATTATAATTTATCTTTTAATTGTCTTGAGGTCCAATAATGTGATATGGAGGAATTCTGCCTTCTGTAACTAATTAAAGTGTGTGCATGTGTGTGTGTGTGTGTGTACGTGTGTGTGTATTAAGGTAATTTTTGTAGCTGTTCCTTACACATATAAGAACTTTCTTTCTTTTCATGGGACATAGTGTCTCTTTCTCACTCTTTCTTTCTCTCCCAGAAATAAATATTGCCTGTGGAAAATTATACATTTTATTATTTGACTCATAAATTAAAACCGAAATACTCAAGTAAAATATTTTTATATCAATGTGGCATAAAATATCCTGAAGAGAATTTAAATTGGGAGGTATACTTTTTTTTTTAATGCTTGCATTTCTCAGTAAATTTTCCTCATGTATTTTTTTTGTTTTTCTGTGTTTTAATATGTATTATCATTATGTTTTCATTGCATATTAAAACTTTTATCATCATGAAATTTTGTCTCTTTTCCCATTTGCTATCTGGTCCTAAATTCCACGTTATCTAACTTTAGTCTTTTCATGTCCTAGTTTATTATATATTTTATTCTTAATTTGCCTCTGACATTTATTGAGACATATTTTAAGTGATGGACCAGTAGACATACATATATTTTTAAGTAGGCTCCCCACCCAACGTGTGACTTGAACTCATGACCCTGAGATCAAGAGTCACATGCTCTGCCAACTGTGATAGTCAGGTGCCCTTTGACATATTTTCAATGATAGACATATTTTCAATGATAGTTTATTGATTTCAGCTCTGGGAGAAATATGTAATGTGCTTGGTATACGTGAATAAAAAGAGTGAAAAAAGAAGTAACAAAGGAAGGATGGAGTTGCCTTACAGGAATATAAAACCCAGGCCTACGGTGATGATGGATAGATGAATGGATAGATAGATAGATAGAGATGGACACACTGATACATTTTAACACATAGGGGCACACACAAACAGGGATATTTTACATGTAGACTCCAATATATAATATATGGCTTGAAGAGATCTATAGAATAATAGCCAAATTTATAGGCACTAATTTCCAAGTAGTTTATAAAAGTATCTGTGCTAATTCTACATGGCAAGAAACTAAAGGAATATGGTCTATGAATATTTTGAAAATTTTGAGATAGCCTTTTAAAATATTTTAATAATTTTGTATGTATTATGGTTCTTAATATATAACTGACTTTATTTCATTTAAAAAATCTATTTATTCAAATTAACTAAATTAGGAATAATTCATTTCTGTGAAAAATGCCATTGGAATTTTGATAAGGATAGCATTGAATCTATAGATTACTTTGGGTATAGAAATTTTAACAATATTTATTATTCTAAAATGCGAACATGGATATATTTTTATTTATTTGTGCCTTATTTCAACCTACAAATATATAGCAATCAAAACAATGTGGTACCAGAATAAAAGCAGATACATATACCAATAGAACAGAATCAATAGCCCAGAAATAAACCCACATGTATATGGTCAACTAATATTTGACAAGGGAGTCAAAAATACTCTGTGGGGGGAAGGGTAGTTTCTTTAATAAATGATATGGGGAGAAACTGATATTCACATGCAAAAGAAGTTGAACCCCTATCTTACAATGCTCACAAAAATTAACTTGTAATGGCTTAAAACTTAAATGTAAGACCTGACACTATAAAATTTCTAAAAGAAAATATAAGGAAAAAGCTCAATGTTGGTCTTGGCAAAGAATTTTGGGATATGACAACAAAAGCACAAGCAACAAAACAAAATTCTACAAGTGGGACGACATCAAATTGAAAAGCTTCTACGGAACAGACGAAATAATCAACACAATGAAAAGGCAACTTACAGAATGGGAGAAAATATTTGTAAGCTATATATTTGATAAGAGATTAATATCCAAAATATATAAGGAACTCATACAATACAATAATAAAAATAAGCGAATAATCCAATTACAAAATGTACAAATACCTGAATAGACATTTTTTTTCTAAAGAAAACATACAAATGAGAAAACCTACAAATGGCCAACAGAAACTTGAAAAGATGTTCAACATCATTAATTGCCAGGGAAATGCAAATCAAAACCACAATTTTATATCACCTCACATTGTTAGTTATCAAAAGATGAAGGGGCACCTGGGTGGTTCAGTTGGTTAAGTGTCTGACTCTTGGTTTTGACTCAGGTCATGATCTCACAGTTCGTGAGTTTGAGCCCTGTGTAGGTCTCCGTGTTGACAGTGCAGAGCCTGCTTGGGATTTTCTCTCTCTCTCCCTCTCTCCCTCTGTCTCTGCCCCTCCCCTGTCTATGCTCACTTTCTCTTCCTCTCTCTCAAAATAAATAAACTTAAAAAAAAAAGATGAAATAAGTGCTGGCAAAGATGTGTCGACAAGGGACCCCTTGTGCACTGTTGCTGAGGATGTTAATTGGTGTAGCCATATGGAAAACAGTATGGAGGTTCCTCAAAAATTAAAATTAGAACTACTGTATAATCCAGCAATCCTATTTCTGGTCATATATGTGAATGAAATGAAATTACTATCTCAAAAAGATATCTGCAATCCACTCCCATGTTCACTGAATCATTATTCACAATAGCCAAGATATAGAAACAACCTGAGTGTCCATTGACAGCTGATGAATAATGAAAATGTGATAGTATTACATAGTGTAGAATATATGTACATATACAAAAGAATAGTGTTTGGCCATAAAAAAGGAAGGAACTCTTGACATGTCTGAGATGGGTGGGCTTTGAGGGAAATATGTTAAGTTAAATAAGCCAGACAGAGAATGACAAACAAAATACTGTATTGTATAATTTCAGTTATGTATGTAATCTAGAAAAGTGAAACTCATAGAAACAGTATGGTGGTTGCCAGGGCCTGGGGGATGGGGCAAAATGGGAAGATGTTTGTCAGAGGGTAAAGATTTTCATTTATAGATGGATAAGTTCTGGGGAATCTAACATGCAGCGTGGTGACTACGTTTAACAATACTGTGTTATATACTTGAAATTTGCTAAGAGTGTAAATCTCAAGTCTTAGCTCTCCCACCACACACATACAGACAGTAACTGTATGGGGTGGTAAATATGTTAGCTGACTTCATTATGGTCATCATTTCATGATATATAGATATATCGAATCGTCACATTGTATACCTTTAACTTGTATAGTGTTATAAGTCAGCTATATCTCAGTAAAGCCAGGAAGAACACAAATGCAAATAAAATAAAACCTAAAACATAAGTATAATAGGACTGCTCATTTACTCCACGCAGAATCTAAGGTTAGATATCAATTATTCATGTGTACCACAGCTTTGCCCATTAGTGGTTCAAATTCTGTAAAAAAAGAAAATTCATTTCATACATGCTCATTTTTATGTTTTAAATATTATTCTAATGTTTTTCTGTAACACAGCTGAATCTTGTAATGTGTTCATTTTACTTTATTGTCCTTTGATACATAGCACTCAAATTGAATACTAAACATTAATATGCAATGGATCATCTAGCATATAATATCTCAGTAAGTTATACTGTATAGTCGATCGCAAAATTAGTTGTGTTAATATTTAAGTAATGGATATAAATGACTTACTCCTTGACAAAACAAAATTCAAATTTAAAGACACATTTTATTTTATTATTTTTTATTAAAAATTTTTTAATGTTTATTTATTTTTGAGAGAGAGATAGATACAGAGCATGAGTGGGGAAGGGGCCGAGAGAGAGGGAGACACAGAATCCAAAGCAGAATCCAGGCTCTGAGCTGTCAGCCCAGAGTCCAATGCAGGGCTTGAATTCGTAAACTGTGAGATCATGACCTGAGCTGAAGTCGGCCGCCCAACCGACTGAGCCACCCAGGCACCCCGTAAACATACTTTTTAAAACTGTTTCCAGATCTACCAAGTTTTATATCTTATATAGAAAACAGTTGAAAATCATTAGGGAAAAAATATATATACATATGGGATAATTATGGGGTTTGAAATACAAAAAGTGAAGCAATTTTGTTTTTGTTCCTCCTAGATTTAAATTATTTCTACCCAATATTTGAAAAGATGTGTTTGGCAATTTTGTGGTGACCTAATACTGTGCAATTTTATTAAAATCACATAGAAAGATTGTTATTTGACACTATCAAGGCAAAATTACCTACTTAGAGAAGTGTATCAGTTCTGTTAAACATGTGACTAATTTTTGAATTGAATTCACATGGACACATACAGCTTATAAATTAGCAGTGTCCATTATATATTGTCTAAATGCATAAAATAAATGTCTTATCCTAAAGGTAAATTTTCCTGTATTTTATATTTTCAAATAACTTAAGCACAACTTGTCACAAATCAGTTGAATACAGAGTTAAATTTTAAAATTATAAATAAAAAAAGCTTCAGAATACTTAAATTTTATAATTTTCTCATCTTACTATAATTTAGATGAGTTCATTGTAAAGTTAACAGAAGGACTTGTAGCATTATTCTTTAAGATACATACTTGAATTGAGTCCACAGGCTCACACATTATATAACAGATTACAGTGCAAATCTTCTAAATAGAGAGAGCAAACAGCCACATTTTTAAGGTATGGTCTAAAGGACCTACTTAGATTGCCTGTGATAATACATTCTAAAGGGGAGAAAGGGAAGTAAAATAATCCTGTGATAAGCCATCTTTCTTCAGGGCCTGCAGGCAGATAAATGTCTAAATCATTCCTAAGAGTTGTGTCTTGTATTCATGAAGATAAGGAACCTTGCCTTGAGCCAAAAGTAAATGGTCATATAATTTAATGTATGCTTAGCTCTCTATAAACCCACCATATTTTTTTTCATGGTTATTTTTTTAATAAAAAGGTTGTTCTTAAAGTTATGATGATAAGGTCTACATTTAATTTACCTAAAGATATTTTCAAAAGCAGTTAATAGATTCTACTTACCTGGTCTGATCAAAATTAAAAGATTGCTTAATACTATGGCCATTTTATTCCTTAGTCTAGTACTGTGCCTAGTTATCCCTCACATATTTGTGAAGTGAATGAATGAATTCAATTAATTCTTTAATTTTTAAAGCTAAGACCTTAACCATATTATTTCCAAAGCCAGGTGGCATCCTTTACACTGCGTAAGAATGTTTACATTAAAAAATGAGATTATTTCTTATACTTTCTAAGTTGCTATCTGATGCACAAAACAAAACTTAACTAGAATTTCCAGATGTTTTTCAAGGCTTTGGCTAAAAGCACTATGAAGTAATTTTTTTGTCCTTCTTATTATATGATGAGTTAAACTGTTTTCCAATGACCTCAGATCACTCTGTAACAATCACTTGAAAACTACTACATTATATCCTCCCTTCTTTCCTTTGTCCAGATTTTTATCTTCTCTCTCACTTTCCATCTCTAGTTCTCCTGAGACATATTTTTCAATAAGGTCAAAAATAGAACTATTGATTGTGTCTGACAAGTGTCAAAAGTATTTTCTGTTAAAAAGAAAGAGAAAGGATGACAATACCTAAAAGTCTAATCAAAGCTAGTGAGATGGATGGTGTTACATTAAAAAGCAACATCCATTATTTCCCCACGTATAACTTTTAAACCTTTTGTTATTTGTCATTATATATCTGTAAAGTTTTCTTTTTTTCAGAGATTAATTTTCAATTTAACATTCTACCAAGCAGCTTATATTTTTATTACCTTCCATGAGTAAACATATAATACCTTGAAAGTTATATATTTCACCTAAACAAGGAATCCGTGAAGTTGGCTATAGATACATTGAAATCTTTTTTATAAAACGTGAAGTTCTTCTATCAATATAACTGAGTTGAGAATTATGTCAATAAGGACATTGCTATAAAAAGTCATTATTTTCCCACTGCTATTATTCCAAAAAAAATGTAATTCTATTTTAAAAATAAAACTGCATTCCCATGTAAAGACATAATACTATATGAACATTCTCATATACACAATAGATAAATTGAAAATTCCAAAATATATTTCAAATAATTTTGCAGCAAAGTGTGTTATGCGATTCTTTAGTCAAAAGTTACGGATTTTATGCATTATTTTATTTGATTTTTAGACTTCATTTACACTATTGTTTTTAATTTATCTAATAGGTAAAATAATTTAAATATTACAGGTAAGTTAATTTTGACAATAAGCCTTCAGGTCAGGATTAGTTAGTATACACTTAGTATCAAACTTTGCAGACTTCTGCCTCCAAGTAAGACATAGAATGTTTCAAGAGAATATCACTTTTACTCAAATAATGAAGAAAAAAACAGAAAACTGACAAAATCGTAGTTTTAAGAACCCATTAAGGAAATGAGGATGCAAATAAACTTTCATGAAGTAAAACCTATGAAGCAACAAGGCCCTCTTAGGAGAAAAGAGACCTAAATCTGCTTTCATCCTTGGTGGAGTGGATGAAGGAGGAGGAATTCATCAGGGAATGGGGTAAAGTGAAACAAACCTAAATTAACATACAGTAGTGGTAGTAGGATTAGCAACTAGCAAATAATGCCAAATGGTGTCTGGCATGATGATGGAGAATCCTGAGGGGCTCCACCTTGCAAGCAAGTCTTCATCTACCTGTCAACTCTCTACATTCTTCAGTGAGAATGGGAGTTGCAGCCAAAAGACTAAAGAAGTGGAAGGGTGGATAGAGAGACCTTTCATCTGAGGCATTTGGAGCCCACCGAAGACTGAGGGCAGGTCTGGATAACTGAAGGAAAACGAAATGAGGCTTTCTGGGCCTTCAGTAACTAGGAGGCTTTGGCTGTTGAACACTGTGGGGAGGGAGAAACAGTTAAGATAAGCTCCTTAGAGGTAAACATTCTGGGAAATATCAGGCATGGCTGCTACAGGTTGTGTAGCCCAGGAACTAAAGCAACGCCTCTGAGCACATTGTGTCTTCTCAGAGTCTAAAGCACGGCATCCTAAGGATGTGGCAGGATAGGGAAGTTAAGAAAATTTAAAAAAATCACCAAGGCTTTTCAAGCTTTCACTGAATGCTAGACCACAGTTCTTCAAAATGTAGGCTCAGGGAAGCAGGGCAGAGAACAAACGAGAGAACATCTGAATATCATAAAGGCAGAAGTAGGAGTAGGAGGCAGAAGTAGATAGCAAATAGAATTTTTCACTAACCCAAATAGCTGAGAGCCAAATCTCCTGTGATTTAGAGTGTTGGTTCTGTGTGTAAATCAAAAAAAGTGATTTTTACAGTGTCCTTGGTGGTGAGATCCCAGGCGCTGCTGAAGTGAATGAACCTCATCAGAACTGAACTCAATATAAACATTAGCTTAGGCTAGAATTTCCCAAGAACACATTTATCGACTCAGGGACTCACATTACTGTTCAGAAAGATAAAGGATGTGCCCTTTTCTGAAGGTAATATTATTTATATCATTTTCTTCCGAATTACAAAAAAATCATGAAAAGGAACCATAAAATATAACATCATCAAAGAATGAAACCATTAATAGAAACCACTGTAGAGATGGCCTAAATGTTAGAATTATCAAGCAGAGAATTTTAAAAGTTTGTAGTAAATATGCTAAAATGTATAGCAGAAACTTGAGTGAACAGAGGAAGTATTGAAGTAGAAAATGTCAATTATTTTTAAAAATCCACATGGAGATGTTAAGAAAAACACATCTCTGTTTGGATATCAGAAAAATGGACACAGGGAAGAAAAGAATCTGTGAATTTGGACAGCGATTTTAAAGATGATCTAAACTGAAGCAAGAAGAAAATGCGGAGTAAGAACTATTGACAGAACATTTGAGATCTTTAGTGCAATAAAATATATTCTATATATGTAAACTGGAGTTCAAAAAGAGAAGAGATTCAAATTAATCTCATTAGAATGAGAAAAAAATTGAAGATATAATTGCTAAGATTTTCAAAATTTGGAAAAGTACCTGTGGAATCAAAAATCTCAGCAGACACTATGCAGGAGGAAAAAAATAAAACCATACCCAGGTATATCAAAATCAAATCAAAGAAAATCGTATCTAAATAGAAATTCTGTTAAAAACAAACGAACAACAACAACAACAACAACAAAAACCAAAGAAACAAACAAAAAAACTGTGTACACTCAATAGTAGCTCCCCAAAGATGTCCATATCCCATATCCCATATCCCATATGTCCATATTCCAGAACCTGTCAATGCCTTACCTTATATGGCAAAAGGAACTTTGCAGATGAGATTAGGAGAAGGATAGGGATATGGGGAAGATGATCCTGGATTATCTAGATGGGCTCCATATAATTACAAAGGTCCTCCTTATAAAGGAAAAAATGAGACAAAAGAGTGAGATCTGAGAAGATAATGAAAGCCTAGAACAGGGAACAGAGATATTTGAAGATGCTATGTTGCTGGCTTTAAAGACAAAGGAAAGTACCACAAGCCAAGGAAAGACAGGCAGCCTCTGGAAGCTGCAAAGGATAGACACTGCCCTAGGCCCTCCAGAAGAAACACAGTGCTGCCAATACCTATGGTTTAGGTCAATAGAACCATTTCAGACTTGTAATTTCCCAAATTGTAAGAGAGTTGATTTGGGTTGTTTAAGCCATCCAATTTGTGGCAATTTGCCACAGCATCAATAAGGTAGTAAACTACCAAAGGAGAAAGCCATGGATCATATTGAAAAACATTAAGAAAAATGGCAAAATTGTCATCATAAAGAATGATGAAATAATATCTTTTAAAGGCTAAATTTGGGGTTCCTGTGTGGGTCATTTGGTTGAACATCAACTCTTGATTTTGGCTCCGCTCATTATCACATGGTTTGTGACATGGAGCCCCATGCTGGGCTCTGCACTGACAGCACGGAGCCTGCTTGGGATTTTCTCTCTCCCTCTCTCTGCCCCTCCCCTGCTCACTCTCACAGGTTGTCTCGCATGTGCGTGTGTGCAAAAAAATAAACATTTTTAAAAGGCTACATTAAACAAAATAAATAAATGAAAATTCAATAATTATTTCAGCTGTACATTCAGAATGAATGAAAGTAAAAAAAACCAAAACACTTGTAGGACAAACAAAAAAGGAAAAAAAATATTTCTTTCCTACAGAATACACTATAAGAGTAATTAAAATAAAAGCAACAACAGCAACCCAAGTTGTACAGGTTTAAGGGTAATTGTATTGGATCAAAACCTAGATTTTCAGAAACAAAATAATGAAGGTTACCAGAAAGGATGAATCAATGTCTCTTTTTCTTTCTTATTTAGAAAATAAAATAAAACAGCATTTCAAATAGCTTTAATGTCAAATAATTAATCATAAGGCATACAAAGGAATGAAAGACCTCTCTATAGAAAACCTAAATAATAGAGAGGCATACCATATTTATGGATTGGAAAACTTAATATTATGATGTTTATTCTTCCAAATCGATAGATTTAAATAAAGCTAGAAGACAGTATTTTTTTTTTAATTTCAATATGATTCTAAAACATATTTGTACATTCAACAAATCTGAACTGGACAAAACTATTTTGAGAGAATAAATAAAATAAAGAAAAGAAAATGCTGCAGCCTTCACTCTAGGCAGCTTTGACATAGACAAAGGATATCCTAGGATAACACACAAAAAGTAAAATCAAAAAGACAAAAAATAAATAGAACTTCGTAAAAAATAAATTTCTGTTCATCAAAAGACTTCATTAAAGAAATTAATAGGCATAAACAAACCACAGACTAACACACGCATACATATATATCTGTCAAAGGAATCTATACAGAACTTTTAAAAACCAATATAAAATTAAAGTCTTTTTATAATGTTTATTTTCAGAGACAGAGAGCGCACGTGTGTGAGAGGGGCAGAGAGAGCGAGACAGAGGTTTCATAGTGGGCTCCACACTGACATCAGGGAACCCAACGTGGGGCTTGAACTTATGAATGCAAGATCATGATTTGATCTGAAGTCGGATACTTATCTGACTGACCTACTCACGTGCCCCCAAACCAATATAAAATTATATATGACTGAATAAATATGGACAAAAGTCTTGAATAGATATTGAAAAATGAAAATATGAATGTCTAGAAGGTACATTAAAAGATGTTCATCATCATCATTTATCAGGAAAATTAAAATGAGTGTAACTATGAGATGCCATCCCATACCTACTAGAAAGGCTAAAATCCAGAAGGATGATAAGAACATGATTTAGCAAAGATGTAGCAAATGTGGAACTCACATATAAGTGTAAAATAAGCAGCTACTTTGAGCAATATTTTGGTAATATTTTATAAAATTAAATATAGATCTACCTTATGACAAAGAAATTTCACCACTAAATACTTACTTAATAAGTGAAAACGTATTTCCAAAAATATTTGTGCATGAATGTTCATCACAGTCTTGTTCATGATAGTCCCAAACAGGAAAACAACTCAAGTAATCATCCACAGGAGAATAGATAAGTGGATATTAATATATTCATATAATGGAATACCACTCGTCATTAAAAATGCAAAATCACATATGGTAACATGGATAGTTCTCAGAAAAGAAATGTTTAATGAAGGATGGCAAACACAGCAGTGCACATACTGTATGATTGATTTCATGAAATCCAAAGGAGATAAAGTTTTCTATGGTGAAAGAAATCAGGGCTGCATTGTGACTGTGGACCCTAAGCACATTTGACTCTTCTCGTGTAATAAGAAAAATAATAGTATTATGTAACATTTCCTTTCACCTAAACCTTATTTTTCCTTCTGGATTTAAAATAAAACATTTCCAGGGGCCACAAAGAGTACTGAGAGCCCTAGGCAGTGTGTCTTGACCGATATCAAAATGGTGCTTCTCTCTGAGGTGAGGAGTTGAGCTTGGGATTGCCAGGAAAGGTCAGAAGTGAACTTGATGTAGATGGAAATATTATATATCTTAATAAAAATGTTAATAGAGTATAAGATTGTCAAAACTGAATTACTTGAGATCTGTGCACTTACTAAAATATAAATTCTGTCTCGAGCTAAATATATAAATCAAAATGTCATATTCAAATTTATCATATTCCCAAATATATGTCTAAAGAAAATTAAAATAATGGGTGAAATTAGGAATTAATTCTTGCCTTCCTAAAAGAACATTTTATCCCTTTATTCTCATTGCTCTGTGCTTCCTATCCCAGATCTCCTAAAAAATGTTAAAGCTTCACAAAGTCCATCCTTTCGGTCCAGCTTAATTTTGTCTTTATGTATACAGCAATCATTCTCAGAGTGAGAAACCTAGTGGATCAATCTCCAGAAGTTAGCAGAGCTAAACAATAATAAGTAATTAAAAAGGAATTTTTCTTTACTTCTGTTCCTCAGGACAGAAGGAAAATGTGATCCTCTTTTTTTTTTTTTTCTGCACTCTAACATTTATTTTTAGAAATTGCTCCTGTCAATCTGGAAGGCTATTTAACAACCTTTCTTGCTTTACTGTAAAGAAGGGGAATGTATGCCACTCCACCTGACCTATCATATTACCCCTTTTTTATAGTCACATGGATTAATCAGGCATGGGCATCTGATCCAATTAGGACCAATTAGAAACCATTTGAAGAGGTTGATATCCCAAATGATGATTATCTCTTCTACAAAGATAAAAGATTGTTGGCACCATGTAAGTCTAGAGTAGCTTGAAATCATCATTGCTGTAGGGTGGAAGCACTACTGAGGAAAATGAGGCCAATGGTAAGGAAAATAGTTTCAGAGGAAAGAAAAAAAAACAAAAAAGAGAGATTCATGATGACATTGAAGAAAATCTGAAAAGAGCATGTCTAAAATTAGAAACAACCTCGGACATGAGTTACAAGGGCCAGAGATTCTCTTTGTGTAGAATGTAAGGAAGCCCATGAACATTTCTACACTAATAGTTTTCTGTCCCTTTTCTTGCAAGAATTGTTAGAAATATAATCTTATTTACAGCCATAATTATCATTAGATATTTATAATAAATTCAGTGTTGAAATAAAACACACATTGCATATTAAATTTTAATTGTAAACAAAATAAATGCAAAGTGCTGGTATGAACAATCACTTATGTTTATTTATATATATATTTTAAATATTTATGCACATTCATATGGGTATAAATAAATGGCATCCATGGCTAAGATATCTTAACATACTTGTCATCTATATATTGCTTAAAAATAAAGTTGGCTTTTCTCAGATAAGTACATTTGCATTTTAATTTTTCAGTAGATCCTAAATTACCCCAACATATTTTATAAACTTCTGCAGGTAAAATTTTAAAACAATACAAAGCAAAGCTAAGCAACCATATAGATACATTAACAGAAATTAACATGTGTGGCTTTGTGACATATCTGGAGCAAAATTTCTTAGACAAAGAAGGCTAAAAGGTAATCTATGAGTCCTTGAACATATTTGTGTGTGCTCTGTAATTCCATCTCCATTATGTAGATTAAGGAGTAGGGCACAGACCCGTTCTCTTATATTGAGCACTCCTGTTGGTATGTTGAACTCAAGGAGCATTACACACATCTAAAGTATAACATCACAAATTGTTTTCTCGATAATTACATTAATATAATTTTTATATTTGTAATTATACATGCAAGAATCTAAATTGTTTTAAGTGATGGCAAGAATAAGACAATTTTGTTTTAAGCTTTTCTTATGAAATCAGCCAAAGGCATGATGTATTTGATCCACAAGTAGGGACACGAATCAAGGTACAGAGTGTCATTAGATAACCAGATAGTTTTTTTGTTCTGTTTTGTTTTGTTTTGTTTTTTGCCACTGTCAATTCCCTCAGCAGAAAGCTGTCCATGCTCTGTACAGAAGCATTGACAAGTCCACATCCTCCAATTCTAAATGTTAGAATTCTTCAACTCCATGCAGAAACCAACTAGTAGTCTCTCACTTCCAACTCCAAATTTGAGATAAAACAAAATCTAATGAACAGATCTGGGGTTAGTCCTCTCCCTTTATTAAATCAGCTATGGTCCAGGTGTGTACATTTTTTTTTAATGTTTATTTATTTTGAGAGAGACAGAGAGAGCAAACATGCACTGGGGAGAGGCAGAAAGAGTGGAAGAAAGAATCCCAAGTAGGCTTTGCCTGGTCAATGCAGAGCCTTATGAAGCACTTCATCCCAAGAACTATGAAATCATGATATGAGCTGAAATCAAGAGTTGGACTCTTAAACAACTGAGCCACCCAGAGGTCCCTGGTGGGGGAACCTTGAGGCCTTTGTAAGACATCTCACACCAACTGTTCTTAAATGACATTCTGTAGACCACATCATATTGTATTAAAAACAAATCCACAAGGGGTGCCTGAGTGACTCAGTCGGTTAGGCATCCAACTCTTGATTTCAGCTCAGGTCATGATGTCATGGTTAATGAGGTCTAGCACCACACTGATAGGGCAGAGCCTGCTTGTGATTCTCTCTCCTTCTCCCTCTACCCATCCCTCTTCCTCTCTCTCTCTAAAAAGATAAACAAAAAACCCCACAAATTCACAAGAAAAGAAACCTATTTCCTCTTTCTGCTAAATTTTGAATGTTTGTTCCATTCTAAGTGTTCTTTCAAATGTAGAGTTCAAAATTTAAAGATTAGTCACAACTGTATTTAAGAAGTACAGTCTAAACACCTCCCCTTTCCATATATACCTACTAAAATTCTAACAACCAAGCAAATGGAACAACTCATTACATTCTACTTAGTTTAGAGATTCCACAGAAAGTATGCTAACATGATTAACAGTCATCTCAGACATTTTTACTCTTTGTGGACTTGTACATAATAGTATTTTAAACAGAATGAAAACAGAGTCAGATCTTAAAGAATGGATCCTAAATCTTCTGGGGTGGTCTTCAAAGTTAGGAAATTATTACAAGTTACAATTATAATATTTCAAAACGACAAACTAATTTAAACTCACAATCTGATTTCGTGAAAGTATCAGAAATCCAATAAATATTTTGCATTAGGTAACTCAGTTTTTAAAAGCATAGCAACTTTTAAGAGAGTAGCATAAAATCTTAGTCATGCTTTGAAGTGTAGGAGAGGAAAGCAACTTTTCCCTCTTCTTATTTCAGTAGCTGGGTGTCTGAGAATTAAGCTGACAAAAAGACAGATTAACAGGAAGAAAAAAAAAAAAAGGTTTATGTGTATGCATACTATGCATGGAGGTAACAAAAGAAATAGCCGGCTCCTTAAATGATTAAAGTTACAAGCTTGGAGACCTAATGAAGTAGGGAAAGGGAAGAGGGATGAAAGGCTCTTCTAGGAAGAATAGAAAGTTTTCTTCAAGAAAGGTAAATGGCTTTTTAGGAGAACCAAGGAGAGATAAGAAAGTTTATATATTTATCTATATAGACATGAGGGGTCTCTCTTTCCTTCAGTGCCTTATGTAGGCTTATTTTTATTCTTCCTCCAGGAATTGACACACTTTGAAGAGCGAATTTATAGCAGCCTCACTTCCAGGAAGTTGCCAATTTTAGTCAAATAAGGGAAGGTCAAAGTAGGCTTTCCTTCTGCATGTGTTGAATTTCACATGTCTTCAGTTTAAAATAATCTTCAGACCAATTCTGGGATTCCCAATGGGTTTCTGCACAAACAAATGGAAAGCTTTGCTAAAAGACAGACTACGCAATATTAAAAATTGTAAGTTTACTTGAGCAAAATTCAATTTGAATTGGGAGCCAAGAAAAATAATTATATGAGAGTGCAGAAGCAAAGAAAGGAAATTCCCTGATTGTCTATGGCTCAAAGCCTAGATGGCCGCATGTGATGGTGATTGGTTGTTCTGAGTGTTTTGATTTTGGAACTTTGAGGCATTTACAGGCTTAGACTTTTGGTTTGCTTACGTAAGCTGCCACGGCTTAGAGCTACCTCTGTCTAATGGCCTTCTTGTTTAATTTATTTAGCAACATCTATGATGTAAATTTGCTCCCTAGAGCTCCACATTATTTAAAAGTTTTGTTAAAGCTCTGTATCTTCTGAAGTCATATTAGAAGGAGGTAAGAGAAGAATAGCAATTAATGAACACAAAATGAATCACTTAAGACACAAAGTTCAAAAGTTACCAGACAGAATTGGAGACCATAAAATTTAGATGTCATTGGAAAAATAAGTCAATGGATGAACATATTAGATTGATTTATAATTAGTTTGGCAAAGAAATTTGAAATATGGATTATTTAGTATATAGGGAGAAATGTATGGCAAGTTTACAAAAAAAGCTTTGACAAGCTTGGGTTATATCTTTTTGTGTAAACACATACCGAAATTATTTTATCCATACAAATATATAATATTGTTAGCAGTGATTAGAACATAAAAAGATTAGCAAAACTTTAAAGTAAAATTATAATATGACAATGTTAGAAACATTCTAAAAACTGTCTTTAGCTCCCTCTCTCTCTCTCTCTGTCTCATTTTCCACTTCAAGGCCCTCTCTCAGAATTCTGCTTTTTTTGTTGTTGTTCTTAGTTTCTTCTGACTCAACTAAAAGAGTGTTGTAACACGTGCACGAGGATTTCTTCATTCCTCATCTGTAGTTTGTGAAATTGGGAAGAGAAAAGGAGATGTGGATGGGATCTCCCTCACATAAAGGAGATCTGGGGTGCCTGGGTGGCTCCGTAGGTTGAACTTTGGACTTCCGCTCACGTCATGATCTTACAGTTAGTGAGTTTGAACGCCACATTGGGCTTGCCAGAGCCCACTTTAGATCTACTGTCCCCCTTTGTCCACACATCCCCCGCTCATGCTTTCTCTCTATCTCAAAAATGAATAAACCTTTAAAAAAATGAAGGAGATCTAAAAATTAGGAATTCTGTTGGTTGTGGGTAAATTCTATGAGGAAAATATTACAGATCTACATATAGCATTTGCTTTGGAAAAGAATGTAACAGTTGTCATTCTTTGACATATCAGAAGCCTTCAGTCTTCACTGGATTATTTTAACAGTAACAACATTTTTTTTTTCTTTTGTGAAATTGAGAATAAAGTTCTCCTGGGTACAAATAAAAGTGTCACCTGAGATAACCTCAATAGAAAGACAGAATTATGCTAGTTTTTCCATCCCTACTCATTGAATGTTTGGGAGTTTTTTTTTAAAATCTCCCTGCCTCTAGCATCATATCTACTAACCAGACTGCAAAACCAGTAATAACAAATTTTAGATCATCAACTTAGTTTAACAGGCATTAGTTTGTGAAATTGAAATAATTGTTTTCAATGTATATATGATACATGATACTATATAGGATGATGGTTCTGAGTCTAAAATATGTATATTCACTTTTTATAAAGCAATTTTTCTACCCTATTTCTCTATGTATACAATTCTATGAGCACTGTGGCTTGGGTTGGCTAAAATCCATACTGCATTCTTTATGTCTGCTTTTATATTTTTCTAATTAGCCAAGAACAATTAATGAATTATACTTCACCATTATATTATTTCATGATGTCAAATATGTCTCATTTTATGGAACAATGTAACAAAGCTTTCATTTTTTAGATTGCTTTTCAATTTTTAATTATACGTGTAAAATAGACATTTACTGGCAAAAATATTTTGACATGATTTCTGAGGTCAACACAGATTACTGGCAGTTGACATTAGGGTGTACAAGTGTAAATATAACCATAATTAAATTCTGGAATATTTTTGTAAAGTGGGAGACTATATTGTTACTAGCAAGCAACTTTTAACTATAAATACATCAAATTTCAGAATGAAATACAAGCTAATGGCAGTGAACCGAAGACAGTTTCATAGCAAGATAGAACTTTGAAACTGAGGTTTGGCATTGCAGAGAAAGGAACAATTAATTTATACCTCAGAAGATTGGAAACTAGAAGCTGTAACCCTGAAGAAAGACAGAAGCCTTAAATTGATTCTCTGACTGTTTAAAAGAGAACCAGAAAAACTCTGTAACTCTATTCCTCAACTTAGGACAGTGGAAAAAGAAAATCAGCTCTATGCGTGAGAACTTGATGGAAGGGGGAAAAAAAAAGTTATATAGAGTAGTTACATTATGGAGGTTATGATGGGAAATACCAAATAAAAAAACACTTACAGGACTTCTGGGAATGTGATGGAAGTAATAGCCCCAGGAGATATTAGGCAATAATTTACCAGATAAAAAAATGTGCCAATCATCTAAATAAGCATAAAATAAAACACTTCAGCAAAATAAATGGAAACAAATTCATATGTAAAAATACCATGTCAAAATTCTAAAAATAACAGAACACCTTAAAAATAATTACAACTACACTATAAGCATGTTTCTTATCAGCATTTAAAAAAGATTATAATAGGGGCGCCTGGATGGCTCAGTCAGTTGAGCGTCCAGCTTCAGCTCAGGTCATGATCTCACGGTTCGTGGGTTTGAGCCCCGCATCAGGCTCTGTGCTGACAGCTCGGAGCCTGGAGCCTGCTTCGGATTCTGTGTCTCCCTCTCTCTCTGCTCCTCCCCTGCTCATGCTCTGTCTGTCTGTCTCTCTCTCTCTCCTTCAAAAATAAATCAAAAAATTAAAAAAAATAAAAAAGTTTAAAATAAAATAAAGTAATAATAGTAGCTAGCCACAATGGAACTTGGGTAGTATTGTCACCTTAACAATATTTAGTCTTCAAATCCATCAACATAGAATATCTTCATATGGATCTTCATACAGGTCACTTTAAATTTATTTCAACAACGTGTTTAGTTTCTAATGTATGATTTGTACTGGTTAAATTTATCCCTAGATATTTTATTCTTTTACGGGCTATATTGTAAATGGAAGTTTTCTTAATTTCTGTTACCATTTTGGATTGTTCATTGCTAGTTTATAAAAAAACAACAACTGCTTTTTCTGTGTTTATACTATATCCTGCAAAGGTGTTGAATTTGTTTATTAATTCTAATCAGTTTTCAAGGGTTCTTGAGCATAAGATCATGCTGTATGTAAATTAAGATACTTTTACTTCTTCCTTTCTAACTTAAGTGTCTTTTATTCCCACCGCCGGCCGCAGCCACAGCCTCAGCCCCAATTGTTCTGTCTAGAATTTTCCAGTTGAAAAGACCAGTGGAATTGGGCATTTATGTCTTGTTACTGATCTTAGTGGGAGACTTTTCAGTTACTGTGTAATAGCAGTGGGTTTTCTCATAAATAGCCTTTATGAATTTGAGGAAATTCCCTTCCATCCCTAGTTTGTTAAGTGTTTTTATAATTTAAAAAGAAATGTTGAATTTTATCAGATGGTTTCTTTTCTTTTTTTCTTTTTTTTTTTTTACTAACTTATATAATCATCCCCTCACCTCCTTTATTCTATTACTACGGTGAATTATATTGTGTTCCTTCTTCTGTTTTTGGAAATGAATGGAAAAGAATGATTGGGTAATTTTCCATAAATGGTTGGTAGATAAAACCAGTGAAGTCATCTAGTCCCGGGTTTTGTTTTTGTTAGTAGGTTTTTGATCACTGAGTCAATCTCTTGTTATTTCAGTTACACTTTTTATTTCAGTAAGGTGGTAGTAATGACCCCATTCTAATTTTGAATTTAATAATTTGATTCTTCTCCTCCAACACGTTGTTTTCTATTAGTGAATCCAGATAAATGTATGTACATTTTGTTGATTTTTTTCAAAGAATCAACTTTGGTTTAGTTGATCTTCATTGTTTTTCTATTCTCTTTTTTAAGATTTTTTATTTTTATTTTAGAGAGAAACAGGTGTCTCTCTCTCTCTGACTGACACAGGGATCTAGCCCACGATCATGGGATCATGGGATCATGATATGGGATCATGGGATCATTAAATCATAGTTATGATTTCTGTCATAACCTTTCCATCTCTGAATATTTTAAGTATGGTTTGTTATGTTTTCATTTTCACTCATGTCAAAGAATTGGGGGTGAAGTTTTCTGAATATGTCTACTATGTGTAGCTGGTTTACAGTGTTGTATGTTTTTTATTTCATTTTTTGATATTGTCTCTAGTTTTTTTCTCCATTATTAAAAGGGGGGGGTGAAGTTTGCAATTATTACTGTAGAACTGTAAATTTTTCTCTTCAATTCTGTCAATACTTGTTGCATATATTTTGGAGGTCTGATGTTTGATGCCTATATGTTTGTCACTGCTATACCTTCTTGGTGAAATGATCCTTTTATCAATGTATAATATCCTTCTTTGTCTCTGATAACAATTTGAGACTTACTTTTTATTTTGTCTGATAATGTTATAATCATCTCATCTCTCTTTTCGTTATTATTTGCATGGAATATATTTTCCATCTTTTGACTTTCAGTTTGTATTTTTAATCTAAAGTGCCTTTCTGCTAGACAGTATATAGTTGTATCACCTTTTTACCCATTCTATTAACCTCTGCCTTTTGACTTAATAATTTAATCCACTTAAATTTAAAGGAATGAATGATAAGGAAGGACTTCTATATTTTTCTACTTTTTCTATAGGTCTTACTATCTTTTCTATTTCCCAGTTTCCTCCATTACTGCCTCATTTTGTGTTGTTGATTTTTTTATTTTTTGTAGTATTCCATTTTGATTACTTTCATATATATATATATATATATATATATATATATATATATATGGTTGCATTCTTGGTTGTTCCCCTTGGAATTGTAACTAACCTCTTAAACTTATTATATTTGTTTTGAATAAAGATCACCTTAGCCTTAATAATACATAATAAAACCACTGTCTCATACAGCTCCACTCCTCACCCTTTATATTGTTGTTTTCACAAGTCAGATTTTTATCCATTATGTACATTAATATAAATTTAAAATTGTTTTTTACTTTTTATTAACCCATATAATTAAAAGAAAGGAGTTACCACTCCAAAATTCAGTAATACTAACTTTTGTATCTCCCTATATAGTTACCTTTATCAATGCTTTTAATTTCTTTATATAGCATTTAGTTATTATCTAGTATCCTTTTATTTCTGTCAAAAAAGAGTCCTGGTACTCCTTAGAGGTCAAGTATACAAGTAGCAAATTCTCATAGGTTTTGTTTATCTGAGAATGTCTTAATTTCTCCATTTTTGAAGGAGAGTTTTACCTGATAATGGAATTCTTGTTTGTCAGTATTTTTAAGTCAGGAGATTAAAGTTATCCTTCTACTATATTCTGTTCTCCATGGTTTCTGTTTAGAAATCAGCTGCTATTTGGGGTGCCTTGGCAGCTCAGTCAGTTAAGCACCCAACTCTTGGTTTCAGCTCAGGTAGGTTGTGGGATCGAGTCCTGTGTCAGACTCCAGGGCTCTGCTCTGAGTGTGGAGACTGCTTGGGATTCTCTCTCTCCCCCTCTCTGACCCTTCCCCAATCGCACACATGTGCACCCTCTCTCTCTCTCAAAAACCTTTTTTTTTTTTAAAGAATTCAGTTGTTATTTTTATTTTGTATTTATTTTATAGGAGAAATATCATATTTTGCTACTTTCAAGATTCTTTATCTTTCAGAAGTTTAAAGTGTGTCTCAGTGTGACAATTTTTGTATCTATCCTTCTTGGTGCTTATTAGCTGTGAAAATTTGTGTTTTTTAAATTAAATCTGGGAAGAATTTGGACATTATGTTTTCAGATGTTCTTTCTGCCCCTTTTTCTCTTTCATCTCCTTCTTGGACTACCATTATGCTTATTGTATATGTTTGATGGTGTCCTACAGGTGTCTTAAGCTTTATTCTTCTGTTTTGTTTGTTTTGATTCCTTTTTATATTTGTCCTTTAGACCGGATAGTTTGAAGACTTATCTTTGAGTTTTCTGATTCTTTCCTCTGCTTACCAAATTCTGCTATTGAAAACCTCTAGTGAATTTTTCATTTCCATTATAATAATCAGAGCCAGAATGGCTGGAGACATGGACTGGTATCTTTAACATAATTACCACTGAGCTGGGAAAGAGAGAGCAAGGGAAAGAGAGAGCAAGGCAAGAGCAAGGGAAAATGTCACAAAGCTTTTCTACTATTTTTAAGTTGACTTTTTCTGGAGTCAGCCCTCTCAGTTTCTATAAATTCTTGAATATTTTCTAGAGTTCTGATAAAGCTTATTCTGAGGGCTTAAGTTTAATTTTTTTTATTTTTATTTTTTGAGAAGGACCAGACTCTTGGAGCTACCTGCTTCACCATTATCACTGACATCGTCTTGCACATAACTTTAAAAGTAACTTTTCTGATTCACTATTTTCCTCATGTTACTGTTTGTTCAGTAATCCAGAATGATACCTTATTTCCTGCCAAATCTAGCCAAACTCCTCAAACTGGCAGTAAGAATTGTTATACATAAGTAGCAAATATCAACTCCTCCTGTATAGTCCTTTTCATTACATGGACATTTTTATGCCTGAGTTATGAAGTGTGTCAATCAGCTTAATGAATCTGAGTGCAAACTATCTAGAATCAGCCAAAGGGTATAAAGAAGAAAAGTTGGGGCACCTGGGTGGCTCAGTTGGTTAAGCTTCCAACTTTGCTCAGGTCATGATCTCGCGGTTTGTGAGTTCGAGCCCTACGTTGGGCTCTGTGCTGACAGCTCAGAGCCTGGAACTGCTTCAGATTCTGTTTCTCCCTCTCTCTCTGCCCCTTGCCTGCTCACTCTCTCTCTCTCTCTCTCTCTCTCTCTCTCTCTCTCAAAAACAAATAAACACTAAAAAAATAAAGAAAGAAAATAAAGAAGAAAAGTTACTGAAACCATTGACTGAATAAGCCTAAAATAAAATTGAGTCTTATCTTGATTATTTGGGATTTAAATAAAGAGAAAATATTGTAAAGTTATATATACACAGTGAAAAGAAAGCTTCTCTTATTACAAATATTTTCAATATAATTTTAAGTTATAGGTCTCCAACAATAACAAGAATATACATTTTAGGATTTCATTAAAATTTCTACCTTGTTCTAATTTAATACATAAAAACACAATTTCCTTTATTCTAAGAAAATAAGATAAACTTTCTTTCCAAATTCAAACTCCTTTATTATTAAATAGTTCGCCAATTTTCTGTGTCAATATACAATACGATAGCACCGTAATAATTAAATTATATTAATGCTTTTTTACATCTTTAGATGATATAATTAATTATCAGTTGTAACCAGGAAAATGATATATTATGGTCATTGTCATTCTCTTTTTTTATGATGACATCTTCTGAACATATTTCCATATTACTAGCTGCTCTCTTTGCTGAGGACTAAAGCAACAAATGGTACATTTTAAAATTATTAATTAATAAGATAATGAAAATTAACCACTGGAAACATTTTTCTGTGACTTACATCACCAATAAAAGGAAACTTGAGTCTAAGAATAATTTATTCCCAATAGAAAATAATATAAATAACTGTAACACTTATTCATAAGAATGCTACTAAATTATTTAGGCATCTTATAACCAAAGCACTCAGAAAAAAAATAGAGATCAGGGACAATCATTGATAGGTATACACATTGCAGTATTTCTTTAGTTAAGTCACATTTTTATAAACTGTATTTTATTTAATCAATTTATTATTTTCTAGCATTTGGCATTTTACTACTCTAACTTACCACTGTTATTACATTTTATTCAATCATGATATATAGAAAATGAAGATGTGCACCAGTGTTTCATATCACAACATTTTCATGTAATCTTTCTCACAGATAAAATTTGTGCCAAATATATGAAGTTGAAAAATAATAATGTTAACTGAGTATCTATGTATCTATCACTTTAAAAAATAATGTATGTACATATATATAAAATAAATATATATATGTATATGTATATATATATATATATATATCTTTTAGAAATATTTCACATTGTAGTTCAATTTGTTGATGCAATGTGATGTTTTTGAATATAATATCAACTAATGTGTCGGGGTGCCTGGGTAGCTCAGTTGGTTAGGCAGTGACTTCAGTCAAGTCATGATCTCCTGGTTTGTGGATTTGAGACCCAAGTGGGGTTCTGTGTTGACAGCTCAGAGCCTGGAGCCTGCTTCAGATTCTGTGTCTCCCTCTCTCTCTCTGCCCCCTCCCTGTTCTCTCTCTCTCTCAAAAATAAAAATTAAAAAAAATTAATTAAAAAAAAAAACAAAAAACTAATGTATCAGGCATTCCCTCATCCACTTATTAAGATTCACCAGGGACTCTGCTAGGGGATGAGGATCCAGTTGTTGGACAAGCAGGCAGTATCTTTGCTCTCTTGAAACCTCGATTTATTGACACACAGATATTAAACAAATATTCATACCAGTAGCCTTATAATCGGTTCTGTTTTAGGTGTTATGGAGAAAAGACACAGAGTTCTACAAAAGTGCATTGACACTGATGACCAATGGTGGAGTAACTTTAGTAGTAAAGTAGTGTAAGGAAAGGGATAAAGAAAGGGCATAAATGAAGGTCTCTTTGACAAGAAGCCACATAATGTGAGACCTGTGTGATGAGTGGGAGTTAGGCAAAAATGTTGGTGTGTTGGTGTGCAGTTGGAATGATTTCCGGGGGATCACCATATTATAATATCTTAAAGACCAGAAGTTTGCAATGAGGCCATTGACAGGGCTGTAGTGTGAACCAAGCACTAAAGTACAGCAGACACATGGGCTGAGAGACAGGTCTTTGAGTTGTTTTGCTTCCAAATTTACCATTCCCTACCTCCATCTTTCAGGAGTAAGTCAAAGCAGAAATACCTCTGTAGAGAGACAAAAAGTGTCCTCAGGAGCAGGACATGGAGAGGGGGGCAGGTGCAGGGAAGACATAAGCACAAGGTCCTTTCCCCTTCAGAATTTTGTACTGCCTTCTGGCCTTCTTGATTTCCCTGTTACAGCTGACAAGTCAAAGGCCATTCTGTTTTCTAATCTGTTTTGTGTGACGGAACATTTATTTTTTTTTTCTTTTTAGAAGCTTGTGGAAAATTCCCTTTGTTTTCAATATTTTTAAATTTCACAGTGTCATTGTAGGAGTCTATTCTGATTCATTTTACTGGGCACTGGGTGAGCACTGTCAATTTGGCAATTAATGTCCTTTAGTTCTGGGAAATGATTTAATAATTTTATTAATTATTTCCTACCATCTGTTTTTCTTCCTTCACCATCTGGACCTTCTATTATTTGGACTTTGGAATTCTGGAAGTGATATCCATGTTGCTTTTTTGTGGTTGTTGTTCTATGTGTTATCATTTTTTCCATTTAAGTTTTTTAACGTTATTTTCCAGACTTCCTCTTGAAGTCTGGTTTTTAAATTTGTCAGGTTTTTAAATTCCAATAGTTCTTTTTGTTTTTGTAATGTTTGTTCTTATTCTTATTTCAGGGATCAACTATTACCTTTTATTTCTTTAAGATATAAAATACAGGTTTGGTTTGGTTTTGGTTTTGTAGTATTTTTCTCCTCGCATATTCTCATTTCACGCTATTTTTTATGCTTATTTTGTCATTAGTTTCTTTTTTTTAATTTTTTTAACGTTTATTTATTTTTGAGACAGAGAGAGACAGAGCATGAACAGGGGAGGGGCAGAGAGAGGGAGACATAGAATCTGAAACAGGCTCCAGGCTCTGAGCTGTCAGCACAGAGCCCGACGTGGAGCTCGAACCCACGGACAGCGAGATCATGACCTGAGCCGAAGTCAGATGCTTAACCGAACGAGCCACCCAGGTGCCCCTGTCATTAGTTTCTATGTTAGACAGTTTACTCGGATGTCCAGCTAATGTTGGCTTTCTGCTTTCAATTATGAAAGAAATATCAAGAAGCTGACTTAGAATTTCTGAGCACCGGGTAAGGTTTTTTAACTGTAAACTTCACTGTGGTTGACCTGGGTGGATCAATTTTAGGGAACTCTCGATAGTAAGTTACAGATTTATCAGAGAAGAGTCTTTGAATCACCTGCTTCAGAGTTATGCCTATGACTGCCAATATTCTTGCACAGTGCTAGGATTGAATGCACTGCAGGGAGAGAACTTTTCACTGCATTCAATATTCAGTATTCTTCAAATTCCATATAGTTTTTGTCTTGAGTGAATTACCTTTCAGACTTCTACCAAGGTTGTTCAGTGGAGAGAATCTAGTAATTTAGCAATTTCTCCAATAATTTTCAGCAGGGCTCTGTATTTTAAAATCACTGCCAGGGTGCCTGGATGGCTCAGTCGGTTAAGCGTACAACTTCAGCTCAGGTCATAATCTTCCTGTTCGTGGGTTTGAGCCCTGGGTAGGGCTCTGTGCTGACAGCTCAGAGCCTGGTGCCTGCTTCGGATTCTGTGTCTCCCTCTCTCTGACCCTCCCCCACTCATGCTCGCTCTCTCTCTCACTCTCTCTCTCTCAAGAATAAACAAACATTAAAAAAATCACTTCCACTCTCACTTTCTGAGAGACACTTGGTGCTGCTTGTTTTCTGGGGAATCTGTGCAGTAAATAAGGTTTTTCAACTTTACCAACATAGTGTTCATATTCAGTTTCCCCCGAGTCACTAATTCAGCTCCCACTTATTTATATTCTTTCAGACTTCTAATATTTTTTGTTGTCTTTCTTCCAGTTCTCCTTATCCTTGTATATATCTTTTAAAATAATTTCTTTTTGGTGGTTTTGAAGGGCTTAAGTAGGGAGCATAATGATGTTCATATGTCCAATATGCCATAGTAAACTAGAAGTGCACTAAAGAGGAAAATATATGTGTGGTGGTGTATATGTACATACACATACTTAGATTATGTATTTTGTACATTTGTGTGAAATATATGTAAAAGAAGCTTCATTGTTTTCTTAATTTCTGCAATTCCCTAATGTAACCACTGTTAAGGAACTTTATCTGTATTTCATTAAACAAAAATCTATACTGGGTAATAGTTTCTAGTTTTTGTTTGTTTGTTTAAGAAAATGTTCAGAGGAGGGTCTTTAAGTCTACACATTTTTCATAAGATTATTTGTGAAGGAAGTAAAGGTTTATCCTATTGCTTGTTATCAAGACGATCAAGAAAACTAGAGAAAAGTCTGTTAATTGGGCCTGAATGGATGAAAGTTGAATAGAAGGAAACTGATATAGGACAAAAAAGACTGAGTATCAAAAGCAACAGATCTGTGCAAAGGGAGAGGCAGAATGTGACACCCAACAGTTTGAGAAAAGCCCTCATATTCTCTATAAAAGTTCAGTGAAACCAAGATGCCCAACCCCTAAATACTTCTTACTGGTGATTGAAGAGATAGCTCTGACTATGTAGCCCTAGATGTCAATCAGAAGTATCATAACAGAGATGCATTCAACGACCACCAATATCAGAGAGAACATCTGGTAAGCAGATGGACATGACACAGTTTAGGATTGCCTTTTTTCGGAAACATGTCATGAGATGGTTGGACTCACCTTCCTGAGGAAAGACAGAGAGTTTTGCACCATTGATGTTGTGTACCCTAGAACAGAGAATAAATTGGAAACAAAGATTCTCTGGGAATCAAAATTTATAGAAATAAGTGGTCTCCAAAGTTTTCTGTTCCTAGTATCTTGATGTTCACATCTTTCTTTTTACCAACACTTTACAAATGCCTTGCCAAACTTGAGCTCTTGTGTCAATAAAATCATTAAGTAGGAATTTGAGATGTTTTCTCATTTCCACTACTTGGTAAGTTGACAATGTGGACAGGAAATCTTCTACAATAGAAGAAATGTAGTCATGAGATCCAAAGTTAAATTACTGGCCACATTGTTGTTGAAGAACATTTTCTGTAATACTATCAATATGGTACCATGCTATTGAATCATCAAGAGTTAAGTAGAGTGTGTGAACTAATCTGAGAGCTTGTCAATTATTGTTTCAATGAGTATCAAATAGCACATAAGCTTTGGATTATGATTCTTTGAAAAGTGAAAATGTCAATATAAAATTTTCAACTTTGAAAATTTGAAAATTGCCTACATTTGGGTTTATGCATTAGAATGAACAATACTAACAACAATAACAATAACAACAGCAGCAATAATATTGTTGTTAATAATAGTTAATAGTAATATAGTTATTAATAGACAGCTACTATCTTAAGGATGTTAATTTATAATAAGTCTGTGAAATCTGTTTTATTACCATCTCTGTTTTTCAGATGAGAAAACTAAAGTAAAAAGACACAAAGAAAATTTTCAAGATTACACAACCAGTTACTGATGAAGCCAGGTTTCAAACCCTGGCAGTGCGCACACACACACACACACACACACACACACACACACACACATATACACACACACACACACACACACACACATATATATATATGTATATGTATACACACACACACACACACACACATATATATATATATACACACACATATATATATATATGTATATGTATACACACACACACACACACACACACACACATATATATATATATATAAAAGACTTTTAATACCAAGTCTTTTATGACTAAAGGTGAAGGTAATCTCAGTCCTTGTGAAAAAAATTTCTGAAGTCCAAGTTGCTCTACTTCCAAACTCCCTTCTATGCTTTTTTTTTCTTACAAAGCATTCACTCATGTTATCATTTATCATTTTATATAGATGGCTGTCAAACTCAGATTCCTAGACTTTCCACTAAGCTCATATTTTACATTTCCAATTGCCTATAATAAATATGTTCTATATATTCGACCAGAAATATAAAAATCAGCTGGCACAAAATCCGGGCAAAATAATGTAATGGTTAATATTTAAAATACATGGATTGAAGCCTGAGGCCATCGCTGATCAAATGTGTGACCTAGGACATGATAAGTAAACACTTTGGGCTAGTTTCTATTTTATTTGTAAAACAGAAAGCAAAAAATTAATTCATAGGTTACAAATACCAAGAAAAGGAAAAATAATTAGGAAAATGCTTTAGTCAGTATTCATAAAAGATAGTTATCAGAAAGGAAACTTGTTTTGGAGGTAATTCTCTACTTCAGAGCTACCACTCAAAGAACTAACTACCTAGGAAAAACTTTATTTCTGCCTTTAAAAAAAATTAATGTTTTTATTTACTTTTGAGAGAGAGAAAGAGACAGAAGGCAAGCAGGGGAGGGACAGAAAGAGGGAGACAGAATCCGAGGAAGGCTTCAGGCTCTGACTACAGAGCCTGACACGGGGCTCCAACTCACAAACCGTGAGATCAATGCCCTGAACGGAAGTTGGACGTTTAACTGACTGAGACACCCAGGCGCTCCTATATTGCTGCTTTTTATATAATTTTTGAAAATATGTGATAAGTACTTAAAAATAAATAGTTTAAAAGAGATATCATAGGTTCTAGTGTTTTCCTTTATTGGGACAATAATAAAACATTTAGGAAATCATCACTCTGAACCTATTTGTAAGGGTCATATAAAAATGATACAAGAGCCAAGTTTTATAGAACATAACATATTCTTTCTTGTCTTCCCATGCTTTTCCTTTTCCAACCAATTTCCACCTGTCAAATTCGTAGCCAATTTTTAAAAATCTTTGATCAAATATGACTTCTGTTAGGAAGATTTTGTTATTACTTTCCCTTAAAATAAATCTCTTACTCCAAACTTTCATATCATTTTTTATCTACCATGTGACATTTTTTTTCTTTTTAATATATTTACATCTTAGCTACTTCATATCCCTATTAAAACATAAGGTCCTTTGGAGCCTAAACACAAATGACATATATTTTAGTCTACTTTTCAGTACTTAGGTGATTACCTTTTTGTAGTGAGTTCCAGAACATAACCTGTACATCCAAGAAAGAGGAGATAGACAGAGGAAAGAAACAAGGATAGTCACCAAGTTATAAACACCATAAAATATCATTCCAGTGGGATCATGTGGCCATGGAGCCTGAAAAGCATAATGAGAGAGAAACCCTTGGAAAAGAGCATCAGTGCTAGATATGTTGGCAGGGTAGGGAGAGTGAGGTGCCAGATCATGAAATAATTCTAAATTTACACCAAATCTGCCATATTTGTCTGCCAGCAGTGTAAAATGGAAAAATGATAATATTATCCAAGCAAAATGTACATGATATAAAGGTGTATAGAGATTATCATGTGACTATGGAAATTAAAACATTTATAAAAAGATAAAATATTTCTTTATGTATGGTAGAGATTATATTTTGTTATATAAATTGTAGAGAGTTTATCAGCAATTTAAAAGTAAGCAAAATCCATTGATGGGGAGAACACCACAATCAAAATATTTGGAAGGCTAAGGAAACAACTATCTAGTAAAATTAATAAAATAATCTTTAAAAATAACTAAAAAAGCATTTGTTTTGGTCAACCGATGAACTAAAATATTTATTTTATTTTGTGGAAAAATGAGATTGCAAATATGTAGAAGTCATAAATGTGGAATAAGTTGAAAACTTTTAGAACGTTTAAAATAATACAGTGATATGAAGCAAAACAACAATAACAAACAAACAACAACAAAACAAAAATAGAATGTAGAGCTACAGAATAAATTAGTAAGACCAAACCTAGAAATCACAATGGAACATAGGCTACATAAGATTTTAAATACAAATATATAAAGGTAAAGTTGGTCTTGTAGAATGCATTTGGAAGTTTTACCCTTTTTGAGATAATTACCCTGTGAAGCCCTTAATTTTTGTTTTTTGGAAGTTTTTTGATTATTGATTCTATTTCTTTGCTGGTCAGTCTGTTCAAGTATTCTATTTCTTCCTGTTTTAATTTTGATAGTTTATATGTTTCTAGGAATTTGTCCATTTCTTCCAGTTTGACCACTTGTTGGCATATAATTTTTCATAAATATTCTTTCATAATTGTTCATATTTCTGTGGTATTGGTTCTTATTTCTCCTCTCTCATTTTTTTTTATTTGGGTCCTTTCTCTTTTCTTTTTGGCTAGAGGTCTATCAATTTTGTTAATTTTTTTTCAAAGAAATATGTCCTGGTTTCATTGATCTGTTCTATTGCTTTATTTTTGTAGTTCTATATCATCTATTTCTGCTCTCATCTTTATCATTCCCTTCCTTCTGCTGGCTTTAGTCTTTGTTGTTCTTTTTCTAGCATTTTTAGGTACAATGCTAGGTTGTTTATTTGATACTTTTCTTGTTTCTTGAGGTAGGCCTATATTGCTATATACCATGAGATATCACTTTACACCTGTCAGAATGGCTAGAATTAACAATACAAGAAATAACAGGTGTTGGTGAAGATGTGGAGAAGAAACCCTCTTTCACTGTTGGTGGGAATGCAGTCTGCTATGGCCGTTTTGGAAAGATGTATGGAGGTTCCTCAAAAAGATAAAAATGTAAGTTCCCTATGATCCAGTAATAACACTACTGGGTATTTATCCATAAACTACAAAAATATTAATTCAAAGGGATACATGAACCCCTATGTTTATTGCCACACTATTTACAATAGCCAAATTGTGGAAACAGCCATGTGTCCCTCAATAGATGAATTGCACTACTAGGTATTTATGCAAAGAATACAAAATTACTAGTTCAAAGGGACACATGCACCTGATGTTTATAGCAACATTATCTATAATAGCCAAATTGTGAAAAGATCCCAAATGTCCATTGACTGATGAATGGATAAAGAAAAAAGGACATATATATATGTATGTATGTATATATATATATATATATATATATATATATATATATATTACTCAGCCATAAAAAAGAATGAAATATTGTCATCTGCAACAACATGGATAGAGCTAGAAAATACTATGCTAGGTGAAATAAGTCAGTCAGAGAAAGACAAATATCGTATGATTTTACTCATATGTGGAATTTAAGAAACAAAACAAACAAGCAATGGGGAGAAAAGCAACAGAGAGGGAGGCAAACCAATAAACAGATTCTATTTAACTGTAGAGAACAAGCTGGTGGTTACCAGAGGGGAGGTTGTTGGGGGGATGGGTTAAATAGGTGATGAGGATTAAGGAGGACACTATTGTGATGAGCATTGGATGTTCTATGGAAGTGTTGAATCACTATATTATACACCTGAAACTAATATTACACTGTATTTTAATAATTGGAATTAAAATAAGAACTTCAAAAAAATAACTAAGATTTTAAAAACAAATATATTAAAAGTTCTAATATGACATTCATTTCATTGTTAAGATAATTAGCTTTAATATATGCAAATTATATTTCTGCTACATACAGCTTAATTTTCTGACTCATGTGAAAGCCACATAAGTATTAGAACTTATTAATATAATGGAGATAATAAACAGTAACTTAAAAAATAAAAGAAGACAACAGCTTGGCAATTTTACATCTAAAAACGTCTCCTGTTATCTGGGTGAATAGAAGGAGAATTTTTTTAATTTTCCATATGTCAAAGAAACATAATGGATTGTCATTTCAGCTGACAAGAGTATGTTAGACTTAATTCCATGACTATAAGTGATGTTAAAGTAGTAAAGCAATTTACCAGGCAAGAATTCAGAAAACTACCTTATTTTCCCTACTTGTACCCTGTTCTTTGTACCCTGCTTGCAATACTTTCTTTTGAGTTGCTTCTGGTTTTCATCCATTCAAATCCTTCCATCATGTTCTCCCCATCAGTATAGTGGTGAATTTCCCTGCCTGTCAAATCTTTCCACCACACTTGACAAGTAGAACGATTACTCTTGATAGTAATAATCATCATCATCTTACTTTCCCATTCTTCTATGTGAGATGAGTGAGTTTTGATGAAAAATAACACAATGTTGTAAATTAATGCAATTAAAGCTATTCGGATTCCAGCCTAAATTGTGTCATTTTCATCCACAACCAATTATTTATTGTGCTTACTGTTATTATTATTCAAGTATATTGAGACTAAGAATTTCTTCAACCACTTACAAAGCTGTTGACAAAATTATCTTTACTTATAACTACTCTTAGACTCTTAATTTATGTTCAGTGTTTCTCTTTTTGCCTCCTCTCTTTATGACTGATATTATATTGCTCCATATATTGAGTTTCTAATAGATGTCCTTGTTCTGACTCACATTATTTTTATGTGGGCCAGGGTGGTAGCTTCCTAGCTGGTGTTTATTTTCTATCCTCCATATAGATTCATCCTTAAAACTATCACATACTAGCTTCTACTGCCACAGTAACACATCCTTAACATAACCTTCAGGGCTGCTATTATAATCCTGTCTCTAATTTGGGCACCACATCCTCTAACAATCTCAACCATAATCTTTGCCTTTTGGTAACATTAAATCATCTTGTGCATATATTCACACCTTGTTCAAAGTCTCCTTTTATGATTCTTTTCTTTACATGGCTAATTCCCATACAGTGCTGGTCTTTTCTCCTCTAATATGGCTTCCATAACCCTACAGGGCAGAGTTATATGTCCTTACATTATAAAGCAGTGACATAACACTTTTGAGGTAGTATTCTATTATTTTCTCCTTGACATTTGTCCAATTCAAGCAGTGGATTGAACCCGTGTCTGTTACCTCTGAGAAGTGAAGTGTGTGAACAGCCTAAAATGCCTATTTTTATTTCAAACACCTAAGTCATGGGAATTGGGGGATTATGAGGATAAACAAAGATTTTTGGAGAATTGGATATGTATTAGATTTAAACCACAGTTGGTGACGGGAAGAAGTAGGTGGTTAAAGGAAATAAAGTATGAGAGTAGAGAAGGTGCTTTATGTCTTATGTTGTTCGTTATTGTCTTATGTGTTGTTGTCTTATGTGCATAGAAATTTGAGTGACCATGGGAATAGGAAATAAAGTTGTAAAATAACAAACTGTGTGTTCTGAACTTAAGGTCAAATGAATTGATCTCTCATGCCTTACTATTTCAGAAAATTCACCCTTACATTGACTTACACCCTCAAGGAAGAAAACAAAAACCTCAAAAATGACTGAGATTGAGGTTTTATAATTAATCGTGGAAGTATAGTGTCTTAGAGTGGTAATGAGTTGACTCAGGAAGCAAAGGCTCTTATTTGCAAATAGTGGATGATCAAGTTTTGTTGGTGGTGGGGAAGGTTGTGTACTTTGGAAAGAGGAGATATATAAGAACTCTTTGGACTTTAATGTTTTTTTCCAAATTTATATTGTAGTAAAAAAATATGAAACTACCTTTTCAAACATTTTTAGTGTGCAGCCCAGTGGCGTGAGGTACACTGATATTATTGCGCAAACATTATCACCGGTTTTCAGAGCTCTCCACATCTCTTTTCATCTTGCAGAACTGAAACTCTTTCTTTTTTTTTTTTTAGTTTTTCACTTTTTTGTTTTTTTTTATTTTTTTAATTTTATTTTTTATTTTTTAAAATTTACATCCAAATTAGTTAGCATATAGTGCAACATGATTTCAGGAGTAGATTCTTTCGTGCCCCTTACCCATTTAGCCCATCTCCTCTCCCACAGCCCCTCCAGTAACCCTCAGTTTGTTCTCCATATTTATGAGTCTCTTCTGTTTTGTCCCCCTCCCTGTTTTTATATTATTTTTGTTTCCCTTTCTTTATGTTCATCCGTTTTGTCTCTTAAAGTCCTCATATGAGTGAAGTCATATGATTTTTGTCTTTCTCTGACTGACTAGTTTCACTTGGCATAGTACCCTCCAGTTCCATCCACGTAGTTGCAAATGGCAAGATTTAATTCATTTTGATTGCCGAGTGATACTCCATTGCATATATATACCACATCTTCTTTATCCATTCATACATCGATGGACATTTGGCTCTTTCAATACTTTGGTTATTGTTGATAGTTCTGCTATAAACATGTGGATGCATGTGTCCCTTTGAAACAGCACACCTGTGTCCTGTGGATAAATGCCTAGTAGTACAATTGCTGGATCATAGGGTCGTTCTATTTTTTAGTTTTTTGAGGAACCTCCATACTGTTTTCCACAGGGGCTGCATCAGCTTGCATTCCCACCAACAATGCAAAAGAGATCCTCTCTCTCTGTATCCTCACCAACATCTGTTGTTGCCTGAGTTGTTAATGTGAGCCGTTCTGACAGGTATAAGGTGGTATCTCACTGTGGTTTTCATTTATATTTCCCTGATGATGAGTGATGTTGAGCATTTTTTCATGTGTCGGTTGGCCATCTGTGTGTCTTCCTTGGAGAAGTGTCTATTCATGTCTTTTGCCCATTCTTCACTGGATTATTTGTTTTTTGGGTGTTGAGTTTGATCAGTTCTTTATAAATTTTGGATACTAACCCTTTATCTGATATGTCATTTGCAAATATCTTCTCCCATTCTGTCGGTTGCCTTTTAGTTTTGCTGATTGTTTCCTTCACTGCGCATAAGGTTTTTATTTTGATGAAATCCCAGTAGTTCATTTTTGCTTTTGTTTCCCTTGCCTATGGAGACATGTTGAGTAAGAAGTTGCTGCGGCCAAGATCAAAAAGGTTTTTGCCTGCTTTCTCCTCGAGAATTTTGACAGCTTCCTGTCTTACATTGAGGTCTTTCATCCATTTTGAGTTTGTTTTTGTGTATGATGTAAGAAAGTGGTCCAGGTTCATTCTTTTGCATGTCGCTGTCCAGTTTTCCCAGCACCACTTGCTGAAGAGACTGTCTTTATTCCATTGGATATTCTCTCCTGCTTTGTCAAAGATTAGTTGGCCATACATTTGTGGGTCCATTTCTGGGTTCTCTATTCTGTTCCATTGATCTGAGTGTCTTTTCTTGTGCCAGTACCATACTGTCTTGATGATTACAACTTTGTAGTATAGCTTGAAGTCTGGGAATGTGATGCCTCCTGCTTTGTTTTTCTTTTTCAAGATTGCTTTGGCTATTCAGGGTCTTTTCTGGTTCCATACAAATTTTAGGATTATTTGGTCTAGCTCTGTGAAGAATGCTGGTGTTATTTTTATAGGGATTGCATTGAATATGTAGATTGCTTTGGGTAGTATCGACATTTTAACATTTGTACTTCCTATCCAGGAGCATGGGATCTTTTTCCATTTTTTTGTGTCTTCTTCAATTTCTTTCATGAGCTTTCTATACTTTTCATTGTATAGATTTTTCACCACTTTGGTTAAATTTATTCCTAGGTATTTTATGGGTTTTTTGTGCAACTATAAATGGGATGGATTCCTTGATTTATCTTTCTGTCTCTTCATTGTTGGTGTATAAGAATGCAACCGATATCTGTGCATTGATTTTATATTCTGCAACTTGGCTGAATTCATGAATCAATTCTAGCAGGTTTTTGGTGGAATCTTTAGGGTTTCCCATATAGAGTATCATGTCATCTGCAAAGAGTGAAAATTTGACCTCCTCCTGGCCGATTTGGATGCCTTTTATTTCTTTGTGTTGTCTGATTGCAGAGGCTAAGACTTCCAATACTATGTTGAAGAACAGTGGGGAGAGTGGACATCCCTGTCTTGTTCCTGACGTTAGGGGGAAAGCTCTCAGTTTTTCCCCATTGAGGATGATATTAGCATTGGGTCTTTCATATATGGCTTTTATGATCTTGAGATATGCTTCTTCTATCCCTACTTTCTTGAGGGTTTTCATCAAGAAAGGATGCTGTATTTTGTCAAATGCTTTCTCTGCATCTATTGAGAGGATCATATGGTTCTTGTCCTTTCTTTTACTAACGTGATGAATCAAGTTAATTGTTTTGCGGATATTGAACCAGCCCTGCCTCACAGGTGTAAATCTCATTTGGTCATGGTGAATAATTTTTTTAATGTATTATTGGATCCGGTTGGCTAATATCTTGTTGAGGATTTTTGAATACATGTTTATCAGGGAAATTGGTCTATAGTTCTTTTTAGTGGGGTCTCTGACTGGTTTTGGAATCAAGGTAATGCTGGCTTCATAACAAGCGTTTGGAAGTTTTCCTTCCATTTCATTTTTTGAAATAGCTTGAAGAGAGTACATGTTAACTCTTCCTTAAATGTTTGGTAGCATTCCCTTGGAAAGCCATATGGCCCTGGACTCTTGTTTTTTGGCAGATTTTTGATCACTAATTAGATTTCCTTACTGGTTATGGGTTTGTTCAAATTTTCTATATCTTCCTGTTCAGTTTTGGTAGTGTGTATGTTTCTAGGAATTTGTCCATTTCTTCCAGATTACCCATTTTATTGGCATGTAATTGCTCATAATATTCTCTTATTATTGTTTTTATTTCTGTTGTGTTGGTTGTGATCTCTCCTCTTTCATTCTTGATTTTATTTATTTGGTCCTTTCCTTTTTCTTCTTTCAATCTATTTTGTTAATCTTTCAAAGAACCAGCTTCTGGTTTCATTAATCTGTTCTATAGTTGTTTTTTTTCTTTTTTTTGGTTTTGATAGCATTAATTTCTGCTCTAATCTTTATTATTTCCTGTCTTCTGCTGGTTTTGGGTCTTATTTGCTGTTCTTTTTCCAGCTCCTTAAGGCATAAGGTTAGGTTGTGTATCTGAGATCTTCCTTCCTACTTTAGGAAGGCATGGATTGCTATATACTTTCCTCTTATGACCAACTTTGCTGTGTCCCAGAGGTTTTGGGTTGTGGTGTTATCATTTTCATTGGCTCCCATATACTTGTTAATTTCCTCTTTAACTTCTTGGTTAGCCCATTCATTCTTTAGTAGGATGTTCTTCAGTCCAAAAGTATTTGTTACCTTTCTAAATTTTTTCTTGTTGTTGATTTCAAGTTTCATAGCATTGTGGTCTGAAACTATGCATGGTATAATCTTGATCTTTTTGTACTTTTTAGGGTTAATTTGTGTCCCAGTATATGGTCTATTCTGGAGAACGTTCCATGTGCACTTGAGAAGAATGTATATTCTGCTGCTTTAGGATGAAATGTTCTGAATATATCTGTTAAGTCCATCTGGTCCAGTGTGTCATTGAAAGCCATTGTTTCCTCGTTGATTTTTTTGATTAGATGATCTGTCCATTGCTGTGAGTGGGGTGTTGAAGTCTCCTACTATTGAGGTATTACTATCAATGAGTTTCTTTATGTTTATGATTAATTGATTTATATATTTGGGTGCTGCCACATTTGGTGCATAAACATTTACAATTGTTAGGTCTTCTTGGTCTATAGACTCCTTGATTATGATATAATGCCATTCTGCATCTCTTGATACAGTCTTTATTTTAAAGTCTACATTGTCTGATATAAGTATGGCTACTCTGGCTTTCTTTTGTTGACCATTAGTATGATACACACACACACACACACACACACACACACACACACACACACATATATATATATGTTTATCTTTTCTCCCTTCAGTGGATCCCCCTTAAAATTTCTTGCAGGGCTGGTTTAGTGGTCACAAACTCCTTTCCTTTTTGTTTGTCTGGCAAACTTTATATCTCTTGTATTTTGAATGACAGCCTTGCTGGATAAAGAATTCTTGGCTGCATATTTTTCTGATTCAGCACACTGAATATATCCCACCATTCTCTTTTGGACTGCCAAGTTTCTGTAGATATGCAACAAACCTGATCTGTCTTCCCTTGTAGATTAGGGACTTTTTTTCCCTTGCTGCTTTCATGATTCCCTCCTTGCCTGAGTACTTTGTGAATTTGACTATGATATGCCTTTTTGATGGTCGGTTTTTTGTTGAATCTAATGGGGGTCTTCTGTGCTTCCTGGATTTCGATGTCTGTGTCTTTCCCCAGGTTAATGAAAAGTTTTCTGCTATGATTTGCTCACATAACTCTTCTACCCTTATTTCTCTCTCTTCCTCTTCTGGGACCCCTATGATTCTGATGTTCCTTTTTAGTGAGTCACTAATTTCTCTAATTCTTAAAATGTGCTCTTTTGCCTTCATCTCCCTCTTTTCTTCTGCTTCATTATTCTCTATAAGTTTGTCCTCTATATCACTGATTCTGTGTTCTGCCCCATCCATCCTTGCCGCCACTGCATCCATCCGTGTTTGCATTCAGTTATCACATTTTTACTTTCATTCTGGCTATTTTTTACCTCTTTTATCTCTGCAAAAAGGGATTCTAATCTCTTTTCCACTCCAGCTAGTATTCTTATTATCGTGATTTTAAATTCTGGTTTAGACATCTTGCTTGTATCTGTGTTGGTTAAATCCCTGGCTGTTGTTTCTTCATGCTGTCTTTTGGGGTGAATTCCTTCATATTGTCATTTTGATGGGAGAAAAGGAATTAATGTAAGAAAAATTGAAATTGAAAAAAAGGTTAAAATTTAAAACATATTAAAATTAAAAAATTAAAAACACACACACAAAAATCGAATAGATGATGCTAGAGCCTAGGTGTGTTTTGCTCTGGGTGTTGAAAGTGGTTTGACAGATTAGAGAAAAAAAAAGGGGGGGGAGAGAAAAAAAGGAAATCATTTGAGAATTTGAAAAAATGAATACACTGATGTAGACTAAAATAAGATGATGGGGGTAAAATAGAATTTGAAAAAATATACACAAAAGTAAGTAATACAATAGAAAAAAATTAAAGAAAAATATTTTTAATAAAAATTAAAAATAAATATGAAGTTTTTAATTTTCTGTATTTAAAAAAAAGAAAAGATAAAAAGAAAGAAAAGAAAAAAATCGTTTGGAAATTTGAAAAAGTGAGTACACTGTAGTAGACTAAAATAAAATGATGGAAGTAAAATAGAATTTGAAAAAATTTACATAACAGCAAAAAATATAGTAATAAAAGTTAAATTAAAATATTTTAATAGAAATTGAAAGTAAAAATGAAGTTTTTCTCTTTCTGCATTCAAGAAAATGAAAAGAAATGAAAAAGAGAAAAAAAGAAAAAAGAAAAAAAGGAAATTGTTTGAAAATTGGAAAAGGTGATTACACTGAAGTAGACTAATATAAAATGATGGAAGTAAAGTAGAATTTGAAAAAATTTACACAAACGTAAAAAATATAGTAATACAAATTAAGAAAAGATATTTAATAAAAATTAAAAATAAAAATGAATTTTTCTTTCTGTATTCAAGAAAAAGAAAAGAATTGTAAAAGAGAAAAAGGAAAAAGAACAAAAAAGAAAGAAAATTGAATAGATGAACTTGCTAACAGATTGAAGTAGGACTGAAATTGCTTTGTTTTCCCCTAGAAGTCAGTCTATGTAGCTCTTTATAGTCCATAAATTAAGCCAGCAGTGAGACTTGTGTTCTTGAAGAGAGAATTTGGCCCAGTTGGGTGGGGCTCAGTATAACAGCTCTGCTCTCCACTAGATGGCTCTGCTAGCCTACTGGGGGTGAATTGTTGTGGGGCTTGTAGGTGAATAGGAGCATGCGCGGGAGCGATGAAACTAGCCACCCAGCTACCCAGTGTTTTCCCGGATCAGCAATCACACACCTGTCCTCCGTCTTCAGCTCTCACCCACTCTCTGCTTCTTCACTCTCCGTGACCAGGCCCCAGGCATTACCTGTCTCCCAAGTTTTGTCTTAGATGTGGCTGTTTTCCCCGGCCCCTTATTTCTGAAGGACTGCGGCTTTGACCCGTTCTGCCCCTGTTTGGGAGGGTCTCACCAAGCAATGGTCAAATGTCAGCTGCACCCAGGTATGCCCGCTGGCCCCTGTTGTTGCTGGTGCCCCAAGACTGCAGCCAGGTGCCAGCCCATCCCAGAAAATGTTAGCGAGACAGTGTAGCAGCAGCAGCAGCAGCAGCAGCAGCAGGGATTATGGAAAATCACAACACACATCTGGCACCAGGCTTCACCCTTAACGACCTTGACCCAGCACCAGCGAATGTGGCCACTTTCTGGGGTCTGCTGGGACCAGGTGGCTTCAACAGTCTCTACCAAATGTCATTCCAGCAGTGGAGCCGCTTTTCCCCGTGTGGCCTGAGAACCTCCCGGACCCCACTCTTTTCCTGGGGATTCGCCCTTCCCACCACAGCACCACCAGGTATTGAGCTGTGGAGTTGCAGCCTTTGTGCTCCCCTTGTTTACAGTCTTAATGGAATTTAAACCCTCTCCTTTCTCTTTTCTCCCTTTTTAGTTTAGTCCCTGCGGCTGTTTCCAATTTTCCACTTTCTCTGCAGCTGCTTTTGGGGGGGGTGCTTTTCCCATGTTCTCCCCCGACCCTTCCAGTCTCCGTCCTCTCTCTGCCGGCAAAAGCAGGTCCCTGCCTGCCGCCGGCTTCTCTATCCCCAAGTTCACCCCTCTGCGCCACATACCTGCTGAATTCTGTGGTTCAGGTTGTGCATATTGTTGTGTTAATCCTCTCATCAGTTTTCTAGGTGTGTAAGATGGTTTAGTGTTGGTCTGGCTGTATTTCATGGACGCGAGACACACAAAAAACTTCCATGCTGTTCCACCATCTTAGCTCCTCTCTAGCAGAACTGAAACTCTTACCCATTAAACAGGAACTACCCATTCTCCCTCCCCCAGCCCCTGTCAAACTACCATCCTACTTTATGTCTTTATGATTTTGACATCTCTAAGAAGCTCATAATTAGAATCATATTGTATTTGTCTTCTTATGATTGGCTTAGCTGACTCTCTGTATTTCCTACAGAATTTTGTTATGAACCAAAAAATACTCAAAAAATAAGTCTATTAATTAAAAATATAAAATCAACGAATTAAAAACACTATATAAAAACAATACTTTTTCAATGGTAAGTGAGCATATCAAAATAATTTATTGAAGTGGATTTTAAAATTGAAGCCTTTTTTCACTAGGAAAAGTGTTGGGTTGTTTCATTGTTAGTTTTTGGCTTGTTTTAAATTTTTATTTAAATTCTAGTTAATTCACATGTAGTGTAATATTGGTTTCAGGACTAGAATTTAACAATTCATCACTTACATTTAACAACCAGTGCTCAACACAACAAGTACCCTCCTTTGTACCCATAAAACTGAAACTTTTAATTTTTTTTTTCAACGTTTTTTATTTATTTTTGGGACAGAGAGAGACAGAGCATGAACGGGGGAGGGGCAGAGAGAGAGGGAGACACAGAATCGGAAACAGGCTCCAGGCTCTGAGCCATCAGCCCAGAGCCCGACGCGGGGCTCGAACCCACAGACCGCGAGATCGTGACCTGGCTGAAGTCGGACGCTTAACCGACTGCGCCACCCAGGCGCCCCAAACTGAAACTTTTAAATTCTAAAAGCAATGTTCCTCTTCTAGCAGCCATTTATGATTACAGTCAGTACAGAAATTGTTGTCTTCATTTCTTCCTCAATTCTCTATTAGTCATGTTGTTGGTCTGACTCCAGCAATCAGCATTACAATGAACCTGAAGATTGCCTACCCAAATCTACCCTTCCATTACAATGTTTGATCTTCAGTTTAAAATTTTTATTTTGCTATTTAATATTCTTTATCATTGTGTGAAAATATCTACATTATTTGAGAATAATCTATCTACTGCTTTAAGTTTTTATGTAAATAGGAAGTTAGATATTTTTTTATGATTTGGGTTTATTCCAAAGCCTGAAATATTTTAAGTATCACAGATGATTTAACATATGTCTTTAGTCTCCTTACATAGACTTCTATAAAATACTTTTATTTTATGTCTGTTAATTGATTTATTTTCTTATTTATTATAAGGGTCAAAATCATTCATAGAGAAGAGTAGCCACTAGTTACTAAGCAAAAGGATTACTTTTTTTCTTTTAATATAACTCATAACTCATAATCTTCACAGAACTAAAATATTTAAAAATATTTTTTTTCTTTTTAATAATCACTGTCATATTTTAAAAAAGTTTTAAATACCATATACTCACCTATGATCTATCCATCTATCAGTTTATCAATTTATCTCTTTACTGATATGTCTATAATGTCATTGCATTTCTAGCTACTAATAGCAAGTATTAGCAAGTGAGATTTCTTTGGTTTCCAACCCATTTCTGTGATCTAAATAAATCACACAGATGATGAAAGTATTTTTATCTGGTAAAGTGTATAACCACAAGTATTACTCTAAGTTCTCAGTAGGATTGAAATATTAAGTTGATAGAGAAATCTTGGCTCCTAGTTGTTACTTGGAAAAGATAAAATTAAGGAGTAGGATAAATTTTGGTGTACTTTGTGATCAAGGTCTCTAGTTGAGGTTGGAAACAGTTTTGAGCGTGTATCTTGGGCTCTTTCAGTGTTCTGCTATTGGAATTATACTGCAGTTGAGAACTTCAAAGAAGTAACTATTAGCTAGTGATCTCAAATTATCTAACTTCTCATAATGACACATGAAAAACTATCTGTGTTGGCAAAAATTTCCTTGAGTTAAACAGGAACTATAATTTGGATGGTTGCAATTTAACTGAATTCCTGGCTTTTTCTGTACTTATCTTTTTTTTTTTCATATTTACTTCTTTTAAAATAAATCTGAATGCAGAATTACATGAAAGTGCTTACAGAAGTCCAATAGGATGTTTAAAATAAGATGGGGAAGAAGGTTCCAAATTCACTGAACTACTGTTAGGTGGTCATTCAAACTGTCTTTCAGTAGTGGCACCCTGGGCAAACTATCAATCAGGTAGCCTTGTTTTCACCAACTTCACAAAGTAGCAGCAGGAAATACATATCCTAATCATTAAAGGTCATGAAAAGATCATAACTGTGCTCAATCTTCTGCAGGCATCAGAATATTTACTTGAACTGCTACTTGCCATGAAGTTAGTGAGGACCGAATGTGTTTTATTCATTTACAGTGCGAAATTGTATTTTGCATTTACTGAAGAGTTTTGCAATTTTTCTTTATGTGGGTAACAAAATATCACCAAAGTATTATACTTATTTATAAATCAAAATATGTAATTAGATAAATTTAGGGTTTTTTTCTTTCTTTTTTATTTTTCTTTCTTTATTTTTTTTTTTTTTGCGGGTGAGGGGAATTCTTATGTAGTGGATACTATTTAAAATTTTTAGGTATATTATTTAGAAAAACACACCTCAACACTCCCACAAATACATTTCTAATGAACATAATAAAAGCTAGAGTTGTCAAAAGCTGTTCTTTATTCATTCCAGTGATATTAAGTCTATGCCAAATTGATCATAAATGATAATTATTAATAATAATAACTACATCTGTCATACTCTAAGCCAAGTACATGCAATGCATTATCTCATAAAGGATATCTCTATGCTATCCTCTCATAGGCTCAATCATATTACCCTATGCTTATTATTATTATCCTCATTTTATTTATTCATTTAAATAATACTTATAGAGTTTCTTCTATTTTTTAGTTAGACAAGGAAATTGATACTCACCAATTTTAACTAATTGCCCAGAAATTTCACTGGTAGTGACAGTTGGAATGTAAATTAAAGGACTGATTTTAGGCCCATTGTTGTAATTATTAACATGATATAGAAATAGAATATATCATCACAAAATCTTAGAAAGGAGAAATTAGAAAACCTACGTTAAAAATAATTTTGCATTTGGGGCACCTGGGTGGCTCAGTCAGTTTAAGCATCTGACGTGGGCTCAGGTCACAGTCTTGTGGTTTGTGGGTTTGAGCCCTGCATTGGGCTCTGTGCTGACAGCTCGGAGCCTGGAGCCTGCTTCAGATTCTGTCTCTCCCTCTCTGCTCCTGCTTGTACTCTCCTCTCTCTCAAAAATAAACATTAAAAAACTTTTTAAACAATAATAATTTTACATTTTGTATGTCTGATGCTATTTCTAGAGTATGAAAATATTTATTTTTTTTTTTTTAAATTTTTTTTTTCAACGTTTTTTTATTTTTTATTTTTGGGACAGAGAGAGAGACAGAGCATGAATGGGGGAGGGGCACAGAGAGAGGGAGACACAGAATCGGAAACAGGCTCCAGGCTCCGAGCCATCAGCCCAGAGCCTGACGCGGGGCTCGAACTCACGGTCCGCGAGATCGTGACCTGGCTGAAGTCGACGTTTAACCGACTGCGCCACCCAGGCGCCCCTAGAGTATGAAAATATTTAAACTAGAAAATATTGAGTATGTGATTGTTTAATGCAGGTGAAGTTTAAATATTAAACATTCTAGAGAAAGATTAATATATTTCTTGGATATTAGCTTTTATTAAAATTATGTTTTGCCAAGCATTCTTAAATGAAGAGATTGGATGAGAGTAAATCTGAACATAATTTATCAGTTCCCTTTTATTTTACCATTTGAATATCAGACCTAAAGACATTACAGCCTAGATGAGGTCAGACTAATATGTAATGGAAAAGCAAAGACTGTAATCCTGTTCAATTCCAAAATCTGGTTTTTTTTTTATTTGTTTGTTTAACAAGTCAAAGTTAACGTAATACTTATATTTGGTACTTTAGCATTATACATTTTTATGAGACAATTAACACCTCAAATAACTTGGCACTCTAAATTAATTATGTTTATATTCCATTGGAATCATTAGAAGTAGTTAGCTCATCACAATCTTTTACCTCCGTCTGCTGTTTCTGTTTTCAATCCAGTATCTGTTTATTCCATACCATGTCTAATCCTAGAGCAGCTTTCTGAACTCCGAATCCATTTGTAGGACATAACCTCAACTGTGACGTGATACATTGCTTGTGAGGTCTTACCTGTTATTATCCATCTCACTCTCCAAGTTGTGTCCCTCCAACTTTCCTCCCTACTTGGGCACACTCAAATCCTGCCTTATGCCCTTTGTGAGCCACTACAAAAAGTGTCAATGACGGTTCTTTTCATCTGTCCTATAGCAACTAACATAGCACCTTACAAATAAAAAATAAGTACATTATATTAAAGTTTATTTCAATTTAGATCCATTCTATATTAAGTACTCTTTGGTAAATTGTATATTACATATGTAATCACTTGAAGAGGATTGCATCATGATTGAGAATCTGAAGAAAAAATTTTTAGAATTCTATGGAATTATTTTGCTTTAAAACTTGGTGTCTTTTATCTTTAAAGGTCTCATCTTTGTCTCAAATCTTTTGAGGAGTTTTTATACTGCTCTGAAGGCATAGAAATTATAAAATGATGTACTTGTTAAACATACAGCACTTTTTTGGGGAACAAATGTTACTTTATCAAGTTATGAGACAGCAGGATATAAGTTCTTGATTAAAATTCATTTAGTGTGTCATCTGCCTGAATGTACTTAAAAGAAATCTTTGACATGTTGATCAGATTAAATTGATTTAATCTCAGCTGAAACTTAAGTTCAGTGTTAGTCATGGATAATTACTGTCAGAAAGGATATGTTCTAGCTATTCATTTACATAATATGAGCTTTCTTTTGGATTGCATATGAATTAATTAAATTTCCTTTAATTGTAGCAACTACATGCAACATGCAGCTTCTAACTAGTTCATTAACTTCTAGAAAATGGCCAATATCCTAATATAAATCTCTAGAGTATAGGCTTTAAGACAGAAAAAAAAATAAAAAGAAGAGAGAATCTGGGAAAGCAATTCATCAGATATACCAGAAATGACTTCATTTTTAGCAGAGCATTCCTCGCTAAAAAGAAAACTACTGATTCAGTTAGCCAACTCATTTTGTGACTAAAGTGTAAAATAATCAGACTCTCTTAATAAACATTAAACTCATTCTTTGATAGCAAAAACATGAAATATTCTCTTGAAAAATCTTAAGCTATTTGATAGCAATAAAACTATTTAGAATTAGTAAGATAGTAAGAACACAAAGAAAATATAAGGTGTAAAATTATACAAAATGCAGGTATGTGAGTCAGATTCCTGGCACTCACATTTTGGACTCTGTCAACATTAGATCAACATTTGGCATAAATACTGGCATAAGGATGAGGAAAAAAAGATTTTCCAAATTCAAATAAGTCATTACTGTAGAGTTACAGTTGACATAATTTTGGACTTTTTAAAAAAATGTATTGCATTGAACATTAAAAAGCAGTAATACAAACATAGGAAAATTTGCCCAGCATTATATCCACCTAGTTAATAAATTGTTTATTTTACTTTATCTTTTCTTAGTTTTTTCTAAGTTTCTTAGCTTCTTCTTAGTTTCTAAGTTTCTTAGTTTCTTCTTACATTATTTTATATGTTTTTATTGGTACCATATACTTCTCATCTTTCCCACTTAATAGCATTCTTTAATTGTTTACCTAGTCTTTCCCTTTGTGTTATATTTATTTTAAATATAAAGTAGGATTTCAATAAATCAAAGACCCTAAAGTATGATCTCAGAAACAACAGTACCATCATCACATAGGAACTTGGAAATATAAATTTGGGGCTACACATGCCCAGATCTACTGAATCAGAACTCTTAAGTGGATTGGAGGTAGAACTGATCTTTTAACAACTCCTCTAGGCCATTTTAATGCATGCCAAACTTCAGAAACTACCACATTAAATGTATTTTACAAAATTTAACAAAATATTTCAGTGAGGTATCATATAAAATAACACATCAGGAAGGTTTGTTAAATAAATTATATTATCTTTTTATTTATTTTGCTTATTTTTTATAAGTTTATAGACTGCATTCTCAACAACTGGAATATATTATCAAAGGGTTCAAATATTTAAAAATTGTTTTCAAGAAAATTTGTTCCAATTTAAACTGCTATCAAAAGCCATACCTTAAAAAATACAGTTGATAGTATTGGTCTTTTTTGTTTGTAATATTATGTTTGCTATACTCCATTTGGAAATACATGCATATGTATTGAAATAAAAGTACAGCATAGGTTTCATTTAAAAGCAAATAAAATCGATTTTTAAAATACTTTTTATTTGTATATATCTGCCTTATGAAAATTAGTCCCTAAAAATATAGTATTAATAAAAATAACCAGCAATTAAATGCATTTTTATATATGCCAAATATTTTAATTTTAATAACCCTATGAGGATATGATATTATCTCTATTTTACAGATGAAGAAACTGATTTACAGACGTGTTAGGTACTCACCCAAGGTCCTGAAGGTTGTAACTAGTGGGGTTATGGCTTAAACTCTGTATAAGAATCTATGTTCCTTATCATTATGATGTCATCATGTGAAGAGACATACTATTTATTTATTTATTTATTTATTATTTATTTTAGGGAGAGAGAGTATGTGCATGTGTGTATGCACGTGGGTGTAAAGGGGAGGGGCAGAGAGAGGGAGAAACAGAATCTTTTTTTAAAATTTTTTAAAGTTTATTTTCATTTATTTTTTAATGTTTATTTATTTTTGAGGGATAGAGAGAGAGAGAGAGAGAGAGAGAGAGAGAGAGAGACAGGCAGAGTGTGTGTGAGCAGGCAAGGGGCAGAAAGAGAGGGAGGCACAGAATCCACAGCTGAGCTCTCAGTACAGAGCCCAATGCAGAGCTCAAACTCACAGATCACAAGATCGGACCTGATGAAGCTAGATGCTCAATGGACTGAGCCACCCAGGCGCCCCTTAATTTTTTTCTTAATGTTTATTTATTTTGAGAGAGAGACAGAGTGCGATTAGGGGAAGGACAGAGAGAAATCTGAAGCAGGCTCCAGGCCTGAGCTGTCAGCACAGAGCCTGTCAGGAGGCTCACAAACCGTGAATACATGACCTGAGCCCAAGTTGGACACCCCACTGACTGAGCCACTGAGGCACCCCACGAGAGACAGAATCTTAAGTAGGTTCCATATTCAGTGCAGAGCCTGACATGGCACTCAATACCATGACACTGGGACATGGCCTGAGCTGAGATCAAGAGTTGGACATTTAACTGACTGAGCCACCCAGGTGCCCTGGAGCAATGGTTTTAAATCAACAAGTTGAAAATATACACTATATGTCTAATAAAATTACTGTAATTTATTACTTCACAATTGTTTTCTTTTTTTGCAATATATAGGTGTCATTGTTTTATACATATATATATATATATATATACACATACATACATATATATACACACATATATATGCACACACACACACATATATCCACATGCACACATATATCTCTGTGTGTATCTCTCTGAATATATATATGCATGTATGTATACATATATATTCATGTATTACATAATATGAATATATATATATATATATATATATATATATATATATATATATATTAAGTTTACTGACAATTTTCACTTTCCAGTCAGATAAAGTCCAGTCAGATAAAAAAGAAAAGCCAGATCTGCCTATGAAAATGCAGGGATTATAGATGATTAGTTTGGTTTTAGTACAAGGCTGTTGGATCCATCTTTTCTTTTCTGATGCCAATGGAGACTGTTAAACTGAATAAGTAACAAGAAAATTGAATTCTTCATGATTTGTTCATTTAGTCAAGAAATGTATTAGTGCTTGTCAAGTGGCAAAGGTCAAAACAAGAAAGGAGTAGCTATAACTACCCATCAAGAAGTTTTCAAGGCACAATAATTTTCCATTCCTACTTCCTGCTTTTTATACATGCATGTCATTTCTCCTAGTCATTTCTCCATGTCATTCTCCTGTCATTTCTCCAGGATTCTATTAATGTAAAAGTTGAATTTATTAAACATTTACTCTATGACAGGAAAGTCATTCCTGTGGATTATTTACATGTAATATTTTGTACAACTTTAGGAGGTGGTCTATACTATTACCATCATATGACAGATGGGACAACTTGGCATAAAGACGTAATTTATCCAAAGACATACAGCTAATAAATGGTAGACTTAGGATTTGAACTCAGGCAATTTAATCTTGGGGATCATGTTTTTAAGGACCACAGTACTCACTGGAGAGATGGAAGAGAGCTACAAGCACAAGAGAGAAGAGGGGAGCAATGTTGAGAGTGTTTTCAAAAGTTAGTCTCCCTGTCTAATACAAGTCTCTTTTCCACTGAGAACAACTGAACCCTGATTATACTGAATTTCTCTTAGAATTTTTTTATTTCACACTTTGACATGCCACATTTAGACAAATGAATACAAATGATTTTTTCTTTATCTTCAGGATTCCTGATTGAGGATGTCCCTTTGGGGTCTTGTGAAAATAAATACTGTGGTTTGGGAAGGCACTGTGTCATCGGCAGAGAGACAGGGCAAGCAGAATGTGCCTGTATGGACCTTTGCAAACGTCACTACAAACCTGTGTGTGGATCTGATGGGGAATTTTACGAAAACCACTGCGAAGTGCATAGAGCTGCTTGCCTGAAAAAGCAAAAGATTACCATTGTTCACAATGAAGACTGCTTCTTTAAAGGTAAATACAGGGTGGACCTAAAGTGTCACCTTCTATTTCTTTCGTCTTCTCAACTACTGCCTTTAAACTTCAAGTTTAACCTCTAACACAATTTTATATCAGGAAATATTTAAAAGTGGAAAGGAAAAGATTGTGAGTTTCATCACACCAATAAACAGTAAGTATATAGAAATTTACATGGATACAATTCTGAATCTCAATTATGAGTACAAAGTTGGCCAAAATCTGACTGAAATTTAATATAGCTTACAGCATTGCACCATATGGCTTCCCAATCATGGCAGTTATCTTAGGACACAGGGAGGCCAATTCAGTCAACAGGCCAAATCCACCCAGTGGAAAGCACCTGGAGTGGAATTGAGTGAATAGTGAATGCCAAGCCATGCTGTGATAACATCTCCTTTCTTCCTGATTAAAAATGATGGGTTTCAGTTTGCACCACATAATTCAGATTATATGGAGCCTGCAAATGTCCGTTTAAATAACTCTGAAGAACTCATGCTAAATTTAATTAGTAAATTTGAGATGACAATAATATAAAATCTGAAAGTATTGGTGTTTACTTTCATGGTACTCAAAATCATTGGTATTGTCTATGAAAAGGCACTGCTGATTTAGTGATTTGAAAAATTATTTTAACATGATATATAAAGAAATCTTTGGACATTTTAATGTTATTTATTTATTCACAAACTCATTTTCTATTTGCTTCTACTGGAGATAATATTTGCTTAGTAATTGTCATAACCCACACTGAAATTCTGAAGTCTTAAGTGTATGGAACTTCCATCATTCGAATAGGTCAGTGATCAGCTTGATTTCTCATCTTTGATTGGTTCCTCATCTCATTTTTCATAATGTTCCTGAGGTTTACTTACAATTAAATCTTGTCTGATATTTTAATTCTTAGCTTAAATGTATGACTGAAATATAATGTATTTCATCTGTGCACCAATTAAGGTAAATGACTAAAAACGTTCCTTTTTTCAAATTTGGTAGAATAAATAAAATATTATTTCCAAGGTAATAATAAAATTATGCACAGAACTTTTCAAATGATATAAGGGGTAATACTCTAGTCAGTGTGGCCACTAGACGCCTACTGATATAATCAAAGTAAAATTAGAAGAATAGTTTTCCTCACAACAGTAAACTATGTGCAACTTGAATACATGCACAGAAATTTTTATGGTATCAGATTATCTTCTTGTACAGAAAGAATATCAGTTGTTGTGGTTTCAAGTCTATTTACTCCCCTCTTCTATCAAGTCTATTTTACAAATAACTATAATTAATTCTATTAGCATTGTGCTTTAAAACTCATGAGAGAGTAGTGCGTGTGTGTGTGTGAGAGAGAATTGATTCTGTCATTTTTTTAAGTTTATTTATTTATTTTGTCAGAGAGGGAGAGAAAGAGGCAGAGAGAGAGGGAGAAAGAGAATCCCAAGCAGGCTCCCTGCTGTCTGTGTGGAGACTGATGTGCTGGGCTCCATCTCGTGAACTGTGAGATCATGACCTGAGCTGAAATCAAGAATCAGATGCCTAATGACTGAGCCATCCAGGCGCCCCAATTCTGTCATTTTGACCTGAGATGGTACAGTGCAGATATTACTATGCCAATGTTGTATAACATCCTAAAATCATATAAATAATATTCTATTAAGGTAATTTAGAATCATATTCCCAAAATGAAGTTTTGTCCAACCGAAACACTGTAAATGATTATATGGAAACATATGATAGTAAATTATCATGTGAGAAAAAACATTTGGAATATCTAATGTTCTACTTTATTGCTGGATGCTTTGGCATATTGCAAATCAATGTGTATATCAGTATGGAAGTGGAAGAACTGGATATAGCTAGGAGCGTTGCCTTCCTTGTGAGTTCATAAAACAATGGTTTGAAAAATTTTTGCTTTTTAGACTGATACTCAGCATATTTATCACATCTATGATCATTTCAAAATACTTTTTCACCATATGTAAGTCAAAGTACTTCCTTATCTATATATAGTATTAAAATTTTATTAATATTGTCTGGGTTAGTTAGCAAGGGTTAGCATGTTTCTTTGGTCTCAGAATTTGTGAGTCTTCTGCTTATTTATTTTGGGGTTTTGCCTAACATATATAACTCACAAAAGGACTTTGCTTCAGCAGAAAGGGACTAAATAATATAGAACAAACAATAAGTTGCCTGTCTTATTGGTGTGCAGTTGGTCAAGTTTTAGGTGTAAAACAAGATTCGTTATAGCTGAAGGCCTGACATCATTGTGATGGCCAAAATTAATCCTTGTGATTGTGAAGTCTATTTCCTCTAGAAAGTCTGCAATTTATATTGTTTACAATAATGGCCTAAAGGAAGAAGCAAATCAAAATATTAAGTTCATGAAATGCTAAAAACCTATATTTAATTAGATTTTTAATAAAAAAATCAAAACTAAATAACAGGAACGAGTTTTCCTACTTTGGGGGAAAAATTTGGTAGTTTAGATCTAATAAAAGGTAATTAAGCAAACCTTAGAACATTAGTCAACAAACAGGAAGTTAGAGGCCAAATTCAGGATCCAGTCCATTTTTTTAAAGCAATGTGTTATTGAAACAGAGCCACACCTGCTAATTTAGGAAATTTTCTTTGGGTATTTTTGCACAACAAAAGGAGAGTTGAGTATTTGCAACAGAGATAGTATGGCCCCCAAAACATAAAAAACATTTTGTCTGCATCTTCCCAGAAAAAGCTTGTTAACATCTGCTTTAAAAGATTACCAGTGCCTTAAAACTAATTATTTAAAATATTGATGGGTATTGGAGCAACTGTGTGGCTCATTTGGTTGAGCATCTGACTCTTGATTTCAGCTCAGGCCATGATCTCATAGGTTTGGGAGTCTGAGCCTGCATCAGACCCTGCACTGACAGTGTGGGAGCCTGCTTGGGACTCTCTCTCTCTCTCTCTCTCTCCCTCTCTCTCTCTCTCTCTCTCTCTCTCTGCCTCTCCCTTACTTGTGCTCATTCTTACCCTGTCTCTCAAAATAAATAAACAAACACATTTTTCTAAAATATTGATAGATTATCACTATCCTATATCTTCTTGGCTATGGTGGTGAATATAGGGACATACTCATTGTTACATTTGAATAGAAATAAACACACACACACACACACACACACACACACACACACATAGTTACAAGTAAAACAGGAAATCTGAGTAATATCAGTGGGTAGTATTAAAGATGATATGTTGGTTATGATATTGTACTACAGCTTTTCAAAATGTTACTATTGGTAGAAACTGGGTAAAGGGAACAAGGAATCTCTATATTATTTCTTACAACCTCATATGACTATTACAAACTCATATATACAACATCATACAACCTCATATGACTCATATAACCTCAATAGAAAGAGTTTAATAAAAAAAAAACCTGGACACTATTAGCAAATACTAAGACAATTTTAAAGAAAGTATGGTTTGCATTATTCATTAATTATTTCAATTTTAGGCTAAGACCTATTTCACATATCAAATTTATCAGGTTTATGTTTGCCATTTATACTTAAACTTATTAAAATTATATTTGTACAATCATGCTTATTGATTGTTTTAAAATTAAGATTAGAGTGTAAGTTAAAAAGACATTTCCATCTTTATACATATGTATATGCTTATAACTATATCTATATATCTTTCTTTTATTATATTTGTTAAATATTTGAATGCCTCTATAGTGTGCTTAGCATTTACTCTTACACTTAAATAGAGACATTAATTCACTAAGAACTTTCTTTAATGATTTATGATTTATGGAACTATAAATAAAGCATCTAATATATCTAGTAATAAAACATCTTTAAATTTATTTCTATTCACATTTATGTAATTACAAAGAAACTGGCTATAGTAAGAAAGAATAATGTAGCATTTGTTTTTTTGGAATCAAAGACTTTAAGATGACACTTGACATATGCTGGGGAGGAAAACAATTTTATCTACGTTTCTACATTCTTCTGGATGGCCTAATCATCAAATTGACACAAGACAGATAAGAGGAGAAAGATAAATTTAATTATATATACATAGGGCCCCCAAGAGAATATGAGATCCACTGACAGGGAATTGAGGTTTATATGCAGCCCTGAAGTAAGAAGAGGGTAAGGGTCTAAGACTTCAAACGGGAGAAGATAATTCATAAGTAGATGGAAGAGAAAACATTTGGGGGGGAAAAATATATATATATTTGCTGTGTCATGCTGAGAAATTCTTCTTATCAAAAAAAAAAAAAAAAAAACACAAACCAAAAAAGCAAGTTATCTTTAGGCTCTAGGGCCTCTATCTAAATTCTCTAAGGCAGTTAAGGGAGTATGGGGGTGGGGGGCAAAAATCTCTTTTTGCATCTGTAGGGCTTTATTGTCTTCAGCTGAAAATAATTCTCATGCCAAAGCAGCACATTCTGATATGAACTGTGCAGAATCCTATCACATAGCATAAAACTTTTATATTTTTATGTAATGCCTAGCTATTCGTTGTGATGGCAGTTTGGGCTTAAAGTCATTTCCCATCCCCACCTCTACCCCCAAACAACATCTAACTTCTACAACTCACATCACTTATAACAAGTAAAATTTCCTCTCACCCTGACTCCAGGTCAGTCTGTCGTACACAGCAGAATTTACTTACTCAGAGAATAGACAAAAGCTAGAGTAAGAAACTCAAGATATAACCTATGCCAAAATGAATAAGGAATTAAGCCTTTTATGAGAAAGTCAATTGAACAGAAACCCTTTTGCCATTTACTGTGCTAAGAATAAAATTGCCATAAAAGCAAATGTTGTGTGCATTTAAATGTGCATCACAAACAATAACAACTTGGGAAATATGGTTTTTATGGCTATGTGTGCACTATTTGAATGAGATCTGACATTGTGGTTTTTTTTTTCTTTGGTATAATCTGGAGAGACATTCATATTCCACTTTTTAATTCGTTCTCTTACCTGATTTTTTTTTTTTTAAGGATAAGACTTGTAGGAATTGGGCTAGAGAACTAGGCTGCCAATGATACAATGATATTTTAAAATATAACAGTAATTGCTGTGTGTTAACACAGAGGAGCTTTTAGATTACTTTTTTTTTGAAGCTTTGTAAAGTTTCTATTTTCTGTCTACTTTTTTATGCCATTTAATGAAAAATAGTAATCTTGATAAATATTTAAACTTTGGAAAGTGATGCCCAGATACTTGTTTGCTTAATTTTGTTTTTGGTCAGTGTTAGCCAACTGGAACTGCAGGGTGGTAGTGAAATTAATAAAATGAACAATAACTCTTGAAGGTCATATTACAGACACAGAAACTCTAGTCCTTCTGAAAGCCTTCAGTACACAACATCAAAATTTGATTAATCACCCATAATCGGTAGATTTATGGTAAAATTTTCTGAATTTGGTGATATGAAATTGAGTTGTGTTTCACTTTTAAAATTTATATTGCATTTAACATTTAATCAAACTTAACAATATAGTTTCGTTGCCACTCTCTCTAATCCTAATGTGAAATCTAGAATTCTATGTATTCTCATTACGTAACATTACATAATATTCTTTAGAAATCATTGTAATGTGTATACTCATAAACTTACCATTTTTATTAAAATCATACCAAATATTTGTTTCTCCTCTGATTTAGGATTAAGGATTCTGTAAACATTACAATTTATATGGGTTTATCTTTTGTTTATAGAAAAACAGTGGATAAATGGTAGATATTATACAGAATATGAAAAATGATCCAAAAAGAGATTTAGATATTGACTACTTAAAAAATGTATTAAAAAATATTACCAGAGGGGCGCCTGGGTGGCTCAGTCGGTTAAGCATCCGACTTCGGCTCAGGTCATGATCTCGCGGTCCCTGAGTTTGAGCCCCGCATCGGGCTCTGTGCTGACCGCTCAGAGCCTGGAGCCTGTTTCAGATTCTATGTTTCCCTCTCTCTCTGACCCAACCCCGTTCATGCTCTGTCTCTCTCTTTCTCAAAAATAAATAAATATTAAAAAAATATGTATATTACCAGAAAGTAAGAGAGAGAGAATACCAGTAATAATAGTAATACATTGGGTATTTATTTTAAAACACTTCAAGTATTATACTACTGTTTTATCATAATAAGCCAATATACTATAGAGAAGACAACAAGCCTAAGGTTTTAAAAATGACCTGCCGACATGCGCATAGCAAGTTAATGCTGCTGGGACAAGAACCAATGGATTCTGTCCTCTCTTTTAGTGTACCTATGCTGCAAATGTTCTGCTTAAACATATAATACCATGACATCTTACTTGCCCATGTCTTTCAAAAACTTTACTTTTAATAGTGATTTCCAAGAACATGCAACATTATTTGGAAACATTCTTGCCCACTGGATATTTTTAAGGATTAAGTAATGTATTTGATATAGTTCTTAGCCAATTGAAGAACATAGTAAAAGATAATACTTATTTAAGACTGTAACGTTTATATAGTAACTGTGAACATTTGATTGCAATAAATTTTCAAATTTGAGTCTGTGAAGCCACACATATTTTATTTTAGGTTAACATTAGGTTGTAATCTTGCATCAAAAGACTCAGGTTAAATTATTATATAACTGAATTTGCCAGATTGTAATAGGTTAATTTATGGTAGTAATTTTTTTTTTATTTTAGATAAGAATACTTGAAGAAAAAATAACTAACTTGAATTTAGAAATATATTTATTGTTAAAAAATACATTTATTATTAGTTTCTTGGTTGACATTTAAGATGCTATCTTATAGTCACCTTTTGCACAGATTTATTTTAGGCTGATTTTGCTGATCTTATGCTATAAATAGAATATCTATTAGATATGTTACAAAGTTATTTCAATCTCCTATTCCCCCCTCCAAAAAAGAGAAAAAAAACATTTAAAGACTAAATTCATTTACTGATGCCTTTAATTTTAGTCAAATTTTCTCATTTTCCCCCCATTATAGGAACTAAATTTAACATTCAAATACATGGATAGCCTTATCTTGTTTTTGTATATTTTCATGCTATATCATTTTTCTTCAATTTCAAGTTATAGAATAAACACTTTAGTTTAATATTTTATTTCATGCTTTCTATAGATATATGAATATCCCATCAATAGTTATAAACACAATATTCAATAGTGACAGAAAAAAATAAGAACATTTTATCAGTTCAAATAACTTGTCCTTGTCTTGTATATTGAGGCTGTTTAAACATTGTATCAGTCATTGTCTCTCACTGGCACCTTCACTTATCATGTTTATTTTTTCAGTATCCTATTTTCAAATGCTGAATATGTATTTTTAAATGCTATAACTTACAAAGTGAAGAACATTTTTAAAACCATTATTTTTTAATGTGGTTAATTTCTTCTCTTTGACATTTCTTTGCAAAAACATGATGATGAAAAACTTTCCAATGATTACACTCCGCATATATAACTGGGGATAAAATGTTCTAGAAAATGCAATTGAAAATTGTTCTCTATTAGTCTGATTCATATTTCACTTTTAAAATCCTTTCTGAAGGGTGTATATATACTTTAGGGGACATTTGAAAACTATTAATGCTAAAAATTTTAAACCAAATGGGAAAAATGAGAAGCTTTGTGTGTAGTTATCATTCAGATAGTTATGTGGGAAAAAATAAATATTTGAAGGGAATCACCCTGAAGAAAGAAGATTTGGCACTTTCTAGCACAATGTAAAGCATAGGTAATTAGCAATGCTTCTGTTTTGAATACTGGTTAAGAAAAGTATAAGGAACTTCAGTTCAATTAACAAAAATTCAAATTAATTTAATACCGTAATATGCAATCAATTTGTTTTTAGTTCAAAATACCACATCATCTAGCTGTAAATTATTTATCAATCTCATGGTTACAATAGAAGGTAGTGTGTGCTCAGACAGATGTGAAGCATTTCATGTGTTCCCTTACATGATAATCACTTTAAAGAATTGTTTCTATATGTTTCTCTAATCAGTATATGAATTTCCAGTGATTTGTATAATGACTTTCTAAAAGTCTTCCCCCAAAATCTAGGCATAAGTTGTGATTACATTTTGTCAGTATTTTTTCCCCTTGATGAATCTAAAGAGATCACTCATAACCACCAAAGTTCATGAATGGATTTGTATACGAAACCAGGTTGAACTAAAGTCCACAATGTGTAGAAGCAATATTGTACTAAAATTTGACTTTAGCTTTTCTATAAGAATAAGGCATTTTCTGTTGAATAAGGCATTTATCTCCACATTTCTTGAGAATTGTAAATATAAAATAACATAAAACAGACAGTTACAAATAGGTCTAGAATAAAAGTTTGTAGTATTAGTGGAGATTTCTAAATGAAATTTTCACTTTTTTTTTTTACCATAAATCAATAACAACTTTCAAAAATCCATAATAATTTAACATAGAGGTGTAATTTAAAAAGTGGTAGCATAGTAAATTCAACAATTGATACTGTTTCCAAAGGTTTCTTCCCAATAATTCCAAATCAGTTAGGTGCCAGATAGGTCTTCTTTGATGATTTTCATTCATTTTAATTGTAACACAGTGGCTCAAAAGTCCTTAGGTGAAAGTATGGAAACATGTCTGTGAGTAACCCTTAAAGGATGGTAATAACAACTAAGTTACTATTAGGGAAATCAAAAGTTACAATTAAGGCCAGAATAATCAATGAAGAATCTCGGTGGATTAAGTAGAAAGATTTGCCAAAACTAAAACATAAAATGTTTCCGGGGTACCAGAGTGGCTTGGTCAGTTAAGCACCCAACTCTTGATTTTGGTTCGGGTCATGATCTCAAGGTTTGTTGAGTATCAGCCCCTTAACGGGCTCTGTGCTAACAGTGATTCTCTCTCTTCCCCTCCCTCCCCCACTTGTGTTCTCTCTCTCTCAAGATAAATAAATAAACTTAAAAAACAAAGACATAAAATGTTTCTTTGTTTTAGTTGGATAAGAATTCCACGGCACAGAAAAGCAAGGTGTCAGTTGGGCACTCAGTATCTAAGTGTAGTTGCCCAAAAGAGAGTAGAGATGATGCTGGCTTGAATCAAGATGACAGAAGTGCCAGTGATGGTACAAAGTTGTCTGACTACCTAAACACAACTTTTTTGGGTGTGGACATGGAGTTTATGGGAACTAAATACAGGAGCTCAGCAAAAATAAATAAATAAATAAATAAGAAGTCATTAACTGAAATATGAAATGCTGGGGGACTCACACATTTGAAAATGGATATGAGGAGAAAATATACACATATGCACTTAATATCAGTTAAATTTAAATCTCTTTTAGACAAGTGAGGAAAAATGCCATTTATGCAGTTGGATCTGAGTCAGGAAATCAACGGAGAATTTGGAGGAGGATACATATATATAGGATTTATAAGTATATTAATAAAGAGACAGGCATGGAACTTTATACTTGAGATATACAAGAGAATGAGTGCACATTAGGAAGCAAAGAATGCTAGGGATAGAACTCTATTGTATTTCACCCTCAGAGGTCAGGAGATGGACAAAGAACAAGTAAAGGAGTCAAATACATAGTCTGCAGTGAAAAGGGAGGAAAACCAAGAGAGTGTGGATACATGAAGCTAATTAAAATTTTTCATGGAGGAAAAAATGATGAACTGGATTAAATGTTGCTGAAATCAAGTATAATGGGGATTAGGAAATGAACATTGATTTGGAAAGATTAAGGCCGTGGTTAACTTGGTAAGAGTCTGTAAGAGAAAATAGTAAGTGAGGAAGTGAGATAGTAAGCATGTTCCAGAAAGCTCATTGGAAGAGTGTTTCTCAAAAGAGGAGCAGATACATGTGCAGATATATATCTATATATATATCTATATATATATAGTGATCAGGAGACACAGACATGTGGATGGGAATAAGAAAACAGAGAGGGGAAAACTTATAAGGCAAGAGAAAGAGGAGGTAGTTGTCAGAGCAGAACCATTGGACAGGATAGAGAGAATGGGATCCAGCAGAGAAGGGGTAGTTTTGACTTTAGATGAACACATGGATTCTTCATCCGTTAAATAGGAAAGGAAAAATAAGTACTTTCAGGTGCAGGTAGATGAACTTATTTTATGATATAAAAGTGCATTGTTCTTATCTGTATATATAGATACAGATATATATCTCTATATGCATATATATATACATATATATATATATGAAATAAGACATGAAGCATTCATTTATTTTATATGCTTTAATCAATCTGCTTGCCAATAATGTTGGAATATAGATTGATTTAATGTGGCTATTTCTGGGGCTCTTAGCATTTAATTCATTTTTAAAAGCATTCTTTTTCCTAAAAAAGAAGAAAATCCTATTAAAAATTCAGAAAGATGCATGAGCATTTGATTAATTTAATTGGTCATTAGTGTAATTAAATGTAAAAAACAATATTACATATACTTGATTAATTCTATAAATGCTCAAAATGTTGTGTACTTGTCAAAAGAGTTCAGGTAATTAATATAAAATATCTATAGAAATAAAATATATGCACATGTACACATGGATAGGTATGTATGATAAAATATGACTTTTTTTAACCATTCATCAGTGATTATTTATTGACACCTGATCCTGTGTCAGACCTATCCAAAAATGTAGATGGCACCATTCTTAATTTTGCTAACTGGGTAGAGATGAGTGGCTAGACCAATCTGTTAATGACCAATAATATGATTTTTTCCACCATGTCTGGAAAATCTCATGATATGCAGTTAGATTGGCATCTGTACCTGATATTCAGGTACATGAAATTATTCTGTGTCAAAACAAGCCCTTTTGTGTAAGAAATAAGAATCAGATTTAGGAAACAGCAACGTGGAAGTTAGAACTCAAATGTAGAGAAATAATTTTATCTTCTTACCACTTATGTTAATTCCTTTAGCTTTGGAAGGTACTGCATATTGTTTTAATCAGCAGACAATGTTTCTTTATAAGAATTTACAACCTCAACCTAAGTTCACTCTAATAACCTAGGAGATACTGGTCATTCACTCTACTTTCATGTAAGTGATGATATCAGGTAAGGTGTAGTGACATTGTATACCCTGAGGCTAATGCATACCTATATAAATCCAGAGAACCTAATGGTATGTATGTAGTGCGTGGCATAACTTGACTAAGTAAATATTTCAAGGAGGAGAAAGACATTTGGGACTACTTATTGACATTGTATCCATCTGGTCATTAGACTTTGATCTACTCCCGAACAAGCACGGAATATTAACATTAGAACTTTAGCTTTGAGGTAGTTTTATACCTTATCAAAACCCATAATTTCTTTTATGTATCCCCACATTTACTTATTTTCAAAACATACACATGTGTAAATTAGTCATAAAAGACAAAGTGATTATTGTTTAAGCTTCACTTGAAAAATACTACAATAGGCCCACATCACCTGCACTTTTAGTGAAATATAAAAGAACATGTAAGTTGGTACGGGATGTGTTTTCCAGTATTTAGAATAATAACTATGGCATTTAGCTTCGATGATGGTCTACAAAACATAACAGTAGGATTTGGGGGTTTAATTAAATTTATGCCAAAATTACTTTCAAATCCTGGGGAAAAATATGCTTGAATAATACAGCACATGTTTTGGCCTTTAAAAATTTTAACAAGTGGAAACATTTACATGACACATTGGCACAATCTCCGTAGTTCAGACATAGCTAGTATACAACATAGCAACAGCTTTGTTCATTAATTCCATAGTAAACACGCACACTGACTCTCACATAAATTTGTCAGTGCTGTGTCTACATCTAAAGGGAACAGCCAGCATGGAAGTGAGTTTCATTTCAACATATCAATAAATATATGGAAGAAAGATTACGCCATGCCCTTTTTATGTAACTCTAATTATTTCAACATCAGAATACCACAATAAATAAATAAATAAATAAATAAATAAATAAATAATAAATAAATAAATATCTTATTTAGACATCCAGACATCCTACTGCAAGAAATAGGGAGCAGAAGGTTACTATTTTTGATTCCAGGTAATTCTAAATATTTATAAAATTTACATGCAGCTACAGAAAATGGTTACCAAAGGCAAAGCCTCCTGTCACCCTTCCCTCGCCCCAGTCCTCTTCATCCCCCTTCCCAAAGGACGCCACTGTTCTCTGAGACTTGAAATCAGTGGTCTTGGCAAGGAAAAAAAAAACCAAAAACCTATAATACTGTGAGTTTTGCAAGAGGCCAAGACATCAACTCAATTTATAGTTCAATCTCCTGACTCTGTTTCTTAAGAAAAGCTCAGAAGGACACAACTGTTAAATGCATAAAAAGCAGCTTCCTTTCCAACCTCATTTCCAATCAAATGAAAGTGAATGGATCAATTTGAGCTACAGCCTTTAGCTATTTCAAAAATTTATCTTCTTTTCCCAAAGTGCTTAACCTGAATTTTTTTGCTTTTGTCATTCTACTTCTGTCATTTTTCCTACTCCTGGATACTGGCAGAGTCTCATCACTTCATCTTACTACTGCCAACTAGGACTGAAGAAGGAAAAGATACTTATTAGTAATGGTATCAGTGAGCATTCATAGAATTTGACTTAGCTGGCTTCTTGTCATTTTCTTGGGGCACTTACGTATGTCTTTTCCTCAGGACACTCAAGTCTTTTTTTCCCCATTCTTCTATAACAAAATCTATATCTTTTATATGGACTCATGAGTTTGGACTTTTGACTCTTTGAACTTATCTCAGGTATGCACGTGTTCATATGCCAATATCACAGATTAAAACACTGTCCAAAGGCAGGTTCCCTGGAAACTCCCAGGCTCATCCACGTTCTGGGTCAAAAAAAGAAAACCTCTCTCACAAACCAGTCCACTTCTTTCTCTTGTGTTTGGTTGTGCTTTGACTGTTCAGTGTCGTCTACAGTCCAAAAATCTCAACCATGACTCTACCAGTCCGCTCCATCATGCTTCCTTTGTTTTGAATATCAGTGGAGAAGCTTATAGTCTTCAGTTTTACCAACCTGTGTATCCCCAGAATCTTTACATAAACAGAGAAAACAGTGTTTTGTTGTTGTTGTGGTGGTGGTGGTGGTGGTTGCTATCTAAGCCATACATATTCACAAATTTTGATCATAATAGCCTTTAAAAATAAATGTGGTTTGTTTGCTTTATACTCATATTTTAAAGAGGCCATTCAAGGGTCTCTTTCCTGATCACAGAATGGTAAACACACAATGTTCAATTATTTCTGACCAAGTACCTATTACACATGAAGTTTCATTTCAGATGTATCTTATTGTCTACCAAACTGTCTACACAAAATATATATATATATATATAAATTTATTTATATATATATATAAATTTATATATATATATAAATTTATTTATATATATAAGTATACATAAATATATATAAATATATTTATATATAAATTTATATATATAAAACCATTTTTTAATTTTAAAGGAGCTATATTATGAAAGAACACCTGTTATAAAATGAAAATTACTTAGCAGAATGATTTTTTTCCTAGTTTACTTCATTACAAAGTGAATTTTTATGTATCAGGTTTGTTAAACTACAGTTATCATCCAACTGCCTATTATTGTGATAGACATATTGTAAATTCATAATAGTAGACAGGAATGAAGTAATTCATGTATAAGTTTAAAAATAGGGGTGGCTGAGTGGTTTAGTCAGTTGAGCGTTCACTTCAGCTCAGGTCGTAATCTCATAGTTCGTGGTTTTGAGCCCCACACCAGGCTCTGTACTGACAGCTCAGAGCCTAGAACCTACAGCCTATTTTGGATTCTGTGCCTCCCTCTCCCTTTGCCCCTCCCCCTCCCCCACTCACGCTCTGTCTCTGTCTGAAAAATAAACTAACATTAAAAAAATTAAAAAAAATAAAATATAGGGTGACACCTGGGTGGTTCTTTCAATTAAGCATCTTACTCTTGATTTCAACTCAAGCGACCTTATATTTAATGAGGTCAAGCCCCGCATCATCCTCTGTGCTGAGCATGGAGCCTGATTGGGATTCTCTCTCTCCCTCTCTCTGCCCCTCCCTGCTCATGCTCATTCTCTCTATAAATAAATAAATAAATAAATAAATAAATACACATTAAAAATATATATGTACACATAAACACATTTATATGAAACTATAACATTTACATTAATATTAATCTTTATTTTCCCACATATTATAATGATAGAACAATGACTTTTTTAAAGCATACTGCTTTTTTAAAGCATATTGATATGCTTCAATACTTGACTGGCTGAGGATACAGTGATTTTCAACATAATATATCAAATTAAATAAGAAGGTATATTACTATAGGTATTAATACTCAAGTCATTATTACTTTGTTTTTTTATGGAGTGTAAATGTGTCTGTATTTCTTGAGGGATATTTGTGTGTGTGTGTGTGTGTGTGTGTGTGTGTGTGTGTGTGTGCGTGTGTGTGTTTTGTTTTCTAGGAATAACACATAGTCTTCCTTTATTGGTCTGAGTTTCTGCTTAACACCAAACCTGCCCTTACCCCTTAAAAAAAGGTATTTTATATAAATTTAACTCTATTATTATTGCTTCACAAAATTATTTAAAATAATGTGAAGTTTCAACAATAAATTGTCTTATTCTGAGAAAAAGGAGAATGGTATATTTTATTTTATTTTTTTAATTTTTTTAAACGTTTATTTATTTTTGAGACAGAGAGAGACAGAGCATGAACGGGGGAGGGGCAGAGAGAGAGGGAGACACAGAATCCCAAGCAGGCTCCAGGCTCTGAGCCATCAGCCCAGAGCCCGACGCGGGGCTCGAACTCACGGACCGTGAGATCGTGACCTGAGCTGAAGTCGGACGCTTAACCGACTGAGCCACCCAGGCGCCCCAAGAATGGTATATTTTAAATAATTAGCACTCAGCACTGGTCAATAATGGGTTGAATTTGAGAAAATAAGCTTCCTATTTCTAATTGTCAAATCCAAAAGTATTTGAATAAATTAAATTGTGAGCCACTTTAAGAATGATCCCCTTTTGACTACTTAACTGTGCTAAGGAAAAATCATCACATTTATGTTGTGCACCTGTAAGTTCACACTAAGACTGATACTTAACTGCCAAGGCCTATGAGTTTAAAAGTGACAATTCATCAGAACTTTGTCTGCTTATGAATCTAAGTTAACAGGTCTGTAAACTGTATGAAAATTGAGAAAATATATGCCTTAAAGTTTTAGAATTTGAGACAATAGAAAAAAATGAGAATTCTTTTTTCATCTAGGACTTTCCTAAGGCATGTTAGGATAGTGAAGGAAATTTTTTCTTTTTCTTAACTTTTTTTCTCCAAAAATTTGGCTCTTGAGTTTATCTAGTAATACTTTTTCCATCTCTGTGATAAAATTGCTTTTCACCTTCTACTGTCTCTACATTATTGAAGCAAGGACTGAAGACTTGGAAGATAAATAAAGATCCCAGACTAACACTGTAAGGGTTTGGGTGGCCAAGAACATGCAGTGTCTGAATTTCAGTTAGTGACGGATCTATGCAACTAGCTTTTGGAGAGAAAATACTAAATATACTAAATGTACTCTGAGAAAATCTAAATACTATTTCCCAAGAGACAATTATTGCCTATTCCTACACACACACACACACACACACACACACACAGCCCCATGGATGTCTAATTTTAGGGGAAATCTAATGTCATTTCAATAATTGAACTATCTGGGGGCACCTGGGTGGCTCAATTGGTTAAGTGTCTGACCTTGGCTCAGGTCAACCGCGAAGTTTGTTGGTTTAAGCCCCACATTGTCTCTGTTCTGGCAGCTCAGAACACACACTCTCTCTCTCTTTCTCTGTCTCTGTCTCTCTCTCAAAAGTAAATAAACATTAAAAAAATTAAATAATTGAGCCATCTGACTTTTGATAAGAATTTAAGAAAAATATTGAGGTATTATGACTGAGATTCATGGGATGTGACTATAGTTGTTAAAAAAACATATTTTACGAAAGATCTAATATAGTTACAACAAGGATTTTTTAATACATTATACCTAAAATGAAGTAGGACTAAAGAAAAAAATAAATGAAAGGGTGGTTTCATCTAATAATACTTGAGGAAATGAATGAAAAAAGGGTCTCTCATTTTTATTATTTTTATGGGACAAAGGTGTAATGGTTTTTGAGGGGTCTAGAAAAGGAAGGTTTTTTAAAAATTATCTCTTTATGCCAGAAGGAAATGAAAATTATAGTTGAATAGAACACTTGGGGCAGTCACATCAATAGTGTCTTTTAAAATGTGTTAAAAGTGATGGCACATAAAATGAGGAGAGAACATTATAGAAGACTTAATAACCTGATCAAAAGAAAAAAAAAAAATGAATGAACTACATGAAAAAAAAATGTTAGAGCTTGGGATTTGATATCCTGTAGGAATAACACCTATTAAAACCATCACAATAAAAATCCTGAAAAGGTGTTTAATATAGTGTACTGTCAACTCTCACTAGGTTGAGTAGCCTGACTTTGCTGTTTAATTAGACCTCACCATTCAAACATCTAAAACCAGTTATCAAAATCTTAATATTGGCGGGTAAGCTGGCAAAATGCAAGAGAGCTGATATGAGAGTAGCAAGGATTAAATATGTTCACAAAATGTATTCTTTTGGATATTATTTTTAAAAGAAAAGCTTTATACATTAATTCTTTCATCATCACTTTGATAAGACACAAATTCATTGAAGATGAAGAAAAAAAGAGAATCACTGCTACATTTAAATTTAGCCTTACTGCCTTTATCTATTATTTAAACATGTGTATGTTCCTTTGCCTGCCATTTAAATATTATTTATTAAAAAATAAAAACACCTTTCTCTACTACTGTAGCAAATCAAGAAGAAGAATTTAGTTAAGGCTTATTAATACATAAACCATATCTGTTGGATTTTCCAGCTTCTCTTAGTGAGCTTGAATAAATGCTTATTTATCAGATTAGCTATCATATGATTTTATATATTAAGTTGATTTTATAGAGTGTCTTTTAGGGAGGTACAGTCTTTATTAAACTAATTAAAAACTAGGTAAAATACTGATATGCATAATTTATAATTGGTAACTATATTAGGTTCGTAAATATTTTAAAAGACTGAGAACAATAAAGTTATCAGAATACATGTGAGAGAGGATATTAGATAAACAAAGCAAAGATAACGTTGAAAACGTTCTGGGGTGCCTGGGTGCTTCAGGTGGTTAGGCATTCGACTTCGGCTCAGGTCATGATCTCATGCTTCTTGAATTTGAACCTCATGTCAGGCTCTGTGCTGACAGCTCAGAGCTTGGAGCCTGCTTCAGATTCTGTGTCTCCCTTTTCTCTACCTTTCCCCCACTCACACTCTGTCTCTCTCTCAAAAATAAAAAAAGGAAAGAAAATGTTCCACCTATATATTCATGTTTAGTGGGGTTTAATTTATGTAAACCTTAGGGTTTTTTTCTAACTACATATCCATTTCAAAGATCAGTGTGAAATTTATAAAAGATAAAATTATGTTACTCTCTCTCAAAATGCCCCAAATGCATTTTGATACACCAAATAAAATACATTGTTTTAACCACAATCTAGAAGGGTTTCATGTGTTCTAATTAATACCTATATAAATGCCCATCCTCTTTTATAACTCTCCATAACTGCTTACTCATTTCAGCCTTCATATCTGTTTTCATTGATACTAAAACACAGCAAGCTCATTCCCACCTAAAAACTTTTACATTTCCTGTTTTTGCACTACTGGTAATGTTATGCCTCAGATCTGTTCAGGGCTCATTGCCCTACTTCATGAAGCTCTCATACATCACCTCTTCACAGGATACCTTTTATAAGGTACTTTTTGAAATTTTCTTCCAAACACATTAAGTATTCTGTACCTAAATGTTAATGTTTATTTATTTTTGAGAGAGACAGACAAATTGTTAAAATACAAAACACTTTAAGTAAACATTTGAAAAATTGCCCAAAACATTATCAATTTATGTCTTACGTTTTTTTGGCAGGTTTTTCTTTTCTTTTTTTTAATTTTTTAAACGTTTATTTATTTTTGAGACAGAGAGAGACAGAGCATGAACAGGGGAGGGGCAGAGAGAGAGGGAGACACAGAATCCGAAACAGGCTCCAGGCTCTGAGCTGTCAGCACAGAGCCCGACGCGGGGCTCGAACTCACGGACCGCGAGATGGTGACCTGAGCCGAAGTCGGCCACTTAACCGACTGAGCCACCCAGGTGCCCCTTGGCAGGTTTTTCTACTAAAAAGTAATCTCAGTGAGGGCAGGGGCATCTTCTTTCTTGTAGATCATCTATGCCATCTCTAGAGCTGAGGTAGCCACTCAGTAAATATGTGATGAATGAATGAAAGAATGAATGAACAAATATTCTAAAATATCTCTTCAGATGTCTTTAATAATAACAATAAAAGTGGTTTAGGAAAACAGTTACAGACTATGCATGACTGATTTCTAAAGAGTTAAATAGCACACATAATATCAAACATATTAAACCTTTCCTATAATCTCTTTACAATTGAGAGTTGTGCTAACTAATCACATATAACCAGACAAATACCACACTTCTACTGTTTTAAATGTTTGCATCTTCCTATGTGTCAAGATGTACACAGACCCCCTTATGCAGTGGCTCAGTGTCCACCTCATGCTATCCTTATTAAGGATTTTCTGTTCTTCCGAGAATCCATTAGTCACATTTGTGGTTGTTCCTGCCATACTCTGTGCTTCATTTATAATGTGGCTTTGTGCTGTGACTCCAGATGTGTCTTCTGTCATCATCATGACATGCTTGTTCAGCTGCTGTTTAAAGCTGAGATTTGCGAAGCGCACTCTGCAGCCACTTTTGCATTCCTGGGTTCAGAACTTTGGTGATACTACTGTTAACATGTTTTTTTTTTAATTTACTTATTTCTTTTGAGAGGGATAAAGGGAGCATGTGAGCAGGGGACGAGTAGAGAGAGAGAGGGAGAGAGAGAGAATCCCCAGCAGGCTCTGCACTAACAGCGTGGAGCCCCAACGCAGGGCTCTCATTCATGAACTGAGATCATGACCTGAGCCAAAATCAAAAGTTGGACGCTTAACTTACTGAGCCACCCAGGCTCCCTTGTTAACATGTTTTTTAAATATGGGATGTCTTATGGGAAGTTTGCTTTGTTTTCTTTTCAGAAAAGCCTGGCTACTCTGAAAATGGGATTTATGTCTTTGGTTTATTTTCTGTTTCTCTGCCCACCCCACCCCCCCAACAGAATGACATTTTTTGAAGTCAGAGTCATTTTTTTTTATTTTTCATCATTGTGTCCTCAAACCCTAGAACAATATCTGACACATAACAGATGTTCAATACATAAGTTCTAGCTTAAATAATTGGATAATAGGAAGTGAGAGGCTTCCTAGAAGTTCTATTGTGACGGGTAGAGAATTTTAGGCCTTTCAATGACACCTATGTTTGAATATATCTGTTAACAACTTTGAGACTTGACAGAAAAATCCGGTGAATTGGATGGAGTAAATACTAGGGAATTCAGTGGTATATACAATTAAAATTGTTGCTTCAAAATTTCAAACTTAAAATCGTAAGAGTTAAATACAATGCACACAGGGGTTCTAAGAATATCCTAATGTGTCCTCTGTCCATGTTCCACCTCTGTTCACCTCTTTTTCAGCTCTACCTAAGAGGCACAAGTAGATTTTTCTCATATGTCTGCGACACCATGTGGCTTAGTTTTTTTCATATTTTACTGTCTGAAGTAAAGATAGTTTCTCTTACACACAAATTCCAATGAGAATCTCATGGTTACACAGTTGGGTCACATGCTATCCCTAATTCTTAGCCTACCACCTCACTCCCGATGACAGGCTTGCTTTAAATAATAAAGAAGGAATCACTCCATCCAAGAGGATACAGAATGGAGGAAGACTATCTTCCTAAAAGAAGGGAACTGCAGTGTTGCTAGCTGAAGGGAATAGAGATTGACAGTGATAGACACCTCAATAAAAAAGATAAGAAGATGATGAATACTTAACCAAAAATGCTCAATATCATTTTTCTTTTTTTTTTTTTTAATTTTTTTTTTCAACGTTTTTTATTTATTTTTGGGACAGAGAGAGACAGAGCATGAACGGGGGAGGGGCAGAGAGAGAGGGAGACACAGAATCGGAAACAGGCTCCAGGCTCCGAGCCATCAGCCCAGAGCCTGACGCGGGGCTCGAACTCATGCACCACGAGATCGGGACCTGGCTGAAGTCGGACGCTTAACCAAGGGCGCCACCCAGACGCCCCTCAATATCATTTTTCAGTTGGAAATTGCAAAAATATATAACAATTCAATACTAATACACACCTATTAGAATGGATAAAATAAGTAATAAATAAAACACCAAAATGACAATAATAAATGTTGGTTTGTTTCTAAAGGACTTAATACAAACCTGAATTTGACATAAAATGGAATCCTTCAATTTGCTGTCATTTAGTGACTTTGGCATTCTGGTTGTTTAAAAATATAAGAATTACACTTTATACTTGAGCTTGTAGTAATTAAAATCTCAAGACTGAATTGTACTTTCCTGCAATATGAATATAAGGATATTGAATTAATTACTTTGTCTATCTGTGCAGATACCAAAGACCTGATTTGTGGCTCGTAATAATATTCAATCATAAATCAGCACTCTGAATATTCAAATTTAAACACATATTAATAATTGTTGAAAGTTTCTGAGAGCTAGTATTTGATTTTAAAAGGTAAGAAAGCATACTTTGGGTGGATGGATGCAGGTTTTAAAAACCTTAATGTAGAATAGTCAGAAGTGTTCCCTACTGTTATAATATCCAATGCTTCAAAATTTCAAACTCTCTGAGCCTAAGTACTTGACAGTTTGGCAGTTTCTTACAAAACTAAACATGTTCTTACCATATGACCTAGCATATATTTCTAGGTATTTATCCACTTGAGTTGAAATTTTAAGTCTATAATAAATAACGCTGCACACAAATATTAATAGCTGCCTTATTTATTTATTCACTTCTATAATTTGTTGTCAAATTGGCTTATATACAGCACCCGGTACTCATTCCAACAAGTGCCCTCCTCAATGCCTATCACCCACTTTCCTTTCTCCCCCAACCCCCATCAACCCTCAATTTGTTCTCTGAATTTGAGAGTCTCTTATGGTTTGCCTCCCTCCCTCTTTGTAACTTTTTCCCCCTTCCCCTCCTCCACGGTCTTCTGTTAAGTTTCTCAAGATCCACATAAGAGTGAAAACATATGGTATCTGTCTTTCTCTGCCTGACTTATTTCACTTAGCACAATACCCTCCAGTTCTATCCATGTTGCTGCAAATGGCCAGATTTCATTCTTTCTCATTGCCAAGTAGTATTCCATTGTGTATATAAACCACATCTTCTTTTCCATTCATCAGTTGATGGACATTTAGGCTCTTTCCATAATTTGGCTATTGTTGAAAGTGCTACTATAAACATTGGGGTACATGTGCCCCTATGCATCAGCACTCCTATATCCCTTGAGTAAATTCCTAGCAGTGCTATTCTTGGGTCATAGGGTAGATCTATTTTTAATTTTTTGAGGAAACTCCACACTGTTTTCAGAGTGGCTGCACCAGTTTGCATTCCCACTAACAGTGCAAGAGGGTTCCCGTTTCTCCACATCCTCGTCAGCATCTATAGTCTCCTGTTTTGTTCATTTTAACCACTCTGACCAGTGTGAGGTGGTATCTCAGTATGGCTTTGATTTGTATTTCCCTGATGATGAGTGACGTTGCGCATTGTTTCATGTGTCTATTGGCCGTCTGGAAGTCTTCTTTGAAAAAGTGTCTATTCATGTCTTCTGTCCATTTCTTCATTTGATATTTGTTTTTTGGGTGTAGAGTTTGGTGACTTCTTTATAGATTTTGGATACTAGCCCTTTATCCGATATGTCATTTGCAAATATCTTCTCCCATTCAGTCAATTGCCTTTTAGTTTTGTTGATTGGTTCCTTTGCAGTGCAGAAGCTTTTTATCTTCATGAGGTCCCAATAGTTTGTTTTTGCTTTTAATTCCCTTGCCTTTGGGGATGTGTCAAGTAAGAAATTGCTGCAGCTCAGGTCAAAGCGGTTGTTTCTTGCTTTCTCCTCTAGGGTTTTGATGGTTTCTTGTCTCACCTTCAGGTCTCCCATCCATTTTAAGTTTATTTTTGTGTATGGTGTAAGAAAATGGTCTAGTTTTATTCTTCTGCATGTTGCTATCCAGTTCTCCCAGCACCATTTGTTAAAGAGACTGTCTTTTTGCATTGGATACTCTTTCCTGCTTTGTCAAAGATTCATTGGCCATATGTTTGTGGGTCCATTTCTGGGTTCTCTATTCTGTTTCACTGATCTGAGTGTCTGTTCTTGTGCCAGACCAGACTGTCTTGATGATTACAGCTTTGTAGTAAAGGTTAACATCTAGGATTGTGGTGCCTTCCACTCTGGTTTTCCTCTTCAACATTATTTTGGCTATTCAGGGTCTTTTGTAGTTCCATACAAATTTTAGGATTGTTTGTTTTAGCTTTGAGAAGAATGCTGGTGCAATTTTGATTGGGATTGCATTGAATGTGTAGATTGCTTTGGGTAGCATTGATATTTTGACAATATCTATTCTTCCAATCAATGAGCATTGAATATTTTTCCACTTCTTTGTGTCTTCAAATTCCTTCATAAGCTTTCTATAGTTTTCAGCATACAGATCTTTTACATCTTTGGTTAGATTTATTCCTAGGTATTTTATGGTTCTTGGTGTAATTGTAAATGGGGTCAGTTTCTTTATTTCTCTTCCCATTACTTCATTATTGGTATATACAAATACAACCGATTTCTGTATATTGAATTTGTGCCAGGAGACTTTGCTGAATTCACATATCAGTTCTAACAGACTTTTGGTGGAGTCTGTTGGGTTTTCCATGTAGAGTATCATGTTGTCTGTGAAAAGTGAAAGTTTGACTTCTTCTTTGCCAATTTGTATGCATTTTATTTCATTTTGTTGTCTTATTGATAATGCTAGGACTTCCAACACTATATTAAACAACACTGGTGAGAGTGGACATCCCTGTCATATTCCTAATCTCAGAGGGAAAGCTCTCAGTTTTTCCCCATTGAGGATGATATTAGCTATAGGTTTTTCATAAATGGCTTTTATTACATTTAAGTATGTTCCTTCTGTCCCAACTTTCTTAAGGGTTTTTATTAAGAAAGGATGCTGAATTTTGTCAAATGCTTTTTCTGCATCTATTGACTGGTTCTTATTCTTTCTTTTATTAATGTGATGTATCACATTGATTGATTTGCGAAGGTTGAACCAGCCCTGCAGCCCAGGAATGAATCCCACTTCATCATGGTGAATAAGTCTCTTTATATGCTGTTGAATTCGATTTGCTAGTATCTTGTTGAGAATTTTTGCATCCATATTCATCAGGGATATTGGCCTGTAGTTCTCTTTTTTTGTTGCATCTCTGTCTGGTTTGGGAATCAAAGTAAAGCTGGCTTCATAAAATGAGTCCGAAGTTTTCCTTCCATTTCTATTTTTTGGAACAGCTTGAGAAGGATAAGTATTAACTCTGCTTTAAATGTCTGGTAGAATTCCCCTGGGAAGCCATCTGGTCCAGGACTCTTATTTTTTGGGAGATTTTTGATAACTGATTCAATTTGCTCACTAGTTATGGTTCTGTTCAAATTTTTATTTCTTTCCCATTTAGTCTTGATAGTGGGTGCGTGTTTAGGAATTTGTCCATTTCCTCCAGGTTGTCCAGTTTGTTGGCATATAATTTTTCATAGTATTCCCTGATAATGCTTTTATTTCTGAGGGATTGATTGTAATAATTCCATTTTCATTCATGATTTTATCTACTTGGGTCCTCTCTCTTTTCTTTTTGAGAAGCCTGGCTAGAAGTTTATCAATTTTGTTTATTTTTTTAAAAACCAACTCTTAAGTTCATTGATCTGTTCTACTGTTTTTTTTTTTTTTTCCTGAATTGTTTATTTCTGCTCTGATCCTTATTATTTCTCTTCTTCTTCTGGGTTTGAGGTGTCTTTCCTGTTCTGCTTCTACTTCCTTTAGGTGTGCTGTTAGATTTTGTATTTGAGATTTTTCTTGTTTCTTGAGATAGGCCTGGATTGCAATGTATTTTCCTCTTAGGACTGCCTATGCTGCATCCCAAAGGGTTTGGATTGTTGTGTTTTCCTTTTCATTTGTTTCCATAAATTTTTCAATTTCTTCTCTAATTGCCTGGTTGACCCACTTGTTCTTTAGTAGGATGTTCTTTAACCTCCATGCTTTTGGAGGTTTTTCAGACTTTTTCTTGTGGTTGATTTCAAGTTTTATAGTATTGTGATCTGAAAGTGTGCATGATATGATCTCTATTCTCTTATATTTATTGAGGGCTGTTTTGTGACCCAGTATGTGATCTATCTTGGAGAATGTTCTATGTGCACTCGAGAAGAAAGTATATTCTGCTGCTTTAGGATATAGAGTTGTAAATATATCTGTTCAGTCCATCTGGTCCAGTGTATCATTCAGGGCCATTGTTTGTTTACTTATTTTTTGTCTAGATGATATGTCCATTGCTGTGAGTTGAGTATTAAAGTCCCCTGCAATTACCACATTATTACCAATAAGGTTGCTTATGTTTGTGATTAATTGTTTTATATATTTGGGTGCTTTTGAATTCAGTGCACAGACATTTATAATTGTTAACTCTTCCTGATGGATAGACCCTGTAGTTATGATATAATGCCCTTCTTCATCTCTTGTTACAGCCTTTCATTTAAAGTCTAGTTTGTTTCATATAAGTATGATTACTTCAGATTTCTTTTGACTTCTGGTAGCATGATAGATAGTTCTTTTTTTTTCTGAAGGTGTCCTCAGGTCTCTTGTAAAATGGGTCTCTTGTAGACAGCAAATGTTTTGTTTTGTTTTTTTTTATCCATTCTGATACCCTATATCTTTTGATTGGAGTATTTAGTCCATTTTCATTCAGTGTTATTATTGAAAAATCTAGTTTTAGAGTCATTGTGTTATCTGTAGGTTTTATGCTTGTAGTGATGTCTCTGGTCCTTTGTGGTCCTTGCAACATTTCACTCACAGAGTCCCCCTTAGGATCTCTTGTAGGGCTAGTTTAATGGTGATGAATTCCTTCAGTTTTAGTTTGTTTTGGAAAACCTTTATCTCTCCTTCTATTCTGAATGACAGGCTTGCTGGGTAAAGGATTCTTGGCTGCATATTTTTTTCTGTTCATCACATTGAAGATTTCCTGCCATTCCTTTCTGGCCTGCCAAGTTTCAGTAGATAGGTCTGCCACTACCCTTGTGTGTCTACCTTTGTATGTTAAGGCCCGTTTATCCCTAGCTGCTTTCAGAATTCCTCTTTATCCTTGTATTTTGCCAGTTTCACTACTATATGTTGTGCAGAAGATCAATTCAAGTTACATCTGAAGGGAGTTATCTGTGTCTCTTGAATTTCAATGTCTGGATTCCTTCACCAGATACTATGATTTGTTCAAGTATACCTTCAGTCCTTTTCTCTCTCTCTTCTTCTTCTGTAATTCTTATGATAAAGATATTGTTCCATTTGATTGAATCACTTACTTCTCTAATTCTCCTTTTTTTTTAATCTCTCTTTTTTTATCTCTCTTTTTCTCAGCTTCCTCTTTTTCCATAATCTTATCTTCTAATTCACCCGTTCTCCCCTCTGCCTCTTAAATTCGCACTGTGGCTGCCTCCATTTTATTTTGCACCTGATTTATAGCATTTTTTTTAATTCATCATGACTATTTTTTAGTCCCTCGCCCCTTGTAGCAGTAGACTGTCTACTGTCTTCTATGCTTTTTTCAAGCCCAGTGATTAATCTTATGACTATTATTCTAAATTCTTGTTCAGTTTTTTGCTTACATCTGTTTTGATCAATTCTTTAGCTGTCATTTCTTTCTGGAATTTCTTTTGAAGAGAATGCCTCTGTTTCATTATTTTGGTTAATTTTCTGTCCCTTATGAGTTTTAAAAGCTTGTTATGTGCTCTGCACCTGTGAGCACTATAGAAACTTTATTTATAAATGCCCCAAACTGGAAGCAATGAAGATGTCTTCTCAGGGTGCATGGAGAGAGTACCATATCCATATGATAAATACAGATGCATAAATATCATAAATATGAATATAATATATAGGTTAAAATTTTAATATTAGTAGCTGTATGTATTTCATGTATTTCATTTATAATACATATAATAATATATTGATAATATATATAATAGGCTTATATATATTTATTTTAACACTAATATCATAATGTTGCAAATATAAATATATAATATGACATACACATATACATAAATACAATAAAAAGAAATGAGCTCTCAAGCCACAAAAAGGCATAAAAGAACTTTAAATGCATATTGTTAAGTGAAAAGCTACATAATGCATGATTCCAACTATATTACATTCTGGAAAAGGCAAAGCTACTGAGAAAGTAAAAAGATTTGTGCTTGTCAAGTATTTTAGAGATGAAAGGAGGAATGAATGGGTGAAACCTAGGAAATTTTTAGAGCCCTGAAACTATTCTGTTCAATAGTGTAATGATGATTCCTCTATGCATTTATCAAAATCCATAGAATGTGCAACACAAAGAGTGAACTGAAGTGTAAACTATAGACTTTACTTAATAGTAAGGTATCACTATCAGTTTATTTAATTGTAGCAAATGCACCAAAGCAAGGCAAGATGTTGATAATTGAAGAAAATTTAGGACTTGGTGGATAGAAGTATCTCTCTGCATTATGCAATTTTTTTGTAAACATAAACTTTTTTAAATATTAGCCTATTAATTAAAAAAAAGCAGGGGTGCCTGTGTGGCTCAGTAGGTTAAGCATCCGACTTTTGGTTTCAAATCAGGTCATGATCTCAGGGTTTGTGGGGTTGAGCCTTCCATTGAGCTCTCTGTTGACAGTGCTGAGTCTGCTTGGCATTCTCTCTTTTTCTCTCTCTCTCTATCTGCCATCCTCTCTCTCTCTCAAGCTAAATAAATAGACTTAAAAACAATAACAATAATGGCTTTCACTACAATAAGTTAAAAGAATCTTGCCACAAAGAACTTAAGAACTTTAGTTACCTAATGGATACGTTAAAAAAATGAATTACTTTAAAATATATATATATATCCCATTAGAATATATATTATATATATTATTTAGTATTCCTCCAATTACCTATTACAAATAAGTTGAATTAAATATGTAATTTAATCCTCCAATAATACGATTTCATAAACAGTATGATGCAGTTGAATTCTAATGTTTGATGTTTTCCTTATATAAAAAAATGTTTATTTGTCTATTTTTGAGAGAGAGAGAGAAAGTGAGAGCACAAGAGGGGAGGGGCAGAGAAAGAGGGAGAAATAATCTCAAGCAGGTTCCATGCTGTCAGCACGGAGCCTGATATGGGGCTCAAACTCACGAACCGTGAGATCATGACCTGAGCCGGGATCAAGGGTCAGACACTTAACCAACTGAGGCACCCGTGTTTTTGTTATTTTAAAGATATATCACTATTTTGAAAAGATTTGTATGTTATATATGTCAACAGAATCTTTAACATCTAAGGGAAAAAATTTAATACATTTCACAGAGTGTACGATTTACTGATGCTTTCATATTGGAATTAAAAATGTATAATATAAATATACACAATAAAATCTCTATAACTCAAAAGGTCTTAAGGAAATGCAAACATGATCATTTAAAAAATTATAAAAATTCTTCTTAAGGAATTATGTAAATGCCCAATTACCTAATTAGAAAAAAATTAATATTTTTTTCAGGTTAAAGATATTAAAATTTTCATGTTTTATCAGCTTATGTAGCTGCAAGCATTATTAGATGCAAATTCCATTGTATATAATATAAATATTTATTGAAAAATGAAAACCAAGTCTTAATATGGTATAAAAGAAAATCAAAGATATGAGCTTTTCACAGTTGAAATAAGCTGCTTTAATACTTATTTGGGTGCATGTGTGGTGGCATGGGAGTTATCCCTCTAGCATTTAAATTAAATTTTCAAAAAGTGTTGATATGTTGGTGGAAGTCCGTTAGGAAAGTATTACATTATAACCAAGGTTAGCATGTGTATTTTAGGAAATAAGATACTATTATCAGTTCAAAGCATACAAAATTGCTAATATTTACCATTTTTTTTACCTAAAAGGTAAGTTTGTATATTTCAGTCTAATTTGTAACCTATCATTTTTACCATAATTAAGGAATGAAATAGTTTAAGTAGCAAAACAATGGAGATGTTAAAAGATGCCTATATATTTATTGGTAGAATTTTTCAAAGTTTAACATTATTATGGAATTCAGATGTCATGACAGCAAATCAAACATATTAAGGCTAAACTGATACTTAAGGATTAATTATCTAGACACATACTGTTCTTATGTATCAACTGTATATTTCCATGGCCATATAGGTGAAGGAGGAAAATACTACTCTTTTGTGATTCAGGTGGCTGTTCTGTGTCAGTGACAAAATGCAATATGGTCAGATATCTAAGGGAAAATAATACAGGAAGGAAAGCAGCAGATATGCTCCTCTGTATTGTTTGTTGCTCACCAGAAAATGTGAACTCTGCATTGCAGAATACTCATTCTGAATTCCACCATTAGAAGCCAGTGGTCCTCTGGTCAGTGATTAAGACATTTAAAAATTATTATGGCATGTAAAAATAATCCTAATAAATAGTCTGTAGTGAGGATTAAACAGCACAATGTATAAGCCCCTTTATCACAATGGCCAGCATAAAGTTAAGTGCACTCTAAAGTAAGTGAAAATAAATAACTTTATTATTTTTTTGCTTCTTGCTATATTTCTGCTCTGATATATCATATATAGCATCACAGTTACAATTGCTGTGGATGGAGTCTCAGGCACATTAAAAAAAAACCTGTGAATTCAGCTTCATATTTCTCTACTTAAAATAGCTCTGGACTGAAAATCAGAAGAGTGGGTTCAATTTCTGTCCCTGCTACTTCCTAACAGTATGGAAATCCTTGCAACTTAATTGAGCTCCTCAATTAAATGTGAATCCTATATATCACTTAAAAGCTGGTTCCAAATAAAAGAACATGACGCATAATAGTTTTTTAAACAATATATCTTTGAAAGGTAGAAAGAACTGTAACAATAGATTTGTTTTTTTTCTTATTCATGCAGAAGAAAGGACATTTCTAACACAATATTGAAATGTAATAATGGAATTTAGTGCAGCTAAGTGGTTAAAATAAAGAACACTGGAGTCAGATTACACCTGGTGGGTGTGCTTCTGCTACTTGTTAGTTGTGAGATCTTGGGCAAGTTAACCGAACATTCAAGTCTGAATTTTCTTAACTGCAAAATGGAGATAATTACAATACATAACCCACAAGAGTTGTTGCCCTAGTTGAAGACTCTATAAGGATGTAACTCACAAATCACAGTGCTTGTCACATAGTAAGTACCGTGTACATGCAAGCTATCATTATGATTGATTTCTCTAAGCATTGATTTACTTTTGGCAAGTACTGATATAGCCAGGAGAGCTTTACTCAATCATGTGCACATTCTTGAAGAAAATAATTTCCTATCTTATAGAAGCTTCCTTTCCCACATAGGATATAGTATAAATATGCACCACGTAAATATATGTGTGTCTGCATGTGTGTCTACGCAAATATGTTTTGAAAAAGCATATGTATCTTTGTCCACAGGCAGACATATGGAAATGACCAAGAGAGTTTTTCTTTTTTTTTTTTTTATTGAGTTGTTAATACTACACTAAAATATAAAGTGATGGTAGTCTAGTAATGATGTGAGCATGAACTAAGAAAAATCCTGATTTCACTAAAGCTTAGACTAATAGTTTTATAGTGAAATGGAGAGAAACTGGAACTTGGGACGCAGGGAGGCTTGAGATTAATCTATGCTCTACCTCTTACCATGTAACTTTATCCAAACATTCATCTCAGACTTAACTTTCCATATCTGTGGACATAATATTGAGTTAGAGCAATGGTTAAAGCCTCTTCATGTAAAATTCTAAAACTGAGAACTATATACTAGCCTCTGACTCCGATAAGTTTATAGTATAGCCTATGGAAAAAACATACCTGTTTTTCTACCATAGATACAATTTAAGCTCTGCAGGAATTCCCTAGGAAAGCTTGACTAATATTAAGTTTGCAGAAGTAAAAAGTTGGTTTATCTTCCAGTATGGAACATCGTTAAAATATTTAGGCACCGAGATTATTGAATCTTTAGAAAAAGACAAAAAATACCAATTAATAAAAAAATGCTGATGTCAATTTAAAGCACTGAAAAATCTAAAGTGTGATTTCTAAGAGATTACTGCTGATATTGTAAATCAGTAGAAGTATGCTGTGCTCATTTGTTCTGTTTTAATACACCTTACATAGCTTCCCAGGAATTATCATGTTAACAGAGAAGCCAATAAATATCCAATGTTCAGAAAGTTTTGAATTACCTGATAAGAAAACAAAAGTGTATATCTGCTATATTTTTTTTTAACTAGGGAAAAGATATTTGGTGTTTTTTTCCCTCTATTGTAGTATTTAATTGAAAAAGTATGAAAGCATTCTGATAATTTCAGAGGCTTAACTGTTAAGGATTATGTGATGGCTTCAGCTTACATTGATGGCATTAGAAAAATGAAGCAAAACCATAATCAAAGAATTATGGTTAGATGACAAGTTTAAAATATCAGAATGGAATATAGAACTTGAAAACAATCTTTCCAGTGTTAAAAGCTAATTATGACTTAGAAGTTTCATTATCTGTCTTAAATTTAAAACAACTGCTAAATGGATCATTTCTTTGTTATTTAGCCATTTGAGCTTCTCTTTGATAAAGGTCCTTGCCAGCCAAACGGAACATAAAGATTTTATTGGTCTCTAATGATGCCAACTACAGCTGTACAATCATCATTTCAGAGTCCAAGCTCTGTCTGCTCTTAGATCTTCTGTCACTTGATCACAATTGCAGAAGTATCTTTAAGTGTATTTGTTTAACCAGATGGTAAATGGCTGTGTAGGGACTATATCCATCTTTTTTACTGTATGACTAAGTGTTAAAACAGAAATTTTAGCTATGGTAGGAAAACACAGACTTGACTCATGCAAAAAAATAGTTTTTCTTTGTTTATTGCAAGAGGCAGATATGAATATTTGCATCATAAGAATACAACATTGTGGCAAATATTTTTTATAATATGTACTTAAATATTTGAGTAATACCTCTAATTAAAATTTAAGTAAAGCATGAATATTGCTATAAAATATTATCCAATACTTGGCATATTTTTCAAAAGAAAACCTGAAGAATTTCTACTTGCTATATTCTTCTTCAGCTGTTTATTTAAATTAATAGAATATTAGGCCTAGAAATCTTGATATTCAAAGTATTTCAATTTTCTATAGATAACTAATGGCATTTCACACGTGTAAAAGTTAGTAAAATAAACTTATAGTGTGATGTGATTTATTGAGAATTTATATTAAATACTGGAAGGTGATTTGGGGTTAAATCTTCAAATTTGAAAAGCTGCATAGATATATTCAATATACATTTAAACCTATAGACTTCTACAGGTCTATATAGTTACAGAGAGCTAGGATTAAAATCTCTGTGGCAAAGAAGAAACTCTGGTGGTGTGCTATAGTAACAAATATGAACTGAGAATATTAACAAAATGGTAAATTTATGAACTTTTGTCCCTGTTTTTTTTGAAAACTGGACTAATAAAAGTATAATGCGAAGGGAGAATTGACAACTAAGCATACAATACTGATAGAATCCTAGCGAATGAAGATAAAAAATCAAATTGAGGGGCATGTGGGTGACTCAGTCAGTTGAACATCCCACTTTGGCTCAGGTCATGATCTCACAATTGGTGGGTTTGGGCCCCGTGTCAGGCTCTGTGCTGACAGCTCAGAGCCTAGAGCCTGCTTCACATTCTGTGTCTCCCTCTCTCTCTGCCCTTCCCTTGCTTGTGCTCTTTCTCTATCTCAAAATGTAAACATTAAAAGAAAAATAAAATTTATTAAAGTAATTAGGAAACCCTAGTATTTTAGACTGACAAGAATGTCAGATTGTAGGGGAGGAAGGTCAGGCAGCACTAGCTAATTTATCTATCAATTCAGCATGATCCGTGGCCCTACTTTGTTAGTAGTTGCTTTGCAGTTAAAATCATAGCATATAATTTTATTGTTCAACAAAAAGAAAGAGACAGATAGAAAAAGACAGAGGGACACAGGTTTCTTCTAACATGAGGCTTTCTGTGGTTTTGAACCTGATTTTTATAAATCATGTTACTGGTTCCAAAGCTTCTGCACATATTTTTCCTCACTTGATGCAAAATAATCCTGGAAATAAGAGAATGTATTATTCTTAAGGTGATTTGTTTCACATTATTAATTAATATAGAATAATATTTCATTCAAGCTTGAATTTGTGATGTTTGACATCAGCTTACAGCAAAACTTCAATATACCATCAACCCATAGTTTAATCAAGTGCATCCATTAAGTGCCAGTCAGGTAAATTGTGGCATGTGAACTTCCTTCGTTTTATACCTTAACAGAGTTTATTGGAACTGATTATAAATATGTTATATAGATAGATTCATCTCCGGTTCCTGACACAGAGAATAAAGAGGGATAAAAATAGAGATGTATTACTTTGTATATCTTACATGATTCACAACAATATCTGACAGCTGGAATATCCCCTTCAATGTCTGTGTTATTGGCACTGACTTTATCACCTAGTAATGTTTTTCGGAATTGTGAGATCAGATTATAAACCACATATATTTGTTTACTAGAAGTAAACAACTAAAGTATTTTTTAATATTTTTTTAATGTTTACTTATTTTTGAGACAGAGAGAGAGAGAGAGAGAGAGAGAGAGAGAGAGAGAGCATGAGCAGGGTAGGGGCAGACAGAGAGATAGTTACAGAATCTGAAGCAGGCTGCAGGCTCTGAGCTGTCAGAACAGAGCTGGACATGGGGTTCGAACCCTTGAACCGTGAGATCATGACCTGAGCCAAAGTCAGAGGCTCAAGGCACCCCCAAAGTTTTTTTTTTAATTTCCTTTTATTAAAAAAAATAATGGCTTTAGGAGACAGGCAATATTATTCATGGAAAGTCTATTAGAGAAAACCTCTGTTAGAAGATGGTATATATTCTTAGGCCATTTAACTCCCAAGTTTCTATCGTAATTTTCAACTACCAGGACTACAACCACACACATCAGAAACAAGAACATGAATAGACACTTCTCTAAAGAAGACATCCGGATGGCCAACAGGCACATGAAAAGATGTTCAACGTCGCTCCTTATCAGGGAAATACAAATCAAAACCACACTCAGATATCACCTCACGCCAGTCAGAGTGGCCAAAATGAACAAATCAGGAGACTATAGATGCTGGAGAGGATGTGGAGAACGGGAACCCTCTTGCACTGTTGGTGGGAATGCAAATTGGTGCAGCCACTCTGGAAAGCAGTGTGGAGGTTCCTCAGAAAATTAAAAATAGACCTACCCTATGACCCAGCAATAGCACTGCTAGGAATTTACCCAAGAGATACAGGAGTACTGATGCATAGGGGCACTTGTACCCCAATGTTTATAGCAGCACTCTCAACAATAGCCAAGTTGTGGAAAGAGCCTAAATGTCCATCAACTGATGAATGGATAAAGAAATTGTGGTTTATATACACAACGGAATACTACGTGGCAGTGAGAAAGAATGAAATATGGCCTTTTGTAGCAACGTGGATGGAACTGGAGAGTGTGATGCTAAGTGAAATAAGCCATACAGAGAAAGACAGATACCATATGTTTTCACTCTTATGTGGATCCTGAGAAACTTAACAGAAACCCATAGGGGAGGAGAAGGAAAAAAAAAAAAGAGGTTAGAGTGGGAGAGAGCCAAAGCATAAGAGACTGTTAAAAACTGAGAACAAACTGAGGGTTGATGGGGGGTGGGAGGGAGGGGAGGGTGGGTGATGGGTATTGAGGAGGGCACCTTTTGGGATGAGCACTGGGTGTTGTATGGAAACCAATTTGGCAATAAACTTCATATATTGAAAAAAAAATTAAAAAAAAAATTAAAAAAAATTAAAAAAAATAAAACACTAAAAAAAAAAAAAAAAAAGAAACAAGAACAGAAACAACTTATTTACCTGTAAGTGAATTTACTTACATTTCCAATAAGTGATCAGAATGCTCTTAAAACACATTATTTCATGCTTCCCCAGGATGTTCAAGGATAAACATGAATTACCATAACCGGGATTTCCATAAATCATATCCACGACTCCATTGTATTATAATAAGATAGAATCTTCTGCCTTTCAACAAAACCAAATGTTAAAGAAGAGTATTCAGACCTTCTCTCTGTGATGAATGGCCTTAAATTGCTTTTCCAAGCTTTCCAAATCTAGGATAATTTGATTGCTATCTAATTGTGGATGAAAAAAAGTTAAATACTTTCTCATTCTTCTTAGTTGTAAACATAAAAAGTCACTTACACATTTTGGGGATACCTGGGTGGCTCAGTTGGTTGAACGTCTGACTCTTGATTTCAGCTCTGGTCATGATCTCATTGTTAGTGTGTTCAAGCCCCCATCAGGCCTCGCACTGGCAGTGTGGAGCCTGCTTGGGCTTCTCTCTCTCTCCTTCTGTCTCTGACCCTCCCATGTTCACACACTATCTCTCTTTCTCTCAAAATAAGTAAATAAACTTTAAAAAAAACTATAAAAAATCACACATTTTGTAATAATATCTGTAAATAAATTCTTAATTGCTACTAAAACTAATATCAGAAATCCAAATAAGGATATCTGTTGTAACTCAGGAACAATTCTCTTCATGAAATGTTTTGTGAAAGATTAAAACAATATGATATGCTGTACACATAGATGACTCAAAAAAATCCTGAGTTATTTATTTTATAAAGGAAATATGAATCAACTCATTTAAAGTTAGAAAGTTAATAATTATTTCACAGTAGTTGTGGCTTACAAAATTCTTTCCTCCTATTGTGTTTTTAAATAAAGGATACAGTAGTTGAAATACACTTGATCTTAGCCAAAAGGCCGAGAAGCGATAGTAGTTGAAATATATAGAAAACTAAATAAATATATGGTGAGATATGTATATCTATTTAGTATTCTATTTGAATCATTCTTTTTGTATAGACAAAACAAAGAGATAGTAAAGCTACTGAGCATGTCAAGTCAAAAAGAATTAGTGGAACTAACTAGATATTTTTGTGCATCATTGTTTGGCTAGAGTCATACAATGAAGCAATGACAGAATCAAATCATGACTAGTTCTTAATTTGTCTGCCTAAAGCATAAAAATTAATTACTAAAATTCAAGTATATATTAAATATAATATTACATTTCTGTCATCCATTATCCATTAAACAGATGTATTATTTTTTTTTAATTTTTTTAATGGTTATTTGTTTTTGAGAGAGAGAGAGAGAGAGAGAGAGTGAGAGTGAGAGGCAGAGAGGCAGACAAGGAGACACAGCATCCAAAGCAGCCTCCAGGCTCTGAGCTGTCGGCACAGAGCCCAACATGGGGTTCGAACCTACAAAGTGTAAGGTCATGACCAGAGCCAAAGTCAGACACTTAACCGACTGAGCAACACAGGCACCCCTGCATTAAATTTTTTTAATACTTAAATATTTTTGAGAGAGACAGAGCATGAGTGGGGGAGGGGCAGAGAGAGAGGAAGACACAGAATCCAAAGCAGGCTCCAGGCTCTGAGCTGTCAGCACAGAGCCAGCCACAGAGCTCAAACTCGTGGACTGCAAGATCATGACCTGAGGCGAAATTGGATGTTTGACTGACTGAGCCACCCATGCGCCCCCAAATGTTATTTCTTATACCTCTTGTAGTCCAGGAAGTGTTTTCCAGGTTTGGATGGGCTCTGCTTCATGTTGTAATTCAGAGACCCAGGCTTCTTCTGGAAATCTTAGAATCCTGATCTATATCAGGTTTTGTAAGGTCTCTCCAATGAATGGAGAAAGAATGAGGCTCACTCGGGGGAGGTTCTAATGAGCCAAACTGAAAGTGGCACACACTACCCTGCTATATCACATTAACCAGACTCAGTCACTTCGCTGTACCTCATTTAAAGGGAAGCTGGGAAATGAACTTGGTGTATGCAGAGAAGGAAAAGAAACCGGTTTGATGAATATTACTTGTCTCTAACAGCCACAGGACCTTATTTATTTTACTAGAGTAGACACTGGGACAACTTTCAGGTGGAGTTTGGTGAAGCCAGTGGGTTAATGGGGGGAAAAGGCAAAGAAAAATAAACTTGAACAGATATTGGTACGCAGGGACTGGGTGAGTCTTGATACCTTGACAAGGCATTACTCTTTCTGGACTTAGATGTCCTCACTGGTAAAATGAACGAATTATACTATGCATGGTCCCTACTGAAAACTTTTCTGTGGAAGATTAACTGTGGTTAATCAGTCTTATGAAAATTAGTTTTAAGTATAAAGTGAATTAAATTAAAAGATTGACACTTGAATATGAGTGCATACTTGATCAATAAATGAGATTTCTCATCCATTTTGCTCATGAATGTATTAAAGTACAAAAATACTGGAATAAAGCATAGAAAATATTAACAGAAATTAATCTAAAATACTTTAAAAAGATTCTATAGGTACCATTAACAACATTACAGCAAAAGATGAAAAAGTGTGAGAAGCATTTAAAATTGGGAAAGTGAGAAGACCCAATAGTATAGATAGGATGGATGAATAGATGATAGCTAGCTAGATAGACAACATATAACAGGGAACCTCAGAAATAGAAGAAAACACCAATACATGAAACAAATCATAATTGATCAAACAATGTTCCCACATTTTTATAAAAATCAAACTTGGCGATGATGGTAAAGTAGCAGCGTTTTTTGTTTTTTGGTATTTTCTTGGTCAGAAGTCTGAATGTTTAACTTAATTTATCTGCACTTAAATAACTGTCTGATAACCCTTGAAAACAAGCAACATTAATTTACGTTAAGTGATCTTCAGCCTTACCTGCTAATGCTATTACGGGATTTGGGTTATGAAAATTTGCTACAAACTTTCTTCAGAACCCTTAAATATTGCATTACTTGTAAATTACCAAACCTCTAAAATGTTAGCAGTCATGAATTTATGTATTTTAAAGGTTACATTGACTGAGCTTGAAAAATATGCTTACACAATGAAGTTCCCATCAGGGCTACAATTGTTTTGTACAGGATAGCTTACATTAGGATTGTTGTATTGACAACCCAACGATTCTTGAATTGCTATACAAGTATTTGTGATGTGTGTCCATGAAATTTGTATGTGCATATCCTAAAACAGTGTGCTCTTTTTCTTCTGAATGAAGTGTATAACACTAGAATATACTCCAAAGATGGTGGGCCTTTCAGAATACACTGAGCTTTATGATAAATTAATATTAATGGTGACCTTTGGATACAGATAAAGGTAACGATGTATGGAGATGTAGTCATTTTTTGCTGTCTCCTTCACAGTCTATTCATACCTTTTGAAGTACTGGCCCTGTTTTATCTAAATATGATTAAAGCATAGGGGAATTATTTATCTTAATGCCTCTTGTTTATTCAAATAAAAATTTCTTCTAATATAACGTTACTTTGATCAGCTATCTACCAATATGAATTATAAAACTTTATTTAATTGTTCCCTTCCCCATATTAGATACTAATTTCTCATGGCACAGACTTTTATAGTATCACCAGTTACTTAAACAGTGTCCAGTCCAAGAGCTTGTAATATGTGTTTTAGAAATAACTGTTTATCAAAGGACATAAAAACAGGAACTAATTGAGTTCTTCTGGCTAAGAAGTTATGTTATTCAAAAGTCCTTCAGTAGCTCTCCATAGCATTCCTCTGATACCTTTCATGTTGTTACAATGGTAGAATCCTGTGACAGTAGTTGTGGCTACCTAACTAAGCTAAACTGTTCTGGCCAAAAGGAAAACACACACACCTGTGTGTGTGTTTTCCTTTTCTTACATTTGTTTAGTACAGGGTATAAAGTTGATAAGGACCTAAGGCAGACACACACACACGCGCACACACACACACATACAACACATAGCAAAAAAAGAGGAGGGAGGGGAGGAACAACACAAAAATATTAGAAATACAGTGATTTTTTATTTTTTATTTTCTTTACTTGTTTTTTTATTGTATATACTGTTTTGCAGGACTTGTCTGCAGAGGACAAAATGTAGTTAGATTCCCAAAACTCAGTTATACCACAAAAAAATGTATTGGGAAAGAAATGGCTCAAGTGTCTTCCCTTGTTTACTTTTACTCACCCTTCAATTTATATAAATATATATCAAAAATGATTTTATCCCTATTTTTATTTTTCTACCTCATGAGAATTTAAATGGCAAATTTTATAAAAATCATTCTTGTGTGTGTCTAAATGCATTGAGTTTAGACTACACTACATCCTTAAAGTTATTACATTCAGTAATCTTGTTGATAATAACTGCCTTTAACTTTGAACATTTTGGGGATTAGCTGTCAATCAAAAAAGTCTCCCTAATGGTTATTTATATCATTTGCACTGATTGCTCTTCTTCAGTCATAGAAATTATTCAAATATTTAAAATTGAGATGAGCTATAAAAACTATCACCAGAATAATTCACCTAAAACTTTCTCCTGAATTTTCTTGGTTTTCAATTGCAGAAACTGAATTTGGGCTACTTTGTTAGGATCTCAAAATATGACAAAGATCAGTTGAAGATTTAAAAAAATGGGTAGTAGGAGTATTCATTTAACTGAGATAAAGTCACTTCGGTCTTATACTGTCTCTGAAAACTATGACTACCCTCAATCACAAATTCACGTATTAAATGTAAATCAAAATTCTATAGTTTCAATTTCTCACAGCATCACCTAAGGTTAAAGGTAATTTAAAATCAAAAGGGGATATAATCCAAATTGTAGGTTCTGTGTCTACCTGCAACTTTGTAACTAACTACATACAGAAAGAGCATGTATCTTTTCACTATTGTTTTTGTAGAATGGTTATTTACTATGTAGTTTTCATAATATACCATTTCTCTTTCAATTAAAAAAAGTGCTTAGTAAGCTCAGGAGAGATAGGGAGGAAGATTTTTGTTAACATTTTAATACTTTCAGATTTTCTTGTCATAGATATAACAATTTCTTACATTTGGTTAGTACAGGGTATAAAGTTGATAAGGGCCTAAGGCAGTGGTGGCATAATGAACTCTCTAGAGATTTTTAATTTAAGTGGGAAAAAAATAGGTTTGGAGAAATGCAGTGTTATCTGAAGATCTTAAAAATATTTTTTATTTAAAATGCATTTTGTTTGTAGATGTATCTCATTCCTGAAACATTAGATTTTACATAAAAAATACCTCCCATTAATGAAAGCACAATTAAAATGGCATTTTATATGTTAAAGTAAAACAAATATATGAATTCTGTTGTTTACATTTATTTCTATGCTTTTTTACTTTTGGTAGAAGGTGAACTCCCTTTTATATTGCATTTTACTTTATTGTGCATAGAAGTTTCTTAAGAAACATAGAATGGAGGAAGAGAAGGAAGAGAGATTGTAAACTGATAGTGGACCCACAGTGTGGATCTCTTGTCTCAGTCTTTCATATCTGCTACCTCTTCAAATCCTCAAAATATTCCTACCAGTGTAGAATGGGAGAGATGCAGACTGAGAATCATGGAAGTCAAATCCTGTCCTAAGTTCCTTCCTCATCTAATAAGTTTCAAGTTTGAGGTAAAATTCTTGCCTGTAAGTTCCAAATTGAGCATTCTCTCCTTCCATCTTTTCATTGGGGTTTACACCATATTGTTTCTAATGGAGACAAAATTATTCCTGACAAGAGCTGCTTAAATACATTTAAACAATCAGATGCTCAAAAGAATTTCTAAAATTCTGAGCCCTAAGCATATTTTCACACAAAAAATATTGAGGACATTTTGAAATATATAAAATTATATCATAAATACCGGACAAATCTCAGAATATGTTCAAACAGGTGAGGACAAAATTTATGACACAGCACAAAGAATAATGCATCCTCCACCTATCTATCAACCTTTGGGAGTCACCTGTGTTACTTGCAACACCATCAGTTAACTTCAGGCAGAATCTTGGACTTATGAAGCTCTCATCTCTGACCTCAGGGAGCTTAATATCTGCCTTAGTTTATACCAGCACTTGGTTTTGACCCATCAATGAACCTTTATCTCTGTTTACATCAATTATTAATAATAGGTTTTTGCTAAAATTTTATTTCAATAAAATGCTTACACCGTCCATGATTATTAAACCTGACATTAGTTATCCTGAAATGTCATTATTCCAGAGGGTTATCTTTGTTTTCTCTACTCATTACAGTAAATACCAAGGGAAGTTTTTATTTTTATTCAAATTTTAAATTACTTAGCAAACAGCTGCATGAGACCCATTTAGAACTCATAATGATGACAGAGTCAATGCGACACTGAAAAATGAAATGGATAAAGGACATAATTTATATATACTTAATACAACAAAATAAATCATCAATAAGTTAGTCACTTAAAGAGTGTTTTGTTACTGACCCTTGTTAAATGATTGGGTTTTGGGGCGCCTGGGTGGCTCAGTTGGTTAAGCGCCGGACTTCAGCTCACGTCATGGTCTCTCAGTACATGAGTTTGAGCCCCGCGTCAGGCTCTGTGCTGACAGCTCAGAGCCTGGAGCCTGCTTTGGATTCTATGTCTCCTTCTCTCTCTGCCTCTTCCCTGTTTGCTCTCTGTCTCTCTCTCTCTGATAAATAAATAAACGTTAAAAAAAAAAAAAGATTGGGTTGTGTTCAACTTAGTGTCCTTGATTCTATTAGGTTAAAAATAAATTCTTACTGACAGCATCAATGGGGAGTTGAAGAGTTTACAGATTGGAGATTAAAGTACTATGAGTATATACTCTTCTGCTGTTATTTTCTTATGACTATTTGAGAGCAGTTTTAGCTTCATGGTAAAATTGAGCTGATAGTACAGAGACTGCCTAACACCACCCGTGGACAGCTTCCTCCACTATCAATACCCTGCACCAGAGAGGTACATTTGTTACAGTCTATCAAACCTTCAGTGACATATCACTATCACCCAGAATCCATGAATTACTTTACAATTCACCCTCAGTGTTCTACACTTTATAGATTTTAATAAATGCATAATAAAGGGTATTCACCATTGTAGTATCATATATAATAATTTTGTTGTCCTAAAAACCCCTATTCTTTCCCCCACCAATCCCTGGCAGCCATTAATCTTTTTTTCTGTCTCCATAATTTTGCCTTTTCCAGAGTGTCAGGAGGTTGGATCCATACTGTATGTAGAATTTTCAGATTTGCTTCTCTTACTTACTAATATGCATTTAAAATTTCTCCTTATCTGTTTATGGCTTGATAGCTCATTTCTTTAGAGCACCAAATAATATTCTGTTGTCTGGATGTACCACAGTGTATTTATCCATTCATCTACTGAAAGATACCTTGGCTGCTTTCAAGTTTTGCCAATTGGAAATAAAGCTGCTATAAACATTTGTACACAGGGTTTTTGTGGGCTCAAGTTTTCAACTCTTTTGAGTAGATGCCAATGAGCACAGTTGCTGGACTGTATGGTAAAAATATGTTTAAATCTATAAGAAAATGGCAAACGGATTTCCAGAGTGGCTGCACCATTTAGCATTCCCTCCAATAGTGAATGAGAGTTCCTGTTGCTCCACATCTTGGAAGACATTTGTTGTTGTCAGGGTTCTGGATTTTGGCCTTCCTACTAGGAGTGGAGTGGTATCTTGTTGTTGTTTAATTTTGCATTTCTCTGATGACATACGATATGAGCATCTTTTCATATGCTTATTTGCCATGTGCATATCTTCTTTGGTGAGGTGGCTGTTACAATATTTGGCCCATTTTTTAGTCAGGTTGTTTGTTCTCTTATTATTAACTTTTGGAATAATTCTTTGTGTATTTTAGATAACAGTTCTCCATGAGATGTGCTCTCTGCAAATATTCTCTTCCAGTCTATGGCTTGTCTTCTCATTCTCTTGATATCATCTTTTTGCAGAACTAAAGTTTTTAATTTGAATGAAATTTAGCCTCTTAAATTATTTCTTTCATGGATCATGTCTTTGGGGTTGTAACAAAAGGTCATTGCTCTACCCAGGATCATCTGGATTTTCTCCTCTGTTATCTTCTAAGGGTTTCATAGCTTTACATCTTACATTTATATTTATAAGCCATAATCCATTGTTAATTAATTTTTGTGAAGGGTGGAAGGTCTGTGTCCAGATTCATTTTTATTCTTGCATGTGGATATTTAGTTGTTCCAGCTCCATTTGTTAACAAAACAAATCAAACAAAAACACACATCTTTTTTTTTCCACTGTATTGTCTTTGTTCCTTTGTCAAATATGATGATTATATTTATGTGGGTCCCTTCCTGAGCTCTTTAGTCTCTTCCATTGATTTGCCTTTCCTTTATTGATACCACATGTCCTTATTACTTAAGCTTAATAATAAGTCTTGGAATCAAGTAATGTCGATCCTGTTCTTCAATAATGTGCTGTCTACTCTGGGTCTTTTGCCTCTTCATATAAGCTTTGAATCAGTTTGTTAATATTCACAAAATAACTTCCTGGAATTTAATTGGTATTGCACTGAACCTATGGATCATGCTGGGGAGAAGTGACATACTGATAATATTGAGTCTTCCTATCCATGAACAGAATATCTCTTTATTTAGTTAGCTCTTCTTTGATGTGTTTATCAGAGTTTGTAGTTGTTTTAAGTGTTTCATTTTGGGGGTACAAATGTAACTTATATTGTGATTTTAATTTCAAACTCTACTTGTTCATTGCTATTATGTAGGTAAGTGATTGGCTTTTATAATCCATATATCCTGCAACCTTCCTAAAAGGGCTCATTAGTTCCACATTTTCTGTAGATTCTTTCAGATTTTCTATATAGATGATCATGTCATCTTTGAACAAAGACAGTTTATTTTTTTTTTTACTCCCCAGTCTGTACACCTTTACTTCCTTTCCTGTTATTGCATTATTAGGAATTTCAGTATGACATTTAAAAGCAGTGGCAAGAGGGGTCATTTTGCCTTATTCTTGATCTTAGTGGGAAAGCTTCAAGCTTCTCACCATTAAGTATGACATTAATGGTAGATTTTTTTTGTAGATATTCTAAATTGAGAAAGTTCTCCTCTTTTAGTAGTTTGCTGAGAGTTTATCATGAATGGGTATTGGATTTTGTCAAGAAATTTTTTCGCATTAATTGATATTAGCATGTGATTTTTCTTCTTTAGCCCATTGATGTGATAGATAACATTAATTTTCAGTTATACCAATCTTACATACCTGAAATAAATGTGACTTATTTACCATGTACAATTATTTTTATACATTGCGGAATTTGATTTGCAAAGATTTTGTTGAAGTTTTTACATATATGCATGAGAGATACTGATTTGTAGCTTTCTTTTCTTGAAATGTCTTTATCTGGTTTTGGTATTTAGGGTAATGCTGGCCTCACAGAGTTAAATGTTTCTGCTTATAAGCTTTGAAAGACTGTTTAGGAGTGCTATAGTTTCCTCCTTAAAATTTTGGTATGATTCACCAGTGAACCTACCTGGCCTCATGCTTCCTGTCTTGAAATGTTTTAAATTATTGATTCAGTTTTTTAGGTATTGCCTATTTGTAGTTGTGTGAATGTTGTGAGATTGTGACTTTCAATTTGGTCACCCAAATTTGTTCATAGTATTACTTTATTACCATGGGGTTTGTAGAAATTTCTTCTTTCTCCTTTCTGATAGTATTAATTTGTGTCCTCTCTTCTCTCTTCTCTCCGCATCCCCCTCTCTCTCTCTTTCATTCTCTTTCTCTCTTTCTCTCTCTTTCTCTTTCCTTAAACCCGGATGGAGGCTTATTGATTTTATTTGATCATTTCAAAGAACCAGCTTTTAGTTTTATTGATTTTTTCTATTGATTTCCTTTTTTCAATTTCTTTGATTGCTGCTTTATTTTTTTATTATTATCCCTTTTCTTCTCCTTAATTTACATTTAATTTGTTCTTTTTATGTCAAATGGTGAAAACTTCTAGTTATAAGATGAGTAAGTTCTGAGGATCTAGATTCCTAAGGTAGAAACTTAGGCTATTAATTTTAGATATTTATTCTTCTCAAATATATGCATCCAATGGTATGAATAACCCTCTATAATACTCTTCAATTCATTTCATGAGGAAATATTACCCAGAAACCAAAGATAAATAAATACATGACAAGACAACTATAGGCCAGTATCCCTAATGAATATATATACATATAGATGCAAAAATTCCAAACAAAATACCAGCAAATCAAAATCAGCAGCACATTAAAAAGACCATACATCATGATCAAGTGGGATTTATCTCTGAAATCCAAGGATGGATCAACATATGCACATCAATAAACTTGATACACAACATTAATAGAATGGAGAATAAAAATCAGAAAAAAAGAAAAGAAAGAGGTCAAAAATACACCCGTGCATAGACAGTCATTTAATATTTGATAAGAGAGCCAGGAATACTCAATGGGGCAAGGATGGTCTCTTCAAGAAATGGTGACAGGAAAACTGGATATTCACATGCAAAAGAATTAAATTGGGCCCCTATCTTACACCACTCACAAAAATTACCTCACAACTGATTTTAGAAAAACTTTAAGACATGAAACCAGTTAGGTCTTTCACCAATTTTGAGTTTATTTTTGTATATGGTATAAGAAAGTGGTCTAATAGAGCTTTCAACAATAGCCAAATTATGAAAAGAGCCTAAATGTCCATCAACTGACAAATGGATAAAAAAGATGTGATTTATATATACAATGGACTACTACTTGGCAATGAGAAAGAATGAAATCATTCCATTTGCAGCAACGTGTATGGAACTATGTCCTTCAGAGAAGGACAGATATCATATATTTTCACTCATATGTGGATCTTGAGAAACTTAACTGAAGACCATGGGAGAAGGGAAGGGGGGAGAGATAGTTACAAACAGTGGGAGGGAAGCAAACCACAAGAGATTCTGAAATACAGAGAACAAACTGAGGGTGGATGGGAGGGTGGGGGAGAGGGGAAAATGGGTGATGGGCATTGAGGAAGACACTTGTTGGGATGAACACTGGGTGTTGTATGTAAGTGATGAACCATGGGAATCTATCCCAACAACAAAGAGCACACTTTACACACTGTATGTTACCCAATTTGACAATAAATTAGATTGAGAAAAAGACGATGAAACCATGAAATTAATAGAAGAAAACAGGAAAAAAAGCTTCTTGGCATTGTCTTGGCAGTGATTTTTTGGAAATGACAGAAAAAGCAGAAAAAAAAATCATCAAGAGGAACTACATCAAATTGTAAAGCTCTGCCCAGTAAAACAACAACAACAACAACAAAAAACACAAAAACAAATTAAAAATCCAACTCTCTCTCTCTCTCTCTCTCTCTCTCACACACACACACACACACACACACACACACACACACACCAAAATGGAGAGTCAACCTAAGGAATGGGAGAAAATATTTGCAAACCATATATTAGTGGTTAATATCCAAAATATATAAAGAATGCCTACAACTCAGTAGCAAAAACACGAATAATCTGATTTTTTAATGGGCAGAGGATTTAAATAGACATTATTCCAAAGAAGACATACAAATGCCCAATGGGTACATAAAAAATATATACTAAAATGGGTATATAAAGTGTAAACACCACTAAGTAACAAGGAGTACAAGTCAAAACCACAATGAGATATCACCTCAAACCTGTTAGAATGACTGTTTTCAAAAAGAGGCAAGATAACAGGTGTTGGCAAAGATGTAAAGAAAAGGAACTGCTTGTACACTGTTGATGGAAATATAAATTGGTACAGCAACTATGGAAAAGAGTATAGAGGACCCTCAAAAGAAATGAAAAGGATAGATAGATAGATAGATAGATAGATAGATAGATGATAGATCAATCGATCTTTCATATGATCTAGCAATCCCACTTTTGGGTATATATCCAAAAGAAATGAAGTCACTATCTTCAAGAGATATCTGCGTCTTAATGTTTTTTGCAGTGTTATTCACAAAGCAAAATATAGAAACAACCTAACTGTGCACTGATGGATGATCAGATAAAGGAAATGTGATATTTTCTATCATTTGTGGCAATATGAATGGACCTTGAGGTCATTTTGCTAGAGGAAATGAGTCAGACAGAGAAAGAAAAGTGCTGTATGATATCGCTTATATATGCAATATAATAAAAGCCAAATTTTTGAAACAGAGTGTAGAACATTTCTGTATTATATATGTGGAAGTTGCTGAAAAAGTTAATCTTAAATGTTCTCACTATAAAATAAAATTGTAGTTATGTGAGGGGATGAAAGTATTAACTAACCTGAATGTAGTAATCATTTATCAAATAATTACATTGTACACTTCAAACTTATACAATGTTATATTACATCTCAGTAAATCTGGGGGGAAAATCCCTCTAAGCTCTGTTTTAACTGCATTATACACATTTTGATAAGCTGTGTTTTCATTTTCATTTAGTTCAAAACACATTTTTTTAAATTTTGTCTTGAAATTTATTCTTTGATCCATGTGTTTGGTAGAAGTATGCTGTTAATTTCCACATAGCTTAGGCTTTTCCAGTTATCTTTCTTTTATTGGTTTGTGTTTAATCCCATTTTGGTCTGAATTCAGACATTGTATGATTTATGTGTTTTCAAATTTATTAAAGAGTGTTTTATGGACCAGAATGTGATAATCTATTTTGTTGAATGTTCCATAAGACCTTTAAAAAGGATATGTATTCTGTTGCTTTGAATGATGTAGTCGGTAGATGTCAATTATATCCAATTGATTGATGGTGTTGTTGAGTGCAACTATGTCCTTACTGAATAACTACTTATTGGATCTGTCCATTTCTGATAGTGAGATGTTCAGGTCTTCAGCTTTAATAGTGGATTCATTTATTTCTCTTTGCTTCTATCCATTTTTGCCTCATGTAGTGGGATGCTCTGTTGTTAGGTGCATTCATGTTAAGGATTATTATGTCTTCTTGGAGAACTGATTCCTTTTTCATTATGTAATAGCCTTCTTTATTCTTGATAACTTCCCTTCATTTGAAGTTTTTCCTGTCTGAAATTAATATAGCTGTTCCTGCTTTCTTTTGATTAGTGTTAACATGGTATATTTTCCTCCATTCATTTACTTTTTTTTCAATGAAACTTGTCTGAGTTCAATAAATCAAGGAAGAACAATAAACATATTACCCTTAGATTGCCTCAGGGAGGTGAAGGAATGGAAAGTGCTATTTTTCATTAGAAGCTCATTGGTACTATTTTATTTTTCTGCACCATGTACAAATGTTACACTGATAAAAACTGTTTTTCTGGTGATTAATTTTTCTTTTAAATTTTAGTTACAGCATAATTAACATAAAGTGTTGTATTACTTTCAGGTATATAATATAGTGTTCAGCAACTCCATACACTATTCAGTGACCATCACAATAAATGTATTCTTACTCCCCTTTTCCTAATTTACTCACCCCCCCCCCCCCCCACTAAACTCCTCTCTGGTAACCACCAGTTTGTTCTCTACAGTCAAGAGTCTGTTTGTTTGTTTTTGGTTTCTCTATTTATTTGTTTGCTTGTTTTGTTTCTTAAATTCCATATATGAGTGGAATCATATGGTATTTGTTTTTCTCTGACTGACTTATTTCACTTAACATTATACCCTCAAGATCCACCCATGTTGTTACAAATGGAAGATTTGTATATATATTTGTGTGTGTGTGTGTGTGTGTGTGTGTGTGTGTGTGTGTGTGTGTGTGTGTATCTCGCTTCTTTATTCATTCATCTATTGACGGACACTTGGGTTGCTTCCATAACTTGGCTGTTGTAAATAATGCTGCAATAAACATAGGGGTGCAAATATCTTTTTTGTAGTTTCAAGATTTTATTTAAATTCCAGTTAGTTAACATATAGTGTAATATTAGTTTCAGGTGTAGAATTTAATGATTCATCACTTACATACAACACCCAGAGTTTATCACAACAAGTGCTCTCCTTAATACCCATCACACATTTAACCCATCTCCCTGCCCACCTCTCCTACAGCAACTCTCAGTTTGTTCTCTGTAGTTAAGAGTCTGTTTCATGGGTTGCCTCTCTTTTTTTGACCCCATGTTAATCTGTCCTGTTTCTTAAATTCCACACATGAATGAAATCATATGGTATTTGTCTTTCTCTGACTGACCTATTTTGTTTGGCATAATACTCTCTAGCTCCATCCATGTCATTACAAATGGCAAGATTTCATTCTTTTTTAATGACTGAGCAATATTTCATTGTATATATACCACTTCTTTATCCATTCATCAATGGATATTTGGACCCTTTCTATAATTTGGCTATTGTTGATAATGCTGCTATAAACATTGTGGTGTATGTACTCACTTGATTTAGTATTTTTGTATTCTTTGATAAATACCTAGTAGTGCGATTGCTGCATCTTAGGGTAGTTCTATTTTTGAGGAAACTTCATGAGGAAACTCCCCATGAGTTTCCTTTTCTAGACTCTTTTCTAGAGTAGCTGCACCAGTTTGTACTCCCACCAACAGTGTAAGAGGGTTCCCATTGCTCCTCATCCTCACCAACATCTATTGCCTCCTGTGTTGTTAATTTTAGCCATTCTGACATGTGTGAGAAGATAGCTCATTGTAGTTTTGAGATATCTTTTTGAATTTGTGTTTTTTTTATTCTTTGGGTGAATACACAGTAATGGAATTACTGGATAGTATGGTAATTCCATTTTTAACTTTTTGAGGAAACTTCATACTGTTTTCCAGAGTGGCTGCACACGTTTGCATTCTCCCCAGTAGTGCACAATGGTTCCTTTGTTTCCACAACCCTCACCAACACCTGTCACTCTGTTTTTCATTTTAGCCATTTTGTCAGGTATAAAGTGGTATCTCATTGTCGTTTAGATTTGAATTGCCCTGATAATTAATGATGTTGAGCATCTTTTCATGTGTCTGTTGGCCATCCAGATGTCTTTGGACAAATGTCCATTCTGTATTCTGCTCATTTTTTAATTGGATCATTTGTCTTTTTGGTGTTCAGTTGTATAAGGTCCTTATATATTTTCGATACTAGCCCTTTATCAGAATTGTCATTTGCAAACATCTCCCATTCAGTAGGTTGTCTTTTTTGCTGATTGTTTGCTGGGCAGAAGCTTTTAATTTTGATCCATATACTTTTAATCTGTATATGTTTTTATATTTAAAATGGTTTTCTTGTACACAACATATACTTGGATCTTTTTTTGGGGGGGAGGGTTTGCTGACAATTGCTACATTTTGATTGGTGGATTTAGACTCTTGACATTCAGAATGATTTTGATATATTTGGAGTCACATTTAGCATATATTACTGTCATCTATATGTGGCCTTTGTTCTTTGTTTCTATTTTTTCTCCCATTCTTTTGCTGCCTTGATTTTAGTTGAGCATTTTATATAATCCTATTTTTTTCTCTTTTCTTAGCACATAGGTTAGATTTATTTTTCCCCTTTTTTAGCATTTGCCCTAGAGTTAACAATATACATTACAGCCAATGTAAGTGCACTTTCATACAATACTATGCCACTTCTCAAGTATGTGATTAAGTTATGATAACAAAATAATTCTATTTCCTCCCTCCCATCTTTTCTATCATTGCTGTCATTGATTTACTTATGTATAACCATACATATATGATATATCCATAAACATACATAATCAAATAATTTCTTGGTATCATCACTTTGAACAAACTGTTATTTGTTAGATACTTTAAGAATAAGAAAAAATAGTTTTTATTTTAATTTTATTTATTCCTTTTGACAACTTGCTTTCTTTTTGTAGATCCAAGATTCTGAACTTTATTATTCCCTTCTTTTTTTTTCTCATGTTTATTTATTTATTTTTGAGAACGAAAGAGAGAAGATGGGGAGGGACAGAGGTAGAGGGAGAGAGAGAATCCCAAGAAGGATGCAAGGTTTGATCCCACAAACCATGAGATCATGACCTGAACTGAAATTAAGAGTTGGACACTTAACCAACCTAGCCACCCAAGTAGTTCTTTAGGGAAAGAATTTCTTTTAACATTTCTTACAAAGAAGATCTGTTGGCTAGAGACCTTTCAGTTTTTATTTTTGTCTGAGTCTTTATTTGTCCGTCAGTTTTGAAAGTTAATTTTGCCGTGTACAGAATTCTAGGTTGGCGTATTTTTCTCTCAACTCTAAATTAATCATTTTACTCTCTTCTTGCTTGTATGGTTTCTGAGCAACTGTCAGATACAATTTCTATCTTTGTTCCTCTTTAGGTAAGGTGTGCTCCACACACCTTCTTTCAAGATTTTTTTTTTCTTTTCTTTGATTGTTTGTAGTTTGAAAATGATATGCTACATGTAGGGTTCCCCCCTCCCCTCCTTCTCCTCCCTCCTCTCTTCTTCTCCTCTTCTTCCTCCTCCTCTTCCTCTTCTTTTTCTCCTCCTCTACTTCCTCCCCCTCTTCCTCCTTCTCCATCTCTTCCTCCTTTTTCTTTGTCTGTATTTATTATGCTTAATATTCTCTGTGTTTCCCAGATGTGTAATTTGGCATCTGTCATTAATTTGGGGAAATTCTCATTCATTTATTGTTTCAAATATGTTCCTTTCTCTATTTCATCTCCATCTGTTTTTCCCATTTTGAATACATTATACCTTTGTAGCTATCCCCCCAGCCCTTATATAATTTTTTTCACTCTTTGTTTAGTTTCCTTTTTAGTTTTTGAGGATTCTACCAATACATTCTCCTGCTCAAAGATATTTTTCAGCCTTGTCCAGTATATTAATGAGCTCATCAAAAGCATTCTTCATTTCTGTGACAGTGTTTTTAATCTCTAGAATTTCATTTTGGTTCTTTCTTAGGATTTCTATGTCTCTGCTTACATTGCTCATCTGTTCTCACATACTGTCTACTTTATCCATTAGAGCCCGTAACATATTAATCATAGTTGTTTTAAATTTCTGGTCTGATCATCCCATCATCTCTGCCATGTGTGGTTATGCTACTTGCTCTGTGTTTTCAAATTGCATTTTTTGCCTTTAAGTATATCATGTAAAATTGTTTTGATAGACAGACAAGATGTAGAATGTATCAGAAAAAAAAAAAGAACAGCTGTCATTAGGCCTTTAATAAGGTGGCGGTATGATCTAGAAGAAAGAAAAGTTTCTATATGAAAAGAAGAAAAGCTTCTCCTATGATGAGGTCTCAGTGTTCTAGAGGACCTTTCCCTCTGAATTATCAATGTTACCTATGGGTCTCAGTTTTTCCCCTTCTCTTAAGTCAGACAGGATGGCTAACTAGAGTGAGCTGAAGTTGGGTATTTCTCTTCTGAGGATTATGTAGGATATGATAAAACACCAGCTGTTTGGGCTCTCCTTAAACTGTTAATTGTGAGAGCACACCTTGTTAAGAACAAGGTGTTTTCTCATATTTCAACGTGGTTACTCTTCCCCATCCCCTCCTGAAAGCCTGAAGGGATTTTTCTTCAACATTTACTGTGAGAATCTGGTTAAGCTTTAATTTTTTTTTTTTTTTTTAGATTTATTGATTTTTGAGAGACAGAGACAGAGCACAAGTTAGGGAGGAACAGAGAGAGAAGGAAGCAGAGAATCCAAAGCAGGCTCCAGGCTCTGAGTTGTCAGCACAGAGCCCAACACAGGGCTCAAACTTACAAACTGTGAGATCATGACCTGAGCGGAAGTCAGACGCTTAATCAACTGAGTCACCCAGGCACCCATGGTTAAGCTTTTAAAGGTGAAGCTTGCAAAAAGGTTGGGGCTCCCTATGACTGGGTACCCCTGAAGCTTTTAACTCTCATACCTGTCCACACAAAGCCTCAGTAACTTATCAGTTACAGTTTATGTTTTCTTTTATCTTTTTTCTTTTCTTTTCTTTTCCTTTCTTTTCTTTTCTTTTCTTCTCTTTTTTCTTTTCTTTTCTTTCCCTTCCTTTCTTTTTCTTTTCTTTTCTTTTCTTTTCTTTTCTTTTCTTTTCTTTTCTTTTCTTTTCTTTTCTTTTCTGGCACTGTTTCCCTTGGTGTCTTTTACTGCTGAGTCTCTGCCATGGTATACTCCTACTCACCTACTCACCTGTCTTTCCAGTACAGAAGCAGCAGTTTGCTGGGTATCCCCTCTTCTCTTACAGATCCAGGAAGAGTTGTTGATTTTTTTCAATCTGCCCAGCTTTTTATTCATTGTTAGGACAGAGTGGTGACTTCCAAGCTCTTTACAAGAACTAGAAACCTGTAGTCCATATATTCTGGTTTAAAGTTTATCTTTCACTTCATGTTTTCAATTGCAATATTGTATTCTAGGCAGGAAGAAAATAATCACACAGTACCCTGAATATTATGTGCTTTCCAAATATCTAAAACGTATCTTCAATGGACGTTATCCACAAATAGATCATTCAGCAATGTTCTCACTGAAAATCAATTATTCACTATTGACCCAAATGGGATAATACATGGGGTATGTTGGAGTGGGGTCTTTTGGAGCCAAAATGAAAACCAAATTATTTATACATTTCAGCGAACCATTTAGCAGTAAGCTTCGTACATGGCTAATCAGAGAATTCTACTGAAAATTCTCCCTACTCCATTATGGAGAGACTGTGGCTTATTCCTTGACTGGAAAGTTACATCAGGTTCTGTAAAATGATGATTCCACTCTAAATGGAAATAGAAAAAGTACAGAAGAAATGAATAAAGATAAAACATGCTTAAAATCATTTTTATTTTTAGTTTTTTTGATCTATGTAAATAGGAAACATCCTAGATAAGGTATTCTCATTCGTCATTATTTAAAGTTTTTATGTTTCCTTAATAAAGAACTTACATGATTACTTCAGATTTATGGATAATATCATTGGGTGGAAATATTTATTCTGGATTTTTAACATAATATGATTGGGATAAACAAGCATAAAATAGCAAACAAATAATATCTTAGCTAACAGAGATGCCAAAAGCTGTATGAATGTTTGCATTTTATAAGTACTACAATTTTGCTTTGGTACAACAGATGGAAGCTTCTAAATAATCTGATGACAGGAATTAGTTGAGGATTTATGGTTTTCAAGTAGCAGGTCACTAGTAATTTGAGAAAATCCTGAATTAGAGAGGAACAATTTAAGATAAGACAAGTGATCAGCTTAAAGTCCATTACTGTTGGCTTAGGTCTTCCAAGTTGAATATATATATATATATATATATATATATATATATATATATATAAAATTACTGGTGCTCACAGAGTCTGAAGAAAATTAACCAGAGGATGAGGGTAAAGAGAAGCTGGAAAAGAACTTTTATAATGATCGAATGTTATTTAATTAAATATAATAAATATTAAAACACTACTTTGACCATTTGTAAAGCAGCTATATATTTCTATGTTAAAACTGCCTGATCAAATAGGAATTTCCAGTGATCAGAAAGAAAAGGGTCTGACCTACTTAAACACTAACATCAATATTAGTTTGAGGCCATTTTATAAAATCCTCTGGATGCCTGCTGACATAGTTAATAAATAAGCTTTGAGGGTTAGTGCAAATTAACATTTAAGAAATTGCTGTATTAAGAATCAAGGAATCAAGCAGGAGAAACCAAATACAGCAAAAAGGATTTTCTGACCCTTACTATAACACAGAATGTTATGTTTGCACGTGTAACACTGATTGTGACTATAATGGCACCAGATAGCTTGAGATAAGCCTGTGAAAGAGAAAGCAGTTTTCTTTCATAAAAGGAAAACAAAACCAAAGGGAAAAAAAAATGGGCAGTGACCTTAGTCTTTTCCTGCTATTAGCAAAATGCGGGATTTCTGCATTTCTTCACTAGGAGTATTCTAGAGCAACAAGATAGTGCTGTCAGAATTAAAAAAAAAAATAGCAAGAAATGGGGTTCAAATTTTGACATCAGAAAAATCAGCATTAATCTAAACAGTTATTTCTAATTTTTTTTAATGTTTATTTATTATTGAGAGATGGAGAGACACAGACCATGATCAGGGGAGGGGTAGAGAGAGGGGGAGACACAGAATCTGAAGCAGGCTCCAGGCTCTCAGCTGTCAGCACAGAGCTCTACATGGGGCTGGAACTCACAAACTGTGAGATCATGACCTGAGCTGCAGTCAGCTGCTTAACCAACTGAGCCACCCAAGCAGCCCTGAAAACAGTTATTTCTAAAACTTAAATGTGAATAAGAAAGATAGTTGTCTGTATACCTGTTTGTTTTTTGTGTTACTGTTTTATATAGTGTCCCAGGTAATTAGTATACTGTGTTCTTTAAAATTAAATATATATATATATATATATATATATATATATGTATATATTTACCAAATATTCTTGAACCCCCAAGCCTTGAAGTTTACTCATTGCAACTTCAGTACATAATTCAACCCAGAAACATCTGTGTGGTATGTGTGATGTGTGTGCATAGTGCGTAAACAACATGTTGAGTTGAAATACGGTTATCATACTATTGGCTGGATGTACTAAATGGCTAAATTATTTGCTTTTGTCAAAGTTATTTAAGTTTTATTCCTCAGCAACATCACAAATTACCATATCATAGAACATTGTAAGGTTAATATTTTTAAAAAATACAGTCAAAAATATTTTTTTAACTTCTTTTCTGTATTGTTCTATGAGTTTTAACACATTTATAGATTTGTGTAACCACCTTCATTATCAGGGCACAGAAGAGTCCCCTTATCTGCCCCAAATTCCTTTTGCTCACTTTGTGTAGTCACACCCTCTCCCTACCCCTACCTGAGAGCAAACACTGATCTCAACTCTTGCCCTATAGTTTTACTCTTTCCAGAATGTCATATGAATGGAATCATACAGTAAGGGACCATTTGAAACTGGTTTCTTTCACCAGCATAATGCCTTTCAGATTCATTTATGTTTTTTTTTTTATATATCAATAGTTTATTTCTTTTTATTTTTGAGTAGTATTCAATCATATAGATATTGCAGTCTGTTTATCCATTTACCCACCAAAGGACAGTTAGGTTGTTTTGAGTTTTTGGTGAATAAAAACAGCAATAAATAAATCAGCTATAAACATTTGTGTACAGGTTTTTGTGTGGATATAAGTTTTTATGTTTTCAAAGTAAATAACTAGTAGTGGATTTGCTAGGTCATATGGTAAGTGTATGTTTAACTTACTAAGAAATTGTCTAATTGTTTTCAGAGTGTCTATACTATTTTACAGTTTAACAATATATGAGTGTTAGTTTATTACATTTTTTAAAAAGACAAATATTAAATACCTGAGTCAAGGTTGCATTGTATTTAGTAGCTATGTTCTGTGTTTAATCACTATAGGAGACAAAATAATGGCCCTCCAAAAGATATTCAGGACCCAATCTATGAACAGGATAAATATTACCATATATGAGAAGATGTCTCTGCCAATATGATTAAGGATCTTGAGAAGGATGCCTGCTAACATAGTTAGCAATGAGTCATTAAGGGTTAATGAAAATTAACATTTGGGAAATTACGGTATTCAGAATCAGGCAGGAGAAACAGTCCATTCTTTCTATGGAGCTAACATTCTAGTGAGACAGAGTAGTCTATAAGGAAATAAATAAATATTTAATATAATAGTGGTATGTGTAAACAATAATAACTGATAGGCAAGTGTCCCAGGGATAGAAGTTTTTGGATGGTCCCTCACATACGATGACATTTGAGCAGAGAATTGAATGAAGTAAGGTGCTAGCCATGTGACGATACAAGAAAAGAAAGTTCACAGCAAAATGTAAAAGTATTGAAAAAGTTATGAGGCGAAAACATACAGCATGTGTCAGGAAATTACTACATGGTGTGTGTGACTAGAGAAGAGTGGAGAAGAGAAAGCTGAATAGAGATGATGTTGGAGAACTGCCTGAGATGAGTCCTCTTGCAGGGATTTCTGCACTTTGCTAAACAGTCTGGATTTATCCCTTTATGCGAGAGAAAGTCATTGGGATGTTTTGCCTAGAGAAGTACAGTGAACAGATTTATATACTTGACCCTTGAACAACCTGAGAGTTAGGGTTGCTGACCCACAGCAAAATCGAAAATCCACATGTAAATTTGAGTCTCCCAAAACTTTACTAAATAGCCTGCTATTAGTAAAGCCAGAAGCTTTACTGATAACGTAAACAGTCAATGAACACATATTTTGTTGTTATGTGTATTATATGTTGTATTCTTACAATAAAGTAAGCTGAAATGTTTGAAGTAAAAGAAAATGTTTAAGAAAACCATAAGGAAGAGGAAATACACTTACTGTGCTATAATGTAAAACAAACAAACAAAAATCCGCATGTAAGCAGACCTGCGCAGTTCCAACCTGTTTTATTATGATGACTAATTTGCAGGTTGAGGAGAGTGAAAAATGAATCCCAGGTAGGAGGCTATCAAAAGTCTATTCATTAGGTGAGAAAGGATGCTGGCTTAACCTACTGTGATAGCAGTGGGGGTGAGGAGAATTTCTTGGAATCTGAATATAATTTACAAGTAAATCCAATGAAATTTACTGCTGGTCTAATACGAGGTGAGGGTGGGGCAAAACAATGGTAACATCAAAGTTTCAGATTTCAGATATCAGCTGACTATTTCGTAACCAAGGAAAGACTGAAAAAGAGAAAGTTCAGGAAAGACAGAAAGCCACAATTTGCCTTTTAGAGTGAGTATTACATATTTAAATGGATATTTTGAGTGGGCAATTCAAAATACAAACCTAATATTTAGGGGAGAGGTCATCATTGCAGAAAAATTTAAGAACCACCAGAAAATATAAATTTCTGAGCCTAGTGGCATCACCTGTAAGTGTAGGATAATATCCATGTTAACTAATCAATGGAAAACTTATAGATTTTATACAGGGAAGAAGTTTCTAGAATTTGCTGTCATACCCATTAATTTCATTTAAATTTAATATCTATAGGAATGGGCATTTAGATCGAGTAAGATGTAATATTTGCAGGAATACTGCGTCAGTAAGTTGATGTTCCACCTTTCATGCTGACGACTAGGATATTTTATATTACATTTTATAATCAGAACCCTATTACCCTTATTATTTTCATCTTAAATTTCACAATCCATGTTTTTTCTTTCTTTTTTCTGTTTGGTTTTAAAATATATGTGTTTCACTGATATTGTTGGGTTTCCTAGTTTGCTTTAGGAGGACGCAAAATGTAAATAAACAAAAAGGTTATTCCCTTTACACAGTTTAGATTATCCCAGTTGATCAAAATCAAAAGATCATACAATCACCTCCTCTGTGGTGTTCTTTGCTTGAATCGTTCTTTAAATGAAGAATCGAAGAAATTACATAGATTGCTTAAGTAAAAATAATCCTCCAAAATATTTGCACAATCATGATTGGTTCTTATATTTGAACTTCTCAGTTCATCAAACTACAGTGCATGTATATACACATTATTCTTATAATTAAAACTAGGAAAGGGAAGGGAGAAAAAGCTCATATTACTCTTCATTACAGAATTACAAATATATATTTATAAATCTGTATATATAGAGAGAGAGGTGCTTAAATACAAATAAAAATGCACTTAACAAAACTGAACTTTGGATTACATTTTTAGTAAGTCACACAAAACAAGAATATTATTAAACAATTTTTTAAGTAGTGAAGTATGGGAAATTTAAATGTTTACTGAAGGTAGAATTATTTTCCCACTTACTGGGTAAAAATGTATTTCTCTAATATATTAACAATGTAATCATATGTAAATACACATACAAAAACACTATTACATTTGTTTCTTATTTATAATAGTGCTATGCATTTTGTGTGGTAATATATAGGAGAAAGTGATGATGGTTTTATATAAAAATTTAAATAAAATACTGTAATTAAAAAAATTAAAATTACTATAAAATGAAAATGTTTTGATTACTAGTCACTTTAAACAACAATACATTTAAACATTGCACTGTAGCATAGACTTTTTTTGTTGTTTTTAGTTAAGATTTATTTTAAGATATAAATATTTTAGCTGCCCCAGAGTGCTATTCAAATAGAGATAATTATTGACACAATTTACATAAATGCGATACAAAGGCATATAGTGCTACCTTAATTATCTCTTGAAACTTTGTTCTTTATCTAATGTTTTTGCGCTGATCAGATATACTTTAATATTTCCTCCTGATTATAATTTAGGAAATGTGTCCAAAAATCATTTGCTATATACACATTGTATAAAACATTCAATAGAGACATAAGTTTCCCTACAGAAATATATTTAAGAATATTGTTGATGAGGGGCATGTGGATGGCTAAGTCGGTTGAGCCTCTGACTGTTGATTTTGGCTGAGGTCATGATCTCAAGGTGGGATTGAGCCCCGTGTTGGACTAAGCATGGAGCCTGCTTGGGATTCTCTCTCTCTCCCCCTCTCTCTGCCCCTCCCCTGCTCTCTGTGTGTATCTCTCTCTCTCTCTCTCTCTCTCTCTCTCTCAAATTAAAAAAAATTGATAATTACAAACTATCTCTCCTCTGAGATTTTGGTTTTAATTTATATGATAGCCACATTATGAAAAACCTCAGTGATTCCATTTTAAATGGGATTTGGGATGATAGTGCTAGGAAAGGGCAAGCAGTACAAAGGTTTTCTTTGCAAACTTTTACCTTAGGCCTGTGTGTGGTTCCACAGAGAAACAACAACAACAAATTATATAATATATATATATATATATATATATATATATATATACACACACACACATATATATGGCTCCAAATTAAAAAAAATATTATTCACATAATATAATAAGGAAACTTGAGTGAGAACCAAGATAATCATCTCTGCAGATATATAATATCAAATAAATACTATATAGAGATAAAGAAAAAGCTATTAAATGGAATAGAAGAAAAAACAAAGCCTATAAAATGAACAAGCAGCTTTTATACAATTAAATAGAAACTGTAGAAATTACACAGCGTGTGTATATATATATTCTGGGTGAATGGCACATATACTGTCCAACCAGGAAGTTGAATAGCATAAATATAACCTTGCACAGTATTTTCTGAATTAAATCCTTTCAGAAAAGAGAGCAGGAACATGAAATTTTATAAAGGTCTTGAGTGGATTTTTAAGCATTCTTAAAGCCACCATATTAGTCTATGAAAGGCCCTTCTGGATTCAACAAAATTTATTTTTCTACAAAGCAATATCTTTTGGTGTGAATAAATATGTAGTTGTCAAATGGACAAACAGTAACAGTTTTGTGGTTTAAAAAGTTACTTTTATTACATTCTTGAAATAATAATTATAATAATAATAGCTTCCAGACTGTGCATTTAGGATTGCCAGACACTTTTCTGTGTACTTTCCAAGAATCAAATGACTCATTTCACCCACTTTGTAAGACAAGCACTATATTTATCCTTATTTTACAGATGAGAGAAGGTATCATGATATTTGTAAACTTCCCAAAGACACACAGATAATAGAAGCAAGAACCATGCTTAGTCATAAATTCAACTTACATATTCATTATATTAAAAATAAATCAGTTTGGAAAATGGACAATCTGCCTGAAGGTGGTCATATAAACCCTTAACAAGCATTTGCTGAACATTCGATAGCTGAGTCTTTTCCCTGAAGATGGAGAATATTTATTCCTGTGTACCACACAATATATTGGGAAATGTCCTATTATATGTGGAAATATATGTAGGTTATGTTATACACAACAAGATACTAGGTAAATGTCCATTGTCTTTACTGTGTTGCTTTTTGAAATGTTTGGACAAATTTTCCGTCTCGATTGCAGTGATTGTTCTAATAATTTTTTTTAAAGTCACAGATAAAATTTTTCAATACTAGATTTTCCTCAAATTAAGAATTCATTTATCTATAAAACAAACTCAGAAATTATTCTTTATTTTGAAAATTGAAAGTAGTTAGATAAGCATATGGAAAATTTTCATTACTGAAAATGCAAAGATGTACAGACTCTTTAGCTAGCATTTGTTATGTTCTACATTATGTCAGGTAAAACTACACTAACATATATAGCATGGGCTAATGAATCCATTATAAAAATTCTTTATAATAGCTAACAGCTATAATTCATTAGTAATGCTTAATAGTCGATTGTTCTTGACTTGGAAAAAATAATGTGAAGATAATGCTTCTTTTCTAAGCCAATGGTTCTCAAAGATGTGACTGCACATATTTTTTTAATATAAATTAAATTATAATTTATTTTAAATAAAATTAGTGATTTAAAACATATCTATATATTATTAGGGCATCTTGATGCATCAACAAGTTTTACTCTCTCCTGTCTGTCATTCCCTTTGGGCTTGTTTTCATTACGTGAAAAATTTGACCCATTTAGTACACTTGATTAGCATCCAGCTGTCTGAGCTGTTTCTCAAGCAGAAAATTATTTGCAAAAATAAAGACATAAAAAGAATTAATATGTATTGAGCACCTGTAATTTGTCTAACGCTTAGCTTACATTAATTAATTGAATCCTAATAAAACCTGTAGGTAAGTATGGTTAGCCTTATTTTATAGAAACAATCGTGGCTCAGAAAGGTTAAGTGATATTAATTATGTCAATAAGAATTTATTGAGAGCCAAGTATATGCCAGACATTTCTTCTCCCAGACACTTTGCATACATTGGTTAACATAAAAGAAAAAAAAAAGAGAGAGAGAGAAGTCGAAGCATGACACTATGATGTGATATAAAATAAGCTGGGCCAAGATTAGAAGCTTGGTATTCTGATATGTATTATATTATATATATGATTTTTGTGATTTTTTAATGAAATTTGTATTGTGCTGATATTTTATATATATATATATATATATATATATATGATTGATATATACATATATATGATTGATATATACATATATATGATTGAACAGATGATATTTCATCTTTGTGATGGAAAAAGGAAAACTCCTAAGTAACTCACTCTTTTGTGAAAAGAACACAGAAGGACAAAGCAATAAAATAATCACCATTTATATACCACCTAACATGTGCCAGATATTGTGCTATACACTAGGTGGTGAACAAGTACATGACCTCTCTTATAGTATTTAGTCATGAGATAGCTCATGAAGTCAATGAGGTCATCAAAAACCCCACACTCTTATGATCATTTTTCTCTATTGTCTCTGCTATAAGAGATTCCCCTTGCAGCCTTAAAGTGAGTGTTGGTATTCATCAGAGGTACAACCCTTCTTGTCTACCTTCAGTGAAAGGGTAGAAAATGGACAAAGGGAGATGGGAGGAGGAGGGACAGAGAAAGAAACTGGAGGCGAATTGAGAGGGGTGGAGAGGAGGAGAGAGCGACTCTACGCTTAAATATAATTTCTGCATGTAAGTCCAATTATATCAACTTAAACTACATATAATCTGGAAAATCCTATCTAGGAAATGCCATATGCTGGTATTTTAAAACTGGCATAGTGTCTGGGATAGCCACAATTGATTATCAGACCATGGTTTCTCAATGTTGGCACTATTGATATTTTGAGTTATATAATTCTTTGTTGTGGAGGGCCTTGCTGTGCCTTGTGGGATGTCTGTCAGCATCCTTGATGTCTACTTTTATATGCCGTTCACACTCCCAAGCAGGTCTTCAGACATCGCTAAAAACTCCCTAGAGAGCAAACTCTCCCTTGGTTGTGAATCACTGCTATTGGAATAATCAGGGCTTAGAGCTGGATAGGTGGGATGGGTGGTGAAAGTCAGCATGTCAACAACAGCAGTATTATTTCTCTGTTACTGATAAAGAAACTGAAGCTTAGATAAGAAGCTTATTATGGTTATACAACCAGTAATCTGTGATATGCCTAAATATGAACCCAATATTCTCATAACCTTAATATATTTTCCCTCCTAAGTAGTCATCACTGACTGTGTATCTCTTATGTTCTAAAACATTTTCCCATAATTACTACATTCTTCCCCATAGCTGCCTAGTGAAAGAAGCTTCATTTGTTATCTTTTCACAGTCAGATTATTAGTGTTTGAGATGACTTAGAATACGAGGGTAGCACTGTCAAAATCTGCCCAGGAGACCAAAGAAGCCTGCCAAAGGAAATGATAGTTTGTGAGACCAGAGGAATAAGGATAGTCTGGGACATATCCAAAGAGGCCACACCAAGAAGAGGCTCTAGGTCTAGCATTTATAGATGGACCCAATTGTGAAAGGAAGTTGCTTTAAGGAATCATAACGATTTAGTGCAGATAGATTGTACATAAATAAGATAAGATGCCTGGAAGAGGCAGAATGTCCAACCACTTACATCACACTAATGGGTTTAGATACTATCCAGTTGACGATAAAGAGTCATTGAAAGAATATGACCTCAAAATTGATAATAGTACTAAGTTGTTAGAAAATCACTTTGACAAATTGTGGAAATAGATTTGTGAAGGAGAAGGGGATTATTTGACAGAGAAAAGAATAAGGAGGTTCAGACAAGACAGGGTGAGAGATGATAAGCACCTAAACTAAAATGACATCAGTGGTTTTGAAGAAAAAGTCAAGCTCTAGTCAGACTGAGAAAAGAAGGTCAAGAATATATGTTAACTAATGATAATATTATAAAAGAAAGAAAAGGTAATGCTTTAGGTTTTTGGCTTGGCCATCTAATTAGTACAAAACCCTAATAATGGGAGACAAGAAAAAAAAAGATGGATGGAAGGCGGGGAGGGGTGTTAAGAAGGCACATGGTTGTAGATGATGAATAGGAGGAAGGGAAAACTACCTCAGAATGTTTTCTTGTTTCATTTCAAACTATTTTTATTCAACTATCTCCCTAATTTACAAAAGGCTATTTCAGTGTATATATACATATATATGTATGTATACACACACGAACATACACACACATGTATATATATATACATACATACATAGATATATATTTGATTAGACTTTGGGGCAGTTACCTTTATCCTTTTTTGATGCAGTTTTGTTTTTGTAATACAGTTAACAGTATATTATAGGCAAATTTGTATTGTGCTTCTCTTACTTTGCTTTATATTGTATGCAAATCCTTATAGTCAGTATTTAATTTTCTCTAAGTTTTGCACTATAAAACCCTGAAGTAAATATCTTAGCATATGATTTTTTTTTTGTATATTAAACTCTTTCCTGAGGATAAGGCCTCAGTTGGTTTATGGAACGAAAGTTTATAGATATCTGTTGTTCCTATTCTGTACTGCTTCTTTTCTTTCATGAAGGACTTTATTAAATTATTTCCACAGAAGTAATGTTTAAGTATTCCATTCATCTCACTCCATGTCAAACATTAATACAATAATTTTTCATTGTTTATATGATAGCCAAGTACTTACATACAAATAATGTGTGCATAGATTTTTAATGTATTTGATTAGTTCTAAAGTGAAACATAATTTCCATGCATACTTAAAATATTTATATTTCTTTAATTTTAAATTGCTTGTCTATGCCTTTGCTCAAATATCCATGTGTCTGTCACATAGAAATTGCTCATTAAGTTAATTAGCCATTAATGATTTGAGACATTGGTAGATTAAGTATATTAATACTTTGTATTACTTAGGGCATTAATTTTAAAACAGTATATCATCTATTTAGGGAAATAGATGATAATTAAAAGACAATTTCAAGACAGCAAGTAAGCATGAACATATAATAGTATTGTAAAATTCACAATTAATATGTATATAAATATAAAATATACATGTATGTAGCTGAAACCACTTAATAAGTGCCCTCAGATGATAAAGCAAAAGGTTGGGATTTTAACTAAAGCCTGGAATACCTCATTCTATTTCCTCCTCTCTCCTCCTGAATTAACAATAAACTTCAGTATTTCCGGAGGCAAATAAGAGAGAGAGAAGACATGTTATTAGCCAAGTATAAATCACACTTGTTTGCTTTCATGGTCTCCTTTCTTCTATCTTTAGAGCTTAAGATAGAGTGCAAAAAATGACATTTAACTGTATAACACAAATTAATAAATGTGAAAATCACCATTTTTTCAATCTTTTTATCTTCCTTTATTTGCCTAACTGCAAAATACTGAAAATTGTGTTGATCTTGTATTAGTCTTGTATAGCAGAGTGTAAGACTTGATATTAGAAAGTTATTGAAATAAATTTAATATGTAGGAAGAAAAATGCATATGTAACTAAACATGCTTTATATTTTAATTTGATCACTACATTCTGTCAGTATAAAATATAATTTCATTACATTGCAACTAATGTTAAGGCTACATTGAAAAATTCATTCATTGTTTATGTTATGCTCATTTCTTTGGTCCATTTGCATAAATCCATAGGTTTTACTCTTATATTACTATGCATCTCTATGTATCTATGGTTCCTGTAACATTCTTCCAGCTGTTATCTTATATTTTATTGCTGGACATATACTCTGAGAATCTTCACCAATATTACAAAGACAATGCAACCAAAATTGAACTCATTATCCACTCTTGCTAATATTTATAAAACAATTTCACTCTGGTTTATTACACTAGCTTCATACCTCTCCTCCTACATTCAGCTTGCCTTGTTCCATTCATTATTAATAACGGTCTTTAATTTAATCTGTATACTTAGCTCTGGACTAAATGCTACACTTATATTATGTCTATTAATCCTTACAACACCTTCAGAGATAAGTCACAATACCCCCATTATATTGATAGATAAACTGAGCTTCCCATGGCTTAGATGGCTTTTCTGTAGCTACATAGCCAGTAAGAGTCAGGGATGAGATTTGAGGTCTGGTCCACTTGACTCCAAGGCTAGTGAATAACTGAACCTTGACTGCCAACTACATATGACTGTCAGAATGAATCTGAAATACATATGTTACTCCCCTTCATAACATCCTTCGGAGACTCCCATAGTGCCCTCAGGACTTCATGTAACTCATTGGATTAGAAGACATTTTAGGATCTACTTGAAGTAGTGTGTTTCTTAAAGATAAATATGAAATACTTTGTTCAATATCAAGCTAACCTACAGAAAACAGAACAAAACATGACACAGCTCCCGGAGTCTTCAGGGGGCAGCGGAGGTCCATATAAATAGGATTTCTGTTCCCCACTGGAGTTATAACAAATTTTAGGAAGAAACAACAGAGGCTTTTCTTTTTGCCACTGATAAAATTAAGGTTAAAACACATGGCTTGCTGGCTTGCAATGTGTGAGCCTAATGGTCCTGAAAATCCTGACCACGGAACTGGCCAGACTCATCCCAGCTGTGCTGACATCCTTCTCCCGCAGAATCAAAGCTCCTGCAGGAGCGGCTGAGTAGGCTCACTGCTGGCAGATGTACAGATCTCAGGGGAAAAGTGAGTGGAGCTGTGACAAGCTGGCCAAAGTATACTTTGTAAATTTACAAACAAGATAAAGAACTCTACTTCTCAAGAGTGGAGCAGGGAAGAATGAGAAGGTGAGGCAAATCGCTGCTCACGGAAATCAAGAACCAGAAAAAGCAAACACTCTTAACCCTCTTACCCAGGCTGAATTTCTCCAACACCCCTCTTTTGGTCTGCTTGCATCATATCCAATCTGTCAATTCCACTGTCAGCATGCCTAGCACAACTCATTCAGCGTCTCCGTCTCCGTGTACTCAATTTCTGTTGTTGTAACTAGTAACAACCTGTACCTGATTCTTCTGTGGTTCCCCCCTTTTTTTTTTCTGCGTTGGCTTTCTCCATGAGCTGAATACAAATACTCATGCTCCTACACTGTTTTGCTGCTGAAACCCCTTGGATAAAACAAACAAACAGACAAACAAACCTGATCTATCATCACATGTAGTAAAAGTCTGACTGCAATCCAAGGTTTTCTATCATCGGACATAAACCCACCTATTCTATTGTCACTATTCGCTGTTTACCTTGAATAAGATCATTTATTTATTCCTCAGCACAACCATTCATTTCCTAACACTGTGTCCTTTTATTGTTTTTCCTGTTTACCTGTAACAATTAACAATATACAGCAACTATCTTTATATTTAAATATGAGTACTTAAATGTCATAACTGATAGAAAAATGGCAGACCGCTTTATTGCATATAGATGAGTAGGGATTTCTGTAAGGAGCTTCATATGTATTTAGGGATTATTACATATGAAAGCCAATTTAATCAAATCAAATTGTGGCATTATCATAACATTTGGTACAGAGAATATTTTGTACTCAGTGGAGAATTTATGACGCATACTTTCTCCACTCATTTGTAGCATTATCACTTTTATTTTTCAGACAGTTTGAGTTACAATAAAAGTGCATTTGTAAATTCTCTACTTACTTTCAGAAGAGAGAAGAGACAACAATTTAGACTTTCTAAGTCGAAATTTTTCCTTACAATTTCAATTCCTCTTATACTGACTTCTTGAGATTATCCCTGCACACACTAAATATGGTATCTTCACACAATTAATATTGACATTACCTGTTTGATTTGAGTAGTGCTGTTATTACTTGTTTAAAATTGAAATTCTAATAGAAAATAATGAACTTCTTTTACTATATGCAAACTATTAATTGCCCAGTAGTTATAGACTCAAGTTTATTTTTCATATTCATTGATGAGTGAAATCATTATTTTTTACCTTTGTTGTATTCTAACTATTGAAAGCAAAAATGAAATACCACTACTTTTTTAAAAAAAGGAATATATTTTATAAGATTTTCAAAAGTATATTTAAAATGTTTTTATAGAGTATTCATCAAATGGGAAGTATTTGCATAAAGAATTCATTCTCATTGACAGTTCAATTTGATCTCTGTATTACAGTTCCTTTCTAAAGAAGGAAATTGAATTCTCTTGTGTATGCTATGCCACTTTTACCAGGTAAAGAAAGACTAATGATGTCAGATTACTTTTCAGTGGGATAGAATGAACTAAATTTGCATCAAGGGAGAAATGATTTCTTAGCCACAGACACATGCATTGATCAGATTGTCTGTGAGTAGTTTATTCTATGTATTTATATATTTTCTTTCCATCTTGCTGTCAACTATTATTATACCACATTTATCATCAGAGAATTAAAGTGAGAAAACAACTTCCAAAGACTGCTTGAAATGAGTTGAAGTTTGCCCACTAAATCCTTCAGCTGCTTCTGTAACAAGAATCCAGAAGAAAGAAACAACCTCTACCCATGAAAAATATGACACTATCTGAAGTGGGTTTTTCTTCCAAACACTGGCCTGCTAAGTTTTTGGTGCCATGTTTGAATGAGGATTAATATCAATTTTTTTTTTAATTTGAATGATGCCACCAAACTACCATTTCAAATTTCTGACAGGAAAACAGAATATAATACCCTCTAGCAGAACCAGTAAACAGATGATATCAACACAAATATTTACAAGTATAACACACAAATCACTGAACCAAGAGATGATATTTAAGAATATTCGGTTGTAATATTGCCTTCAATGTTGTATTTTGAGAAATATAACATGCTGTCTTTGTGTGGGGGTTAGTAATAGATGCATAATACCCAGTCCAAGATCTCTTGGGCTATAAAGCAAATACTTGCATTGTTGTAGGCATATACTTGAGTATTTATCCATTGCTAAACAGTACTCTGTCAGCATTTCTTGCAGTGTGGGCCATGTAAATATAGCATAATGAGATATTCTGTGGGAAAACAATGAAGTCAATTACACGTAAAAAAATGTTATATACTTTACACCCTTCTTAGAGATTCACCAGACAGAATATAAATGCACAAAACAAGAAGGATGGTTAAATTAAATTTTATGTGTCCACAAGGTAGAGTATTTTAGAGCCCCATTGTCTCTACCCTGATTTATGCTACCATTGCCTTTAATATGAATTCCTCTTAATTCAGCTTCTTGCCCCCATTTTTAAGACCCTGGAAATTTTTTCTACCTTAAAGCAAAATTGACTGATATAAAAAGGCAAATCTGACTCTATTATTTTTTCATTCTCCAAAGACTCCCTATGTTTTTGTTTTACCATGCAAACTCCTTAACATACCATGCAATAACATTATTATTTGTTCAACTTCATCTCTCACCTTTAGCTCTGTATTTCAGCCAAACTTCGTTTTAAATTCCATACTGTCTTAAACACATTGGAAAGCACTTGACGTTTCCTCATTGCCATCTCTCTTTTATTTAATACACTCTTCTCATACTGTAGACAATAATTTCATTGGCATTTAATCTTCAAACCCTTCCTTGACACCCCAACTTAGCCCCTCACTCTGGGTTCCATTTCCTTCCACCATGTTCCCCAGCCCTCTGCATCTGCATATCATAGTATTTAATTGTTGAAATGTAACCATTTGCTTCTTCAAATGGGCTGTAAGCCTAATAATAGTAAGGCACTGGCTTACTCCATTCATTATTTTATCCTAAGCAGTTAGTGCTATGCCTCTTACATAGCTGATTCTCCCCATCCCCAAGCGTTTATTTAAATTCCAGTTAGTTAACATACAGTATAATATTAACTTCAAGTATAGAATTCAGTGATTCAACACTTACATACAACACCCAGTGCTCATCGCAAGTGCCCTCTTTAATCTCCATCACCTATTTCACCCATCCCCGCCTCCCCCATCTCCCCTCTGGTAACCATCAGTTTGTTTTCTATAGTTAAGAGCCTATTTCTTGGTTTGCCTCCCTTCCACACCCCCCCTTATGTTCATTTGTTTTATTTCTTAAATTCCACATATGAGTGAAAGCATATGGTATTTGTCTATCTCTGACTTATTTAGCTTAGCACGATACTCTCTAGCTCCATCCATGTCCTTGCAAATGGCAAGATTTCATTCTTTTTGATGGCTAAGTAATATTCCATTGTATGTATGTATGTATGTGTGTGTGTATTATAGATTGGGGTTTACCAAGGATTTGTGGCTGACAGTAGAATTGAAGGAATTAAAGCTCTAAGCCAAGAGAAGCTCCATGTGATACCAAAGAAAGAGACAGCAGGGAGAAAAGCCAGGACATATTGCTGATCTAAGGTTGGAAGGCATGGCCATGTACTAGATATCTCAACATATTCACAGAGCAGAACCAGTAGAATGAAAATGGTAGAGGGGTCACTTTTGTGGTCTGGGAATGAGAATTAGAATTACAATTACAGAGTTCAAGGCAGTGTCTATGGAGAAAGGTAGCTGGAGTGGGCTGCAGGTCAGGGCATTTTGTGGAATTGTTTGCTTAGTATCTGTTTCCTCCCATGGAACTTGATTTGCATGATGACAAGGATCATGTCTGCTTCTGCTACTAGGCTATTCTCGGTGCCTATCATAGTGCCTCAAAGCAGCAAAGGCTCCCTAAATAAGAATTTTGTGAAAGTGAATTATGCAAATAAGTCAAGGAGTTTTAGATTAGGGTATGAGTAGTTGCCTCGAAGCCTTTAAATTTGATAGGTGGTTAAAAGTTAGGCTAAAAGTCCCTTTGTTACCAACGCTTAATTGATTGGTAGGTGACAGCAATAGGAAGAGGCTATAGAAAAGGTGATAGAAACAGATCCCATATAAACAAGTGGGAAAAAAAAAATAAAGGAAAATACAAGGAAGAGAGACTTACTTACTCACTCAATAAATATTTATTGACTTTCCAGTGTCTGCAAGGTCCTGGTATTGAGAATAATTTATAAATATAGCAGACACAGTTCCTGCCCTTCTGGAGCCTTCATACTGGGGAAGCAAACTTTATTAAATGAAATTATTAAATTAAAATTTAAGTAATTAAAGCAGAGATAAATGTGACAAAAGATACTTATGTAGACTTGCAGGGAAATAATCTTTAGTGAGATATATTTATATTGAGTAACGAAGATGAAGTAAGAGATTTATGAAAGGGATGGAGGTGGCATGGGAGGAGATAGTATTCCAGGCAAATAAGTATAATGCAGCAGTTAAGAATGTTACAAATAATTATTCCTCCCAAATCATCTTTTGGAAATTTTAGGAAAAAATTCTTAATGGATTTAAATATATTTTCACTGAGGTACAAAATACAAAAAAATATTATTACTCCATTCTTTCCCTCCGATCTCACATTCAATCCAACAGCAGATCCTAATGGAAACATCTTCCAAATCCATATCCAATTTGGGAATCTGATCAATTCTTATCACGTATTCCACTGCCACCTATTCCAAGGCGTTTTCATCTCTAACCTGCAACAGTAGGCTTTTAAATACTACTCCTCTGCTTCCAGCTTTACAATCAGAATGATCTTGTACAAAGGGAAGTCAGACCATACCACTGCCACTTCTGAAAATCCCAATCAATGAATCCCCACCTGCTTTTAGAGTAAATTCTAAATTCCAGGCAATGATCTATAAAGATGAGGTATCAGGCTTCTATCTCAACCGTGGCTTTCATCTCATCATTCTCTCCCCAAGTTTACTGGGCTTTAGTCCATTAGGACTGTTTTTCCATTCTTTAGCATGAAAAACTCATTCTGGTCTCAGACAGAACTCTGCCTGAACACTCTTTCTTCAGGTCTTTGATAGCTTTGTTTCTCTGTGTCAGTCAGGTTTCTGGACTCATTTATGTCTTCTGTCTTTACTTACCAACCAAGCTTTCAATCCCCATCTGGGTTTTATTTTTTATACTTAATAATATTTGAGTTCACAGTACTTATTTACTTGTGGATACACATACATACACATTCGTAGATATATGAGCATGCAAGTAAATAATAGATGCACATATAGAAATAGTCTTTCTTCCACAATAGAATATACATTCCTTTAAAAGAGACAAGTGTTTGGCTGCCTATTCACTCTTGTATCTCCAGGTAAAGAATTGTACCTAGTACACTATTTGCTCAGTAAATGGTTGATGATTGCATATAATTAAACCAAAGGGTATTTCAAAATGGCTTTTTGAAAATGACTATACTTGGGGATTCCTGGGTGGCTCCATCAGTCAAGTACCTGACTTCGTCTCAGGTCATGATCTCATGGTTTGTGAGTTCGAGCCACACGTTGGGTTCTGAGCTAAGAGCTCAGAGCCTGGAGCCTGCTTCAGATTTTCTATCTCCGTCTCTTTTTCTGCTCCTCCCCCTCTTATGCACTCTGTCTCTCTCAAAAATAAATAAATAAAACATTAAAAAATAAAATAAAATGACTATACTTTAGACATCCCTACAATTATTTTCTTAATTTTATAATTATACTATTAATATTTCCAACTATCAGTGTATTCAAAATATATCTTCAAAAACTACATATTTTTGGTTGTGATCTTCTCCATTCTCTTGAGCACACACATTTGCCCACCACCATACCTTACATTATGCTGTTCCTCTTACTTTCCATTCCAAGAAATTTGGCCTGAATTATCACTTAAGGAAAATTCATATTCCTTGAGATGCATGAGACTTTTGCTATCCCCCAAATGAAAATAACTCACTATTCCTTCAGCATTCAAATATTTGGTCTTGGGATGCCTGACTGGCTCAGTCGGTTGAGTATCAGGCTCTTGATTTAGGTTCAGGTCATGATCTCATGGTTCGTGGGTTCAAGCCCCACATCCCTGCTTCAGAGTCTCTCTTCCTTTCTCTCTGCCCTTCCACGCTCACGTTCTCTCTCTCTCTCTCTCTCTCTCTCTCTTTCTCAAATAAATCAACATTTAAAAATATATTTTGTCTTTCACTAATAATTAGTGTTCTTTATTATAGATAGGTGACTTGTTGTGGCTTACACTGTATTCCTCTAGACTGTAAGCTCCTTGAAGGCATGATGCATATAAATATTTAAAAACAAAACAAGCAAACAAAAACTAAACAGCAAGATTTTAAATATCTTACTTTTTGTCTTCCTGTTGAGCCTTATTTTCTTGTCCAAACCTAGATGTTGGTACTTTAGTGCCTTTGCCTGCCCTATGTTGAATGAACCCTTCCCAATACAACCAAAATTGTACATGGTTTTATATGTACAAATTGCAAAAAATTACCCATGGAAATGAGATTTTTATTTAATTTTGAAGTGTCTAGTTTACCAATCTAAATGAAAAAAATAAATAAATATGTTATTAAATTAATTTCAGCAAATTTGATTAGTGTCTATATTAACACTCTGATCAAGTTGCTGTATGACCAGTAAACAAAGTAGTGAACAATATTCAGAGAAAGCAGACATTTTACCTTTTCCACAAATTTCAAATATAGTCCTGGAACCAAGTACTGTGCCTCTTTATCTCTTCCTGCACTTCTTATATTTTTTGGCATTGATGTAATGAATAATTAAGAGCAGATTTCTATGTGTTTCTGTGAATTTCCAATCTAACTATAAATTCTATACAAATGTGATTCAGCACTCTGATTGCAAACAAGCACATTGACATTATATTGAAATAAATGAGTCTTTTTATGCTCAAAGGAGAGGTTTGTTTTCTTTCCACGTATTCCTCATGGACCTGAATATATAATTTTCTTCTATTGTGAAATTTCAAGGGAATACAGAGTAACTCTGAATAAACCAGTTAGAAAGCTCTCCAAAGATACCTTATGGCAATTTTAGCCTATGTTTATGTAGCCCAGGGCATAAAACTTTGCAAATCTTAATCTTTATATTTATTACAATATAATTAATTTACCCCAAATAGCACAATTAGGGCTTAATCAGACTCTCTTCTCTTTAATATTATCGCCTTGAGTCAGATTTCTAAGAACATTCTCAATCTTCTCTTTCAAGCTGTAGATTTAGTAGTAACAGGACTAGAAGGAAAAAGAAAACAAAACCCACAACTATATTCCTCAGAGGGAAAGCAAAAAAAAAGTGAAGATTGGCTTAGCTATACTGCCATTTCCATGTCAATTATTATCAGGTTTAGATTTAGAAAAATGATTTGGCTTTTTTTGTTTGTTTGGTTTGAATATTTTCAAAATAACCTTCTGAGTCAGTAATGTGTTTGAAATTGTATCTATATGGTAATTACATGCCTATTTTTTAAAAGACATATATAACTTATTGCATTTTATATATTATAGTTTATATGGTTCATTATGTGCTATATATTTTGTAAAATATTTCTCATGACCCCTATATTCTCATGAAAACCAGATACTATTTGACACAGTAACTTTTCCTAACTCATTTATTCCTAGTATTTCTCTTCCTAGTATTTCTCATTTGAGTCACACTCTCTGACTCAAGAAGTCCATGTTTGTCTATAAAATTGGTGTTTTTGTTAGAGTAACATCAGTAATCCCCATGGAGAATTAAAACCCCCCATCACCCCTATTTGATATGATATGAAATCAAATATCTTTTGTTCTCTCAGGCCACTGAAGAGGCATGTAATCATTCCTAGTGAATGTGAATGCTTATAATCAAAACCCCTGTCAAGAGAAATTATTGTCTAGGGACTCCCCAGCAGTTCATGGCACTCATCCAAAGAACTGATACTGCTCTTTCCTGTGCAAGCAGGCTCTGTGCTGAGTGCTGAGATTATCTACTGGAAGTCTCATTTGAGACAGAAGTTCCTAGGACTGAACATACTCGTTTGAGCACTGGTTCTCATCAATTGGGAAGCGAATATTAGTCATCTGTTTCCTCTTCTTAATGAAAATATAACTGTCCATGTCATCATGAATTACTCTTTTCAATGGCAGCCCTTCCTAGGATTCCAGTAATAGCCCATCTCTCCTCTCAGACAGCCCATCCCCACCCAACTCTGAGTTCCAGAATAAGTTTGTGTTTAACTCTAAAGTTGTCACTTTAAAGAAATGTATACAGGATCTGATCTACATTTGTAAATAGGACTTCTAATGGCAGTTAGTTTTCTTAACTCCTGTCTTATAACATGGATTATTTTATTCAAATTTCATCTTGACCTATAAAATAAAGACTATTACTTTCATTGTATTGGTGAGGGAATTGGGCCTCAACATTGTAACTTAATGTTACAGAGACAGTGAGTCGTAGAACCTAGATAGTCTTATCTAACTCTAGAATCTTAATGCTCACTTGTCTGTTTTCTGTCAGAACCAGAATACACCCTACTCAAATGCATAGGAACATTTAAAATTGGTCTTACTATACTTTTTTCTGAACAGGATGAAGAGGAATAAATACCCAAGAACTAGCTTTGCTCCCTTGACCATGTCAATAATATCAAACTATTCGGAGTGTAAAAATGCTATAAAAATTGGCATATTCCCAAGAAAAAGCAAAAGATAAGTGATTAAATTTTAGGAAAGACTTTTAAAAGTGAAATAACTTTTTTTTTTTTTAAACTGTAAAGCACTTAAAACTCATTCATCTATGTGGTTAAGTTGTATGATTTTTGTGAAAACTTCCCTAAAGGTGAATTATAGTATATTGATAGTATAGTTAGAAAATTGGAGGTCTAAACAAAATGAGAAACAAACAATTTGATAGACGTCTTCAGGGGAATTGTTAGGAAACCAATTTTTTTCTCTCATTTCAATAATATAAATAATACATAAATGGTATAATATATGAGAAAATAATAAGATTAGATATTATTAATTTCACCTTTCTTTTTCCTAAAGGATAAGATACCTGCTGGTGGGGGGTTTTGTTTTTCTCTTTTTTGTTTCTGTCTGTTTGTTTTGTTTTGAAGTAATTCCTTTATCTTCAAATAAGTTATTTTAAGTCCTTTAATATTTGACAGGCCTTTCCTATATAATTAAATGTATAATTTCTTTTTTTTAATTTAAAAATGTTTTTTAATGTTTATTTATTTTTGAGAGAGAGAGACAATGTGAGTGGGGGAGGGCAGAGAGAAAGGGAGACACAGAATCCAAAGCAGGCTTCAGGCTCCAGGCTCCAAGCTGTTAGCACAGAGCCCGATGCGGGGCTCGAACTCACAAACTGCAAGATCATGACCTGAGCCAAAGTCGGATGCCTAACCGACTGAGCCACTCAGGTGCCCCTGTATGTATAATTTCTAATACACGTGTACATTTTACATCTACTTGAGTCGAAAGAGTGTATTTAATGGGTATTTTGAAAGGCTGAAGGTCATGTTACTAACCTCAATTAACAAAATGAGAAACTATGTTGTGTCCAGAAGAAATATATGTCTTAGGTAAGTCTCAAAGATTGAATAAATTAAATAATGTACATTGCATTTCCTGAAAATGTTATAGCACAACAAAGTGACCAAACTGTCATGAAGAGAAAATATTCTTGAGAATGAAACAAAATTATCGTAAGTTAAATGGTTTGAAAAATCGTGTGTGTATGCACATACTTTAAACTGGATTCTCCTTTATTTTGTTTTTCTTTAGCGCTTAAGATAGTTGTAGAAAGGGGCGCCTGGGTGGCTCAGTCGGTTAAGTGTCTGACTTCAACTCATTTCACGATCTCGCAGTCCCTGAGTTTGAGCCCCGCGCGGGTTCTGGGCTGATGGCTCAGAGCCTGGAGCCTGCTTTGGATTCTGTGTCTCCCTCTCTCTCTGCCCCTCCCCCATTCATGCTCTGTCTCTCTCTGTCTCAAAAATAAATATAAATGTTAAAAAAAAAAAAGATGGTTGTAGAAGAAAGTAAAAGTATCCTTAAGTTAGGTAACTTTGAGAGAAGCTAAAATTACAAAGAATATAACATTCAAAACAAAATATCCTCACATAATATAGGGAATATATATGACTCTAACATTTGTTTTCTGAGTTACTCTGAAATGTTTCATTGCATTTATATATTCTAGGGGCACCTGGTGACTCAGTCAGTTAAGCGACCAACTTCAGCTCAGGGCATGATCTCACAGTTCACGAGTTTGAGCCTCACATCGGGCTCTGTGTTGACAGCTCAGACGCTGGAAACTGCTTCAGATTTTGTGTCTCTCCCTGCTCACACTCTGTCTCTCTCTCAAAAATAAAAAAAAAATAAAAAACATTAAAAAAAACATTAAAAAAATAAATACTCTAATAGTGTTTACACTAACATGCACAATGAAGTTATTTCAGATATAGGAATAATGATTGAAAAAATATAGCATATATATACTCATATCATGTGCATATATCTGTAAATATATGTATGTGTATATACGTGCATACCTTTTGTTTTGTTTTGGCAGTTTGTCATTAGGAAAGATATATTGAAACAGTGTTTCTTGAATTATTTGTGATCCTGTGCACCTATGTTTGTGTGCTCAGGTAATCTGCAATCTTCATTCAGTGACACTAATTGTAAAACACATTATTATTAACCAGATACTACTGATGATTATCTACTCTAAACAGATTAATGGTGGCACCTCAATAACAACACAGACTATATGAAAAACTCACATCTGGATTTATGGTGTAAACACTTACTTCATAAGAAGATAGCTTCTACATTTCTTTATATTCTGTATGAAAAAGAACTATGGAGTCAGTATGATCAACTTCCAAATTGTAGTTCTCTCAGTTTTTAGCTAAATTATTGTGAGAAAATAATTTATATTTTCTTTTTCTTCACATTTATTTACTCTGAGAGAGAGAGAGAGAGAAAGAGAGAGAGAAGGAGGGAACAGGGGAAGGGCAGATAGAGAGAGGGAGAAAGAATCTCAAGCCTGCTCTGTGCTGACACAGGGCTTGAAATCACGAACCGTGAGATCATGACCTGAGCTGAAATCATGAGTTGGATGCCTAACCTACTTAGCCATCCAGGCACCTCAGAATTTATGTATTCTAAGCTTCATCTTAGTCATGTGTAATTAATGAGAATAATAATTTCTACAGTAGACCAAATTTTTACTTGAATCGTTCTTGCCCTTGAATATACGGGTAAATTTAACTGTAAAATTTCCAAAATCAGCTCCTTGCTCCTCTTCAAATTTGTAGATTTCTGACTTTATTTGCTTCAAACCTCTTTGTCTTCCTTCATATGAATACATAGTTCATAGCTTTCCTTTTCTGGTTAACCTTTGAATATCTTGGGTTACTGGAGGGAGTAGTCACTTTATTTCATGCATGGTCAGCCTCCTCTGAGGCTTGGAGAGAGGGGGGCTGACTTTGACATCTGGTGGACTTTGCCACATGCTCCACAACCTTCCAAATGTCTTTGGGCCAGACCTATGATTTTCTTCCACTATGAAGATTAGCACAGCCTCACCCTGTGTCCTCACTCAGCATGCTTGTGTGTGTACATGCACACATGCACATCTATATTTTGTATGAAACAATTCAATTGTGCTAAAAAACCATTCCCTCAATCTTGCTTTATTACCCTGAATGGTCACTCTGATAATTAAATGGGCTAATGTTTTAAAAATTCATACCAATACACAGTAACACAATCAATGCATTTTAGTTTCCCTTCCCATCAGACACTGCAGTCTTCATTCAATTGTACTAATTCCAAAACATGTTATTATTAACTTATATAATTAACAGCTTCTACCATTTTCTAGCTAAAATTCTCGGAAATCATATCATCCCTTTCCCTAAGTTACAGAATACTTTTTTAACTCTGTATTTGAAATGGGTGATGAGATATGTATCCTTAATTTTTTGCAATACATATTTTTACCAGGTATTACAGTGTGTAAATACTGTACCAAATTTATGTAAAATTAGCCTTTCTTTTTTTGATCTTGGTGATACCAAACAATTCAATATTAATGGAATAAAAAACTATACATATTGACACAGAAATTGATTTTCTTGACTTTGTCATATTAAGAACTAGAAGAGCTGCTCTTTAGGGATAATCTATGACAGCAGTGGTGGTATCAAAGAAACCAGGTAACAATTTCATGATTATAAAAGAAAAAAGTCCTAGACATTTATAGATTATGTAGCATTTTATTCTTATAATTTATATAAATAGCTTACCTAATTTTTATGAATACTTTGTATTATTAAATAGTGCCATTCTCATTTAGCAAAGAAAGAAACAAAGAGAGAATGAACAGAGGAGAAATATTCAGTAAAATTTCAAGATCCTGTACATGTGTGTGAGCCAAATAGATCATGTGAAAGCTGATCCCCATCACTGCTAGATGTTTTCAGGGACAGAAATCCAAGAAACACAGTCATGCTGCTGGTGGTTGGGCTTCCTCTATGAAGACATATCTAGTTTTTCTAGTTTCCTCAGATTTAGAGGTCAATGGACACTTTTTTCTAAAGAAAAAGTCTTTAATATGGAAACTACTTTACATTAACATTGACTCAAAAATCTATATTTAGCAACTACTGTGTGCAGTTAGCTACACATTTGTCACTAATTCCTATATAGAGACAGTGGTAGATTGTGTTACTTTTAATGTTTCTTATTCCTTCACTACTGATGGCAGTTCTCGCCATATGACCTGCAACACCTCTCAAGTGTAAATGATTATGCTTCTACACCCTAATGAACTCAGAATGTCTATAACTTACTTTCATTACTTTAAGGAAAGCAAAAGTGATATATACGTCAGTTTTTAGTAGATAAATAACCGATTCATGGTTTGTGAATACTCTCTTTACCCTCTGTCATAAGAACCACAAAATTTCCAGATGGAAACAGCACCACACAATTGGGCTCCAAATGATGATGATATGGAGCAGAGCTTTATCGAACACATTGTTAGCATGTAGAAAGGACTTTTCTGAATTTTTTTGTGCTGCAGAAAAATGTATCCTTTCCCAATGACTTAATAAGGAAATAAAGTTATATGTAGTATACAAATTATGCAAATACACAATGTGTGATATTAATTTTTGAAATCTCACAACACATGCTAGTATATTAATCATTAACAATTCATTAAGCATTGATAATCTAGTATAATTTAAAAAAACCATGATGGGACTCATTTTTTCAAGTTCCTATTATAGAAAATGAATTTAAGATAATATTAGTTTAGAAGAATGACGAAAGATATAAATAATAAAAATATTATTTCAAAAATAGTAACCCTCCATTTCATGAATCAAAGCTAAATAATCAAGAAATCCAGATCCTGAAAATTATGAAGCAGATGACCCTTTCATTGTAGCTATTCTATTTATGAAAAAACTAATTATACCTGAGATCCTTTTTATGGATTATTCTTTAAAAACAGTACATTTCTGATAAATAGCAACTCATTTCATGTCTTCACATTACTGTAATTTTCAATACATAAGCTATTTTCTTTCCTTAAAATATCATGAAAAAATAAAATTGTATGTTCTATCTGATATTTCTTGATTTTTTTAGGAAGAAATGATTTGAATATGCTGAAATTAAAATGTTAAGGTTATAGCTACAAATATAAGGTAAACCTGGAAGTTATTTTGTTCTTTACTACAATTCCACTTACAGAGAAAAAAAGAGAAAACAAAATTAAAAAATAAAACAAAACAGAAACAACCCTGCTTTCTGGAAAAGCAAATGGCAGTGAACCTAGAGGTGTCTTGATTCTAGAGTCAATAAACTCTGGTGCTTGAGAGAGCCAGCTCTGGAGCCAGGTTGACTGACTGGTATTAAATTTCAGCCCTGCCATTTTGGTATCTATGTGACCTTAACCAAGTTACTTAACCATCCTATGTGTGTGCTTCCTCGTTTATAAAATGAGGATAGTAATAGCTCCCTTGCAAAAGAGTTTTAATTCATGAAAAATGCTTAGAACAATAGTTTGTACATTGAAATCACTCAATGAAAGTTATTTATTATAATCATAAGAAGGATTACCAATTCATCATTCTTTCTATAATGATTCTCTAATTAAACTTTAGACTAAACTTTGTACAGACATTTTGTTTGGTTTGGTATGGTTGTTTTTTGTTTTTTTGTTTTTTTTTTTTCCCGATAATGATGTTTCCTAAATATTCTATTCAATACATATATTATGTGACCTGAACATCAATAAAAGTAATATTTTTACTTTACTATTTTACTATTCTATCATTAAATGTTTTTTTTTTCACTTTTAAAAATTGGTATGATACAAACAGATGAACATAAGGGAAGGGAAGCAAAAATAATATAAAAACAGGGAGGGGGCAATACATAAAAGACTCTTAAATATAGAGAACAAAGAGAGGGTTGCTGGAGGGGTTGTGGAGGGGGAGATAGTCTAAATGGGTAAAGGGAATTAAGAAATCTACTCCTGAAATCATTGTTGCACCATATACTAACTTGGATGTAAATTAAACAATAAATAAATTAAAAAATAAAAAATAATAAAAATTAGTAAAATAAATAAAAAGTGGTATGAGTTTAAAGCAATGATTCTATAATTCTGTCAAGTATTTTCTGCTAGTTATTTGAAATAATAGCAAAGACTAGCACAGATTATTATTATTATTTTTTTTAAGAGAAAGAACACATGTGAGTGGGGTAAAGGAGCAGAGAGAGAGAGAGAGAGACAGGAACATAAACAGGCTCCACACTCAGCCCAGAACCAATGCGGGGCTTGATCCCATGACCTGAGCCAAAATCAAGTGTAGGGTGCTCAACCGACTGAGCAACCCAAGCACCCCTTACATAGATTATTAAAACACTCAAGTATCACTTGAAATCTAGGGGTAATAGTTAAATGTAAGTTTCAAGTGATATTCAGATGACACATGCACATATTATTTTGATCAACATTTCATTATTTTCTTAATCAGGTAAAAAAAAAAATCACGGTAGGCAGCTAACTCAGGAATACTTGACTTCATGATTTTATACAGTGAAGTGGTATCCGTAGTAGAAAAAAAATGCTTATGTTCTAATCCTCCATTCAACTTTGACTAACCTATTGACCTAGATAAATACTCAAAATATAAGTGTATCAGTTTCTTTATCTTACAATGTCAATAATGTAAAATTATAGTTTTAATAATAAAATGACATAATGAAAGTGAAAATCTTGGCAGAATGAATTGTGATTGGTTAATCATTGTGAATCCTCTTCATAGATATCTATGGAGTAAAAGTATCCATGTATGGTTTTCTGGTATAAATATATAGCTTTTGAAGTCATTATTACTAGTATTTTAGTACTAACGAAAACCTGCAAATGGCATTTTTAAAAGTTTACTTATTTTAAGAGACAGAATGGATGAGAGGCAGAGAGAAAGAGAGAGAGAAAATCCTCGGCAGGCTCATGCCATCACTGGGGAGCCTGAGGCGGGGATCGAACTTACAAACCATAAGATCATGACCTGAGCCAAAATTGAGTCTCATGCTTAACCGACTGAGTCACCCAGGCGCCCTGCAAATGCCTTGTACCTTAACTAGTAACCTAAATTTATATTCAGGAGTTTGAATTTATGTGTACATTGTTTACGATGCAATCAATGACAAGAATTTGTTCCACAAACTTAAATACTAAGTTGCTACTAATATGTTTATATAGTTTAATATATGGTAAACATATATGTATATAGATAGATATAGATATAGATATAGATATATATAGTAAAATGACACAATTTTGAACAAAGAATGCACTTGAAATGCAGACTTATTTAAAATAGTTATTTATAATTTGTTAATTAATTATAGAAAATAATTTAAAGATTACTCCAACAATAATAACATTGTAGACTACAAATTACATGCCCTTTGCATGCACAGACACATACACATACATTCACTGTTCTTAACATCAGATAAAATACCTAAAGATGCCTGTAAAGAATAACATTACAAATCTGTGAAGTAATTAAATAGTGGACCATATTATAAACAAATGTACCTCAGCCATCAAATGAAAATTTAAGACGTTGACATTTCTGAAACCATGTTTTCTCTTTTGCAATACATTTGAATCCTAAAATAAAAGTTTCCAATACACTCAATGGTGGTAAATATGTTTTCTTTAAAGCAGAATTCTTTCATGCCGTATTTCATGTGAATAAGATGAGGGGTCAACCTTCGTAATATCATTTACAGTCACAAATGCAATAGTCTATTAAAGAATGAGATTGATTTTCCAGTGTGACTTGTAAGCTTGTCCAGAAGACAGCTTCTAAGTACTCGGAAGACTGCAAAGACACACAATATTCATGCTTGTTTTAAGAGCACATTACCTGCCCTCAGCAGAAAAAGACAGCATGACAAAAAAGAAGCAACAGCCTTAGTTAAAAGAAAACTCAAAAAGAAAAAGAAAGTCACTTTTACTTGGCTTTAAAGATATTTAGGAATCAGTTATTATAATTTACAAGATTTCATTAATATCATAGCTTGTAGTACTATAGTACATTAGTTTCTCAGGCATGCAATTTGAAGATCTGGGCATTAAACTCAGGAAAGACATAAATAGGGTAGCATGGTTGAACTCATAAGAACAGTTTTTATTGTTTTTTTTCAGGTTTGTTTCTTTGTCTTTTTTTATTATGCTTTTATTACAAAATCAAGCAAAAGCTTTACAGGTACATTATTACCTAATTCTTAATAACCTATGACAAAGATATTAGGTATACAACAGAGTTTATCTAAATAATAGGATAGTTATTCAACCCTTTAAGTGGTTATCCACAAACTGTGTAAAGGAGGTTTCTGGAAGAAATGGTACTACTCAGCAAATAGTAAAAATTGGGCTCATCAATCCTGAGAAAGAAGAACAAAGATGGAGGCATGACACTTCCTGATTTCAAACTTTATTACAAAACGATACTACATAAAACCATATGGTACTGTTGTATAAACAGACACATAGAGCAATGAAACAGAATTGAGAGCCCAGAAATAAACCCAACCATACATGGTCAATTTGACAAAAAAAGCCAAGAATATTCGTCAGGGAAAGTATAGTCTCTTTAATAAATGAAAACTGGATATACACATGCCAAAAAGTAGAATCTGACCTCTACCTTATACCACTCACAAAAATTGACTCAAAGTAGACTAAAGACTTTAAAGGTAAAACCAAGACTGAAAAGATCTTGCATTTGAACCCTAAAGTATAATTTAGGTATAATTTAGGTATAATTTTTTTGTTATCAGACCAAAAGTACAAGTAACAAAAGCAAAAATAAACAAGATGAGTCTACAAAAAACAAACAAAAACAAACAAACAAAAACTTTTCATCAAAACAAAGGAAACAATCAGGAAAATGAAAAGCCAGCTATTGAATGAGGGAAATATTTGCAAACCATCTATTTAATAAGGGGGTAATATCCAAAATTTATAAGGAACTCATACAACTCAACAGCAGAAACAAACAGACGATATGATTTTTTTAAAAAATAAGCAAAGGACTGGAATAAACAGTTCTCCAATAAAACCATACAAGTGGCCAACAGGTACATGAAAAGATACTCAACATCACTAACCATCAGGGAAATGCACATCAAAACCACAATGAAATATGACCTCATACCTGTTAGAATGATTATTATTAAAAGACAGGAGACAATGAATTCTGGCAAGGATGTGGAGAAATGGGCACCCCTGTGCACTGTTGATCTGAAGTGATACAGTCACTATGCAAAACAGTATGGAGGTTTCTCAAAAAATGAAAAATGGAGGGGTGCCTGGCTTGCTTAGTAGATCATGTGACTCTTGCTCTTGTGGTTGTGAGTTCAAGCCCCACATTGTATGTAGAGATTACTTAAAAACAAAATCTTTAAAAAAAGAAAAATAGAACTACCTTGTGATCTAGCAAACCTCTATCTCAGTACATATCTGAAGGAAATGAAATCACTCTTTTAAAGGTACATCTGTCACCCCCATGTTCATTGCATCATTTTTCACAATGGCCAAGACCTGAGAACAACCTAAGCATCCATTGATGGATGAATGGATAAAAAAAAAAATGATAATTCAATGTAACGTTATTCACCCATAGCAAATCAGGAAAACATGCCTTTTGGACAGCATGGCTGGAACTCAAGGGCATTTTGCTAATAAGTCATACAGAGATACAGTCATACAGAGAAAGACAAATACAGTACTTTATGTTCTCACTTATGAATAATCTAAAAAAGTCACTCATAGGAATAGAGAAGAGAATGATGGTTGCTAGATTCTGGGAGATGGGGGAAATGGAGAGATGTCGGTCCAAAGGTACAAACTTCCAGCTCTGAAGTTTGTACTTCCAAAATAAGTTCTGGGGACCTAATGTGCATCATAACTATAAACAATATTGTATTATACACTTTAAATTTGTTAAGTGAGTAGAACAGAAATGTCATCACCCCAAAAATGGTAATTGAGGGGATGGAGGTGTTAACTAACTTTATTGTGGTAATCATTTCTTACAGTATACATATATTAAATCATCACATTGTACACCTTAAAGTTACTATGGCAATAGTCCCTTAAAGTTGGAAAAAAGAAATGAGCTTTATTGTAATAGTTTAATAATTTAAAAAAGAAATATTAAATCACATGAAACATGAAAAATGTTTAAAAATGTAGAATAGCAAACAAAATTAGGTTGGCAAATAGGTACTCAAATCATTTTCACCTCCTTAGGGCACTAGATAAAGAATTATTGAGCACAGTAGTGATTCTGTTGAAGAATTCATGGTAGATCAAAGTAACTATGATCTCAAAAGATTATGTTTTATGACTTGTATCTATATTTTATGATAATCACATTTGAACTTGAAAACAGGACAAATTATTAGGAGAATTAATAAAATGACTACTTGCAATTGTCTAGTGAAAAAGTAATTATATTGGCTGAAGTCAATAGAAGTAAGAATGAGAACTCTCTGGGTAAACTGCTATTTAATTCCAGTCATTCTGTCTTCTCCCACATAGTTCTGTGAAACTAATCTCACTTCAACCTAATCTTTGTTATGTGGCAAACCAAATTTTGTAAATTACCTCCAAAACATTGCTGAAATGATTGTACAGAATAAACTGGGCAACGGATGCCTTATCCCCAATTTGGATCATGTTTCCTGTGCTTGTTCTGCTCTCTTTCCCTTGCCAGATCTTCTCTTGGGTTGTATAGATAACTTCAGAAAGTTGTCTTGACTTTTGGTGTCTTGAAGGGGTTTAGGAAATGAGAAGCACAGGCAAGAAATGGAAGGAAGAGAGAGGGTGAGACTGGGGACAGATAGATAGCTGGATAGATGATGATGACGCATGATGCTGTAGGTAGGTAGGTAGGTAGGTAGGTAGTAGGTAGGTAGATATATGAGAGAGATGATTAGATAGATACAGATTTAGATATAGATACCCTCTTCCCCACCACTTGTAGGGCACTGGATGTCACTGCATCCTTTGACCTAACATCACAGACCTTGTCAGGGGACACTCAACACAGCTTCTTTCTAGTAAGAAGAAAGACCTGTTCAGATCTAAAGTTGGGAATGGGACCTTGCTGTTACTAGGTTATTCACACTCCTATAAATAGTTTCTTAACCTGTCTTCAAATTGACTATAGTTCAAGTACCATTTGATTTCTGCTAGGATTCTAATTGTTTTGCTTCTCTTATTGATAAAAACAGAAATGAGAGGAAAAAAAATGACAGTACTATTGCTACAGTTTCTTACTCATTTCCTTATTTTAGAAAGTATTGTACAAAATGTATTGATATTATATATTTGGGGGGCCAAAGTGGCCCATGTATTTGAAGCGGGCATAAATAGATCCAATACTGGCCATAAACCAATTGTGAAGGCAGGAAGAGTTACCTAAATTTTGTCTTCCAGTCTTTTGTGAATGAAAAGCTTCTGAGTTTCAGTTAACAGATAACCATCTAATTATTCTAAAACAAGACGGAAAGTACAGCAGAAGGTATATATCTTCATCTGATGTTAAATTTATTCTTTAAAATCAGTTCCACTTTTGTGTATAAAATATGTTTGAAAGCATTCATGCATAATATTTGGGACCAAAATCCTATAGATGAACATATGGAATAATTTTTATTTATTCAATAGATATTTATAAAGAACAGCTTTCTAGGAGATGGAGATATGTTAAACAGAAGAGATGAGATCACCACTGTCACAGAGCATCTATTTAGGTGAGAGGATATAATCAATCAATCAATCAATCGATCATAAGTAATGTTAACTGCTGTTCCTAATTCTTTAAAGGAGCTATTTTAAGAATAGAGAAGTGACCAGTGCAATAGAAGCATAGTGAATAAGATCATATTTAATATTTTAGTGTTTAATCTTCTACTTGGCTCTTTAGTAACTGTTTTTGATGCTGATGAGGCTTTGGCATCTCCTCAGTGGGCCTGAAGATCTGCTCCCAGCTGGGCTGCATGACTATTCAGATTGGTGTGTATGTTGGCACTGAAGGATGTGAGGCTGTCTTCACAGTGAGCTTCAGGGAAAACACTGAGGGGCTTTGCATGGTGTCAACTGTAGGACTCCAGCAGAACCAGGACACCTTGTGACATCAATATAAATAGCTGCAAATTGACAGCTGGTACCAAGTAATCAAAAACAGGTGGCTAAATGTGAACTGAAATGCAATGGTGATTATTGTATTTTGAAGGTACAGTCTGTGAATCTTCCTGTGTGTAATCAGGATGGCTATTTGCATTATAAACACTATAGGCTCATTCCAAACCATATCTGTGACTTCACCAAGTCAACTTCCATATTGGCTTATATAATTCCAAACATCTGTTCTTTTATCCACATTTATACAGTTATGGAGAACCAACTACGAGTCTAAAAGTGGTCTTCTACAAATGAACTCCAGCATAATCATCCTTTCAGGTCATTTCTCAAATTACAAGTGACCAATATAAAACAAATAAAATAAAATAAAATGCAAATATTCTCATGTAAAATGAAATATATCTGTCTGTTAAATTCTATTAAATGACTTCTATTTTAATGACACTTACCTTTATTATTACTTTTTATACACACTTTGTTATTTTTTTCTTTTTTCCAACATCTTATGATAGAATTATATCACTGAATTTAAAAATTTTCCTTCTTCATATGAATATTTAAATATCCAGTTTTTCCGCTATAACCAGGAATACATAATATTCCTAAGTAACAGAACTTATAATAGCTAAAACAATCTTTACAAAATTAATAAGTTGGGAAGATGATCTTACGTTAAATTAAGACCAAGTGGTAATGGCAGAGGTATAAGCACATAGAGTCATAGAAGAAAACAGAGAATACATAAATAGAGCCACCAAAACACAATGGCAACCCAGTGAAGGAAAGATAGCCTTTTCAACAATGATGCTGGGGTTCCTGGACAACCACAGTGCCAAAAGAGAAAAAAAAAAAAAGCACACACATGTACACATATGCACAAACACACTTCAACCTAAACCTCACAGCTAAATGTAAGATGTAAAGGGGAAAAAATAAGGTAAAAGTCTTCAGGACTTAGAATTTGATAAAAATTTCTTATATGAAAATCATGATTCATGAAAGAACAAGTGATAAGTTAACTTCATCAAAAAAAAAGTTTACTTTAAGAAAGTTCATGGGACCAGGGTGCCTGTGTGGCTCAGTCGGTTAAGCATCTGACTTCAGCTCAGGTCATTATCTCACAGTTCATGAGTTTGAGCCCCATGTCAGGCTCTGTGCTGATCCTGCTTTGGATTCTGTGTCTCCCTCTCTCTCTACCCCTTCCCCACTCGTGTTCTGTCTCACTCTCTCTCTCAACACTCTTTCTCTCTCTCTCAAACATAAATATTAAAAAAAAAAGCTCATGGGACCAGGATAAAAAAAAATAGTAGTTACAAGGGCGTCTGGGTGGCTCAGTCTGTTAGGTGTTGACTCTTGATTGCGGCTCAGGTCATGATCTCATGGTTCGTGGTTTCGAGTTCTGCATCAGGGTCTGTGCTGACAGTGTGTAGCTTGCTTTGAATTCTCTCTTTCTCTTTTTCTGCCTCTCCTCTGCTCTCTCTCTCTCAAAATAAATAAACTTTAAGAATTTTAAAAAAAATACTAGCTCCAGAGTGGAAGAATATATTTGCAAATTATATATCCAACAAAGGACTAGCATTGAGAAATATAAAGAATGCTCAAAATTCAACAATAAAAATAAAAAATCCAAAGAAATTTTCAGATGAACCAAAGACATTAATAGACATTTCACAAAAATATATATATTCAAGTGCCAAATAAATACACAAAAAGATGTTCAGGATCATTAGTCATCAGGGAAATGCAAATTAAAGGTGTAAGGAAATATTACTGCACACATATCAGTGTAGCTAAAATAAAAATTAGTGACAACACAAATGCTGGTGAAGATGCAAGAAAATTGGATCACTTATACATTGTTAGGTGTAATATAAAATGATACAGCCACTCTAGAAGATAGTTTGGTAGTTCTTACAAAACAAAATGCCTAATAACCATATATTATGGATCACATGTTTTTATCCATCCCAAATTCATATGTAGGAACCCTAATCTCCATTATGGCTATTGTTAGAAATGAGTTTTCTAAAAAATGCATTAATATTAAATGAAGTCATAAGAATGGAACTGTGATCCATTAAAATTAGTATCTTTATAAGAAAAGATATAGGAGAGATTGCTGTTTCTGTCTGTGTGCACATACAGACACGTGAGCACACAGCGAGAAGTGCTCATCTGCAACCTAAGCAGAAAGTTCTCATCAAACAACAATTCTGCTGGCACCTTGATCTTGGCCTTTGTGTCTCCAGAAATGTGAGAAAATAAATTTCTGTTGTTTAAGCCACCTGGTCTGTGGTATTTTGTTCCTATAACCCTAGACAACCTATATTTCATATAACCCAGCAATTGCACTGTTGGTCACTTATTGTAGAGGAATGAAGCTTATGCTCACACAAAAATCTGTACACAAATATTTCAGTTTTGTTTGTAACAACCAACAACTGGAATCCACCCAGATTTTCTTCAATGAATGTTGGAACAAACTGTGGTCCATACATATCATGGAACACTACTCACCAATTAAAATGAAGAGATAAACTTGGCTAAACATCCAGGGTGAAAGCAAACAAAACAACCAAAAAAAAAAAAAAACAAAAAAACAAAAACTAAACATTGCATACTGCCTGATTTTATTTATATAACATTTTTAAATGATGAAATTTTGGGTATAAAAGACAGCTTAGTATTTGCCAGAAGGTAGTTATGTGCAGGGGGAGGGTGGGGGGCAGCTGGAGGATGTTGGGTGTGGTTATAAAACTGCAACACAAGGAATCCTTGTAGTATTGGAGTTTTTCCGTGTCTTGACTGTGGTGGTGCATCCATAACCTGCATGAATGATAATATTGTGCAGTTACACACATACATATGTGCGCCCTCAGAAATATATATACAAGTAAAAGTGCTAAAAACAAGTAAAACCTGAATAAGATAAATGGATAGTAACAATATGAATATACTAGTCATGGTATTATAGCATAATTTTGCAAAATATTATCAGTATGGGAAATTGGACAAAGTATACTAGGAATCTCTATATTATTTTTTACAATGACATATGAATTACAATTCTCTCAAAATTCAATTTCAGTTAAAAAAAAAAGATTGCATGGCCCTACAATCACTATTTGTCCCAGAAAGTTGCCCTCCATCAACCATTTGTAAGTGTAGAGGACTGCTTATAGATCTATCATCATCAGTACAAGGGTGGTAAAGGGTGGAAGGTATTGGATTTGGAAAAAGTTTTCAAAGTAAAGAAGAGCGTTTGAGAAATTTAATTTCAGAATGAGGTGAGTTAGAGGATTTGTCCTTCCTTTTCTGCTATCTGGGGAAATTTTCATGTTGGTTTCTTGAATAATGTCAATGGTAGTCCAAGCTTGGAGTATAGTTTGGAAGAAGGTTAAAATTTCAGAGTGCTCTGACCGGTGAAGTGCAAGTAATGCTATGTGAGTAAATGCTGATCATCCTTTGCCTGACAGAAAACAAAAGAGAAAGAAAAATGTCCTGATGTGTAACCTTTGCAGAGAAAAGCCTTGGTTTGTAACCTTTGCTGATTTCAGTTGTGTAAATACTCCCACTGTGGTCAATTTTAAGCTACCAGTGGGTTGTTGCTATGTGGGAAGCGATGTGAACAGTTGACTCTTCTGATCTGGTATGAGCTGGCTCCAGCAAGAAAGAATGAGTAGTGGAAGGAAACATAGAAAGTGGATGGTGAAGAGGTTATACAAATCTGAGGATCTGGTTTAATGATGTCCCTATCCATTTGCAAAACTAGAGATGATTGCATGCAAAGAAACCTTTGGTTACAGTTAGCTTTTTATTGAACATTAATCCGGAAGAAGATGAACCTTTCCCACATTACCACTTTTGTATTATAATACACATTTTTAAATGGTGTAGAAAGATTGGTTACCATTACACAGAAAATATTCTAAGTTCACTTTGATAAAAGAATACTGCCCTCTATTAGAGCCCATTGAGAAGGACTTCTTTTTTTGAACTATTTTTTGTATATAGCTCCAGTTAAAAAACAAACAAAAGAAGTTGCAGGTCACAAACAAGATTTTTGTGCAGTAGGAGCTGAAGAGTAGAGAAGTATCCTCCTTTTAAACATAAGAATACTATGTATGGTTTTTTTTAGGAAATGAAAATTTCTATTAGTTATACTTTATTCTTCTGATGTAATTTTATTTTCTGAAAATGATGAAGTGCTAGAATTCATTTTTGCTTTCTCTTTCTCTCCTCTTTTTTTAATATTAATGTTCTCCTACTCCTATATCCTGGGAGAAGTTTTACTTCTTTGCTCAATTTTTCTGTTTTCTTCTTCCTTTATTTATTCTAGATCTCTTTTTATTCTCTTTCTCTGCCTTCATTGTTACTGAAAAAATACTTATTGCCAAGGTATAGTAAAAAAAATGAGTAGAAACAAAATGACTTTTTCTTTCACATAAAGTCTTTTATATTCTGACATAAGTGCTAACCTGTTATTCTAAATAATTTTGTGTTTATTCAACTCAGTTCCACTATAATTATCAATGAAAAACAGTCAGAAAGCTCTGGACTTCCCTTTCCTCATTAAAGCACTGATTCAACAACAAGTCATAGATAAATTTCCTTTGTGAGAAATCCAGAATTGAAATTGAAAGGCTCCTTTACGCTGGGCAAATGTGAAACTAGACTAATCAGAAAAGGTAGGGAGATTCAGGACATCCTCTTTCCAGGGTCCCAGCACTTGTGCAGCAACATAATAATCAGAAAGAGACCTTCCTGCCTCCCAGATTCTCCCAGAGGAGGAAAGAGATTAGTCATTTGTTTAACACCACAAGCTTTTCTGATGGGGCTCATCAGAGGACTGGCTTCTATCTTACCATTCTTGTAGTTTTGATGGGAGTGACACGGTCTACTCCCTTGGGAGAGAATGGAGACACTGTCTTGGGGGTAGTATAAGCCATGCATTCTCCGTTGTCCTCAGCACAGAGCAAGCAGATGAAAACAAGTTCTTAGTTCTTAGCTTCTCCCTGGAGAAGGAAAGAGTTGATCGTGTCACTTGTCTTATTAGTCTTGGATCTCTGATAGCCCCAGCACAATGTAGCCTGGACGGTAACATAGCCTGGGAGAGACTGTAGATTCCTCCTCACCCAAATCATGAGTCCACCTACTCATGCCCTGAGCACAAAGTGAACAGACAAAAAAAAACCAAAAAACAAACCCATTCTCTTCTTCCCCCTGGAAAGGAAAGAGTTGACCAATATGCCTGGTACCCCACCTTCTACTGGACTCCCCCAAAGGAGTGTCATCAGTCTTACTGTCTTTAATATTTTTGTGTTAACAGAAGAATGAAAATAACCACTTTAAACTTGTCACATAATTTTTTTGGCTTTTGAATACTTTTTTAACTTTTTAAATATTTATTTTTGAGAGAGAGATGAAGTGCGAGCAGGGAAGGGGCAGAGAAAGAGGTAGAGAGAGAGACACACAGAATCTGAGGAATGTTCCAGGCTCTGTGCTGTCAGCACAAGAGCCTGAAGCAGGGCTCAAACTCACAAGCAGTGAGACCATGACTTGAGCTGAAGTCAGAAGCTCTACTGACTGAGCCACCCAGGTGCCCTGGCTTTTGAATATTTTAACGGCACAAAAGTGCCAGAACAATTTAATATATAGTGAGAAAACATTTTATTATAAAATAAATTAGTTTTGGGGTGCCTGGGTGGTTTAGTCAGTTAAACACCCGACTTCAGCTCAGGTCATGATCTTGCAGTTCATGACTTGAACCCTATGTCAGGCTCTCTGCTGACAGCTTGGAGCCTGAAGCATGGTCCAGATTCTGTGTCTCCTCCCTGCCCCTCCCCCCCCCACCTCTCTCTCTCTCTCTCTCTCTCTCTCTCAAAAATAAAAATTAAAAAAATAAATAAAAGAATAAATAAATAAATAAATAAATAAATAAATAAATGAATGAAATTAGTTTTTTTCAAAAAATATGGAGTAATCCTTGGGTCACTTGGGTGGCTCAGTTGGTTGAGCATCCAACTTTGGTTTAGGTCATGATCTCACATGGTTCTGGATTGGAGTCCTGCATCGGGTTCTGTGCTGACAGCTGAGAGCCTGGTGACTGCTTCAGATTCTGTTTCTCTCTCTCTGCCCCTCCCCTGCTTGTGCTCTGTCTCTCTGTCTCTCAAAAATAAGTAAATGTTGGGGCGCCTGGGTGGCTTAGTCGGTTACGTGTCAGACTTCAGCTCAGGTCATGATCTCACAGTTTGTGGGTTCAAGCCCCGCATTGGGCTCCGTGCTGACAGCTCGGAGACTGGGGCCTGCTTCCAATTCTGTGTCTCCCTCTCTCTCTGCCCCTGGCCTGCTCACACTCTGTCTCCCTCTCTCTCAAAAATAAATAAACATTTAAAAAATTGTTAAATAAATAAATAAATAAATATTAAAAATTTTTTTAAGAAAATGGAGTAATCCAAAATTGATACCTCAAGGTACATATTTGCAATAGTAATAAGTGTATGTTTAATATAAGTAAATTGTAAATATAAAGTTAAATATAAAAAATAAGAAATATTAATATGCTAATGTATAACAAATATGTACAACATATTTTTAAACTAATAATTTAATAATAAATATGTATAGTAAAGAATTAATTGCTTAATGATAAACTATTTAATAAATATAACATTTAATAAAATATTACATAAAATGGCTAAATATATTTTAATTATAAAGAAAGTAATAAAGTAAAATCATAAAATATGTGATATATATGTTTTATTCATATAACCAATAATAACATGACACTATGCTTCAAAGAACAATCTTTATATGGAGCAGTACGTTACTCCTAAGCAGTACTTATTCCTAACATGAGCATTTATTTTATTTCTTTAACCTTTTGGGGTTTCAAATGTGTATAAGTACAACAAAAAAAGAGAAAAGAAAACCAGTTGAAGGACAACCTATGACTATAATGTATACATATATAGAGACAGAAAGAGAGATAGAAGTTCACATGAATTCCTCCACTTTCTTCAAGAGTGCCAAGATCAAGTCTCTTGGTAACTCAGGTTTACTCTGGACCCCTGACCACACAGGGTAGTCCTTGAAAGAGCATATGGATTACAATCACATGTAGCACAGGACCACATGATGACATCTCTAAAGAAATAACATCATTTTCTAAATGACCAATAATGATTAGTTGTATTGTATTCTGAGACAATGCTGTCTTTATTACATTGTTCACATCCATTCCAATTCAGACCCAAATTACCACACTCATTAAGTCCATAATACTTCCCACTTTTTATAGTAGCGTTTATGTGACATCTCTGTATCACTCAAAACCTAGTCTACTTTTCTGACATTTAAAATTTGTGTTCATGGTTCTAGTTAAAATTTCATAGACAGATGTTTAATTACTCTAGTCTGCAATTTATTTTAGAAAGAATAATATATATTGCATATTTACATCCATTTCTAGGCACGTAGTGATGCTATTGTTTGATACAAGTAACCAGTTCCGAGGAAAGATGATAACAATCATCAGTGTCATCTCTTAAAAATCTTCTCTTACGTGGATGAAATTTAGAAATAAAAATATTCAATAAAATTTAAAATATTTTTTCATACATGGAGTTATAGAGAGACAGACACACAAACATATGCAGTTTTCCATCTTTATCACTATTTGGTATTACCAAGAAGGTAATATTATTTTAGCATTTTTTTTATTTACTTGCTTATTTCGCTTTATTTTTAGTTTTACTTTTTTCTCAAATTATTATCTATTATTGGTGAGTGTGTGTGTGTGTGTGTGTGTGAATCCTGGATATATTTTATTCAATCCAACCCTGTTTTCTAAAATAATAATAAAAAATAACATGTATAACATTAAAATCATGTAATAAAAGTAATATTTCTAAGCAGTTATAATAATCAAGTCCAATAGTTAACATTCTGTGACTTCCATAATGATATATTAGTATTTGTTCTATTGACCCTGAAAGTCAACAAAGTATCTATTTTATGGATGAAGAAGTATTCATAATTTCAAGTGGGTCAGCATTGATTCCATGTGTAGGTTCATAATGCATTCATTTCATTGGCCATAGAATAAATTTTTAACCATATTTCATAATTGTAGTAAAAGTATAAAAGTTATCTTTTATAAAGATGACAAGACCTCACAGAGTAAATAGTGTGATCTTTTTAATTGACTAATGGTATTAAAAAGCTTTGTCTAGTTTAAAATATCTTTTCTAATTTGCTTATTTCAATTCCTTGCTGACTCTTCATCTAAAACTAATGCAGGGCCATCTGCTCCTAAAATTCACTGATTGTCTTCCCTAATTTCAAAGGCATCCTACTTAGTTATAAACTAGGCATTTTTCATTATTGGTTTGATATAGCTTTTTTATAGTATTTGAAAATTTTGAGCATTTTATATATCTAGAAATTCTTAGTGGTATTATTTTCTAAATTTCCATCAACATTTCTTTAACAACATCTTATTCTTTTTCCTGGGCTCCTATTTCTATTCTTTTGGTCTTAAGAAAGGATCTTTCTCAGATACTGTACCTGGTTCTCTTCCTTTCCACAATTTACACTTAATATCTATTGGATTATTCAAATCAGTAAATAGGTAAATATTCGAAATTTGTTAAAAAAAATTCTTTCTGACCTCTTAAAAATATCTTCATTGTATCTTTTTTCTTTTTTTTTTTACATGTCCAGTCTCGCCCCTTATTTTAACATCTGAAAAAATTTCTAAAGAAATGAAATTTTACAATAACTCAAATATTGTTCCTCAACAGACTATTCTCAACACTGCTTCTGGAGTACTCTTTAATGTCCAAATTTCTTATATGATAGTCTTACAATGCTGTCTGCAATGCAATGCCATTTTAAAATTGCCTCCCTGATATAGTCCAAACTCCATAGAAGAGCATTTAGACTCTTCATGAACTCTCAATATCTACCAGACTCCACCAGCACCTTCTACCTGAGGGATAATGCACTATATGCAGGTGTAGGAATATATCTCATTCTTTACCAATTTTATGCATTTCTACTTGTATTCTGGCTCTCTGGCATGATAATCTCTCCTCACAAAATACACCACCACATAGTCCTATAGTACAGTTCATTCTTTTAGTTTAGTTTTCATCTTATCTACACATTCTTCCCTTGTCTTTGCCCTGAGACAGTCACCCCCTCACCTGAAGTGTGATCAAGACTTACAAATGTATACCACGCTTAAAATTATCATAATACTATGTTGTATTACAGTGGTTTGTTTATATGTGAAAATTTCCACTAGCCTTACTATCAGGTGTCTTTCCTCTCTATATGACCTATTCTTGGCACATACTAAGAAGGAGACAATAAGACTCTGTTGATTGTAATAGTCTTAATTGGGCAATGTCTTTTACTATTATCCAAATTACTTAATAGGTCGGGGCACCTGGGTGGCGCAGTCGGTTAAGCGGCCGACTTCAGCCAGGTCACGATCTCGCGGTCCGTGAGTTCGAGCCCCGCGTCAGGCTCTGGGCTGATGGCTCGGAGCCTGGAGCCTGTTTCCAATTCTGTCTCCCTCTCTCTCTGCCCCTCCCCTGTTCATGCTCTGTCTCTCTCTGTCCCAAAAATAAATAAAAAACGTTGAAAATTTAAAAAAAAAAAAACTCAATCAAATTACTTAATAGGTCAATAAATTCACAAGTCATTACTTACTCATTTTGTAAATACATTTTTCAGCAAAATGTCTCTAAAACCCTAAGAATATTTTTGATTTTTTAGAATGGCATTAAATATATATTAATATGCTATTCATAATTATATATATTACAAATACAAGTTACTTAATAAATGAGATTACTTAAAAATATATTCCTAAACAGCTCTTACTTTTCAAACCTAAAATCATGTGGAAATGCACATTAGAATAAAATACTATATGATATTGAATATAAAAAATTTAACTTTATGCTTTGATCTTAAATCTAATATAAATTTTGGGGATCATTAATTGAAATCATAGAATATTTAAAATTTTTATATGATTCCTGTGAAAAATGTAAATCTTTTCATTTTATTTTCAAATTTTGTATTATCTCCTCCTGAAAATGACACAAAAGAAACCATTCAGGTGATGAAATGTTAATTTAAAAACCAAGCAGATGGTGCTTGCTTGTCTTATCAAATACATAATATGAGGTATGTTTCAAAGGGGGAAAATTGCATTTAAATGTCCAAATAAGAATTTACAGTATGTCCACTGATTAGATATTTGGGAAAGACTAAAAGAGCCAAATGCTTCTTAATGCTAAGTCATAGAGTCACATTTAGACTTTTAGAGAACATGTAAAATTGTGATTTTCAAATATGCTCAGCATCATAGCAATTTATTGTTGATAGGGACCCACCTGTCATCCAATACCAATTTTTCCCTCAAGATAGCAATGCCACACCCTAGGGGTCAGAGATATTTTAATATGTTTTCTAACCTTATTACCCCATTTCCAATTTTTGGGAGTATTCTGGTCAAACAATTTGAGAAAATGAAGATTGATAGATTTTTGATTGATTAATAAATTATTCATTCATTTAGATTTTTATTCAATACTCAATATTTTATACAATATTCTGACATTCACGCTGTCTTTTTGTTGAGATACTACACAATGACTATTTCCCAAACATTTTCAAAGGGACACTTTTCATTTAGTTTTATGTTTTTGAAACATACAGGAGCATCTTGAGTTTAACACTCTTGACACTAATACTTTCATTTTATAGACAGAGAACCTCAAGACCAGAAATTCTAAGACCTTCTCTAGACCACAAAACAAAGGAAAATAGAGGCTAAGATTCTCCTCACTCAGAATCAAATATTTTATCCACCACAAAACTATGCCTGCAAACACAATGTCATGTTTATCACAATTTTTAGTTTAAGCAGGGCAAAGCAAGCTTGGTCAAATTAAATGTTTTCAACAAAAATAAGAGACATTCAAATCTTTAAAAATTGAATTATAGATATCTTTACTTTTAATTCTTATTATCCTCTTAAGAACTAGGAAAACATAACAGGCAGCAAAATCTCTGGAATTAATTGGCATCAGGTTCATTTATTTTCAAAGTACACATCTTTGAGTTTTCCAGTTGTTCGAAAGGGCAAAAAAAAAGTCTGAAAATCATTGGCCAAATTTTCTCTATACTATAATTGAATACCTTAACTAACCATAAAAAGAATTGTTCTTGCAGAGTATCAAATATTTTTACCTGAGTTAAATATCAATAAATATTATTATATCACTCAAAAAGTTCATAGTTTATTTAATCAGTTGTATTTATATCAGATATTTAAAACCATTTAAAACAATAAGATAATTCTGGAATTCTACTGGATCTTTGCTTTCCAGTCTTTATTCATCTCAAAAATGCTTCTGATTCTAGCCTTTCATTGTTACAAACTTAATTATTGCTCTTTCCTTGTGAACAAAATTGCAAAATGTGTTTGTTCCTTGTCATTGTTGCATACAATCATTTAAGGGAAATTGGCAGGATGTATCTGAGGTTTTGGATCTGTGGTTTGAAGACAATCTGCATACACTTGTGTAAAGGCAGGTGGCAAAATGTGAAACCAGAACTATATCCATTATGTTCATTTACTTTACCATTTAGAAAGCACAGATGTTAACTATATAACAACAAGGTGGTTTTTATTGTAATCACCTGCTGTTAGGGTCCCTCCTGGCACAGTAGCCAAATGGATTCTTGTTTTCTTCTCATTTACAAGGTGTTTGTTATTTGATGGCTCAAAACAAAACTGGAAATTATTTTCCATTCATAAGAAATGCTCAGAACAAGATAATTTTGAAGAAAAATTGGTGTAAATTTGAATTGCATACTATCATAGTTAATTGTATACATTCATCATAATGTGATTTGTGTTGATTTTCAGCTTAAAAATCTTGTTCTCTCTTGGTTTATCTTTTGATTTGCTATTGTTTAGGCAGAATTCTTTCTATTCACTGACAATCCTGAAAATGATTCCTTGGTTCTTTACTTCCTTTAGCTGTCACCCATGAAGTGAAAAATGTTAGTATTTTCTTATGTTTACTATCAATTAAAATTAATATTTTAAAGAGCTTTTGCTCTAAATATCAGAATATACACAGTCCTAAGCAACTGTTCTTAAAATATGTTATAGATATAATATATATATATTACAATATTTTTATTAATGTACTACCCAGAAGTTTTATTTTTTCTTATTTAAAAAATTTTTATGTTTATTTATTTACTTTGGGAGAGAGAGATAGCATGCGCAGGGTAGAGGCAGAGACAGAGGAGAGAGAGAGAATCCCAAGCAGGCACCATACTGTCAGAGCAGAGCCCAATATGGGGCTCAAAATCACGAACTGTGAGATCATGACCTGAGCTGAAATCAAGAGTCGGACGCTTAACCGAATGAACCACCCAGGATCCCCAGAAGTTTTATCATCAGAAAAATATTAATCTGAAATAGAGAAAGACTCTGTCCCTAGAGATAGAGTCCATTGGCTTCCCCCCTCTCATCGTGTCTAATGTAACTAAATCTCTTTTTTGTCAAGTTTACTTATTTATTTTGAGAGAGAGAGAATACAAGCAGGGGAGAGGCAGAGAGGGTGGGAGACAGAGAATACCAATCAGGCTCCTGATTGTCAGTGCAGAGCCTGATGAACTCACAAATTCACAAATCATGTGATCATGACCTGAACTGAAATCAAGAGTTGTACGCTTAACTGAGACACCCATGCGCCCCTAACGTTTTTTTAACTCTTCATCTATTTTTTTTTTTTTTCATTTTGGAGTTCATCTATTTCTCAAGTATCCTAAATTCACCACCATTGACACCTACAAAGAGTTCATCCTTTTTCATCTGAGAGTTCATTCTCTCATAACTTCACTCTTCATCCGAGGCCTGTTGAAGGACAGGGCTTCATATTTTGCTTTTACTACAATAGCCTTTTTTGACATAACTTTGTAATGGAATGGGGTCTGTCCATAGCTGGGCCAAATCAAAATACTTGTCTCTACTCTCTACTGATTTCCCTTCCTGATTGCATGAATATCACATTTATAAAAAGTTGTAAAAACTAAAAACGTGTACAAATGATATATGATAAATATAATGTCTAAAATAAAATTAGATACAAAATGCATAAATGTGTTCAATCACTTGGTAAAAATGTATTGAACATCTATCATTAGCTAAATATAACTGAACTCTGTCCAAGAAAAGTTAGTGATATATGTTTCTACCCTCAGAGAATATTTTGTCTAATGAAAGAAATCACAGATTCTAAAATTATCAGATAATTACTCTAAATGTCTTTTGTATAGTTAAAAAGAAACTTTTCCCAAATAAAACATTCTTTTTAAAAATATGAACCTTAACATGGCCCAAAGAACCTATCAAATTTGGGGCACCTGGGTGGCACAGTCGGATAAGCAGCCTACTTCAGCTCAGGTCATAATCTCAGAGTTTGTGAATTCAAGCCCTACTATGGGCTCTGTGCTGACAGCTCAGAGCCTGGAGACTGCTTCAGTTTCTGTTTCTCCCACTCTCGGCTCCTCCCCACTCATTCTCTCTCTCTCTCTCTCTCTCTCTCAGAATGAATAAACATTAAAAAAAATTTAAAAAGAACCTATCAAATCTTCATTGTCCTTTAATTAAACATGTTTTTAATCAAATACCATTAAAAAAAGTTTACAAATATATATTTACCATCCATAAAGCCATTTTGTTTTGTTTTGTTTTGTTTTGTTTTGTTTTGTTTTTTTGGTAAATTGACCTTTGATTTCTAATAATTAAGAATCTTTGAAAATCATTGTATTAATTAATGAATGCTAGGATGCTGTCACAAATAAAAATATTGTGATGGCTCAAATATGATAAACATTTTTTTCTTGCTCATATAAAAACCAAAATGTGTTTCTAAAACACAAGTAATTCTCTAATTGAGACGCAGGTTTCTTCCATTTTATGCTCCATTTTCAACATAATTCAAAGGAAACAAGCAAAGGGATCATCTATAAGTCCAGGGCCATAGGATTACCACATATTACTTCTGCTCATTTTCCATTGCCTAAATCTGTCATTCAATCACACCCCACTACAGTAAACACTGAAAAAATCACATCCCCATGAACCTGGGAAGAATAAGAAATGGGTTTGGTAAGGAATACAAGCAGTAACTTCTTTGACATTGGCCATAGCAACTTCTTTCTAGATATGTCTCCTGAGGTAAGGGAAACAAAAGCAGAAATAAACTACTGAGACTTGACATCAAAATAAAAAGTTTCACTCAACAAAATCAACAGTCAGCAAAACTAAAGGGCAACTATGGAATGGAAGAAGCTATTGCAAATAACATATCTGTCAAAGGGTTAGTATCTAAAATGTATAGAGAACTTATAAAATTCAAAAACCAAAAAATGAATAATCCAATTTAAAAATGAGCAGAAGACATGACATTTCTCCAATGAAGACATCCAGATGGCCAACAGTTACATGAAAAGATGCTCAACATCACCAATCATCAGGGAAATACAAGTCAAAACTACAATTAGATATCACCTCATACCTGTCAGAATGGCTAAAATCAACAACACAAGGAAAAAACAGGTGTTAGCGAGAATGTGGAGAAAGGAGAACACTCTTGCACTGTTTGTGGGAATGCAAACTGGTACAGCCACTCTAGAAATGAGTACGGAGTTTACTTGAAAAGTTAAAAATAGATCCACCAATTGCACTACTAGGTACTACCAAAAAGATACAAACATACTGATTCAAAGGGATAAATGCACCCCAATGTTTATAGCAGCATTATCTATAATAGCCAAATTATGGAAACAGCCAATGTATCCACCAGCTGGTGAATAAATAAAGACGTGATATAAATATGCAATGGAATATTACTCAGCCATAAAAAAGGATGAAATCTTACCATTTCCAATGACATGGCTGGAGCTAGAGAATATCAAGCAAAATAAGTCAGAGAAAGACAAATACCATATTATTTCATTCATACCTAGAATTTAAGAAACAAAACAAATGAGTAAAGGGGAAAAAAAGAGAGAGGTGGACAAACCAAGAAATCGACTCTTAAGTGTGGAGAACAAACTGATGGTTACCAGAGGGTAGGTGGATGGTAGGATGGGTAAAATAGGTGGTGGGGATTAAGGAGGGCACTTGCTGTGATGAGCACCCGGTGTTGTATGGAAGTGTTGAATCACTATATTGTACACTTGAAACTAATTTTACACTGTATGTTAACTAACCAAGATTTAAATAAAAACTTTAAAAAATGTAGACAGTAAATTAAAAAAAAATAAACAGCTGTTTGTTATGTGTCTCAAAAACCCATTTTTCTATTAAAAATATGTGTGCATAGCATTAAACTGCATACATATTAGAATTAATCCTTAAAATATACCTATTTGAATCCTAAGAATCACAAGTTCTTAAGGGTGGTTCTGAATTCCTTTCTTTTTTCTTTTGATAATTTTTATTATTTTTCCTTAAACACAGGGACAGGTGGGGAAACATGTAATAAACTGCTTCCTATAATCTTTATCTCCCAATAATACTTTATAATCTAATTTGTAAGTTATAAAATATTTATGTTAATTGATACTATTCAAAGCAGTAGGCAAAATAAGAGGGAAATTATGGTAAACTTTTGTAAATAGTTTTCTCCTCTATGTTATTGAGAACAACTTTTGGCAAGCATCAGGAGATAAATATTTTCCACTTTAAAAACATCCTATAATAGGGTAAAAGATTAAAACTTCCAGAACTTTAATGGAACTAAAAATCTTCAATGTCCTTTAGAGAAAAATGCTGTATAAGTGTTTAAAAAGTACTCTAATAACTCTTAACTTTTTTGCCTTATGACAAAAAAAAACCCACCTCCAGAATATCATCAGGTTTTGATATAGACGTAACATTTTGAAAAAAATAATTGATTCAGAAGATGTGAACTAATTTTCCTCTAAGACACCACTCTTGAAAGTATGATTAAATCACTGATTTCTCATGCCAACTTTACTAGAATATGATATTTATACTTAAATTTCAGAAGAGATTGCCACAGTTAAAATGTATTTTAAAATGATAAAAACTGATTTTGGATTTCCTTTTCTTGTCCCAAATTTCCTTCCATCTGATGCAACGACTTGAAAATAAATTACGGTAAATCTGATTGATGTACTCTGCTGAAAAGGTCACACTCTATGTGTATAATATTCAAAATGCAAATACTGCATTTTTAAATGCTTGAAATTCACAGAGAGTGACAGATAGATGATGAAAGCTGGAAACTGAAGATTAATTTTGAGAAACTGTAAGCCCTCTTTATATTAGTTATACAAAATAAAATTTCAAGGAAGTATCTTGACTATTATTGCATAAAATAAAAGGAATCAACTCAGTGAACAAATTACCTGTTGTTTTCTGAGTAAGTTATTTGTCAAAGGAAGCTATTGCTTATTTCCAATAAACATTTTTATCTCTTCATAAATACTGAAAAATTCTAGTTTTTCAGTTCTTATAATGAAACACGAAGAAATGTATTTTACCTAAAATATATCATCTTGGTAACTATTATTAGATAATAATAACATTGCTTCATATATTAAAATATAGAAAAGTGAGGCTAACAGATTTTATTGCAGTAGGTGAATGAATGCATATGTTCCATAGGCATTGCTATTTAGAATGGTTAAATTATACTATAATTTTCTTTACTTCAGCAAATGCATTTATTTTTTCTTTTCATTGTTAAATAAAGCTCTTATGAAGCCTCAAGTGTGTGAGAAGCATACTAATTACTCAAAGTGGTTCCCCCACCAAAAATAAAGGTCTAACATATAGAAGGTTACAATTTTCTTGGGAAACCAAATATATTCAGCAAAAATAATAGGTAAACTGATAAAAAGACACCTATAGTAGATATAAAAATCATATAGCAAAGGTTGTTGTTGTAATTACTAGCCAGAGTCTTTTTAGTTTTGGAGTAGTCCCCATTAGCTCAAAATATACTGAAGTTTTAGAAGGTTTTCAAAGAAAGAGGGATTATTACTTGACTAGAATAATGTCTTATTCTAAGATTTACAATGAAAACCTGGATCTAAATATTAGAGAATTTAAAAAAAAATTCTGATCCAAGACCTTTTCATCTGAAAGTAAACACACACACACACACACACACACACACACACACACCCTTCACACTTAATTTTCAGGTATGTTCTAAAGTCAGCACCATTTCTTTAAAAATTGGAAATGGTATTTTAGAAATAGTATTAAACTTTTAAAATAAAATGAAAGTAAATAAAAATAAAACATTTATGCTAAGACGTATTGAGGATAGTTTGCAAAATGATAATACAAATAATCTTCCTTTTTAGAAATCTCAATCAATAACTTCATTTCCTCATTGTAGAACCAAGTTGAGACTCAGTCCGGGCCATTATTAAATGGCTGCTGCTCCACATCTGTTGGTTTCAGCTGGCTTCCCCTTGCTGCCAAGCTGTAGGTTATACTTTGCTCCCCAAAGACTCCTTTTAAAAAATAATTTTCCCTTTGGTTTTTCACATAAACAATATTCCACATTCTTATTTTTTTTAGTTTCAAGTATAATTATTAAATACACATTTTCATTGATCCTAACAAGCTACTAAATTTCTTTTCCTAAAATACAACACATTGTAATATTTGTGTGTCTTCTCCACCAGGGTTATTGAGAGCATTTGAAAGAATAACTCAAGAAATGCTGTCTCAAATTAGTTTATAGGCTCTAAACTTGTTCCTGAATTCAACTTAATCCTCCACATTTTATTTTTCAACTATTGTGTCTTCCTTATTATAGTCTATGCCTTTGATCGAATTTGTCAACTTGTTTCATATGTCTGGCTTTTGAACTTGTTATAACAATGACACACCCTTATTTTGCTCTGATTACCCCTCTAATGAGATATCATTATAATTTTGGCCAGTCTCCTTACTGAGTACTCAGGTTTGGATATTAACAAAGTTAAAACATGATCCCGAATAATTTAGAGCCTCTAAAATTAAGCATTTTGGCCTGAGTCAAGATGGCAGAGCAGCATGGAAGATTTTTTGCCTCTCTCATCCTTGAAATGCAGCTAGATCAACACCAAACCATCTTGCACACCTAGAAAACTGATCTGAAGATTAACATAACAATTTACACAACTTGTACCACAGAACACAGCAGGTTTGTAGCACAGAGAGAGAACTAGAGGAGGGGGGAGAAGCCGTGGAGGGAATTCACCCCAAAAGAAAGAACTAGAAGAAATGACAGCCAGGGACTTAATCAACACAGATAGAAGCAAGATGTCTGAATCAAAATTTAGAATCATGATAATAAGAATACTAGCTGGGTTGAATAAAGCATAGAATCCCTTTCTGTGGAGATAAAAGAAGTAAAATCTAGTCAGGATGACATTAAAAACACTATAACTGAGATGCAATTTCAAATGGATGCCACAGCGGTAAGGATGGATGAAGCAGAGTAGCGAGTCATTAATAAAGAGGACAAACCTGTGGAGAATAATGAAGCACAAAAAAACAGGGAAACTAGGTAAAGAGCACAATATAATAGAAAACTCAGTAACTCATTAAAAAGAGATAACATTGGAGTCCCAGAAGATGAAGAGACAAAAAAAGGGAGAGAATGTTTATGTGAACAAATCATAGCAGAACACTTTCCTAACCCGGGGAAAGACATAGACATCAAAATCCAAGAAGCACAGAGAACTCCCATTAGACTGAACAAAACCTGACCATCAACAAGGCATATCATGGTCAAATTCACAAAATACACAGACAAGGAAAGAATTATGAAAGCAACAAGGGAAAAAAAGTCCTTAACCTACAAGGGAAGACAGATCAGGTTCTCAGCACACCTATCCACAGAAACATGGCAGGCCAGAAAGGAGTGGCAGGATACATTAAATGTGCAAAACTGGAAAAATATGTAGTCAAGAATTCTTTAGCCAGCAAGGCTGTCATTCAAAATAGAAGGAGAGATAAAAAGTTTCCCAGATAAACAAAAACTAAAGGAGTTCATGACCACTATACTAGCCCTGTAAGAAATTTTAAGGGAAACTCTCTGAGGGAAGAAAGATGAAACAAAACAAAAAAGACCAAAAACAATGAAGATTAGAAAGGACCACAGAGCAGCACCAGAAACTCCAACTCTACAGGGAACATAATGTCAATAAATTTGTATCTTTCAGTACTCTAAATGTCAATGGATAAACACTATAATCAAAAGATATCGGGTAACAGAATGGATAAGAAAACAAGATCCTTCTACATGCTTTTTACAAGAGACACATTGTAGTCATAAAGAAACCTTCAGATTGAAAGTAAGGGGATGGAAAACCATCTATCATGCTAATGGTCACCAGAAGAAAGCCAGAGTAGCCATACTTAGACAATCTTGATTTTAAAATAAAGACTGTAACAAGAGATGAAGAAGGGCATTATATCATAATTAAAGAGTCTATCCACTAAGATCTAACAATTGTAAACATTTATTCTCCAAGTGGAGAGGCACCAAAATATATACATCAATTAAACACAAACATACAGAAATCCATTGATAATAATACCATAATAGTAGGAGACTTGACCACCCCACTAATAGCAATGGACAGATCTTCTAAACAGAAAATCAACAAGGAAACAATGGCTTTGAATAACACACTGGGCCAGATGGACTTAACAGATATATTCAGAACATTTCATCCTAAAGCAGCAGAATACACATTTTTTTTTCTAGTGTAAAAGATTCCATACTGGGACACAAATCAATCCTCAACAAGTGCAAAACGATCAAGAGCATACCATGCATATTTTCAGACCACAACACTATGAAACTCAAAATCAACCACAAGAAAAAGTTTGGAAAGACAATAAGTACTTGGAGACTAAAGAACATCCTCCTAAAGAACGAATGGGATAACCAAGTAGTTAAAGAGGAAATTATAAAGTACGTGGAAGCCAATGAAAATGATAACACCACAGTCCAAAACCTCTGGGATGCAGCAAAGGCAGTCATAAGAGGGAAGTACCTAGCAATGCAGGCCTTCCTAAGGAAGGAAGAGAGGCCTCAGATATACAACATATCTTACACCTTACAGAGATGGAAAAGAACAGCAAATAAAACCCCATACCAGCAGAAAAAAGGAAATAATAAAGATTAGAGCAGAAATCAATACTATCAAAACCAAAACCAAAACCAAAACAAAATCAGTAAAACAGATCAATGAAACCAAGAGTCAGTTCCTTGAAAGAATTAATAAAATTGATAAACCCTTAGCCAGATTGATCCTCAGGAAAAAGGAAAGGACCCAAATAAGTAAAATCAAGAATGAAAGAGGAAAGATAACAACCAACATTACAGTAATACAAATAATAATAAGATAATATTATGAGCAATTATATGCTAATAAATTGACCAAGCTGGAATAGATGAATTCCTAGAAACATATAAACTACCAAAACTGAAACAAGAAGAAATAGAAAATTTGAACAGACCTATAACCAGTAAAGAAATCACATTAGAAATAAAAAATCTCCCAAAAAACAATAGTCCAGGGCTGGATGGCTTTCCAAGGGAATTTTACCAAACATTTAAAGAAGAGTTAACACCTATTCTTTTTTAAGCTGTTCCAAAAAATAGAAATGGAAGGAAAACTTCCAGTCTCATTGTACAAGGCCAGCATTACCTTGATTCCAAAATCAAAGACCCCACTAAAAAGAACTACAGACCAATTTCCCTGATGAACATGAATGCAGACATCCTCAACACGATACTACCCAACTGGATGCAACAATACATTAAAAGAATTATTCACCATGACCAAGTGGAATTTATACCCGGGATACAGGGATGGTTCAATATCTGCAAATCAGTCAGTGGGATACATCACATCAATAAAAGAAAGGACAAGAACCACATGATGCTCTTAATAGATACAGAGAAAGCATTTGACAAAATACAGCATCCTTTCTTGATAAAAACGCTGAAGAAAGTTGGGATAGAAGGACCATACCTCAACATCATAAAAGCCATATATGAAAGACCCACCACTAGTATCATCCTCAATGGGGAAAAACTGAGAGCTTTCCCCCTAAGGTCAGGAACATGACAGGGATGTCCACTCTCATCACTGTTACTCAACATAGTATTGGAAGTCTTAGCCTCAGCAATCAGACAACACAAAGGAATAAATGGCATCCAAACTGGTAAGGAGGAAATCAAACTTTCACTCCTTGCAGACTACATGATACTCTATATGGAAAACTCAAAAGATACCACCCAAAAACTGCTAGAACTGGTCTATGAATTCAGCAAAGTCGCAGGATATAAAACCAATGAACAGAAATTGTTTGCATTTCTATACACCAATAATGAAGCAACAGGAAGAGAAATCAAGGGATCGATCCCATTTACAATTGCATGAAAAACCATAAAATACCAAGGAATAAACCTAATCAAAGAGGTAAAAAAATCTATATACAGAAAACTTTAGAAAGCTTATGAAAGAGTTTGAAGAAGACACAAAACAATGGAAAAATATTCTATGCTACTAGATTAGAAGAACAAATATTGTTAAAATGTCGACACTACCCAAAGCAATCTACATATTCAATGCAATCCCTATCAAAATAACACCGGCATTCCTCACAAAGCTAGAACAAACAATCCTAAAATTTGTATGGAACCAGAAAAGTCCCCGAATAGCTAAAGCAATCCCAAAAAAGAGCCCAAAGCTGGAGGCATCACAATCCCGGGGTTCAAGATGTATTACAAAGCTATAATCCTCAAAAGAGTATGATAGTGGCACAAAAACAGACACTGAGATCAATAAAACAGAATAGAGAACCCAGAAATGGATCCACGAATGTATGGCCAACTAATCTTTGACAAAGCAGGAGAGAATATCCAATGGAATAAAGACAGTCTCTTCAGCAAGTGGTGCTGGGAAAACTGGACAGCGACATGCAGAAGAATGAACCTGGACCACTTTCTTACACCAGACACAAAAATAAACTCAAAATGGATGAAAGGCCTAACTTTAAGATAGGAAGCCATCAAAGTATTTGAGGATAAAGCAGTCAAAAACCTCTTTGACCTTGGGCTCAGCAACTTCTTACTCAACATGTGTCTGGAGGCAAGGGAAACAAAAGCAAAAGTGAACTACTGAGACCTTATCAAGATAAAATCTGCTAGTGAAGGAAAAAATCAACAAAACCAAAAGCAACCAACAGAATGGGAGAAGATATTTGCAGATGACATATCAGATAAAGGATTAGTATCCAAAATCTATAAAGAACTTATCAAATTCAACACCCAAAAAACAAATAACTTAGTCAAGAAATGGGCAAAAGACATGAACAGATACTTTTCCAATGAAGGCATCCAGATATCTAACAGACACATGAAACAATCCTCAGCATCATTAAACATCAGGGAAATACAAATTAAAATCACAATGAGATACCACCCCACCACCAGTGAGAATGGCTAAAATTAACAACTCAGGCAACGATAGATGTTGGTGAGTATTTGGAGAAAGAGGATATCTTTTCACTGCTGGTGGGAATGCAACTGGTGCAGCCACTCTGGAAAACAGTATGCAGGTTCCTCAAAAAGTTAAAAGTAGAACTACCCTACAACCTAGCAATTTTACTACTAGATATCTATCCAAAGGATACAGGTGTGCTGTTTCGATGGGACACATACCCCCCAATGTTTACAGCAGTACTATTGACAATAGCCAAAGTATGGAAAGAACACAAATGTCCATCGACGGTGACTGGATAAAGAAGATATACATATATATATATATGTGTGTGTGTGTGTATATATATATATATACAACAGAGTATTACTTGGCAAACAAAAAAGTGAAATCTTGCCATTTGCAACTACATGGATGGAACTAGAGAGTATTATGCTAAGTGAAATTAGTCAGAGAAAGACAAATATCATATGGCTTCACTCATATATGGAATTAAAATACAAAACAGATGAACATAAAGGAAGGGAAGCAAAAATAATATAAAAAGAAGGATGGGGACAAAACATAAGAGACTCTTAAATGCAGAGAACAAACTGAGAGTTGCTAGAGGGGTTGTGAGTGGGAGAATAGGTAAAGAAGATTCTTGCTGGGATGAGTACTGGCTGTTATACATAGGGGATAAATCACTGGAATCTACTCCAGAAATCATTATTGTACTATATGCTAACTAACTTGGATGTAAATTAAAAATAAATAAATAACTATATAAACAAATAAAATTAAATTAAGGATTTTGGTATATCAAATTATTTATTTTGATATTGCAATATATTTATATGTAAAGTTACTTATTTTATATTGTATATCTCTATGAAAAGCCTGTTAGCCAAAATGTAATTACAGTGCTCAGCACTGAAAAGGCACTATGACATGAAAAGTGGGTGGACAAGTGGACAGACCCAGCTTAACTATATGAAATATAATAAATCACAGTGCTATGTGGTGCCTGGGTGGCTCAGTTGGTTAAGTGTCTGACTTTGGCTCTTGTCATGATCTCACACTTCATGAGTTTGAGCATCAGGCTCTCTGCTGCAGTGCAGAGCCTGCTTCAGATCTTCTGTCCCTCTCTCTGCCCTTCCCCCCTCTCAAAGATGAGTAAACATTAAAAAAATCACAGTGCCAGACCCAATAGCTGTTCCTAATAATTCTCATTTTTCTTTAACCTCCATATTCAAAGAATATTTTAAAGTTCCTCAACATTGAAAGTCTAGTTATCGCCCTTTGAATTTTGTCCCATACTTCTGGGATCAGGTGATCTGAATGACATCTTTAGGTTGCACTACTAAATATTAAACCAAAAAATAAATTTGAAAGAAACTTCTGTTTGATTATGGGTGGATGCTACTGTGTTTGGGAGGAGATAAACATGGATAGTTTAATTGCTACTTTAATTTTTACAACAGAAATATATAAAACAATGGAAAATAAGTTTTAAACATCAATGCCAATAACCTATTTAAACCTGTGTTTATGATAGATGGATAAGATACATGATAGATAGATAGATAGATAGATAGATAGATAGATAGATAGATAGATGATAGATAGATAGTGTTCTATTAAAATTTAATATTCTATAAGGCCCCAAATGTAGAGAATTCCACATAGCCACCTGTCTCAACCTGCATGTTAATATCTGTATCAACCTCACCATATGCCATAAACCTCAGTTTATTTGCCAGGATGCAAAGTCTGAGCCCATTCTGAGTGGTACACTACTTTGGTACAGTTCTCCTCAGTGAATCATAGTGTCTTAGTTTGAGCTGCTTTAACAAAAATACCAAGACTGGTTGGCTTAAACAACAAACCTTTACTTCTCACAGTTTTGAGGGTGGCAAGTTCAAGATCAAGATAGCAGCATATTCAGTATCTGGTGAAGGCCTTCTTCCTGGTTTACAGACAGCCACCTTTTTGCTGTAGCCTCATGTAAGAGGGAAGGGGTGGGGTGTAAGACCTTTTAATAAGGGGACTAATCTCATTCATGAGAGCACCACTCTCATGACCTAATTACCTCTCTAAGGCCTCACCTCGGTAAACCAATGACAGTGGATTAGGATTTCCACATATGAATTTAGGGGAGGGAAGATACAAACATTCAATTCATAGCACATTGTAACAACAGCCAACTATTAATGAGAGCTTCGTATGTACCAGATACGGCTTAAAATCCTCAAAATATAATTTTTAGTCTTCATTAGAACCACAGGAGATGGTTTTGCTCATTTTATTTTTATGTACTTTTTCTTCACTTTAGATGGGAAAATTGAGACAAAAGAGGCTAAGCAGTCTACACAAAGTCACACACCTGAAAAATGGCAGAGTTGTGTTTTGTTCCCAGTGTCGTCCCGAAGTTCAGCTTTTAGCCACTCCTTCATAGTACTTGTACACGTACTTGTACCTGGCTCTGTGATCAAAGAAAGAAAATGGAGAAAGATGTGTCTATGTGATCCCCTCTCGAAACTTCACAGTGCCCTTTGAATAGGACTAAGAAGTCTCTTTACAGATATTTACTTCAATAGTCCCACAAACTTTCTTTTTTAAATGAAGCATATATTAATATCTTATAGAACTAATGTTTCCTAAAATAAAACTTGGGAACAAATCTCTATAACATCTATCAAATTTTCAGATGCGTTGCCATTTTATATAGTTTAATATGAAAACAGAGGATCTAGAATTCTGAAAAATAAATATTTCTTATTAATATTTGCATTGTATCCAAACATTTCCCAGGGATCATTGTCAAGTATTACTTCAACATTTAATCTATAGGGCAGTAGTAGAAGTGGTTTTAGGAAGAGTGATCCTCAGAGCTTTTAACTTATATTCAGTGAGCCAATTGGTGATATTTGTTTATTATGTATAAGTTCTATGTTTATATTTAAGCCTTCAGATAATCATTTGATTGTAAGGCAAATTGTACATGACATTAAATATGTAGGTGAATTGTTGTGCATAAAATTTGCTGACTTACAACAGAATAATAGCATCTCAGCATCGTATTCTGTTTGCAGTGGTTTCATAGATTAACCATGATTAATGACATAGTTTTATTTTTCAAGCTCTGTCTTGATTTGAACATCAAGTAGGATTTTGGGTCAATGTTTCATTTGTGATTTCATCTCCATGCTTTCAGACATATTGTACACTATGCAAAATTCACTCTCAGTAGAGTCATTTTAAGATTGTTGCTTGTTTTGGTGAAAGCTGAGTGAAGGAAATTTGGATTCAATTGTAGTGTACAGAGAAAGTCCATTAAAATGCTGTCACAGTGTACAAGTCATTCAATAATTCATGTGCTTGGCATCTACATGAAAGGAAAACATTTTAAAAACCTCCTCATAAAATAATTTTATAATTTGATTATCCTTCAAGAAAATTCATATGGTTTATATATTTTTAACTCTCTCTTGCTTTGACTTTAGTGAAATTGTGCCTGTTCAATCATTTTTGGCACTGTGTTGTTCTGTCTTTGAGTCATCTCACTTCTCTCATTGCTTTTTTGTATCAACACAAAAAGGATTCTTCAAGATACTGCCTGCAGTTCTCATCCCCTCTCTGTATAGTCACTTTATATTACCGATTTATAAAAATGGTGGAGAAGAGTAAAAATAAGTCCCAATGGTTTGAAGATCAGAGGAGAAAATTCATGTGAAATGTCTAGGAAAGGGCTGACACAGTTCCATAGTGAGTGTTCCATGCCTTTAGATGGTAGCTACTCTTGGTCTGGTGCATTGTTTTGTTGCTTTGTTGTTATTATTAGATGCTTATCAAGTATGTAAATCACTTAATCTCAGAAGTTATAATTGTTTTTGTTATGGGTACATCTAACCATCTTCTCTATATTAAGGGGTTTATTTAAATTACTGTTATTATTACGTTATATAAATTATATATCAATTAATATTGTTATAATTAAGTATATAAATTTAGAACAAAGCTATGAAGTAAAAATGGTCTTTCTCACTAAGATGTAAAGCAATATACTAAAGGTTACATTGGTAGTAAAATTAGAAATCATAATCTATTTATGTCTAGTTATACACTGTAGCTTTGCAGGAAATTGAAATATTTTACCACAACACTAATGTCTCTGGTCAGGATCATTCTCTCATACCCTGGTCCTGAATTTTTAATTTCCTGTTCACCTCTCTATGGCTTTCTTTCTTGGCTACTCAAATAGAATGCACCCATCACTGGGACTATCTTCTTGTATAACATTCATTCTTCTCCTCTTGCATATTCTATTTTATTAGTTTCATTATCATTGAACACATCTTAGTCTCAGAAACTTGAAGTAATAATAAAAATCAAAATAATAATAACAATTATAAAACAATAATTAATTTGTGTTGATTTCTTTCTATGTGTCACATGTGGTGCTAGGTACTTCATAAGTATTATCTCATTCTATCTCACAACACCATCATGGTTTTTAAGTTTTAATATTATTCTTATTTACAAATGTTTAACCGAGTCTTAAAGAGGCTAATTGATTTGTCCAGGTTCACCAATTTGGAAACAATGATATTTTGACTCAAATCTACACATTCTAATTCCAGAGCCAATAGATTATTGATCAAAATATTTGACTCTATATAATTTTTTTATTTATTAATTTTTTTAAATTTTTTTTAATGTTTATTTATTTTTGAGACAGAGAGAGACAGAGCATGAACGGGGGAGGGACAGAGAGAGAGGGAGACACAGAATCGGAAGCAGGCTCCAGGCTCTGAGCCATCAGCCCAGAGCCTGACGCGGGGCTCGAACTCACGGACTCACAGACCGTGAGATCGTGACCTGAGCTGAAGTTGGACGCTTAACCGACTGAGCCACCCAGGCGCCATCAGCCCAGAGCCTGACGCGGGGCTCGAACTCACGGACTCACAGACCGTGAGATCGTGACCTGAGCTGAAGTTGGACGCTTAACCGACTGAGCCACCCAGGCGCCCCTATATAATTTTTTTAAAAGATGTAAGTACATCCACATTATTGTGTAACCATCATCACCATCCATGTGTCTTGCAATGCACATGATTTTAATTTTGATATAATCCATTTTATCTATTTTTACTTTCTTGTTGTGCTTTTGTTGTCATATTCAAGAAATCATTGCCAATCCAAAATCATGAAGCTTTTCCTCATGTTTCTTTTAAGTTTTATAGTTTTAGGTGTTACCTTTATGTCTTTGATCCATTTGGAGTTAATTTTTTATATCTATTTATCTGTTAATGGATACTTCAGTTGTTTCCATTTTTTGGCTATTGTGAATAATGCTGCTATGAACATGGATATAGATATATCTATTCAAGTCCCTGCTTCCATTTCTCTTGAGAATATGCCTAGGAGTGGAATTGCTGGATCATACGGTAATTCTATATTTAATTTCTGGATGAGTTTCTATACAATTCTATTATTTTGCTATTATACACTTCTACTTTTCTATCTCTCTCTATCTATCTGTCTGTCTATCTATCTATCTATCATCTATCAATCTATGTATCTATCAGAATTTTTTTTTAATTTTAGGCCCACATTATTTTAATTTTCTATCAGTCCTTTCTCTGAAGGTTATATCACTTGGATTATTTTCTTATTTAGACTGCCAAAAAAGTATAAATCATTTTATTATTTACACACATAGAAATGTGCCATAGCCTGGTTTTACTAAATTTTATTTTATCTATTTCCCTTACCTTTTTCTATCCAGTAACCCCAACATACATGCTATCTGTCGTCTTTACTTTCTGATCCTTCTAATTACTCCCTGTATATTTGCTTATTGATTTAACTAGTTCTCATTTCCAGTCCAGTCCATCCAACATGGTCAACACTTTAAACACTCTTTTGCCTTGACATGCATGCCTTAGTGCCCATCCACTGATTAGGAAACTTTACCCAGGTTCAATACGAGTTTCTGCTTTCTTGTCTACACCAAATGGATATATATTTCTGCAGAACAGGGTGTTTAATCTATGGCTAATGGGCTAAATCTAGCTTACCACTAATTTTTGCAAATAAGGTTTTATTGGAACACAGCCATGACCATTTATTTATGTATTTTCTATGGCTGCTTTTGTGTTAAAACGAAAATTGAGTAGTTGCTACAAAGACCTACAAATCCTGGAATATTTACTATCTGACCTTTATACAAAATGTTTGCAGATCTCTGTCTATATGGTATCACAAACCTCTTAAAATAATACCATGACAAATTCAGCCAAGACTCGAGTACCAATTCTGCCCAGCAAAGTTTCTACATTTCTTGAGGCATCTCTGTCTCCATAATCCACAGTAACTATTTCAAATGGACTCCTTTTTCTTCAGACATTCAAAGTGAAAATTATTGCCATTTATTTTAAACCTTGAGATCAGCTGATTAACCAATATCCAGTCTCATTGCTTCTAATTACTTCCTTTTATAATAAAAAATACTCCTCTAACCCAAGCGTGATTTCTCAACCTATATGTAAGCTTATGCTCCCTTTTGGCTTTTCATATACTTTACTCATTAATCTGTTCCTTCTTAACTTTTTAAAATTTTTTAAAAATGTTTATTTATTTTTGAAGGAGAGCGACAGAGCATGAGCAGCGACAGACAGAGCATGAGCTGGGGAGGGGCAGAGAGAGAGAGGGAGACACAAAATCCAAAGTGGGCTCCAGGCTCTGAGCTGTCAGCACAGAGTCCGATGTGGGGTTGGAACTCATGAGCAGTGAGATCATGACCTGAGCTGCAGTGGTACGTTTAACCGACTAAGCCACCCACGTGCCCCATTTTTTCTTAACTTTAATTTCTTCTCTTATTCCCTTTAACAAACATATTGTGACTATCATCTATCTATTTATCATCTATCTAATCATCTTGGATGCTAACCAAATATATTTTGGTCCTACGCTACTATTCCAAGGCATTGTTAACGTCATCCATGATTTGCTCCTTTCTGTGTCCAACAGCTATTTTCCATCTTTTTTCTCCTTATACTTATCCAATATACTTATCCAATATCCACCCTTAAGTATTGGACATTTTTTCAAGCACTCCTCACTTAAATTGACTCATTCCATTTTTCTGCCAACTACGTTTGACACTTCTTTTTGTCCCTGATGGACCGTAAAACCAATGGTGGTATGGCAGTAAGAGAAATGGATACATACAAAGACCTACTCCACAGAAACTTTTTATTACTTAATGTTAAGAGTGTTCATCCAAGTGCTACCATTACTAATTGTATAACTTGAGAAAATCTCTTACTTCTATTTGGCTTAGTTTCTCATCCATAAAATGTAGTTTTAATAATTATATCTACCTTTTTTAAGGATTAAATGAATTAATGTGTGTAAGTACTGCAACAGTGCTATGCACAAAGTAGTATCTATGTGCTGTAAGGGTTAGGAATGACCTCCAAAACCTTCTTTTAACCACCTCAGGGGCAATGGATCTTAAGATTTCCATATTTGGATAATGTCAAAAAACTGCTACTTGTTATTTTCACAATTGACTATATTCTCCTATTCAGTCTCCTCTGGTACTTAAACTAAATGAACAATTAACCTTTTTCTTTTCTATTAAGAAACTGAACTTAATTTTTGAAATTTACATTAAGGATAGCTCTTTGAAACCCTGTAGCCATCTGTTCCAATGGGCAAATCTTACTAAATATTTATTAGTTTCTATTTAAAAGGTGATAAAAGTAGCCCATATTTTAAAGAATTTTCCCATAAACAGGAAAAAGTATGATAGTTGATTTTCACTTTGAAGAAAAATAATGATTGTAACAAAATATTTGGTTATCTGAGGAACTGCTCAATATATATTTTGGCACATGATATTGTTAATGAACATTAATGAATAATTAGAGTTTGAAAATAAAATGTAATTGAAATAAGTTAATAGTAAAAAAAAAATAGGATATGTAAAATAACTAACAAAATACCCGTGGTAGGCAGAAACTTTGCTCCACCTTTAAGATATCCACATCCCAATTCTTGAAATCTGTTAATATGTCACATGGGAAAATAAACATTAGTGATACAATTATGATTAGGGACCCAAAAATAGAGTCCCCTGCATTATCTTGATGGAGTTAATTAATCACAAGAGTCCTTAAAAGCAGAGAACTTACTGGGGTGCCTGTGTGGCTCAGTAGGCTAAGCATCAATTTCAGCTCAGGTCATGATCTCAAGGTTTGTGAGTTCTATCCCCACATGGGGCTCTCTGCCATCAGCACAAAGTGCAATCAGATCCTGTCTCCCTCTCTCTCTGCCCCTCCCCCACTTGTGTGCCCACTTGCATGTGTGCATGTTCTCTCTCTCTCAAAAATAAATAAACATTAAAGCAGAATGCTTACTTTGGTGAAGTCAACAAGAAGCAGCAGAAAGGAACATCAAAGATTTGAAGGATAAGAAGGACTGGATGTGCTATTTGTTCTGAGATGTAGGGGACTCCATGCACATCCCACAGAGAGATCCTTTGGATCTAAAGGTGACAGCAAGAAAACTTCAGTCCTACAATTTCAAGGACCAAAATTGGCCAACAACATGCATGAGCTTGGAAGTGGATTTATCATAGAGCCTCTAGAAAGCAATGCAACACAGCTGACACCCTGATTTTAAGCCTTGAGAAACTCAGAGCAGAGGACCCAGCTAAACTACACTATATCCAGATGTTTGGACTAGAGAAACTATGAATTAAGAAATTTGACTTGTTTTAAACTGCTAAGTTAGTAATAACTTGTTAGGACAGCAGTTAGAAATTAACACACATATTATTAACATTATAATTCTTAAATAGTGTATTGATCAGTTTCTTTGCATATAGAAAGTTTCTTGGTAAAATAAAAATTATATTCACCATCATAAATATTTTTGAATATTTTGAAATTTGAAACTTTGAAATTCAGCTATCTGAAGACAGTGACAGAATATTTGATCATCAGTGTTTTACAGGGCGATAGATATTAAAAGACCTTGCAGATTGTATATTATCTCTCTTCAAGAAGCTACAACCTATTAAATTCCAATGTTTTATTTATATGGGTCCTTTTAAATGGATTTCAAGCATGACTCTGAGGCTTATTATCCTAGAAGATTAATTTTACCCAGTTAATCAATCACGAAGCCAGTGATAAACAATGAGCATTACCATTCACAGAAATAGAATAAAGGTTTAAGGAATTTTTAAAATGCCTTGTGCAGAAATCATATAGTATCCTTTTCAATACAGCAGCAAATTAATTCACTTCTGAATTTATAAACCAGCAAGTGCAAAATATACCAGGTACTAGGATACCAGGAAAGCTCAGAGATCAATATATGTGTCTTCTGCCTTAATTTTTTCTGTAGATTATTATCATAATAATGGAAGAAAAATAACTTTGCACAGGTAGTGAATTATTAAGTTTCAAAAATTATTTTCAAGCTATTGCCACAAAATATATTCAATCCTGCAATCTTCAAGTGTGAATTTCAGGAAGCATCCTTCTATTCAGTAAGGCCATGGACATCATTAGTGATAGAACAGAATGATTTTTTTTTAAATCTTCTCATCCACATATGAATGGAGTTCCTCTTTAATAACAGCATTTGTATTCTTTGTCTCCTATGTTCTAGCAGCAGCAATACATGAATTAAAGACACTCTCTGACACATAGCTCTTTCTAGGCTTTAATTTTTACTTAAAATACAGCAGAACATCTTAGATATTGATCTGATAATAAAGATAATTAATACCATGAGATTTGGAAGGTTGAAATACAGGCTTAGCAAAAAAAACCCCTGCTCATATAGTAAAGTTTATTATCTCTTTTTACCTAACTCAACGAATGGTTATCAGAGTAGAGCAATGTGAGAGCTCCACATCATTTCCCCTGAGTGCGTTGCCTATCTTATTTGTCAGAGTCCTCTGGTTTGGAAAATTGTAAATGGGCTCACTGTGTTAGAATCAGAAAATATCATCAATACACACACATGTATACACACACATATAGTACCATTAAACTGACTATTTTAGAAATGCTTAGATCACAGTGGCTATAATCAATGTCCTAGAGTTAACTGTTGTAGAGGGTAGTTGGCTTTCTTCATTTTATGACCAAAGAGCAGTTGTTTAACCACATAACAGAATTAACACAGGTATGATGTGGTTGCATCTTCAAGCTCATGTGAAAGGAGAATCCAAAGAACCCATTATATTCCTAATAAAGAAAATACTAAAGGTTGACTAAAATGGTCTTCTTTCAGTGTAAAAAATAGCACACCATCTAAATAAAATTTCAAAAGTATGCGCAGACATGAGACTTTTTGGTGACTGTATGATTTTACTCTATTGTCATAGATTGAGTACATTATAAAGTAACATTCTATTCTTGAATACTGTGCAAACAAGGAGAAAGCCATCTTTAAAGAATGCCATATCTTGCAGTTTATTTTCTGGGGAGAGGGAAGAGCATTAGTACTAGAGGCACAACAGGAATCTCTTTTTAGTCTGTCTTTCATGCAGTTCAATCACAGCTCATCAGGTATTCAAGAAATTTGATAGAATACCTGCCAGATAGAGACTTTTTTTTTCAAAGGCATTATTATTATTATTATTATTATTATACATACCATATTAGCCATATACACACCATACATACAAGATTCTTATACATATTTATATATAACACAGTAATAAATGATATATTCAAGTACAGTTTCACAAGAATGTATCAGTCATACTGAAAACTCTGATTATAGTATGTTTAAAACTGAATATTGTGCTGGATAAGAGATTTTAAATCTGAGACCTAGAATGTCTGCAAGGAGAAGAGGATTTTACTTTTCCATTAGGAACATAGTGATAAAACAGAAGGATCTCTTGATTCTGTAGAAATGAGTCTTTCTCATATTTCTCTGAGGAGGTTTTCCTTTAAAGAAAATCCCAGACCCTAGGAAAGCATAAATCTGAGAAAGACTGTCAGGCCCCATTCATTGCTTCACAAAATAAATGTGCATTAAGTGAATATGTAAACCCAAATGGTATCCCTACTATTTGCCAATATTGCTGCATACAGCCATGAAAAGATTAAAAGGAATAATATAGTTCATATAGGAAACATACATTTGTTCATCACTCTTGTCCTCCCAGAAACACTCCTTCTCCCTGCAAAAACATGCATCAACAACAAAAATCTGAACGCTAAGATATTTTCAAAAGTTTTTTTTTTAACTGGGACAGCAAAAATGCTGGTTTATTTATTTTGCATCTCCCTAATGTGACAAGTGTAGCACTTTTCATCACCTAATACCAATCCCTGAAGCTGCTTAATGAAACATATCCACTGTCATTCATCATTATTTTCTAACAGTTCTCAGTATTTCCAAACTCCTATCTAATGAAACTAAAATTAATATATTCACATAGACTCCGATAAACTTATCAAGTGCTTAAAAATAGGACCGAAATATATTTCACAACAGTCACTGATTCTCTTATATTATCAGGGACTGTTTGGGCTCTTCTGAGAAATAAAATATTTGTTTCTATCAAAGATGTTTACACTACCTGAAGAACTGCCTATGATGATAATCGCGTTTACCTAGTGCATACTCGCATTTTTTAAAATTATCTTCCGTGGCATTTTCAGAATTAAAATATGACTGAAGCTTAATAGAAATGTACTTCTTAAATTTCTAATTACTAGTTGAGTCACTTGGAAGTGCTCATTTATCAAAGCTTTATCCCAATGAAATCTAAATTAAAAGTTAGCTTTACTTAAGAGGTAAAGAAATCAGGGCAATTCTGTCTCAATTGAGGAAAAAAGATGGTCTTTGTATATTCATTTCCATCTGCCAGCTTGAAGATTTTCTTTTTTTAAAAGATTCTTTTGAAATTTAAATGTAGTTTCTGTGAAGGCTTTGAAATGTCCTTTGACATAAACATGGAAAGGTGAAAATTGGCTAGGCCACGTGGGGACAGTTCTGACAGTGGTGGTTGTTGTATCTAGATCCTGCACTGTAAAGGAGGAAGCAAGAGTCATATGGAAATGTTCCTCTTCGTCTCATCTTTAAAGGATGCTTCTCTCTGGCTTAGGCTGGTTTTGTGTATTGTTTACTGTATTTATCCCATTAAATGAAGTGAATAATTAGGGGCAAAATTTAGAACATAAGCTTTTTCTCTTGAGCCATTTACTAAAAGTAAAAGGTAAACTTTTGTCATCCTCAGAGATTATATCTAGAAATTAAGCTTAGAAACAAACAAGGCAGAGATAGGAAAGGGATTTTCATCTTAGTGCTAAAAATAAAATGTAAAATTAACACTTTAAGATGAGACATCACTATTTCAATAATCAGTTAGCCAAGTCTAATCTTAGCCTGTCTATGGCATTCTGTACTACATCTGTATGATATGGTAATCTAAATTTGAGCAGATGTCCTGAATGTTATGTCAATATTTGAATTGCTATTATGGCTATGAATCAATATTACTTTGTAAACATCTTTATTTTAAGAGGCTTGAATCATGGCGCAGTGGTTAAATACACAGACTCTGGAGTTTAATTGCCTGATTTTATAACCCAGCTCCAGTAGTCACTGACTATATCTCTTTTGGAAACTTGCTCAACACCCAATTGCAGTAGTTTGCCCATCCATGAAAGAGACGTAATATTTATCTCATAATATAGTTGCAGGGATTAAATGTGTTAATACTCAGCTTGAGATCCTCTAACATGATGAACATTCAATTATAATTGTTTGCTGTTTTCATGTATACATTATGTCTTGCTTCCGTATTTCCTTTTTGGAGTCAGGCAAAATACATTGCACTAAAATACAGCCTATGTGAACATGATGAAAAGTAGAGTTTAGGGATAGATAGGAAAGCAATTTGACTCAAACATCTATTTTTGTTCTACTATCAAAATAGCTTAGGCAAAAAATTCTATTTTTTTCATGTATTTCACCTTTGCAAACATTGGAACATCATAAATAATATCAAACTGAATTAATGTCACTAGTATCTATCCAAAATATTTGTAAATAGAGTATCTATCTATTTATCTATCTATCTATCTATCTATCTATCTATCTATCTATATTTATCTGTCATAGCTTGCTCATTACTGTGGTGATGTGTTCTATTTGCATTAAAAGGAGAATCTAAATCTAACATTGTGGGGTGGGGTCAGTTATTTATCATAAAATGTGGTGAACTCTTTACGTATAATTTAATCATTTCAAAAATGCATGAGTTAGATTCTGATATCACTTTATTAACTAAGAACACTAAGATACAGAAAGAGTCAATGACTCACATGTTCACAGCTGGCATATGTTAGAGCCAGGTTCTTAACCTAGGCACCTATCTTTTAGTAATTGAGAACAGTCATTTAATAATGCATGGCCTCAATATCCAACCTAGTCTAGGGTTCACCTTTTGAACTTTCATTTGAGTTTCACAGGATGAGTTCACAGTCCGTCATAATTTCCCTCAGATGTCTGTCTGTCTACATGTTACTCCCATCCCTGGCTCTGTAATTTCCACTTTTCTTTCCACTTCACACAATTTAGAAGTTCAAACTTCTTCAGTGTGTTTTCTTTATTAATTCATATTATTAAAACAAAACAGTTTTGCATTTGGCCTGCCAGACTATGCTAAAAATTAGGCTTGGGCTCACCTGTGAATTACTTAAACTTCGTGTTTTTTATATTTCTAAATGAGCCTCTTAACTGGATTACACTGTTGTGAGTAAAATCTGGTGTTTATCAAACTTGAGTGTTCATCTGAATCACCTGAAAAACTTATTAAAACTCAGATTGTTGGGCCATATACCTAGAGGTTCTGACTCATTACTTTTGATTGGTGCTGAGAATTTGCCTTTAGGCTATAATGTGAGACCACTCATATAGACTAATATAGTATATTTTAAAAATGCTTTCAGTCTCTTTGTTCCCATAAATGCTAAGTATTTTTTTACTATTATGAACATTATTTTTGACCCTTGACAAAATTCCAGCTAGCAGAATATCTATATTAGCTAGGAATTGATAAAATTTTGATTCTATTTTTCCCTTCTCCTTTTTTGGCAGCTGTTTCTATATTTAAAATTTATTTTTATAACATTTATTCATTTTAGAGGGACAGAGAGACAGAGCCCAGGTGAGGGAGGGGCAGAGAGAGAGGGAGAGTCCTAAGCAGGCTTCAGGCTCTGAGCTGTCAGCACAGAGCCCAATCAGGAGGGGGGCTCCCAGACCATTAATTCACTACCTGAGCAGAAGTCGGATGCTTAACCAACTGAGCCACCCAGGTGGTGCATCTATTTTTATAGACTAGAGGAAGCATTAGTGGAACAGGAAGCTATAATCAAATTTTTCAGTTACAAATGTCTAATGTCAATCACTATCACTTGATAGGCTGTAAAGTAGCACACAGTTGGCCAAACTATCTAAATTCAAATTCTAGCTCTGATTTACTTATTTAACCTCTCTGTGCCATAGTTTCCTAATCTAAAGTAGGAAAATAATAATAGCATACATCCTATTGAGTAGTTTTGGTAACATATGGATTAATAGATGAAAGGCACTAAGAAATATTTACGGTGAAGGATAGAGGAGTGTTCACTTTTGCTTTGATAATGACATTATGCATATAATTTCAAATATTTTGCTTGAATAGTTTATTAACTGATAAATTATGATATATATAACCATCATATGGACTTCAGATCAAATGGACTTCAGATCTCAGCTTATCATCATGTTTCGCATTATGCTTATAGTTTTAATTCAACCATAATATTCCTGGAAATGTTACAATTAAAATATTTCCAATACCAAATTCTTCAAAAATATCATATTTATAAAGCAACAAATAAACTTTGCTACTTAAGAAAAAATAAATTTCTTATTCTTGAAAATATTACATTCATTAAAAATCTATTTCAAATTCTTTAATAAACACAGTACTTATAAAACAGCCTACAGAATCCTACCTTTTGTTTTAAAAACCCATTTGTTCTAATAGTGCTCTATGTGCTTTATAATTAAAATATAATCATCAGAATGGATCAATTGTCTGGTCAAATATTTATTTCAATTTCTAATTTTGTAGAAGACTTGTCATTTTTATGCAAGAATAGCTAATAGTGTGGTAAAGAACAGCGTTTTACCTGATTAAAACCAAATTAACATAAACAAACTATTCTAGGAAAGTTAAATGCTGTACTGAATATCATTAAGCAGTTCCCAGAATGTTATAATGCCCCATTTATAATAATTTTATTATGTATGTGGACACATAGACAATTTGAGTGAAACATAATGCTTACTATGCATCTTCAATATGCTTTTTGTACCATGACCCTGCTGAATAGGCAATATGAAATCCTTGCTAAAAGACATCGAGTAGCCAATGAGCAGACAGCCCTCAGAAATTTCAGAGTATCTGAACAACACTAGAAGTGAAGTTAGTGAGTTGATGAAAGGCAGAGCTGTGTCACATTTTTCTGTTTGGACTAAATGTAGAAAGGAATGGTAAACCATTTAAAGGTTTGAAGCAGAAAAGGTACCTGAAAATGGTAATTTATAGATTAACAGTAATTAGATTGAAGTTGGCAAGATTGAAAATATAGAAGGTTGCATGTAGGCAGTTAAGAAATTAATGGTAGAATCAGATGAATGCTAGCATCCCAAGTTACATTACCTACTAGTATGGATGGAGAAATATAAGAGAAATTAAGAAGGAAGGGTAGAAGAAACCTAAAGAGATTAAACATTTATCTCATCACCTCCTTAGACTCCAATAAAATGAGACTAAAATAATAATCCCATAAAAAAAATTGGGCTATTAATGAAAGTGGTTTTTTTGTTTCTTTTTTTTTTTTTTTTTGTTTCTTTGTTGTTGTTGTTGTGGTGGTTGTTTTTTTGAGAGGGAAAGAGTGAGGGGGAACCAGAAGGAGAGGGAGAGAATCTTAAGCAGGCTCTACACCCAGCATGGAGCCAACATAGGGCTCAATCCTACCCATGACTCTGAGATCATGACCTGAGCTGAAATCAAGAGTAGGACACTTAACTGACTGAGCCACCCACACACTCCATTGAAAGGAAATTATAAATAAATTTCTCGAAGACACAGAAAAGAATAGAAGATATTTCTACAATGAACATATATGATAAAATACTGAGGGCAAACACTAAAATAAATTTTAAAAAGGAGCATATGAATTCCAAATCAGTAACAGGAAAATGATAAAATAAAAACAAAACAAATAAAATTTATCCAAAAAGAAAACATAAAAGCAAAACAATAGTGAGCACAAATAAATGTTACAAAAACAAATTCAAATACACTAATCATCATCATTGTCTTGGTCCATTAAGACTGCTATAACTAAATACCACAGACTGAGTAGTTAAAAAGCAACAATATTTTCTTACAGTTCTGGAGGCTGCAAATTTCAATATTATGGTACCAACAGATTTCACGTTTGGTCAGGGCTTCCTGGCTCACAAACAGCTGTTTGTGAGGTCTATGTTTTCATACGGCAGAAGGGGTTAGGGAGCTCTGCTGGAGCTTATAAGAGCACTAATCCCATTCATGAGGGTTCTATTCTCATGACCTAAGCATCTCCCAAAGGCCCAATCTCCTAATGCCATCACATTGAGCAGTAGAATTTCAACATATGAATTTTGAGAGGACACAAACACTCAGACCATAACAGTAATAAATATAAATGGACTAATCTTACCAATTAAAATAAAGAGAATGTCAGGTTTTTAAAATCCATTGATATGAGATTAGGATAAATGTAATGCTGCCTTAAAGGTAATTGGATGATTTAGGGGAGAGTTAGTAACTAAGGTTGTCAGATAAAATACAATGCAATATTTAGGAATATGTATGCCAAAATTTATTCATTATTTATCTGAAATTCTAAATTAACTGGCTGTTTTGCATTTTACGTCCTAAATCTGGCAACTCTAGTAATAGCTGAAATGCTCATTTACTGCACTCTTTCGGTCATTTTTATTCTTACTCTTTTCAAGTAGATGTTAAGATATTCAACAAATATTAGTAAGCAAACAGGTGCTAGCACTGAGCTAAGCAGTGAAAATACAAATATATATTTGTATTCAAAATATAAATATATTTGTGTGTGTGTGTGTGCAGTTATAGTTGTAGATATAGTTTCTTCAATAAGCTGGTCACTATGTTTACCTGATTATAGTAATAAAATATAGGCAATGTGCATAATGAGAGCGAAGGAAAAAAAAGTGTGACAACCTATTGGTATTTATGACAATTGATTAAAATGTTATTATGTGTCAAACCTAGTTATAACCTAGTTAATAATCCAAAATGAATTAAATGATCTTACCATCATCCGAAAAAGGAGGAGAAATGTCATGTTTTAAAAAATAAAAAGTAAAATGAGAGAGAGAACAAAAGAGAGAGGGAGAGAGAGAGAGAAGGAAAGGGAGAGAGAGAGAGAGAGAGAGAGAGAGAATTAGAATAAATGTGATTCATACAAAGTACTATAGAAGTTTAAAAGGAGGAACAAACTTAGGCCCCAGCCAGGGCCTGTCTGTTTCTGATCCCTATGGACTGGGAACATTGCCTATGTTGCCCCTAAGTTGGATATTAAAAGTAGATGGGACTTAGATTGCAATTCATTGATAAAAGCATATTTTTCTTCAGCTTTACAAATTTAACTTAGATTTACAATTATTGCAACTCACAGAAATAGCTCTGAAGGCTCATTTTCCTGTTGCATAGGCTACTAGGCTCATGTGTGTGAAGAAGCAACTAGGACATCATGGTCTAGATTTAGCTCCTGAACTAATGTCAAGTCTGTTTTTCATCTTATAGGGATATAGTTATAATCTAATTTATTTAAACTCTGAAACTGTGGTTCACCACCCTGGATGCACTTATGAACCATTTGAAGCACTTTTAAAAAATATTGATGCCCAGGCACCACTACAGATCAAGTAATCAGACTCTGAGAAAGAGGCCCAGGCATCACTTGTTTTAATGTTCCTCAGGTGACTATATCATGAACCGCACATTAAAAACTGCTTTTGAAAGTTCTAGTCTCTCATTCAGTGGACCTTAAAAGCAACTTCAAGCTGTGCTAACAACACTCTTAGGGGTCTGAATTACCTGTTTGTCTAGCTTTCCTGACCATCCCTATGAGGCAAATGGCAGATCTTTCTTATATTCACAAATTAATATAATACCGAATTTGTCCTGACTGTATTTAACAAAATGCTTTCATGTAAAACAACCCCTTTTGACCAAGAGGTTACTTCAGTAAAAGTAAAAGGTCTAGTCTATTATATTAAGACAAGAGGAAAAAAAAAATCAATGACTTTCCTGGGATATATGTGGTATAGTAGCCCTCTTTTATTATCCCTTAAATTTACATAACATATTAATTTCTCACACCTTTTGAAGTCCATTTATATGACACATTAAAGGAGCTCTTAAAATCAAGATAAAAATGCTATTGAAAATTTTTCTAATATTTATTTATTTTTGAGAGAGAGAGAGAGAGAGACAGAGCGTGAGCAGGGGAGGGGTAGAGAGAGAGGAAGACATAGAATCTGAAGTAGTCTCCAGGCTCTGAGCTGTCAGCGCAGAGCCTGATGTGGGGCTCAAACTCACAAACTGTGAGATCATGACCTGAGCCAAAGTTGGACGCTTATCCCACTGAGCAACTCAGGGGACCCCAAAAATGCCACTTTTGAATTCAGTATTGAATATATCTGTACCTGTGTCTTTTTTCTGTTTCCCAAAAACTCAACACTTAAATTTCAAGAAAAGAGCAAACAAACCAGACAAACCAAACAAAAAAACCAGAAGTAATATAATTAATTTTATACTGATATCTATCTCAGCTATCCCATTATTCTATACACCAGGGGACAGCAGATTATGGCCAACTACCTGATTTTGTACATAAAGTTTATTGGAGCACAACCATGACCATTTATCCATGTACTGCCTACGTTTGCTTTTGCCCTGTAGTAACAAAGTTGAGTAGTTGTGACAGAAATGACACGGGCCAGAAAGCCTAAAATATTTATTCCCTGGGCCTTTGCAGAAAAAGTTTATGCTAACCTGCTATAGATTGATTTTAAAAAATCTATTAAATTTAAGATAACTTGAGAAAGCTAATTCCCTCAGATTGCTCTTTGACAATTCCTTGTAATGAACAAAGGAAGGGAAAAGAGTTATTTGCGAAACAAGTCTCTTCCTCAGTGTGAAATGATCTTTCACTTTCTCTCTTTTTTTCTGTCTTGTCCTCTTTTCCCTTCCTGTTTGTTTAGTTGTGTTTTATTGTGTTTTTTTGCTTTTTTTTTTCCTTCTATGATACAATATCCTATCTTCCTTGGACCATTTAAAAAGCTATACTTCTTGGACTTTTAAAATGATTGCCATCTTCCCACAAATCAAGGGCCAAACTTTTTTTCCTCCCTTGAGATCTCTTACCAAGTCTGGGAAAGATCATTTAAGGATGATTTGAAGAGTCATTAAAATAAAATAAAAATTCAGTTATTTTCTCACATAGCTTTGTATTTAGTCTCTAAACCTGGCAGAATTCCAAAACGATGGGTCTGTGCTAGGGACCTGTCCTGAATCAAGTATTGGGTACCAACCAAAATCCAAGCATGGTTAGCACATGTTAGATGTTTAACAAATCTGTTATTTATTCATAAGGGACCTAGGCAGATGTTATAATCAGTTCAAAGAAGTCAAAGAGCCACATACTTATATGGAGTAAACAATTGTGGAAATGTAGTTACAGTTGTACATGAATCTGGCTTTTTCCTCAAAAGAGGGAAGAGAAATCAATTGAATCTCTTCCAGTCAGAATTCGTTTGCAAGTTCATAGAGAAGAATTACTTCTCATTGGTAACAGTTATCTACAATTTACAGAGCAGTAAAATATTTCAAAGGCAACAAAAGGCTGAAGTTAGATAACCCTGAGAGTAATGTTATAAATAATGAATAATTTTCCATTGGAGACACCTAATAATTTCTTTGCTCATTCCAAACTTACCAAACTGTAGTACTAGAAATCAGTATGTGGCATCAACAGCATTGAAGTCACACAAAATGAAAAACTTCAGACATAAATTTTATAACCACCATCACTATTTTAATTATGGAGCTAAGAAGAAATTAATTTAATTGAAGAAAATGTTACTAAACCATTATGTATTTTTCATTAGTTCTATGTGAACATATATAAATATAGGTGTATGAATATTAATGTATGTTATCTTCAAAGAGAGTATGTTTTTGTTTCTACTGCTCATAACAGATAACTAAATAAATAAGAATTTTAGAGTTAATGGAAAGGCAACATCTTAGTTTTTCTTTTTCCTTAGAAACTAGGCAGTCAGGCATTGCTTTAAAATGAATTTATTAAATAATTCTGCAACTCATTTGTAAAACGAATGGCTTTAAAAATAAGGAGCTTGTAATTCATTTGCATCTGAAAAAATACATAGAAGGACAACTCCTTAAGTAATTCTCTTTTACTATTTATTCATAGTGTAAAAATTAAGAATTTTACATAGGCTTTAGAAATTTCACACATTTTAATTTTTTTCTTATATAAACATATTCATAACCCATATGCTTTTAAATTGTAAGCAAAAGTAACTTGAGAAAGGTCAATTTAATGAAAAAGCAACTTTTCACTGTTAAAGTTATCTTGAACATATCTTTATTAAAGCAGTCCATAGCCTTTTTCTAAACATTAGTCAACACCATATCAAAGGAATATATCTCTGCAAGTGCTGTTATCACTCATATTAATAAAAACACAGATTTTGTTTTATGCACACACACACACATCCTTACATAGGGTGAAAATAAAAATGTTAGCTGAATTTCACAGTTAACTTTGCATTTCAGAGAAAGGGAATATCTCTTTTCCTCATATTCTTCCATGTAATTTGCAGCAGTTAGTCAATTTTTCCTTTTTCAAGAAATAGACTTTAGCACCTAAAGTTGTGTGATGAGGGGCACCTGGGTGGGTCAGTCAGTTAAGCACCTGACTTCAGCTCAGGGCCTGATCACATGGTTTGTGAATTTGAGCCCTGCATCAGGCTCTGTGCTGATAGCTCAGAGATTGTGTATCTCCCTCTCTCTCTGCCCCTTCCCTACTCACTCTCTCTCTCTCTCAAAAATAAATAAACATTATACTCTGGTTTCTCTTCAGATCGTATAAATCTTTCGCCTTTTACTAAAAAATAAACAAACATTAAAAAATTATAAATATGTAAATAAAGTTGTGTCATGAAATTATCTTCATTTCTTCTTCCACCAAACTAGTCAGTGCTTCAGCATTCTCTTTATAAGAAATCTGTATCTTGTGGCACCTGGGTGGCTCAGTCGGTTAAGCGTCCCACTTCAGCTCAGGTTGTGATCTCAGGGTTCATGAGTTTGAGCCCTGCATCAGGTTCTGTGCTGACAGCTCAGAGCCTGGGGCCTGCTTCGGATTCTGTGTCTGCCTCTCTCTCTGCCTCTTCCCCACTGGCGCTAGACCTCTCTCTCTCTCTCTCAAAAATTAATAAAAAACATTTAAAAAAATAAAAAAAAAGAAATCTGTATCTTAATATTCCTTGAAAATGTGTGTGGTCATGGTTTTACCATTGTCATCTTCATTTCACACTCAGCAAGTTCCCTCCTTTATTATTTTTTTTTGTTATCACTTCAAGTTTTATGTAAATTCTAGTTAGTTAACATATAGTGCAATATTCCTTTCAAGACCAAAATTTAGTGATTCATCACTTATATATAACACTCAGTGCTCAATCCAAGAAGTGATGCACAACTGCCATGCATTTGCCAATGACTCATTCATCCAATTTATCAAACACTTTCCTTCTGAACTAATGAGCTTCTGAGCTATAACTATATTTCCTTTTCCCTCATTGAGACCTCTAACAGGATATCCCCAAATTATCTAAAACTCATCTAATGTAAAAATAAAGACATCAGGGCAACTGGGTGGCTCAGTTGGTTAAACCACTGACTCTTGTTTTCATCCCAGGTCATGATCTTGCAGTTCATAAGATTGAGCCCTGCATTGGTCTCTGTGCTGAGAGTACAGAGCCTGCTTGGGATTCTCTTTCTCCCTCACTTTCTGCCCCTCTACTACAGGTGCACAGGTGTGTGCGCTCTTTCTCTCTCTCTCAAAATAAATACACATTTAAAAATTAACTTGTCATTTCCTCTATATTTATTTGCTGTCTCATAAGCCCAATTTCTTTTTTTTTTAATTTTTTTTTAACATTTATTTATTTTTGAGACAGAGAGAGACACAGCATGAACGGGGGAGGGGCAGAGAGAGAGGGAGACACAGAATCGGAAGCAGGCTCCAGGCTCTGAGCCATCAGCCCAGAGCCCGACGCCGGGCTCAAACCCACGGACGGCGAGATCGTGACCTGAGCTGAAGTGGGACGCTTAACTGACTGAGCCACCCAGGCACCCCCTTAAGCCCAATTTTTACTGATGAGATACACAGTCTACACTTAATGCGGAAACTTTCCAGTACTAAATGCCCCACTCTTCCTATTTATAATGCTTACATAGTTTACCCTCTGTCTTTTCTAGTTCCTAAGTATCTTTGGTCAAGTTCATGATGAACTATTGTTAAAATGTGATGGGGAATCTGGCTCAGTCGGTTAAATATCTAACTCTTGATTTCAGCTCAGGACATGATCTCACAGTTTATGAGTTTGAGCCCTGTGTCAGGCTCTGTGCTGGCACCATGGAGCCTGTTTGGGATTCTCTCTCCCTCTCTCTCTCTGCCCCTCTCCTGCTCATGTGCACACGCACTTTCTCTCTCTCTCTCTCTCTCTCTCTTGAAATACATAATAAACTTAAAAAATGTGACATATACCCACAAGAAAGTTCATGACTAAGTTGATAATTATTTCTTATCTTGTATGACTAAATATGGGTGAATTAAAATAAAATGTCATAGTGTCATATTTCTATGATATGTAATACTGAGGAATTGAACAATTAAAATTTATAATCTTCCAGATAACAAAACAGTGTGAATTGTATAAAGATTATATATAACCAAATATTCTTTATTAAGAAAATGTTAATGTTTTATTTTTTTTTTTTATTTTTGAAGGAAGAGAGAGAAAGAGACAGAGACAGTAGGGGAGGGGCAGAGAGAGAGGGAGACACAGAATCCAAAGCAGGCTCCAGGCTCCGAGCTGTCAGTACAGGTCTGATGCAGCACTTGAAGTCACAGACCGTGAGATCATGACCTGAGCCAAAGTCAGACACTTAACCGACTGAGTCACTCAGGCATCCCACAAGTGTTCTTACTATATAGTATTTTATGTGTAAGTTATTAAAATCTAAGACAAAAGTAAGGTCCACTTTGGAAATACTCCAAAGAATCATTACATAGAAGAAAATGACAGATACATGTCTAGTTGAAGAAGTTCTTTCTTGACCATTTAACTATTTAACTACTAAAACCAAGACTGATTTGAAAACACAAAGTAATTCTCTTCTACAGACAGACACAAATGGGTAGAATCATTTCTGTTTTTTTGGTTGGTTTGTGACAGTGGGGAGGTAATTAATGCTACATCCATGCTATGACCAATCTATATGTGAAATGTCATAGGACATTTATAGAACAATATCTATAGGCCAACTGTGCTTAAAATAAATAATGACAATTGATACATAGTTCTTGTTCCCACAAGCACATGAATTTTTGCACATTGCATCTATTCAGATAAATATTTATACATGATAATTGTATTAAGAAAAAAATATTTATATATGATCATTGTATTAAGAAAAAATTTATACATGACCACTGTATTAAGAAAAAAATCAAGGGGGCGCCTGGGTGGCACAGTCGGTTAAGCGTCTGACTTCAGCCAGGTCACGATCTCGCGGTCAGTGAGTTCGAGCCCCGCGTCAGGCTCTGGGCTGATGGCTTGGAGCCTGGAGCCTGTTTCCGATTCTGTGTCTCCCTCTCTCTCTGCCCCTCCCCCGTTCATGCTGTGTCTCTCTCTGTCCCAAAAATAAATAAAAAAAAACGTTGAAAAAAAAAATCAAGTAAGGTGATACTACCCATATACTGATATTTATATTAACCCACTTCTAGATTGAACCTGTATGAAAGTATCTATCATAAAAAAAATCAACACCATGAACATCGCTGTTGTGATGTTTAATACATGATAATGTGTGCACATTTATAGTTGATTATAATTAGATTTATTTTTGCAATAATATTTCTTTTTATAGTTGATAGGATAAAACACAGCCAGAGGCTGATGCCCATTCAAGACTATCATCTCTTGTTTATTTGGCAAAATAAGTTATATAGAATGTATAAGAAGTAGAAACCCCAGAGAAAAATCCTGTTTTTCACTATCACTTCGTTACTTTTTTGTGATAAATGAGACAAAGAGTAGCTGAACTATTAAAAAGCAAGATGCGTATGAACTCTTCACTAAGTTACTCAGTGACCAGAAAAAGACATATACTCATGTTCATAACTAGGAACTTATAAAACCAAACTGTCCAAAGTACCCAGGGTTCATGGATGAACTTCAGGAAGAAATTGATTCAACCTCAAACTTCTATAGATAAATTTAACATTAAGCTTAGTGCCTAAGGAAGAGTTCTATAGTCCTATAAGAGTACATTTCTGGATTTGTTCCAGACCCATGTACAACGCTTAATGGCTGCTTGATCTATGTTTCCTATACGGAAGTTTGCAGTTTTTCTTTGTGGTTGATCAAGCTTGCCTGGTAATTGTATCACCATCTGAGTTACATTTTTTGAAGTTGTGAGCCTACAAAATCATGATGTTTAGATAGGCTTGGCAAGTCATTCATGTCATTAGGTAGGCCTATTGCTCGTTGTGGAAATTCAAAACCCCACTAGCTGAAAGGTCTCTGTGTCTCAATATAGAAGACAAAAGCAAAGAAAAAAAAAAAGATTTATTGAGTATGCATATGAGATTTTACACCTGAAGCTTCTCTAGCTTTTCAATAGACAAATAGATGCAAACTTGTGAGTTCTGTATATCTCAAGGGAAATTTCTGAATTAATTTCTGAGTGATGGGCTTCCAATTCTAGGGTTAGATGTTTCTCAACCTTTCACATAATGTCAAATGTCAAACCTATTATTGGGCTTATTATACTTCCAATGATATGATATGACTTTATAGGGTAATTACAAAGATTAAAGAAGTTATCTGTAAAATACTTAGAACAGTGCTGGCACAAAACAATTGTGCAGGGATAGATTTACTTTTTTGTAACCTGGTTAATTTTAAATGATTTGGTGAAATTCTTTAAAAAATAAGCAATTTACTTTATGTATCTTTACTCCAAAAAGTCATATAAGTATTGTAACATGAATGAAAATTAATAACCTTCATAAAACACAGGAGGCTATCACAACAAGAAATGTAAGGTCAATGTGTTATATATATTTAAGGCAATATGCACTCACATTTTAATAATAATTGTAAATTTGTAAAAAGATGGTAGGCCTTACATATTATGTGCAAAATATTTGTAGATTGATTACCAGAAAAAAATTATGTACGGAAAACTTAGTTCACAAATTGTTAAGCAACATTAACTTTCATATCTTGTAAAAGAGCTATGCCTTTTCATATGATGCATATTGTATTTTCTTGGTTTTTACTACAAAGACAATGCTTTAAGAGGCTTTTGAATTCCCTAAACAATAGAATTACACATTTGGCCAATTATGATAATTAATATTACAAGTGTTATTTACTTTGGGTAAGATAAATGTCCATTTTTCTTTTAAGTTTCCAAGCATTCTAGGTGATCAATTTCACCATTGTATTGTGCTTTTCACTTTGCTGCATTCTCTGTATCTTTATAATATGTGATTGTGTTTGTGAAGATGATGAGAGAGGGTGGTGATAGTAAGCAACAGCTAAGATGAGCACCTACTCCAAAGTGTGTCATCTTTTAAGAGTATAGTTGGAAATAGAGCATACTGTGACTAACCTGACCCCTCAAAGACATTTTAATTAATGTTCTCTTAGGGTTTACAGAGCAAAGTGACCTGATTACTAGAGCACTTTTATTGAAATTCTAATATACAATCACTTTTGCCAAACTAGAAAGTCAAACCCTGTTTTAAATCCTGCTTATAAAGATTTGTAGGCAGTTGTCAATGACATGTGGCATATCATTGACAAAAGTTATATATAAGTAGCAAAGCATTTGGAGAATGGGTATTTAATTCATAATACTTTCCTTTTATTTCCAGTAAGATTAATTCCCAAAGTTAATCAGTAAGCATACCAATTCAATTAATTGTATCCTTCATCATATTCTTTTAACTATTCAACAATGCTTAAGGAATTAAATTAAGCCAAATTACATTGTGCATGAGTAAAGAGTAGGAAAACGGTGAAAGAACCAATATCTCTTGGAAAATATACTTATTAACTTTAAAAAATTGCCCATAGAACAATAATGAGGTGCCACTGCATATGTATTAGATGGTGAAAATCCAGAACACTGTCCCCCCAAATGCCAGCAAAGCTGTGTAACACCAAGAATTCTCATACATTGCTGATGGGAATACAAAATGGTACAGCCACTTGAGAGACAGTTTAATGGTTTCTTACAAAACTAAACATAATGTTATCATCTGATCCAGGAATTATGCATTTTGGGATTTACTCAAGAGTTGAAGACTAAGGGCCGCACAAATATATTTGAACACAGATATTTATAGCAGCTTTAGTCATAATTCCCAAAATTTAGAAGCAACCATGATATCTTTCAGTAGGTAAATGGATAAATAAAGTTTGGTATATCCAGAGAATGGAATATTATTCAATGCTAAAAAGAAGTGAGTTCTCAAGCCATGAAAAGACATGTAGTAATATTAAATGCTTATTACTAAATGAAGGAAGTCAACCTTAGAAGGCTACATTCTGTATGATTTCAAATGGACTTTTAGTGATAGTGATATGTACTGTATGTTCGCTGATTGTTGCAGAATATTTATAGTGGGGAAGTCTGTGCATGTAGGGGCCAAAAGGTATATGGAAAATTTTATTTTCTGATCACTTTTGCTGTGAACCTAAAACTAGTCTCAAAAATAGTGTATTCTTTAAAAACTATTCCCTACTTCAAACCAAGAAACAGACTCTGATGGTTACCAGAATGGAGGTGGGTATAGGGGTGGGTAAAATAGGTAATGGGGATTAAGGAGTGCAATTGCTGTGATGAGCACTGAGTGATGCATGGAAGTGTTGAATCACTATTTGTACACCTGAAACTAATATTATACTGTACAGTAACTAGTTTGAATTTAAATAAAAACTTAAAAGGGGCACCTGGGTGGCTTAGTTGAGTGTCCAACCCTTGATTTTAGCTCAGGTCATGATCTCATGATTCATAAGATCAAGCTCCACATTAGGCTCTGCACTGTCAGTGTGGAGACTGCTTGGGATTCTCTCTCCATCTCTCTCTGCCCCTCCCCAACTCATCCTCTCTCTCTGTCTGTCTCTCTCTCTCAATAAATAAATAAATAAATAAACATTTTTAAAAAAACATAAAAAAAAAGATCCTTGCCTCTAGGAGAAAATCATGGTTCTTTAAATGTCCTACATTGTGAAGAATGTGTATGTGTGTTTGTGTGTGTGTATGTGTGTTTGTATTAGTGAATTCCCAGAATAGAATAGTATCTGAAACATAGTTAACTTACATTAATTTTGTTTATAATTATCATATATTTTTTTTAAGTTTATTTATTTATTTTGAGAGAGAGAGACCACAAGCAGGGGAGGGGCAGAGAGGGAGAGTCCCAAGCAGGCTCTGCACTGTCAGCTCAGAGCCCAATGTGGGGCTTGAACTCATGAACCATGAGATCATGACCTGAGCCAAAGTTGAAAGTTGGACACTTAACCACCTGAGCCACACAGGTACCCCTAGAATATACTTTTTAATATGAACATTTAAGTAGAGTTCATGTAAAATAAAACAATTTACACATTTATCTTTTTTCACATTTAAATAGATATCCCAGTTAAGGATTAAAGTTTGTTTTAATTCTTTTGACTACTTTTAATCAAGATAAATTCAATCAAGATAAAAACACACTTAACAACTTACAAATTAACTTCAATATAATAGCTTTCCATGTTGAATTTGATTCACATATACACATAAATCAATATACTAAAGTTTTGATATATTCCTTATGCTATAAATACGAAATATTTTTCTAAAGATATGTGAGGGGCACCTGGGTGGGTCAGTTGGTTAAGCATCTGAGTCTTGATTTTGGCTTAGGTTATGACCCCATGGTTTGTGGGATTGAGCCTTGCATTGGGCCCTACGCTGACAGTGCAGAACCTGCTTGTAATTCTCCCTCTTCCTCTCTCTGCCCCGTCCTCCCAACTCTCTCTCTCTCTCTTTCAAAAAGAAAATAAATAAACTTTAAAAATAAATAAATAAATTATGTGAAAAGACTTTATTAACAATTATTGAACAGTTTGAGGAAAAAATAGTTCCAATATACATTCTAATACTTGAATAGAATTAACACTAAAATAAAAACATTCAATTTTTATTCTTTGAATATCTAAGATTTTAGCTTACATTAGAATGAAAATAATCAAATTCTAACCATAAATGTTAAAAAGAAAAGTAATATTCTTATATATTTAGGTTTGAATGTTTTTGTGTTGAAGGAAATAGGTAATTTTTATTGATGGATGGGAGAGGGATAAAAGTGTAATTTCAAAAAGATAAAAACAGCCTTTGGAAAACATAACACTAAGGATAATTGATATAATCTATAATTTTTAGCACTTACCATGTCCTCAAACAGATGGATGTACTATAGGATGTATAAAATGTAATTATCTTTGGTTCCATAGAGACTTGGAGAGGTACTGCCAGCTAGCTACACAGGTGCAGCCATTTGAATGTCAGAGATTCTGCATCCTTCCCGGCCCCCCAAGGCCAGATGGATTTTAACTTCCCTTTGAATGACTCTGAATCAAGAATCAGCACAACCTCAGTGTCACTGCATTCATGGGAAAGATGATGGAATAGATACCACCAATAGGCATCTCATTTGTCTTGTTCTCAGTGTCTAAAACAGGGAATGCAGAGGAGATCTCTTACTGGTCTCCCAGAATAGGAGGTAAATCCAGGAAAATATTTCTTTCTCTTACCTATACCAATCAAACACTGACTGTTGATTAATCTTTGAGAAAGGAATCTTATCAAAGCAGATGAACAAAAATTTCTTACCCTCCTGCCTGATGTTATTCATGGATGAGTCCATGATTTCCAAATATCTATTAATTGATATTTATTTCTAAATATCTATTCTGTTTCATTAATAATGCTGGTTCTTTTTCTTTCACTAAAAAAGGTAGTAAATATTTAATAATGCCAAATCGTCACTGTTTTTGCTCCTTAACCCATTATAATAAGAATTCTGCTGCATTTTGAAGATATTTGCAAATGACATGTCTGAGAAAGGGTTAGTATCCAAATTTTATAAAGAACTTCTAGAACCCAACACCCAAAAGCAAATAATCCAATTTAAAATGGACAGAAGATATGAATAGACACTCCTCCAAAGAAGACATGCAGTTGGCCAACAGGCACATGAAAAGATGTTCGACATCACTCATCATGAGGGAAATTCAATCAAAACAACAGTAAGATATCAGCTCGTACCTGTCAGAATAGCTAGTCAAAACACAAGAAAACCAAGTTTGGTGAGGATGTGGAGAAAAAGAACCCTTTGTGCCCTGTTGGTGGGAATGCAAACTTGTGCAGCCACTATGGAAAAAAGTAAGGAGATTCCTCAAAAAGTTATAAATAGAACTACCCTACGATCCAGCAATTGCTCTACTGGGTATTAACCCCAAAACTACAAAAAAACATTAATTCAAAGGGATATATGAACCTATATGTCTATTGCAGCATAATTTACAACAGTCAAATTGCAGAAGCAGCATCAATAGTTGAATGGATAAAGAAATATATATACATATATATATATATATATATATATATATACACACACACACACATATATATCATTGAATATTATTCAGCTATAAAAAAAAGAATGAAATCTTGCCATTTGCAATGACATGGATATAGCTAGAGAGTATAATGCTAAGAGAAATAAGTCAGAAAAAGACACATACCATGTGATTTCATTCATATGTGGAATTTAAGAAACAAAACAAAGAAAAAAGAGATAAAGAGAGAGGGAAGCCAAGAAACAGACTCTTAACTCTGTTTTCTATTAATAGAGAACCAACAGATGGTTACCAGAGGGGTGGTGAGTGGGGGGATTGGTGAAACAGGTGATGGGGATTATGGAGTGCACTCGTCATGATGAGTACTGGGTGATTTATGGAAGTGTTGAATCACTATATAACAAGGTATGTTACCCATACTAAAATTAAAACAAAATAGAAAAATATCAATGGGAAAAAGACATATAATAAAAAAGGAGATTCTAGATTTTTTAAAAAATGCTCCATTTATTTACTAAAATCTTCTTTAAAGTCACCAGTTACCTACAGTTTAAGGAATTCGATGGGCCTGTTTTATTGTCTATCTTACTTTTACTCTGAAACATTTGACATCTCATCAGACCCTCTTTCTTGAGTTCTTTTCCCTTTAGCTTCCTTTTCAGTATTTATTTTCCTGCTAGTTCTCAGACCTTTTTCTTTTTCCTTTGTGAGTTATTTTTTTCTCTACTTGCCTAGTGTTTATTATGATGTTTATCTTTCTCTTTACAAATAATCCTTGGAAAAATTTACTGAATCACATGTAAAAGTTGATCTTAAAACTCAGTTCTGAAGATAAGAGAAGCAGAGAATAAAAGATAGAAGGGATATTGCTTGTATATAAAAATCACTCTGGGGTTGCCTGGGTGGCTCAGTGGGTTAAGGGGCCGACTCTGGCTCAGGTCCTGATCTCACAGTTTTTGAGTTTAAGCTCTGCATAGGGCTTTGTGCTGACAGCTCAGAGCCTGGAGCCTGATTCAGATTCTGTGTCTCCCTCTCTCTCTGCCCCTCCCCCACTCTCTCTCTCTCTCTCTCTCTCTCTCTCTCAAAATAAACATTAAATTTTTTTAAATAAAAAAAAATCACTCTGCTCCTTTCTAGCTCTGTAACTTTGAACAATTATTTAATTTTTCTGTGCCTTAATTCCTCATCTATAAAATGGTGATAGTTGTCTTTCTTCTGGGACTCTTGTGAGGAATAACTAATTTAAAATGTATAAACTTCCTGACACGTAAGAAATCTTCATTACATGTAATTTATTGTTAATAGCAGATGTTCCTATTTATTACTAAAAAAATCTGTGACAGAAATTTTATTAAATCTATAAATTCTACAAAGTTTTACATAATTGCATAACTACTTCTTGTACATTTCTGTGGACTATAAATGCCTTCACTGCCATGCTTTTATTTTTATTTTCTTTGGATTGCCAGCAGCCACCTGAACTTTCAAGGAAATTTACAAGTTGGGAAATGAAAATATTAATAGGATCATGATGATGATCACATTACTCAGTTTTATCAAAATTAAAATGAACAACTCAAACTGTTTCCTTGTTCCTCAAATTTTAAATATTAGTTAGCAGGTTTTCAGCATTTAAGCCCTGATTCCCATTGTCTCTCACCAACATTCTGGTCTCCACATTGCCTATGGCCCAATATCAGCTCCCCTAAATTCAACCCTACTCAGCATCAGTCAAAGGAGATACCAACCCAAGGTCAAATACAGAAATTCCATGGAGGGCTATTGCAATGGTCTATTATCCTTTTTCTCATTCTTTTATCACACATACGCATGTGGGCACACACACACAGAATCACAGGCACACACACGTTTGAAGGCTTCTTTTCTGTCACTTTCATGGACACCAAAATTTCTACCTATCCCCTCTAGATCTGATTACTTCTCTCTTTTGTCAGTGATTTCTTTGCTATTATGAAAACATTTTTAGCATTATTTTTATACTGAGAATGGAATAATGCAAAATTGACTTAATCTGCAGCACAAAGTTTATGTTTTGTTGTAAAAAAAGAAGTTCTTGACAGGATTGCTAAACACTAAAATTGCTGAACAACAATAGCTATTTCACTATCTTTGAAAAATAAGACAGTCTCTCATTCTCTAGACGAGATTGTTTTCCATCTTGTCTTGAAAGAGAATGAGACTTCAAATCCTGTTTTTCAACTCCATACTTCTTAGACATATATTTAAAAATCTTTAGAAATCTTTTAAAATTGTAGATTCTGTTAAAGCCTAATTGTCAATATTGACAACAATTATAAAGTTAGTATTTTCTCTAAAAGTACATTGTAAAAATTCTTGGCTAATATAATACCTACTTTTTTTCATTTACAAATTACATTAGGCACTGTATTTTCTATATTTTATATCACATTTGCTATCAGTAGTATATACTACTTTCCACTGTACTATTTAAAGACATTATCATGGGGGCCAGTGTAAAAAAAAAAATCCTTTGTAAGACAATTGTGTGAAAATTGCAGTTATTTTTGAAGACATTAAGCTAAGCAATCATTTTCACTAATTCTGATGTTGCCAGTATTGTCCTGGTTATTTTATGGGAAATATGAAAATCTTTGATGCATTGTTAGTGCAATGAGCTTATACTTCATTTGTGGAGATGAAATTTGCAAAGTTAAAACTTGGAGATACAAGGTGCAAACACATATCATGTAATACACTGTGGTCCTAAAGGAGAGATAAACAAATATCAGAAAAATAATTAAAGTCTTTTAGAAGAATACAAATAAGACCTCAGCATCATTGGGAATAGGATTTTTATAAATGTAAACACATGCGTACAGACATCTTCAAAACAAATTTAAATGTAAAAAGCATACTTCCAGTTAATATATGCTATCCTATTTTGAAACCAGATATATATATATATATATATATATATATATATATATATATATATATATATATATGAGCTCAAGTGCAAAAATCCAACACAATCTAACTCTTTGCCGGGCAAGTTATTTCAACTCCCTGTACTTCATGTTAAAACCGATGAAACTATCTATATAGGAATGTATGGCGAGGATTAAAACTAAGATAATGGGGCCACCTGGGTAGCTCAGTTCATTAAACATCTGACTTATGCTCAGGTCATTATCTCAGAATTCCTGGATTCCAGCACCTTCTTGGGCTCTGCAGGCTCTGTGCTGACAGCCCAGAGCCTGCTTCAGATTCTGTCTCCCTCTCTCTGCACCGCCCCTACTCTCTCTCTCAAAAATAAATAAATGGACATTAAAAAAAAAACTTAAAAAAACTAAGATAATGTATTTAAACAATTGGAACTATCATGTGTTTCTAAACCCCTCATAGAACCAATTACTTTATCCTAGAGAAAGCACACAGTAAACATGTTTTTATTAGATTTGATACAAATGAAAATATCCTATTATTTTAACCTTGTACAAGTTGGAAGATAAAAATTATGTACCAAGTGTATTATTTATAAGATATCAATTTCTTAACATTAAAACAATAAATGATTCCTTTTCAATAATATTGCTTTGAAAATAACTTAGTTCTTCTGTTACAGGAAATAACTGCAAGACCACTGAATACAACAAGATGAAAAGCATGCTTTTAGATTTACAAAATCAAAAATATATTACACAAGAAAATGAAAACCCTAACGGTGATGACCTGTCTTGGAAGAAGTTGTTGGTGGATCAAATGTTTAAATATTTTGATGCCGACAGTAACGGACTTGTAGATATTAATGAACTAACTCAGGTATGATTAATGATTAAATTAACAAGCTTATTTAAAAATCACATGTACAATATATTTATATCTGTGTGAATTTATTCTATATTAATAAAATGTATTTAATTTGTATTATTTGAAAGTGTGGACAAAACATATTTTTAAGAGTAAAATTTGACTGCTGTTAAATAACAAAGATTTGATTCAACTGAGTCAATTTTAAAAATCTAATTGGCTTTACTGTTCAATTCATGAACTGGGCAGCATCCCATCTAGCAAATAGAGAGGCACTTGGGAAGTTGTACAAATGGAAAGTTTTTGCAGGAGAGTGGGGCAAAAAAATTATTAGCAAAAGAGAAAGATTTTTCCCGGCAAGGCTGCTTTCCTTTAGCTGGAAAGGCTAGGGCTGTTATGTCGATTACCTCATCATCTTTTGTGGGATGGAAAAGGACCAAGTGGCAGACCCACTGGGGCTGATTGAAAAATTCCTGACCGACCCGTTAAGACTACATTTCTGGGGAAGGTTGAACTGCCATTCACGTATTAAACCCCAGTTTGAGGATTTGGCCTAAATTATGCCATTTTAGGACTGTTTTAGGACCAAAATGGTTTGGTTTTTGGGTCTTGGTGTTGTTTTTCTTCTAACACTACTCTAACAACAATATTAATTTCAAATAACATTTATATGATATTTTAGAGTTCAAAATAAGATAGCTACTTTTGATAGGTTTCTGTACCTTAAATACCTTAAGGAATCATCAATTCTTTATCTTACAAAATTTGTAAGATATCTTCAGATATGTTCTGAAGCCTTTTATAATGTTTAATTTTCTATCACTCAGTAAAAACTTGTGTATCCAATATTCAAGGAAACTATTCACCAGCAATTGAGCACATCTATAACATGATGTAAATACATCATTTAAGAAGGTATTAAATTTCTGACCTATTTTATTTTTCCAATAATCAAAGATCAATTAGGATATAGTTAATCTAGGTATAGTATTAAGTCCACATTGTTAAATTTCACTTATTTGAAAATTGTCACCAAATGAAATATGTGATAAGAAATTTGTTACTAAAGAGAATATTTGAATAAACAAAAGGTCTTTATGTGAACCATTTGGAAAAAAATACAAATACTTTTTTGTGTGTATCATGGAGACAGAACAGTTTGAAGGAAATTATAATACCCAGATTTTAGAAACTAAACTAGTTGTAGGTAGTATAGAAATGTGAAATAAGAGACATAAGTTTTCTCCAAAAACGTATACAAGTTTTAGGAGTAATGGAGAAAAAAAGCCAATCTAGGGTGACCAATCTAGGAAAATGGTTATAGCACTGAAGAAGTTTTCTGAATTCTTAATAATCCTTATAGTGTTTATTAAGGTGGATTTTGCTGCAGTGATTGGCAGTTAATATAGTTTTAAAAAAATCCAGTAGTTTATCTCCATAACACCATGCCATTCATCTCTTATGGTTAATTTTATGGTCTATATAAAGAATCTGACATTGTGGAATATTGGTTCGATTATACAAGGATTTCTAAGCTTTGGAATAGTGTAACTTAGTTTCAAGACTTTATATCAAAGTGACTTTCTAAGTAAATTAATTACAGTTCTTGCCATTCCAGTTAATTAAAATATATATCATTTTCCTTATCTTCTTTAATTTAGCCTGCATTTATTGAGAAGTTACTAAATCCAGGCATTGGGATTTAAAGAATTGAACTCTGGAATTTTAGAGTAAAATCAGAAAATTTTTAATTAAGATACCTATGTTATCATTTACCTCATGATTTATTTTTCAAGAATGAAACTCTTTAGAATTTTATATTTATAGTAATGATAAGAAGTGACTAGTTAATTAAAATGAAAATATAATTCAGTCATGTCACCTTGGTCTATGTGGGCCTGACATATTGGAATATATTGTGGTTTTGCTTTTGCTTTTATTTTGTGTATTATATATTATTATATATTACATATTTTACATGTATTTATTAGTTTTTATTAATGTATCTACATCATTGTAACCACTGGTTGGGTACAAAACATGATCTGACGAAATCCAGTTATTATCATAGTACCTACATCTAAATCCAAATGGAAAACTGCTACTCACTAGAAAATGGCAGTCACAGCACTTTATACCTATTTCAAGTTTATACTACATTCAAGTTAGTATTTGTTTCCTAGGCAGCCATTACAAAATAACAGAATGTGGGTGGCTATATCAACCTGTCCTTCAGTTCTAGGGGCTCAAAGTCTAAAACCAAGGAGTTGGCTAAGCCATGCTCCCTCTGAAGTAACTGGGGGAGGATCTTTGCTTGTCTTTTTCAGCTTCAGGTAGTGCTAGGCATTCTTTGGCATTCCTTGGCTTGTAGATAACATCATTCAGCCTCAGGGCGCTTGGGTGGCTCAGTGGGTTAAGCAGCCCACCCTTTATTTTGGCTCAGGTCGTGATCTTATAGTTCATGAGATCCCGCTGTCAACACAGAGCCTCCTTGGGATTCTCTCTCTCTCTCTCTCTGCTCCTTCCCTATTCATTCTCTCTCTCTCTCTCTCTCTCTCTCTCTCTCTCTCTCAAAATAAATAAACAAACAAACAAAATCTGCCTCTGCAGTCATATACCATACTTGGTGTGCCTGTCTTCACAACACATTGCCTTTGCTTGAAGGACACCAGTCATATTGGATAAGGGGCCACCCTACTCCAGCATCACCTCATTTTCAATTATCTAGTTATCTCTTCAACAACCCTATTTCCAAAAAACACAAAATGTTATGTTCTGAGGTCCTCAGGATTAGGTCTTTAAAATATCTGTTGAGAAGATACAACTCAACTCATAATGAAGTTTATCTACTACCAAATTTAGTTGTGTTTTCTCTGTTACCTTTGATTTGGACTCACTTTATGTCCGAAAAGTCTCCTTCCAATTCATCTGAAAGTCGTCTTCAGAAACCCATTTCTTTCTTGGCCATCCATGAGGTACAAGCAAAGAAAGATTTGGGAGATATACTGGCTTCCTTCTGAATACATCCCATACTACATAAGTCATTCCCACCTAGTGTGTTGTGAAAATGTCAGTATCTCATCTGTAAATAATCAACTATGAAAAAAACAACATAAACAAAAACACAGAACTTAAACAACAACGACAAGAAAAACAGAAGGTTGTAACAAGTAATCTTGAAAAAATATAATAAACACCTAGATATGAATGGCACAAATACTGTTTTGATGGTAGTATTTTTAGATTTCAGGTACTTTTTAAAGATCTTTTGCAAGTATTATAACCAATAATACATACGGTTTTATTAATAAATGCAGAAACATATAATACCATCATTTAATATGGAATTTTCAAATAATTTAACTTAGAAGAGTAAAAAGGGAAAGGATCTTAATGGTGTCTATTAATAATTTATAAGATATTATTAACAGAAATGTAAGATACTGCCAGTGACAAGTAAAAATTAAAGAATATAATTTGACTTTGAGGTTTTATAATTGTAGCATGAAAGCTGGCTACCCACATTCTATTTTTATTCCCCATAATGAATGGAGAATCTTACAGATTTTCATGTAAATTAGAACACAGAGGCCTGTCTAATTGAGAGAAAATACATTAAAAAATTAATAGTTAAAAGAGTAGGACCTTTAGAATCACAGTTAACAACATGTTATAGCAAGAAAATATTTGCTAAAATGAACTGACTGGTTATAGAAATAAATCACATTCAATCCATCTCTTTACCACTCTAGCTTAATAACATAAACATCTGTAACTCTATGTTTAGTCTTCCAGTCTGGGGCTAATGTTCTTATGTTGAAAATATTCAAGTATGAAATACAAATTGATAGCAAAGTGAAATTTTGGACTTTTAAAATAATTTTTATGAAGTTGATAAAATTTATGATAGTACACTTGTAGATTTGTCATTGGTAGTTGAAGATCCAGAAGAAAAAAAATCAAAAAAGATTGAGATGGTATATTCATTTCAGAAGGAGTGGGTCCCAAGTGATGAAGTCCTAGTATATTTTTTTTCAAAATAATCTTTTTTATGATCAAAGTGTAGTGGTTAAGAACTGTTATTATAGATCCTGGGTTCAAATAACGTCTCTTACTTATGACCTGTTAACCTTTGGCAAGTTATTTAAAGTTTCTGAGACTATATATATATAGACAATGATACTAGTACCTACTGCGTAAATTTGATGTCACACACACACACACACACACACACACACACATCATTTAGAATGTGTCAGCTTCTTAGAAGCATGACTAGCACATACAAAATAGAGTGTGTTAGTTATAACTGTATTTTTAAATCTAACTTTCATGTGAATGTCATGGATGATAATGGAAATAAAGTGGGTACATACCCTTAAGTTAGTAATTGAGCGATTGAATAATATTTACCCTATGTTCATCCCTTGCAACTTTTTAATATTTATGCTTGAATGGTAGGTGATAACAACTTAAATACCATTAGTTTACAGCCATTATAACCCAGAAATCTATACACACATTATTAAACATACAAAAGTTTTAATACCAACTTTTACAATGAGAAAAAACAATAGTTCTTGCAAAAGAAGAGTAGTTTTGGTTATCTCAAGAAATTAGAAAAAATAAATGACGGCATGTTTTTATTTTGCCCATCTCATTTGAAGTGGTTACACATTTATCTCATATAGCTGGCATGAATTATTAAATCCTCAGTACCAGATTAGAGTAACTGAGTAATCGTAATTTTAGTAATAATGGTAATGATACTATTGGGTTATTGCCGTAATGCAGATGTCTGTTGTCTCCTTTGTACTTCTATTTGAGCTCCGCTATATGTATGTGAGTGTTTACATCACAAATTACACAAATCCCAAATTGAAATCCAGTTTAGATCCAGCACTTTGTACACTTTTCCTTTCCTTGTACTCTGTCCATGGTGTGCTTTTCATTACCTGCACCACTGATACAGTGCCCAAGTCTATCTCTCAACCTCAGTTTTCCCTGGGGGCTCCAAATTATTTGTCATGCAAAACAATATGTTCTATTTTAGATTCTCCTTCTAAATATGTATGACCAAATATATCACATTCCACAGATGCCAACATCTACCTTAGTTAAAAAAACTAATGACAAGTTATAGAATACTACAACAACATCAAAAACCAGTATCTATCATACTCTTCCCTCAGGGAGAAATGTATCATCAATTCTCGAAACAAAAAGAAATCCCTAGCCTCCATCTTCTGCCCTATTTTTTACACCCTCAGAGCCCAATTAAGTCATATCTATCTCTATTTCCTCAAGTGCATTGTCCACTCTTACCCCTGGGGTGAGTATTTCTGTTTTTCCAAATGACATGGACATGGTGTTGGGGAAGAAAAGTGGGATATCTATCAAAGTTTTTTTGTAGGAACAAAACAGATTATTATTGTCTCCTCTCCCATGTGTCTTAATTACTGTATGATAAAGGTAATATTTCAATCACATTAAATTTTTTTTTGTATTTTTTTTCTTCAAATGTCTATCCTCTATTGAAAACAGGTAAATGGGAACTTACTTTGGTCTAGTGGTTCTATATCTTCTCAAATCTATGCCATAGTGCCCGGATCCCATTCATAATGAGGTTATAGAACTGAGTGGTCTGTGCTGGTAACCAATCCTGTGTACTAAATGCAAACCCAAATGTTCTGCCTTTTCCTGAGGACCATTCTAGTAAGGTGTGACCCTCGCTTGTTTGGTGTTTTACCTTAGCTCCTCCCCACATCTAAGCAAATTTCTAACATTCATCTCTATTACCTGGATCTCTCTCTCTCTCTCTTGCTTCTCTTAAATTACCTTCTCCCAAAGTGAGAATTCACTGCTCTCTTTGGAGAAATCTGAGCTTTACTAATGCCTGCTTCAATGAAAATTGTTCTAACAATATGCTCCAAATTGGCTTATCATACTCCAATGTATGACTCATAGAATAATAGCTTACTGCAAAAGCCTCAACAAACATAATTTTTTTTTCCAAAGGATGATCACAAACCTGTTATCTCCCCTAAGCGCTGTATATATGACTAGTGTAGTCAGGTACTCAGTTTCATAGTGACACATTTGTGGTTTTAAGAACACAGATTGTTTCTAAAACAGACATGAATGTGTAATGCTTGAAATCAGGATTTCAGGATGAAGAGACCTGAGGTATGAGTATGTTCCTTCTGGCAGTCTGGCATGTAGGGAAAGGTCACTGGAAGTGTGAAAGTTAATGAGCATTTGTTGTCAAAAGGAGCTCAGAACTGTTCTGGGTGGCTTATTCATGTGTATATGGAAACCACAGAGAATATTAAAGAGTTAAGGTAGACAGAAATAGGGGTGCCAGGGTGGCTCAGTCAGTTGAGCATTCGACTTCGGTTTAGGTCATGATCTGGCAGTCTGTGAGTTCAAGCCCCACCTCGGCTCTGTGCTGACAACTCAGAGTCTGGAGTCTGCTTCGGATTCTGTGTCTCCCTCTATTTTTGCCCCTCTTCCACTCGTACTCTGTTTCTCTCTCTCTCAAAAAAAAAAAAAAAAAAAAAAAAAAACATTAAAAAAAAAAAGGTGGGCAGAAATATTGTGAATCAGCAGTTAAATTTATTTGTGAATTATGGGGAGAGAATAGGAAAGAACTATGTAGCTGAATGGCCTGAGATCCAAAGTAGGTTCTAGCTCTCTATCAATCTATTGTTGATCGATCAATCTATCTATCTACCTATCTATCTATACCTACCATCTCTCTCATCTTTGTATCTATCTAATGAAGACTTGGTTTGGGAGGAGGAAATAATCCAGAAGTGCCAGTAGGGAACCATTTAGTTATTGACCCATCTTCCTCGCTGAGGTAAAATGGATATGAGAGAAAAATTGGCCACCAATTGTTAAAATTATTTTACAAGTGATTTTCTTCAGGGGCAGCCAGAATTTCTTAAAGTTAGTGTGCATGGATTACATGTCTTTATAAGAAATGGAGGTGAAGAGTTTTTTGACCAGAAACAGGATTTCCAGAGGTCATTATGATGGGTTTGAGTTAGAAAAGAATGGAGATTGAGTCAGAGAAGGAAATATGCAAAGCAATATAGGGAAACTTGGGTTTCATAGGGTCACATAGGACAAAGGAATTTGTCCAGATTGCTCCTTAGAGGAGAATGGACAACTGTGTTTTGCACTGTGGTGTAATATGTTTGATAGAGTAAGATGAGGGAATACATAGGCAGACTTCACCTGGCAGAATGGCATCTTTGAATTGTTAGCAGTGTTAAAAGATGGGTATATTGAAACATATTAAAATTTTAAGGGTTTATTTTATCTTTTAAGTTTATTTTTGAGAGAAAGAGAGAAAGAGAGAGAGAGAGAGAGAGAGAGAGAGAGAGAGTGCATGGGGAGGGCCAGAGAGAGAGGAAAGGGAGAATCCCAGGCAGGCTCCCTGCTGTCAGCACAGAGCAGGTCTTGGGGCTTGAACTGACCAACCGTGAGATTATGGCCTGGAACAGAAATAAAGAGCCAGTGAATTAACTCATTGAGCCAACCAGGTGTTCATTTCCAGAGTTTATTGGAGGAAAAGTTGATTTGAATCCAGCAATGCCAAATCAGAAGTGGTTAGAAGCACTCTACTGAGGGGAACTAGGGGAAAGCTTCTATAGAGAAAGGAGAGAGCAAAGTAAGGCAGGAAATCATTGATTCCCTGTAGCTTAACACATCCTATTTGTGATTGGTTGTGAGTTTTGAAACATTGAGGCATTTACAGGCCTAGATTTTGGGTTGTTTACATAGGCACCAGGACATTAGAGCCAACTCCGTCTAAGGGCTTCCTTGTTTAGAGCAGCAAACATAGGGTTCTTAAAGTGAAATAGTGCTAACAGCTTGGAAAATCTACTCTTTTGGCCTCTCCCTATTTCATAAAATAACCACCCGTGGAATTTAAGTAAGCAAAATCATTCCCTTGTGATTCTGAGTTTAAATAAGCAGCTGTATTGAGTATATTGATTTAGCACTTTCTTCATTTAGATTCTGTCATCTTAATAAGCTGATTCACATTAGGCATGCATATTAGAATGAAATATTTCCCTAATGTGCACACATGCCAACTCTTTATTAAAATAATAAAAAGAGCTACTTGTTCACAGGATTTAGATTATTACGTTATACATATTTGACTTAAAATGCTATTTGCTCAATGACTACCATATGTGAATACATTTACGAAATTAAATAAAAAGCAAGAATAAATAAGACTAGATATTTTTAAGCTATCAGGATGGGCAGGGCAATGATGTTTTTGCAACCTTTGTACATACCAATTTTCTTTAGAAATTATTAGAGCTGTTAGATAGGGAATGGGCAGTTAATCTTTATTTTGAGTTGATAAAGCCTATTACAATTTTAAAGGCTTTTTAAGAGGTTCTGGTTTCTAGTCAACATATTTATTTACTATAAGATTGGTAAGAATTGTTTTGTCTAATGGATAAAAAGCTATTTTGGTGGGAACAAACTAAATACAAACAAATAAGCACTTGTATGGCTAGAAAAGGGAGATAAGTGAGAACTTCCAGGAAATGCCATGGTAATTAATCCTATTTAACATTTAAAACCCCATGAACTTTCTGGTATACAAAATAAGGCAGCAGAAACCAGGTATTTGACTGAGAATGGTAGTAGCAAGGCCAGTAGGTAGATCTTAGTAGTACTGGCAATTTCCTTTGAAGCGCTAAAGATTTCAGAATAATAATAATAGCAACAGTTAGCACTTAACAGAAAAGTGGGGCCCCTAATTGTTGGTTTGGGTGCAGCTTGGGGCTACAATTAAGAAACAGTACTTCCAATTCTATCTGGAAACATTAGTAACTAGTTTCAAATACTCTTTTTTTTTAATGTTGTTCATAATATGCACAAGACAATTGGAAAATTAAAATTTTGTCTTAAAAAATTTAAACATATCTTTTATAGCATCTTTCCTTTAGAATGTTAACGTGCTTTTAAAAATTTGGCATTCATATTCAGAGAATCCCTGTGAGCCATATAGGATGCCTTCAAAATAAGGTATTTTTTCTTCCCACCACGGGTTGAATAATGTTATCTCTTCAGTGAATTTTTCAAAAGAATTCATGTTGGCCCTATTGATTTTTTAAACGTTTTCTAATGTGTTATGGATGTTAGGAAACCTAAAGACAACTTGAAAGATGTAATTAATTTTTATGTGATCCTTTTCTTCTAACACACCTATTGTATGATAGCATCAGTTATATATGATTAAACAATTATAATTTGTAATGTTAGTTTTTTACTCTCATCCTTTCACCTTATTTTTAGAGCACTGTTGGAAATCTGTAATTATTTTGTTTATTTAATTATTTGCCTGTTCCCACACATTCTCTCTAGAAAATTAACTCTATGAGGACAAAAACTATGCCATTCTTTTTTACTACTGTATCTCCAAAACTGTAGCACATTTCTATGCACATGTCAGTTGTTAAAAAGAAAAAGGAAGGGGGAAGGGAGAGAAGGAGAGAAGAAGGAAGTCAAATAGGAGATATTCAGAGAACTAAGTAGTAGGGAAGCCAACCCATAGTGAGTGTATGGGAGAGGCTTAAAGATAATGCCTAAAGATACATATTTCTAAAAAAAGTATATTTATTTCCTGACCCTTAAGTTTTGACGTAATCTACATATTTGCCAAGTAAAGACTGAATATATCGTCTTCTCCTCAACTTCACAAATGTGATGTACTTTCTTTAAAATGGAGGAACACTGAACTCTGATCTACTAAGACCACTGTGATTGTGACGTGGTCATGATTAGTTTGAGGAGAAACAGCTTGCAAAGGATAAGGAAGCGCTCATCCTCTGATGAACGCTTGAAATTTTGAGTGGTGTATCTTTCCATGAGTTTACAGTTGCTGTTTTTCCCTGTTTCCACAAAGAAGAATAAAGAAAAAGACATAGAATTGGAAGATTCTACTTCATTGTGCTCCTATGCCCTCATGCCCATAGACTCATTACCATGATCTGACTTGAGACCATCAAAATTATGGATATATTATATCTCTTTTATGAGAGTCAATATAATAATCTTTGATTTCCAAGTCATGATATATTCCTGGAAAACCAATATTCATACAGGGATATATATATTCATATATATATATATATATATATATATATATATATATATATAGCAGGGAGACAATCCTCTACACCTACCTCTGGCATTTTCCTTTTTTTTAATTCCAGTTTTATTTATCTTTAAATAAATTGTTATCTGACATACTATATATTTTACTTATATATTTATTTGTTCCCTTCTACTAGCATATAAATTTCACAAAAGAGGGTTTCTTATCTATCTTATTGGCTATTATCAGAGTCTAGGAAAGTGTCTGAAAATAGTAGATTTTCAAAAATGATTTGTTGAATGGATACTTGAATAAACAAATGAAGCAGAATGATAAGGAGAATAGTTTAGTTTGGGGAGGAACAGTTTTTTGTTTTGTTTTGTTTTGTTTTGTTTTGTTTTGTTTTCCTGTTTGGGGACAAAAGAGAATACAGTATCAAAACATTGAATCATTCCTGAGTTATAATTCTTCATGCAACTTTAACAGTTCTGTTACTTTGAAATTAAATATGTACCCCTCTGGAATACTGTGTATCTGAGCTCCCTGGATGACATACATTCTGCTAATACTTCTATTTTGTCACACTGACTCATCTCTGTGGAGCAGAATATTCATGTAACTTGATTTTTGATCATTAAAGAAAGTGAGAATCTTTAATTTAATTATTATTATCATTATTTTAGCCTTAGAGAGTTCACCAAAGCACTGGTAAATTTGGAAAACATACTCAATATTTTACAATAGATAACAAATAAAATTATGAGTCACCTCCTAGACTAAAGCTTTATTGTAGGATACTTAGATAACATTTGTGCGTCTGGCTCTGTCATGATCTCTAGTTCAGAAATAACATGAGTGTTTTGAGGAAACTAGACTGGGAAGTTTTGAAAGCCAATGGCAGAAATAAACAAAAGAAATGCAGGCAACTATGAAAGCCCTACAAGTTTGGATCCTCTGTTCCAAAGAGTGCTTAATGTATTACTGTGCACTTGGGAAGGAAATCTGCTTATTTTCTATCATATTTTCTTTTTTTTTTAAGTTATTTATTTATTTATTTATTTATTTATTTAGGGGTAGAGGAGAGGGAGAGAGAGAATCCCAAGCAGGCTCTGCACTGTCAGCACAGAGTACCTCAGGGCTTGATCTCATGAATCATGAGATAATGACCTGAGCCGAAATCAAGTGTCAGATGCTTAGCTGACTGAACCATCCAGGCACTCCTCTATCATACTTTCTTGCAGACAGTCAAACATGATCAAAGCTCTAGTTATTTAAAACCATTTCTCTATGCTGGTTAAGAGGTCTTAGGAAAGTACCCTCCTCATTTGGAATACACCAGACTACTCATCTCCCATCAGGCATTCTAAAGAGGAGAAGAAGTAACTAGGAAGTATGTTTTTAAGTAGGCTGTTTTATTGGCCAAAAAATGGAATAAATGAAAAAAATATATACTTGAGCTATTGATGATGAGAGACAAATCTCCTGTCTCCTATATATGGGCATGGTCCAGTATAGGTGAAGAGGGTTTTTTGTTTGTTTGTTTGTTTGTTTAGAAAATTTCCCAGCCAGAACCATTTGCTTTGCTAGGGCACACTAATTGAAACAGCAGGTCCAGCTTAAGTTGTATAATCATGATCAAATCAACATCAAGATCAAATCAAGATCAAGCTAGTCTTAAGCCAGCATTCAGAAAAAAAGGTAGAAGTTCATTCTCTTTGTCTAATTAGACATGATTTAATCTGAGTAAACTATTAAAATAGAAAATATGAGACATAAAATGATGAATATTTTCTCCAGGTTTTTCCATCTCCTTCTCTTTATGAACATGTATGAGAATAAAAATTACTGAGAAATATTATTAAAATACCTGAATACACCAAGCCTGAGTGTCACTGCATCCTTAAAATTACCATTATGCTAGCATTGCAGAACTTTAGGAAGAGCATAGTGAGGTAAAATGAAATATGCCACCCCCCCCCCACTACCACCCAGGGAAAGTCATTTTCCATGATCTAACAAATAACAGATGGAGAATGACTGAGAGCTCTGTTGCCTTCTAAATAGAAAAGCAGTATTAGTTTTCTCATTAGGCTTATAGGAGAAATGGCTTCAGCCGTTACGTAGTTTTGTTAATCCCTACAGCTGGACTATGCAAAAGTGTAGGGCTTAATACTCACTCTCAACAATATCTATTTATGTGGATCAATTAAAGCAGATAAATGTTTTGCCTATTTTCCCCCTCCAAGACAGCAAACATCGGCTTAACCAATGAAATGTGAATATATAACACAAGAATAGAGAGCCCAGTATATTGTAGAAGTTATATTTAGCAACGTCTATGTGTCATCATTGCTAAACCACTCAGGTGGCTACAGAAGAGGGCCAGAGGCTCTAGTGATACATATGCTAAGCTCCATCCTCAGAGCTACCTCTATAGCTCATCCGCACTCAGGCAGAACTGAACTTTTAACATAGAAGTGTTCCCCAAAGGGTTATTTAAAAAAAAAATAGTCAATAGCATCTGAGAATCTTTTGAAACTAGTATCACTGATCTGCTATTGATATAACAAAGAAAGTCTGGATTCACACTGTGAGCACACAACAGAGCTTGTGCAAGCTGGCGTGGAAATCTGCAGTGAATTATTTGAATAAAAAGCACATTATATTTAAAAAATCATTATTTTTAACTTAAAATGATTACTTTTAACTATGTGTTATATGTTGTCTTACATCTAACTATGTGTGTATGTGTGCATGTATATGTGTGTGTATGTGTGTGTGTATACATGTCTATAAATATGATCTTCACAATAGCCATAAGAGATAAATGTTACTATCTGTTATTCCTAACTGAGGAAAGGTTAAATAATTTGCCAGAAATTATAGAGCTATATTAAGTGCCATTGGCAGGTGCAGAAGCCAGAGCTGGCTGACTTCAGAGCTTGCATTTTCTAATTACATGGCACCACCTTTTTTTAAAAAAAGCACACACTACAGGCACCGGGGTGGCTCAGTTGGTTAAGCGACTGACTTTGGCTCAGGTCATGATCTTAGAGTTCATGAGTTCGAGCCCCACTTTGGGCTCTGTGCTGACAGTGAGGAGTCTGCTTGGGATTCTCCCTCTCTCCCTCTCTGCCCCTCCTCCACTTGAGTCCTCTGTCTCTCAAAATAAATAAAACTTAAAAGAAGATGAAAAAACACAACTATAATGCACAGCTCCAACAATGTGAAATACTGTCTCTGTATGTGAGAGAATGTGAAAAGCTATGGACACAGCTATGCAGCCACCCAGATGGATAGGAATGTTTGAAAAATCTTGGGGAGCTCTTTTATGTGAGACACAATAGTCAAATCAGTAGAGTATAAAAAAAGCTACGGCCTCAGTCCATAGGACAGAGCACAGAGAAGAAAAGCAGTTTGATGATTTTTCTCACCCACACTTGGATGGATTTTCATCATCAATTGGTGCATTAATTCTCTCTGGCTCCTGGAAACAGTCATTTGCTTAATAGCTCTTTTGTGACCGAGGGAGTTAATGCACAATCCCAAATGGCTTAACTTCCAGCTGAGGAGGAGTTTGGGCAGAGAAAAAAAACAAAACATCTAACTTCATTTTTCACAAATAATTTGAAGATGAAAGTTGGAACAAACGATCTCACTATTTTTGTTGAGAAAGAGCCCTGTTTTCTTTTGACAGAGGTCACTGAGACGTAGGAGGCAATTTTCATGTGGAGATATTTCTTTGAGTCACTATAAATGGAGCAAAGAAAATGAGTGAAATACAAAATGTCCTTGTAAAGCCCAGATTTTCTGGGACCTACTATGAGATTTTTGTATTAGAAAGTTTGGACAATTCTAAGTACCTATCTTAACTTTTTAACTTTATACCTTTGGAATGGTTCAAAATAATTGTCCAGTAACTGAAAATCAGGATTTTTCATAGGTACAGTTTTTTGCCCTACTGCAGACTTAAAATGACTGCAGACTTAATAATCACTAAGTGATTATTATGTATGATTAATTATGCTATAGAAATGTTAAGACGGTTATAATTGTATGGTTATAATTTCCTTGTCAGGTGATAAAACAGGAAGAACTTGGCAAGGATCTTTCTGATTGTACTTTGTATGATCTACTGAAATACGATGATTTTAACTCTGACAAGCACCTGGCTCTTGAAGAATTTTATAGAACATTCCGTGAGTATAATATTCATTCTCTAATTCCTCTTCGTTCATTTTCCTGTTTCTTTACACAATCCAGAATGTTACTTGATCTGAGAGTACAGGCTGTTTTTAAATTAAGAGAAGTGGTGTAAGTAAGATAAAGTGCTGAAGTGTACTGAAACATATGTAAAAGTTAAGGGATGCAGTAATCCTAAAATGAAAAGCTGGAAATATTTGATAACCCTGGATATCAGTTCTTACTGATTCTCATTGAAAACGTGAATTCCACAATGCTGTTTTTAAAGTCTGGGGGGAGTAGTAGCACTTGACTACTCTTCACTGTATAACAAGAACAATTTAATTATTTACACAGTGACTTTTTGTTTTTTGTTTTTTGTTTTTACACTATAGGGAAACCAAGGTAGATTAGTAGATAGAGTTTGCATATATGTTAACAATAATTAGCATAACAATGGAAAATTGTATTTATATTAAGGTACTTTGGAATAATTTACGTATGTTTAAATTGCTTAAATACTTCTTTAAATCGACTATTTATGCTTTATAAAGCGTAGATATGCTTTATATGATTTATGATTTGTATATGCTTTATAAATCATGTATGAAATATGATTTATATATGCTTTATAAGTCACCAAAGAATCAAAGCTCAACAGGATTTAAGTCAGCACTGAAACCAGTATTTTCTTCTATCTTTCTATCTTCAATGTTATATATATGCACATTTATATATTGCTTTCAAAAAAGACAGGAAATAGGATATGTACTTGATGTAAAAAGATCTCTTTTGAATTATGCCTCTTCCATCTATCAGTGGTCTGATATTACGGAAATTACTTAAATTCCTGAAAATCCATATAAATATGAATAGTAATGTTCTTGTCATATGATAATTTTATATTAAAACATTAAATTAGATTTTATGTAAGTTTTGATAAAGCAAAATAATATATGTGAAATAGTTGCAGGTGATGAAGCTTTAAGACAAGATATCAGTATGCTCTTCAGATTAATTAAATTGCATTTCCATTTTCAATTAAAAGGCAGGATAGCAAGATGCAGAGTGACTCTATAAACAGTTAACCCCTTAAAAAATGTCACAATCAAGGATAGACACCTTTCAAAGACAACAACAGGAAAGCAGCATTATTATTCTACGTTTGTAAGAAGAAATTGAAACACAAAGAACTTAAGAACTAAGTGGCTGAGTTTATAATCAAAGCTATGTCAGACTGTGAAGGCTTTGTGTTTTCCACTAAACTTCACTCTGTAATAGGAATTGTTCTGTGTACTCATGGTGGCAACGAGAAGATATTATGGTTTATCAGAAAAGAATTTATATTTATATTCTTCTATATCTGTATTACATTAATATTGTCATATATTAATTTACAAATACCATATATAAGCTAGAAAGAGATACACATCACAGAAGGGACTACATAAAATATTAAGTAAGTTAGAATATAATCTAATTTGGGAAATCACGAAGACTTTTTGAAGGTGGTAGCAACTGAATTAGTCTCCAGGATGAGTGGATATGGACTTTGGGCAATAAAAGATGGGAAACTGGACAAAAATGTATAGCATAAATAAAAACTCAAGTGTATCACATACCAGGGTATTTACAGAAATTAATTCAACTGTAAGGTCTGTTCCAGTATTGAAATTCTATGAAAATACATAAATTATTATTATTATTTTACTAACTTGTTTTATTAAACAATCAGTCTAATCTACCAGCTCCAATCTCTCACCCTTCTACTAGGCGGATACTTGGATTTGACTAAATAAAAGTAATTGAAACTTGTAGCAAGAGCAGAACATATTTTTAATAGCATGCAATTTATCAAGCATCAGTAAGATAATTAAATAGATGTTTGTGAGAATTTTTATTAAATATTGTTGATGATGAAATGGTGGAGCTAGAAACTAAAACAATAAAAATAAAGTAGGAATAATATGTTATTTTTATGACAGTACAGCGAAGACTGAATAATGATTCCTGGCAATATCAGTAAATAAGAATCTTGTCTAGAATGCTGCTGCTTACCCTATCACAGGAAAAAAATGATACTGTGTTTTGAGATATGATTTGATGTTGCTAAGGAAGGCAAGGTAGATCAGTATATTGTTCTGATAAAGAAAATTTTGCAATTCAGAAATGTGTATCATCAGTAAAAGCATTCAATAGAGAAATAATAAAATGTTGTCTGTGAAGGAGCTAAATTGTACTAGAAACTGTTGAAGTTGGATGGAAAAAAATCTATATGATTTGGGTTAACTCTTAGAAGTAACAATTTTATGGAAATTATATATAGTAAAGGCAATGAATTTAATGAATGTTATAATGTTTCTGCCATGAGGTCAAAATTATGCATCACACCCAAGGTCTACATTTTTAATATTCTGAGTCATAAAGAGATATTAAGTAATGAAAGCACTTGGCAATCAGCAATCGTATTATGAGCTTTTTCCCTTTTTGTGTAATTGCAAAACTATCCCTTAACAATGATAAAATAATGTTCATGTAGTCATTTAGAGAAGATAATGTTTTTCTAAGTAATGCTGGAATTATATGGAATATTTTAATATTCTTTGTGGTCTTACCAAGCGATTTTCTGGAAAGTATCACATTTTCAGTGTTGCACCTTGCTTAAATAGGTCATCAGACTATATAATGATCCCTTAGAGGTAGAAGAACTAATTTGTGTGGATAGTGTCTACATTAGCAAAAAGTATTTATACTTCTTGAATAGAAAACATATATCTATTTCTTTCTTTCCATCTATTATAATACTTTACAACTAAACCCAATTTGGTTTTATGAAGTTTAGTGGCAGGCTTTTAATAATGGCATAATTTCAAAAAGTCACTGCATTATAAAATACTAAGGTAGTGTCATGAATAAAAATGTGTAACAATAGTGAGAAAAGCAATCTATTCGAAAATCATGTATTAAGTACTTATGTGTATAGAATGCTGTGATAGTTAAACCAACTTAGAAAGATTGTTTTCTTTCCCTTAGGAATATATAATCTCAGACAGACAATGATAAAAATGACAGATCTAGTAAGGGTAAAATAATCTTTTTTTTTTTTTTTTATATCCAGAATGATTCCTCCAGATAACTCTTAAAATGAAAACCTAGAAAACTAAACAGCCCCTAAATGAATGTTCAAAAGAATAAACGAAGTCCAGAGAAGTTAAAAAACAAAAACAAACAAACAAAAAAACTTCTCTTAATCCATTAATTATTTACTGGTAGATACAAGAATAGACAGAGTTGCAATTTATTATTCTTTCTGCCATAGTATAAAATGGAAGAAAGTAGAGCAAAATGTAACGTGCAAACAAGAAAAGGTTAATGTTATTTTAAAAATAGTACATTATCAACCATTATAACACTAGTAAATTGTTATTACAGTTGGTAATAAGGTTTTCTGTAAAATAGCCTTTTTCCCCCTCTTTGGATAAGAAGAGGGATTATTTTAATATTTGACAATAGGCATTGGATGCTATTCTTAATTTTTCTCCAGAAATTTGGGGATTATTAAAAAGATATTTAAAATAAATCCTCAGTGTGAGCATCAAGCATTCTAAACCATGCCTTGTTTTATTAATAAATTTGGAAATCTATTTTATGGGATCAAATAAATTTTAAATGAGGTCAGTTCACAGTTTTGAATACTTAGAGGAAATACTAAATCCTCTGGTCAGATGGCAAATTCTTTCACCCAGGCATTTTGTTGTCTTGAATAATTTCAGTTAAATGTATAGATTTTTCAGTGCAAAGCTTTCTTATAGAATTAAAAATGAGTAAACAGTGCCATTATTGACCATAAGGACTTGAATTAACATATGAGAAAACAGCACTTTATTTTCTTCGCACTCAAAATTAAATTAAAATCTTTGATTGTTTGATTTGCATGGAGCACTATATTTTTGCCTTAAGTCTATATAGGTAAATGCAATTTATTTGTCATCAAACATGACCATACACTGAATTGAGGCATTTAATTTTCATAAATGATACTCAGATAAATATTTGTTTACCTATTTTTGCAGTCAAACTCAGTTGAGATAATAAATTTTTATTAAATGATTATTGGTCTTAGGAATTAGTTGTTTTTGTTTCTAGCTAACAAAAAGTGGTGCAATTGGCTATCCAGAGAAAAAATATCTGTTTTGAGAATGCTTTCTATGTACTTTATTTTCTGAGTTAAATTATAAATTGCTCTGACTATCATGCTAAGTCTTAAAATTTTATGAAATGAAGAGTTTGCAATTCTGATAGATTCTTAAAATTCTATTAAATGGTTACGAGTTGCAGTTCCTAAAGCCATGTACAAGTCCTTCAAGATATGCATGTGTTCTATTAGTTCAAGTTCTAATGTTACACTTAAATAAATCTCTATCAATTCTAAATGATCTTTATGTGTGGAAAGTTCCCTAAAGAAATGTGCTTCTACTAGGCATGAAAAAATTAGTTTTTTGCAAGCATAATGCATCAACTGTGAGCATTTATATTGAAACTAATTGTATAATAGCTCTCTCTCCATTCTTAAAAAGAATAGATAATTAGGATTCTAAAACTTTAAAGTACTAAAAAAATACATGGCACAGTTATTTTAAATTACCTAACTATTCATGATTATATTTAAAATGTCATATTTCTTTATATGAAATACTTCTTAATGGAATATAGATTTGATAATGACATGAGGAAAAAATCATTTTCTAGGAAGTCACAATTTCTATAATAAAAATATTACTTATTGGAACCATCTAATAATCAGAGCAATGAAATATGAATATTATATTAATATTCATAGATTTTAGGTCATTAGTATATGAAAGACATTTATTTGAGAAAAATAACAGAGTTTAGTGAGAAGAATTAAAACTATTACAGTAATATGGGTTAAAGGTGAAAGGGTCAGGATTAAAAGAGAACAGTAATGATACAGAGAGGTGGTCATATTTGGGCAGTAACTTACAAGCAGAATCATTTCAACTTGAGTGATTACATATACATGAGATAGAGACAGTAGGGTCAAGGACAATGTCCAGTTATCTAGCTTCCATACTGAGGTGAACAATGATACTATTCATTAAAGTAGGGCACACAGTAAGATAAGCAAGTTTGGGAACATATACTGAGTTGGATTTTCAGCATATTGGCATATTTACATAGAAACATTTGGTTGGAGAATATTGTGGCCTAGATCTCAAGTAGGAGTTCAGGGACACAAATAGAAATATGGGGGATACAGTTAAAACCTGTGCTGGCAGGTAATGGGGTACCCAAGGTGAGTATGTAAAGACAGAAGAGATGAGCAAAAGAGCAACAGGGAACTAAAACTTAAAATTAAGTAATGAAATTAAAAACCAAACAAACAGGGGCACCTGAGTGGCTCAGTCGGTTAAGTGCCTGACTCGATTTCGGCACAGGTCATGATCTCATGGTTCATGAAATCAAGTCCCACCTTGGGTGTAGAGTGCACAGCCTGCTTGGGATTCTCTCTCTCCCTCTCTCTCTGCCCTCCCCCACTTTCTCACATACACATGCACATGCTGTCTCTCCTAAAACAAATAAACTTTAACAACTTAATAAATAAAAACAAACAACAAAAACAAAAATGCTTAGAGAAATAGGGAATAAACCAAAGGACTATGTATTTATAAAACTTTACTAGAATTTGTTGATGAGCAATTTCCATGACTGAGTTCAAAACAAGAGATATATGACAGATAAAGAAATGGCTACCAGTTTTGATCACAAGGAGGTGTGGGTGACTTTGGTCACAGCACTTTCAGCGGAGATGTAGGGGTACATCTACATTTAATTAAAAAAATTAACTCACTTGTTTGAATACTTGTAATTTTCTATGTTAGAGTTTATAGATATGCCCTGACAGTTTAGGTAAATAAAGGTCAGCATCATTCACTTATAGGTAATTTCCACTTTATGTTCTAAGTTCTTTAGACCTTTTAGGAAAAGGACTGTCCAAAATGATTGCTGAGACCCAACCTATAGACACATATTCCAAAAGGACAGATTTTGTCCTAAACAAGATAAATTGCACATACCAACTATTAATAGACAACAGGTAAAGCAATACCAATTTGAAGTTAAATTTTAAAAATAATGAAAGTCTTATGTTTGTTTTCCATTTGAAGATGACCCTTCCCTCCAGATTGCTAAGATTATCTTAATCTTTTGTAGCTAGTGCACATTTATGTTTCTCCTTTTACCTATAGCCTCCATAATGATTTCTCATTGGTAGTTTTCTCACTGGTAGCCTCCATAATGATTTCTCACTGGTCACTTGCTGACCTAACTACTTGGAACTCATAAAAGCAGAAATAGGTATTTTAGCTTCTCTTTTATTTCAAGTGAAAACCTCATATTTATTTCTTAAAGTATTGACTCTGTGTCATATAGATATTGAGAGTAGGGCCTTTTGTGATGCAAAATAAAATTGAAATAAGAAACAATAAAATAGAAATTGATTAATCGTTCTTATTTTTCCATGCTGTACCCTGTCTTGTCAATCATGACTTAGTGGATCTGACTTAAAATTACTTTCCTCTGACTTCAGCATGGTATTCAGCAATAGAGTTTGCCTAAGGCTGTTTTGGACTTTCAAAATCATTTCTGTAATTCATGGGTACTTTGGCTTTGTTAACCCCGTGTTCTTTATACTAATTTCTCAGAAACTCCTTGAATTGAGCCTTGCGTTGTGCTTCTGTGGTTCTGAACTCTATCTGGATGGCATCTTCTTCATAATGGAGTTCTTGTGGAGATCGCCAGCTTCACTGCTGCCCCAGTGTCATTTGGGCACGACGGTGTTGCTGCAGTCTGGCACCAAGGCCTTAGCTTCAATTTACTGTATCTCAGGGACACCTGGATAGCTTAGCCAATAGAACATAGGACTGTTAATCTTAGAGTCTTAAATTCAAGCCCTATGTTGGGTGTGGAGCCCACTTAAAAAAAAAAAAATAGAAAGTATCTCATATTTCTGAACTAGGTTTCTATCAGTGGGATTTGATTTTAACTGGCTAAATCTTGTTCAATAATTTAAAACAATTTGAATGTAATGTATCATGTTTTAATTTGTAGCTGTTTTTGAATTCTCTAGTTAAGGTTAGTCTGAGAATGCATTTCATTTACATTTACCAGGTGAAAGTTTCTTTATAGGATTCTGCTCTGTCAAATGATCCACCATGGAGACATTTATCTACAAAGTGAATGTTATGATATATAAAATCAAGTGCTTTTTAAATAGATAAGATAATCATACATGTTTAGGCAATTAATCTTTAATTTTTTTTAATTCAAGGATTTGAAAGCTAGCACTTAGAAAACACATTTTTGTTAAATGTATTTTAATATATAGTTGTTATTACCTTCACATTTTTTTTAAAAACCAGCCAGAGGCTTATCCTCTTAGTTAAGAGAGTCCTATCACTTTCATATTGTGGTCACATGGCTATAACCAGATAAAACAAGAAGTTTTAAGTAGGCCTTATCAATAACATGTAGAAACAATAAGACTTAAGCTGTATAATATTAGTTTGAATCTATTTGTCTTGTTAAAAAAGAGGAAATGAATCAGAACAAGAGAAATGGAATTTTGAATTTTAATAAATTTTAAGCCATATCACATATTAATAAAGTTTGGCCAACAAACTTCAATTTTATTAAGTACCATAATTCCATATCCTTTTTAACAATGACAATTTATTTTGGTTCTTGCAGTAGTTAAAACAGAAAGGCACAGAAGAGAAAATAGGAATCAATTTTAGTTCCATCATTTAGGTATAATCACTTTGATATACATATATGCACATATTTTATGAAAATGTGACTATATTATTATATCCTCAAGATTTACTTTAATTATTCCTAATTTTAATTAATTAGGGTAAGATATCTCAGTATTGGTTAGCTTAACATATTTTTAATGGCTTGCATTGTGTGAAGTTACCATAATTATAAAAATTATAATCATAACTCTCCATTTATTACTATTACCAAGCTATTATTTCTCTTTGAAGACCAACATTGTCCATTTAACATATAATACATGCAAAAATGGTAGTCATCCTAGAAACGTTTAATTTTCTAGCAGTCACATTAAAAAAAAAAGAAACAAGTAGGGCTCCTGGGTGGCTCAGTAGGTTAGGTGTCTGACTTCAGCTTAGGTTATGATCTCCAGGTGGGTGAGTTCAAGCCCAGTATCTGACTCTCCTTCCAACACAAAGCCTGTTTCAGATCCTCTGTCCCCACCTCACTCTGCCTCTTCCCTGCTTGCACTCTCTCTCTCAAAAATAAATAAACATTTAAAAAAACGATTTAAAAGAAACACGTAAAATTGATTTTATTAACACTTTATTTATCCCTATAGACCAAAAAAATATTATCACAACCTATGATCATTATGAAAATGAAGGAAATACATTATCATCTCTTCCTATCAAGTTTTAAAATCTAGCATATATTTTATTTTAATTTATTTATTATATTGTACTCATTTTTTAATTTTATATTTATATTAGGATATTATACAATTTTCAAATTAACAGAATATTTTTAGTATGTGATTTTGAGGCATAACAAAATATAAATCTAGCATATATTTTACACTTACAACATATCTCATATCTCATTTTGGACTATCTACATTCTGAATGCTCAGTAGTCATTGACTACCATCTTGGACAGTATTATATTAGAGTGTTAAAATCTCTACCTAAAATTCTATTCCAGTGTTTCTATAATAAAACTGTATTTATTCAAGGACAACATAGGTGTGTATGTAGGAAATCTACAGATTCTATCTATCATCTATCTATCGATTGATCTATTTTTTATGATTAAAGTATAATCGGCATACAATGTTATATTAATTTCAAGTGTATAGCATATTTATTTGACAATTCAGTTATTTTGAATAGGAGGTTAAGCACATATTCTACTTGTAAATAAAAAACAGAGTATGAATTTCATGCTAATATCTATTTTTCAGGAAGCCAGAAAAGTACACATTTATAGGATAAATGTAGTCATCTAAGCAACAAAATTATATCCTCAACATAAGTAAGATGTTTATTTTAAAAACATAATTCAATAATATATATTTAATGCCACCCACCTTAAACCACTCTCTCCCAAATGTGTTATCAAAGGATCATTTAAATCATATATCCTCTGCCCACAGTTAGCACCTTAATTTTTTTTTTCTGAATTTTTAATAATCTCATTCTTAAGGTCTATTTTTCCCTTCTGATTTAAAACAAATGCACCAATCATATACATCTTCCAGTGAGAAGCTGTTCAATCTGAGAATGAAAGGTATTACTGAGTGAGTTTAGTCTAACACTAAGCAATGAAACACTTTCAAAGAGCCTGTAAGACCTTATGTACCACAAGGATTAATGTTTATATTCATTTTTTTTTGAAGTATTAAAAACAGCTCTGGAGTACTTTTACCTCTGAGAATCCTAGGGGATTTAATGCACTACACTGAACATAACCCAATATTCTTTAATGCTTAGGAGTTACTGAAATATCTTGTAGTGCCTCAGGGTCACCACAATAAAAGAAAAATGCATGTACATATGTAAGTATTTATTGTTAACAAGGTATATGCCAAATACCTTATTAACACATCTTACAGTTATTCAGTCCTGATACTTTGTATGGCAATTCCTTTTACAGATATTCCAAAACCAATAACAAATTAGTTTGTAACAAACACTTTAAGAATTGACAGAATAAGTTAATACACATCCATTGTTATACTTTTATACAAGTAATCAATTCGATGAATATTACCTATATAAATTATATATGCCTGACACTGTGTTTAGTAATGCTCAATCTTTTGATTGTTTATTTTATTCAAAAACAGTCTTTCATTTCTTAAGGAAATCCTATTACAACTCTCTCCCTTAGTTTATAATAGACTTATAATAAGTCTGTAGTAAGTCTTATTATAAGTTTATAATGGACAAACTCTGTAGTGCTATATGATGAATGAATATTTAGCATAATCTATCATTGATATCATTAGCAGATTTTGGAATGATAATTTCTTATAAAAATATATTTATCTTATAATTCTAATGAATATTCATTATATCTTTAGGTGACGATTTAAAAAAATAGATCAAGGGGTGCCTGGGTGGCTTAGTTGCTTAAGTGTCTGATTTCGGCTCAGGTCATGATCTCATGGTTCTTGGGTTTGAACCCCACATTGATTTCTGCATCGACAGTGGGGAGCTTGTTTGGGATTCTCTCTCTCTCCCTCTGCCTCTTTCTCTCTCTCTCAAAATAAATAAATAAACTTTAAATAAAATAAAATAAGTAAAATGAAAAGTAGATTGAAATGAAATAGATTTCTTAACAAAGAGGGAAAGGAGACATTACACCAAGTGCTGTTTAGCTGCCTGATTGAGGATTTTGTGAGGCATGGAATACTATATATCATCTGCAACGTGCTCACCGGGTAATGTGTTCATCCTAATGGAAATTGTTCCTATAAAAAGGAAGGAAATTGCAGTAAACTTGTTACTGATCATTTAAGTAATGCAAATAGGCCCTTGGTGGTGGTGACCAGATAAGATGGGAAAAAAGCATCAATGATGTTGAAAGCATTATGGAAGCTACAGATTGCAAATCATCTTGAGAGGTAGTTTACATTTATAGCAACTGCCTGGAGGACAGGGAAGGATAACTCTTTCTTCTGACTGTTGCTATAATTGGTCATTAATTATAGTAATATATTATTAAATAAATAAGAAAATTAGACATTTTAGTATATGGTATATTGTACTTAGTCTATTCCTAAAAGATAAATATTTTCAACTAAACATAAAATTTAAAAAGACAAGATAGGATGAAAGGAGGGGAAAGCGAGCCAGAGAAGCAGACAGAGAGACAGACAGTGACCTAAGAAAAAAGACAGAGAAAAGAGATTGAAGAGAGAAAGATGAAAGCCAGACAAAGAAGAGTAAGTGTGGTTTATTTTATGCAAGTATTTTGTAGTTTAAAACTTAGCTGTGCAGTGATCCAGGGGTACACTTTTACATATTTCGATTAATATTTCCATTACAGGTACTAACTTTATACACAACAACCAACATGTATTTTACTCTTATGTGACATTCACAAGGCTAGTCACTACAAATATAAAAATAGATAAGAAAGCTTTCTTCTCAACTCCAGGAAATTAAACAGAAGAAAACAATTAGAAAATAATATGGCATGGAGCAAAAGTGACTTGTATAAAATACAAGAAAAAAGAGGCCACTGTAAGGGATGGATTCTAAGCAGAAATAACTTCTGAATTAAGCATACCCTCATATAGGAGTTCTGGATGAGAAAATCAAACCATGTGCTTTTCTGCTAAGCAGAGCATATCAGCAAAGACTGAGGTGTGGGAAATTACAAGCAATGTCAGAGTTGAGGGAGATGGAGTGAAAAGGGGGAATTAGTCAAAAAAAAAAAAGCTTAGGAGGGAACTAAGAAGAGCTAGATTTTGAAACTCCATGAATGCAATATTGAGGAACTGAGATAATCTGTATAATGGTAGGCAAGAAAGATACTGGTAGAAATATGGAATTGTCAGATCTAAATTTGGAAAGATCACTTAGAAAGCTGAGAGCAAAATGCAGTTAAGAAACAAGATTGGGCACATTAGTGCAATCAGTGGTGTGTTGAAGTCAGTGATTAAGTTTTCGGAAATTTTACTGTTAGGTTGATATCATTGAAGACTAGGAAGTGGCCCATGGTGGGAACCTTTACACCACAGACATTGATTAGTGCTACAAGTTAAAGCCCTACCCCCAATTCCAAACCCACTCCAGCTCAGAGATCTGCAGTGTTTTTGTTTTGTTTTGTTTGTTTTGTAATATTTACCAGAACACTACTGACTAAAGGCTGCAATCCTCTAGTGATAAATTTTGAGAGACTGAACAAGGATAATTGGGTAATTAAGAGGGTGTTGATTAAAAAAAATATATGTATTTAAAAGAAAAGACCTAAAACACTAAGGCTGACAATTGCTAGAAAAGAATCTTAGAAGATACACATTTTGCAATCCAAAATTAGTAATAATCAGATCAATAAAATTGCTGTGATCTATAAAAAAGACATCTAAGAAAGTTAATTGGTGATAATTCTTGTTTTTTTTTCAACTTCAAATTCAAAAATATTCTCTTTATCTCTAGAAATCTTAATGTGGCATTTTATTGTAGTATAAATAATTTATATATGTGATGTAATAGATTTTTGACAATAGAAAGAAGTCATGAGCAATTTGTTACAAAATTTTTGACCTACTAAAGTATAAAAAGTATACTAGTCTTTTTTGTTACTGATGAAAAATGGAGATTGAAATGATATCAAACTAAATTAGATTAGCAAACTAAAGATCTGAACCAGTGATTGCATTCAATTCATTTCCATTGACACAATTCATTTTATTAGAATAATCTTTTATAAGAATTTCCTATGTTAGCAATCTGAAAACTACATAAGTGACAGCTTAACGTTTCTTTTAATGATTGCATCTTTGCTATAATATATGAGTTGGCAACATTTTCTTTGATAGCAAGAGTTTATCTTACTTCTATATTGAGTGAGATTATTAACTTATGGGTTGACACATTTCTCATATAAAGGATATTATTTTTGTGACGTCTCATTAAAAGTGCAGATTATTTTCCTGCCCTTTGTAGATATTTTGGCACTCAACTAAAAATCTATAATTAAATATTTAACACCTTTTAACTATGTTTTAACAACAAATGAAAGTGCTATATACACCACTCCTCTATAGACCCGCTTGTTATTATCACCCCATATTGTAACTGAACAGCTTCATATTAATACCATGTTTGAAAAAGATTTCATATTACCACTGAATTCCTAGACTTCATAGCTTAAAAAGTAGTACATTTTCACATAGCTACAGGTGTACAAAATAAACAGTGCCAATGAAAGATGTTCATGTGACATTATACAGCTTCACTTAGTCTGTGTTTTTTCAGTCTTTTGGATTGATGAACTTTTTTCATATTTTGATTTCAAACTTGACTCATCAAGTTATTACTTGTTGAAATATTAGGATATTTGAGACATTATTGTAGTTCAGGGAAATAGTAGAATCAATCAATTTTAATTGAGGTTATTCTTCAAGATCCAGCTCATGTGGTCACTTTTTATGCTGTTTTAGCAGAGAACTGCATTCTTTTCTCCAAAACCACTCAGTCTCGGTTGCTGCTAAATCCAATAAGGCAGAATACTTGCATCTGATATTTCCTATCCCTAATTTTATAGCTCATTTTGTAGTTTGTGTTATATGGTCTTTTACTTTTTTTTTTTTTGATGCAGAGACAGCTATTCGAAAAATATTGATACCCCAAATTATGAAACTTTGATTCTAATAGTATATAACTATCACCACACAGTATCGATTGAAAGAGTATAGTTATATTTAGAAGAAATATAGTGCTAAAATTTTTAGTGTATATAAACTGAAAGAGCTTATAAACAATTTCATCAGGTTTTACTTCTAATTTTAGCTGAGACAGGATATCAGAGTGTTGAGAAGTGGCCTGTGCCAATTGGATCATTAAGAACTATTAGGTTTCTTATAGGGACTACCAGAGACCTCAAATAGCTGGGGATGGATGAAGGCCTGATGTCACCTCTCTGGTAGAAAATGCTTGCTTTGCCACCAGGTGATATTAGATGTTGGTATGTATGGTGGAATTTGGCGTGAGACTTCCTTGCATCTTTCATCACAATTTCATAAGTAGAAACAGATAGGGACGCTGGGGTGGCTCAGACAGTTAAGCATCCAACTTCGGCTTAGGTCATGATCTCAAGGCTTCTGAGTTTGAGCCCCGCATCCGGCTCTGAGTGATGGCTCATAGCCTGGAGACTGCTTCAGATTCTGTGTCTCCCTCTCTTTCTTGGCCCTCCCTCACTCTGTTTCTCTCTCTTTCAAAAATAAACATTAAAATAAATAAAGAAAAAATAAGTAGGAAAAGTTATAATTAGGAACTGAGTTATATCATCAGTGTTACCAATCCATGTTATAATGTTATAGGAAATATAACCCAACATAATAATAACTGAAGAAAGGTAAAAATTGTGTCAGCTTTGACTATATTGATTCATTGGACTAAGAAGTATATATCTATATGAGTTGATGCATAATTATTTTTTTTAATGTTTATTTACTTGTTCCTGAGAGAGAGAGAGAGAGAGAGAGAGGAGAGAGGGAGAGAGTGTGTGTGCTGGAGTGGGGGAGGGGCAGGGAGAGAGAGGGAGAGAGAGAATTCCAAGCAGACTCCACACTCTCAGAGCAGAGCCTGATGCAGGACTTGAGCTCATGAATCGTGAGATCATGATGTGAGCCAGGATTAAGAATCAGATGCTGACTGAGCCACCCAGGCACCTCTTGAAGGTATAATTAAATCACAGTTATAAAATTGTGGTGCAAACTGATTTCTTAAATTAGTTTGATAGGATTCTCAGAGAGTGTTACTGTCCAAAAAGTCTACACAATGATGTACTCATTCCTTATGCAGCTCTGACCATATGCTTTTATTACTCTTGATTGTAATGTGAACAAAGCATCTCTTAGTGAAAGAACAGAATAATTTTTTTTAATCTTGTATTTATCATATTCTTATAATAGTGATAGAATTTGCACCTGGTTGAGCATAACAGATTAAGTGGCTCTGAATTTTTCAGTGAGCTAAGCGAGTAAATTTACACAATGGATTCCACTAGAAGAGAGAAAAGAAGCATATTGGACTCTAAAGAGTCCCCTACTTTTTACAAACCTAGATTTCAGCTAAAACATTGTATCAGATGCAGCAGCATAATTCTTCACCTTGAAAAACTTGTGAATCTTATTATACTTATCTATCCATCCAAAAAGCAACCTATGAATTTACAGCTTTAAAAGCAAAGTATATTTATATTAATTTTTATTTGTAAACATATTCTGAGGTTATGGAGGAAGATGTTGCAAATGTGGTAGATTAAAGTATATCTGCAAGACATTCCATATTCATGATTTAGAAGACTTCACACAGTTAAGACGCCAATACTATCCAAAATGATCTACAGATGTGATGCATTTACTATTAACATGCTGACAGTGGGATTTGTTGTTTGTTTGGGGGGTATTTCTTTTGCAGAAATAGAAAAAAATCCATGCAAAAATTCATTTGGATTTCAAGGGACCCTGAATAGCCAACATTCTCTTGATAAAGAAGGAGAAAATTTGAAGTCTCATCCCTCCTGATTTTAAAACTTAATATAAAGTCATAGTCAAAGCAATGTGGTACTGGCCTAAAGATAGACATATGAAATAGAATGGAGAACCCAGAAATGAACTCTCACATGCATAGTCAAATTATTTTCAGCAGGAACACCAAGGTCATTCAATTGGTAAAGAAGAGTCTTTACAACAAATGGTGTTCAGAAAACGGGGTATCCACATAAAATAAAATTAAATCAGATCCTTAACTTATACCATCTTAAAAAAAAATGACTGAACATATATGAATGGCTTAACAGTAAGAACTAAAACTATAAAAATATTTGAAAAAAACAGGGAAAAAGTATGACATTGGATTGGGCAGTGGTTTCTTGGATACGATACAACAAAATAAAAAAAATAATAAATTGGACTTCATCAAAATTAAAATTTTTTGTGCATCAAAGAACATTATCAATAGGTTGGAAAGGCAACCCAAGGAATGGTAGAAAATATTTGGAAATCATTTGTCTGATAAGAAGTTAATATCCAAAATATTTAAGAACTGCTGCAGTTCAACAACAACAAAACAATGACACAGTAATTAAAAAAATGGGTAAAGTATTTGAACGATATTTCTCCAAAGAAGATGTACATAGGCCAATACGCACATAAGAATATGTTCATTATCACTAATCTTTCAGGAAATACCAATCAAACTCATCATGAAATACCCTTTCATATCCATTAGGGTGGTTATTATTTAAAAAAAAACACAGGAAATAAATGTTGACAAGTATGTGGAAAAATCAGAAATGTGTGCATTGCTGGTGAGAATCTAAATGATACAGCTGCTATGGAAAATGTTAGGTAGTCCTTGGAAAATAAACACAAAATTACCATATAATCCAGCAATCCCACTTCTAGACATATATTCACAAGAGTTGAAAGCTGAGACTGTAGAGATATTTGTATATACATGTTCATAACAGTATCATTCAAAAGGGGAAAGATGTGTCCATTGATGGATGATTCAATGAACAAAATGTGGTATATATGTACAATAGGATATTATTCAACCTCAAAAAGCAAAGAAACACTGACACATCCTTCAAAATGGGTGAAATTTGAGAACTTTATATTAGGTGAAATAAGGCAATTAACAAAGGACAAATATTATATGCTTAAACTCACATGAAATATCCAAATTCATAGAGACAAAGTAGAATGGTCTAGGATGAGGGGAAAATTAGTAGTTGGTATTTAATGATGGGGTGGATGATGATGAACATCTCACAACAGTGTGAATGTATTCAATACCACAGAAGTATAGATTTAATAATGATTAAAATGGTAAATTTTACATTAGGTGTATTTAGTAACAATTTCAAAAGATAATAAAAATAAATATATCTGCAAATACTTTGTAAAGTGTATGCAAATAATTAAAGGATACATTGATTTTTACCATCAATATTTTTATTTACTAAGTAGAATGGAGAATTTTCTAAGTAGAATTTTATTTACTAAGTAGAACACTATTGCTTTATATGTCCAAGAAGCAAGAAGCAATTATCTATCTGTTATGAGTCAATTTTCTTTATTTTAGTTGATTGACATCAATAAGTACATTGCTAGAACTCCCTAGAGAATAGTGACAGGTCATACATTCCAGGCAAACCCATCCTTTTATTTGCATTCACACTTACCTTTTCTTCATTATCTCTAGCTACAATACAAAGAGACATTATCTACCTTTAATCCCTTGTAATAATGTTACTTATACAGGTTTGTACCCAATTTTTTCTTACATCCTGTAAAATCTGAGTCTCAAAATAATTCTTTCTCTATAGTATACCTCTATTCTCTCCCATTAGGATGGCTACCTTGCATCAATAGTCTTAAAGGTAAGTTTCTCCCCATCACACGGCATATTTTCTTCCAACTGGTTGTATTCTCTTACCCAAACTTTTACACTTGCTTATACTTCATATTTCTGTTCTTATCTTAAAACCATATTCCCATGTCACCGCTCCAGAGAAAGTGCTCTTGCAAGTGTGAATGTTAACTTGCTTATTGCCAGACCCAGTGAAATGTTTTTAGTCCTTATTTTACTTGATGTCTCCTCAGTATGTGAAATTGCACACTATTCCCTCCAATTTAAACGCTTGCTCTCCTAGTTTTGTCAGTCACCATATTTCCTGGAAATCTATCTATTTCTGGTCATTCGTCACTTTCCTTAATTGAGTTCTTTTAGTAATCACATTAAGATGGAGGTTCTTAGTAGTTCTACTCGTATAACCCACTGTGCTCTGGTGCTTATAATCTATACCTTGTAATAATGTAATGCACACCTCCAGACTAGAATCTTCATAACAACAATCATTCTTAGACCACTGGATAATGCCACTTGGATTCTCTTCATGCATTTCTTTTTTTATATGAAATTTATTGTCATATTGGTTTCCATACAACACCCAGTGCTCATCCCAACAGGTGCCCTCCTCAATACTCATCACCCACCCTCCCCTCCCTCCCACCTCCCATCAACCCTCAGTTTGTTCTCAGTTTTTAAGAGTCTCTTATGTTTTGGCTCCTTCCCTCTCTAACCTTTTTTATTCCTTCCCCTCCCCAATGGTCTTCTGTTAAGTTTCTCAGGATCCACATAAGAGGGCAAACATATGGTATCTGTCTTTCTCTGTATGACTTATTTCACTTAGCATCACAATCTCCAGTTCCATCCACGTTGCTACAAAAGGCCAGATTTCATTCTTTCTCATTGCCATGTAGTACTCCATAGTGTATGTAAACCACAATTTCTTTATCCATTCATCAGTTGATGGACATTTAGTCTCTTTCCATAATTTGGCTATTGTTGAAAGTGCTGCTATAAACATTGGGGTGCAAGTGCCCCTCTGCATCAGAACTCCTGTATCCCTTTGGTCAATTCCTAGCAGTGCTATTGCTCGGTCATAGGGTAGATCTATTTTTAATTTTTTGAGGAACCTCCACACTGTTTTCCAGAGTGGCTGCACCAGTTTGCATTCCCACCAACAGTGCAAGAGGGTTCGTTTTCTCCACATCCTCAACAGCATCTATAGTCTCCTGATTTGTTCATTTTAGCCACTCTGACTGGTGTGAGGTGGTATCTGAGTTTGGTTTTGATTTGTATTTCCCTGATGAAGAGTGATGTTGAGCATCTTTTCATGTGCCTGTTGGCCATCTGGATGTCTTCTTTAGAGAAGTGTCTTTTCATGTTTTCTGCCCATTTCTTCACTGGATTATTTGTTTTCTGGGTGTGGAGTTTGATGAGCTCTTTATAGATTTTGGATACTAACCCATTGTCTGATATGTCATTTTCAAATATCTTTTCCCATTCCTTTGGTTGCCTTTTAGTTTTGTTGGTTGTTTCCTTTGCTGTGCATAAGCTTTTTATCATCATGAAGTCCCAATAGTTCATTTTTGCTTTTAATTCCCTTGCCTTTGGAGATGTGTCAAGTAAGAAATTGCTGCGCCTGAGGTCAGAGAGGTTTTATCCTGATTTCTCTTCTAGGGTTTTGATGGTTTCTTGTCTCACATTCAGGTCCTTTATCCATTTTGAGTTTATTTTTGTTAATGGTGTAAAAGTGGTATAGTTTCATCCTTCTGCATGTTGCCATCCAGTTCTCCCAGCACCATTTGTTAAAAAGACTGTCTTTTTTCCATTGGATATTCTTTCCTGCTTTGTCAAAGATTAGTTGGCCATACTTTTGTGGGTCTAATTCTGGGGTTTCTATTCTATTCCATTGGTCTATGTGTCTGTTTTTGTGCCAATACCATGCTGTCTTCATGGTTACAGCTTTGTAGTAGAGGCTAAAATCTGGGATTGTGATGCCTCCTGCTTTGGTCTTCTTCTTCAAAATTACTTTGGCTATTCAGGGTCTTTTGTGGTTCCATACAAATTTTAGGATTGCTTGTTCTAGTTTCAAGAAGAATGCTGGTGAAATTTTGATTGGGATTGCATTGAATGTGTAGATAGCTTTGGGTAGTATTGACATTTTAACAATATTTATTCTTCCAATCCATGAGCACAGAATGTTTTCCATTTCTTTATATCTTCTTCAATTTCCTTCATAAGCTGTCTATAGTTTTCAGCATACAAATCTTTTACATATTTCGTTAGGTTTATTCTTAGGTATTTTATGCTTCTTGGTGCAGTTGTGAATGGGATCAGTTTCTTTGTCTTTCTGTTGCTTCATTATTAGTGTATAAGAATGCAACTGATTTCTGTACATTGATTTTGTATCCTGCGACTTTGCTGAATTCATGTATCAGTTCTAGCAGACTTTTGGTGGAGTCTATCGGGTTTTCCAGGTATAATATCATGTCATCTGCAAAAAGCGAAAGCTTGACTTCATCTTTGCCAATTTTGATGCCTTTGATTTCCCTTTGTTGTCTGATTGCTGATTCTAGAACTTCCAACACTATGTTAAACAACAGTGGTGGGAGTGGACATTGCTGTAGTGTTCCTGAACTCAGGGGGAAAGCTCTCAGTTTTTCCCCATTGAGGATGATATTAACTGTGGGCTTTTCATAAACAGTTTTTATGATGTTTAAGTATGTTCCTTCTATCCCGACTTTCTCAAGGGTTTTTATTAAGAAACGATGCTGAATTTTTTCAAATGCTTTTTCTACATCGATTGACAGGATCATATGGTTCTTATCTTTTCTTTTATTAATGTGATGTATCACATTGATTGATTTGCGAATGTTGAACCAGCCCTGCAGCCCATGAATGAATCCCATTTGATCATGGTGAATAATTCTTTTTACATGCTGATGAATTCGATTTGCTAGTATCTTATTGAGAATCTCTGCATCCATATTCATCAGGATTTTGGCCTATAGTTCTCTTTTTTGCTGGGTCTCTGTCTGGTTTAGGAATCAAAGTAATGCTGGCTTCGTAGAATTAGTCTGGAAGTTTCCCTTCCATTTCTATTTTTTGGAACAGCTTGAAAGGATAGGTATTATCTCTGCTTTAAATGTCTGGTAGAATTCCCCTGGGAAGCCATCTGGTCCTGGACTCTGATTTGTTGAGAGATTTTTGATAACCGATTCAATTTCTTCACTGGTTATGGGTATGTTTAAGTTTTCTATTTCTTCCTATTTGAGTTTGGAAGTGTGTGGGTGCTTAGGAATTTGTCCAGTTCTTCCAGGTTGTGCAGTTTGTTAGCATATAATTTGTCATAGTATTCCTTGATATTTGCTTGTATTTCTGAGGGATTGGTTGTAATAATTCCATTTTCATTCATGATTTTATCTATTGGGGTCATCTCCCTTTTGTTTTTGAGAAACCTGGCTAGAGGCTTATCAGTTTTGTTTATTTTTCAAAAACACAACTCTTGGTTTCATTGATCTGCTCCACATTTTTTTTTAGATTCTGTATTTGGGATTTTTCTTGTTTCTTGAGATAGGCCTGGATTGCAATGTATTTTCCTCTCAGGTCTGCCTTGCTGCATCCCAAAGCGTTTGGATTGTTGTAGTTTCATTTTCATTTGTTTCCATATATTTTTTAATTTCTTCTCTAATTGTCTGGTTGACCCATTCTTTCTTTAGTAGGGTGTCCTTTAACCTCCATGCTTTTAGAGGTTTTCCAGACTTTTTCCTGTGGTTGATTTCAAGTTCATAGCCTTGTGATCTGAAAGTGTGCATGATATGATCTCAATTCTTTTATACTTATGAAGGGCTGTTTTGTGACCCAGTATGTGATCTATCTTGGAGAATGTTCTATGTGCACTCGAGAAGAAAGTATATTCTGTTGCTTTGGGATGCAGAGTTCTAAATATATCTGTCAAGCCCATCTGATCCAATGTATCATTCAGGGCCCTTGTTTCTTTCTTGATCCTGTGCCTAGGTGATCTATCCATTGTTGTAAGTGGAGTATTAAAGTCCCCTACAACTACCACAGTCTTATCAATAAGGTTGCTTATGTTTGTGAGTAATTGTTTTATATATTTGGGGGCTCCCGTATTTGGCACATAGACATTTATAATTGTTAGCTCTTCCTGGTAGATAGACCCTGTGATTATTATATAATGCCCTTCTTCATCTCTTCTTACAACCTTTAATTTAAAGTTTAGTGTGTCTGATATAAGTATGGCTACTCCAGCTTTCTTTTGACTTCCAATAGCATGATAGATATAGTTCTCCATCCCCTCACTTTCAATCTAAAAGTGTCCTCAGGTCTAAAATGAGTCTCTTATAGACAGCAAATAGATGGGTCTTGTTTTTTTTTTTTATCCATTCTTATAGCCTATGTCTTTTGGTTGGAGCATTTAACTCATTTAAATTCAGTGTTATTATTGAAAGATATGGGTTTAGAGTCATTGTGATGTCTGTAGGTTTCATGCTTGTAGTGATGTCTCTGGTCCTTTGTGGTCCTTGCAACATTTCACTCACAGAATCCCCCATAGGATCTCTTGTAGGGCTGGTTTAGTGGCGATGAATTCCTTCAGTTTTTGTTTGTTTGGGAAGACCTTTATCTCTCCTTCTATTCTGAATGACAGACTTGCTCGATAAAGGATTCTCGGCTGCATATTTTTTTTTTTTCTGTTCATCACATTGAAGATTTCCTGCCATTCTTTTCTGGCTTGCCAAGGTTTAATAGATAGGTCTGCCACTAGTCTTATGGGTCTACCTTTATATGTTAGAATGTGTTTATCCCTAGCTGCTTTCAGAATTCTCTCTTTACCCTTGTATTTTGCCAGTTTCAGTATGATATGTCGTGCAGAAGATGGATTCAAGTTACGCCTGAAGAGAGTTCTCTGTGCCTCTTGGATTTCAGTGCCTTTTTTCTTCCCCAGATCAGGGAAGTTCTCAGCTATGATTTGTTCAAGTACACCTTCAGCCCCTTTCTCTCTCTCTTCCTCTTCTGGAATTCCTATTATATGGATATTGTTGTGTTTGATTGCATCACTGAGTTCTCTAATTCTCCCCTCATACTCCTGGATGTTTTTATCTCTCTTTTCCTCAGCTTCCTCTTTTCCATAATTTTATCTTCTAATTCACCTATTCTCTCCTCTGCCTCTTCAATCCTAGCTGTGGTCATCTCCATTTTATTTTGCACCTCATTTATAGCATTTTTTAGCTCCTCATGACTATTTCTTAGTCCCTTGATCTCTGTAGCAATAGATTCTCCGCTGTCCTCTATACTTTTTTCAAGCCCAGCGATTAATTTTATGACTATTATTCTAAATTCTTGTTCTGTTATATTGCTTAAATCGTTTTTGATCAATTCCTTACCTGTTGCTACTTCCTGGATTTTCTTTTGAGGAGAATTCTTCCGTTTTGTCATTTTGGATAGTCCCTGCGGTGGCGCAGAACTGCAGGGCACTTCCCCTGTGCTGTCTGGAGTAACTTGCATTGGTGGGCGGGTCTGCAGTCAGACCTGATGTCTGTCCCCAGCCCACTGCTGGGGCCACAGTCAGACTGGTGTGTACCTTATCTTCCCCTCTCCCAGGGGCAGGACTCACTGTGGAGTGGTGTGGCCCCTGTCTGGGCTACTTGCACACTGTCAGGCTTGTGGTGCTGCTTTGATGGGATCTGGCGTATTAGCCGGGGTGGATCGGCAAGATGCAGAGGGGCAGGAGGGGCAGGCTTAGCTTGCTTTGCCCTGCGGGAGGGGCCCTGCAGTACCAGGAGAGAGGCAGACCCGTCAGAGTGATGGATCCACAGAAGCCCAGCGTTGGGTGTTTGCGAGGTGCAAGCCCGTTCAGTGACAGGAACTGGTTCCCTTTGGGATTTCAGCTGGGGGATGGGAGAATGAGATGGCACTGGCCAGCGCCTTTGTTCGCTGCTGCCAAGGTGAACTCTGTCTTCCAGAGCTCAACACCTCTCCCTCCAGGTGTCCTCTCGCCATCCAGCTCTCTGAGCAGAGCTGTTGACTTATAACATTCCAGATGTTAAGTCCTGCTTGCTGTCAGAACTCACTCCATCTGGCCCCTCCACTTTTGCAAGTCAGACTCGGGGGCTTTGCCTTTCCAGGCAGGCTGCCTCTCCACTGCCCTGGCTCCCTTCCACCAGTCCGTGTAGTGCGCGCTGCCTCTCTGTCCTTCCTACCCTCTTCCGTGGGCCTCTTGTCTACGCTTGGCTCTGGAGAGTCCATTCTGCTAGTCTTCTGGTGGTTTTCTAAGTTATTTAGGTGGATGTGGGTGGAATCTGAGTGATCAGCAGGACGCGGTGAGGTCAGCGTCCTCCTACACTGCCATCTTCCCTCTCTTCTTGCATTTCCATACCATTTATGCAAGCCTAAGTTCACTCTTTGTGTCTTGTCAAAGCCTACTCTGTGTATCCATCTCAGAGCATGGCATCACCTTGTACCAAGTTGCTAAAGCAATACAAATACATTCTCTCCCTTATCCTTGTTTCTTAAGGCATAACAAAATCCGTGTTGAATTGCTCTCTTAAAAAAATTAAAATCTAAGGTCACCTGGGTGGCTCAGTCAGGTAATCTTACTTCAGCTCATCATGATCTGAAGTTCAGAAGTTCAAGCCCCCACATCAGGCTCTATGCTGAAGAGCTTGGAGTCTGCTTGGGATTCTCTGTCTCTACCTTCCCCTGCTGTGTGTGTGTGTCTCAAAAATAAATAAATATACATGTTAAAATAATTAAAATCCTCTCTCTTTTTTCTGTCATCTCCACCAGTCTCCTCATTCAGGTCATCATCCTTTCTAAACAGATAATGCAGCAGCTTTCTGCATGATCTTCCTGCATCCATTGTTGCCCCCTTTTAATCTATTCCCTTTACCAGAATATTCTTCCTACAATGCAAAGCTTATCCTGAAATAATTTTTAATGGCCTCCCAATCCTCTCAAGTTATTAAGTACACTCTTCTTAACAAGTTTATCTCTAAAATAACTAGCCCTTTCATTAGTCTAATAGTAGTCAGAGTTTTTTGTTTTCTTGCTTATTTTTGTTGTTTCTTCATTTAGTTTTTTCTCACAAGCTATCAAGTTACCATACTGAACCACTATCCAGAAATGCCACATACTTCATTTCTTTGTATATACTTACTGCTTATTCACACTAAGTCATAACACTGACCCAGACTTTCTTTTTAATTAAAACTCATTCTTTTTTTATTATTTTTTAATGTGTATGTATGTATGTATGTATGTATTTGAGAGAGAGAGTCAGCGTGTGAGTGGCAGAGGGGCAGACAGAGAGGGAGACACAGAATCTGAAGCAGGCTCCAGGCTCTGAGCCGTCAGCACAGAGCCCAATGTGGGGTTTGAACTCACAAACTGTGAGATTGTGACCTGAGCCAAAATCGGACACTCAACCGACTCAGCCACCCAGGCACCCCTAAAACACATTCTTTTGGGGTGCCTGGGTGGCTCAGTTGAGCAACCAACTCTTGATTTTGGCTCAGATTATGATTCTAGGGTTGTGAGATCAAGCACCATGTTGGGGCTTACACTAAGCATGGAACCTGTTTGGGATTCCCTCTCTCCCTCTCTGCCCTCCCCTTCTTACTTTCTTGTTCTCTCTCTCTCTCTCTCTCTCTCTCTCTCCCCCCCCCCTCAAACTAAATAAATAAGCATTAAAAAGAAAAAAAAATCATTCTTCTTTCATGTCCCACTTCCTTCCCAGTCCCTAGGCTGTGTTTAGTGGATTTGCATAAGTATTCCTATACTCACTCATACTAATCCCTATACTTACCACAGTCTATTATAAGTCCCTATTTACTTTTCTGAATTCTCTGTTTGGTTCTTAGATCCATTGGATCAGAAATATTATCTGTATTCACTTTCTATTGCTTCCATGATGAATTACCAAAAATATAAAGGCTTGAAACAACTCAAGTTGATTATCTTAGAGTATGGTAGGTCAGAATTTTGACATAATTGTCACTGGGCTAAAATCAAGGTGTCTGTTGCAAGGCTACATCTTTACTGGACATCATGGAATAGAATCTGCTTCCCTTTCTTCTTCTTAAGGCCGTCACATTCCTTGGTGTATGGCTCCATTCGTCCATCTTTAAGGCCCACAACTTTGGATCAAGCTTTTCTCAAGCTGCCATGTTTCTGGTTCTCTCTCTTTTTCCTACTTCTTCCACTTATAAAGACCCCTGTGATTACATTGCCCCTCCCAAAATATTCCAGGATAATTTTCCCATCTAAAGGTCAATTGATTAGTAATCGCAGTTCCAACTGTAACCTAAATTCCCTTCTGCCATGTAATCTAACATATTCACAGGTTCTGGGAATTAGGATGTGGATATTGTTTGGATCAGGAGCACCACACTATTTAAGTAGGTAAAGTGTTCTAAATACATATTTTATGTATGAAACAATCAATGAATTAATTTCAAAAGATATCAAATTCAAAATGATGATTTGGGTATAAGATTAATGTTAATGAAATATCTATGAAAATTATTGCACAGACATAGCTCTGCAGTGTGGGTCAGTAAACATGGTATACTGTAAATAACATGAAAATCAAGAACAAAAGACTAGAATTATCTGTAAGCCATGCTTCTTATTACTTTTAATTTGAGGATAGTTTATCTTTCTAAGAATCGGGTTTGTGTGTGTGTGTTGTTTTGCTTTGTTTTTTCCTTAAAACATGGAAATTGAAATAGGGCTTGACATGCTTATCCCATGAAAATATAAAAATCAAATTTGATAGTACATTTTAAAACTCTTCTTAAACCTTTATACACATTGAGAATGTTGTCAATCAACGCTTACAGGGGATGCTATCTTATTTTAGATACCTTGATTAGTAGCTGGGATTATTTGTCTTTGATTTGCCTTCGGAACGTAAATTTTGGGATTCCTTAAGCTTTAGGGTAATCTACAAAAACCACAAGGCATCAGTTTTCTTGCTCTTATGAAGCCCAGTTATGTCTAGTTTTGGGTTTTTGTTTGTTGGTTGGTTGGTTGGTTTGTTGGTTTTTGCTTGTTTTGTTTTTTTAAAGTGCACTAGTCTGGCTACTTATTTTTTAAAAACATGTTTCAATTTTAAACAGGGGGCAGACATATCTTTCACTTGTTTAAAACTACTTCCATGCCAACCCCTCTTCACTTTACATTTGGACCCCCTATTTTTGCCCAGATCTGGGACGTCAATCTCTGACTCTCGGTCCTTATCCTAGTGTGTGCCATTAGTTGTGCTGGAGTCTGAGGTGATTCCTGTTCTTGCCCTTCTGTGTTCATAATTGTTCCCCTATTCAAGTGAGCTTTGTAAAAATGGTTGCCTCAGTGTGTGGAAAATTTGGCAGTTAAATCAGTTATGAATATTTTAAGCCTAAAGTGATATAAACAAGTTGTATTGGTTTGCTAGAGTTATCATAACAAAATATCACAAACTTTGTGGCTTAAACAACAGAAATCTATATTATCTTACAGTTCTGGATGCTGGAAATCCAAAATACAAATTTTAGTAGGTCTGGTTCCTTCTGAGTGCTGAATAGGGGATCTGTTCCAAGTCTCTCTCCTTGGCTTGTAAATGGCCATTTTCATGTTCAAATGGCATTTTCTCTATATTCATGTCTCTGTGTCTAAATGCCTCCTTTTTATGAGGACATCAGTCATAATGCATTAGGGCCCACTCTAATGACCTTTTCTTAACAACTAATTCCATCTACAATAACCCTAGTTCCAAATAAGGTCACATTTTTAGTTTAGTTTCAGCATGTGAATTCGAGCAGGACACAATTCAACCCATACCACAAGTAGCCATAGCAAACACATTTAAATAACTAAAGCAGATAATTATGGATGCCATGCATAAATAGATGAACATAGTTGTTGGAATTTTCCTATACAAATAGTGCCTTGAATGAAATTTGGACAAGAATGCTATTTTCTGTAAATTTTCAAAATAATAGAGCACTTTAAAAGAGCTTGATTGCAACTTATACCATTTAAGGAAATTATGCAAGTGATTTAACCAAAATATGCAAATAAAGGAGACTCATCAGAAAAAACAAGTGAAGTGTTTTAGGTATTATCAAAAACATGCAAATTATCAAAGGCTTATTTTGTAGTTTAATATTTTGTTAAGCCAAACAGTTTTGATTTTGCATACAATTTTCCAAGTAGGTAAACCATTATTATTTGAATTTGATCAACACTAATTAATTTGGTTACCTTTCAGCTAAGTGTTCCCATTATATTTTTATTCATTTGATATGTTTTGACATAATACAAACTATACTTTGATCACAGTTTATTATATTAATTATCTCTGTCTCTGGATCAGTTTCAATGCCAGCTTTTCTGATTTTCATTCTTATTCATATAATACTTTTTTTTTCAATGTGGTATCTGGAAGAGTGAATGAACATCATCTCCCCAGCTCATTTTTGACCCTTCTTATTTTGTCATTGAGAAAAGTTAATAGTAATTATATTATGAGCTATTATTTCACAATTATTGAGCCAAATCACATACATTATAAAAGCTTTTAGGTTTTCAAAAGCCAGCAACATAAGTTGATGCATTGTTGGAATTATTTAGAGGTTAATAGCTACTTATGAACACAAGAACTTTGTTTAATGGACCATCTCTCTCTTATTTTCTCAGATAAAATTGACACTCAGAAGAACATTAAGTGTTGTCCAGAAAACATAGTCTGTAACTCATAAAAGAATGTACATTCTCATTTGGTTTAACAGTAAAAAAAATGCAAAATAATTTTCATCGGATAAATAATGGCCTTTCTCTTTAAATATTACGTTCATGATCACTGAGAAAATCAGCAAAAAATTAGTTTTCTCATTTTTTATTCATAGTCTGTTTTTTATTCATAATCTATATGCTCCCCTTCTCATTATGTGCTCAAAAAAAAAGAATATCACTGGAATTCTAAAAAGTGTTGACCCTAAATTTTTTATCCTTAAGATTATTCATAACAGTTATATTTAAATGCATCTTATTTGGTCACTTTTAAACTTAAAATTATAAAGAATATTATAAAGTAGTTGATTTAGAAAAACCTGGAATTTGCCCCTATTTTTTTCTATTTTTTAAACCTATTCAATGGATAGATGTCAGCATCATTGTTATCAAACATAAAAAAAATTAAATTTAACAATGTTTCTCAGTTTGAAAATAAATATATAGATTTTGTTTAATTGGAAGTTTGATTGTCTTTGCCTGTTGATCTTCTTTTTATCCTTTTAAGTTGACAAAAATATGCTGAAAATAGTGTTTGAGAGCTACTTCATGCTTGTGCCTAACTGGTAATAAACAGACAATGAAAAATAGTGAGAATATAAATTTTTTTTTGTATTATTATTGCAGAATGCATTTTTAAGGAACAGCAGTTGTTTTATAAGAACTGTTGTCCCACATTCTGTGATCCTTCCTGCTATTCCTGCCCTACTGTAGGATCAAATTTTTTTTTTCAACTCATCATTATGATTGCGTATCTCCCTCAATATGAAACCACAAAGGTTGATTGATGGCCACACTTTATTTCCCTTTCCTTACCCTTTCCTTGATTTTCCACAAAGCTAGCACACAGTGCTTTATGGACATGCCAGGTACTCATAAAGGGTTAGGTTCACTAAAGGGAACAATAAATTGAAATAGAAAAAAGCAAAAACCTGAATTTTAAATCTGATATTTTCCATAAACCAAAGCTGAAGCTTACACAGAGTTAACAGTGATTCCTTCATGGGTTTGTTTGGTAACTAACCTTCTTTGTTCTTCCTATTCTCTACTTAATGTTTCCCTAGGAAATTTTTTCTGTCTTCTAAGGTCCATTTTATTATTCATGACTCACCTTTTGGCAATCTACATTCCACAGGATCATCCAGAGCAGTAATGGACACTGCAAATCCACGTTTCTTAGATTATTGGTCACCATAACTAGAGGTGCAGATGTGACTTTTTAGTATTTAGATTTTTCAGGGCCAGCAGCTTAATCTAACAATAGCAGTAGGTTCCTATAGCCACAGACATTCCTGCCTAGCCCAATATAAACCCATGCAAAGGAATGTGTTCCTAACTACTTCTAATTTGCAGGACAAATTCTCTCATAACCAACTTCAGATTCTGCACCTCTTCTCCTGGCTCTTAGAAATAGGAAAAGAACTCTCAGAATGACTGTTCCTTGGCTCCACACTAGAGAAAAAAATGAGAATTATTTTACATAATCAATATTATCTACTTTACTATCTCCCATGAGGGCTAGATGGGGTCTACTTTTTCAGTTACTTTTGATTGTCCAATACTAAATACTCATATATAAGATCTAGGAAGGGAATAAAATAGATGTATTTTATGTATTACAAAATATATTACATAGCATTAATAAAGCCAAAACTAGTTGTTAATTGGTAGATTCCTTCAATTAAATAGATAACTTTTGGGGGAGCTTCATTTCATCTCCATAGATTTATGTAGTAATACTGCTTTTTCTTAAGCAAGAGCATTTTTAATAATGTGAATTTTTACTAATACAAAATGGTAGTAAAGGATGAGCTAGATGACACAAACTATTTTGTAAAGACTCCTACAGCATCAAACATGTTTATCTCGGTAATTGTAAGCAAATAACATGCTGTAATTAAAGAGTACTATTATGAAATTGTGATATGATTTATTTTTGAACATTCAAATATGTGAAATTTGATACAGAAAGTCATATAATCTCAAATTCTAGGCTTGCTGAGAGAACCCTACTCTCATAATTGCAGAAGGTTAGCTTCTATGTTTTTTGAATATGGATGTTGGAAGACCTGGGAATAATCTCTTCTCTCCATTTACACTGTTTTTTCTTTTTTAACTTTTCTTTTTTCTTTTGGTGGTCAAGTTAAGTCCAATAGAATCAAGCAATTCTATTAGAAAATAGAAGAGTTGTAAGAAAGAAACAAATATTCCTGGCTCACACTTTTTATAAAAATGAATACACAGGGGTGCCTGGGTGGCTCAGTTGGGTAAGTATCTGACTCTTGATTTCAGCTCAAGTCTTGATCTCACAGTTTGTGGGATTGAGCTCTGTGTTGGGCTCTGCGCTGACAGGGTGAAGCCTGCTTGGGATTCTTTCTCTCCCTCCCTCTCTCTCTGCCCCTACCCCCACTCACACACATGCATGCACACACACTCTTTCTCAAAATAAATAAATAAGCACTTAAAAAGTGGTGAATGTACAATGTAAATTCTCAATTTATCAAAAACTCTACTGGAGAGTTTGTGTATTTAGTTACATGCAAAAAAAAAAATGCTCAGGGCCCAGTAATTTTAAAGTGTCTTCTTGATCATTACTACTGAGATCATTCATACATTAACAAGTAAAAGTATTACTTATATGATACAAAATAAATTCTGAATACAACGGAACATTTTCTTAAACTAAAATTATATCACATTAACTGATTCAATTAGACTTTAGCTAACTGATCTTTTTAGAAGAAACAGATGATAATAACTGGCAGGTAAGTCACCTAATTTTTAAAATTATTTATTTAACTTAATTCATCTAGTTTGAAAGACTGACTGCTTGTTAAGCAAAAAATATTTCATTTCTCATCAGATCAAAGGGAATTTAGCTAATGGATCTTGAGACAACCACATTGATTTGAGAGACACATAGTATTCAATATTTTATTTTTCAGTAAAGCACATTTAAAAAAGTTAATTAATGTATATTAATAATTATAATATTCTCATATATAGGGCTGATAACATGCAACATGGATATAGATGAGGACATCACCACCTGCTAAAAGTCATCTCCAAAAGTCCTTTAGGAATCTATCAAGGATAATAAGACAAGAAAGGGACTTCAAAGACATACAGATTAGAAATGAAGTAAAAGTCTTTATTTGAAAACAACACAATCATCCTAACAAATCTACCCCCCCCAAAAAAAAACTACTAAAACTAGTAAGTTAGTTTTTCAAGGACACAAGATATTATACCAATATAACTTGACTTCAATAAACAACTTACTTGATTTCAATAAACCAGCTATGAACAATTGGAAGTTAAAATTTTAAAAATATACACATATACACCCACAATAGCAACAAAAATAGAATAGCAACCAAAAATATAAAATATTAGAGATAAATCTGATAAGAAATGTGCAAAATCAGTATACTGAAAATTGCCATTTTCATAAGACATGTGTCATGAAGACAAATGAATAGAGAAGTTGATCATGTTCAGGGAACAAAATATGTTAATACTATCAAAATTGATCTATGGATAAATACAAAGCAAAAAAAGAAAAATGTTAGGATCATTTTTATCAAAAATCAAGGCCTGCATATAAATATATATGGAAATAAAGAATATTTAGGTAGCCAAAACTATTTCTTTAAAAAAAAGAACAAAGCTGAGGAATTTACATATAATTTTAAATTATTTTATAAAGCTATAGTAATCAAGACAGTGTGGTGTGTGTATAAAGATAGATATACAGAAAAATGGAATAGAAAAAGAGGATCAAGGAATGGTGCATTATAAGGTCAACTGATTTTTGACAAAGGTGTTAAGGCCATACAATAAGGAAAGGACAATCTTTTCAACAAATGGTATTGGAACAAATAGCTATACATATAGGCAAAATAAATAATTAAATTTTTGTCTTTATGACACATCACAGACTGAAATGAACTCAAAGTGGATCTTTGATCTAAAATTAAAACCTGAAATAATGAAAATTCTGAGAGGAAATATAAAGTTTTACTTACCTTGGAATGGCAAAGTTTTATTTAATATACATGAAAAAACACAATTACAAAAGAAAAAAAGAATTAAATTGGTATTTGTAAAAATCAAAACTTTCATTTATCAAAGAAAATCAACATTACAAAAATGAAAAGGCAACTATAGAATGAAGCACATTTTTCAAACCATATATCTAACAAAGTACATTACGAAGAAACTATAAAGAATTCTTCCAATCTAATAATAGGAAGACAAAAACTCAATTTTAAAAATGGGTAAAAAATGAAATAACAGACATTTCACTAAGGAAGATACACAAATGGCAAATTCATGTGCATACTTGCCAGCACCCTTAATTATTAGGGAAATGAAGATTAAAAGCACAATGAGATACTGTTACGCTCCCACTAGAATGGCTTAAATTACAGATCAACTACAGCAAGTGTTGACAAAGATACACAGCAGCTGAAATTCTTATATACAGCTGATTGGAATGCATAATAGAACAACCACTTTGGAAAACAAGAAAGTTATCAAAAGTTAAACATACAAGTGCCTTATAACCCTACCTAGGAGGTAATAAAAATGTAAGAATATGACACACAAAAACTTGTACACAGGTGTTTATATTAGTTTATTTGTTACAGTCAAGCTTGGGAACTACTGAAATGTCTATCTGTTGGTAAATGGATAATCAAATTATGGAATATCTATACAAAAGAATGGCCCTCGGAATATAAATGAATCAAGTATTTATACACACAACACAGTGGATATATCAAAATGATTATGCTCAGTACAAGAGGCCAGACCAAAAAATAGTGCACACTAGATTCCATTTATAAAAATTCTGGAAAATGCAAACTAACAAAGAGAGGCAGTGTTTGCTTGAGGATAGTGCAAGGAAGGAGTTGCAAAGGGGCACTAAATTTTAGGGGTGATGGTTTTATTTATCATCTTGATATATGATGTTTTCATGGGTACATGTATACTTATTAAAATTCATCTAATTATACATTTAAACATATGCAGTTTAGTCTACATTAGTTTATCTCATTAAAGGTGTAAAATTAATAAACTGGTTAAAAATAATAGTATTAAACAAGGAATATTATTGATAATGACTGGTAACTGTAAGTAAAAATAAGTATAATAAAATAAATTGTCTCAAATCCATAGAATGTAAAACACCAGGAGTGAATCCCAGTGCAATCATTAGGTTGACAATGATGTGTCAATGTAGGTTCATTAACTGTAACAAATGTACCACTTTAGTACAAACTGTTAATAATGAGGGAGGCTGTGCATGTGCAGATCAGGGGGTATACAGAAAATATCTGTATTTTCCGCTTAATTTTGCTGTAAACTTAAAATACTCTAAAAGAAAGCCTTATGGAGCAACTGGGTGGCTCAGTCAGTTAAGCGTCCCACCCTTGATTTCAGCTCAGGTCATGATTCCAGTGTCATAGGTTTGAGCCTGGTGTCAGGCTCATTGCTGAGTGTGGATCCTGCTTCTGATTCTCTCTCTGTCTCCCTCTATTTTCTGTTCCGTTTGCGTACTCTCTCTTAAAATAAAATAAAATAAAATAAAATAAAATAAAATAAAATAGTAAATAAATAAAAATTTTACAAAAACTTTAAAAAATAATAGATGACCTTAAAGTTTACACACACACACACACACACACACACACACACGTTTCCTTTGCATGGGCACTAGCAACATGATTTTTTTTGTTTGTTTTGGGATAGATATGTATATCCCCCTAAAATTCTCCATTTCTCCTATTTTGATATGAAAGTGTTAGAGTTTTCATTAACAGTTTTCATCTATCTAGTATAAGATTCCTAGTAATTCAATGTTGAGCTGCAAATCTGAAATCCTTCCAAATTCATGTGCAAGCAAGAAAAGGTAAATTAACGTTGAATCAAAATTTATGAGTAGTAGAGCCATACTCTGGCTAATGAGGCAATGCATCATTTCAGAGAAAGGGTTAGATTTGTGAGAATCTGGATGAAAGGGGAAGTGAAAGGTCAACAACTGAAGATGGATTTTGACAGCAGCTAACTTTTGGTGCAAGTTTTTCATATGAAGAGTACAGGCCATTTATTATGGATACCATCCTAGGAAAATATTGATTAGTGCAATCCATTCTTGATGAAAAGTAATTTTAAATATATCTTCAATAAAATTAAAATTAATTTTAAATAAATAAAATAGACCAAAGAAAAATAAAATGGAAAATATCTCCTAGACTAAATTATTTTAATAATTAATTTATATTTATTAATATTTAATAATACTTTATATTTCACATTTGTTGTAAGTCAGTTTTGGGAGAGTACTACATACCTAAAAATATTCCAAAATGTTCATATTTATAATTCTTTTGGCACTATATTCTATAGTCAGATTTTCTAATACGGATCCTTTGTAATTCTCAAAGGAATATTTGTTTCATATAAAGCTCTTCTGTCACATGATTCAATATGTGCAAACATAAAAAAGAATTGGAGCCAAAAAATACAGAAACTGGATAACATTCACAGACATGAATAAGACTGACATAAAATAATAAAAGCATTAATCTTGAACACACAAACATATACCACAGACACACAATTACAACAAGTGCTGATTTAGAATATTCTAGGCTGAAATTACTCCCAAATTCTCATGAAAAATAAACATATACAGGAAAAAAATGCTACAGCTTTACATCTACACACAAGTAGAAGTAATGATGATGTTACTTGCCTTGTCATATACTCTAGGAGTTCATCACCTTCTGTGATGCACAGAAGAACATATGATTCCCTCCCATCATCGTCTTCTTTCTATACCTGAAATTACTTGGAATTCAGTTTTAATCATGGACCAACTGCTACCATCCAACTTCATCATAAATGCCTGTGGAAATAAATGAATAGTTGTACACAGAAGAGTAAATTTTTGTTTGCTTTCATTTCAAATGTGAAGGAATTCATTCCTTCCATATGTTTCATAACTAATTTTCATAATTCAGAATTGGCTTTGCTTAAAGTATCTATTTTTGTTCTTCCTTCCAAATCTTTAAATCACTGAAAATAATAGAAGGAGACAAATCATATATCACTGAACTTGATGAAGTGGTAATTGCCATCCTTTTTAAGACTGCTGGGCTAGAAAGATCAGGTATGAGGGCAGAGTTATTCAGAAGTGTGTGTTTAAAACCCATGAAGCTTCAAATCTGACATGCTCAGCATCATAAAGTATTCTCAACTGCCTATACACCTTTTGGCCTTGCACACTTCTAAACTTTTACTTACAGGAAACTGATGGGTAGAGGACAGTAAAACATCCATTTTACGGGAGTTATTTGGGGGTTGTAAAAGTGGAGGAGGTGCTAGAGTAGGCACTAAAACTTTCTTAAACCCAAATTTTATGAAAACATTTTGGTATTCTGGCCACACTCCCTGAGAGGATATCTCAGCTCAGAGGGAGGCAGCAGGGACTCAGTCTTATTTAAACAACAGGAAGGTGCATGTGGAATATATGTGCTGCTCTCTGGATCGAGATGAGAGATGTAGAGCCAGACGTCTAGTAAATTGTCTTGGGTGGTGATCGTAGGTTTGCTGTGCTTTTGTGGCAAATTTCTAGGATTTTAGAGGCCATTCTCACCTTGGTGAGTGGGCAATTGCACAAGTCAGCTGTGAACGCGATAAAGCAGCAGGAATGTTAACTGAAGGTAGCAGCTTAATTTCATAATGTTACGGAAGACCTCTGAAATAATTCCTATTAGTTTAAGGTGTTGTTAGGAGATCTAGGGGTGCCTGCGTGGCTCAGTCAGTTTAACATCCGACTGTGGCTCAGGTCATGATCTCATGCTTTGTGAGTTCGAGCCCTGCATTGGGCTCCGTTCTGATGACTTGGAGCCTGGGGCCTGTTTCGGATTCTGTGTTTTCCTCTCTCTGCCCCTCCTCCACTCACAATCTGTCTCTCTCTGTCCCCAAAATAAATACACTTAAGTTAGAATATCTAAAAGGACACTTATGAACATATCATATACTACCTGTTTGCATAGAAGTTCTCCAAGTCTTTATCATATTTTCTCATTTTAATTACACCTAAAATTTGTATTTTATTGTACAGTTTTCATAGGAAATAGCTCACCTGGTATTTATTACTGAATCACGTCTGCAAGGTGGTTTAAAGTTGAGTGTCTTCTTTGCTATCTGAAATCGTATTAGTATTCATTGTTTTGTTCAATTCAGTGGGAGTACTCAAGATGAAATAAAATATATCTGATTATCTTTTGTGAGTGCTTTAGAATTTTCTATTATCTTGACGTAATTTTATTAATGCAATCTAAATTCTTCACACTATCACAAGTTAATACATATATACTAGCTTCCTATTGCTGCCATAATACATTAAATTTAGCAGCTTAAAACAACACATTTATTATCCCACAGTTTTGTAGGTCTGAAGTCTTGGTAAAGTGTTGTTCAGCTGGGTCCTCTGTGTTACAAGGTTGAAATCAAGGTCTAGGGAAGGCTGTGGTCCTTTCTGGAGTCCCTGGGGATAATCCACTTTCAGGCTCATTCAGGTTGTTGGCTTAATTCAGTTTTTTGCAGCTGTGGGACCGAGCTCTCCATTTCCTTCCTGGCCGTCCATCTTGGGTGGTATTTGCTCCTAGATCTGCCCACATTCATTTTTATGTTTTCCATGTAGCTTCACCTCCAGCAATGACTGGTTGAATCTCTCTCATGTTTCAAATCTCTCTGACTTCCCTTTTTGCTCCATATCTCTGACTCCAGATAAAGGATGTTCTCTACTTTTAAGGAATTATGTGAGTAAGTTGTGCCCTCCTGGACCCTGGATAAGTTCTGTGTTTTAAGGGCAGCACATTAAATACCTCTGCAAAGTCCCCTTTGTTACATAATATATTCACAGGATCTGGGGAGTACGGCATAAGCATCTTTGGAGCGTGATTATTCTGCCGGCTATGGCATAGAATAGCATTCGAATCCCAATCCTGTGGTGTGTTTTGTGTATCTACTCTGTAAGCAGTAGGTCCCACTTCACCAGCTTGAGCTGTACATGCAGACAGGTATCCACTATATGTGCTGCAGGGATGCTCTGTGTTTAAGATTCCAAAGTTAGGGCTTGATAAAGCTTTTTAGTGCATCTAGATTTTTCCCCCATAGGTAGTGTGCCTATATCCAGAGAAGCTTCCAGACCTAGATAACCATGACTGAAGAAGCAGATTTTTTCCTAAAACTCCAGGTTTAGTTGAGTGTATGTCACCAGCACAGAACATGCATCCACACATAGTGACTTTCTTTCTTGGACCCTTTAGTGACAGGATACCATTGTGGCATTCAAATCCTTCAGAACATATAATAACCTTGATTTTCAAATGGGGCTAACATGCTGATTGCTTTCTTCTCAGCTCCCGTTTTATTTCCTATGCCAATTTACCCATTCTCCTTAGCAACCAATTTGTTAACTTTGACTACTGGTGTACTAGTTTTTGTCGTTATTGGTTTGTTTCTAATACCTCCCTAGGCATTGTTACAGCCGCATGCCCTTTCTGACTCTTGTGTCACACACTGTAGAAACTGATATGGGTTATGTAGTGGTGCAAATCTAAGCAGTAGTGGAACTAGATCATAGAATGGCAGCAAAGATGACTGCAATTAGAGAGCAAACGGTGGAAAGTTTTCTAGTGGTGCAGTTTCCAGTGCCTGGAAATACTCTTCAGCCAAATCTTCCCTCGCCACAATTATGAACTTGGGAAGGGAGAAAGAGATGGAGAGAGACAGAGAGAGAGAATATCATGTGTGTGTGTGTGTGTGTGTGTGTGTATTATATATATATATATATAATTGTTATATATTGTTGTATATATATAATTGTTAATTATTAATACATATATTATTGGACAGTTGGACAGTTACGACTTCTATTTGTATAGTATTGGACATTTACAACATTTCCATTAAATTCTTTGAAACATAAGGGAATCAAGAACTTAGTCTTAATGTGAGTTCTTCCCTAGCTCCATCATGTACCTTCATTTCTCTTTCTTTTTTTTTCCAATTCCTGTTACTTTTTCTATTCCTGATACAGTTGTCCTGTGTGATATATGGCTTCAATTATGTATGCCCCAATCTTTATCCCTCACTCCCTTCTAACCTCAAATCCATATGTGCACACACGCACACTGAGTTTCATAAATTACTATACATGTTCCCTTGAATAGCATCTTAAATTCAAAATAAACCAACATTATCATCATCCCTTCCAACCTACTATCCCTCCCTTATTTCTTCTATGAGGTAAGCATCAGTTTTCCAGACTCGAATCTTTGCACTGCTCTTAATGTATTGTTTCCTTGGCCTCCACAGTTATCAACAGTGAAATTTTACTTAACTAAATATCTCTCAAAAATGTCCCCTTTCTATGTACATTTTTAATAATTGGTTAATCCTTTAGCATTTACTCCCTAGATTATTGCAAAGTATCTTTATTAATATTTCTGTTTCAAGAATTCTCAAAGTCTTGGGACACCTGGGTGGCTCAGTCAGTAAAGTGTCCAACTCTTGATTTCAGCTCAGGTCAAGATCTCACGGTTGGTGGGATTGAAATCCGCATCAGGCTCTGTGCTGACAGTGGGGAGCCTGCTTGGGCTTCTCTCCCTCCCTCTCTTTCTGCCCCTCTCTCCCTCTCTCTCTCTCTCAAAATAAATAAACTAAAAAAAAAAAAAAAGAATTCTCAAACTCTGATCTTTAAGCTGCCAGCAAGGTGGTATTTCTAAGTTTCAAATCTTGCTATAAATCTCTCAGTGGCTCTCAGTGAATTTGGGAATCAAGCTGAGATGCTCTCTTCTCTTCTAAACTTTAGAACATCGTTTTATTTGTGTTGCTCCGACTTGTAGCATTTTCCATCCTCCTAGATTTTGACTCAACACATGTGGAACTTGTCACACTTTGTTTTCAAGCAAGGTTTTTAAAAAGCTACTCTCTTTCTTGAACACATTTTCTTCTCTTTTGTCTCATTCAAGTTTTGCAAAACTAAGAAGTTACCTTGTTCAGAAAGCCCTCTCTTATATTTACAATTTTTATTTGTTGCTACTTCTGTGTTACTTTATTTATTTATTTTTAAAATATTTATTTGTTTTTTGGGAGAATATAAGCTGGGGAGGGCAGAGAGAGAGGGACAGAGGATACAAAAAGGACTCTGCGCTGACAGGCAGATAGCAGTGAGCCCGACATGGGGCTGGAACTCACAAACCACAAGATCATGACCTGAACCAGAGTTGGACACTCAGCTGACGAAGCCACCCAGGAGCCCCTGTGCTGCTATTTTAACAACAAATAGAGAGGCTAATGCTGAGGTGGAAAGTGGAAGGGACATAAGTAATAAAGGCGTGTGTTTTTAACACACAGGAGATGATATATTAGATTAGAAAAAACTTCCACCGATTGCATGTAAAGACACAGGGTCAGGGCCAGAGACAAAAGCTGTCAGGAAACAAGTGAAAACTTGGTGAAAACTCTTTAGCAATTTGGCAGGTTAGTCATTCAGTAAAATGACTGAGGTGGATAGATACGCAGCAAATTGGCCAGGCTTGCTGTAGTACCTCTCTTCTGAAATTGCTGAAGCAGAATCACATGTGGCTACCTGTGGCTAACACTCTATCTGATTCTAGCTGAATCTAAATTAGGATTATGTTGACACATAATCTCTCTCTCTCTCTTTAATTTTGGTGCCCCTACCTGTGAAGGATTAACAACAATCCAAATCACTTCACAATATATTGACACTAAGAATAACTAAAGGTAACTGTGACTTCAAAATATAGAGTCTTATGATGTAAATAAAGAAGTCAGTTGTCAAAAACTCTTTATAAGGGCAACAGCAGGACCCCTCACCTGGATAAATTGTCAGCCATTGCAAACTACACCTTTGATTAAGTGCAAAAGTATTATATTTACCTCCTACTGCGATATCACAAGCAGCAAACAATATCTCTGACAAGAAAATTATCTCTTCAAAGTATCTCAGTTTTCCTGAATTTTTAAACTAAAACTTGTATATACAATGCAACAACAACAACAACAAAATCATACTTTCTTTAACATACTTTAACATACTTTAACGCTTTTCTTTATCCAGACAGACACAAAAATTATATGAAAATAATTTTTCTGTGTGTTGATTTCTTGCCAGAGAATTGACTGACTCTTGGTAGTTTAGAATTGATTGATGATAACTTCCATCAGCTATGGAATTTTGAGGCTATCAGCTCCTAGATGAACTGTTTATCTATAAATCAGTAAATTAATTACCTATTTATGTTCAAATATTGTACTTTTGACAATGATGATAATGAAAATAATGACTATCCATTTTAGTCTTTATAAGAATATGGAATTTAAAATAATAATCATAGACAATGCCAATAGAGTTAATACTTCTATTGATATTTTCTTCCAGCTTATTTTCATATGCATGGTATAAATTTATTTTTTTCCCAGAATTAGGTTCAGATTATTTAGCAGAGTTACATTGTATTTTTTTCCAATTATTATCACATCAACATTAAATGGTCTTTTTAGTTTGAATCCATTGTAGAAGCAGAATAGCTTACGGCACTGTGGAGCTAGATAGCCTGTGTTTACATCCTAACTCTGCTGTTCACTACCTTTTTTGACTCAGGCAAATTATTTAACCAATTTGTGCCCCTCTTTCCTAGCTAGGAAACAGGGATTATAATACTACTTATCTCATAGGTTTGTAGTGGGAATTGAATGAGTTCATATACATATATAAAGTACTTAGAACATTCCCCAGTATACTCAGTAACTCTATCACCATTCCTCTTTCTCCTTGAATATCCAGGTGACTCCAAGGATTCAAATATTGACTCTTTAATGTTTTTTTATTCCAATTATTTTTTGTCTTTTCACAAATGTATTGATACATTACCAAAAATGCCTGTTGGCACTAAATCTTATGAAGGTAGTGTTTTAAAAAATATGTTTATTTATTATGTATTCTGTGATATTTTCATATATTTTATTTATGTATTCCATTTAACCTTTCAAGTAACTTTTTATATAGTAACTCTTTTTAATTGTAGATTTAGATTTAGCTATTTGTTTAGTTTTTACAGTGTTCATATATAGTCAACCTATTATGATACTGGCAAACTTGACTTTTTAATGATTTTTTTTAAAAAGTAATAACTATGTGAATAACTATATACACATGGTAGAAAATAAATAGTATGGAAGAATTTACAGGCTCAATGGCACAGAAGAGTTTTGTTTTTTTCCCTTTTTCACAAAACAATTCACCTCCCTGGAGGCATCCATATCACAAACCACTTAAGAAGTTAATTTCCAGTGTCATTCTAAACATGTACAAGAGATTATGAATGGTTAGCATATAATGTTCTTGGGTCTTTATCTTGGTTTTTTTTTTTTTCTGTTAACTATATTTTAGAGAAGTTTCACATTAAATGCTTCTGCCTTATTTTTTTTTTTAACGTTTACTTATTTTTGAGAGGGAGAGAGACAGAAGATGAGCCGGGGAGGGGCAGAGAAAGAGGGAGACACAGAATCCAAAGCAGGCTCCAGGCTCTGAGCTGTCAGCACAGAGACCCACGAGGGGCTCAAACCCATGAACCGTGAGATCATAACCTGAACTAAAGTTGGATGCTCAACAGACTTAGTCACCCAGGTGCCCCTCTGTTAATGCTTACTATCCCCTTCCCAAATGCCTCAGCAATTAATTTTGATCCATGTCATTTACCCAGGTATAGCTTCAAGGTAACTTTTACAGATAGGACCTTAATTAATGTATTTTCTGAGTAATTATCTATGTGCAATTGTCTTTTTATGGCTTTCATATTAAACAAATAGATTAAAATCTTTCATCACAGGCATTGTTATAATGTCTTTTAACATTTTATATTTCAGAGAAAGTCCTTAAGATAATTCATGTTTTTATTCCTTCATATATATATATATATATATATATATATATATAAAATGCATTCACACACATATGTATATGTGTGAATGTTTTGTCTACTATGGATGTTTTTTCACTCACTTTTCCATTTATTTTGCTGGAATATGATGAATTTTCTTGATCTTTACATAGGTATTTTTTCAGTTTCAAAAAGAAAGATTTTTTTTTTCCTATTAAAAATTGCACTATTGGGCCACCTGCGTGGTTCAGTTGGTTAAGTGTCTGACTCTTGATTTTTGCTTAGGTTATGATCTCATGAGTTGTGAGATTTAGCCTCATGTTGGATTCTGCACTGACAGCTCGGAACCTGCTTGGGATTATCTCTCGCCATCTCTCTGTCCCTCCCCATAACCATGTGTTTGCACTTCCTCTCAAAATAAATAAACAAACAAACATTACAAATTGCATTATTGACAATGCTTATTTCATTGTTCTGGCATGTACTCAGGAACATGAATAATATTTAGGTGTGGTCTACTCTCTGTCCTCTTTATCCATTACCCAAATACTTAAGAAAATTTTAACCTTTTTCTCAACATCATCATTTAAATTTTCCATTATCAAGTCTGCTCTTACTGTCTTGAAAAGAGTTTTTAATTATGTTAATGCTATTTTTTTCTTTGTGATTTTTATTTCAAAGAGTTTATCATCAAATCTCATTCAGTTTTACTCTTATTTGACTTAATATCCTTTCAAAAAGACTTGATCCTTCTTATGGCCTTTAATTCTCCTTTGTGGATTTAATGTTATTTTGAATTTCACTAAGCATCCAAATAGTAACTTACTTTTTTTCTGTATAATTATTTTCAAAATATATTTCTTCTTCTTGGGTTTCTTTTCCCTCTGGTTAAGTACAATTTTCAAAATCCAGAGTTGGTTTGTTTTGGTGTTGATTTTCCTTTCAATATACTCTTGATAACCCAGACATCTGTCTGAATATTAGTCCTTCCTATGCAGAGGACGCTGGATTGTGGTTAATTTCTACTTTCAAAGAAATAGTTGTGTCTATTGATGTTCAGGCTTTATCTGTGTTTTTTTTTAAACCATTTTATCCATGAGGATTCGATAACCACTTAAAATTCATCTCCCCATATTCCTGGCTGTTGTCGTTTAAATGATCATTTCATGTATGGATATAGAAAATGAGTGGAGAGCAAAGAAAAGAAAACAATTCTCAATATTTAGGATCCCCTCATGAAAAGTTTAGCAATAATGGAAGTAAAAACGATCAATCATCAAAGTAGTAATCAGTAAAAGTTTATTGTGCACAGATCGAAAAGTTTGCAAACCAGGAGCATTTAAACCAAAATGTGGAATGAGGCTCAGGAGTATAAAGCAGCTTCTATAGTGAGAAAGCAATGACTGTTTGTTGTTCACAGTAATTGGGTATAATATTAGAATTTTCTTAAATTATAGAGAATTGGTCAGTGGTTACCTCAGATCAACCTTGGGAAGCAGATTAAGTTTTGCTCATGATTTCCAGAAGTACAGGCAAGAAATGACCCAGGTCAAGTTAGTGTTGCAAACTAAGCTAAATTTAGCTTTGTTTGTATGGCTAAACTGTTTTTGTCTGCTCAGGGAATTTTCAGAGTTGTTTTTCACTTGGTTTTGATTTTAACACCCTTAAAGATGTTTGCCTAATATTCTGTGTGATATAGATCCTTGGTTTCCTATCTAGAGGACAGAGAGAAGTAGAAGAACCAATTGTCTATGTTATAAAAAGCACTCATTGTGCACTGATAGTTTTTTCCATCCAGCTCAATCAATTTTCTAGTTAGTGGATGATCCCTCAATCCTCTGCCAATAAGTTGCTCATCAATCTAAGTTTTGGCTTAGATAGTCTTATCTTCACATATTTTAGTGCATGGGAGAGCTGCTAATCTTACGTGTTTATAAGCCTGACTTTCAGCTAAAAAACTTTATATGTATGCATTTCCTTATTTCTTTACAAATAGCATTTTATCAGGAAAAATACGCCTTATATGTAAACATAAATTATAAGGATGCCTTCTTATTTCAGAAATGTACTTTCTGGTTGGACTCGAGGATGATTTGGATTTGCAGATTTCTGTTCTTATAAAATTATGTATCCTCTAGAAAGGAATGTAGCTGTCTTTCTATAAATGTAAAGGTGACACTTATAAAAAGTTACCTATAGCTCCTACTGAGTATTTTTAATAAAGACAGCTTTAACAATAGCTGCTCAGGGCCCAGAAACCTCAGTGGCATTCTAGTGACCCAAAAGGATTAACATGCCTCCATAATTTTCTTCTAGTGACATTTAGTGTATTTAGCTTGAAAAGCTAATCAATCATGCCCTATGAGATATGCCAATTAAAAAATAGTTTGGCCAAGAATATAATTCAATATATTTAAGTGAATAAAACCTGTGAGAATGATTAAAATGGAAATTGAATTGAGGGAGGAAGTAGCTAGTTAAGTGCCACAGGGTTAGTTGTGCGTATAGATAGATCAGCCGTACCATGATAAGGAAATACATCATTGCAATTCACATACATCAGAATATTTAAAGATACTGGAAACACTGGTAGGGAAAGTCACCTAAAATAAGTGAACTAAAAGGAGGTATGTGAAATGTGAGCTGAACATCAAATGAGATTCATCTGTAGTATAAGAAAATTATTTGAAATTCAATAATTTTAAAGGCAAGAATAGTCTGGAAAGCAATATTCTAAAAAGACTTAGATGACCCTTCTAATCATTTTGAATCAATTTCATGTTGTGAATTAATTAAAACTTAATGACAAATGTTGAATAGGATTAATCATTAAAACAAATAGGTACAAGAAATTTTTACAAGAGTAGAAAGAAATCTGCTAAGGAAAATGTTTGCATTTGCATTTAATTTCCCAGCTGTGTTTTCACATCAGTGAGAGGATGAAAATAAAGCAATATTAACATTTCTGGGAACTAATCCCAGACACCCACATAATCCTTAAGGCAAGGAAGTTGAAGCTAGACATGTTATTCCAGAGAGAAATGAAAGAAAAAGACATCTTAAACGTCTTTTTTTTTTCATTTATATTTGCATCCGTATCATGTATCAGATGTTATCACTGTCTAATTATAATTTAATTCACCAGATATCCTTTGTGTCTTTTTACAAATTCAATTACTTTGACCCCTGGCTCACCAATATAATGATACCTGATTATGTTCTTTTAGACTATCCCTGTGCAAACTATTTTAAAATTCACTATTTTTTTTCTTTTGTATGTATAATCATTGCCAAAGAAAGAGTGAAAAGTTTCTGTTAAGTAGCTTTATTCAAAGAAAATCTTGTCTACATTGCATGATGCTTTTTATGTTTTTCACTTTCTTTTTCTGATACAATATGTCTTACGTCCCAGCCCAGGAGGCATGAGGTCATGTTCTTCAAAATGTAATTCCAGGAGACCTTGCATTGCAGGGAAAAGTTTAGAGGTTGTCCACTGGGAGAGAGAATAAACCTGACAGGTGGGACTTGGACCCCCCCCCCCCCCCACACACACCACTTCCAGGCTCAACACACTCAACACACTCAGCATTTAACTATTTAAAATTTCCAATTTTTTTTTCTACTACTGATGAAAGTTTGTTCAAGGATTGTTGGTATTAATATTTTCAGAATGTAATCATTGGATTTCTAGTGGCTTCCAATGGAATTCCAAAGACTCTTAACTAATTATTCTTTCCTCTGAAACAAAAATTTAGTACCTAATTTAGATATTAAGTAAACATCTGTGTTAATGGAAATAAAATAAGCGTATAGTGATACAGACATACCTTCAAATGTTTACTTGATAGAATATAGTTGCTGAGGTGTTAATGTTTTAACGTGTTTTTATTTGTAAATACATATTGTATAATTTATACCTTAGTGTACCATAATTTAGAGATGGGGAATACAGGAAATACTAATTTTGAGATAACACAATTTAATGGGGAACATAAAAATGGTAATAATTCTGTCAAATTGCCCCAAGATGCTGCTCAAAGATTACTAAAAGACATTAATCTGAATGAATTCCTTACATAGTATATAAAGTTATTTCTAAAACTTCAAATATCATTGATAATAAACCAAAAATATGTTAACAATCATTGCCAGTTTCTCTTTTCAATTATAGAATTATAGATCAAATTCACTATAAAGAAAAGTCTTAAAACAACAGCCAGAATTTCCCAAAATTTATATTATTATTCATAAACAATGATTCGCAATTCACAATCGTTATAAAAGTATGCTAGTTGATTTTTAATTTTTTTTAACTTTTTTTTTTCAATTTTGAGAGAGAGAGAGAGAGAGAGAGACAGAGCGCAAGTGGGGGAGGGGCAGAGAAAAAGGGAGACACAGAATCCAAAGCAGGCAGAGCTCTGAGCTGTCTGCACAGAGCCTCAATGCCTGTCTCAAACTCACAAGCTGTGAGATCATGACCTGAGCCAAAGTGGGAAGCTTAATGGACTGAGCCACCCAGGCACCCGAACCAATTGACTTTCAAAGGCAAAAATGCAATAATTTCAAATATCAGGTAATAAATTCAGACTTGGGCATGCACCTCGGTTAAGCATTAGACTCTTGATCTCAGCTCAGGTCTTGATCTCAGGGTCATGAGTTCAAGCCCAGGGTTGGGCTCCATGCTGGACACGGAGCTTGCTTAAAAATAAAAAATGCAGGTTTGCTTTCTGTTAGATGCCATAACACATAATAAAAGTCTAACATTTTAGAATGACTATTTTCCAGGTTAAATTGATACAGTACAAATTGATGAATTACATTAGTCAACTATGTTAGTTTAAAATGATTTAAGTAGCTATATCACCTATTAAATGGGAAAAATAGGTATGTCTTTAGATATGCAATTATATAATTGGTAAAAATATTCAGTTACTTATGTGGAAATATTATAAACTTATTTTTTATAATTATTCTCTTCTCAAAAAAATTAAATGATTTAATATAATGCTAAATAGCATAAATATATATTAGTTTATAATAAAACATATTTTTAGCTTTGTGTTAAATTGAGATAAAAAAGAACAGAACATTGCATCTTTTAACATAAAAATTGTGTTTTTAACAAACCGCATATAGCTGATCACAAAACAATGCATTATTTCCCTTAAGTGGGCCCCCACTGCACAATGCTAAGACGCTAAGGATCCAATTCTCTGAAGAGGGCAATCCTGTTTACCTGACCCTATTGCAGTTTTGAGGTAGAGATGATAAAAGATGTAGTCACTTAAACATTTACACAAGTATAATTTTGGATACTATGACTATCTACTTCGATGTCCTGTCTGTTGGGGCGTAAACCAGAGTGGATAAAGGCTGCTATAGCTTTAAGGTCTTTATTAACACAGGCATGAAACCGGTAATAATTTCTAATAATGAAGAGGAAGAAGTTGTCTTTCCTATTGATATACTCAGCTGTAGGAGCCCCACAGTCTAAGTACTCAACACAGTGCAAATATTTATTAGGAACTGAAATCTCTAAAGAAAATATAATCTCATACACATAGATATGTCAATTTCCATTAACAAAAAGACCATTTAACTTCTTAGTTTGAATTATGGGCATTTAGGTCATGTCACTATATTTATATCTTAACCAAGAGTCAAAAGGTCACTAAAGGCAATTTTCCATACCAAAGGAATGTCTGTTTCAAAAAAGTAAATTTCAACTTCAGAGAAAAAGAAAAATAATATTTGTAGTTTTAATCTAGCAGTTTTTCTCCATTCTAGTCACAAAAATTGTTCAAACCATTTTGAAATCCATATTGAAATTACTACCCAGATGTTTTTATTTAACCACTTCTATCTTTAGTACCTTGAGTTGAATATAATCAGAATAATCTCTTTTCTAGACTTCAGTAGTAACTCTCACTTATTAATTCATTTAACAATACTGTATATTGATTACTTAATTTTGTGTGTGGCGCTGAGGTAAAGGATTATATAAGATACATGAAGTCCTAAAAGGTTTCCATTCTGTTGGATAAAGAGAGAGAGAGGACAGGAAAAGCGCATAAAATATCATGTGGAGATTATATGAACAAAAGTAATGGATTAGACAGCGATAAGGTGCCATTATTTATAAGTAGCTGGGGATGACCTGTTGGATGTGGTGATAAATAAGAGAAATTAGAATGCAGTAAAGAACAAGCCATGTGTATATCTGTGTCATGGTGGGGAGGAGACGGTGCTATCAGGTAAAGGGAATAGCAAGTAGAAAATTCCCAAGGCAGGAGTGTGCTCCCTGTAGTCAAGGGTCAGCATGGAGACCAATTCAGCAAGAAGGTGAGTATAAGAAATAAAATTAGAGAGGTAGTCAAGGGTTAACAGTCATTCTGCTGTGTAGACCCTCTTTGAGAATTTTGGATTTGATTTTGAGTGTGATAAGAAACAATTTACTTTTTAATGGAGTTTCTCTGTCAGCTCTGTAGAAATAGTCTATGGAATAAGGGGAGAGCAGGAATGGAAGTGATAGATTGGAAAGGTAGTTTTGGTATTAGCCCAGGCTAGAGATTATATATATATATGAGTTAGAACACATCTTTTCATCAAATGTAGAATCGGTGAGAAAAGAAAAATAAGGATAACTTTGAGAACTTTGCTCTGAATATTTGGACAAATGGAGCCCTTGTTTCCCTAGATGGGTAAAGACTGAGGAAGGAGAAAATTTGGTATATAATTACATCTAAGTACCTATTAACATCCAAATAGAGATGTTGAATTGGCAGTTAGAAGTGAGATTCACTGGAAGTATGAATTGGAAACTGAATTTTTGGGTGGTATTTTAAACCATGGAGCAGGAGTTAGAGGAGTGAAGAGTTCACATGAATATTTCGAGTTGTGAATATTCTGAGTTCTGAGCTCTGCTATCTAAAAGTCAAGAAGATGAAAAACATCCACTAAAAATAGGAGAACAAGTGGCCAGTAAAATTGGAAACAAACAAACAAAACTGCAGAGTATATCTGTAGGAAGCCACAAGAAGAGAGTATTTCATTAAGGAGAGAAGACTCAACTGTTATCAAATATTTGGACATCAGACAAAACTGTTTTGCTTTCTGAACTGCTTGAAATCACCCTTTTTTGTAAGCGAAATAATAGCTATACATAATCAGTTTTGTATGGGTCATCCCAATGCCTCTTCTGCACTTTGGCTTCCACTTTCAAATGGAAGGAAAAACCTACAGTTATGTTGGTTACATGGCTGATAAGTTCTCATTGCATTTTCTCTTCCTTTTCTCTTCCCATCCTCCTCTTTAAAATATGTTTCTCATTGTAGTGATCCTGATTGTATTCATTGTATAGCTACATTATTTATTTTAAATAATCAAAAACCATCGGTGGTTCTAACATTCAATCTAGTCTTTTTACTATAAAATAGTGTTGCTTTGAAATTAGTAAAACTTTTGAATGTGCAATTTATTAAATGGGCTTCAAACTTGGAAATAAAAGGTATATTTAGATTGGCATTAAAATTACTAGTCTTTATTCCTAGTACATGTTACATAGAGAAAGTAACTTCAGGCTTTCTTTAAAAAAACAAAAAATAAAAAGCCAATTTATCTACAAAAATCAAGCTGCACCTGTTTGCCTCTATAATCAAGAAAGCACAAAGCAAACTTTATTTCTCCCAGTGCAGAAGTTATGGCTTGTATCTAGAAGCAAACATTTTTAATTAGAGCTTATTTTTTCCCCTGTTTTCCTTCTTTCTAGAAGAGACTGGTGAGTATGTAAAGGTGACATTGGGATAACCACAAAACTCAGCAGATGATAGCGTTAGACTGAAGCCAAGGAGCAAGGAAATCCTGCAGCACAGCAAATCCTGCTCACACTGTGAGCATTCATTACAGGAGACAGGCTGGTGGATTAGAAGATTTGTTAAAGGATTAGGAGATTTGAATGTCATTTTTTTTCCCTTTCCCTTTTTTATTCTTTACAACAGTTTTCACTGTGTAAATCGATTATGAAATGTTTCATGTCTGAACATTAAGTAGAACATGAATGTAGCATTAAGTAAGATGGAGTACACTTTTCACTGAAAACAACAACAATAACAACACAGGCCTTGGAATAGAATGTTCTTATGTGCATTGTGGTCCTGAGGCAATTGAATGAGCATTTTGGGTGTTGGTTTACTTTGTCTCTGAGAAAATGTGACTTGAGGTGACCTCAGACCATTTCACACACTTTAATGAGTTTCTGCTTGCCCTTTGAGTCTTCCCTCTGGATGGGAAGCTCCTGAAAAGCTTTTCCCGAAGCTTGGGAAAGGAGGAAATTTTTTTAAAAGTAGGAATGCAAGTGACCAACAAACAGGAAGTGTTCTTCAGCTCACCAGTAAATAAAGACAATTTAAAATGATGGGATTGTTTTAAATGTTTACAAATATGGTAGGTTGAACACAGTGACAGCACAATTTCCACAAGGTTATGGGGAAAAGGTATCCACCAGGAGTGTAAAAGGGTGTATTTCTGGGGAGCAGTCTAGCATTAAAAATCAAAGAGTTAACATGTATATTTTTTACTAAACAATTCCAAGTAGAGAAAATATACAGCATTCCAAATCCCTTTGATAGTAGGGGTTTAACTTAAATACAATATGTTACAAAAAAAAACCCAAAAAACAAAGGCCACCAAAAATGAAAAGATATTTACGTGAAAATATGCCTATTTTATGTTAGTAGAAAAGTTATGATTAATGGAAAACTTAAACATCTGTGCAGATATATCTGAGGAGAGGTGTGTGTGTGTGTGTGTGTGTGTCTACGTATGTGTTATTTTATTTTATTTTAAAGTTTATCTATTTTGAGAAAGAGAGACAGACAGAGAAAGCACGAGCAAGGAAGGACAGAAAGGGAGAGGGAGAGAGAGAATCCCACGCAGGCTCCATAACATCAGCATGAGCCTGACATAGGGCTTGAACCCACAAACTGTGAGATCATGACCTGAGCTGAGATCAAGAGTAGAACGCTTAACCTACTGAGCCACCCAGGTGCCCCTGTATGTGTTATTATAAATGGGTAATCAATATATTTTTCTCATGTTTTTGAGGGATTTCAGCTTCTATCCCCTTTTTCCATCATTTTATTTTAATTTTAATTTTTTAAGGTTTATTCATTTATTTTGAGAGATAGTGAGCACGAGTGTGGGAGGGGCAGAGAGACAGGGAGGCAGACAATCCCAAGCAGGCTTCGTGCTGTCAGCACAGAGCAGGACGTGACTCCTCAGGAATCATGAGAGCATGACCCAAGCTGAAACCAAGAGTCTGACGCTTAACCCACTGAGCCACCCAGGTGCCCTGAGCATTTTTACACTCAAATAATTTAAGAGTGTTGTCTGAAAAAATATTTTTGAGAGTTTTAGTGAATATTCCCTTTTCAAAGCAATATCACAAAACAAAGAAACTCATTTGACCTTGAATTACTTAACATTTCTCTAAACACTTCATCGGGAAATGCCATTTGACATGACTGCTTCTACTCAAGAGCATCTGAGAAACACCTTTTGAAACCCCCACGCCTCTGCTGTTTGTGCAGTGTCACCCTTCACATCCCCAGACAGAACTACAATAACATGCATATGCGTAAAACATGTCTTGGTATTTGAGGCTTTCCTTCACATTATTAGCTACTATGATTCCTCATTGATTGTATAATGGTTTCTATTTATAGAATGCTAACCAGAAAAGAGGTACTCCTTTAAATCATAAAGTTGTTTAGGGGAAGTGCAGACTTATTTCCTAGATTAATGAAATCTACATTATACTACTACACGCTGACTTCATTAGACATGGCGACTGTGGCACAGACATGGCACAAACACATTTTCTGAGTGTTGTTGTATCATGCAACCACTGGCATCGATTCTCCGAGTCTGGTTTCCAAACCCCATCAGTCTAGAATTAATTCTGTGATAGGAACTTCATTGTCTTTGTGAAATCTGTAATGGTTCTTGCAGAGTCACTGCTAGGAAGGTTAACCTAATGGTCAAATGATTTAACTAGCTGAATTTAAGACCATTTACCAGCATTTAGATATTCTGCAAAATAGCAGAACTCAGCTCTTTATGTATTACTTTTTAAATTATTTTAATGTTTATTTATTTTTGAGAGAATGACAGGGAGAGAGAGACAGAATGTGAGCTGGGGAAGGAGCAGAGAGAGAGGGAGATATAGAATCTAAAGCAGGCTCCAGGCTCTGAGCTGTCATCACAGAGCGTGATGCGGGGCTTGAACTCATGAGCTGGGAGATTATGACCTGAGCCAAAGTCGGATGCTTAACTGACTGAGCCACCCAGGCGCCCCTATGTATTACTTTTTAAAAACACCTTTATTGAGATATAATTCATATACCATAAAATTCAATTCGCCTCTTTCAAGTGTACAATCCTCTGTTCTTTTAAGTTTATTCACAGAGGTGTGCAACCATCACCACAATCAATTTTAGAACGTTTCTACAATTTCGAAAAGAAATCCCTTACCTATTGGTGGTCAATCCACATCCACCCCAACCTTCAGGATAATATTAAAAAGAAGTATTGAAAAACATTGTTTCTTATTCCTGATCTTTGGAGGAAACCATTCAGTCTTTCAAATTACATATGATGTTAGCTGTGGGTCTTTCATACGAATCCTTTATCAGATTTAGGAAGTTCCTCCTTACTTCTAGTTGTTGAGTGTTTTTATCACAAATGTTTTTGGGTTATGTCAAATGCTTTTTCTGCATCTATTCAAATTAGCATGTATTTTAGTTCTTTATTTTATTACTATGGTGTATTACATTAAGTGATTTTCAAACGTTGAACCAATCTAAGATCCAAAGGATAAATCCCACTTGGTCATAATGTACATATAGCTTACTTTATATATTGCTAGATTAGGTGTGTTTGTATTTTGTTGAATTTTTTTTGCATCTATAATCATGAGGTATTGTTACATAATTTTCTTATGTAATCTAACTGTGGTATTAGGAAAATATTGACTATAGAGTAAGTTGGAAAGAAGGTTGGTCATTTGGGACAATATAAAGTATCAACTCTAAATACTGACACCCTACTCTAGAGTTTCTTGTTCTTTTTTTTCTTACTATTTGTTTAGTAATTTAGCCATAATATTTCAGTAAAGTTTCTTTTCCCTGCAGAAGAAAGTTCAGCCTCTGATACTGCAACTCAAAGGACTTATTCTTGGGCATGCACATATTCACCCTGGTACACCCATCCTAAGTTAGTCAGTGGTTGAAATAGGGCTCTCTATGTGCTTTCCCTGATCTCTGTTCACCTTCTGAACTGAATTTTTTATATCAGTTCCATTTGTTTTTTTCCACTAATTGTTAGATAATCATTCTATTGTTTGATAACAACCTGGATGTAATCAATGTTCCATAGTCAGGTGACGCTAAATTTGGTTCATTTTGGAAGCATAATTTTGATGTATTCTTTGAGGCTTGCTTCAATCCTGCAAAGCCTCCTTTTAGCTATTTCTTTCCCTATTTTCTCTGTTAGGTGTTTCACTTGTCTATTGTTTCATGTAATGTTAATGTTATCATGGAGTTATCAACTCATCTTAATTGTTCACTAAAATTTTCACTGTTTTCAACAGCCCCCTTAGGCCTGAACTTCCCCATATTCTGTTCCAAATAGGTTAGTCACCTTAGAGACTTCTATGGAGATTTTTTTTTTCCCTTGTGGCTTGCCTAGGCAGAATTCTATGCTACTGCACTGGTTCTGGTGGTGAGAATAGCATCCCATTTCTCTCTTAGTGACAGACAGAACCTCGGTAAGAGGTTTGTTGGGTTGGGTTTGTTGCCTTGATCTTCTCACATTGTGTCTTCTAAGGTAAGCATTTCATTGGATGAGTGAGTAGTGATGAATGTAGTTGAGCCCAACATTCTTGCATCCTAGAGGTGGGGACTGGGAAAAGAAGGGAACTCAGATTTCTCACCCATGCTTGCCTAGAAAAGAGCCCTTTATTATGGAGCTGAAGGAAATGAGAAATGATGGTGACCTTCCTCTCCCGGGATGAAAGTGTAGCTCTAGACTTATAGCTGGGGAGACAGGCAGTGCCATTTCTTTGGTGCATATATACAGTGTAGAGCTTGCATCTTGCTGAGTTCAGGAGCGAGGGAACGGGTTTTCATTCAAATGCCACAGACTTGCTCTGTTTTTATTGATATTTAGTAGATCTCTTCGTCTCCTAGAGTAATTGTATCTCCATTTGCTGTATGCCTTTAGTTCAATTTAAAGACATTCATTTTCAAAAAATGAATTTTTACCAATTATGGTTATTTGGTTAGATAAGGGTCCATGAATCTCTCACAATACCATTGCTAAGGTGTTTTATTTGCAGCATTTAAAAAATAATAATTAAGGAAACAGAAAATGGAAAAAAGTATGTCTCATAATTTTTATATATCTGTAATATGTATTTTATTTATATTAATCAAAGAAATAAAGTTATAATAGTGTAGAAATAAAGCTGAATATTCTATGCAGAAGACTGATACAAATGAATATAGGATTCAACTATTTGTCAAATAACAAAACAAATTATTTGTTCAATAATAAAACCACACTTATATATACACTCACACACATATTTACACATCACAAATATTTTATTGAAGAGATTATGATGAATATCTGTTATTTTTATCACCCATCATTGCTATATTCTTTTATTTCTCAAACCCATATTTTATACCACGGCACTGATTCTCCAACTTGAGTAGCTATCAGAATCATCTGGATAGCTTATTAAAACTCAGATTACTAGGCACCCCTCGCCCCCACATCGGGCTCTGTGCTGAGAGTTCGAGCCTAAAGCCTGCTTCAGATTCTGTGTCTCCCTCTCTCTCTGCTTCTCTCCCACTCATGCTCTGTCTCTTTCTCAAAAACAAATAAACATTTAAAAAAAATTAAAAACAACCAAAACAAAATAACAACTCAGATTGCTAGGTTTCACCAAAAAGTTCCTGATTGAATAGGTCTGAGGTATAGCTGATAATATATGTATATTTAAGATAAACTTTGAGTACAACCGTTCTAGAGAACTGCTTTTTCTTTCACTCTTATTTTCTGAGGCTTACAGTGATTCAGATCTGGCCCATCTGAGGATGACATTCTTCCTCCACAGTGATGGGAACATGACTCAGTAAGGACCATGACACAATAAGGATCATTATGTCCATGGTCCTTATTTTTTTCCTGCACCATTTGGAGAAAGGCAAGCATTCTCTCTCTCTTTCTCTCTCTCTCTCTCCCTCTCTCTCTCTCTCTCTCTCTCTCTTTTTAAATGTGCCTACAGTTTTATTTATTTATGTGTGTATTACTATTTAAGCATAGTTGACATACAATTGTATTAGTTTTATTAATTTAATAGTTTTAATTTTAGGTGCACAACATAGTTCTTTGACCATTCTCTATATTACTCAACGCCTACCACCGTAAGTGTAGTCAGCGTCTGTCACCATACAACATTATTGAAATATTATTGACTATATTCCTTATGGTGTATTTTTCAATTCCATGGCTTAATTATTTTTTAATGGTTTGTATCTCTTAATCCCCTTCATCTATTTCGCCCTTCCTCCCCACTCTCTCCCTTATGGCAACCACTAGTTTTTTCTCTGTATTTATGGGTCTGTTTCTGCTTTGTGTTTGTTCATTTGTTTTGTTTAGTTTTGTTTTTTTAGATGTTATGAAAAATAACAACAGATGTGTTTGAGGTAAAACACTGGCAAATTTTTGTTTGACTATAGGTTATAATCAATGCATATTGGATTTTTCATGTATTTAAATGATATTATAGCAGTTGTGATAAATGCCACAAGGAAAAGCAAATTAGTGAATTATTAGCATTATTTTACATTTGACATTTCATAAATATTCTGTATAATGTTGTACATAGTTTTATGTAAATTTAGCATATAAAAATCTATTTAGAAGAAATACTCCTAATATATATTTCCGTAGATCCAGAATTGACATCATGTTCATGCCTGGTAGGCAAATAACCAGATAAAAACTATTTTTTTGTTCTATTATACAATTCATCCCCCTTTCCATAGTTACAAATATATATATATATATATATATACACAAATATTTATATGTATTTACAAATATATATATTTACAAATATATATATGTAAATATATATATATATACATATATATGCACGTTTAATCATTAGAAAAGGGGGAAGTGTTAGAAGCAAAGTCATAGACATACAAAGAAAGCAAACATAAAATGATGTGTGTTTTTGAGAACTTGAAAAATAATTTATGTAAATGATCTTACATGGTGTAAGTAAAGAGTACAGTCTCTAAATGGTGCACACGGCATGAAACAGCTTTAAAAGGGACATCCAACAGTAGAATCATTTCCCTCTGACTCAGGGCTGACACTTGTTCAAGGTTTTGTGGGTTTCTTATTTTGATTTTTTTTTGTTAATACCTTTAATGTATTGAAGTACAACTAATTATGCATTAAATATGGAAATACGCTCTTAAAGTGGAGTGTTATTTTAGCAAATATTGAGTGCATGTATAAACTGTAAAACAAATAACCTCTTATTTTAGGTAAAATTTAAGTAAAGAAGTGATATAATGCAAAGGATTAAATTATTTTATATAAGCTTACACTTTGAGAGGTCTTCTAGATTTCTAAAGTAGACGAGGGTGAAAAAATGTGATAGAGAAGAGATCTAGATACATTACAAGGAAGACGAGGGCCACAATCTTTTCTTTGCCTTTGAATTTGGGACAGGATTCTGGATGCCTCTGTGCTGAAGTCTTAAGATTTGAAATGTGTAACTTCCCTTCCATCTGTAAAATTCCACATTGTAATAATATGTGCTCACTTCAGCTTTCTACCATCTGGAATTTTGTGGGCAGGCATTAAAGGTCTGTTATTGATAAAGTATACCTTTACCTTCACAAAACTTGAAAAGTATTTTTGTGGGGGAAATGAATATCTATTAGTTTTTAATGTTTTCTTCCTCCTTTTTGTCTTTATTCTCCATTTCAATATTATCAAGTTAAACCCCAAGCACCAATGAAACAAAGACACTGTCTAGAGACCAAATATCATCACAGATTTTTTTTTAAATTTTCTCCATTTGTACAATGGAATATATTCTATTATTTTATATCATCATCAAAAAATTAGTAATGCTTGTGGTCCATTGTGTAATAAAATTGAATTTACAAAATCAGAACGAAATATGTTAGCAAATTGAAAACTTTCATAAATCAGTATATTTGGCATAACAACACCAAAATAGCAAGGTATTATGAGGAAACAGTGAAATAAGGTTTTGGAATAAACATATTAAATTGTTTCATTTTCATAGGTTAATTTATACAGAAGTATTATATGTAGTACATACTTCAATCTTCATGCTTTAAAATTTTATGCCATTGAGGCATTTATAGAGTAATGAGTGAAATACAAATTCAAAGTTTTATACTATTTTCTCCTTTTCAATAATGTATCTTCTAATAAAAGTATTGTCATAATTTACAAATTTGTTGGTAAAAACAAATCATTGGCATTTTTAGATAACTCTTTCTATTTTTTAAATGCTTATTTATTTTTGTGTGTGAGAGAGAGAGAGAGAGCATGTATGAGTGGGGAAGAGGTAGAGTCATTAACTGCATAAACATTTTTTTTCAGTAAGGCATGTGTTGCTTCTATAATAGGATTTTGGCCAAGAAGTTCGGTTTAAAATTCATTTCAATACAATGTTCTTCTGATGTGTGAAAATTAAATTTCTTGCTTGAGAAGTGAAAAGTATCATGTAACTATTGTAATTAGACTCAATTTGTATTTCTAGAAAGGTATTTCTCTCTGAACAAATTAATTCATAGAAATAAACAAATTAATTTTTGTGGAGATAATTTTTTGGTTAAATAAATGCATTAGAATCATTAGAATAAGTGTATGATAAAATAAGTAATATTATAGCACTAACTACAATCTGTATAAAAGTAATGTTAATCTAAGAATTGATGACCAATAGTTTTATGTAAAGATATTTAACTATTATTATATGCATTCTTTTAGTGAAAGACTGCTGTATTAGCTGTTTGATATTGCTAATGAAATGATTTTAGCCTGCAAAGATTGATTATGGGAACCTTGTTCAGAATCCATGATTTGGATTACCCTGGATGATGCTATTAGCTTATTAACTTAAACAAGCTAGTCCATTCAGATTTTTTCTTTTTCAGGTAGTGATAGCTATGATCTCTAAAAAACTCGTTAAGTGCACATTTTCTTGTTTTAACTTTAAAATCACTTTTGTTACAATGCAAAAATATTTATAAACCATATTTAATCTAAAAATATTTTGCTTATTAAAATGTTTATTTATTCATGCTCTCTCTCTCTCTCTGTCTCAAAAATAAATAAATGTTAAACAAATTAAAAAAAATGTTTATTTATTAATTTTAAAAGAGAGAGAGAGCACACATGCAAGAGTGGGGAAGGGGCAGAAAGAGAGAATCCTAAGCAGACTGCACACTGTCAGTGCAGAGCCCATCATGGGGCTCGATCTCATGAACAGTGGTATCATGACCCAAACCCAAACCAAGAGCTGGACACTCAACTGACTGAGCCACCCAGGAGCCCTCCACAATATTATTTTAAATGCTATATACATTTGTAAGAAGAATGAAAGTAAAAGAAACACCTCAGTTTTAGCAAATATCCAGTAATATCTCCTACTAATTTTCCTCTTATCCATGGTTTGAGTTATTCTAATGAAAAAGCATTCAATTGGCAATTAGATAGTTTCCAAATTTTTTCTAGTACTTATTATATCAGTAGCATTTTTAGATACCTCTTTCTCTTTATTTTTTAAATGCTTATTTATTTGTGTGTGTGTGTGAGAGAGAGAGAGAGAGAGAGAGAGAGAGAGAGAGAGAGCATGTACGAGTTGGGAAGAGGTAGAAAAAGAGGACGACAGAGGATCTCAAGCAGGCTCTGCGCTGACACCAGGGCCTGATGCAGGTTCAAATCCACCACCTCGAGACTATGACCTGAGTCGATATCAGGTATTTAACCAACTGAGCCACCGAGGTGCCCTGTTTCTCTATTTAAAAAAAAAAAATAATGATAAATTATATCCCTTTTTAAATTAAATAATTTTATTAAATAATAAGTAAAAAAATAATACAGATCAAAGCTTTCTTACCTGTAAAATAAAATAATTATTGCCTTCCAGACAGCTGCTTATTTTGAGATCCTTATACTTTTATAAGCTAATATATGTTCATTCTTATAATATTGTTTTTACCTGATGATTTTATAGATGTTGTTGGTTAATCTTCAACAGGTGCTAGTGAATTAAGACATTTTTTTGGTCCATCCTTGTTTGATTCTAAATTAAACCCACCTCACTGACATAAAGTCAATGACTCATGATAAATAGCTCCATAAACCTATTATTCAAAAAGAAAAAAAAAAGAGTAAAAGTAAAAAGTGGAATTCTTTCACCTTTATTACAATATAAATACTATTATAATAATCATTAAACCAAATTAAAAAATACATATTTTATAAAGATTAAGTATTTTATAAACTTTTTAACTTTAGGTATTCACAGAAACCTTGCAAAGAAGGTTGGCAAGGTCAGTGTTATTTTATTATTTTATAAGTGAGTAAACTGAAATTCAAAAGACAGGACCCAACCAAATCACAGAGCACGAAGTGGTCCAGGCACAGATTTGGAATTCAGACCAAGGCCTTTTGACTTTCAGTCAAAAAATGAATTTCCTTTGTGGTTTCCTAATGTACTTATTGTCCTGTCCAACTGAAGCTTAGGTCAATTTAAAATATAGGATTTCTTCTAATATTGTACATTTTTCCCCCTATGACATCCTAAAGAAGTTGATGCAGGCAGGTTGGGCCTGAGGACCCAGAGGAGGGACCCACAGAGTAGCCAGGAGGATCCTTGGCTTCACACAGAATGGAAATCAAATATAGCCAGAACGAGTGAAAGTATTTATTGAATAGGGTGAGTGACAGATGGAGAATAGTAGATGGAGCGTCTGGGAAACTTGGGAAGGAAGTAAGAATGAGTCTTGTCTTTGTTTGGGGTTAGGGAATTTTATTGGGAAAGGATCTAGGATATGTGTTTTTTCAGGATTGCATGATAGGGTCCAATCAAAGATGAGTCTGAGGTGAACAATAGGTGTTATTCCATAAATTATGGAAGGTAAGGGTATTGATGCCAACATCAAATGAGGTTTGTCTGATGCTAATATCCTGGAATGTGTTTGGGATCTTGTTCTCCTTAGGTGTTATCAGCTGTTTGCGGCCTAGGACAAAACTCTGAAAATGATTAACTTCCTTGCTTCCCCCTATAAGTGGGAACATAGCTTTTTTGGCTTATTCAGAGGCAAAATATGGAACATGAGTAAATGGGGACTAGCAAGAAAACAACAGAGATAGAGTCTTTCAAATATGGAGTCCCTTCGGCTTTCCTACTTTAAGACTATTCTTTTCTTTCAAAATCAGTACATCTTCTATAAGTTTTTGTTTTGTTTTGCTAATAATACATATAGTTAGGGTTTTGTAGGAAAAAAACATTTCCCACACTTCATAAAAATAAATATTTTTATCTTCTCTAATTGGCTATCACAAACAGGTTTAGTTCATTTCAACATTCATTTAATATCTGTCTACTTTGTGCTTGATATAGAGTTGACATAAATATAAGTTTATATGTAAGTTAATTTATAAATATGAATACAGAATTACGAATATACATAAGATGCCATACCTGTTTCCACGGAGTGTATAATTTATTGGAAAGATCATTGCAAATAGTATAATTTTTAAATGTAATACAATATTTAAATACTATAGTAGAGCTATAAATAGGACTATTGGATTATACAGATGAATAAACCCAATCTGAAGTTCAGGAAATGCTTCTATAAAGGATAGATGACTATTTGAAGAATAAATGATGTCTGAATTTTTAAGAAAAAAAAAATGAGTTAGATTAAAAAAAATGTGAGACACAACAGCATGAGCAAAAGCACAGAGTAGACCTCAAGTAGGTCATGGTGAGAAAGAAGATGGTCTCAGACCTGAGAAAGAAAATGTGTGTGTGTTTTGAGGGGTGGGGGGAGTTGTCTCATATGATTAACAAAAAGGTAGCATTACTGAAAGTAGAGTTAAGCAGTTGATTGTGATAGAATTTTTCTTCAAACTGCCTAGGTAAACATCAGTCTGTAATAAAACAAGATTCTTTTTTCTTTTTTCTTGGTACCTAGTTTACTAGTGTTTTTAACCAACCCTTCTTCCTGTAAAAATTATTTATCAGATAAGAAATCTTGAATTGCCTTTCTTGGTCATTAGTCCCTTGTCACAAGTTTGTAATAAAACTTTGACAAGAGCTAGCAATCAGTTCTTCCAAAATTTATTTTAAAATTCCCAAAGTGAATTTTCATAGGGTATTAACGCTGTGTTCAGATTTTTGTTATGGTTGAATCTGCTTAGAAAATTTTGAGTTGGATTTATTTCCTTTGAAAACTTGTTTGTGTTTTTATCTATTTATTTGTTTATTTATGTTTTTAAAATATAAAGGTAATAATATATATGTTCAAGTTGAAAAAAGGGGAAGGCCAATGACTGAAATGAAGGTAAGGCTGGATCATTGTATATATTATAAATCTCAATATTATAGTAGGTAATTGAGAAATTAATTTATGCTTTATGAAGTTCTGACCTACAGATTCATTGTTAATTTAATATATTTAATATTATGCATTAAAATGTATATATAATCTCTATAAATTGTTCAGCAACATGGAGTCTGAGATTACCCATAAAGCAACTCATCAAAAGATTATTGTTATAAAGGTCTGTCTACATATGTGGAGGGAATCAAACTGTATCAAATGAAAGGGAGAGAGAGAGAGAGAGAGAGAGAGAGAGAGAGGTGTGGGATTTTTGTTTCAAATGGTGCTGCCTGACGTTAAGGATGTTTTGAACCTCAGGAAAGGGTGATAAAGCCCATCAGGTCAAGACCACCAGGAACAAACCTGTAGTCAAACAAATTTAGGTTTACTAACTTGCCACAACAAAGGAGAACTTAGCCAGCTGGAGCTGCCATAACAAGGTAACAGACTGGGAAGCTTAACAGAAATGGATTTTCCCACAGTTCCAGAGGCTAGCATTCCAAGATCAAGGTGTTGGTAGGTTTGGTTTCTCCTGGGTCCTTGCTTCCTGTTTGTAGGTAACTCCCTCTCACTGTGGCCCCACACAATTGTCACTCTGTGTATGACAATCCTGGCATCTCTCTCTCTCTCTCTCTCTGTTTGTAAGGACACAGGTCATAATGGATTAGGACCCCTCCCTAATGGCCTCATCTCAATGGATTTACCATTTTCATATGCCTATTTCCAAATATACTTACATTCTGAGGTATTGAAGATCACAGCTTTGACACATGAATTGAGGACACAATTCAGTCCATTGCAACTATGTATCAGTTGTTCTGATACATAGAGGAAGGACTGGAGGAAGCAGAGTTCAGCTTTGTTTTGGTTTCTGTCATACAACAAGGGAGGTTTAGCAATCAGTTAAGTCAATAATATTTTTATTTATTTGTTTGTTTTTACTTTAAAAAATGTTTATTTATTCTGAGAGAGAGAGAATCCCATGCAGGCTCTGTGCTGGAAGCACAGATGTGGGTCTTGATCTCACAAATCCCAAGATCATGACCTGAGCTGAAATCAAGTCAGGCACCCAACCACCTTGGTGACCCCAGTAATCTTTTCAAGGTAAGGCAGAACAGCAAAATGGATCTGAAGACATCATTGGTATGACAAGAGAAATCACTCCAAAGGTGGCTGTTTTAGCAGCCTGAAGCAGAGGTGGCCTGTGGAAAAATGTTTGCTACCTTTGGAGCCAGTCATATATCTACGGTTGTTATCAAAGTCTGATAATCAGCAGGACTGATTCCATTCTCTCATTCTAGGATGTCACAAGAAATAATGAGTAGAATGTAGAAAATCCTGAGTTTACTCTAAAATGACACTCTAGGGTGGCATGTCATTTCGGGGGATGACTGTGTGGCTGCCCATAGATAAACAGCCACTAATAAATTGCTACATCTGTGGGAGCCTCCTAAAGGATTCCATGACTAAGCACGGGGAGGAGGAATTTGCAATGTTAGGAGAGGCAACTTCAAATAAACTTCAAATGAGCTAGATTGATCTAATAATAAAAGAGAAGTGATAATCATTATGTAATTAATGTTTCTATTGCCCTCATCAACTGCAGGCACACTTACACTTTCATTTGACTAAGGTAATTTTTAAATTTTGAAGTAGTTTTATTGACATACTGAGTGTCATGCACCAATTAATTCCAATGTTGTAAAGTAGCTTAAATTTTATTTTGTATATCAAGGGAAACCATCAATAGTTTTAAGTAGGAGAATGCCATGGTCAACCCTTCAAGATTGTATTAGTACCACCAATTTCAGAATATATCTCTGCCTGCTTTGAAACATATTTAAATATGTACTAAGGAAGTACATAAGATACTGTAATAGGAATAACGCAAACAAATACTTTACGAACTATATCATTGTAAGTATATTAACATATTTGTATGTAAGCAATGCATGTATAATATCAATCCAATCAGCATGTAATGGTACCTGCATTACAACTGACTGTTTCTTATACCAAGCATCAGAACATAAAACCACTTTTGAACTATGGCATAATAGTCAGTTATTCCATACACAGTATATTCAAGTATCGCTTGAATATCATATCCAAATGAATCAATTTACAACTATTTAAGTCAACTCAATAGTCCTCTAACCACATAGTTATATGATAAAATCTTTAACTTATATTTTGAATAAGAAAGATAATACGGAATATTTGTTTAGAGCATTATCATCTGGAAGAATAAATGGTCACAGTGAAGCCTGGGTGGTTCAGCTGGTTAAGTGTCCAACCTTGGCTCAGGTCATTATCTCGCGCTCCGTGTTTTCAAGCGCAGAGTTGGGCTCTGTGCTGACAGCTCATAGCCTGGAGCCTGATTCAGATACTGTGTCTCCCTCTCTCTCTGCCCCTTTGCTGCTCATGATCTGTCTCTGTCTCTCTCAAAAATAAATAAACAATAAAAAACTTTTTTTTAATTAAAAAAAAAGAATAAACGGTCATTATGAAAATACAGAGTGATACAGGTATTTTCCGAAAGTTGGAAGTACACATTGGGTCACTTCACTTTCACAAAAGACCTACTACATTAGTGGAGTAAAAAAGTGAAAATTTTCTTTAGGTTCCTTTCATTTAGCAAACACAAGTACTGATACAGTTCCTTTGTAAAAGTGAAGTGGCCTAATGCAAGCTTTCAGAAAATGACGGATACTCTGCTTTTCACTGCTTTGGTTTACAAAAGGTTTTACAGATGTGCTTTTGGATAACAAAAGGTATTCTTGTTAAAATCACATTTTGCTTTACCTAAAACTTGTTCTGATTTTATACTAAATGATAGAGCTATAATTTAGTTTTCTTCTCAATTTTTATAATCAGATATTAAAATAATTCTGTTTTCTTTTTAGGAAAAATACTGCTTTAGATTTACATTGCTTTAGAAAGTTACATTGGGAAAATGTTTTTACATACATTTAAGATTTTTTTTCTTTGTGAGAATAACATTTAAGAAATGTAAAGTATTAATTCCAGTGGATCCCAAGTATCTTTGTCACCCATATGAATAAAATTAAAATCATTGATATAACATATGTCCAAATAAAGTACATATTTTCCTTTATTGATGTTTTGATGTAACAGAATACATCAAATCATGAATGTACATATGATCAAATATTCATTAAACTTGAAACATGGTCTTAGAATAAAGGTACTTTTTTAAGTTTTAGAATAGATTGTTTTCAAAAAAATACAAAAAAAATAAAACACAGTTGCTTTTAAATCACATTCTAAAGAAGGAAAGCAAATGAATGCAGGTTTAATTCAGTCTTAATTCCAGACATAAAGAATATGCTTCATTACCATTTATTAGTTTAGAATTTTAGCATTAATTTTGAGGAAACAATGAACTAGAACTTGAAAAAGAAATAACAAGCCCAAAATCACATCATTGTTAATAGAATATGTAATTGAATATGTAACTGAAACATACATTTTAAGTAGAAATCCTTTATTTTGTAATTAGTAACATGTTATATGCATTATAAAAATAGTCATATAAATGTACAAATTAACATAAATTTTTATAATTGTATTCTATAGAAACTCAATATTTTATGCACTACAAAAGAAATGGCCAAAATTACATTCACTTTGCATATCTTAAATGTGAATATATTAATGTGTTTCTTGCAGATTATTTTAGTTAAATAATGAAAAGCTATATCTGAAAATATCCTGCAACTTACACAGCAGATTCCAAGTTATCACAGCACAGGTTGTTGGTTGGGAAAAACAGTGCTCTCTTCTCTAAAATACAAGGGGTGAAGATTGAGGCAGAAAAAAATGCAGACTGCTTTTGTCTTGTCTTTGAGCTGAAAAGACTTATTTCATGTGACCAGTACTAAGTAGTACATATTAAATATTCAACAAATGTTGAGCAGCGTATGAGTAATAGTGAAAATATTTGTACAAGCAATTTATATGGAATATCATCGTTTTATGTATGCATTATAGGCTACAGTAAGGCATAATTTAAAAGGAAAACTTTTCAAAAAAATTAATACTTTTTGTTTTTATGTAAATTTCAAATTTCAAAATCGCAATCTCTTTATTCCAAAAATAAAGAAACAAAGGTTTCAGCTATTAAATGGTATGTCAGAATCAATCGGCTACCTAAGGACAGATCCAGAACTTGAAGCTGTTTCCTGTTCATCTGCTTTTCACAGTTCTTTTACTGCTCTTTGAAGATTTAGACTGTTTCATCAAATTAATTCTTCCTTTCAGTTCAATTGCTTTTATTCACAGTTCCCTTTAAACGTTCATTACTGATATGAATTTCAGAGTTTTAAACTTTCTTATTGACTATTTTTCATTATTTGTTTCAAAATTACCCTGTGGAATATTACAGAAGATGGTGGAATAGGAAGCTCCCAGAAAGGATTCCCCCTACTAAAACCACTATTGAACTGGCAAGAATTGTCAAAATAAACTATTTCAGGATTCTGGATGCTGGTGAAACAATTGTAGTGTCCAGTAGAGTGCTTGATGAATAAATAGGTTGGTAAAGCATTCCACATAGGAGCCACCATTCCTACTACCAAACTCAAGTGTAGATAGCTGTGTGGATGGCAGCACACATTCCCAGTGTGGCTTGTTGGGGACAGTGTGGACAATATGAATGTTACCCTATAAAGATCAGAAGTGGCACATTAATTTGCCTGTTGTTTCACTGGGGGATTGGTGCAGAGGTTGGCTCAAATGACTTCTAGCATTTGTAAAAATAATTTAAAGAAATAGAGGACATCTTTTTTTTTTTTTTCTGGCTGATCCGATAATAGAACGAAGACTTCAGTGATCACACATGATAAAATATACAGTCTTTGTAAAAAAAAAAAGTTTTGAAAAGTCACTTATCAAATGGACAGCTGCAGCCCTCAACAAGTAACATCAGCAATCTCTGGGGACAGAGGAGAACACGATTTACAGACTTATCATATTACAATATTTAAAATATCCAGTTCTCAAAAAAATTATAAATTAGCCAAAGAAACATGAAAATATAGCACATTCATAGGAAGAAGCAAAATCAGAAATCTCTGAAGAAGTCCAAATATAGATTTATTACATGAATACTTTAAATTAGCTATGTTTAAAGATGCTCAATGAGCTGAAGGAAAACGTGAATAAAGAAATAATGGAAATCAAGAGGCTGATGTATGAAAAAGTAAGGAATATCAGTAAGAGATATAATTGTAAAACAAACAAACAAACAAACAAATAGAATTGCTGTAATTGAAAAATAAATAGCTCAAAGGAAAAATTTTCATAATCTGGTCTTACATCACCAGAGAGGTTCAACAGAAGATATTAGCGGGAAGAAAAAAGAAACAGCAAATTTGAAGATAGGGCAGTTGAAATCACCAAGGAGTCCCTCAGGCTGATCAAAAGGACACTAGACAGTAACTTGTACCCAAGAAACAAAGATCACTGGTAAAGATAATTACATAGATAACAATAAAAGGCAGAATTATTATATTTTTGGTTTGTAACTTTCTTTTGTTTCTGAAATTATTTAACAGACAAATTTACAAAACAGTAATGAATTTATGTTAATAGCTACACAATGTATAAATATGTATTTGTGACAATAAAGCATAAAGGGATGGAGGAAAGAGATGGATAGGGATAGATTTAGTATATGATATTGAAATTACATTGGTATCAATTCAAACTTCTTTGTTACAAATTTAGAACATTAACTGTAATCACCATTGTAATCAAAATATGGGAATGAGAAGGGAATCAATATAATTTGCAACAGAAAATCCACTGAACTAAAAAGAAGCAGTGGAGAAAATGAAAGACGAAAAGGGTATAAGATATATGGAAACCAAACAGCAAAGTAGCAGAAGTCCTTCCTTATCTGTAATTATGTTAAATGAAAACAAACTAAACTCTAAAGTCAAAGGCAGAGATTGGTGGAATGGATTTAAAAAACATGGTCAACTCTATATTTTGTTTAAGAGATTCACTGTAGATTTAAAAATACCAATATGTTGAAAGTGAAGGAATGGAAAAAAATGTTCCACATAAACATTAACCAAGAGGGAGCTGGGATGGCTATACTAATGTTAGACAAAATATTTTTATGACAAAATGTGTTAGAGGAGGTAAAGAGTGGCATTATATATTGATAAAAGTGTCAATTCATCAAGAAGATGTAACAATTATAAACATATATGCAGCAAACAATAGAATCCAACATACATTGGCAGCAATTTATTGGTAGCAAACATTGACAGAATTGAAGAAAGAAATAGAGAGTTATAAAATATATGTCTACAGTATTGTTGGGGACTATACAGTAATACAATTGAAGATTGTATGTTAATTGAAAACTTCACACCTCAATGGGATGAAGTTAAAATCAATAAAAGAAAAAAAGAACTGTAAATTGACAAATATGTGGAAATTAAATGATACACTCTTAAACAACCAATTAGAAGAATCTACTAGGAAAATTTGAAAATACTTTGAGATGAATAAAAACAAAAACACAACAAATCATAAATACCTTTTGTCATGTAAAGGAAGTCCCCATCTTTTCCTGGTTTGGTGAGTGTTTTTATCATGAAAGTGAATTGAATTTTGTCAGAATGTTTTTTCCACATAGCTTTCCATAGAATGAACAAAAGTTACCTTCCTAGGAAGAGTTTATAATATACAAAAAAAGGAAAGTCTGGTCTTCTATTCCAGGAAAGTGAAGAAAACATTCTTAAGTCAACTACATTTTTTTCCTACTCATGTTGTTCCCTGTTTCCATATCTTGGAACATATTAAAAAGGTTGCAGTATGAACAGAATATACAGAGCTGTGTCTAGTGATGTAAATGTTTCTCCAAAAAAATTAGTGCTGCATGAAAAGAAGTAGTTCATGACTTCTGTAATTTGTTTATTTTGAATTAATTACCATAATAAGGCTAATAAAATCAGTAAGAAACAATGATAGAAAAGTCAATTATTATTTGCAAATGATGTAATTGCATATCTAGAAAATCTAAAGATCTCAATTAAAAGCATTATAATTGAGAAGGATATTGGGTTCAAGAAGAATACACAAGCAGTACTATTCTTGATTGTAATGCAATAAACATTTAGAAAATACAATCAAAGAAAGATGCCATTCACTCTATCAACAACATAATTAAATATTTCTATTAACTTGTCCATAAAAGTAACTAAAAGGTGAAAAATCCTATAAAATTGCAAGTCTTATTGAAAAATGTGGAATTAAAATGGCAAGGAAACTAATATGTAAGAAGTGCAAACACTCAGAGATCAGTATTCTGTGAGAAAGTCCAAGGCCAGTGTAGAGATACAATGACCTATAGAAGAGCGCTGAGGTGACATGTAAATGAACATTTCTTGCGTCTATCAGTCTAGTGCATTTACTAGCAGAATGCTACAAAGTGAATGTCATGGAAAAGAGTAATTTCATAGTTGAGTTGAGCCTGCAATACTGACCTACAGAATCATGATTTAATACAATATTTGCCTCTTTACACCACTAAACTTTAAGGTAGTTCTTTATGCAAAAAAAAAAAAAAAAAAAAGACAACTGTTAAAACAGTCGTTATAAGGAAAGGTTTATTTAATTACTTTAATGCCTTTCAATACCAGTCCAAATGTTATTACTGCATATATATATGCACACACACACACACACACACACACACACACACATATAGTAATCTATATATACCACATAGGTATATATTTAAAACTAGGTATGGAATTTCCAGAAAGGCTAATTTTTATTTCATTTTCTTCCTTTCTGTTTGTGTGGGATGTTAAGATTGATTAACAGTTACTTTGGATTAAAGATGGTTTTGAAGATGGAAAATATAAGCAGTGAAAAAAAGAAGGATCCTAGGTTTCTGGTGATATTGCAAAGCCACCAATTCTAGACTGGTTCTTCTCAGTGGCTGTGAATGTATAAAATCTTTTGTGTTTACACTTTTATAGCTGAACCTAAAAATCAAAATGATAGTAAAGTTTCTATAGTGAAATATTTGAAAATCATACACATTTTTATACTCTTTACCTCATATCTTATAGGATATTTAATTTGAAATGATTCCAAAAGACAAAAAAAGGAAATAAATGAATTAATAGAAAATAAATTCACTTTAATTACAGGTTGGAAAATTTTTGTAAGAAGAACACCAAAAGAATAAATACTGAAGCATATTTGTTAAATTAAATTGCATATTTATGAATATGACTCAACAGCATAAACCACTATAAAAATTATTTGTGACATATATGGCAGGAAAATAAATGTTAAACATTGTACTTAATCATTGCGGATCTAATATAAATTTTGTTACCATTATCTGGTCATTATGCATCCAGTTTACTTCAAACATTCAATTATTCTAAATAATTAAGAAAATACACATAATTATTTCATTATTATAATGTAATATAAATAATGATTAAGATGCAAATTAAAGCATTGAGGCACACATTTGCCCTTCTTTAATTGTCAAAGTGTGCATGTGTGTGTATGTGTGTGTGTGGGGGGGTGTATTTAATGATAATACATACTGTCAGCAGGAGCCAGACCAACACACATTTTCTTGTCCAGTTTATTAAATTGAAAATTGGTATTAATTTTGAGAGGTCAGACTTCAGATATGAATAAATATTTTTACTTTGTCACAAAATTAGTTTCACATATTCCACTTATAGGGATTTATTTCAAAAAATAATCAATTTGTTAATTATCTTATGCTACTTATATACAACTTATGATTTATTTAGAATAAATTATAATAGAGATGGAAATGACAAAGATATCAAAACTGTGAGATTGACTATATAAATTATAAGTGTTTTATATCTACCTACAGAATTATTAAATTATTAAAAAGAGGATAAAAAATATGGGTAATGATATGAAAGTATGCCTAATACCTTATTATTGAGAAAAAGTTTAGAAGCCTGTAGAAATATCATTATCTGTGTATGTTTCATGCTACAATACATATATACATATGCTTATATTTATATATACATACACACATATAGATTCATGCACACATATTTAGCATAGTTTAAATCTCATTATATAATTATTTGAAATGTGTATAAAATATTTCAGTAAGTGTTTATGGATAAACTTTCTTTTTTAAATTTTTTAAAGTTTTTTTTAATTATTTTGAGTGAGAGATAGTGTGAGTAGGGGAGGAGCAGAGAGAGAGGGAAAGAGAGAGAATCCCAAGCAGGCTTTGCACTGCCAGATTAGAACCCAAGGCAGGGCTTGATCATGAAACTTTGAAATCATGACTTGAGCACAAATCAAGAGTCAGATGCTTAACAAACTGAGCCACCTAGGTGCCCCTATTTTTTAATTTTAATTATATATTTGACATACAATTTTACATTATTTTCAGGTTCACAGCACAGTAATTTAACAATTATATACATTACAAAATGCTCACCAAGATAAATCTGGTTCTTAACTGTCACTATACAAAGTTATTAAAATATTATTGATTATATTCCCTATGCTGTACTTTTTTTTCCTGTGCTGTCTCCATGACATAGTTATTTTATAACTTGAAGTTTGTACCTCTCCATTCCCTTTGCCTATTTTTGCCTACTGCCCCCCACTCTGACAACCATCAGTTGGATCTTTCCATCTGAGTCCCTATTTTATTTTTTTAGTTATTTGTTTGTTTTGATTTTTAGATTCCACATACAAGTGAAATCATATGGTATTTGTCTTTCTGTTTGACACATTTCATTTAGCATAATACCCTCTAGGTCCATCCACATTGTTGTAAATGGCAAGAATGCATTTTCTTTTTTATGACTAATACTGTACTGTGTATGTATAGCATATCTGCTTTAATTTATCTACTAATGGACACTTGGGTTGCTTCAATGTTTTGGCTGTTGTTAATAATACTTCAGTAAACATACAGACACATATATCTTTTCAAATTAGTGGTTTTGATTCACAAAAATAAACTCAAAATGGATAAAGGACCTGAATGTGAGACAGGAAACCATCAAAACACTAGAGGAGAAATAGGAAAAGACCTCTCTGACCTCAGTCGTAGCAATTTCTTACTTGACACATCTCCAAAGGCAAGGGAATTAAAAGCAAAAATGAACTATTGGGACCTCATGAAGATAAAAAAACTTCTGCACAGCAAAGGAAACAATCAACAAAACTAAAAGGCAACCAGTGGAATGGGAAAAGATATTTGCAAATGACATATCGGACAAAGGGCGAGTATCCAAAATCTATAAAGAGCTCACCAAACTCCACACCCAAAAAACAAATAATCCAGTGAAGAAATGGGCAGAAAACATGAATAGACACTTCTCTAAAGAAGACATCCAGATGGCCAACAGGCACATGAAAAGATGCTCAACATTGCTCCTCATCAGGGAAATACAAATCAAAACCACACTCAGATATCACTTCACGCCAGTCAGAGTGGCCAAAATGAACAAATCAGGAGACTATAGATGCTGGAGAGGATGTGAAGAAAAGGAACCCTCTTGCACTGTTGGTGGGAATGCAAATTGGTGCAACCACTCTGGAAAACAGTGTGGAGGTTCCTCAAAAAATTAAAAATAGACCTACCCTATGACCCAGCAGTAGCACTGTTAGGAATTTACCCGAGGGATACAGGAGTGCTGATGCATAGGGGCACTTGTACCCCAATGTTTATAGCAGCACTCTCAACAATAGCCAAATTGTGGAAAAAGCCTAAATGTCCATCAACTGATGAATGGATAAATTGTGTTTTATATACACAATGGAGTACTATGTGGCAATGAGAAAGAATGAAATATGGCCCTTTGTAGCAACGTGGATAGAACTGGAGAGTGTTATGCTAAGTGAAATAAGCCATACAGAGAAAGACCGATACCATATGGTTTCACTCTTATGTGGATCCTGAGAAACTTAACTGAAACCCATGGGGGAGGGGAAGGAAAAAAAAAACAGGTTAGAGTGGGAGAGAGCCAAAGCATAAGAGACTCTTAAAAACTGAGAACAAACTGAGGATTGATGGGGGGGGGGGGGGGGTAGGAGGGAGGGAAGGGTAGGTGATGGGCATTGAAGAGGGCATCTTTTGGGATGAGCACTGGGTGTTGTATGGAAACCAATTTGACAATAAATTTCATATATTAAAAAAAAAAAAATTAGTGGTTTTGTTTTCCATAGGTAAATAATGGGTAAACTTTCTTATATGAAGTTTTCTTTTCTGTATTTTTCCCCAAGTATTTAAAAAATTATGCACTGAATATATTTTATATGTATAATTATAAAAGTATTAAAATATGCAAAGAGTAACAGATTTTGTATACACACACACACACAATCTCTGTATAACTTAGTTTTCTTTTGTAATTTGACAATGTGTATCAAGAATGTTAAACATTATTAACTAATTCTTATTTTTTAATATCTTTTTGGAGGGGTAAGGAAATATAAAATAAGAGAAAATATGTAGTTATGAATTTGCACATTACTGTACAATATTTATTACACTAAAAAGACTTATAAATTATATGTATTCTATACAGTATGATCTAGTCATTTCAAAATACTGATTATTGGGGTGCCAGCGTGGCTCATTCAGTTACCATCTGACTTTGGCTCAGGTCATGATCTCCTGGATTGCGAGTTCAAGGCCCCCATGGGGCTCTTTGCTGCCAGCGTGGAGCCCAATTCAGATCCTCTGTCCCCTTATCTCTCTTCCCTTCCCACATGTCCTTGTGTGCTCTCTCTCTGAAAAGTACATAAACATTTGAAAAAATGCTGATTATAAATACAATTTCAACATTTGTGCAAATTCTGACTGTTACTAAAACTAATATTCAACTGGCATGATTGGATCGATCAGTACCAGTATAGTACTGGTTGTGAAATTTGTTTAGTATACTCCTGATTACAAGGATGAAAAATAAACGTAAAGATGTTTGAAACCCACAAACATCTATCCGTTCATTGCAAAATAGTTCAAAAGAAATGTACCAAATGCTTCTGATGTGTGCTAGTGTGTCTCTTAACTAGACCTCATATTTCTTAAATTTTGTGTGATGTGTTTTTTTGGTTTTTTTTTTTTTTTGGCTCGTGACATTTTTTTTTTTTTTTTTTGGCTCTTGACATTTTTTCTAAGTCAGAAAGCATTTGTGTCCTAAAGTGTTTGTAATCCCAGTATTTAAACAGTTTTTAGTGGAATCATTTCAATTGTACGAAGATCATTTTTAATTCACACACACACACACACACACACACACACACACACACCGGCTAGATTTGTTTCACTTGACCCACAGCTGGATTTATCTGCTCCATTAATTGATTTCCATAGTTACTCTTTCATGTAATGAAAGTTTTGCCTTGACTATAATTCAGTTTGATTTTTGGACTGCATCTACACATTATTACCATTTGCAGTGTTACACTTCACTGAACTGAATGATTTAATGTGTTTTTCTTTAGTGTCAGAGAGGGACTTACAAACAAGGGAGAGTAGAAAACATGGAATTCCTTTGAATCTTGGTATTTTGAATCTTTCAGTGCCTCAAAGTTTTCAAGGCTTCATAAGTCCACTGTTAGTGTGTGCTTTAAATTTTTTACTTAATCAATGTCAATTTATTGTTTAACAAATGCTTGCTTTTCCAGAGATCTTCTCCCAGGGATATTTAGAAATTTAGGAATGTATATGAAATTATACATTTTATTTAATTCTTCCTCCATTTTTTTCTAATTTAATAGAAAAATAAAACATTTAAAATAAAAACAAACTGTAACATCTATGAAAAAGGGTGTAATTCATATCTTCTGAGAAATGTCTGCTTGTGCCAGATCCTTATCCTCACAAATAAAGATGACAGGGAGAGGAAGATGAAAACAAAACAAAGAAACAAGAGCAGAAAAGTTAAAGTCACTGCTGCTTCAACTGACTGAGGGTAGCTCTTCATGAAGCAGATTAAAAAATGAGTGTTAGCGTAAACCTTAGTGGACCAAAAGCTGAAAGGGGATGGAAGGGTTGGAGTGAGTAAATGTGTTCCGGGAGGGACAAATAATAGCTTGGAATTGCGACAATATGCACACAGATGGCTATGTGGTCCAAATGTTGATCTAATTAAGTAGACTCAGCTCAGAACATGATGTGACAAGCAAAATGTATGGCATTGGGTCTAGCATCATGTTCAAATCTGTTTAATTTGAATCTCAAAGCTCTGGGTACCTAAAATGAAGTCTGGGCTATATTTCTTTTTAAGATGTTCTTATTTTCTTCTATAAAACAATATGTATGTAAAGAAATATTTTTAAGTTACAATTGCATATTTAATTATTGTTGGTATATAGTTGGTTTAACTTTATATCATATAATTATGTCGATTCAAAATTAACTAAAAGAATATAATTAGGAATAAAAGTGTAAATAGCTGAGCTTTGGTGAAATATTACTTTATACTTCCTGGAATATAAGCTCTGAAGAGAGGACCATTCTATGTGTTTCAAAAATGTATTCCTCACACCAGAAGAGTATTCAGCACATAGTATGTGCTCAATAACTATTGTTGAAAAGGAAGAAAGATAGCATATTGGTTTATTATTTTTATTTTCTCAATGAATGAATGTTAATTCCAAACTGCACTCATTTAGATTATTTTCTATGTATTTAATAATTATTTATTAATAATTACACTATGTATCAGGCACAGTCCTTTTTCAGTAACTCCTATTTTCTTGCATTTAATTGATTTCTACACTTGTATTCTATTCTATATTTGCCCCCTTTTCCCAATACTAGAATCAATGTAACATAATGGTAACTAGCACACATTCATGGAGCCTGGAGTGGGATTGCTAGATTCAGCTCTCAGCTCTACCACTTACGAGCTATATAACCAAGACTAGTTAACACAATTGTTCCCTGCTTTTGTGTCCCTAACTTTCAAAATGGAATGATAATTCTAACACATACGATTTTTGAGGATTAAACAAATAAAAACTAGTAAAGTATGGAAAACAGTAATTAGCACATAGTTAATGCTCAATGTATGTTAGCAAATTTTGTCACTTGTGAAAATCATGTCTTACTGAAACCCTTTATTCCTACATATTAACATCCAATGCTTTTGTATGCTTCCTTTTATTTTCTCTTATTTAAATTTTATGCTATCAGTTTTCAGAGTTTATATCATCTTTGCTCCATTACTTATAACTCTGCAACCTTGAAAAATTACTTAATATCTCTAAGAGATAATACCCCATCAGTAAAATGACAATAGTAACACTACTTCAATATTTACTTGAATGTTTAATACTAAAGAGTTTAATAGAACATCCAGTGTGTACCTAATATTCTATAGCTTCTAGCTATTAAAATTATTGTTGTTGTTTTAAAAAGTATTATGGTTGCTAAAAATTAACCCTGAGTGTGTAGATAAAATGGCAATAATCCTCTTTATCTACTACAAAACATATTTCATTTAGTTTTCACTTCTCTGTCATATAGCAAAGATTCCCTCCCATAATAATCCATAGTTAATCTCCAAAAGGTGTTCTCTAACCAATACTCTTCAATTTGTTTCTTTCTTTGGCATCCCTTCTGTGTATTCCGTTGCATTTATCTAAATTAAATCTCATCCTTTATTGCTGTTTTCCCATTTCTCACTTTCCATCTCTCTGAAACTTTTCTCCACCTTCTGCAGGGTTTACAGTTTATTTTGAAAACATATCTGTAGCTTTCATCAATGCATACTCTTCTTTTGTTGATCAAACGTAATGATAGAGTCCTCTCTGAATTCTACTTGACTCATTTAATTATTACATTCTCTTTCTATAGTCTCAATGATTTATTTGTGTAATTTGTATTATCAGTAGTAGTAGCAATAATGATGAAAACAAGATCTGAGAGAATGTGGGCCTAAGAAACTACAAAGATTGGTTTACTGTTCTTTTGTTGCATTTTTCAAAGTTCAAATGTCTTAAGAATTGGGACCAAAGATTTTTGCGAATGTTCTGTCTTTCTTGATGAGGGAAAATGAAGAGAACATATTTATAATTATTCCCTTCACTCCCCTGCCAATATCCTACCTTTAATTAATTTAACTGATTTCTATGAGGGCAGTTTGTGATTTCTATCCAAGGTCCTATGAGAAAGTGTTAAAAGAGTCAGAATTCAAATTCGGAGTCAGACCAGGAACCAGTTTGTACTTTTCCAATGTGATTTGTTCCCTACAACTGTATCATACAAATTAGTTTATATTGACTGATATGTGACATAGCAAGGTCATATCACATATATAATAATATATTACATGCTGTTGTCTAATATTTTTGAATTGTTCCTTTTCTGAGAAAATAAATATATCATACATATAAGATATATAATAAAAACTTCTAAAGATTTTATATCAGACAGCATCATATTAGCATAAATTACATCATGAATCTAGGTTTTGTTTTCTCTTTAAATTTTTCCTTAAAAGCACATTAATGTAAGTTTTTTGTAGCAATGTATAAAATCTGATTATACAGCATGCCTTCAAGGAAAAGAATATATTTTTTATTATCTCATGAGAATTACAATAGTTGCACCCCTTAAGAAAAATACTACCTCCAAGTTTATGCTTTCATGATAAACAGTAAATCCCTGCTTCTTAAAACCACCAAATTAGAATTTTGATAAATAAAAAATGGATTATGTAAAAATACTTCCTATTTAACTGTGCTAATTATAGCGCTTTGCCTTTATGAGCGTAAGAGGAATTAGTTAAGAATCTCAGTGTGTTCCTGGGTTGCTATTTTAACAAAATGGTGAGTTTAATGTCTCAATTATCTAATATTAAATTGATAATTAAGCATTACTGGGAAAATATTGTGTTCTGTTGTTCATTTGTATTCCAATTTCCAAAATAAGTGAAATTCTAGTAAATACGTGTTTAAAGAGTATGATGTGACACTCTTTATGGATCAAGTTCAAAAATAAGTAATAGCTATATTGGTTTATCAAATTTTCATAGAGGGAATAACACTAATGAAATGTTTCCACATGATTTTAAACTATATATGCTATTATTTTATTACTATCAAGCAATTAAGTTTAAGCAACTGTTTATCATTTGTTTTATTGCTAACTTTTCACTGAAGTGATTAGAAACATATCTATTTTGATATTGATGTGTATATATATATATATAGTGAACTGAAATGTTTATGAAGTGTCCTGCTATATCTATAATTTTGTGTTTATGCCTCTATTACCATTTGCATGATATTAATTTTGTAATAGATATCTCAGCTGAATCAAATCAGAGATTATAAAGCTGAACTCAGGTACTGAAGCACAAGACCTCTGTCAGGAGAGAGAGGCTCTGTTTCCTATGGAGTCTCACAAGGGCAGCAACAGTACCAGGTGCTAAAGCCCCAAAGAGTTCTCCCAAAGATCAGATTTACATGCATCCCAATGTCAAACAGAATGGTACATGTCTTCACTGAAATGTTTCTTTATCAAAGGTAATAGTCCCCCTTTGTGCCTTCTGTATATCGATTGCCCTTGTGACCTAATCCAAGTCTGTCTGCCTGATGCGCAACAAAACCAATCACTGAGACATCAGGGATGTGGCAAGGAAAGTTTATCTGAGAGGCAGCCAAGAGAGGAAAGACAAAGCTCATATTTGCCTCCCTGAGCAGGGAGAGAACAGTTTTTTATAATCATAGGGGCTGAGATTACATACATATTGATGAACTCATGAACTCATGAAGAAAGATGGAGCAAGCACCATGAGCAAACGTATATATAACAATACATCCCATGTTCATTTCGGGATGGTGACAACACCAAAATGAGGCAAGGTTCAGCCCCTGACATCCGGAGGTTATCTTAGGACAAGGAGAAGGGGTTACAGGCATGCTCTGAGAGCTGGTATAAACTGGATGAGGTCTTGGATTCAAGTTGGGTAAGGAATGCAGAGCCTTGCTTTTTCATAGTCTGGAACCTTATCAGTTGACCTTGAGTCCAGGCTTCTGCAGACAGCTAGTGCGTTACTTAGAGGGGTCTGAACATACACAATAGCAGATTAGGGGAAAACGGTTCTCTGAAAAAGAAGCTTTCAACTTTCTGCTAGTTTCAACCTCATTAAATCTATGGGGCATGACTTCACCTTTACTACCTTTTTCTTCATAAACTATTGTCACAGACTTGTGTTTCTAACTTGGTCACTAGATATGTCTTTAATATATAATACATCAACCAAACAAGCCTATCAGGGAGGCCATTGGTATGGTGACATACCTATATAACAGCAGTGGCAGGCCCTCAGGTGTGGCTAGAGAAAAACCCAAATATGCTGCTTCCCAATAGTTCTGGTTTTTATGTGTCGGAACAAGTTATTTTTTCTAAGACACATGCAAATATAAAAGGGATATGGATCATTTTTTTTTTATTTCTAGTATTATTTATATCAAACACTAGGGTAGCAATGAAGAAATGAAGTCAATGAGTAATAAGATGAATTAGCTGTACCAAATCGTTTCAATTTTTTCCTCATTTCTATTCTTTCCATTCATCCTTTCTTTCCAAGGAAGTGATTTCTGTTAGAATGTTGATGCTGTAAAGCTTTGAGTTTAGTATCTTGCCAAATATACATTTCCATTACAAAATTTCTATTAATAGTGAGAACCTATGGAGTGTTTTTTTGCATTAATTATTAGATTTTTTAATTGTTTACTAAGTAATATCAGCCAAAACAAAATCATTCTGGTTGACAACGTTATATGAAATACAGTGCTTCATCATATCTTAAAATTGCTTTGATTCTAAGTGAATTAGATTATAAAGGTTAAAATACTATGACTTTTCTGTTTGACAGTTTATAAATAGGTATTGAAATATTGTGCTAATTTTATATAATTTTGAAACAAGTTATAAGTCTTCATGAATTTAAAATCAGTATAAAAATATTCTCAAAAATAATTATTAAAAATATACACATGTCATCTAATAAGATAAATTATGCACTTTGTATCACAAATTAATAAGACAAAACTCAGACTTAAATATAAAAATTGTGACATTTGATAAGTAACATTTATTTGTTACAAAGAAATAAATATAGTGTCAAAGGCTAGAATTCATCAGCATATGAGTTTGACCCACTCTTTTATCTACTTAACCAAAAAAAAAAACAAAAAATAAAAAAAAAAACATGGTTTGCTTGTTTGTCATATGATGCTATAGTAAATAGTTTTACTACTTAAGAATTACTAAAAATCTTTTTGGATTTACCTCAGCAGCTTCTTTGAAAATGAATTTAGTTTTTAGTACTGTGCACAAAATTTGTTCAAATGAGCAAGATAAAGATAAAGTACCTTAGTGAAATCTCCAAAAAATTGGGAAACTTACTGCAAATATCAAATTCATGTGAAAGACAGATTTTTGCATGAAAAAAGCCACAAAATGTAGATTTTGACATTTTTGTACTGGATCCCTTTTCTCAAATAATCAAATATGCTTTAGCAATTAGGAGATCTATACATATAGAATTTCAATTAAAGCCATGCAAGTTCTAATTTCCATAAACACATTTCAATTTGTATGATTTAAATCAAGTGCATTAATTTTAGCAGCCAGTGTATAGAATATCTATTCAAAATTACTGGGTAAAGTGCATCATTGTTCACATATCTTCTTTGTTTTGATGATGAGGATAAATGACCCTAAATCTGAGTTTTTAGGCGATTAGACAACGTTTGATTTGCTGGAGAGCTTCCAATTATACTCTATTTACATAGGATTTGTAAGGACCTGTAGTTTCAAGATAGTGATATAGTATAAAATTATGCCTGGAAGATCCTAAGAGAAGTACATATTTAAAGTAATTTAAACTGTATTTATATTCAGCGAAGATGTATTTCTAGCTTGATAAGTGATAAAAACCACCATTGTATAGAAACAATCAAAAACCTGTAAAAATCCTTAAATTTATAGCTTTTTGGGGGGATAGCTGAAAATAAATGAGGCCAATCTGTTTTTCTTCAATTTCTCGACCTCTCCAGAATGATAGACCATAAATAAATGTCACTCGTCCCCTCATTAATACTTTGTAAAGTCCCTCTCTCTTAAGCATGATTGAGAAGTAGGAAGTAAAGGTGAGCAAATACCATGATTTTTCAGAAAAGGAAAACTGATTTCTGCCTTTCAATGAAAAATTGCACCTCACAACTTAAAAGGCAAGGAAGACTATTGCAATAGGGGAAAGACTGAACTCAACTCCGCTGAAACAAAAGGCAAATGAGCTACTAAGCACCACGGTGAGCAAACTGAAAGGTACTGAAGGGTAATGGGGTGAAAATGATGTTGGTCAATTTGATGAGGCCAAGCGTGTCTGCTCATTGGTGCTTGTTGGAGTTAGCCTCACACCTCAGAGAGACTGGGGTAAGAACATATCTTCCTTGATGATTACATTTCACAGGGATGGCTCTGAGGTCCTTGAGAAAGGCGTTCCTGGGTGGCATAACTGGCCAGATGATTTACATCTCTAAGGGGCAGAGAAAGAATTTCCAATAGCAAATTTTCAAAGCAAATGCTCTAAGAAAAAGGTCAGAGAACTATAATCTAGACAGGTTTTGTCTAAAATTTGGTCAAACTGAGCGGAACATTAAGTCTGTCTATGTCAGATGTAGGTCCCTCTGATTTTTTAGTGAGAAAATGGTGTCAGAGTTGACAAGCGTTTCTTAGAAGGTTTTCTTTCTCATAGTATTTCTACTAAGCATTTTGGTAGTTAAAGACACATTTGAATTAAAATGTTCCCTATTAAAATGTAAATTCTCTCTTGGAAATCAGGCTTGTTCACAGATTAGTACTGTGAATGACTTACATGGGATAATCAGATTGCTTTCCTTCTGGCTGAGAAATGTGTCCTGAGAATTGGTATTTTGATTGGATGTTAAAAAGAGAGAAGAAATGATCATTGTTCTACATGATAAACTCGGAGAAGACACACCCAGTAGGATGCTACCATCAGGAACTAGGAATTTACATTTGGGAAGGACAAACTTGACTCACTTTTACATTATTATTATTTTTTGTACTCTAAGAGCATCAATTGTCATAGAAACTCCTCCCTTCGTTATTTATGGAAGCTTCAGAGAAGATAAAAAATACAGTGGTAATTTACAAATTCACCCATATATAAATGGGAACAATTTTCATGTATTCTTTGTGTAATTATTTTATGCTTAGCATTGTGAACCTAGAAAGGAGAATCCAATAGTTCACATTTAAATAACTAAAGCATGGTGAAGGGATGTAAAATCGGCAGTGTGGTATTTCCATGATGAGGCAATTTTGTATAAAGGGCCAGAGAATAAATATTTTAGGTTTTGTATACCATAAGGTTTCTGTAATGACTACTCAGCTCTGCCCATATAACTGAAATCAGACATAGACAATACAGTAATACAGGAATATACCTGTGTTCCAATACAACTTTACTTACAAAAACAACCGGTGGGCCTGATTTGGTGTGTGGGCATCATTTGCCAAGCCCAGGACTACGGGAACATTAACTGATGTGAAGAAGGCTCTTATATGCTCAACTCTTACAGCATACCTGAGTTAATACTCTAGTTGCAAACATATGGTCATTTGCATGGAGAAAAAAAAAAAAAAACAAAAAACAAACAGGAGGCTAAGAGCTGAGAATTTGTCAGTAAACTTGAAAGTGACAAGGAAAAGAAAGACTCTCTAGACAGAAATGTCTTTAGAGTTGAAAAGGGCAATTCATTAGCTGATTAGAGCTTGACTGGCTTGAGAATAGCCAACTCCCTTTTTTGTAATTTTCTGTTCATCAATCTTGAAAGCTTTTGACCTGTGCATTAGAAAGGAGATTCCCAGGCTCACAGCTGACACTACTTACTAAACCTGATGCTTTCCCAATTGTAAATGAATAAATTGGTATTCCACTATAAACAAAAGTATCCTGTGATTTTGATTAGCTCAGTCAATCCCCAATAGCTTAATTAATTCTGGATGAATTGTTAAATTTGTTTCTGAATTCTCATAGCTGAGACCCAGTCTTCTGAAGCTATGAAGAGCTGCCAAAATGAACAGCCAGCGTTCAATTCTCCATCTTTCAGGTCTATTCGCTGCAACATAATAGGGAGACTCTAACTCTGTAAAACTTCATAGTGTAGGCGAATGCTCTGGATCCCAGTTTCAGTTTTATCAGTTAATAGCAGTGTGTTAAGGCAAACAACAATCTTCTCCTTTACCTGAATTGTTTTAATTAGGCAAACAATACTAAAATCTTTTCCAGTCTGAAATGCTCAAAATCTATATTACATTGCATGGAGGGAATAGTTAATTCATTTAGCTCTGCCGACTGACTGTAATCTAAAAATTGGTGGCAAAATTTCAATTTATTAAAGACAGAGCAAATAATGTGTCATTTGATTGACTCCAACATTAACATCCTGGGGTTTCCCTGAGATAAGTTGAAGGAACGAACACAGGTTAACATTCTATCCTTATATCTGTAATAGCTTTTTAACACAGCACTGAACACACTGTTAACATACAGGAAATGGGTAGTGATTAGCTGATTGCTTTGCCCGGAGTGACAAATGAGGATTCACGGGCGAACTCTTCACGTTAGATTCTTTCCTTCGCATGTCTATACAATTTCTCCTCGTAATTTATTACACTGAATTCCATTTATAAGTGATCATACTGAAGCTTTTAAAAGATTATTAGAGATAGTAGATTTATTCAGTATTTCATGTATTCAGTAATTTAGGCATTTAGAGAGTAATTTCAGATTTTCTCAAATCACACATGGTATTTATTCCACAAATTGTACAGTAGAAAGATATTTGATTATTTCAACATTTCATTATATTTTTCTTGATTTTTGAAGGTAGAAAGTGATTATCATTATGTTCAATAGGCTTTGTTTTTTTAAACATGCATATTAAGTACATTAAAGGCACTTAGTTTGTATGTAAGAGTAGAACTAAAGTAGAGCCTAAATTGCCTTATGGGTCATGAGCCTGGATTTTTCTTCTTATGTTTAAGTAATATCAATGAAAATCAAACCAATACAATTTATATAAGCAGCGCCTTTTTCAAACAGATCATAATGTTATATTTCTATACATGGTAAAATGAGACCTATTTTAACTTACACATACTTCAATAGCTCTTCGTTAGTAGTAACAGCTGTGGCATATCCAGAATTTACTAAAGACCAGGCACAGTAATAAGTATTTTAAAATATCATATTTTCACAATATTCTTAAGAGTTAGGCACCATCTTTATTGTAGAGATGGAAAAATTGAGAGTTTAAATCACAGAGTTTAAATAACTTGTCAAAAGTCTTCTGGGGGTGCCTGAGTGGCTCAGTCGGTTGAGCGTCCAACTTCGGCTCAGGATAAGATCTCACAGTTCACAAGTTCGATCCCCATGTCGGGCTCTGTGCTGACAGCTCAGAGCCTGGAGCTTGCTTTGATTCTGTGTCACCCTCTCTTTCTGCCCTTCCCCCACTCACGCTGTCTCTCTCCCTCAAAAATATAAATAAACGTAAAAAGTGTTTTTAAAAAAGTCTTCTGAATAGTGTGCATTAGAAATCAAAGGTATCCAAGTCATGTCTCAAATGTGAGTCTTCTTGATGATGTATTTCATGCTTTTATCCTCCATGCTCTTCAGACTTCATTGTCATTAGCGTGTATCTTTTTAAGATGATTGGTGCAAGATACCCTAAGATAGTATTTTTTTTTTTCTTCTCTGTAATTGTAATCAAAGACCAGAACTCTTCCCTTTGCATTAGCCATACTTAGTGCGTTGGGGAAAGTTCCTATTTGATCACCAAATGGTTGGTGAAGTTTCATTGATCTCTTTCTCACGTAATAGAATTACAAATGAGTGGGAGTGGAAAAGAGACAAAGGAAAAAAAAAAGCAGGATCATAACATCATTACCTCTTAGGGTAGTTGTGAAGACTAAATGAATCAACTACAGTAAAATCTTGGTTTGTGAGCATAATTCGTTCCAGAGACATGTTTGTAATCCAAAGTGCTTGTATATCAAAGTGAATTTCCCCATAAGAAATAATGGAAACTCAGATGATTTGTTCCATAACCCAAAAATATTCATATAAAAATGATTATAAGGGGTGCCTGGATGGCTCAGTCAGTTAAGCGTCAGACTTCAGCTCAGGTCATGATCTTACAGTTCACAAGTTTGAGCCCTGCGTTGGGCCCTGTGCTAACAGCTCAGAACCTGGAGCCTGCTTCTGATTCTTTGTCTCCCTCTCACTCTGTCCCTCTCTCTCCCTCTCTCCCTCTCTGTCTCTCTCTCTCTCTCCCTCTCTCTTTCTCTCTCACACACACACACACACACAAACATTAATTTTTTTAAGTTTATAGTACTTAATATAATACAAAATAATGAAAATACAACATATAAAGAAAAACAAATTAACTTTCGCTTACCTTTGAAAATCTTCATGGCTGGTGTAAGGAAGGCAAGAGAGAGGAGGCTTATTGTGTAGGATGATCTTCACTATCATTAATGGAATCCCTGCTATGTATTGGCTCAATGGAATCTTTTTCTGCATGGGAGCCATTGTATATGCTTGCACGAATATTGGCTACAGTACAGTATTAATAAACTCTTGTAACCACTATTTTATGTGACTGGCAATAAGGCAGTGGAGGAAGGGTCTATGTCTGCTGGCAGCCTGACCTAGAATGAAGCAAAGCATTCCTAAGCTTACTCTTGTGTGGAAAAGTAAAGAACTGTCCATAGGTGCTTTGAAATGCCAAAAAAATACACTAGTGCCAGTTGTGGGCACCTTCCAATGTTCTGAAAAACCACTAATTTCTGCGAAACACTGTGGCCTGAGACAGAGCATCCAAGCATGGGAGACTGTCACCCACAATCCTACAGAGACAGAGAGAGAGAGAGAGAGAGGAACAACTGGCTCAGTTGTGATATGTTCGGTGTCACATACTACTCATAGCAAGACATCGCTCGTTTATCAAGTTAAAATGTATTAGAAATGTTTGCTCGTCTTGCAGAACACTAGCAGAACAGGTTACGCACATTTCAAGGTTTTATTGTACCTAGAACAGTGTCTAACAAATAGTAAGTGCTGAATAAATGCTGACAGCTACTTTCTATTTTTTACCTCAGTCCTCCAAGGAACACTCACTTGTAAAGAGATTTTAAACTGGATATAATATAGCTTGAAATATCAATACCTTATTATTCCAGCTTATATACCTATAATGTTAAAATCATCCAGTTGTCTCTACCTTTGAAGTTTTCCAAATTGAAATGTTAAAATTAAATTGATTACTTTGGGTAATCATCACCCAGCTCTTTGTTGGATACAATTTTGTTAGGTCACATTTCAAAGTGAAATTATTCCTCATAAAAAAGAATTATTTCCCAAATTGTTACTGTCATACATATCACTGAATGAATAGGCATATTCTTCCCATATTTCAGTTTAAAATTCAACTGTATATAATTTATT